>NW_026988485.1:0-1200000 GCF_030222135.1 Aotus nancymaae | reverse complement strand
AACTGAATTGTTGTCAATGTGTGCATTCAACTGACGGAGTTAAACTCACGTGTGGATTCAGCGCTTTGCAAACCCTTTCTGTGTAGAATCCCAAAACCGGCATTTCCAGCTCAATGCCGTCATACGTACGAAACAGCAGTAAACTTCGTCTAAAACTCAGGAGAAACGTTTCCTTGAAACTGCTCGGCTGTGCGTTCGTTCACCTAAGAGAGTTGAATCTATGTTGAGATTCAGCGAGTCAGAAACACGTTTCTTCTAGGAGCTGCGTTGGGATATTCACGAGTGATTGGGACCATATGCTGTACAGAGAAATATCTGCTTCTAAAACCACAACGGAGCTACCTAACTGAATGGTTGTCAATGTGTGCATTCAACTGACGGAGTTAAACTCACGTGTGGATTCAGCGGTTTGCAAACCCTTTCTGTGCAGAATCCCAAAACCGGCATTTCCAGCCCAATGCCGTCATACGTAAGAAACAGCTGTAAACTTCGTCTAAAACTCAGGAGAAACGTTTCCTTGAAACTGCTCGGCTGTGCGTTCGTTCACCTAAGAGAGTTGAATCTATGTTGAGATTCAGCGAGTCAGAAACACGTTTCTTCTAGGAGCTGCGTTGGGATATTCACGAGTGATTGGGACCATATGCTGTATAGAGAAATATCTGCTTCTAAAACCAAAACGGAGCTACCTAACTGAATGGTTTTCAATGTGTGCATTCAACTGACGGAGTTAAACTCACGTGTGGATTCAGCGGTTTGCAAACCCTTTCTGTGCAGAATCCCAAAACCGGCATTTCCAGCCCAATGACGGCATACGTATGAAACAGCAGTAATCTTCGTCTAAAACTCAGGAGAAACGTTTCCTTGAAACTGCTCTGCTGTGCGTTCATTCACCTGAGAGAGTTGAATCTATGTTGAGATTCAGCGAGTCAGAAACAAGTTTCTCCAGGAGCTGCGTTGGGATATTCCCGAGTGAATGGGACCATAGGCTGTACAGAGAAATATCTGCTTCTAAAACCAAAACGGAGCTACCTAACTGAATGGTTGTCAATATGTGCGTTCAACTGACGGAGTTAAACTCACGTGTGGATTCAGCGGATTGCAAACACTTTCTGTGCAGAATCCCAAAGCCGGCATTTCCAGCCCAGTGCCATCATACATACGAAACTGCAGTAAACGTCGCCTAAAACTCAGGAGAATCGTTTCCTTGAAACTGCTCTGCTGTGCGTTCATTCACCTGAGAGAGTTGAATCCATGTTGAGATTAAGCGAGTCAGAAACACGTTTCTCTAGGAGCTGCGTTGGGATATTCGCGAGTGAATGGGACCATAGGCTGTACAGAGAAATATCTGCTTCTAAAACCAAAACGGAGCTATCTAACTGAATGGTTGTCAATGTGTGCATTCAACTGACGGAGTTACAGTCACGTGTGGATACAGCGGTTTGTAAACCCTTTCTGTGCAGAATCCCAGGACCGGCATTTCCAGCCCTATGCCGGCATACATACGAAACAGCAGTAAACTTCGTCTAAAACTCAGGAGAATTGTTTCCTTGAAACTGCTCTGCTGTGCGTTCATTCACCTAAGAGAGTTGAATCTATGTTGAGATTCAACGAGTCAGAAACACGTTTCTTCTAGGAGCTGCTTTGGGATATTCCCGAGTGAATGGGACCATAGGCTGTACAGAGAAATATCTGCTTCTAAAACCAAAACGGAGCTATCTAACTGAATGGTTGTCAATGTGTGCATTCAACTGACGGAGTTAAACTCACGTGTGGATTCAGCGGTTTGCAAACCCTTTCTGTGCAGAATCCCAAAACTGGCATTTCCAGCCCAATGCCGTCATACGTACGAAACAGCAGTAATCTTCGTCTAAATCTCAGGAGAAACGTTTCCTTGAAACTGCTCGGCTGTGTGTTCGTTCACCTAAGAGAGTTGAATCTAGGCTGAGATTCAGTGAGTCAGAAACACGTTTCTTCTAGGAGCTGCGTTGGGATATTCCCGAGTGATTGGGACCATATGCTGTATAGAGAAATATCTGCTTCTAAAACCAAAACGGAGCTACCTAACTGAATGGTTGTCAATGTGTGCATTCAACTGACGGAGTTAAACTCACGTGTGGATTCAGCGGTTTGCAATCCCTTTCTGTGCAGAATCCCAAGACCGGCATTTCCAGCCCAACGCCGTCATACGTACGAAACAGCAGTAAACTTCGTCTAAATCTCAGGAGAAACGTTTCCTTGAAACTGCTCGGCTGTGCGTTCGTTCATCTAAGAGAGTTGAATCTATGTTGAGATTCAGCGAGTCAGAAACACGTTTCTTCTAGGAGCTGCGTTGGGATATTCATGAGTGATTGGGACCATATGCTGTATAGAGAAATATCTGCTTCTAAAACCAAAACGGAGCTACCTAACTGAATGGTTGTCAATGTTTGCATTCAACTGACGGAGTTAAACTCACGTGTGGATTCAGCGGTTTGGAAACCCTTTCTGTGCAGAATCCCAAAACCGGCATTTCCAGCCCAATGATGGCATACGTATGAAACAGCAGTAATCTTCGTCTAAAACTCAGGAGAAACGTTTCCTTGAAACTGCTCTGCTGTGCGTTCATTCACCTGAGAGAGTTGAATCTATGTTGAGATTCAGCGAGTCAGAAACACGTTTCTCCAGGAGCTGCGTTGGGATATTCCCGAGTGAATGGGACCATAGGCTGTACAGAGAAATATCTGCTTCTAAAACCAAAACGGAGCTATCTAACTGAATGGTTGTCAATGTGTGCATTCAACTGACGGAGAGACAGTCAGGTGTGGATACAGCGGTTTGCAAACCCTTTCTGTGCAGAATCCCAAAACCGGCATTTCCAGCCCAATGACGGCATACGTAAGAAACAGCAGTAAACGTCGCCTAAAACTCAGGAGAATCGTGTCTTTGAAACTGCTCTGCTGTGCGTTCATTCACCTGAGAGAGTTAAATCCATGTTGAGATTCAGCGAGTCAGAAACACGTTTCTCTAGGGGCTGCATTGGGATATTCGCGAGTGAATGGGACCATAGGCTGTACAGAGAAATATCTGCTTCTAAAACCAAAACGGAGCTATATAACTGAATGGTTGTCAATGTGTGCATTCAACTGATGGAGTTACAGTCACGTGCGGATACAGCGGTTTGCAAACCCTTTCTGTGCAGAATCCCAGGACCGGCATTTCCAGCCCTATTCCGGCATACGTACGAAACAGCAGTAAACTTCGTCTAAAACTCAGGAGAATTGTTTCCTTGAAACTGCTCTGCAGTGCGTTCATTCACCTAAGAGAGTTGAATCTATGTTGAGATTCAACGAGTCAGAAACACGTTTCTTCTAGGAGCTGCGTTTGGATATTCACGAGTGATTGGGACCATATGCTGTATAGATAAATATCTGCTTCTAAAACCAAAACGGAGCTACCGAACTGAATGGTTGTCAATGTGTGCATTCAACTGACGGAGTTAAACTGACGTTTGGATTCAGCGGTTTGCAAACCCTTTCTGTGCAGAATCCCAAAACCGGCATTTCCAGCCCAATGCCGTCATACGTACGAAACTGCTGTAAACTTCGTCTAAAACTCAGGAGAAACGTTTCCTTGAAACTGCTCGGCTGTGCGTTCGTTCACCTAAGAGAGTTGAATCTATGTTGAGATTCAGCGAGTCAGAAACACGTTTCTTCTAGGAGCTGCGTTGGGATATTCACTCTATCTGCTTCTAAAACCAAAACGGAGCTACCTAACTGAATGGTTGTCAATGTGTGCATTCAACTGACGGAATTAAACTCACGTGTGGATTCAGCGGTTTGCAAACCCTTTCTGTGCAGAATCCAAAAACCGGCATTTACAGCCCAATGCCGTCATACGTACGAAACAGCTGTAAACTTCGTCTAAAACTCAGGAGAAACGTTTCCTTGAAACTGCTCGGCTGTGCGTTCGTTCACCTAAGAGAGTTGAATCTATGTTGAGATTCAGCGAGTCAGAAACACGTTTCTTCTAGGAGCTGCGTTGGGATATTCCCGAGTGAATGGGACCACATGCTGTATAGAGAAATATCTGCTTCTAAAACCAAAACGGAGCTATCTAACTGAATGGTTGTCTATGTGTGCATTCAACTGACGGAGTGACAGTCAGGTGTGGATACAGCGGTTTGCAAACCCTTTCTGTGCAGAATCCCTGAACCGGCATTTCCAGCCCAATGCCGGCATACGTACGAAACAGCAGTAAACGTCGCCTAAAACAGAGGAGAATCGTTTCCTTGAAACTGCTCTGCTGTGCGTTCATTCACCTGAGAGAGTTGAATCCATGTTGAGATTCAGCGAGTCAGAAACACGTTTCTCTAGGAGCTGCGTTGGGATATTCGCGAGTGAATGGGACCATAGGCTGTACAGAGAAATATCTGCTTCTAAAACCAAAACGGAGCTATCTAACTGAATGGTTGTCAATGTGTGCATTCAACCGACGGAGTTACAGTCACGTGTGGATACAGCGGTTTGCAAACCCTTTCTGCGCAGAATCCCAGGACCGGCATTTCCAGCCCTATGCCGGCATACGTACGAAACAGCAGTAAACTTCGTCTAAAACTCAGGAGAATTGTTTCCTTGAAACTGCTCTGCTGTGCGTTCATTCACCTAAGAGAGTTGAATCTATGTTGAGATTCAACGAGTCAGAAACACGTTTCTTCTAGGAGCTGCGTTGGGATATTCCCGAGTGAATGGGACCATAGGCTGTACAGAGAAATATCTGCTTCTAAAACCAAAACGGAGCTATGTAACTGAATTGTTGTCAATGTGTGCATTCAACTGACGGAGTTAAACTCACGTGTGGATTCAGCGCTTTGCAAACCCTTTCTGTGTAGAATCCCAAAACCGGCATTTCCAGCTCAATGCCGTCATACGTACGAAACAGCAGTAAACTTCGTCTAAAACTCAGGAGAAACGTTTCCTTGAAACTGCTCGGCTGTGCGTTCGTTCACCTAAGAGAGTTGAATCTATGTTGAGATTCAGCGAGTCAGAAACACGTTTCTTCTAGGAGCTGCGTTGGGATATTCACGAGTGATTGGGACCATATGCTGTACAGAGAAATATCTGCTTCTAAAACCACAACGGAGCTACCTAACTGAATGGTTGTCAATGTGTGCATTCAACTGATGGAGTTAAACTCACGTGTGGATTCAGCGGTTTGCAAACCCTTTCTGTGCAGAATCCCAAAACCGGCATTTCCAGCCCAATGCCGTCATACGTAAGAAACAGCTGTAAACTTCGTCTAAAACTCAGGAGAAACGTTTCCTTGAAACTGCTCGGCTGTGCGTTCGTTCACCTAAGAGAGTTGAATCTATGTTGAGATTCAGCGAGTCAGAAACACGTTTCTTCTAGGAGCTGCGTTGGGATATTCACGAGTGATTGGGACCATATGCTGTATAGAGAAATATCTGCTTCTAAAACCAAAACGGAGCTACCTAACTGAATGGTTTTCAATGTGTGCATTCAACTGACGGAGTTAAACTCACGTGTGGATTCAGCGGTTTGCAAACCCTTTCTGTGCAGAATCCCAAAACCGGCATTTCCAGCCCAATGACGGCATACGTATGAAACAGCAGTAATCTTCGTCTAAAACTCAGGAGAAACGTTTCCTTGAAACTGCTCTGCTGTGCGTTCATTCACCTGAGAGAGTTGAATCTATGTTGAGATTCAGCGAGTCAGAAACAAGTTTCTCCAGGAGCTGCGTTGGGATATTCCCGAGTGAATGGGACCATAGGCTGTACAGAGAAATATCTGCTTCTAAAACCAAAACGGAGCTACCTAACTGAATGGTTGTCAATATGTGCGTTCAACTGACGGAGTTAAACTCACGTGTGGATTCAGCGGATTGCAAACACTTTCTGTGCAGAATCCCAAAGCCGGCATTTCCAGCCCAGTGCCATCATACATACGAAACTGCAGTAAACGTCGCCTAAAACTCAGGAGAATCGTTTCCTTGAAACTGCTCTGCTGTGCGTTCATTCACCTGAGAGAGTTGAATCCATGTTGAGATTAAGCGAGTCAGAAACACGTTTCTCTAGGAGCTGCGTTGGGATATTCGCGAGTGAATGGGACCATAGGCTGTACAGAGAAATATCTGCTTCTAAAACCAAAACGGAGCTATCTAACTGAATGGTTGTCAATGTGTGCATTCAACTGACGGAGTTACAGTCACGTGTGGATACAGCGGTTTGTAAACCCTTTCTGTGCAGAATCCCAGGACCGGCATTTCCAGCCCTATGCCGGCATACATACGAAACAGCAGTAAACTTCGTCTAAAACTCAGGAGAATTGTTTCCTTGAAACTGCTCTGCTGTGCGTTCATTCACCTAAGAGAGTTGAATCTATGTTGAGATTCAACGAGTCAGAAACACGTTTCTTCTAGGAGCTGCTTTGGGATATTCCCGAGTGAATGGGACCATAGGCTGTACAGAGAAATATCTGCTTCTAAAACCAAAACGGAGCTATCTAACTGAATGGTTGTCAATGTGTGCATTCAACTGACGGAGTTAAACTCACGTGTGGATTCAGCGGTTTGCAAACCCTTTCTGTGCAGAATCCCAAAACCGGCATTTCCAGCCCAATGCCGTCATACGTACGAAACAGCAGTAATCTTCGTCTAAATCTCAGGAGAATTGTTTCCTTGAAACTGCTCTGCAGTGCGTTCATTCACCTAAGAGAGTTGAATCTATGTTGAGATTCAACGAGTCAGAAACACGTTTCTTCTAGGAGCTGCGTTTGGATATTCACGAGTGATTGGGACCATATGCTGTATAGATAAATATCTGCTTCTAAAACCAAAACGGAGCTACCGAACTGAATGGTTGTCAATGTGTGCATTCAACTGACGGAGTTAAACTGACGTTTGGATTCAGCGGTTTGCAAACCCTTTCTGTGCAGAATCCCAAAACCGGCATTTCCAGCCCAATGCCGTCATACGTACGAAACTGCTGTAAACTTCGTCTAAAACTCAGGAGAAACGTTTCCTTGAAACTGCTCGGCTGTGCGTTCGTTCACCTAAGAGAGTTGAATCTATGTTGAGATTCAGCGAGTCAGAAAAACGTTTCTTCTAGGAGCTGCGTTGGGATATTCACTCTATCTGCTTCTAAAACCAAAACGGAGCTACCTAACTGAATGGTTGTCAATGTGTGCATTCAACTGACGGAGTTAAACTCACGTGTGGATTCAGCGGTTTGCAAACCCTTTCTGTGCAGAATCCCAAAACCGGCATTTCCAGCCCAATGACGGCATACGTATGAAACAGCAGTAATCTTCGTCTAAAACTCAGGAGAAACGTTTCCTTGAAACTGCTCTGCTGTGCATTCATTCACCTGAGAGAGTTGAATCTATGTTGAGATTCAGCGAGTCACAAACACGTTTCTCCAGGAGCTGCGTTGGGATATTCCCGAGTGAATGGGACCATAGGCTGTACAGAGAAATATCTGCTTCTAAAACCAAAACGGAGCTATCTAACTGAATGGTTATCAATATGTGCGTTCAACTGACGGAGTTAAACTCACGTGTGGATTCAGCGGATTGCAAACACTTTCTGTGCAGAATCCCAAAACCGGCATTTCCAGCCCAGTGCCATCATACATACGAAACAGCAGTAAACTTCGTCTAAAACTCAGGAGAAACGTTTCCTTGAAACTCCTCGGCTGTGCGTTCGTTCACCTAAGAGAGTGGAATCTATGTTGAGATTCAGCGAGTCAGAAACACGTTTCTTCCAGGAGCTGCGTTGGGATATTCCCGAGTGAATGGGACCACATGCTGTATAGAGAAATATCTGCTTCTAAAACCAAAACGGAGCTATCTAACTGAATGGTTGTCAATGTGTGCATTCAACTGACGGAGTTAAACTCACGGGTGGATTCAGCGTTTTGCAAACCCTTTCTGTGCAGAATCCCAAAACCGGCATTTCCAGCCCAATGCCGGTATACGTACGAAACAGCAGTAAACTTCGTCTAAAACTCAGGAGAATCGTTTCCTTGAAACTGCTCTGCTGTGCGTTCATTCACCTGAGAGAGTTGAATCTATGTTGAGATTCAGCGAGTCAGAAACACGTTTCTTCTAGTAGATGCATAGGGATATTCCCGAGTGAATGGGACCAAAGGATGTACAGAGAAATATCTGCTTCTAAAACCAAAACGGAGCTATGTAACTGAATTGTTGTCAATGTCTGCATTCAACTGACGGAGTTAAACTCACGTGTGGATTCAGCGGTTTGCAAACCCTTTCTGTGCAGAACCCCAAAACCAGCATTTCCAGCCCAGTGCCATCCTACATACGAAACAGCTGTAAACTTCGTCGAAAACTCAGGAGAAACGTTTCCTTGAAACTCCTCGGCTGTGCGTTCGGTCACCTAAGAGAGTGGAATCTATGTTGAGATTCAGCGAGTCAGAAACACGTTTCTTCTAGGAGATGCGTTGGGATATTCCCGAGTGAATGGGACCATAGGCTGTACAGAGAAATATCTGCTTCTAAAACCAAAACGGAGTTATCTAACAGAATGGTTGTCAATGTGTCCGTTCAACTGACGGAGTTAAACTCACATGTGGATTCAGAGGTTTGCAAACCATTTCTGTGCAGAATCCCAAACCCGGCATTTTTAGCCCAGTGCTGTCATACATACGAAACAGCAGTAAACTTCGTCTAAAACTTAGGAGAAAGGTTTCCTTGAAACTGCTCTGCTGTGCGCTCGTTCACCTAAGAGAGTTGAATCTATGTTGAGATTCAGCGAGTCAGAAACATGTTTCTTCTAGGAGCTGCGTTGTGATATTCCCGAGTGAATGGGACCATAGGCTGTACAGAGAAATATCTGCTTCTAAAACCAAAACGGATCTATCTAACTGAATGGTTGTCAATGTGTGCATTCAACTGACGGAGTTACAGTCACGTGTGGATTCAGCGGTTTGCAAACCCTTTCTGTGCAGAATCCCAGAACCAGCAATTCCAGCCCTATGGCGGCATACGTACGAAACAGCAATAAACGTCGTCTAAAACTCAGGAGAATCGTTTCCTTGAAACTGCTCTGCTGTGCGTTCATTCACCTAAGAGAGTTGAATCTTTGTTGAGATTCAACGAGTGAGAAAAACGTTTCTTCTAGGAGCTGCGTTGGGATATTCCCGAGTGAATGGGACCATAGGCTGTACAGAGAATTATCTGCTTCTAAAACCAAAACGGAGCTATCTAACTGAATGGTTGTCAATGTGTGCATTCAACTGACGGAGTTAAACTCACGTGTGGATTCAGCGGTTTGCAAACCCTTTCTGTGCAGAATCTCAAAACCGGCATTTCCAGCCCAATGCCGTCATACGTACGAAACAGCAGTAAACTTTGTCTAAAACTCAGGAGAAACGTTTCCTTGAAACTGCTCTGCTCTGCGTTCATTCACCTGAGAGAGTTGAATCTATGTTGAGATTCAGCGAGTCAGAAACACGTTTCTCCAGGAGCTGCGTTGGGATATTCCCGAGTGAATGGGACAATAGGCTGTACAGAGAAATACCTGCTTCTAAAACCAAAACGGAGCTATCTAACTGAATGGTTGTCAATATGTGCGTTCAACTGGCGGAGTTAAACTCACGTGTGGATTCAGCGGATTGCAAACACTTTCTGTGCAGAATCCCAAAACCGGCATTTCCAGCCCAGTGCCATCATACATACGAAACAGCAGTAAACTTCGTCTAAAACTCAGGAGAAACGTTTCCTTGAAACTCCTCGGCTGTGCGTTCGTTCACCTAAGAGAGTGGAATCTATGTTGATATTCAGCGAGTCAGAAACACGTTTCTTCTAGGAGCTGCGTTGGGATATTCACGAGTGATTGGGACCATATGCTGTACAGAGAAATATCTGCTTCTAAAACCACAACGGAGCTACCTAACTGAATGGTTGTCAATGTGTGCATTCAACTGATGGAGTTAAACTCACGTGTGGATTCAGCGGTTTGCAAACCCTTTCTGTGCAGAATCCCAAAACCGGCATTTCCAGCCCAATGCCGTCATACGTAAGAAACAGCTGTAAACTTCGTCTAAAACTCAGGAGAAACGTTTCCTTGAAACTGCTCGGCTGTGCGTTCGTTCACCTAAGAGAGTTGAATCTATGTTGAGATTCAGCGAGTCAGAAACACGTTTCTTCTAGGAGCTGCGTTGGGATATTCACGAGTGATTGGGACCATATGCTGTATAGAGAAATATCTGCTTCTAAAACCAAAACGGAGCTACCTAACTGAATGGTTTTCAATGTGTGCATTCAACTGACGGAGTTAAACTCACGTGTGGATTCAGCGGTTTGCAAACCCTTTCTGTGCAGAATCCCAAAACCGGCATTTCCAGCCCAATGACGGCATACGTATGAAACAGCAGTAATCTTCGTCTAAAACTCAGGAGAAACGTTTCCTTGAAACTGCTCTGCTGTGCGTTCATTCACCTGAGAGAGTTGAATCTATGTTGAGATTCAGCGAGTCAGAAACAAGTTTCTCCAGGAGCTGCGTTGGGATATTCCCGAGTGAATGGGACCATAGGCTGTACAGAGAAATATCTGCTTCTAAAACCAAAACGGAGCTACCTAACTGAATGGTTGTCAATATGTGCGTTCAACTGACGGAGTTAAACTCACGTGTGGATTCAGCGGATTGCAAACACTTTCTGTGCAGAATCCCAAAGCCGGCATTTCCAGCCCAGTGCCATCATACATACGAAACTGCAGTAAACGTCGCCTAAAACTCAGGAGAATCGTTTCCTTGAAACTGCTCTGCTGTGCGTTCATTCACCTGAGAGAGTTGAATCCATGTTGAGATTAAGCGAGTCAGAAACACGTTTCTCTAGGAGCTGCGTTGGGATATTCGCGAGTGAATGGGACCATAGGCTGTACAGAGAAATATCTGCTTCTAAAACCAAAACGGAGCTATCTAACTGAATGGTTGTCAATGTGTGCATTCAACTGACGGAGTTACAGTCACGTGTGGATACAGCGGTTTGTAAACCCTTTCTGTGCAGAATCCCAGGACCGGCATTTCCAGCCCTATGCCGGCATACATACGAAACAGCAGTAAACTTCGTCTAAAACTCAGGAGAATTGTTTCCTTGAAACTGCTCTGCTGTGCGTTCATTCACCTAAGAGAGTTGAATCTATGTTGAGATTCAACGAGTCAGAAACACGTTTCTTCTAGGAGCTGCTTTGGGATATTCCCGAGTGAATGGGACCATAGGCTGTACAGAGAAATATCTGCTTCTAAAACCAAAACGGAGCTATCTAACTGAATGGTTGTCAATGTGTGCATTCAACTGACGGAGTTAAACTCACGTGTGGATTCAGCGGTTTGCAAACCCTTTCTGTGCAGAATCCCAAAACCGGCATTTCCAGCCCAATGCCGTCATACGTACGAAACAGCAGTAATCTTCGTCTAAATCTCAGGAGAATTGTTTCCTTGAAACTGCTCTGCAGTGCGTTCATTCACCTAAGAGAGTTGAATCTATGTTGAGATTCAACGAGTCAGAAACACGTTTCTTCTAGGAGCTGCGTTTGGATATTCACGAGTGATTGGGACCATATGCTGTATAGATAAATATCTGCTTCTAAAACCAAAACGGAGCTACCGAACTGAATGGTTGTCAATGTGTGCATTCAACTGACGGAGTTAAACTGACGTTTGGATTCAGCGGTTTGCAAACCCTTTCTGTGCAGAATCCCAAAACCGGCATTTCCAGCCCAATGCCGTCATACGTACGAAACTGCTGTAAACTTCGTCTAAAACTCAGGAGAAACGTTTCCTTGAAACTGCTCGGCTGTGCGTTCGTTCACCTAAGAGAGTTGAATCTATGTTGAGATTCAGCGAGTCAGAAAAACGTTTCTTCTAGGAGCTGCGTTGGGATATTCACTCTATCTGCTTCTAAAACCAAAACGGAGCTACCTAACTGAATGGTTGTCAATGTGTGCATTCAACTGACGGAGTTAAACTCACGTGTGGATTCAGCGGTTTGCAAACCCTTTCTGTGCAGAATCCCAAAACCGGCATTTCCAGCCCAATGACGGCATACGTATGAAACAGCAGTAATCTTCGTCTAAAACTCAGGAGAAACGTTTCCTTGAAACTGCTCTGCTGTGCATTCATTCACCTGAGAGAGTTGAATCTATGTTGAGATTCAGCGAGTCACAAACACGTTTCTCCAGGAGCTGCGTTGGGATATTCCCGAGTGAATGGGACCATAGGCTGTACAGAGAAATATCTGCTTCTAAAACCAAAACGGAGCTATCTAACTGAATGGTTATCAATATGTGCGTTCAACTGACGGAGTTAAACTCACGTGTGGATTCAGCGGATTGCAAACACTTTCTGTGCAGAATCCCAAAACCGGCATTTCCAGCCCAGTGCCATCATACATACGAAACAGCAGTAAACTTCGTCTAAAACTCAGGAGAAACGTTTCCTTGAAACTCCTCGGCTGTGCGTTCGTTCACCTAAGAGAGTGGAATCTATGTTGAGATTCAGCGAGTCAGAAACACGTTTCTTCCAGGAGCTGCGTTGGGATATTCCCGAGTGAATGGGACCACATGCTGTATAGAGAAATATCTGCTTCTAAAACCAAAACGGAGCTATCTAACTGAATGGTTGTCAATGTGTGCATTCAACTGACGGAGTTAAACTCACGGGTGGATTCAGCGTTTTGCAAACCCTTTCTGTGCAGAATCCCAAAACCGGCATTTCCAGCCCAATGCCGGTATACGTACGAAACAGCAGTAAACTTCGTCTAAAACTCAGGAGAATCGTTTCCTTGAAACTGCTCTGCTGTGCGTTCATTCACCTGAGAGAGTTGAATCTATGTTGAGATTCAGCGAGTCAGAAACACGTTTCTTCTAGTAGATGCATAGGGATATTCCCGAGTGAATGGGACCAAAGGATGTACAGAGAAATATCTGCTTCTAAAACCAAAACGGAGCTATGTAACTGAATTGTTGTCAATGTCTGCATTCAACTGACGGAGTTAAACTCACGTGTGGATTCAGCGGTTTGCAAACCCTTTCTGTGCAGAACCCCAAAACCAGCATTTCCAGCCCAGTGCCATCCTACATACGAAACAGCTGTAAACTTCGTCGAAAACTCAGGAGAAACGTTTCCTTGAAACTCCTCGGCTGTGCGTTCGGTCACCTAAGAGAGTGGAATCTATGTTGAGATTCAGCGAGTCAGAAACACGTTTCTTCTAGGAGATGCGTTGGGATATTCCCGAGTGAATGGGACCATAGGCTGTACAGAGAAATATCTGCTTCTAAAACCAAAACGGAGTTATCTAACAGAATGGTTGTCAATGTGTCCGTTCAACTGACGGAGTTAAACTCACATGTGGATTCAGAGGTTTGCAAACCATTTCTGTGCAGAATCCCAAACCCGGCATTTTTAGCCCAGTGCTGTCATACATACGAAACAGCAGTAAACTTCGTCTAAAACTTAGGAGAAAGGTTTCCTTGAAACTGCTCTGCTGTGCGCTCGTTCACCTAAGAGAGTTGAATCTATGTTGAGATTCAGCGAGTCAGAAACATGTTTCTTCTAGGAGCTGCGTTGTGATATTCCCGAGTGAATGGGACCATAGGCTGTACAGAGAAATATCTGCTTCTAAAACCAAAACGGATCTATCTAACTGAATGGTTGTCAATGTGTGCATTCAACTGACGGAGTTACAGTCACGTGTGGATTCAGCGGTTTGCAAACCCTTTCTGTGCAGAATCCCAGAACCAGCAATTCCAGCCCTATGGCGGCATACGTACGAAACAGCAATAAACGTCGTCTAAAACTCAGGAGAATCGTTTCCTTGAAACTGCTCTGCTGTGCGTTCATTCACCTAAGAGAGTTGAATCTTTGTTGAGATTCAACGAGTGAGAAAAACGTTTCTTCTAGGAGCTGCGTTGGGATATTCCCGAGTGAATGGGACCATAGGCTGTACAGAGAATTATCTGCTTCTAAAACCAAAACGGAGCTATCTAACTGAATGGTTGTCAATGTGTGCATTCAACTGACGGAGTTAAACTCACGTGTGGATTCAGCGGTTTGCAAACCCTTTCTGTGCAGAATCTCAAAACCGGCATTTCCAGCCCAATGCCGTCATACGTACGAAACAGCAGTAAACTTTGTCTAAAACTCAGGAGAAACGTTTCCTTGAAACTGCTCTGCTCTGCGTTCATTCACCTGAGAGAGTTGAATCTATGTTGAGATTCAGCGAGTCAGAAACACGTTTCTCCAGGAGCTGCGTTGGGATATTCCCGAGTGAATGGGACAATAGGCTGTACAGAGAAATACCTGCTTCTAAAACCAAAACGGAGCTATCTAACTGAATGGTTGTCAATATGTGCGTTCAACTGGCGGAGTTAAACTCACGTGTGGATTCAGCGGATTGCAAACACTTTCTGTGCAGAATCCCAAAACCGGCATTTCCAGCCCAGTGCCATCATACATACGAAACAGCAGTAAACTTCGTCTAAAACTCAGGAGAAACGTTTCCTTGAAACTCCTCGGCTGTGCGTTCGTTCACCTAAGAGAGTGGAATCTATGTTGATATTCAGCGAGTCAGAAACACGTTTCTTCTAGGAGCTGCGTTGGGATATTCCCGAGTGAATGGGACCACATGCTGTATAGAGAAATATCTGCTTCTAAAACCAAAACGGAGCTATCTAACTGAATGGTTTTCAACGTGTGCATTCAACTGACGGAGTTAAACTCACGTGTGGATTCAGCGGTTTGCAAACCCTTTCTGTGCAGAATCCCAAAGCCGGCATTTCCAGCCCAATGCCGGTGTACGTACGAAACAGCAGGAAACTTCGTCTAAAACTCAGGAGAAACGTTTCTTTGAAACTGCTCTGCTGTGCGTTCATTCACCTGAGAGAGTTGAATCTATGTTGAGATTCAGCGAGTCAGAAACACGTTTCTCTAGGAGCTGCGTTGGGATATTCCCGAGTGAATGGGACCATAGGCTGTACAGAGAAATATCTGCTTCTAAAACCAAAACGTAGCTATCGAACTGAATGGTTGTCAATATGTGCGTTCAAATGACGGAGTTAAACTCACTTGTGGATTCAGCGGTTTGCAAACCCTTTCTGTGCAGAATCCCAAAAGCGGCATTTGCAGCCCAATGCCGGCATACGTACGAAACAGCAGTAAACTTCGTCTAAAACCCAGGTGAAACGTTTCCTTGAAACTGCTCTGCTGTGCGCTCGTTCACCTAAGAGAGTTGAATCTATCTTGAGATTCAGCGAGTCAGAAAAACCTTTCTTCTAGGAGCTGCGTTGGGTTATTCACGAGTGATTGGGACCATATGCTGTACAGAGAAATATCTGCTTCTAAAACCAAAACGGAGCTACCTAACTGAATGGTTGTCAATGTGTGCATTCAACTGACGGAGTTAAACTCACGTGTGGATTCAGCGGTTTGCAAACCCTTTCTGTGCAGAATCCAAAAACCGGCATTTACAGCCCAATGCCGTCATACGTACGAAACAGCTGTAAACTTCGTCTAAAACTCAGGAGAAACGTTTCCTTGAAACTGCTCGGCTGTGCGTTCGTTCACCTAAGAGAGTTGAATCTATGTTGAGATTCAGCGAGTCAGAAACACGTTTCTTCTAGGAGCTGCGTTGGGATATTCCCGAGTGAATGGGACCACATGCTGTATAGAGAAATATCTGCTTCTAAAACCAAAACGGAGCTATCTAACTGAATGGTTGTCTATGTGTGCATTCAACTGACGGAGTGACAGTCAGGTGTGGATACAGCGGTTTGCAAACCCTTTCTGTGCAGAATCCCTGAACCGGCATTTCCAGCCCAATGCCGGCATACGTACGAAACAGCAGTAAACGTCGCCTAAAATAGAGGAGAATCGTTTCCTTGAAACTGCTCTGCTGTGCGTTCATTCACCTGAGAGAGTTGAATCCATGTTGAGATTCAGCGAGTCAGAAACACGTTTCTCTAGGAGCTGCGTTGGGATATTCGCGAGTGAATGGGACCATAGGCTGTACAGAGAAATATCTGCTTCTAAAACCAAAACGGAGCTATCTAACTGAATGGTTGTCAATGTGTGCATTCAACCGACGGAGTTACAGTCACGTGTGGATACAGCGGTTTGCAAACCCTTTCTGCGCAGAATCCCAGGACCGGCATTTCCAGCCCTATGCCGGCATACGTACGAAACAGCAGTAAACTTCGTCTAAAACTCAGGAGAATTGTTTCCTTGAAACTGCTCTGCTGTGCGTTCATTCACCTAAGAGAGTTGAATCTATGTTGAGATTCAACGAGTCAGAAACACGTTTCTTCTAGGAGCTGCGTTGGGATATTCCCGAGTGAATGGGACCATAGGCTGTACAGAGAAATATCTGCTTCTAAAACCAAAACGGAGCTATGTAACTGAATTGTTGTCAATGTGTGCATTCAACTGACGGAGTTAAACTCACGTGTGGATTCAGCGCTTTGCAAACCCTTTCTGTGTAGAATCCCAAAACCGGCATTTCCAGCTCAATGCCGTCATACGTACGAAACAGCAGTAAACTTCGTCTAAAACTCAGGAGAAACGTTTCCTTGAAACTGCTCGGCTGTGCGTTCGTTCACCTAAGAGAGTTGAATCTATGTTGAGATTCAGCGAGTCAGAAACACGTTTCTTCTAGGAGCTGCGTTGGGATATTCACGAGTGATTGGGACCATATGCTGTACAGAGAAATATCTGCTTCTAAAACCACAACGGAGCTACCTAACTGAATGGTTGTCAATGTGTGCATTCAACTGACGGAGTTAAACTCACGTGTGGATTCAGCGGTTTGCAAACCCTTTCTGTGCAGAATCCCAAAACCGGCATTTCCAGCCCAATGCCGTCATACGTAAGAAACAGCTGTAAACTTCGTCTAAAACTCAGGAGAAACGTTTCCTTGAAACTGCTCGGCTGTGCGTTCGTTCACCTAAGAGAGTTGAATCTATGTTGAGATTCAGCGAGTCAGAAACACGTTTCTTCTAGGAGCTGCGTTGGGATATTCACGAGTGATTGGGACCATATGCTGTATAGAGAAATATCTGCTTCTAAAACCAAAACGGAGCTACCTAACTGAATGGTTTTCAATGTGTGCATTCAACTGACGGAGTTAAACTCACGTGTGGATTCAGCGGTTTGCAAACCCTTTCTGTGCAGAATCCCAAAACCGGCATTTCCAGCCCAATGACGGCATACGTATGAAACAGCAGTAATCTTCGTCTAAAACTCAGGAGAAACGTTTCCTTGAAACTGCTCTGCTGTGCGTTCATTCACCTGAGAGAGTTGAATCTATGTTGAGATTCAGCGAGTCAGAAACAAGTTTCTCCAGGAGCTGCGTTGGGATATTCCCGAGTGAATGGGACCATAGGCTGTACAGAGAAATATCTGCTTCTAAAACCAAAACGGAGCTACCTAACTGAATGGTTGTCAATATGTGCGTTCAACTGACGGAGTTAAACTCACGTGTGGATTCAGCGGATTGCAAACACTTTCTGTGCAGAATCCCAAAGCCGGCATTTCCAGCCCAGTGCCATCATACATACGAAACTGCAGTAAACGTCGCCTAAAACTCAGGAGAATCGTTTCCTTGAAACTGCTCTGCTGTGCGTTCATTCACCTGAGAGAGTTGAATCCATGTTGAGATTAAGCGAGTCAGAAACACGTTTCTCTAGGAGCTGCGTTGGGATATTCGCGAGTGAATGGGACCATAGGCTGTACAGAGAAATATCTGCTTCTAAAACCAAAACGGAGCTATCTAACTGAATGGTTGTCAATGTGTGCATTCAACTGACGGAGTTACAGTCACGTGTGGATACAGCGGTTTGTAAACCCTTTCTGTGCAGAATCCCAGGACCGGCATTTCCAGCCCTATGCCGGCATACATACGAAACAGCAGTAAACTTCGTCTAAAACTCAGGAGAATTGTTTCCTTGAAACTGCTCTGCTGTGCGTTCATTCACCTAAGAGAGTTGAATCTATGTTGAGATTCAACGAGTCAGAAACACGTTTCTTCTAGGAGCTGCTTTGGGATATTCCCGAGTGAATGGGACCATAGGCTGTACAGAGAAATATCTGCTTCTAAAACCAAAACGGAGCTATCTAACTGAATGGTTGTCAATGTGTGCATTCAACTGACGGAGTTAAACTCACGTGTGGATTCAGCGGTTTGCAAACCCTTTCTGTGCAGAATCCCAAAACTGGCATTTCCAGCCCAATGCCGTCATACGTACGAAACAGCAGTAATCTTCGTCTAAATCTCAGGAGAAACGTTTCCTTGAAACTGCTCGGCTGTGTGTTCGTTCACCTAAGAGAGTTGAATCTAGGCTGAGATTCAGTGAGTCAGAAACACGTTTCTTCTAGGAGCTGCGTTGGGATATTCCCGAGTGATTGGGACCATATGCTGTATAGAGAAATATCTGCTTCTAAAACCAAAACGGAGCTACCTAACTGAATGGTTGTCAATGTGTGCATTCAACTGACGGAGTTAAACTCACGTGTGGATTCAGCGGTTTGCAATCCCTTTCTGTGCAGAATCCCAAGACCGGCATTTCCAGCCCAACGCCGTCATACGTACGAAACAGCAGTAAACTTCGTCTAAATCTCAGGAGAAACGTTTCCTTGAAACTGCTCGGCTGTGCGTTCGTTCATCTAAGAGAGTTGAATCTATGTTGAGATTCAGCGAGTCAGAAACACGTTTCTTCTAGGAGCTGCGTTGGGATATTCATGAGTGATTGGGACCATATGCTGTATAGAGAAATATCTGCTTCTAAAACCAAAACGGAGCTACCTAACTGAATGGTTGTCAATGTTTGCATTCAACTGACGGAGTTAAACTCACGTGTGGATTCAGCGGTTTGGAAACCCTTTCTGTGCAGAATCCCAAAACCGGCATTTCCAGCCCAATGATGGCATACGTATGAAACAGCAGTAATCTTCGTCTAAAACTCAGGAGAAACGTTTCCTTGAAACTGCTCTGCTGTGCGTTCATTCACCTGAGAGAGTTGAATCTATGTTGAGATTCAGCGAGTCAGAAACACGTTTCTCCAGGAGCTGCGTTGGGATATTCCCGAGTGAATGGGACCATAGGCTGTACAGAGAAATATCTGCTTCTAAAACCAAAACGGAGCTATCTAACTGAATGGTTGTCAATGTGTGCATTCAACTGACGGAGAGACAGTCAGGTGTGGATACAGCGGTTTGCAAACCCTTTCTGTGCAGAATCCCAAAACCGGCATTTCCAGCCCAATGACGGCATACGTAAGAAACAGCAGTAAACGTCGCCTAAAACTCAGGAGAATCGTGTCTTTGAAACTGCTCTGCTGTGCGTTCATTCACCTGAGAGAGTTAAATCCATGTTGAGATTCAGCGAGTCAGAAACACGTTTCTCTAGGGGCTGCATTGGGATATTCGCGAGTGAATGGGACCATAGGCTGTACAGAGAAATATCTGCTTCTAAAACCAAAACGGAGCTATATAACTGAATGGTTGTCAATGTGTGCATTCAACTGATGGAGTTACAGTCACGTGCGGATACAGCGGTTTGCAAACCCTTTCTGTGCAGAATCCCAGGACCGGCATTTCCAGCCCTATTCCGGCATACGTACGAAACAGCAGTAAACTTCGTCTAAAACTCAGGAGAATTGTTTCCTTGAAACTGCTCTGCAGTGCGTTCATTCACCTAAGAGAGTTGAATCTATGTTGAGATTCAACGAGTCAGAAACACGTTTCTTCTAGGAGCTGCGTTTGGATATTCACGAGTGATTGGGACCATATGCTGTATAGATAAATATCTGCTTCTAAAACCAAAACGGAGCTACCGAACTGAATGGTTGTCAATGTGTGCATTCAACTGACGGAGTTAAACTGACGTTTGGATTCAGCGGTTTGCAAACCCTTTCTGTGCAGAATCCCAAAACCGGCATTTCCAGCCCAATGCCGTCATACGTACGAAACTGCTGTAAACTTCGTCTAAAACTCAGGAGAAACGTTTCCTTGAAACTGCTCGGCTGTGCGTTCGTTCACCTAAGAGAGTTGAATCTATGTTGAGATTCAGCGAGTCAGAAACACGTTTCTTCTAGGAGCTGCGTTGGGATATTCACTCTATCTGCTTCTAAAACCAAAACGGAGCTACCTAACTGAATGGTTGTCAATGTGTGCATTCAACTGACGGAATTAAACTCACGTGTGGATTCAGCGGTTTGCAAACCCTTTCTGTGCAGAATCCCAAAACCGGCATTTCCAGCCCAATGCCATCATACGTACGAAACAGCAGTAAACTTCGTCTAAAACTCAGGAGAAACGTTTCCTTGAAACTGCTCGGCTGTGCGTTCGTTCACCTAAGAGTGTTGAATCTATGTTGAGATTCAGCGAGTCAGAAACACGTTTCTCCAGGAGCAGCGTTGGGATATTCCCGAGTGAATGGGACCATAGGCTGTACAGAGAAATATCTGCTTCTAAAACCAAAACGGAGCTACCTAACTGAATGGTTGTCAATGTGCGCATTCAACTGACGGAGTTAAACTCACGTGTGGATTCAGCGGTTTGCAAACCCTTTCTGTGCAGAATCCCAAAACCGGCATTTCCAGCCCAATGACGGCATACGTATGAAACAGCAGTAATCTTCGTCTAAAACTCAGGAGATACGTTACCTTGAAACTGCTCTGCTGTGCATTCATTCACCTGAGAGAGTTGAATCTATGTTGAGATTCAGCGAGTCAGAAACACGTTTCTCCAGGAGCTGCGTTGGGATATTCCCGAGTGAATGGGACCATAGGCTGTACAGAGAAATATCTGCTTCTAAAACCAAAACGGAGCTATCTAACTGAATGGTTGTCAATATGTGCGTTCAACTGACGGAGTTAAACTCACGTGTGGATTCAGCGGATTGCAAACACTTTCTGTGCAGAATCCCAAAACCGGCATTTCCAGTCCAGTGCCATCATACATTCGAAACAGCAGTAAACTTCGTCTAAAACTCAGGAGAAACGTTTCCTTGAAACTCCTCGGCTGTGCGTTCGTTCACCTAAGAGAGTGGAATCTATGTTGATATTCAGCGAGTCAGAAACACGTTTCTTCTAGGAGCTGCGTTGGGATATTCCCGAGTGAATGGGACCACATGCTGTATAGAGAAATATCTGCTTCTAAAACCAAAACGGAGCTATCTAACTGAATGGTTGTCAATGTGTGCATGCAACTGACGGAGTGACAGTCAGGTGTGGATACAGCGGTTTGCAAACCCTTTCTGTGCAGAATCCCAGAACCGGCATTTCCAGCCCAATGCCGGCATACGTACGAAACAGCAGTAAACGTCGCCTAAAACTCAGGAGAATCGTTTCCTTGAAACTGCTCTGCTGTGCGTTCATTCACGTAAGAGAGTTGAATCTATGTTGAGATTCAACGAGTCAGAAACACGTTTCTTCTAGGAGCTGCGTTGGGATATTCCCGAGTGAATGGGACCATAGGCTGTACAGAGAAATATCTGCTTCCAAAACCAAAACGGAGCTACCTAACTGAATGGTTGTCAATGTGTGCATTCAACTGACGGAGTTAAACTCACGTGTGGATTCAGCGGTTTGCAAACCCTTTCTGTGCAGAATCCCAAAACCGGCATTTCCAGCCCAATGACGGCATACGTACGAAACAGCAGTAAACTTCGTCTAAAACTCAGGAGAAACGTTTCCTTGAAACTTCTCGGCTGTGCGTTCGTTCACCTAAGGGAGTTGAATCTATGTGGAGATTCAGCGAGTCAGAAACACGTTTCTTCTAGGAGCTGCGTTGGGTTATTCACGAGTGATTGGGACCATATGCTGTACAGAGAAATATCTGCTTCTAAAACCAAAACGGAGCTACCTAACTGAATGGTTGTCAATGTGTGCGTTCAACTGACGGAGTTAAACTCACGTGTGGATTCAGCGGTTTGCAAACCCTTTCTGTGCAGAATCCAAAAACCGGCATTTACAGCCCAATGCCGTCATACGTACGAAACAGCTGTAAACTTCGTCTAAAACTCAGGAGAAACGTTTCCTTGAAACTGCTCGGCTGTGCGTTCGTTCACCTAAGAGAGTTGAATCTATGTTGAGATTCAGCGAGTCAGAAACACGTTTCTTCTAGGAGCTGCGTTGGGATATTCCCGAGTGAATGGGACCACATGCTGTATAGAGAAATATCTGCTTCTAAAACCAAAACGGAGCTATCTAACTGAATGGTTGTCTATGTGTGCATTCAACTGACGGAGTGACAGTCAGGTGTGGATACAGCGGTTTGCAAACCCTTTCTGTGCAGAATCCCTGAACCGGCATTTCCAGCCCAATGCCGGCATACGTACGAAACAGCAGTAAACGTCGCCTAAAACAGAGGAGAATCGTTTCCTTGAAACTGCTCTGCTGTGCGTTCATTCACCTGAGAGAGTTGAATCCATGTTGAGATTCAGCGAGTCAGAAACACGTTTCTCTAGGAGCTGCGTTGGGATATTCGCGAGTGAATGGGACCATAGGCTGTACAGAGAAATATCTGCTTCTAAAACCAAAACGGAGCTATCTAACTGAATGGTTGTCAATGTGTGCATTCAACCGACGGAGTTACAGTCACGTGTGGATACAGCGGTTTGCAAACCCTTTCTGCGCAGAATCCCAGGACCGGCATTTCCAGCCCTATGCCGGCATACGTACGAAACAGCAGTAAACTTCGTCTAAAACTCAGGAGAATTGTTTCCTTGAAACTGCTCTGCTGTGCGTTCATTCACCTAAGAGAGTTGAATCTATGTTGAGATTCAACGAGTCAGAAACACGTTTCTTCTAGGAGCTGCGTTGGGATATTCCCGAGTGAATGGGACCATAGGCTGTACAGAGAAATATCTGCTTCTAAAACCAAAACGGAGCTATGTAACTGAATTGTTGTCAATGTGTGCATTCAACTGACGGAGTTAAACTCACGTGTGGATTCAGCGCTTTGCAAACCCTTTCTGTGTAGAATCCCAAAACCGGCATTTCCAGCTCAATGCCGTCATACGTACGAAACAGCAGTAAACTTCGTCTAAAACTCAGGAGAAACGTTTCCTTGAAACTGCTCGGCTGTGCGTTCGTTCACCTAAGAGAGTTGAATCTATGTTGAGATTCAGCGAGTCAGAAACACGTTTCTTCTAGGAGCTGCGTTGGGATATTCACGAGTGATTGGGACCATATGCTGTACAGAGAAATATCTGCTTCTAAAACCAAAACGGAGCTACCTAACTGAATGGTTGTCAATGTGTGCATTCAACTGACGGAGTTAAACTCACGTGTGGATTCAGCGGTTTGCAAACCCTTTCTGTGCAGAATCCCAAAACCGGCATTTCCAGCCCAATGCCGTCATACGTAAGAAACAGCTGTAAACTTCGTCTAAAACTCAGGAGAAACGTTTCCTTGAAACTGCTCGGCTGTGCGTTCATTCACCTAAGAGAGTTGAATCTATGTTGAGATTCAGCGAGTCAGAAACACGTTTCTTCTAGGAGCTGCGTTGGGATATTCACGAGTGATTGGGACCATATGCTGTATAGAGAAATATCTGCTTCTAAAACCAAAACGGAGCTACCTAACTGAATGGTTTTCAATGTGTGCATTCAACTGACGGAGTTAAACTCACGTGTGGATTCAGCGGTTTGCAAACCCTTTCTGTGCAGAATCCCAAAACCGGCATTTCCAGCCCAATGACGGCATACGTATGAAACAGCAGTAATCTTCGTCTAAAACTCAGGAGAAACGTTTCCTTGAAACTGCTCTGCTGTGCGTTCATTCACCTGAGAGAGTTGAATCTATGTTGAGATTCAGCGAGTCAGAAACAAGTTTCTCCAGGAGCTGCGTTGGGATATTCCCGAGTGAATGGGACCATAGGCTGTACAGAGAAATATCTGCTTCTAAAACCAAAACGGAGCTACCTAACTGAATGGTTGTCAATATGTGCGTTCAACTGACGGAGTTAAACTCACGTGTGGATTCAGCGGATTGCAAACACTTTCTGTGCAGAATCCCAAAGCCGGCATTTCCAGCCCAGTGCCATCATACATACGAAACTGCAGTAAACGTCGCCTAAAACTCAGGAGAATCGTTTCCTTGAAACTGCTCTGCTGTGCGTTCATTCACCTGAGAGAGTTGAATCCATGTTGAGATTAAGCGAGTCAGAAACACGTTTCTCTAGAAGCTGCGTTGGGATATTCGCGAGTGAATGGGACCATAGGCTGTACAGAGAAATATCTGCTTCTAAAACCAAAACGGAGCTATCTAACTGAATGGTTGTCAATGTGTGCATTCAACTGACGGAGTTACAGTCACGTGTGGATACAGCGGTTTGTAAACCCTTTCTGTGCAGAATCCCAGGACCGGCATTTCCAGCCCTATGCCGGCATACATACGAAACAGCAGTAAACTTCGTCTAAAACTCAGGAGAATTGTTTCCTTGAAACTGCTCTGCTGTGCGTTCATTCACCTAAGAGAGTTGAATCTATGTTGAGATTCAACGAGTCAGAAACACGTTTCTTCTAGGAGCTGCTTTGGGATATTCCCGAGTGAATGGGACCATAGGCTGTACAGAGAAATATCTGCTTCTAAAACCAAAACGGAGCTATCTAACTGAATGGTTGTCAATGTGTGCATTCAACTGACGGAGTTAAACTCACGTGTGGATTCAGCGGTTTGCAAACCCTTTCTGTGCAGAATCCCAAAACCGGCATTTCCAGCCCAATGCCGTCATACGTACGAAACAGCAGTAATCTTCGTCTAAATCTCAGGAGAAACGTTTCCTTGAAACTGCTCGGCTGTGTGTTCGTTCACCTAAGAGAGTTGAATCTAGGTTGAGATTCAGTGAGTCAGAAACACGTTTCTTCTAGGAGCTGCGTTGGGATATTCCCGAGTGATTGGGACCATATGCTGTATAGAGAAATATCTGCTTCTAAAACCAAAACGGAGCTACCTAACTGAATGGTTGTCAATGTGTGCATTCAACTGACGGAGTTAAACTCACGTGTGGATTCAGCGGTTTGCAATCCCTTTCTGTGCAGAATCCCAAGACCGGCATTTCCAGCCCAACGCCGTCATACGTACGAAACAGCAGTAAACTTCGTCTAAAACTCAGGAGAAACGTTTCCTTGAAACTGCTCGGCTGTGCGTTCGTTCATCTAAGAGAGTTGAATCTATGTTGAGATTCAGCGAGTCAGAAACACGTTTCTTCTAGGAGCTGCGTTGGGATATTCATGAGTGATTGGGACCATATGCTGTACAGAGAAATATCTGCTTCTAAAACCAAAACGGAGCTACCTAACTGAATGGTTGTCAATGTTTGCATTCAACTGACGGAGTTAAACTCACGTGTGGATTCAGCGGTTTGGAAACCCTTTCTGTGCAGAATCCCAAAACCGGCATTTCCAGCCCAATGATGGCATACGTATGAAACAGCAGTAATCTTCGTCTAAAACTCAGGAGAAACGTTTCCTTGAAACTGCTCTGCTGTGCGTTCATTCACCTGAGAGAGTTGAATCTACGTTGAGATTCAGCGAGTCAGAAACACGTTTCTCCAGGAGCTGCGTTGGGATATTCCCGAGTGAATGGGACCATAGGCTGTACAGAGAAATATCTGCTTCTAAAACCAAAACGGAGCTATCTAACTGAATGGTTGTCAATGTGTGCATTCAACTGACGGAGAGACAGTCAGTTGTGGATACAGCGGTTTGCAAACCCTTTCTGTGCAGAATCCCAAAACCGGCATTTCCAGCCCAATGACGGCATACGTAAGAAACAGCAGTAAACGTCGCCTAAAACTCAGGAGAATCGTGTCTTTGAAACTGCTCTGCTGTGCGTTCATTCACCTGAGAGAGTTAAATCCATGTTGAGATTCAGCGAGTCAGAAACACGTTTCTCTAGGAGCTGCATTGGGATATTCGCGAGTGAATGGGACCATAGGCTGTACAGAGAAATATCTGCTTCTAAAACCAAAACGGAGCTATCTAACTGAATGGTTGTCAATGTGTGCATTCAACTGATGGAGTTACAGTCACGTGCGGATACAGCGGTTTGCAAACCCTTTCTGTGCAGAATCCCAGGACCGGCATTTCCAGCCCTATTCCGGCATACGTACGAAACAGCAGTAAACTTCGTCTAAAACTCAGGAGAATTGTTTCCTTGAAACTGCTCTGCAGTGCGTTCATTCACCTAAGAGAGTTGAATCTATGTTGAGATTCAACGAGTCAGAAACACGTTTCTTCTAGGAGCTGCGTTTGGATATTCACGAGTGATTGGGACCATATGCTGTATAGATAAATATCTGCTTCTAAAACCAAAACGGAGCTACCGAACTGAATGGTTGTCAATGTGTGCATTCAACTGACGGAGTTAAACTGACGTTTGGATTCAGCGGTTTGCAAACCCTTTCTGTGCAGAATCCCAAAACCGGCATTTCCAGCCCAATGCCGTCATACGTACGAAACTGCTGTAAACTTCGTCTAAAACTCAGGAGAAACGTTTCCTTGAAACTGCTCGGCTGTGCGTTCGTTCACCTAAGAGAGTTGAATCTATGTTGAGATTCAGCGAGTCAGAAAAACGTTTCTTCTAGGAGCTGCGTTGGGATATTCACTCTATCTGCTTCTAAAACCAAAACGGAGCTACCTAACTGAATGGTTGTCAATGTGTGCATTCAACTGACGGAGTTAAACTCACGTGTGGATTCAGCGGTTTGCAAACCCTTTCTGTGCAGAATCCCAAAACCGGCATTTCCAGCCCAATGACGGCATACGTATGAAACAGCAGTAATCTTCGTCTAAAACTCAGGAGAAACGTTTCCTTGAAACTGCTCTGCTGTGCATTCATTCACCTGAGAGAGTTGAATCTATGTTGAGATTCAGCGAGTCACAAACACGTTTCTCCAGGAGCTGCGTTGGGATATTCCCGAGTGAATGGGACCATAGGCTGTACAGAGAAATATCTGCTTCTAAAACCAAAACGGAGCTATCTAACTGAATGGTTATCAATATGTGCGTTCAACTGACGGAGTTAAACTCACGTGTGGATTCAGCGGATTGCAAACACTTTCTGTGCAGAATCCCAAAACCGGCATTTCCAGCCCAGTGCCATCATACATACGAAACAGCAGTAAACTTCGTCTAAAACTCAGGAGAAACGTTTCCTTGAAACTCCTCGGCTGTGCGTTCGTTCACCTAAGAGAGTGGAATCTATGTTGAGATTCAGCGAGTCAGAAACACGTTTCTTCCAGGAGCTGCGTTGGGATATTCCCGAGTGAATGGGACCACATGCTGTATAGAGAAATATCTGCTTCTAAAACCAAAACGGAGCTATCTAACTGAATGGTTGTCAATGTGTGCATTCAACTGACGGAGTTAAACTCACGTGTGGATTCAGCGTTTTGCAAACCCTTTCTGTGCAGAATCCCAAAACCGGCATTTCCAGCCCAATGCCGGTATACGTACGAAACAGCAGTAAACTTCGTCTAAAACTCAGGAGAATCGTTTCCTTGAAACTGCTCTGCTGTGCGTTCATTCACCTGAGAGAGTTGAATCTATGTTGAGATTCAGCGAGTCAGAAACACGTTTCTTCTAGTAGATGCATAGGGATATTCCCGAGTGAATGGGACCAAAGGATGTACAGAGAAATATCTGCTTCTAAAACCAAAACGGAGCTATGTAACTGAATTGTTGTCAATGTCTGCATTCAACTGACGGAGTTAAACTCACGTGTGGATTCAGCGGTTTGCAAACCCTTTCTGTGCAGAACCCCAAAACCAGCATTTCCAGCCCAGTGCCATCCTACATACGAAACAGCTGTAAACTTCGTCGAAAACTCAGGAGAAACGTTTCCTTGAAACTCCTCGGCTGTGCGTTCGGTCACCTAAGAGAGTGGAATCTATGTTGAGATTCAGCGAGTCAGAAACACGTTTCTTCTAGGAGATGCGTTGGGATATTCCCGAGTGAATGGGACCATAGGCTGTACAGAGAAATATCTGCTTCTAAAACCAAAACGGAGTTATCTAACAGAATGGTTGTCAATGTGTCCGTTCAACTGACGGAGTTAAACTCACATGTGGATTCAGAGGTTTGCAAACCATTTCTGTGCAGAATCCCAAACCCGGCATTTTTAGCCCAGTGCTGTCATACATACGAAACAGCAGTAAACTTCGTCTAAAACTTAGGAGAAAGGTTTCCTTGAAACTGCTCTGCTGTGCGCTCGTTCACCTAAGAGAGTTGAATCTATGTTGAGATTCAGCGAGTCAGAAACATGTTTCTTCTAGGAGCTGCGTTGTGATATTCCCGAGTGAATGGGACCATAGGCTGTACAGAGAAATATCTGCTTCTAAAACCAAAACGGAGCTATCTAACTGAATGGTTGTCAATGTGTGCATTCAACTGACGGAGTTACAGTCACGTGTGGATTCAGCGGTTTGCAAACCCTTTCTGTGCAGAATCCCAGAACCAGCAATTCCAGCCCTATGGCGGCATACGTACGAAACAGCAATAAACGTCGTCTAAAACTCAGGAGAATCGTTTCCTTGAAACTGCTCTGCTGTGCGTTCATTCACCTAAGAGAGTTGAATCTTTGTTGAGATTCAACGAGTGAGAAAAACGTTTCTTCTAGGAGCTGCGTTGGGATATTCCCGAGTGAATGGGACCATAGGCTGTACAGAGAATTATCTGCTTCTAAAACCAAAACGGAGCTATCTAACTGAATGGTTGTCAATGTGTGCATTCAACTGACGGAGTTAAACTCACGTGTGGATTCAGCGGTTTGCAAACCCTTTCTGTGCAGAATCTCAAAACCGGCATTTCCAGCCCAATGCCGTCATACGTACGAAACAGCAGTAAACTTTGTCTAAAACTCAGGAGAAACGTTTCCTTGAAACTGCTCTGCTCTGCGTTCATTCACCTGAGAGAGTTGAATCTATGTTGAGATTCAGCGAGTCAGAAACACGTTTCTCCAGGAGCTGCGTTGGGATATTCCCGAGTGAATGGGACAATAGGCTGTACAGAGAAATACCTGCTTCTAAAACCAAAACGGAGCTATCTAACTGAATGGTTGTCAATATATGCGTTCAACTGGCGGAGTTAAACTCACGTGTGGATTCAGCGGATTGCAAACACTTTCTGTGCAGAATCCCAAAACCGGCATTTCCAGCCCAGTGCCATCATACATACGAAACAGCAGTAAACTTCGTCTAAAACTCAGGAGAAACGTTTCCTTGAAACTCCTCGGCTGTGCGTTCGTTCACCTAAGAGAGTGGAATCTATGTTGATATTCAGCGAGTCAGAAACACGTTTCTTCTAGGAGCTGCGTTGGGATATTCCCGAGTGAATGGGACCACATGCTGTATAGAGAAATATCTGCTTCTAAAACCAAAACGGAGCTATCTAACTGAATGGTTTTCAACGTGTGCATTCAACTGACGGAGTTAAACTCACGTGTGGATTCAGCGGATTGCAAACCCTTTCTGTGCAGAATCCCAAAGCCGGCATTTCCAGCCCAATGCCGGTGTACGTACGAAACAGCAGGGAACTTCGTCTAAAACTCAGGAGAAACGTTTCTTTGAAACTGCTCTGCTGTGCGTTCATTCACCTGAGAGAGTTGAATCTATGTTGAGATTCAGCGAGTCAGAAACACGTTTCTCTAGGAGCTGCGTTGGGATATTCCCGAGTGAATGGGACCATAGGCTGTACAGAGAAATATCTGCTTCTAAAACCAAAACGTAGCTATCGAACTGAATGGTTGTCAATATGTGCGTTCAAATGACGGAGTTAAACTCACTTGTGGATTCAGCGGTTTGCAAACCCTTTCTGTGCAGAATCCCAAAAGCGGCATTTGCAGCCCAATGCCGGCATACGTACGAAACAGCAGTAAACTTCGTCTAAAACCCAGGTGAAACGTTTCCTTGAAACTGCTCTGCTGTGCGCTCGTTCACCTAAGAGAGTTGAATCTATCTTGAGATTCAGCGAGTCAGAAAAACCTTTCTTCTAGGAGCTGCGTTGTGATATTCCCGAGTGAATGGGACCATAGGCTGTACAGAGAAATATCTGCTTCTAAAACCAAAACGGAGCTATGTAACTGAATGGTTGTTAATGTGTGCTTTCAACTGACGGGGTGACAGTCAGGTGTTGATACAGCGGTTTGCAAACCCTTTCTGTGCAGAATCCCAGAACCGGCATTTACAGCCCAATGCGGGCATATGTACGAAACAGCAGTAAACGTCGCCTAAAACTCAGGAGAATCGTTTACTTGAAACTGCTCTGCTGTGAGTTCATTCACCTGAGAGAGTTGAATCCATGTTGAGATTCAGCGAGTCAGAAACACGTTTCTCTAGGAGCTGCGTTGGGATATTCGCGAGTGAATGGGACCATAGGCTGTACAGAGAAATAACTGCTTCTAAAACCAAAACGGAGCTATCTAACTGAATGGCTGTCAATGTGTGCATTCAACTGACGGAGTTACAGTCACGTGTGGATACAGCGGTTTGCAAACCCTTTCTGTGCAGAATCCCAGGACCGGCATTTCCAGCCCTATGCCGGCATACGTACGAAACAGCAGTAAACTTCGTCTAAAACTCAGGTGAAACGTTTCCTTGAAACTGCTCTGCTGTGCGTTCATTCACCTAAGAGAGTTGAATCTATGTTGAGATTCAGCGAGTCAGAAACACGTTTCTCCAGGAGCTGCGTTGGGATATTCCCGAGTGAATGGGACCATAGGCTGTACAGAGAAATATCTGCTTCTAAAACCAAAACGGAGCTATCTAATTGAATGGTTGTCAATATGTGCATTCAACTGACGGAGTTAAACTAACGTGTGGATTCACCGGATTGCAAACACTTTCTGTGCAGAATCCCAAAGCCGGCATTTCCAGCCCAGTGCCATCATACATACGAAACAGCAGTAAACTTCGTCTAAAACTCAGGAGAAACGTTTCCTTGAAACTCCTCGGCTGTGCGTTCGTTCACCTAAGAGAGTGGAATCTATGTTGAGATTCAGCGAGTCAGAAACACGTTTCTTCTAGGAGCTGCGTTGGGATATTCCCGAGTGAATGGGACCACATGCTGTATAGAGAAATATCTGCTTCTAAAACCAAAACGGAGCTATCTAACTGAATGGTTGTCAATGTGTGCATTCAACTGACGGAGTGACAGTCAGGTGTGGATACAGCGGTTTGCAAACCCTTTCTGTGCAGAATCCCAGAACCGGCATTTCCAGCCCAATGCCGGCATACGTACGAAACAGCAGTAAACGTCGCCTAAAACTCAGGAGAATCGTTTCCTTGAAACTGCTCTGCTGTGCGTTCATTCACCTGAGACAGTTGAATCCATGTTGAGATTCAGCGAGTCAGAAACACGTTTCTCTAGGAGCTGCGTTGGGATATTCACGAGTGAATGGGACCATAGGCTGTACAGAGAAATATCTGCTTCTAAAACCAAAGCGGAGCTATCTAACTGAATGGTTGTCAATGTGTGCATTGAACCGACTGAGTTACAGTCACGTGTGGATACAGCGGTTTGCAAACCCTTTCTGTGCAGAATCCCAGGACCGGCATTTCCAGCCCTATGCCGGCATACGTACGAAACAGCAGTAAACTTCGTCTAAAACTCAGGAGAATTGTTTCCTTGAAACTGCTCTGCTGTGCGTTCATTCACCTAAGAGAGTTGAATCTATGTTGAGATTCAACGAGTCAGAAACACGTTTCTTCTAGGAGCTGCGTTGGGATATTCCCGAGTGAATGGGACCATAGGCTGTACAGAGAAATATCTGCTTCTAAAACCAAAACGGAGCTATTTAACTGAATGGTTGTCAATGTGTGCATTCAACTGACGGAGTTAAACTCACGTGTGGATTCAGCGGTTTGCAAACCCTTTCTGTGCAGAATCCCAAAACCGGCATTTCCAGCCCAATGACGGCATACGTATGAAACAGCAGTAATCTTCGTCTAAAACTCAGGAGAAACGTTTCCTTGAAACTGCTCTGCTTTGCGTTCATTCACCTGAGAGAGTTGAATCTATGTTGAGATTCAGCGAGTCAGAAACACGTTTCTCCAGGAGCTGCGTTGGGATATTCCCGAGTGAATGGGACCATAGGCTGTACAGAGTAATATCTGTTTCTAAAACCAAAACGGCGCTATCTAACTGAATGGTCGTCAATGTGTGCATTCAACTGACGGAGTTAAACTCACGTGTGGATTCAGCGGTTTGCAAACCCTTTCTGTGCAGAATCCCAAAACCGGCATTTCCAGCCCAATGCCGTCATACGTACGAAACAGCAGTAAACTTCGTCTAAAACTCAGGAGAAACGTTTCCTTGAAACTGCTCGGCTGTGCGTTCGTTCACCTAAGAGAGTTGAATCTATGTTGAGATTCAGCGAGTCAGAAACACGTTTCTTCTAGGGGCTGCTTTGGGATATTCACGAGTGATTGGGACCATATGCTGTATAGAGAAATATCTGCTTCTAAAACCAAAACGGAGCTACCTAACTGAATGGTTGTCAATGTGTGCATTCAACTGACGGAGTTAAACTCACGTGTGGATTCAGCGGTTTGCAAACCCTTTCTGTGCAGAATCCCAAAACCGGCATTTCCAGCCCAATGCCGTCATACGTACGAAACAGCAGTAAACTTCTTATAAAACTCAGGAGAAACGTTTCCTTGAAACTGCTCGGCTGTACGTTCGTTCACCCAAGAGAGTTGAATCTATGTTGAGATTCAGCGAGTCAGAAACACGTTTCTTCTAAGAGCTGCGTTGGGATATTAACGAGTGATTGGGACCACATGCTGTATAGAGAAATATCTGCTTCTAAAACCAAAACGGAGCTACCTAACTGAATGGTTGTCAATGTGTGCATTCAACTGACGGAGTTAAACTCACGTATGGATTCAGCGGTTTGTAAACCCTTTCTGTGCAGAATCCCAAAACCGGCATTTCCAGCCCAATGCCGGCATACGTACGAAACAGCAGTAAACTTCGTCTAAAACTCAGGAGAAACGTTTCCTTGAAACTGCTCTGCTGTGCATTCGTTCACCTGAGAGAGTTGAATCTATGTTGAGATTCAGCGAGTCAGAAACATGTTTCTCTAGGAGCTGCGTTGGGATATTCCCGAGTGAATGGAACCATAGGCTGTATAGAGAAATATCTGCATCTAAAATCAAAACGGAGCTATCTAACTGAATGGTTGTCAATGTGTGCATTCAACTGACGGAGTTAAACTCACGTGTGGATTCAGCGATTTGCAAACCCTTTCTGTGCAGAATGCCAAAACTGGCATTTCCAGTCCAATGCTGGCATACGTACGAAACAGCAGTAAACTTCGTCTAAATCTCAGGAGAAACGTTTCCTTGAAACTGCTCTGCTGTGCGTTCATTCACCTAAGAGAGTTGAATGTATGTTGAGATTCAGCGAGTCAGAAACACGTTTCTTCTAGGAGCTGCGTTGGGATATTCCCGAGTGAATGGACCATAGGCTGTACAGAGAAATATCTGCTTCTAAAACCAAAACGGAGCTATCTAACTGAATGGTTGTCAATCGGTGCATTCATCTGACGGAGATAAACTCACGTGTTGATTCAGCGGTTTGCAAACCTTTTCTGTGCAGAATGCCAGAACTGGCATTTCCAGCCCAATGCCGTCATACGTACGAAACAGCAGTAAACTTCGTCTAAAACTCAGGAGAAACGTTTCCTTGGAACTGCTCGGCTGTGCGTTCGTTCACCTAAGAGAGTTGAATCTATGTTGAGATTCAGCGAGTCAGAAACACGTTTCTTCTAAGAGCTGCGTTGGGATATTCACGAGTGATTGGGACCATATGCTGTATAGAGAAATATCTGCTTCTAAAACCAAAACGGAGCTACCTAACTGAATGGTTGTCAATGTGTGCATTCAACTGACGGAGTTAAACTCACGTGTGGATTCAGCGGTTTGCAAACCCTTTCTGTGCAGAATCCCAAAACCGGCATTTCCAGCCCAATGCCGGCATACGTACGTAACAGCAGTAAACTTTGTCTAAAACTCAGGAGAAACGTTTCCTTGAAACTACTCTGCTGTGCGTTCATTCATCTGAGAGAGTTGAATCCATGTTGAGATTCAGCGAGTCAGAAACACGTTTCTCTAGGAGCTGCGTTGGGATATTCCCGAGTGAATGGGACCATAGGCTGTACAGAGAAATATCTGCTTCTAAAACCAAAACGGAGCTATCTAACTGAATGGTTGTCAATGTGTGCATTCAACTGACGGAGTTAAACTCACGTATGGATTCAGCGGTTTGTAAACCCTTTCTGTGCAGAATCCCAAAACCGGCATTTCCAGCCCAATGCCGGCATACGTACGAAACAGCAGTAAACTTCGTCTAAAACTCAGGAGAAACGTTTCCTTGAAACTGCTCTGCTGTGCATTCGTTCACCTGAGAGAGTTGAATCTATGTTGAGATTCAGCGAGTCAGAAACATGTTTCTCTAGGAGCTGCGTTGGGATATTCCCGAGTGAATGGAACCGTAGGCTGTACAGAGAAATATCTGCATCTAAAATCAAAACGGAGCTATCTAACTGAATGGTTGTCAATGTGTGCATTCAACTGACGGAGTTAAACTCACGTGTGGATTCAGCGGTTTGCAAACCCTTTCTGTGCAGAATCCCAAAACTGGCATTTCCAGTCCAATGCTGGCATACGTACGAAACAGCAGTAAACTTCGTCTAAATCTCAGGAGAAACGTTTCCTTGAAACTGCTCTGCTGTGCGTTCATTCACCTAAGAGAGTTGAATGTATGTTGAGATTCAGCGAGTCAGAAACACGTTTCTTCTAGGAGCTGCGTTGGGATATTCCCGAGTGAATGGACCATAGGCTGTACAGAGAAATATCTGCTTCTAAAACCAAAACGGAGCTATCTAACTGAATGGTTGTCAATCGGTGCATTCAACTGACGGAGATAAACTCACGTGTTGATTCAGCGGTTTGCAAACCTTTTCTGTGCAGAATGCCAAAACCGGCATTTCCAGCCCAATGCCGTCATACGTACGAAACAGCAGTAAACTTCGTCTAAAACTCAGGAGAAACGTTTCCTTGAAACTGCTCGGCTGTGCGTTCGTTCAACTAAGAGAGTTGAATCTATGTTGAGATTCAGCGAGTCAGAAACAGGTTTCTTCTAGGAGCTGCGTTGTGATATTCCCGAGTGAATGGGACCATAGGCTGTACAGAGAAATATCTACTTCTAAAACCAAAACGGAGCCATCTAACTGACTGATTGTCAATGTGTGCATTCATCTGACAGAGGTAAACTCACGTGTGGATTCAGCGGTTTGCAAATCCTTTCTGTGCAGAATCGCAAAACCAGCATTTCCAGCCCAGTGCCATCATACATACGAAACAGCTGTAAACTTCGTCTAAAATTCAGGAGAAACGTTTCCTTGAAACTCCTCGGCTGTGCGTTCGTTCACCTAAGAGAGTTAAATCTATGTTGAGATTCAGCGAGTGAGAAACACGTTTCTCCAGGAGCTGCGTTGGGATATTCACGAGTGATTGGGACCATATGCTGTATAGAGAAATATATGCTTCCAAAACCAAAACGGAGCTACCTAACTGAATGGTTGTCAATGTGTGCATTCAACTGACGGAGTTAAACTCACGTGTGGATTCAGCGGTTTGCAAACCCTTTCTGTGCAGAATCCCAAAACCGGCATTTCCAGCCCAATGCCGTCATACGTACGAAACAGCAGTAAACTTCGTCTAAAACTCAGGAGAAACGTTTCCTTGAAACTGCTCGGCTGTGCGTTCGTTCACCTAAGAGAGTTGAATCTATGTTGAGATTCAGTGTGTCAGAAACACGTTTCTTCTAGGAGCTGCGTTGGGATATTCACGAGTGATTGGGACCATATGCTGTATAGAGAAATATCTGCTTCTAAAACCAAAACGGAGCTACCTAACTGAATGGTTGTCAATGTGTGCATTCAACTGACGGAGTTAAACTCACGTGTGGATTCAGCGGTTTGCAAACCCTTTCAGTGCAGAATCCCAAAACCGGCATTTCCAGCCCAATGACGGCATACGTATGAAACAGCAGTAATCTTCGTCTAAAACTCAGGAGAAACGTTTCCTTGAAACTGCTCTGCTGTGCGTTCATTCACCTGAGAGAGTTGAATCTATGTTGAGATTCAGCGAGTCAGAAACACGTTTCTCCAGGAGCTGCGTTGGGATATTCCCGAGTGAATGGGACCATAGGCTGTACAGAGAAATATCTGATTCTAAAACCAAAATGGAGGTATCTAACTGAATGGTTGTCAATATGTGCGTTCAACTGACGGAGTTAAACTCACGTGTGGATTCAGCGGATTGCAAACACTTTCTGTGCAGAATCCCAAAACCGGCATTTCCAGCCCAGTGCCATCATACATACGAAACAGCAGTAAACTTCGTCTAAAACTCAGGAGAAACGTTTCCTTGAAACTCCTCGGCTGTGCGTTCGTTCACCTAAGAGAGGGGAATCTATGTTGAGATTCAGCGAGTCAGAAACACGTTTCTTCTAGGAGCTGCGTTGGGATATTCCCGAGTGAATGGGACCACATGCTGTATAGAGATATATCTGCTTCTAAAACCAAAACGGAGCTATCTAACTGAATGGTTGTCAATGTGTGCATTCAACTGAAGGAGTGACAGTCAGGTGTGGATACAGCGGTTTGCAAACCCTTTCTGTGCAGAATCCCAGAACCGGCATTTCCAGCCCAATGCCGGCATACGTACGAAACAGCAGTAAACGTCGCCTAAAACTCAGGAGAATCGTTTCCTTGAAACTGCTCTGCTGTGGGTTCATTCACCTGAGAGAGTTGAATCCATGTTGAGATTCAGCGAGTCAGAAACACGTTTCTCTAGGAGCTGCGTTGGGATATTCGCGAGTGAATGGGACCATAGGCTGTACAGAGAAATATCTGCTTCTAAAACCAAAGCGGAGCTATCTAACTGAATGGTTGTCAATGTGTGCATTCAACCGACGGAGTTACAGTCACGTGTGGATACAGCGGTTTGCAAACCCTTTCTGTGCAGAATCCCAGGACCGGTATTTCCAGCCCTATGCCGGCATACATACGAAACAGCAGTAAACTTCGTCTAATACTCAGGAGAATTGTTTCCTTGAAACTGCTCTGCTGTGCGTTCATTCACCTGAGAGAGTTGAATCTATGTTGAGATTCAGCGAGTCAGAAACACGTTTCTCCAGGAGCTGCGTTGGGATATTCCCGTGTGAATGGGACAATAGGCTGTACAGAGAAATACCTGCTTCTAAAACCAAAACGGAGCTATCTAACTGAATGGTTGTCAATATGTGCGTTCAACTGGCGGAGTTAAACTCACGTGTGGATTCAGCGGATTGCAAACACTTTCTGTGCAGAATCCCAAAACCGGCATTTCCAGTCCAGTGCCATCATACATACGAAACAGCAGTAAACTTCGTCTAAAACTCAGGAGAAACGTTTCCTTGAAACTCCTCGGCTGTGCGTTCGTTCACCTAAGAGAGTGGAATCTATGTTGAGATTCAGCGAGTCAGAAACACGTTTCTTCTAGGAGCTGCGTTGGGATATTCCCGAGTGAATGGGACCACATGCTGTATAGAGAAATATCTTCTTCTAAAACCAAAACGGAGCTATCTAACTGAATGGTTGTCAATGTGTGCATTCAACTGACGGAGTTAAACTCACGTGTGGATTCAGCGGTTTGCAAAACCTTTCTGTGCAGAATCCCAAAACCGGCATTTCCAGCCCAATGCCGGTGTACGTACGAAATAGCAGGAAACTTTGTCTAAAACTCAGGAGAAACGTTTCCTTGAAACTGCTCTGCTGTGCGTTCATTCACCTGAGAGAGTTGAATCTATGTTGAGATTCAGCGAGTCAGAAACACGTTTCTCTAGGAGCTGCGTTGGGATATTCCCGAGTGAATGGGACCATAGGCTGTACAGAGAAATATTTGCTTCTAAAACCAAAACGGAGCTATTTAACTGAATGGTTGTCAATGTGTGCATTCAACTGACGGAGTTAAACTCACGTGTGGATTCAGCGGTTTGCAAACCCTTTCTGTGCAGAATCCCAAAACCGGCATTTCCAGCCCAATGCCGTCATACGTACGAAACAGCTGTAAACTTCGTCTAAAACTCAGGAGAAACGTTTCCTTGAAACTGCTCTGCTGTGCGTTCATTCACCTGAGAGAGTTGAATCTATGTTGAGATTCAGCAAGTCAGAAACACGTTTCTCCAGGAGCAGCGTTGGGATATTCCCGAGGGAATGGGACCATAGGCTGTACAGAGAAAAATCTGCTTCTAAAACCAAAACGGAGCTATCTAACTGAATGGTTGTCAATGTGAGCATTCAACTGATGGAGTTAAACTCACGTGTGGATTCAGCGGTTTGCAAAGCCTTTCTGTGCAGAATCCCAAAACCGGCATTTCCAGCCCAATGACGGCATACGTATGAAACAGCAGTAATCTTCGTCTAAAACTCAGGAGAAACGTTTCCTTGAAACTGCTCTGCTGTGCGATCATTCACCTGAGAGAGTTGAATCTATGTTGAGATTCAGCGAGTCAGAAACACGTTTCTCCAGGAGCTGCGTTGGGATATTCCCGAGTGAATGGGACAATAGGCTGTACAGAGAAATACCTGCTTCTAAAACCAAAACGGAGCTATCTAACTGAATGGTTGTCAATATGTGCGTTCAACTGGCTGAGTTAAACTCACGTGTGGATTCAGCGGATTGCAAACACTTTCTGTGCAGAATCCCAAAACATGCATTTCCAGTCCAGTGCCATCATACATACGAAACAGCAGTAAACTTCGTCTAAAACTCAGGAGAAACGTTTCCTTGAAACTCCTCGGCTGTGCGTTCGTTCACCTAAGAGAGTGGAATCTATGTTGAGATTCAGCGAGTCAGAAACACGTTTCTTCTAGGAGCTGCGTTGGGATATTCCCGAGTGAATGGGACCACATGCTGTATAGAGAAATATCTTCTTCTAAAACCAAAACGGAGCTATCTAACTGAATGGTTGTCAATGTGTGCATTCAACTGACGGAGTTAAACTCACGTGTGGATTCAGCGGTTTGCAAAACCTTTCTGTGCAGAATCCCAAAACCGGCATTTCCAGCCCAATGCCGGTGTACGTACGAAATAGCAGGAAACTTCGTCTAAAACTCAGGAGAAACGTTTCCTTGAAACTGCTCTGCTGTGCGTTCATTCACCTGAGAGAGTTGAATCTATGTTGAGATTCAGCGAGTCAGAAACACGTTTCTCTAGGAGCTGCGTTGGGATATTCCCGAGTGAATGGGACCATAGGCTGTACAGAGAAATATCTGCTTCTAAAACCAAAACGGAGCTATCTAACTCAATGGTTGTCAATATGTGCGTTCAACTGACGGAGTTAAACTCACGTGTGGATTCAGCGGTTTGCAAACCCTTTCTGTGCAGAATCCCAAAAGCGGCATTTGCAGCCCAATGCCGGCATACGTACGAAACAGCAGTAAACTTCGTCTAAAACCCAGGTGAAACGTTTCCTTGAAACTGCTCGGCTGTGCGCTCGTTCACCTAAGAGAGTTGAATCTATCTTGAGATTCAGCGAGTCAGAAAAACGTTTCTTCTAGGAGCTGCGTTGTGATATTCCCGAGTGAATGGGACCATAGGCTGTACAGAGAAATATCTGCTTCTAAAACCAAAACGGAGCTATCTAACTGAATGGTTGTCAATGTGTGCATTCAACTTACGGAGTGACAGTCAGGTGTGGATACAGCGGTTTGCAAACCCTTTCTGTGCAGAATCCCAGAACCGGCATTTCCAGCCCAATGCCGGCATACGTACGAAACAGCAGTAAACGTCGCCTAAAACTCAGGAGAATCGTTTCCTTGAAACTGCTCTGCTGTGAGTTCATTCACCTGAGAGAGTTGAATCCATGTTGAGATTCAGCGCGTCAGAAACACGGTTCTCTAGGAGCTGCGTTGGGATATTCGCGAGTGAATGGGACCATAGGCTGTACAGAGAAATATCTGCTTCTAAAACCAAAACGGAGCTATCTAACTGAAAGGTTGTCAATGTGTGCATTCAACTGACTGAGTTACAGTCACGTGTGGATTCAGCGGTTTGCAAACCCTTTCTGTGCAGAATCCCAGGACCGGCATTTCCAGCCCTATGCCGGCATACGTACGAAACAGCAGTAAACTTCGTCTTAAACTCAGGAGAATTGTTTCCTTGAAACTGCTCTGCTGTGCGTTCATTCACCTAAGAGAGTTGAATCTATGTTGAGATTCAACGAGTCAGAAACACGTTTCTTCTAGGAGCTGCGTTGGGATATTCCCGAGTGAATGGGACCATAGGCTGTACAGAGAAATATCTGCTTCCAAAACCAAAACGGAGCTATCTAACTGAATGGTTGTCAATGTGTGCATTCAACTGACGGAATTAAACTCACGTGTGGATTCAGCGGTTTGCAAACCCTTTCTGTGCAGAATCCCAAAACCGGCATTTCCAGCCCAATGCCATCATACGTACGAAACAGCAGTAAACTTCGTCTAAAACTCAGGAGAAACGTTTCCTTGAAACTGCTCGGCTGTGCGTTCGTTCACCTAAGAGTGTTGAATCTATGTTGAGATTCAACGAGTCAGAAACACGTTTCTTCTAGGAGCTGCGTTGGGATATTCCCGAGTGAATGGGACCATAGGCTGTACAGAGAAATATCTGCTTCTAAAACCAAAACGGAGCTATTTAACTGAATGGTTGTCAATGTGTGCATTCAACTGACGGAGTTAAACCCACGTGTGGATTCAGCGGTTTGCAAACCCTTTCTGTGCAGAATCCCAAAACCGGCATTTCCAGCCCAATGACGGCATACGTATGAAACAGCAGTAATCTTCGTCTAAAACTCAGGAGAAACGTTTCCTTGAAACTGCTCTGCTGTGCGTTCATTCACCTGAGAGAGTTGAGTCTCTGTTGAGATTCAGCGAGTAAGAAACACGTTTCTCCAGGAGCTGCGTTGGGATATTCCCGAGTGAATGGGACCATAGGCTGTACAGAGAAATATCTGCTTCTAAAACCAAAACGGAGCTATCTAACTTAATGGTTGTCAATATGTGCGTTCAACTGACGGAGTTAAACTCACGTGTGGATTCAGCGGATTGCAAACACTTTCTGTGCAGAATCCCAAAACCGGCATTTCCAGCCCAGTGCCATCATACATACGAAACAGCAGTAAACTTCGTCTAAAACTCAGGAGAAACGTTTCCTTGAAATTCCTCGGCTGTGCGTTCGTTCACCTAAGAGAGTGGAATCTATGTTGAGATTCAGCGAGTCAGAAACACGTTTCTTCTAGGAGCTGCGTTGGGATATTCCCGAGTGAATGGGACCACATGCTGTATAGAGATATATCTGCTTCTAAAACCAAAACGGAGCTATCTAACTGAATGGTTGTCAATGTGTGCATTCAACTGACGGAGTGACAGTCAGGTGTGGATACAGCGGTTTGCAAACCCTTTCTGTGCAGAATCCCAGAACCGGCATTTCCAGCCCAATGCCGGCATACGTACGAAACAGCAGTAAACGTCGCCTAAAACTCAGGAGAATCGTTTCCTTGAAACTGCTCTGCTGTGCGTTCATTCACCTGAGAGAGTTGAATCCATGTTGAGATTCAGCGAGTCAGAAACAGGTTTCTTCTAGGAGCTGCGTTGGGATATTCCCGAGTGAATGGGACCATAGGCTGTACAGAGAAATATTTGCTTCTAAAACCAAAACGGAGCTATTTAACTGAATGGTTGTCAATGTGTGCATTCAACTGACGGAGTTAAACTCACGTGTGGATTCAGCGGTTTGCAAACCCTTTCTGTGCAGAATCCCAAAACCGGCATTTCCAGCCCAATGCCGTCATACGTACGAAACAGCTGTAAACTTCGTCTAAAACTCAGGAGAAACGTTTCCTTGAAACTGCTCTGCTGTGCGTTCATTCACCTGAGAGAGTTGAATCTATGTTGAGATTCAGCGAGTCAGAAACACGTTTCTCCAGGAGCAGCATTGGGATATTCCCGAGGGAATGGGACCATAGGCTGTACAGAGAAAAATCTGCTTCTAAAACCAAAACGGAGCTATCTAACTGAATGGTTGTCAATGTGAGCATTCAACTGATGGAGTTAAACTCACGTGTGGATTCAGCGGTTTGCAAAGCCTTTCTGTGCAGAATCCCAAAACCGGCATTTCCAGCCCAATGACGGCATACGTATGAAACAGCAGTAATCTTCGTCTAAAACTCAGGAGAAACGTTTCCTTGAAACTGCTCTGCTGTGCGATCATTCACCTGAGAGAGTTGAATCTATGTTGAGATTCAGCGAGTCAGAAACACGTTTCTCCAGGAGCTGCGTTGGGATATTCCCGAGTGAAATGGACAATAGGCTGTACAGAGAAATACCTGCTTCTAAAACCAAAACGGAGCTATCTAACTGAATGGTTGTCAATATGTGCGTTCAACTGGCTGAGTTAAACTCACGTGTGGATTCAGCGGATTGCAAACACTTTCTGTGCAGAATCCCAAAACATGCATTTCCAGTCCAGTGCCATCATACATACGAAACAGCAGTAAACTTCGTCTAAAACTCAGGAGAAACGTTTCCTTGAAACTCCTCGGCTGTGCGTTCGTTCACCTAAGAGAGTGGAATCTATGTTGAGATTCAGCGAGTCAGAAACACGTTTCTTCTAGGAGCTGCGTTGGGATATTCCCGAGTGAATGGGACCACATGCTGTATAGAGAAATATCTGCTTCTAAAACCAAAACGGAGCTATCTAACTGAATGGTTGTCAATGTGTGCATTCAACTGACGGAGTTAAACTCACGTGTGGAATCAGCGGTTTGCAAAACCTTTCTGTGCAGAATCCCAAAACCGGCATTTCCAGCCCAATGCCGGTGTACGTACGAAACAGCAGGAAACTTCGTCTAAAACTCAGGAGAAACGTTTCCTTGAAACTGCTCTGCTGTGCGTTCATTCACCTGAGAGAGTTGAATCTATGTTGAGATTCAGCGATGCAGAAACACGTTTCTCTAGGAGCTGCGTTGGGATATTCCCGAGTGAATGGGACCATAGGCTGTACAGAGAAATATCGGCTTCTAAAACCAAAACGGAGCTATCTAACTGAATGGTTGTCAATATGTGCGTTCAACTGACGGAGTTAAACTCACGTGTGGATTCAGCGGTTTGCAAACCCTTTCTGTGCAGAATCCCAAAAGCGGCATTTGCAGCCCAATGCCGGCATACGTACGAAACAGCAGTAAACTTCGTCTAAAACCCAGGTGAAACGTTTCCTTGAAACTGCTCGGCTCTGCGCTCGTTCACCTAAGAGAGTTGAATCTATCTTGAGATTCAGCGAGTCAGAAAAACGTTTCTTCTAGGAGCTGCGTTGTGATATTCCCGAGTGAATGGGACCATAGGCTGTACAGAGAAATATCTGCTTCTAAAACCAAAACGGAGCTATCTAACTGAATGGTTGTCAATGTGTGCATTCAACTGACGGAGTGACAGTCAGGTGTTGATACAGCGGTTTGCAAACCCTTTCTGTGCAGAATCCCAGAACCGGCATTTCCAGCCCAATGCCGGCATACGTACGAAACAGCAGTAAAAGTCGCCTAAAACTCAGGAGAATCGTTTCCTTGAAACTGCTCTGCTGTGAGTTCATTCACCTGAGAGAGTTGAATCCATGTTGAGATTCAGCGAGTCAGAAACACGTTTCTCTAGGAGCTGCGTTGGGATATTTGCGAGTGAATGGGACCATAGGCTGTACAGAGAAATATCTGCTTCTAAAACCAAAACGGAGCTATCTAACTGAATGGTTGTCAATGTGTGCATTCAACTGACGGAGTTACAGTCACGTGTGGATACAGCGTTTTGCAAACCCTTTCTGTGCAGAATCCCAAGACCGGCATTTCCACCCCTATGCCGGCATACGTACGAAACAGCAGTAAACTTCGTCTAAAACTCAGGAGAATTGTTTCCTTGAAACTGCTCTGCTGTGCGTTCATTCACCTAAGAGAGTTGAATCTATGTTGAGATTCAACGAGTCAGAAACACGTTTATTCTAGGAGCTGCGTTGGGATATTCCCGAGTGAATGGGACCATAGGCTGTACAGAGAAATATCTGCTTCCAAAACCAAAACGGAGCTATCTAACTGAATGGTTGTCAATGTGTGCATTCAACTGACGGAATTAAACTCACGTGTGGATTCAGCGGTTTGCAAACCCTTTCTGTGCAGAATCCCAAAACCGGCATTTCCAGCCCAATGCCATCATACGTACGAAACAGCAGTAAACTTCGTCTAAAACTCAGGAGAAACGTTTCCTTGAAACTGCTCGGCTGTGCGTTCGTTCACCTAAGAGTGTTGAATCTATGTTGAGATTCAGCGAGTCAGAAACACGTTTCTCCAGGAGCAGCGTTGGGATATTCCCGAGTGAATGGGACCATAGGCTGTACAGAGAAATATCTGCTTCTAAAACCAAAACGGAGCTACCTAACTGAATGGTTGTCAATGTGTGCATTCAACTGACGGAGTTAAACTCACGTGTGGATTCAGCGGTTTGCAAACCCTTTCTGTGCAGAATCCCAAAACCGGCATTTCCAGCCCAATGACGGCATACGTATGAAACAGCAGTAATCTTCGTCTAAAACTCAGGAGAAACGTTACCTTGAAACTGCTCTGCTGTGCATTCATTCACCTGAGAGAGTTGAATCTATCTTGAGATTCAGCGAGTCAGAAACACGTTTCTCCAGGAGCTGCGTTGGGATATTCCCGAGTGAATGGGACCATAGGTTGTACAGAGAAATATCTGCTTCTAAAACCAAAACGGAGCTATCTAACTGAATGGTTGTCAATATGTGCGTTCAACTGACGGAGTTAAACTAACGTGTGGATTCAGCGGATTGCAAACACTTTCTGTGCAGAATCCCAAAACCGGCATTTCCAGCCCAGTGCCATCATACATACGAAACAGCAGTAAACTTCGTCTAAAACTCAGGAGAAACGTTTCCTTGAAACTCCTCGGCTGTGCGTTCGTTCACCTAAGAGAGTGGAATCTATGTTGAGATTCAGCGAGTCAGAAACACGTTTCTTCTAGGAGCTGCGTTGGGATATTCCCGAGTGAATGGGACCACATGCTGTATAGAGAAATATCTGCTTCTAAAACCAAAACGGAGCTATCTAACTGAATGGTTGTCAATGTGTGCATGCAACTGACGGAGTGACAGTCAGGTGTGGATACAGCGGTTTGCAAACCCTTTCTGTGCAGAATCCCAGAACCGGCATTTCCAGCCCAATGCCGGCATACGTACGAAACAGCAGTAAACGTCGCCTAAAACTCAGGAGAATCGTTTCCTTGAAACTGCTCTGCTGTGCGTTCATTCAACTGAGAGAGTTGAATCCATGTTGAGATTCAGCGAGTCAGAAACACGTTTCTCTAGGAGCTGCGTTGGGATATTCGCGAGTGAATGGGACCATAGGCTGTACAGAGAAATATCTGCTTCTAAAACCAAAGCGGAGCTATCTAACTGAATGGTTGTCAATGTGTGCATTCAACCGACCGAGTTACAGTCACGTGTGGATACAGCGGTTTGCAAACCCTTTCTGTGCAGAATCCCAGGACCGGCATTTCCAGCCCTATGCCGACATACGTACGAAACAGCAGTAAACTTCGTCTAAAACTCAGGAGAATTGTTTCCTTGAAACTGCTCTGCTGTGCGTTCATTCACGTAAGAGAGTTGAATCTATGTTGTGATTCAACGAGTCAGAAACACGTTTCTTCTAGGAGCTGCGTTGGGATATTCCCGAGTGAATGGGACCATAGGCTGTACAGAGAAATATCTGCTTCCAAAACCAAAACGGAGCTACCTAACTGAATGGTTGTCAATGTGTGCATTCAACTGACGGAGTTAAACTCACGTGTGGATTTAGCGGTTTGCAAACCCTTTCTGTGCAGAATCCCAAAACCGGCATTTCCAGCCCAATGACGGCATACGTACGAAACAGCAGTAAACTTCGTCTAAAACTCAGGAGAAACGTTTCCTTGAAACTTCTCGGCTGTGCGTTCGTTCACCTAAGGGAGTTGAATCTATGTTGAGATTCAGCGAGTCAGAAACACGTTTCTTCTAGGAGCTGCGTTGGGTTATTCACGAGTGATTGGGACCATATGCTGTACAGAGAAATATCTGCTTCTAAAACCAAAACGGAGCTACCTAACTGAATGGTTGTCAATGTGTGCATTCAACTGACGGAGTTAAACTCACGTGTGGATTCAGCGGTTTGCAAACCCTTTCTGTGCAGAATCCAAAAACCGGCATTTACAGCCCAATGCCGTCATACGTACGAAACAGCTGTAAACTTCGTCTAAAACTCAGGAGAAACGTTTCCTTGAAACTGCTCGGCTGTGCGTTCGTTCACCTAAGAGAGTTGAATCCATGTTGAGATTCAGCGAGTCAGAAACACGTTTCTCTAGGAGCTGCATTGGGATATTCGCGAGTGAATGGGACCATAGGCTGTACAGAGAAAAATCTGCTTCTAAAACCAAAACGGAGCTATCTAACTGAATGGTTGTCAATGTGAGCATTCAACTGATGGAGTTAAACTCACGTGTGGATTCAGCGGTTTGCAAAGCCTTTCTGTGCAGAATCCCAAAACCGGCATTTCCAGCCCAATGACGGCATACGTATGAAACAGCAGTAATCTTCGTCTAAAACTCAGGAGAAACGTTTCCTTGAAACTGCTCTGCTGTGCGATCATTCACCTGAGAGAGTTGAATCTATGTTGAGATTCAGCGAGTCAGAAACACGTTTCTCCAGGAGCTGCGTTGGGATATTCCCGAGTGAAATGGACAATAGGCTGTACAGAGAAATACCTGCTTCTAAAACCAAAACGGAGCTATCTAACTGAATGGTTGTCAATATGTGCGTTCAACTGGCTGAGTTAAACTCACGTGTGGATTCAGCGGATTGCAAACACTTTCTGTGCAGAATCCCAAAACATGCATTTCCAGTCCAGTGCCATCATACATACGAAACAGCAGTAAACTTCGTCTAAAACTCAGGAGAAACGTTTCCTTGAAACTCCTCGGCTGTGCGTTCGTTCACCTAAGAGAGTGGAATCTATGTTGAGATTCAGCGAGTCAGAAACACGTTTCTTCTAGGAGCTGCGTTGGGATATTCCCGAGTGAATGGGACCACATGCTGTATAGAGAAATATCTGCTTCTAAAACCAAAACGGAGCTATCTAACTGAATGGTTGTCAATGTGTGCATTCAACTGACGGAGTTAAACTCACGTGTGGAATCAGCGGTTTGCAAAACCTTTCTGTGCAGAATCCCAAAACCGGCATTTCCAGCCCAATGCCGGTGTACGTACGAAACAGCAGGAAACTTCGTCTAAAACTCAGGAGAAACGTTTCCTTGAAACTGCTCTGCTGTGCGTTCATTCACCTGAGAGAGTTGAATCTATGTTGAGATTCAGCGATGCAGAAACACGTTTCTCTAGGAGCTGCGTTGGGATATTCCCGAGTGAATGGGACCATAGGCTGTACAGAGAAATATCGGCTTCTAAAACCAAAACGGAGCTATCTAACTGAATGGTTGTCAATATGTGCGTTCAACTGACGGAGTTAAACTCACGTGTGGATTCAGCGGTTTGCAAACCCTTTCTGTGCAGAATCCCAAAAGCGGCATTTGCAGCCCAATGCCGGCATACGTACGAAACAGCAGTAAACTTCGTCTAAAACCCAGGTGAAACGTTTCCTTGAAACTGCTCGGCTCTGCGCTCGTTCACCTAAGAGAGTTGAATCTATCTTGAGATTCAGCGAGTCAGAAAAACGTTTCTTCTAGGAGCTGCGTTGTGATATTCCCGAGTGAATGGGACCATAGGCTGTACAGAGAAATATCTGCTTCTAAAACCAAAACGGAGCTATCTAACTGAATGGTTGTCAATGTGTGCATTCAACTGACGGAGTGACAGTCAGGTGTTGATACAGCGGTTTGCAAACCCTTTCTGTGCAGAATCCCAGAACCGGCATTTCCAGCCCAATGCCGGCATACGTACGAAACAGCAGTAAAAGTCGCCTAAAACTCAGGAGAATCGTTTCCTTGAAACTGCTCTGCTGTGAGTTCATTCACCTGAGAGAGTTGAATCCATGTTGAGATTCAGCGAGTCAGAAACACGTTTCTCTAGGAGCTGCGTTGGGATATTTGCGAGTGAATGGGACCATAGGCTGTACAGAGAAATATCTGCTTCTAAAACCAAAACGGAGCTATCTAACTGAATGGTTGTCAATGTGTGCATTCAACTGACGGAGTTACAGTCACGTGTGGATACAGCGTTTTGCAAACCCTTTCTGTGCAGAATCCCAAGACCGGCATTTCCACCCCTATGCCGGCATACGTACGAAACAGCAGTAAACTTCGTCTAAAACTCAGGAGAATTGTTTCCTTGAAACTGCTCTGCTGTGCGTTCATTCACCTAAGAGAGTTGAATCTATGTTGAGATTCAACGAGTCAGAAACACGTTTATTCTAGGAGCTGCGTTGGGATATTCCCGAGTGAATGGGACCATAGGCTGTACAGAGAAATATCTGCTTCCAAAACCAAAACGGAGCTATCTAACTGAATGGTTGTCAATGTGTGCATTCAACTGACGGAATTAAACTCACGTGTGGATTCAGCGGTTTGCAAACCCTTTCTGTGCAGAATCCCAAAACCGGCATTTCCAGCCCAATGCCATCATACGTACGAAACAGCAGTAAACTTCGTCTAAAACTCAGGAGAAACGTTTCCTTGAAACTGCTCGGCTGTGCGTTCGTTCACCTAAGAGTGTTGAATCTATGTTGAGATTCAGCGAGTCAGAAACACGTTTCTCCAGGAGCAGCGTTGGGATATTCCCGAGTGAATGGGACCATAGGCTGTACAGAGAAATATCTGCTTCTAAAACCAAAACGGAGCTACCTAACTGAATGGTTGTCAATGTGTGCATTCAACTGACGGAGTTAAACTCACGTGTGGATTCAGCGGTTTGCAAACCCTTTCTGTGCAGAATCCCAAAACCGGCATTTCCAGCCCAATGACGGCATACGTATGAAACAGCAGTAATCTTCGTCTAAAACTCAGGAGAAACGTTACCTTGAAACTGCTCTGCTGTGCATTCATTCACCTGAGAGAGTTGAATCTATGTTGAGATTCAGCGAGTCAGAAACACGTTTCTCCAGGAGCTGCGTTGGGATATTCCCGAGTGAATGGGACCATAGGTTGTACAGAGAAATATCTGCTTCTAAAACCAAAACGGAGCTATCTAACTGAATGGTTGTCAATATGTGCGTTCAACTGACGGAGTTAAACTAACGTGTGGATTCAGCGGATTGCAAACACTTTCTGTGCAGAATCCCAAAACCGGCATTTCCAGCCCAGTGCCATCATACATACGAAACAGCAGTAAACTTCGTCTAAAACTCAGGAGAAACGTTTCCTTGAAACTCCTCGGCTGTGCGTTCGTTCACCTAAGAGAGTGGAATCTATGTTGAGATTCAGCGAGTCAGAAACACGTTTCTTCTAGGAGCTGCGTTGGGATATTCCCGAGTGAATGGGACCACATGCTGTATAGAGAAATATCTGCTTCTAAAACCAAAACGGAGCTATCTAACTGAATGGTTGTCAATGTGTGCATGCAACTGACGGAGTGACAGTCAGGTGTGGATACAGCGGTTTGCAAACCCTTTCTGTGCAGAATCCCAGAACCGGCATTTCCAGCCCAATGCCGGCATACGTACGAAACAGCAGTAAACGTCGCCTAAAACTCAGGAGAATCGTTTCCTTGAAACTGCTCTGCTGTGCGTTCATTCAACTGAGAGAGTTGAATCCATGTTGAGATTCAGCGAGTCAGAAACACGTTTCTCTAGGAGCTGCGTTGGGATATTCGCGAGTGAATGGGACCATAGGCTGTACAGAGAAATATCTGCTTCTAAAACCAAAGCGGAGCTATCTAACTGAATGGTTGTCAATGTGTGCATTCAACCGACCGAGTTACAGTCACGTGTGGATACAGCGGTTTGCAAACCCTTTCTGTGCAGAATCCCAGGACCGGCATTTCCAGCCCTATGCCGACATACGTACGAAACAGCAGTAAACTTCGTCTAAAACTCAGGAGAATTGTTTCCTTGAAACTGCTCTGCTGTGCGTTCATTCACGTAAGAGAGTTGAATCTATGTTGTGATTCAACGAGTCAGAAACACGTTTCTTCTAGGAGCTGCGTTGGGATATTCCCGAGTGAATGGGACCATAGGCTGTACAGAGAAATATCTGCTTCCAAAACCAAAACGGAGCTACCTAACTGAATGGTTGTCAATGTGTGCATTCAACTGACGGAGTTAAACTCACGTGTGGATTTAGCGGTTTGCAAACCCTTTCTGTGCAGAATCCCAAAACCGGCATTTCCAGCCCAATGACGGCATACGTACGAAACAGCAGTAAACTTCGTCTAAAACTCAGGAGAAACGTTTCCTTGAAACTTCTCGGCTGTGCGTTCGTTCACCTAAGGGAGTTGAATCTATGTTGAGATTCAGCGAGTCAGAAACACGTTTCTTCTAGGAGCTGCGTTGGGTTATTCACGAGTGATTGGGACCATATGCTGTACAGAGAAATATCTGCTTCTAAAACCAAAACGGAGCTACCTAACTGAATGGTTGTCAATGTGTGCATTCAACTGACGGAGTTAAACTCACGTGTGGATTCAGCGGTTTGCAAACCCTTTCTGTGCAGAATCCAAAAACCGGCATTTACAGCCCAATGCCGTCATACGTACGAAACAGCTGTAAACTTCGTCTAAAACTCAGGAGAAACGTTTCCTTGAAACTGCTCGGCTGTGCGTTCGTTCACCTAAGAGAGTTGAATCCATGTTGAGATTCAGCGAGTCAGAAACACGTTTCTCTAGGAGCTGCATTGGGATATTCGCGAGTGAATGGGACTATAGGCTGTACAGAGAAATATCTGCTTCTAAAACCAAAACGGAGCTATCTAACTGAATGGTTGTCAATGTGTGCATTCAACTGACGGAGTTAAACTCACGTGTGGATTCAGCGCTTTGCAAACCCTTTCTGTGTAGAATCCCAAAACCGGCATTTCCAGCTCAATGCCGTCATACGTACGAAACAGCAGTAAACTTCGTCTAAAACTCAGGAGAAACGTTTCCTTGAAACTGCTCGGCTGTGCGTTCGTTCACCTAAGAGAGTTGAATCTATGTTGAGATTCAGCGAGTCAGAAACACGTTTCTCCAGGAGCTGCGTTGGGATATTCCCGAGTGAATGGGACAATAGGCTGTACAGAGAAATACCTGCTTCTAAAACCAAAACGGAGCTATCTAACTGAATGGTTGTCAATATGTGCGGTCAACTGGCTGAGTTAAACTCACGTGTGGATTCAGCGGATTGCAAACACTTTCTGTGCAGAATCCCAAAACATGCATTTCCAGTCCAGTGCCATCATACATACGAAACAGCAGTAAACTTCGTCTAAAACTCAGGAGAAACGTTTCCTTGAAACTCCTCGGCTGTGCGTTCGTTCACCTAAGAGAGTGGAATCTATGTTGAGATTCAGCGAGTCAGAAACACGTTTCTTCTAGGAGCTGCGTTGGGATATTCCCGAGTGAATGGGACCACATGCTGTATAGAGAAATATCTGCTTCTAAAACCAAAACGGAGCTATCTAACTGAATGGTTGTCAATGTGTGCATTCAACTGACGGAGTTAAACTCACGTGTGGAATCAGCGGTTTGCAAAACCTTTCTGTGCAGAATCCCAAAACCGGCATTTCCAGCCCAATGCCGGTGTACGTACGAAACAGCAGGAAACTTCGTCTAAAACTCAGGAGAAACGTTTCCTTGAAACTGCTCTGCTGTGCGTTCATTCACCTGAGAGAGTTGAATCTATGTTGAGATTCAGCGATGCAGAAACACGTTTCTCTAGGAGCTGCGTTGGGATATTCCCGAGTGAATGGGACCATAGGCTGTACAGAGAAATATCGGCTTCTAAAACCAAAACGGAGCTATCTAACTGAATGGTTGTCAATATGTGCGTTCAACTGACGGAGTTAAACTCACGTGTGGATTCAGCGGTTTGCAAACCCTTTCTGTGCAGAATCCCAAAAGCGGCATTTGCAGCCCAATGCCGGCATACGTACGAAACAGCAGTAAACTTCGTCTAAAACCCAGGTGAAACGTTTCCTTGAAACTGCTCGGCTCTGCGCTCGTTCACCTAAGAGAGTTGAATCTATCTTGAGATTCAGCGAGTCAGAAAAACGTTTCTTCTAGGAGCTGCGTTGTGATATTCCCGAGTGAATGGGACCATAGGCTGTACAGAGAAATATCTGCTTCTAAAACCAAAACGGAGCTATCTAACTGAATGGTTGTCAATGTGTGCATTCAACTGACGGAGTGACAGTCAGGTGTTGATACAGCGGTTTGCAAACCCTTTCTGTGCAGAATCCCAGAACCGGCATTTCCAGCCCAATGCCGGCATACGTACGAAACAGCAGTAAAAGTCGCCTAAAACTCAGGAGAATCGTTTCCTTGAAACTGCTCTGCTGTGAGTTCATTCACCTGAGAGAGTTGAATCCATGTTGAGATTCAGCGAGTCAGAAACACGTTTCTCTAGGAGCTGCGTTGGGATATTTGCGAGTGAATGGGACCATAGGCTGTACAGAGAAATATCTGCTTCTAAAACCAAAACGGAGCTATCTAACTGAATGGTTGTCAATGTGTGCATTCAACTGACGGAGTTACAGTCACGTGTGGATACAGCGTTTTGCAAACCCTTTCTGTGCAGAATCCCAAGACCGGCATTTCCACCCCTATGCCGGCATACGTACGAAACAGCAGTAAACTTCGTCTAAAACTCAGGAGAATTGTTTCCTTGAAACTGCTCTGCTGTGCGTTCATTCACCTAAGAGAGCTGAATCTATGTTGAGATTCAACGAGTCAGAAACACGTTTATTCTAGGAGCTGCGTTGGGATATTCCCGAGTGAATGGGACCATAGGCTGTACAGAGAAATATCTGCTTCCAAAACCAAAACGGAGCTATCTAACTGAATGGTTGTCAATGTGTGCATTCAACTGACGGAATTAAACTCACGTGTGGATTCAGCGGTTTGCAAACCCTTTCTGTGCAGAATCCCAAAACCGGCATTTCCAGCCCAATGCCATCATACGTACGAAACAGCAGTAAACTTCGTCTAAAACTCAGGAGAAACGTTTCCTTGAAACTGCTCGGCTGTGCGTTCGTTCACCTAAGAGTGTTGAATCTATGTTGAGATTCAGCGAGTCAGAAACACGTTTCTCCAGGAGCAGCGTTGGGATATTCCCGAGTGAATGGGACCATAGGCTGTACAGAGAAATATCTGCTTCTAAAACCAAAACGGAGCTACCTAACTGAATGGTTGTCAATGTGTGCATTCAACTGACGGAGTTAAACTCACGTGTGGATTCAGCGGTTTGCAAACCCTTTCTGTGCAGAATCCCAAAACCGGCATTTCCAGCCCAATGACGGCATACGTATGAAACAGCAGTAATCTTCGTCTAAAACTCAGGAGAAACGTTACCTTGAAACTGCTCTGCTGTGCATTCATTCACCTGAGAGAGTTGAATCTATGTTGAGATTCAGCGAGTCAGAAACACGTTTCTCCAGGAGCTGCGTTGGGATATTCCCGAGTGAATGGGACCATAGGTTGTACAGAGAAATATCTGCTTCTAAAACCAAAACGGAGCTATCTAACTGAATGGTTGTCAATATGTGCGTTCAACTGACGGAGTTAAACTAACGTGTGGATTCAGCGGATTGCAAACACTTTCTGTGCAGAATCCCAAAACCGGCATTTCCAGCCCTATGCCGGCATACGTACGAAACAGCAGTAAACTTCGTCTAAAACTTAGGAGAAACGTTTCCTTGAAACTCCTCGGCTGTGCGTTCGTTCACCTAAGAGAGTGGAATCTATGTTGAGATTCAGCGAGTCAGAAACACGTTTCTTCTAGGAGCTGCGTTGGGATATTCCCGAGTGAATGGGACCACATGCTGTATAGAGAAATATCTGCTTCTAAAACCAAAACGGAGCTATCTAACTGAATGGTTGTCAATGTGTGCATGCAACTGACGGAGTGACAGTCAGGTGTGGATACAGCGGTTTGCAAACCCTTTCTGTGCAGAATCCCAGAACCGGCATTTCCAGCCCAATGCCGGCATACGTACGAAACAGCAGTAAACGTCGCCTAAAACTCAGGAGAATCGTTTCCTTGAAACTGCTCTGCTGTGCGTTCATTCAACTGAGAGAGTTGAATCCATGTTGAGATTCAGCGAGTCAGAAACACGTTTCTCTAGGAGCTGCGTTGGGATATTCGCGAGTGAATGGGACCATAGGCTGTACAGAGAAATATCTGCTTCTAAAACCAAAGCGGAGCTATCTAACTGAATGGTTGTCAATGTGTGCATTCAACCGACCGAGTTACAGTCACGTGTGGATACAGCGGTTTGCAAACCCTTTCTGTGCAGAATCCCAGGACCGGCATTTCCAGCCCTATGCCGGCATACGTACGAAACAGCAGTAAACTTCGTCTAAAACTCAGGAGAATTGTTTCCTTGAAACTGCTCTGCTGTGCGTTCATTCACGTAAGAGAGTTGAATCTATGTTGTGATTCAACGAGTCAGAAACACGTTTCTTCTAGGAGCTGCGTTGGGATATTCCCGAGTGAATGGGACCATAGGCTGTACAGAGAAATATCTGCTTCCAAAACCAAAACGGAGCTACCTAACTGAATGGTTGTCAATGTGTGCATTCAACTGACGGAGTTAAACTCACGTGTGGATTTAGCGGTTTGCAAACCCTTTCTGTGCAGAATCCCAAAACCGGCATTTCCAGCCCAATGACGGCATACGTACGAAACAGCAGTAAACTTCGTCTAAAACTCAGGAGAAACGTTTCCTTGAAACTTCTCGGCTGTGCGTTCGTTCACCTAAGGGAGTTGAATCTATGTTGAGATTCAGCGAGTCAGAAACACGTTTCTTCTAGGAGCTGCGTTGGGTTATTCACGAGTGATTGGGACCATATGCTGTACAGAGAAATATCTGCTTCTAAAACCAAAACGGAGCTACCTAACTGAATGGTTGTCAATGTGTGCATTCAACTGACGGAGTTAAACTCACGTGTGGATTCAGCGGTTTGCAAACCCTTTCTGTGCAGAATCCAAAAACCGGCATTTACAGCCCAATGCCGTCATACGTACGAAACAGCTGTAAACTTCGTCTAAAACTCAGGAGAAACGTTTCCTTGAAACTGCTCGGCTGTGCGTTCGTTCACCTAAGAGAGTTGAATCTATGTTGAGATTCAGCGAGTCAGAAACACGTTTCTTCTAGGAGCTGCGTTGGGATATTCCCGAGTGAATGGGACCACATGCTGTATAGAGAAATATCTGCTTCTAAAACCAAAACGGAGCTATCTAACTGAATGGTTGTCTATGTGTGCATTCAACTGACGGAGTGACAGTCAGGTGTGGATACAGCGGTTTGCAAACCCTTTCTGTGCAGAATCCCAAAACCGGCATTTCCAGCCCAATGCCGGCATACGTACGAAACAGCAGTAAACGTCGCCTAAAACTCAGGAGAATCGTTTCCTTGAAACTGCTCTGCTGTGCGTTCATTCACCTGAGAGAGTTGAATCCATGTTGAGATTCAGCGAGTCAGAAACACGTTTCTCTAGGAGCTGCATTGGGATATTCGCGAGTGAATGGGACCATAGGCTGTACAGAGAAATATCTGCTTCTAAAACCAAAACGGAGCTATCTAACTGAATGGTTGTCAATGTGTGCATTCAACTGACGGAGTTAAACTCACGTGTGGATTCAGCGCTTTCCAAACCCTTTCTGTGTAGAATCCCAAAACCGGCATTTCCAGCTCAATGCCGTCATACGTACGAAACAGCAGTAAACTTCGTCTAAAACTCAGGAGAAACGTTTCCTTGAAACTGCTCGGCTGTGCGTTCGTTCACCTAAGAGAGTTGAATCTATGTTGAGATTCAGCGAGTCAGAAACACGTTTCTTCTAGGAGCTGCGTTGGGATATTCACGAGTGATTGGGACCATATGCTGTACAGAGAAATATCTGCTTCTAAAACCAAAACGGAGCTACCTAACTGAATGGTTGTCAATGTGTGCATTCAACTGACGGAGTTAAACTCACGTGTGGATTCAGCGGTTTGCAAACCCTTTCTGTGCAGAATCCCAAAACCGGCATTTCCAGCCCAATGCCGTCATACGTAAGAAACAGCTGTAAACTTCGTCTAAAACTCAGGAGAAACGTTTCCTTGAAACTGCTCGGCTGTGCGTTCGTTCACCTAAGAGAGTTGAATCTATGTTGAGATTCAGCGAGTCAGAAACACGTTTCTTCTAGGAGCTGCGTTGGGATATTCACGAGTGATTGGGACCATATGCTGTATAGAGAAATATCTGCTTCTAAAACCAAAACGGAGCTACCTAACTGAATATTTGTTAATGTGTGCATTCAACTGACGGAGTTAAACTCACGTGTGGATTCAGCGGTTTGCAAACCCTTTCTGTGCAGAATCCCAAAACCGGCATTTCCAGCCCAATGACGGCATACGTATGAAACAGCAGTAATCTTCGTCTAAAACTCAGGAGAAACGTTTCCTTGAAACTGCTCTGCTGTGCGTTCATTCACCTGAGAGAGTTGAATCTATGTTGAGATTCAGCGAGTCAGAAACAAGTTTCTCCAGGAGCTGCGTTGGGATATTCCCGAGTGAATGGGACCATAGGCTGTACAGAGAAATATCTGCTTCTAAAACCAAAACGGAGCTACCTAACTGAATGGTTGTCAATATGTGCGTTCAACTGACGGAGTTAAACTCACGTGTGGATTCAGCGGATTGCAAACACTTTCTGTGCAGAATCCCAAAACCGGCATTTCCAGCCCAGTGCCATCATACATACGAAACTGCAGTAAACGTCGCCTAAAACTCAGGAGAATCGTTTCCTTGAAACTGCTCTGCTGTGCGTTCATTCCCCTGAGAGAGTTGAATCCATGTTGAGATTCAGCGAGTCAGAAACACGTTTCTCTAGGAGCTGCGTTGGGATATTCGCGAGTGAATGGGACCATAGGCTGTACAGAGAAATATCTGCTTCTAAAACCAAAACGGAGCTATCTAACTGAATGGTTGTCAATGTGTGCATTCAACTGACGGAGTTACAGTCACGTGTGGATACAGCGGTTTGTAAACCCTTTCTGTGCAGAATCCCAGGACCGGCATTTCCAGCCCTATGCCGGCATACATACGAAACAGCAGTAAACTTCGTCTAAAACTCAGGAGAATTGTTTCCTTGAAACTGCTCTGCTGTGCGTTCATTCACCTAAGAGAGTTGAATCTATGTTGAGATTCAACGAGTCAGAAACACGTTTCTTCTAGGAGCTGCTTTGGGATATTCCCGAGTGAATGGGACCATAGGCTGTACAGAGAAATATCTGCTTCTAAAACCAAAACGGAGCTATCTAACTGAATGGTTGTCAATGTGTGCATTCAACTGACGGAGTTAAACTCACGTGTGGATTCAGCGGTTTGCAAACCCTTTCTGTGCAGAATCCCAAAACCGGCATTTCCAGCCCAATGCCGTCATACGTACGAAACAGCAGTAATCTTCGTCTAAATCTCAGGAGAAACGTTTCCTTGAAACTGCTCGGCTGTGTGTTCGTTCACCTAAGAGAGTTGAATCTAGGTTGAGATTCAGTGAGTCAGAAACACGTTTCTTCTAGGAGCTGCGTTGGGATATTCCCGAGTGATTGGGACCATATGCTGTATAGAGAAATATCTGCTTCTAAAACCAAAACGGAGCTACCTAACTGAATGGTTGTCAATGTGTGCATTCAACTGACGGAGTTAAACTCACGTGTGGATTCAGCGGTTTGCAATCCCTTTCTGTGCAGAATCCCAAGACCGGCATTTCCAGCCCAACGCCGTCATACGTACGAAACAGCAGTAAACTTCGTCTAAAACTCAGGAGAAACGTTTACTTGAAACTGCTCGGCTGTGCGTTCGTTCACCTAAGAGAGTTGAATCTATGTTGAGATTCAGCGAGTCAGAAACACGTTTCTTCTAGGAGCTGCGTTGGGAAATTCATGAGTGATTGGGACCATATGCTGTATAGAGAAATATCTGCTTCTAAAACCAAAACGGAGCTACCTAACTGAATGGTTGTCAATGTTTGCATTCAACTGACGGAGTTAAACTCACGTGTGGATTCAGCGGTTTGGAAACCCTTTCTGTGCAGAATCCCAAAACCGGCATTTCCAGCCCAATGATGGCATACGTATGAAACAGCAGTAATCTTCGTCTAAAACTCAGGAGAAACGTTTCCTTGAAACTGCTCTGCTGTGCGTTCATTCACCTGAGAGAGTTGAATCTATGTTGAGATTCAGCGAGTCAGAAGCACGTTTCTCCAGGAGCTGCGTTGGGATATTCCCGAGTGAATGGGACCATAGGCTGTACAGAGAAATATCTGCTTCTAAAACCAAAACGGAACTATCTAACTGAATGGTTGTCAATGTGTGCATTCAACTGACGGAGTGACAGTCAGGTGTGGATACAGCGGTTTGCAAACCCTTTCTGTGCAGAATCCCAAAACCGGCATTTCCAGCCCAATGACGGCATACGTAAGAAACAGCAGTAAACGTCGCCTAAAACTCAGGAGAATCGTTTCCTTGAAACTGCTCTGCTGTGCGTTCATTCACCTGAGAGAGTTAAATCCATGTTGAGATTCAGCGAGTCAGAAACACGTTTCTCTAGGAGCTGCATTGGGATATTCGCGAGTGAATGGGACCATAGGCTGTACAGAGAAATATCTGCTTCTAAAACCAAAACGGAGCTATCTAACTGAATGGTTGTCAATGTGTGCATTCAACTGATGGAGTTACAGTCACGTGCGGATACAGCGGTTTGCAAACCCTTTCTGTGCAGAATCCCAGGACCGGCATTTCCAGCCCTATTCCGGCATACGTACGAAACAGCAGTAAACTTCGTCTAAAACTCAGGAGAATTGTTTCCTTGAAACTGCTCTGCAGTGCGTTCATTCACCTAAGAGAGTTGAATCTATGTTGAGATTCAACGAGTCAGAAACACGTTTCTTCTAGGAGCTGCGTTGGGATATTCACGAGTGATTGGGACCATATGCTGTATAGATAAATATCTGCTTCTAAAACCAAAACGGAGCTACCGAACTGAATGGTTGTCAATGTGTGCATTCAACTGACGGAGTTAAACTGACGTTTGGATTCAGCGGTTTGCAAACCCTTTCTGTGCAGAATCCCAAAACCGGCATTTCCAGCCCAATGCCGTCATACGTACGAAACAGCTGTAAACTTCGTCTAAAACTCAGGAGAAACGTTTCCTTGAAACTGCTCGGCTGTGCGTTCGTTCACCTAAGAGAGTTGAATCTATGTTGAGATTCAGCGAGTCAGAAACACGTTTCTTCTAGGAGCTGCGTTGGGATATTCACTCTATCTGCTTCTAAAACCAAAACGGAGCTACCTAACTGAATGGTTGTCAATGTGTGCATTCAACTGACGGAGTTAAACTCACGTGTGGATTCAGCGGTTTGCAAACCCTTTCTGTGCAGAATCCCAAAACCGGCATTTCCAGCCCAATGACGGCATACGTATGAAACAGCAGTAATCTTCGTCTAAAACTCAGGAGAAACGTTTCCTTGAAACTGCTCTGCTGTGCATTCATTCACCTGAGAGAGTTGAATCTATGTTGAGATTCAGCGAGTCAGAAACACGTTTTTCCAGGAGCTGCGTTGGGATATTCCCGAGTGAATGGGACCATAGGCTGTACAGAGAAATATCTGCTTCTAAAACCAAAACGGAGCTATCTAACTGAATGGTTATCAATATGTGCGTTCAACTGACGGAGTTAAACTCATGTGTGGATTCAGCGGATTGCAAACACTTTCTGTGCAGAATCCCAAAACCGGCATTTCCAGCCCAGTGCCATCATACATACGAAACAGCAGTAAACTTCGTCTAAAACTCAGGAGAAACGTTTCCTTGAAACTCCTCGGCTGTGCGTTCGTTCACCTAAGAGAGTGGAATCTATGTTGAGATTCAGCGAGTCAGAAACACGTTTCTTCCAGGAGCTGCGTTGGGATATTCCCGAGTGAATGGGACCACATGCTGTATAGAGAAATATCTGCTTCTAAAACCAAAACGGAGCTATCTAACTGAATGGTTGTCAATGTGTGCATTCAACTGACGGAGTTAAACTCACGTGTGGATTCAGCGTTTTGCAAACCCTTTCTGTGCAGAATCCCAAAACCGGCATTTCCAGCCCAATGCCGGTATACGTACGAAACAGCAGTAAACTTCGTCTAAAACTCAGGAGAATCGTTTCCTTGAAACTGCTCTGCTGTGCGTTCATTCACCTGAGAGAGTTGAATCTATGTTGAGATTCAGCGAGTCAGAAACACGTTTCTTCTAGTAGATGCATAGGGATATTCCCGAGTGAATGGGACCAAAGGATGTACAGAGAAATATCTGCTTCTAAAACCAAAACGTAGCTATGTAACTGAATTGTTGTCAATGCGTGCATTCAACTGACGGATTTAAACTCACGTGTGGATTCAGCGGTTTGCAAACCCTTTCTGTGCAGAATCCCAAAACGGGCATTTCCAGCCCAATGCCATCATACGTACGAAACAGCAGTAAACTTCGTCTAAAACTCAGGAGAAACGTTTCCTTGAAACTGCTCGGCTGTGCGTTCGTTCACCTAAGAGTGTTGAATCTATGTTGAGATTCAGCGAGTCAGAAACACGTTTCTCCAGGAGCAGCGTTGGGATATTCCCGAGTGAATGGGACCATAGGCTGTACAGAGAAATATCTGCTTCTAAAACCAAAACGGAGCTACCTAACTGAATGGTTGTCAATGTGTGCATTCAACTGACGGAGTTAAACTCACGTGTGGATTCAGCGGTTTGAAAACCCTTTCTGTGCAGAATCCCAAAACCGGCATTTCCAGCCCAATGACGGCATACGTATGAAACAGCAGTAATCTTCGTCTAAAACTCAGGAGAAACGTTACCTTGAAACTGCTCTGCTGTGCATTCATTCACCTGAGAGAGTTGAATCTATGTTGAGATTCAGCGAGTCAGAAACACGTTTCTCCAGGAGCTGCGTTGGGATATTCCCGAGTGAATGGGACCATAGGCTGTACAGAGAAATATCTGCTTCTAAAACCAAAACGGAGCTATCTAACTGAATGGTTGTCAATATGTGCGTTCAACTGACGGAGTTAAACTCACGTGTGGATTCAGCGGATTGCAAACACTTTCTGTGCAGAATCCCAAAACCGGCATTTCCAGCCCAGTGCCATCATACATACGAAACAGCAGTAAACTTCGTCTAAAACTCAGGAGAAACGTTTCCTTGAAACTCCTCGGCTGTGCGTTCGTTCACCTAAGAGAGTGGAATCTATGTTGATATTCAGCGAGTCAGAAACACGTTTCTTCTAGGAGCTGCGTTGGGATATTCCCGAGTGAATGGGACCACATGCTGTATAGAGAAATATCTGCTTCTAAAACCAAAACGGAGCTATCTAACTGAATGGTTGTCAATGTGTGCATTCAACTGACGGAGTGACAGTCAGGTGTGGATACAGCGGTTTGCAAACCCTTTCTGTGCAGAATCCCAGAACCGGAATTTCCAGCCCAATGCCGGCATACGTACGAAACAGCAGTAAACGTCGCCTAAAACTCAGGAGAATCGTTTCCTTGAAACTGCTCTGCTGTGCGTTCATTCACCTGAGACAGTTGAATCCATGTTGAGATTCAGCGAGTCAGAAACACGTTTCTCTAGGAGCTGCGTTGGGATATTCGCGAGTGAATGGGACCATAGGCTGTACAGAGAAATATCTGCTTCTAAAACCAAAGCGGAGCTATCTAACTGAATGGTTGTCAATGTGTGCATTCAACCGACCGAGTTACAGTCACGTGTGGATACAGCGGTTTGCAAACCCTTTCTGTGCAGAATCCCAGGACCGGCATTTCCAGCCCTATGCCGGCATACGTACGAAACAGCAGTAAACTTCGTCTAAAACTCAGGAGAATTGTTTCCTTGAAACTGCTCTGCTGTGCGTTCATTCACGTAAGAGAGTTGAATCTATGTTGAGATTCAACGAGTCAGAAACACGTTTCTTCTAGGAGCTGCGTTGGGATATTCCCGAGTGAATGGGACCATAGGCTGTACAGAGAAATATCTGCTTCCAAAACCAAAACGGAGCTACCTAACTGAATGGTTGTCAATGTGTGCATTCAACTGACGGAGTTAAACTCACGTGTGGATTCAGCGGTTTGCAAACCCTTTCTGTGCAGAATCCCAAAACCGGCATTTCCAGCCCAATGACGGCATACATATGAAACAGCAGTAATCTTCGTCTAAAACTCAGGAGAAACGTTACCTTGAAACTGCTCTGCTGTGCATTCATTCACCTGAGAGAGTTGAATCTATGTTGAGATTCAGCGAGTCAGAAACACGTTTCTCCAGGAGCTGCGTTGGGATATTCCCGAGTGAATGGGACCATAGGCTGTACAGAGAAATATCTGCTTCTAAAACCAAAACGGAGCTATCTAACTGAATGGTTGTCAATATGTGCGTTCAACTGACGGAGTTAAACTAACGTGTGGATTCAGCGGATTGCAAACACTTTCTGTGCAGAATCCCAAAACCGGCATTTCCAGCCCAGTGCCATCATACATACGAAACAGCAGTAAACTTCGTCTAAAACTCAGGAGAAACGTTTCCTTGAAACTCCTCGGCTGTGCGTTCGTTCACCTAAGAGAGTGGAATCTATGTTGATATTCAGCGAGTCAGAAACACGTTTCTTCTAGGAGCTGCGTTGGGATATTCCCGAGTGAATGGGACCACATGCTGTATAGAGAAATATCTGCTTCTAAAACCAAAACGGAGCTATCTAACTGAATGGTTGTCAATGTGTGCATTCAACTGACGGAGTGACAGTCAGGTGTGGATACAGCGGTTTGCAAACCCTTTCTGTGCAGAATCCCAGAACCGGCATTTCCAGCCCAATGCCGGCATACGAACGAAACAGCAGTAAACGTCGCCTAAAACTCAGGAGAATCGTTTCCTTGAAACTGCTCTGCTGTGCGTTCATTCACCTGAGACAGTTGAATCCATGTTGAGATTCAGCGAGTCAGAAACACGTTTCTCTAGGAGCTGCGTTGGGATATTTGCGAGTCAATGGGACCATAGGCTGTACAGAGAAATATCTGCTTCTAAAACCAAAGCGGAGCTATCTAACTGAATGGTTGTCAATGTGTGCATTCAACCGACCGAGTTACAGTCACGTGTGGATACAGCGGTTTGCAAACCCTTTCTGTGCAGAATCCCAGGACCGGCATTTCCAGCCCTATGCCGGCATACGTACGAAACAGCAGTAAACTTCGTCTAAAACTCAGGAGAATTGTTTCCTTGAAACTGCTCTGCTGTGCGTTCATTCACCTAAGAGAGTTGAATCTATGTTGAGATTCAACGAGTCAGAAACACGTTTCTTCTAGGAGCTGCGTTGGGATATTCCCGAGTGAATGGGACCATAGGCTGTACAGAGAAATATCTGCTTCTAAAACCAAAACGGAGCTATTTAACTGAATGGTTGTCAATGTGTGCATTCAACTGACGGAGTTAAACTCACGTGTGGATTCAGCGGTTTGCAAACCCTTTCTGTGCAGAATCCCAAAACCGGCATTTCCAGCCCAATGACGGCATACGTATGAAACAGCAGTAATCTTCGTCTAAAACTCAGGAGAAACGTTTCCTTGAAACTGCTCTGCTGTGCGTTCATTCACCTGAGAGAGTTGAGTCTCTGTTGAGATTCAGCGAGTAAGAAACACGTTTCTCCAGGAGCTGCGTTGGGATATTCCCGAGTGAATGGGACCATAGGCTGTACAGAGAAATATCTGCTTCTAAAACCAAAACGGAGCTATCTAACTTAATGGTTGTCAATATGTGCGTTCAACTGACGGAGTTAAACTCACGTGTGGATTCAGCGGATTGCAAAAACTTTCTGTGCAGAATCCCAAAACCGGCATTTCCAGCCCAGTGCCATCATACATACGAAACAGCAGTAAACTTCGTCTAAAACTCAGGAGAAACGTTTCCTTGAAATTCCTCGGCTGTGCGTTCGTTCACCTAAGAGAGTGGAATCTATGTTGAGATTCAGCGAGTCAGAAACACGTTTCTTCTAGGAGCTGCGTTGGGATATTCCCGAGTGAATGGGACCACATGCTGTATAGAGATATATCTGCTTCTAAAACCAAAACGGAGCTATCTAACTGAATGGTTGTCAATGTGTGCATTCAACTGACGGAGTGACAGTCAGGTGTGGATACAGCGGTTTGCAAACCCTTTCTGTGCAGAATCCCAGAACCGGCATTTCCAGCCCAATGCCGGCATACGTACGAAACAGCAGTAAACGTCGCCTAAAACTCAGGAGAATCGTTTCCTTGAAACTGCTCTGCTGTGCGTTCATTCACCTGAGAGAGTTGAATCCATGTTGAGATTCAGCGAGTCAGAAACACGTTTCTTCTAGGAGCTGCGTTGGGATATTCCCGAGTGAATGGGACCATAGGCTGTACAGAGAAATATTTGCTTCTAAAACCAAAACGGAGCTATTTAACTGAATGGTTGTCAATGTGTGCATTCAACTGACGGAGTTAAACTCACGTGTGGATTCAGCGGTTTGCAAACCCTTTCTGTGCAGAATCCCAAAACCGGCATTTCCAGCCCAATGCCGTCATACGTACGAAACAGCTGTAAACTTCGTCTAAAACTCAGAAGAAACGTTTCCTTGAAACTGCTCTGCTGTGCGTTCATTCACCTGAGAGAGTTGAATCTATGTTGAGATTCAGCGAGTCAGAAACACGTTTCTCCAGGAGCAGCGTTGGGATATTCCCGAGGGAATGGGACCATAGGCTGTACAGAGAAAAATCTGCTTCTAAAACCAAAACGGAGCTATCTAACTGAATGGTTGTCAATGTGAGCATTCAACTGATGGAGTTAAACTCACGTGTGGATTCAGCGGTTTGCAAAGCCTTTCTGTGCAGAATCCCAAAACCGGCATTTCCAGCCCAATGACGGCATACGTATGAAACAGCAGTAATCTTCGTCTAAATCTCAGGAGAAACGTTTCCTTGAAACTGCTCTGCTGTGCGATCATTCACCTGAGAGAGTTGAATCTATGTTGAGATTCAGCGAGTCAGAAACACGTTTCTCCAGGAGCTGCGTTGGGATATTCCCGAGTGAATGGGACAATAAGCTGTACAGAGAAATACCTGCTTCTAAAACCAAAACGGAGCTATCTAACTGAATGGTTGTCAATATGTGCGTTCAACTGGCTGAGTTAAACTCACGTGTGGATTCAGCGGATTGCAAACACTTTCTGTGCAGAATCCCAAAACATGCATTTCCAGTCCAGTGCCATCATACATACGAAACAGCAGTAAACTTCGTCTAAAACTCAGGAGAAACGTTTCCTTGAAACTCCTCGGCTGTGCGTTCGTTCACCTAAGAGAGTGGAATCTATGTTGAGATTCAGCGAGTCAGAAACACGTTTCTTCTAGGAGCTGCGTTGGGATATTCCCGAGTGAATGGGACCACATGCTGTATAGAGAAATATCTGCTTCTAAAACCAAAACGGAGCTATCTAACTGAATGGTTGTCAATGTGTGCATTCAACTGACGGAGTTAAACTCACGTGTGGAATCAGCGGTTTGCAAAACCTTTCTGTGCAGAATCCCAAAACCGGCATTTCCAGCCCAATGCCGGTGTACGTACGAAACAGCAGGAAACTTCGTCTAAAACTCAGGAGAAACGTTTCCTTGAAACTGCTCTGCTGTGCGTTCATTCACCTGAGAGAGTTGAATCTATGTTGAGATTCAGCGATGCAGAAACACGTTTCTCTAGGAGCTGCGTTGGGATATTCCCGAGTGAATGGGACCATAGGCTGTACAGAGAAATATCGGCTTCTAAAACCAAAACGGAGCTATCTAACTGAATGGTTGTCAATATGTGCGTTCAACTGACGGAGTTAAACTCACGTGTGGATTCAGCGGTTTGCAAACCCTTTCTGTGCAGAATCCCAAAAGCGGCATTTGCAGCCCAATGCCGGCATACGTACGAAACAGCAGTAAACTTCGTCTAAAACCCAGGTGAAACGTTTCCTTGAAACTGCTCGGCTCTGCGCTCGTTCACCTAAGAGAGTTGAATCTATCTTGAGATTCAGCGAGTCAGAAAAACGTTTCTTCTAGGAGCTGCGTTGTGATATTCCCGAGTGAATGGGACCATAGGCTGTACAGAGAAATATCTGCTTCTAAAACCAAAACGGAGCTATCTAACTGAATGGTTGTCAATGTGTGCATTCAACTGACGGAGTGACAGTCAGGTGTTGATACAGCGGTTTGCAAACCCTTTCTGTGCAGAATCCCAGAACCGGCATTTCCAGCCCAATGCCGGCATACGTACGAAACAGCAGTAAAAGTCGCCTAAAACTCAGGAGAATCGTTTCCTTGAAACTGCTCTGCTGTGAGTTCATTCACCTGAGAGAGTTGAATCCATGTTGAGATTCAGCGAGTCAGAAACACGTTTCTCTAGGAGCTGCGTTGGGATATTTGCGAGTGAATGGGACCATAGGCTGTACAGAGAAATATCTGCTTCTAAAACCAAAACGGAGCTATCTAACTGAATGGTTGTCAATGTGTGCATTCAACTGACGGAGTTACAGTCACGTGTGGATACAGCGTTTTGCAAACCCTTTCTGTGCAGAATCCCAAGACCGGCATTTCCACCCCTATGCCGGCATACGTACGAAACAGCAGTAAACTTCGTCTAAAACTCAGGAGAATTGTTTCCTTGAAACTGCTCTGCTGTGCGTTCATTCACCTAAGAGAGTTGAATCTATGTTGAGATTCAACGAGTCAGAAACACGTTTATTCTAGGAGCTGCGTTGGGATATTCCCGAGTGAATGGGACCATAGGCTGTACAGAGAAATATCTGCTTCCAAAACCAAAACGGAGCTATCTAACTGAATGGTTGTCAATGTGTGCATTCAACTGACGGAATTAAACTCACGTGTGGATTCAGCGGTTTGCAAACCCTTTCTGTGCAGAATCCCAAAACCGGCATTTCCAGCCCAATGCCATCATACGTACGAAACAGCAGTAAACTTCGTCTAAAACTCAGGAGAAACGTTTCCTTGAAACTGCTCGGCTGTGCGTTCGTTCACCTAAGAGTGTTGAATCTATGTTGAGATTCAGCGAGTCAGAAACACGTTTCTCCAGGAGCAGCGTTGGGATATTCCCGAGTGAATGGGACCATAGGCTGTACAGAGAAATATCTGCTTCTAAAACCAAAACGGAGCTACCTAACTGAATGGTTGTCAATGTGTGCATTCAACTGACGGAGTTAAACTCACGTGTGGATTCAGCGGTTTGCAAACCCTTTCTGTGCAGAATCCCAAAACCGGCATTTCCAGCCCAATGACGGCATACGTATGAAACAGCAGTAATCTTCGTCTAAAACTCAGGAGAAACGTTACCTTGAAACTGCTCTGCTGTGCATTCATTCACCTGAGAGAGTTGAATCTATGTTGAGATTCAGCGAGTCAGAAACACGTTTCTCCAGGAGCTGCGTTGGGATATTCCCGAGTGAATGGGACCATAGGTTGTACAGAGAAATATCTGCTTCTAAAACCAAAACGGAGCTATCTAACTGAATGGTTGTCAATATGTGCGTTCAACTGACGGAGTTAAACTAACGTGTGGATTCAGCGGATTGCAAACACTTTCTGTGCAGAATCCCAAAACCGGCATTTCCAGCCCAGTGCCATCATACATACGAAACAGCAGTAAACTTCGTCTAAAACTCAGGAGAAACGTTTCCTTGAAACTCCTCGGCTGTGCGTTCGTTCACCTAAGAGAGTGGAATCTATGTTGAGATTCAGCGAGTCAGAAACACGTTTCTTCTAGGAGCTGCGTTGGGATATTCCCGAGTGAATGGGACCACATGCTGTATAGAGAAATATCTGCTTCTAAAACCAAAACGGAGCTATCTAACTGAATGGTTGTCAATGTGTGCATGCAACTGACGGAGTGACAGTCAGGTGTGGATACAGCGGTTTGCAAACCCTTTCTGTGCAGAATCCCAGAACCGGCATTTCCAGCCCAATGCCGGCATACGTACGAAACAGCAGTAAACGTCGCCTAAAACTCAGGAGAATCGTTTCCTTGAAACTGCTCTGCTGTGCGTTCATTCAACTGAGAGAGTTGAATCCATGTTGAGATTCAGCGAGTCAGAAACACGTTTCTCTAGGAGCTGCGTTGGGATATTCGCGAGTGAATGGGACCATAGGCTGTACAGAGAAATATCTGCTTCTAAAACCAAAGCGGAGCTATCTAACTGAATGGTTGTCAATGTGTGCATTCAACCGACCGAGTTACAGTCACGTGTGGATACAGCGGTTTGCAAACCCTTTCTGTGCAGAATCCCAGGACCGGCATTTCCAGCCCTATGCCGGCATACGTACGAAACAGCAGTAAACTTCGTCTAAAACTCAGGAGAATTGTTTCCTTGAAACTGCTCTGCTGTGCGTTCATTCACGTAAGAGAGTTGAATCTATGTTGTGATTCAACGAGTCAGAAACACGTTTCTTCTAGGAGCTGCGTTGGGATATTCCCGAGTGAATGGGACCATAGGCTGTACAGAGAAATATCTGCTTCCAAAACCAAAACGGAGCTACCTAACTGAATGGTTGTCAATGTGTGCATTCAACTGACGGAGTTAAACTCACGTGTGGATTTAGCGGTTTGCAAACCCTTTCTGTGCAGAATCCCAAAACCGGCATTTCCAGCCCAATGACGGCATACGTACGAAACAGCAGTAAACTTCGTCTAAAACTCAGGAGAAACGTTTCCTTGAAACTTCTCGGCTGTGCGTTCGTTCACCTAAGGGCGTTGAATCTATGTTGAGATTCAGCGAGTCAGAAACACGTTTCTTCTAGGAGCTGCGTTGGGTTATTCACGAGTGATTGGGACCATATGCTGTACAGAGAAATATCTGCTTCTAAAACCAAAACGGAGCTACCTAACTGAATGGTTGTCAATGTGTGCATTCAACTGACGGAGTTAAACTCACGTGTGGATTCAGCGGTTTGCAAACCCTTTCTGTGCAGAATCCAAAAACCGGCATTTACAGCCCAATGCCGTCATACGTACGAAACAGCTGTAAACTTCGTCTAAAACTCAGGAGAAACGTTTCCTTGAAACTGCTCGGCTGTGCGTTCGTTCACCTAAGAGAGTTGAATCTATGTTGAGATTCAGCGAGTCAGAAACACGTTTCTTCTAGGAGCTGCGTTGGGATATTCCCGAGTGAATGGGACCACATGCTGTATAGAGAAATATCTGCTTCTAAAACCAAAACGGAGCTATCTAACTGAATGGTTGTCTATGTGTGCATTCAACTGACGGAGTGACAGTCAGGTGTGGATACAGCGGTTTGCAAACCCTTTCTGTGCAGAATCCCAAAACCGGCATTTCCAGCCCAATGCCGGCATACGTACGAAACAGCAGTAAACGTCGCCTAAAACTCAGGAGAATCGTTTCCTTGAAACTGCTCTGCTGTGCGTTCATTCACCTGAGAGAGTTGAATCCATGTTGAGATTCAGCGAGTCAGAAACACGTTTCTCTAGGAGCTGCATTGGGATATTCGCGAGTGAATGGGACCATAGGCTGTACAGAGAAATATCTGCTTCTAAAACCAAAACGGAGCTATCTAACTGAATGGTTGTCAATGTGTGCATTCAACTGACGGAGTTAAACTCACGTGTGGATTCAGCGCTTTGCAAACCCTTTCTGTGTAGAATCCCAAAACCGGCATTTCCAGCTCAATGCCGTCATACGTACGAAACAGCAGTAAACTTCGTCTAAAACTCAGGAGAAACGTTTCCTTGAAACTGCTCGGCTGTGCGTTCGTTCACCTAAGAGAGTTGAATCTATGTTGAGATTCAGCGAGTCAGAAACACGTTTCTTCTAGGAGCTGCGTTGGGATATTCACGAGTGATTGGGACCATATGCTGTACAGAGAAATATCTGCTTCTAAAACCAAAACGGAGCTATCTAACTGAATGGTTGTCAATGTGTGCATTCAACTGACGGAGTTAAACTCACGTGTGGATTCAGCGGTTTGCAAACCCTTTCTGTGCAGAATCCCAAAACCGGCATTTCCAGCCCAATGCCGTCATACGTAAGAAACAGCTGTAAACTTCGTCTAAAACTCAGGAGAAACGTTTCCTTGAAACTGCTCGGCTGTGCGTTCGTTCACCTAAGAGAGTTGAATCTATGTTGAGATTCAGCGAGTCAGAAACACGTTTCTTCTAGGAGCTGCGTTGGGATATTCACGAGTGATTGGGACCATATGCTGTATAGAGAAATATCTGCTTCTAAAACCAAAACGGAGCTACCTAACTGAATATTTGTTAATGTGTGCATTCAACTGACGGAGTTAAACTCACGTGTGGATTCAGCGGTTTGCAAACCCTTTCTGTGCAGAATCCCAAAACCGGCATTTCCAGCCCAATGACGGCATACGTATGAAACAGCAGTAATCTTCGTCTAAAACTCAGGAGAAACGTTTCCTTGAAACTGCTCTGCTGTGCGTTCATTCACCTGAGAGAGTTGAATCTATGTTGAGATTCAGCGAGTCAGAAACAAGTTTCTCCAGGAGCTGCGTTGGGATATTCGCGAGTGAATGGGACCATAGGCTGTACAGAGAAATATCTGCTTCTAAAACCAAAACGGAGCTACCTAACTGAATGGTTGTCAATATGTGCGTTCAACTGACGGAGTTAAACTCACGTGTGGATTCAGCGGATTGCAAACACTTTCTGTGCAGAATCCCAAAACCGGCATTTCCAGCCCAGTGCCATCATACATACGAAACTGCAGTAAACGTCGCCTAAAACTCAGGAGAATCGTTTCCTTGAAACTGCTCTGCTGTGCGTTCATTCCCCTGAGAGAGTTGAATCCATGTTGAGATTCAGCGAGTCAGAAACACGTTTCTCTAGGAGCTGCGTTGGGATATTCGCGAGTGAATGGGACCATAGGCTGTACAGAGAAATATCTGCTTCTAAAACCAAAACGGAGCTATCTAACTGAATGGTTGTCAATGTGTGCATTCAACTGACGGAGTTACAGTCACGTGTGGATACAGCGGTTTGTAAACCCTTTCTGTGCAGAATCCCAGGACCGGCATTTCCAGCCCTATGCCGGCATACATACGAAACAGCAGTAAACTTCGTCTAAAACTCAGGAGAATTGTTTCCTTGAAACTGCTCTGCTGTGCGTTCATTCACCTAAGAGAGTTGAATCTATGTTGAGATTCAACGAGTCAGAAACACGTTTCTTCTAGGAGCTGCTTTGGGATATTCCCGAGTGAATGGGACCATAGGCTGTACAGAGAAATATCTGCTTCTAAAACCAAAACGGAGCTATCTAACTGAATGGTTGTCAATGTGTGCATTCAACTGACGGAGTTAAACTCACGTGTGGATTCAGCGGTTTGCAAACCCTTTCTGTGCAGAATCCCAAAACCGGCATTTCCAGCCCAATGCCGTCATACGTACGAAACAGCAGTAATCTTCGTCTAAATCTCAGGAGAAACGTTTCCTTGAAACTGCTCGGCTGTGTGTTCGTTCACCTAAGAGAGTTGAATCTAGGTTGAGATTCAGTGAGTCAGAAACACGTTTCTTCTAGGAGCTGCGTTGGGATATTCCCGAGTGATTGGGACCATATGCTGTATAGAGAAATATCTGCTTCTAAAACCAAAACGGAGCTACCTAACTGAATGGTTGTCAATGTGTGCATTCAACTGACGGAGTTAAACTCACGTGTGGATTCAGCGGTTTGCAATCCCTTTCTGTGCAGAATCCCAAGACCGGCATTTCCAGCCCAACGCCGTCATACGTACGAAACAGCAGTAAACTTCGTCTAAAACTCAGGAGAAACGTTTACTTGAAACTGCTCGGCTGTGCGTTCGTTCACCTAAGAGAGTTGAATCTATGTTGAGATTCAGCGAGTCAGAAACACGTTTCTTCTAGGAGCTGCGTTGGGAAATTCATGAGTGATTGGGACCATATGCTGTATAGAGAAATATCTGCTTCTAAAACCAAAACGGAGCTACCTAACTGAATGGTTGTCAATGTTTGCATTCAACTGACGGAGTTAAACTCACGTGTGGATTCAGCGGTTTGGAAACCCTTTCTGTGCAGAATCCCAAAACCGGCATTTCCAGCCCAATGATGGCATACGTATGAAACAGCAGTAATCTTCGTCTAAAACTCAGGAGAAACGTTTCCTTGAAACTGCTCTGCTGTGCGTTCATTCACCTGAGAGAGTTGAATCTATGTTGAGATTCAGCGAGTCAGAAACACGTTTCTCCAGGAGCTGCGTTGGGATATTCCCGAGTGAATGGGACCATAGGCTGTACAGAGAAATATCTGCTTCTAAAACCAAAACGGAACTATCTAACTGAATGGTTGTCAATGTGTGCATTCAACTGACGGAGTGACAGTCAGGTGTGGATACAGCGGTTTGCAAACCCTTTCTGTGGAGAATCCCAAAACCGGCATTTCCAGCCCAATGACGGCATACGTAAGAAACAGCAGTAAACGTCGCCTAAAACTCAGGAGAATCGTTTCCTTGAAACTGCTCTGCTGTGCGTTCATTCACCTGAGAGAGTTAAATCCATGTTGAGATTCAGCGAGTCAGAAACACGTTTCTCTAGGAGCTGCATTGGGATATTCGCGAGTGAATGGGACCATAGGCTGTACAGAGAAATATCTGCTTCTAAAACCAAAACGGAGCTATCTAACTGAATGGTTGTCAATGTGTGCATTCAACTGATGGAGTTACAGTCACGTGCGGATACAGCGGTTTGCAAACCCTTTCTGTGCAGAATCCCAGGACCGGCATTTCCAGCCCTATTCCGGCATACGTACGAAACAGCAGTAAACTTCGTCTAAAACTCAGGAGAATTGTTTCCTTGAAACTGCTCTGCAGTGCGTTCATTCACCTAAGAGAGTTGAATCTATGTTGAGATTCAACGAGTCAGAAACACGTTTCTTCTAGGAGCTGCGTTGGGATATTCACGAGTGATTGGGACCATATGCTGTATAGATAAATATCTGCTTCTAAAACCAAAACGGAGCTACCGAACTGAATGGTTGTCAATGTGTGCATTCAACTGACGGAGTTAAACTGACGTTTGGATTCAGCGGTTTGCAAACCCTTTCTGTGCAGAATCCCAAAACCGGCATTTCCAGCCCAATGCCGTCATACGTACGAAACAGCTGTAAACTTCGTCTAAAACTCAGGAGAAACGTTTCCTTGAAACTGCTCGGCTGTGCGTTCGTTCACCTAAGAGAGTTGAATCTATGTTGAGATTCAGCGAGTCAGAAACACGTTTCTTCTAGGAGCTGCGTTGGGATATTCACTCTATCTGCTTCTAAAACCAAAACGGAGCTACCTAACTGAATGGTTGTCAATGTGTACATTCAACTGACGGAGTTAAACTCACGTGTGGATTCAGCGGTTTGCAAACCCTTTCTGTGCAGAATCCCAAAACCGGCATTTCCAGCCCAGTGCCATCATACATACGAAACAGCAGTAAACTTCGTCTAAAACTCAGGAGAAACGTTTCCTTGAAACTCCTCGGCTGTGCGTTCGTTCACCTAAGAGAGTGGAATCTATGTTGAGATTCAGCGAGTCAGAAACACGTTTCTTCCAGGAGCTGCGTTGGGATATTCCCGAGTGAATGGGACCACATGCTGTATAGAGAAATATCTGCTTCTAAAACCAAAACGGAGCTATCTAACTGAATGGTTGTCAATGTGTGCATTCAACTGACGGAGTTAAACTCACGTGTGGATTCAGCGTTTTGCAAACCCTTTCTGTGCAGAATCCCAAAACCGGCATTTCCAGCCCAATGCCGGTATACGTACGAAACAGCAGTAAACTTCGTCTAAAACTCAGGAGAATCGTTTCCTTGAAACTGCTCTGCTGTGCGTTCATTCACCTGAGAGAGTTGAATCTATGTTGAGATTCAGCGAGTCAGAAACACGTTTCTTCTAGTAGATGCATAGGGATATTCCCGAGTGAATGGGACCAAAGGATGTACAGAGAAATATCTGCTTCTAAAACCAAAACGTAGCTATGTAACTGAATTGTTGTCAATGTGTGCATTCAACTGACGGATTTAAACTCACGTGTGGATTCAGCGGTTTGCAAACCCTTTCTGTGCAGAACCCCAAAACCAGCATTTCCAGCCCAGTGCCATCCTACATACGAAACAGCTGTAAACTTCGTCGAAAACTCAGGAGAAACGTTTCCTTGAAACTCCTCGGCTGTGCGTTCGGTCACCTAAGAGAGTGGAATCTATGTTGAGATTCAGCGAGTCAGAAACACGTTTCTTCTAGGAGATGCGTTGGGATATTCCCGAGTGAATGGGACCATAGGCTGTACAGAGAAATATCTGCTTCTAAAACCAAAACGGAGCTATCTAACAGAATGGTTGTCAATGTGTCCGTTCAACTGACGGAGTTAAACTCACATGTGGATTCAGAGGTTTGCAAACCATTTCTGTGCAGAATCCCAAACCCGGCATTTTCAGCCCAGTGCTGTCATACATACGAAACAGCAGTAAACTTCGTCTAAAACTTAGGAGAAAGGTTTCCTTGAAACTGCTCTGCTGTGCGCTCGTTCACCTAAGAGAGTTGAATCTATGTTGAGATTCAGCGAGTCAGAAACATGTTTCTTCTAGGAGCTGCGTTGTGATATTCCCGAGTGAATGGGACCATAGGCTGTACAGAGAAATATCTGCTTCTAAAACCAAAACGGAGCTATCTAACTGAATGGTTGTCAATGTGTGCATTCAACTGACGGAGTTACAGTCACGTGTGGATTCAGCGGTTTGCAAACCCTTTCTGTGCAGAATCCCAGAACCAGCAATTCCAGCCCTATGCCGGCATACGTACGAAACAGCAATAAACGTCGTCTAAAACTCAGGAGAATCGTTTCCTTGAAACTGCTCTGCTGTGCGTTCATTCACCTAAGAGAGTTGAATCTTTGTTGAGATTCAACGAGTGAGAAAAACGTTTCTTCTAGGAGCTGCGTTGGGATATTCCCGAGTGAATGGGACCATAGGCTGTACAGAGAATTATCTGCTTCTAAAACCAAAACGGAGCTATCTAACTGAATGGTTGTCAATGTGTGCATTCAACTGAAGGAGTTAAACTCACGTGTGGATTCAGCGGTTTGCAAACCCTTTCTGTGCAGAATCTCAAAACCGGCATTTCCAGCCCAATGCCGTCATACGTACGAAACAGCAGTAAACTTTGTCTAAAACTCAGGAGAAACGTTTCCTTGAAACTGCTCTGCTCTGCGTTCATTCACCTGAGAGAGTTGAATCCATGTTGAGATTCAGCGAGTCAGAAACACGTTTCTCTAGGAGCTGCGTTGGGATATTCGCGAGTGAATGGGACCATAGGCTGTACAGAGAAATATCTGCTTCTAAAACCAAAGCGGAGCTATCTAACTGAATGGTTGTCATTGTGTGCATTCAACCGACCGAGTTACAGTCACGTGTGGATACAGCGGTTTGCAAACCCTTTCTGTGCAGAATCCCAGGACCGGCATTTCCAGCCCTATGCCGGCATACGTACGAAACAGCAGTAAACTTCGTCTAAAACTCAGGAGAATTGTTTCCTTGAAACTGCTCTGCTGTGCGTTCATTCACCTAAGAGAGTTGAATCTATGTTGAGATTCAACGAGTCAGAAACACGTTTCTTCTAGGAGCTGCGTTGGGATATTCCCGAGTGAATGGGACCATAGGCTGCACAGAGAAATATCTGCTTCCAAAACCAAAACGGAGCTATCTAACTGAATGGTTGTCAATGCGTGCATTCAACTGACGGAATTAAACTCACGTGTGGATTCAGCGGTTTGCAAACCCTTTCTGTGCAGAATCCCAAAACGGGCATTTCCAGCCCAATGCCATCATACGTACGAAACAGCAGTAAACTTCGTCTAAAACTCAGGAGAAACGTTTCCTTGAAACTGCTCGGCTGTGCGTTCGTTCACCTAAGAGTGTTGAATCTATGTTGAGATTCAGCGAGTCAGAAACACGTTTCTCCAGGAGCAGCGTTGGGATATTCCCGAGTGAATGGGACCATAGGCTGTACAGAGAAATATCTGCTTCTAAAACCAAAACGGAGCTACCTAACTGAATGGTTGTCAATGTGTGCATTCAACTGACGGAGTTAAACTCACGTGTGGATTCAGCGGTTTGAAAACCCTTTCTGTGCAGAATCCCAAAACCGGCATTTCCAGCCCAATGACGGCATACGTATGAAACAGCAGTAATCTTCGTCTAAAACTCAGGAGAAACGTTACCTTGAAACTGCTCTGCTGTGCATTCATTCACCTGAGAGAGTTGAATCTATGTTGAGATTCAGCGAGTCAGAAACACGTTTCTCCAGGAGCTGCGTTGGGATATTCCCGAGTGAATGGGACCATAGGCTGTACAGAGAAATATCTGCTTCTAAAACCAAAACGGAGCTACCTAACTGAATGGTTGTCAATATGTGCGTTCAACTGACGGAGTTAAACTCACGTGTGGATTCAGCGGATTGCAAACACTTTCTGTGCAGAATCCCAAAACCGGCATTTCCAGCCCAGTGCCATCATGCATACGAAACTGCAGTAAACGTCGCCTAAAACTCAGGAGAATCGTTTCCTTGAAACTGCTCTGCTGTGCGTTCATTCCCCTGAGAGAGTTGAATCCATGTTGAGATTCAGCGAGTCAGAAACACGTTTCTCTAGGAGCTGCGTTGGGATATTCGCGAGTGAATGGGACCATAGGCTGTACAGAGAAATATCTGCTTCTAAAACCAAAACGGAGCTATCTAACTGAATGGTTGTCAATGTGTGCATTCAACTGACGGAGTTACAGTCACGTGTGGATACAGCGGTTTGTAAACCCTTTCTGTGCAGAATCCCAGGACCGGCATTTCCAGCCCTATGCCGGCATACATACGAAACAGCAGTAAACTTCGTCTAAAACTCAGGAGAATTGTTTCCTTGAAACTGCTCTGCTGTGCGTTCATTCACCTAAGAGAGTTGAATCTATGTTGAGATTCAACGAGTCAGAAACACGTTTCTTCTAGGAGCTGCTTTGGGATATTCCCGAGTGAATGGGACCATAGGCTGTACAGAGAAATATCTGCTTCTAAAACCAAAACGGAGCTATCTAACTGAATGGTTGTCAATGTGTGCATTCAACTGACGGAGTTAAACTCACGTGTGGATTCAGCGGTTTGCAAACCCTTTCTGTGCAGAATCCCAAAACCGGCATTTCCAGCCCAATGCCGTCATACGTACGAAACAGCAGTAATCTTCGTCTAAATCTCAGGAGAAACGTTTCCTTGAAACTGCTCGGCTGTGTGTTCGTTCACCTAAGAGAGTTGAATCTAGGTTGAGATTCAGTGAGTCAGAAACACGTTTCTTCTAGGAGCTGCGTTGGGATATTCCCGAGTGATTGGGACCATATGCTGTATAGAGAAATATCTGCTTCTAAAACCAAAACGGAGCTACCTAACTGAATGGTTGTCAATGTGTGCATTCAACTGACGGAGTTAAACTCACGTGTGGATTCAGCGGTTTGCAATCCCTTTCTGTGCAGAATCCCAAGACCGGCATTTCCAGCCCAACGCCGTCATACGTACGAAACAGCAGTAAACTTCGTCTAAAACTCAGGAGAAACGTTTACTTGAAACTGCTCAGCTGTGCGTTCGTTCACCTAAGAGAGTTGAATCTATGTTGAGATTCAGCGAGTCAGAAACACGTTTCTTCTAGGAGCTGCGTTGGGAAATTCATGAGTGATTGGGACCATATGCTGTATAGAGAAATATCTGCTTCTAAAACCAAAACGGAGCTACCTAACTGAATGGTTGTCAATGTTTGCATTCAACTGACGGAGTTAAACTCACGTGTGGATTCAGCGGTTTGGAAACCCTTTCTGTGCAGAATCCCAAAACCGGCATTTCCAGCCCAATGATGGCATACGTATGAAACAGCAGTAATCTTCGTCTAAAACTCAGGAGAAACGTTTCCTTGAAACTGCTCTGCTGTGCGTTCATTCACCTGAGAGAGTTGAATCTATGTTGAGATTCAGCGAGTCAGAAACACGTTTCTCCAGGAGCTGCGTTGGGATATTCCCGAGTGAATGGGACCATAGGCTGTACAGAGAAATATCTGCTTCTAAAACCAAAACGGAACTATCTAACTGAATGGTTGTCAATGTGTGCATTCAACTGACGGAGTGACAGTCAGGTGTGGATACAGCGGTTTGCAAACCCTTTCTGTGCAGAATCCCAAAACCGGCATTTCCAGCCCAATGACGGCATACGTAAGAAACAGCAGTAAACGTCGCCTAAAACTCAGGAGAATCGTTTCCTTGAAACTGCTCTGCTGTGCGTTCATTCACCTGAGAGAGTTAAATCCATGTTGAGATTCAGCGAGTCAGAAACACGTTTCTCTAGGAGCTGCATTGGGATATTCGCGAGTGAATGGGACCATAGGCTGTACAGAGAAATATCTGCTTCTAAAACCAAAACGGAGCTATCTAACTGAATGGTTGTCAATGTGTGCATTCAACTGATGGAGTTACAGTCACGTGCGGATACAGCGGTTTGCAAACCCTTTCTGTGCAGAATCCCAGGACCGGCATTTCCAGCCCTATTCCGGCATACGTACGAAACAGCAGTAAACTTCGTCTAAAACTCAGGAGAATTGTTTCCTTGAAACTGCTCTGCAGTGCGTTCATTCACCTAAGAGAGTTGAATCTATGTTGAGATTCAACGAGTCAGAAACACGTTTCTTCTAGGAGCTGCGTTGGGATATTCGCGAGTGAATGGGACCATATGCTGTATAGATAAATATCTGCTTCTAAAACCAAAACGGAGCTACCGAACTGAATGGTTGTCAATGTGTGCATTCAACTGACGGAGTTAAACTGACGTTTGGATTCAGCGGTTTGCAAACCCTTTCTGTGCAGAATCCCAAAACCGGCATTTCCAGCCCAATGCCGTCATACGTACGAAACAGCTGTAAACTTCGTCTAAAACTCAGGAGAAACGTTTCCTTGAAACTGCTCGGCTGTGCGTTCGTTCACCTAAGAGAGTTGAATCTATGTTGAGATTCAGCGAGTCAGAAACACGTTTCTTCTAGGAGCTGCGTTGGGATATTCACTCTATCTGCTTCTAAAACCAAAACGGAGCTACCTAACTGAATGGTTGTCAATGTGTACATTCAACTGACGGAGTTAAACTCACGTGTGGATTCAGCGGTTTGCAAACCCTTTCTGTGCAGAATCCCAAAACCGGCATTTCCAGCCCAGTGCCATCATACATACGAAACAGCAGTAAACTTCGTCTAAAACTCAGGAGAAACGTTTCCTTGAAACTCCTCGGCTGTGCGTTCGTTCACCTAAGAGAGTGGAATCTATGTTGAGATTCAGCGAGTCAGAAACACGTTTCTTCCAGGAGCTGCGTTGGGATATTCCCGAGTGAATGGGACCACATGCTGTATAGAGAAATATCTGCTTCTAAAACCAAAACGGAGCTATCTAACTGAATGGTTGTCAATGTGTGCATTCAACTGACGGAGTTAAACTCACGTGTGGATTCAGCGTTTTGCAAACCCTTTCTGTGCAGAATCCCAAAACCGGCATTTCCAGCCCAATGCCGGTATACGTACGAAACAGCAGTAAACTTCGTCTAAAACTCAGGAGAATCGTTTCCTTGAAACTGCTCTGCTGTGCGTTCATTCACCTGAGAGAGTTGAATCTATGTTGAGATTCAGCGAGTCAGAAACACGTTTCTTCTAGTAGATGCATAGGGATATTCCCGAGTGAATGGGACCAAAGGATGTACAGAGAAATATCTGCTTCTAAAACCAAAACGTAGCTATGTAACTGAATTGTTGTCAATGTGTGCATTCAACTGACGGATTTAAACTCACGTGTGGATTCAGCGGTTTGCAAACCCTTTCTGTGCAGAACCCCAAAACCAGCATTTCCAGCCCAGTGCCATCCTACATACGAAACAGCTGTAAACTTCGTCGAAAACTCAGGAGAAACGTTTCCTTGAAACTCCTCGGCTGTGCGTTCGGTCACCTAAGAGAGTGGAATCTATGTTGAGATTCAGCGAGTCAGAAACACGTTTCTTCTAGGAGATGCGTTGGGATATTCCCGAGTGAATGGGACCATAGGCTGTACAGAGAAATATCTGCTTCTAAAACCAAAACGGAGCTATCTAACAGAATGGTTGTCAATGTGTCCGTTCAACTGACGGAGTTAAACTCACATGTGGATTCAGAGGTTTGCAAACCATTTCTGTGCAGAATCCCAAACCCGGCATTTTCAGCCCAGTGCTGTCATACATACGAAACAGCAGTAAACTTCGTCTTAAACTTAGGAGAAAGGTTTCCTTGAAACTGCTCTGCTGTGCGCTCGTTCACCTAAGAGAGTTGAATCTATGTTGAGATTCAGCGAGTCAGAAACATGTTTCTTCTAGGAGCTGCGTTGTGATATTCCCGAGTGAATGGGACCATAGGCTGTACAGAGAAATATCTGCTTCTAAAACCAAAACGGAGCTATCTAACTGAATGGTTGTCAATGTGTGCATTCAACTGACGGAGTTACAGTCACGTGTGGATTCAGCGGTTTGCAAACCCTTTCTGTGCAGAATCCCAGAACCAGAAATTCCAGCCCTATGCCGGCATACGTACGAAACAGCAATAAACGTCGTCTAAAACTCAGGAGAATCGTTTCCTTGAAACTGCTCTGCTGTGCGTTCATTCACCTAAGAGAGTTGAATCTTTGTTGAGATTCAACGAGTGAGAAAAACGTTTCTTCTAGGAGCTGCGTTGGGATATTCCCGAGTGAATGGGACCATAGGCTGTACAGAGAATTATCTGCTTCTAAAACCAAAACGGAGCTATCTAACTGAATGGTTGTCAATGTGTGCATTCAACTGAAGGAGTTAAACTCACGTGTGGATTCAGCGGTTTGCAAACCCTTTCTGTGCAGAATCTCAAAACCGGCATTTCCAGCCCAATGCCGTCATACGTACGAAACAGCAGTAAACTTTGTCTAAAACTCAGGAGAAACGTTTCCTTGAAACTGCTCTGCTCTGCGTTCATTCACCTGAGAGAGTTGAATCCATGTTGAGATTCAGCGAGTCAGAAACACGTTTCTCTAGGAGCTGCGTTGGGATATTCGCGAGTGAATGGGACCATAGGCTGTACAGAGAAATATCTGCTTCTAAAACCAAAGCGGAGCTATCTAACTGAATGGTTGTCATTGTGTGCATTCAAACGACCGAGTTACAGTCACGTGTGGATACAGCGGTTTGCAAACCCTTTCTGTGCAGAATCCCAGGACCGGCATTTCCAGCCCTATGCCGGCATACGTACGAAACAGCAGTAAACTTCGTCTAAAACTCAGGAGAATTGTTTCCTTGAAACTGCTCTGCTGTGCGTTCATTCACCTAAGAGAGTTGAATCTATGTTGAGATTCAACGAGTCAGAAACACGTTTCTTCTAGGAGCTGCGTTGGGATATTCCCGAGTGAATGGGACCATAGGCTGCACAGAGAAATATCTGCTTCCAAAACCAAAACGGAGCTATCTAACTGAATGGTTGTCAATGCGTGCATTCAACTGACGGAATTAAACTCACGTGTGGATTCAGCGGTTTGCAAACCCTTTCTGTGCAGAATCCCAAAACGGGCATTTCCAGCCCAATGCCATCATACGTACGAAACAGCAGTAAACTTCGTCTAAAACTCAGGAGAAACGTTTCCTTGAAACTGCTCGGCTGTGCGTTCGTTCACCTAAGAGTGTTGAATCTATGTTGAGATTCAGCGAGTCAGAAACACGTTTCTCCAGGAGCAGCGTTGGGATATTCCCGAGTGAATGGGACCATAGGCTGTACAGAGAAATATCTGCTTCTAAAACCAAAACGGAGCTACCTAACTGAATGGTTGTCAATGTGTGCATTCAACTGACGGAGTTAAACTCACGTGTGGATTCAGCGGTTTGCAAACCCTTTCTGTGCAGAATCCCAAAACCGGCATTTCCAGCCCAATGACGGCATACGTATGAAACAGCAGTAATCTTCGTCTAAAACTCAGGAGAAACGTTACCTTGAAACTACTCTGCTGTGCATTCATTCACCTGAGAGAGTTGAATCTATGTTGAGATTCAGCGAGTCAGAAACACGTTTCTCCAGGAGCTGCGTTGGGATATTCCCGAGTGAATGGGACCATAGGCTGTACAGAGAAATATCTGCTTCTAAAACCAAAACGGAGCTATCTAACTGAATGGTTGTCAATATGTGCGTTCAACTGACGGAGTTAAACTCACGTGTGGATTCAGCGGATTGCAAACACTTTCTGTGCAGAATCCCAAAACCGGCATTTCCAGCCCAGTGCCATCATACATACGAAACAGCAGTAAACTTCGTCTAAAACTCAGGAGAAACGTTTCCTTGAAACTCCTCGGCTGTGCGTTCGTTCACCTAAGAGAGTGGAATCTATGTTGATATTCAGCGAGTCAGAAACACGTTTCTTCTAGGAGCTGCGTTGGGATATTCCCGAGTGAATGGGACCACATGCTGTATAGAGAAATATCTGCTTCTAAAACCAAAACGGAGCTATCTAACTGAATGGTTGTCAATGTGTGCATTCAACTGACGGAGTGACAGTCAGGTGTGGATACAGCGGTTTGCAAACCCTTTCTGTGCAGAATCCCAGAACCGGCATTTCCAGCCCAATGCCGGCATACGTACGAAACTGCAGTAAACGTCGCCTAAAACTCAGGAGAATCGTTTCCTTGAAACTGCTCTGCTGTGCGTTCATTCACCTGAGACAGTTGAATCCATGTTGAGATTCAGCGAGTCAGAAACACGTTTCTCTAGGAGCTGCGTTGGGATATTCGCGAGTGAATGGGACCATAGGCTGTACAGAGAAATATCTGCTTCTAAAACCAAAGCGGAGCTATCTAACTGAATGGTTGTCATTGTGTGCATTCAACCGACCGAGTTACAGTCACGTGTGGATACAGCGGTTTGCAAACCCTTTCTGTGCAGAATCCCAGGACCGGCATTTCCAGCCCTATGCCGGCATACGTACGAAACAGCAGTAAACTTCGTCTAAAACTCAGGAGAATTGTTTCCTTGAAACTGCTCTGCTGTGCGTTCATTCACCTAAGAGAGTTGAATCTATGTTGAGATTCAACGAGTCAGAAACACGTTTCTTCTAGGAGCTGCGTTGGGATATTCCCGAGTGAATGGGACCATAGGCTGCACAGAGAAATATCTGCTTCCAAAACCAAAACGGAGCTATCTAACTGAATGGTTGTCAATGCGTGCATTCAACTGACGGAATTAAACTCACGTGTGGATTCAGCGGTTTGCAAACCCTTTCTGTGCAGAATCCCAAAACGGGCATTTCCAGCCCAATGCCATCATACGTACGAAACAGCAGTAAACTTCGTCTAAAACTCAGGAGAAACGTTTCCTTGAAACTGCTCGGCTGTGCGTTCGTTCACCTAAGAGTGTTGAATCTATGTTGAGATTCAGCGAGTCAGAAACACGTTTCTCCAGGAGCAGCGTTGGGATATTCCCGAGTGAATGGGACCATAGGCTGTACAGAGAAATATCTGCTTCTAAAACCAAAACGGAGCTACCTAACTGAATGGTTGTCAATGTGTGCATTCAACTGACGGAGTTAAACTCACGTGTGGATTCAGTGGTTTGCAAACCCTTTCTGTGCAGAATCCCAAAACCGGCATTTCCAGCCCAATGACGGCATACGTATGAAACAGCAGTAATCTTCGTCTAAAACTCAGGAGAAACGTTACCTTGAAACTGCTCTGCTGTGCATTCATTCACCTGAGAGAGTTGAATCTATGTTGAGATTCAGCGAGTCAGAAACACGTTTCTCCAGGAGCTGCGTTGGGATATTCCCGAGTGAATGGGACCATAGGCTGTACAGAGAAATATCTGCTTCTAAAACCAAAACGGAGCTATCTAACTGAATGGTTGTCAATATGTGCGTTCAACTGACGGAGTTAAACTCACGTGTGGATTCAGCGGATTGCAAACACTTTCTGTGCAGAATCCCAAAACCGGCATTTCCAGCCCAGTGCCATCATACATAGGAAACAGCAGTAAACTTCGTCTAAAACTCAGGAGAAACGTTTCCTTGAAACTCCTCGGCTGTGCGTTCGTTCACCTAAGAGAGTGGAATCTATGTTGATATTCAGCGAGTCAGAAACACGTTTCTTCTAGGAGCTGCGTTGGGATATTCCCGAGTGAATGGGACCACATGCTGTATAGAGAAATATCTGCTTCTAAAACCAAAACGGAGCTATCTAACTGAATGGTTGTCAATGTGTGCATTCAACTGACGGAGTGACAGTCAGGTGTGGATACAGCGGTTTGCAAACCCTTTCTGTGCAGAATCCCAGAACCGGCATTTCCAGCCCAATGCCGGCATACGTACGAAACTGCAGTAAACGTCGCCTAAAACTCAGGAGAATCGTTTCCTTGAAACTGCTCTGCTGTGCGTTCATTCACCTGAGACAGTTGAATCCATGTTGAGATTCAGCGAGTCAGAAACACGTTTCTCTAGGAGCTGCGTTGGGATATTCGCGAGTGAATGGGACCATAGGCTGTACAGAGAAATATCTGCTTCTAAAACCAAAGCGGAGCTATCTAACTGAATGGTTGTCAATGTGTGCATTCAACCGACCGAGTTACAGTCACGTGTGGATACAGCGGTTTGCAAACCCTTTCTGTGCAGAATCCCAGGACCGGCATTTCCAGCCCTATGCCGGCATACGTACGAAACAGCAGTAAACTTCGTCTAAAACTCAGGAGAATTGTTTCCTTGAAACTGCTCTGCTGTGCGTTCATTCACGTAAGAGAGTTGAATCTATGTTGAGATTCAACGAGTCAGAAACACGTTTCTTCTAGGAGCTGCGTTGGGATATTCCCGAGTGAATGGGACCATAGGCTGTACAGAGAAATATCTGCTTCCAAAACCAAAACGGAGCTACCTAACTGAATGGTTGTCAATGTGTGCATTCAACTGACGGAGTTAAACTCACGTGTGGATTCAGCGGTTTGCAAACCCTTTCTGTGCAGAATCCCAAAACCGGCATTTCCAGCCCAATGACGGCATACATATGAAACAGCAGTAATCTTCGTCTAAAACTCAGGAGAAACGTTACCTTGAAACTGCTCTGCTGTGCATTCATTCACCTGAGAGAGTTGAATCTATGTTGAGATTCAGCGAGTCAGAAACACGTTTCTCCAGGAGCTGCGTTGGGATATTCCCGAGTGAATGGGACCATAGGCTGTACAGAGAAATATCTGCTTCTAAAACCAAAACGGAGCTATCTAACTGAATGGTTGTCAATATGTGCGTTCAACTGACGGAGTTAAACTAACGTGTGGATTCAGCGGATTGCAAACACTTTCTGTGCAGAATCCCAAAACCGGCATTTCCAGCCCAGTGCCATCATACATACGAAACAGCAGTAAACTTCGTCTAAAACTCAGGAGAAACGTTTCCTTGAAACTCCTCGGCTGTGCGTTCGTTCACCTAAGAGAGTGGAATCTATGTTGAGATTCAGCGAGTCAGAAACACGTTTCTTCTAGGAGCTGCGTTGGGATATTCCCGAGTGAATGGGACCACATGCTGTATAGAGAAATATCTGCTTCTAAAACCAAAACGGAGCTATCTAACTGAATGGTTGTCAATGTGTGCATTCAACTGACGGAGTGACAGTCAGGTGTGGATACAGCGGTTTGCAAACCCTTTCTGTGCAGAATCCCAGAACCGGCATTTCCAGCCCAATGCCGGCATACGTACGAAACAGCAGTAAACGTCGCCTAAAACTCAGGAGAATCGTTTCCTTGAAACTGCTCTGCTGTGCGTTCATTCACCTGAGAGAGTTGAATCCATGTTGAGATTCAGCGAGTCAGAAACACGTTTCTCTAGGAGCTGCGTTGGGATATTTGCGAGTCAATGGGACCATAGGCTGTACAGAGAAATATCTGCTTCTAAAACCAAAGCGGAGCTATCTAACTGAATGGTTGTCAATGTGTGCATTCAACCGACCGAGTTACAGTCACGTGTGGATACAGCGGTTTGCAAACCCTTTCTGTGCAGAATCCCAGGACCGGCATTTCCAGCCCTATGCCGGCATACGTACGAAACAGCAGTAAACTTCGTCTAAAACTCAGGAGAATTGTTTCCTTGAAACTGCTCTGCTGTGCGTTCATTCACCTAAGAGAGTTGAATCTATGTTGAGATTCAACGAGTCAGAAACACGTTTCTTCTAGGAGCTGCGTTGGGATATTCCCGAGTGAATGGGACCATAGGCTGTACAGAGAAATATCTGCTTCTAAAACCAAAACGGAGCTATTTAACTGAATGGTTGTCAATGTGTGCATTCAACTGACGGAGTTAAACTCACGTGTGGATTCAGCGGTTTGCAAACCCTTTCTGTGCAGAATCCCAAAACCGGCATTTCCAGCCCAATGACGGCATACGTATGAAACAGCAGTAATCTTCGTCTAAAACTCAGGAGAAACGTTTCCTTGAAACTGCTCTGCTGTGCGTTCATTCACCTGAGGGAGTTGAGTCTCTGTTGAGATTCAGCGAGTAAGAAACACGTTTCTCCAGGAGCTGCGTTGGGATATTCCCGAGTGAATGGGACCATAGGCTGTACAGAGAAATATCTGCTTCTAAAACCAAAACGGAGCTATCTAACTTAATGGTTGTCAATATGTGCGTTCAACTGACGGAGTTAAACTCACGTGTGGATTCAGCGGATTGCAAACACTTTCTGTGCAGAATCCCAAAACCGGCATTTCCAGCCCAGTGCCATCATACATACGAAACAGCAGTAAACTTCGTCTAAAACTCAGGAGAAACGTTTCCTTGAAATTCCTCGGCTGTGCGTTCGTTCACCTAAGAGAGTGGAATCTATGTTGAGATTCAGCGAGTCAGAAACACGTTTCTTCTAGGAGCTGCGTTGGGATATTCCCGAGTGAATGGGACCACATGCTGTATAGAGATATATCTGCTTCTAAAACCAAAACGGAGCTATCTAACTGAATGGTTGTCAATGTGTGCATTCAACTGACGGAGTGACAGTCAGGTGTGGATACAGCGGTTTGCAAACCCTTTCTGTGCAGAATCCCAGAACCGGCATTTCCAGCCCAATGCCGGCATACGTACGAAACAGCAGTAAACGTCGCCTAAAACTCAGGAGAATCGTTTCCTTGAAACTGCTCTGCTGTGCGTTCATTCACCTGAGAGAGTTGAATCTATGTTGAGATTCAGCGAGTCAGAAACACGTTTCTCCAGGAGCAGCGTTGGGATATTCCCGAGGGAATGGGACCATAGGCTATACAGAGAAAAATCTGCTTCTAAAACCAAAACGGAGCTATCTAACTGAATGGTTGTCAATGTGAGCATTCAACTGATGGAGTTAAACTCACGTGTGGATTCAGCGGTTTGCAAAGCCTTTCTGTGCAGAATCCCAAAACCGGCATTTCCAGCCCAATGACGGCATACGTATGAAACAGCAGTAATCTTCGTCTAAAACTCAGGAGAAACGTTTCCTTGAAACTGCTCTGCTGTGCGTTCATTCACCTGAGAGAGTTGAATCTATGTTGAGATTCAGCGAGTCAGAAACACGTTTCTCCAGGAGCTGCGTTGGGATATTCCCGAGTGAATGGGACAATAGGCTGTACAGAGAAATACCTGCTTCTAAAACCAAAACGGAGCTATCTAACTGAATGGTTGTCAATATGTGCGTTCAACTGGCGGAGTTAAACTCACGTGTGGATTCAGCGGATTGCAAACACTTTCTGTGCAGAATCCCAAAACATGCATTTCCAGTCCAGTGCCATCATACATACGAAACAGCAGTAAACTTCGTCTAAAACTCAGGAGAAACGTTTCCTTGAAACTCCTCGGCTGTGCGTTCGTTCACCTAAGAGAGTGGAATCTATGTTGAGATTCAGCGAGTCAGAAACACGTTTCTTCTAGGAGCTGCGTTGGGATATTCCCGAGTGAATGGGACCACATGCTGTATAGAGAAATATCTGCTTCTAAAACCAAAACGGAGCTATCTAACTGAATGGTTGTCAATGTGTGCATTCAACTGACGGAGTTAAACTCACGTGTGGAATCAGCGGTTTGCAAAACCTTTCTGTGCAGAATCCCAAAACCGGCATTTCCAGCCCAATGCCGGTGTACGTACGAAACAGCAGGAAACTTCGTCTAAAACTCAGGAGAAACGTTTCCTTGAAACTGCTCTGCTGTGCGTTCATTCACCTGAGAGAGTTGAATCTATGTTGAGATTCAGCGATGCAGAAACTCGTTTCTCTAGGAGCTGCGTTGGGATATTCCCGAGTGAATGGGACCATAGGCTGTACAGAGAAATATCGGCTTCTAAAACCAAAACGGAGCTATCTAACTGAATGGTTGTCAATATGTGCGTTCAACTGACGGAGTTAAACTCACGTGTGGATTCAGCGGTTTGCAAACCCTTTCTGTGCAGAATCCCAAAAGCGGCATTTGCAGCCCAATGCCGGCATACGTACGAAACAGCAGTAAACTTCGTCTAAAACCCAGGTGAAACGTTTCCTTGAAACTGCTCGGCTCTGCGCTCGTTCACCTAAGAGAGTTGAATCTATCTTGAGATTCAGCGAGTCAGAAAAACGTTTCTTCTAGGAGCTGCGTTGTGATATTCCCGAGTGAATGGGACCATAGGCTGTACAGAGAAATATCTGCTTCTAAAACCAAAACGGAGCTATCTAACTGAATGGTTGTCAATGTGTGCATTCAACTGACGGAGTGACAGTCAGGTGTTGATACAGCGGTTTGCAAACCCTTTCTGTGCAGAATCCCAGAACCGGCATTTCCAGCCCAATGCCGGCATACGTACGAAACAGCAGTAAAAGTCGCCTAAAACTCAGGAGAATCGTTTCCTTGAAACTGCTCTGCTGTGAGTTCATTCACCTGAGAGAGTTGAATCCATGTTGAGATTCAGCGAGTCAGAAACACGTTTCTCTAGGAGCTGCGTTGGGATATTTGCGAGTGAATGGGACCATAGGCTGTACAGAGAAATATCTGCTTCTAAAACCAAAACGGAGCTATCTAACTGAATGGTTGTCAATGTGTGCATTCAACTGACGGAGTTACAGTCACGTGTGGATACAGCGTTTTGCAAACCCTTTCTGTGCAGAATCCCAAGACCGGCATTTCCACCCCTATGCCGGCATACGTACGAAACAGCAGTAAACTTCGTCTAAAACTCAGGAGAATTGTTTCCTTGAAACTGCTCTGCTGTGCGTTCATTCACCTAAGAGAGTTGAATCTATGTTGAGATTCAACGAGTCAGAAACACGTTTCTTCTAGGAGCTGCGTTGGGATATTCCCGAGTGAATGGGACCATAGGCTGTACAGAGAAATATCTGCTTCCAAAACCAAAACGGAGCTATCTAACTGAATGGTTGTCAATGTGTGCATTCAACTGACGGAATTAAACTCACGTGTGGATTCAGCGGTTTGCAAACCCTTTCTGTGCAGAATCCCAAAACCGGCATTTCCAGCCCAATGCCATCATACGTACGAAACAGCAGTAAACTTCGTCTAAAACTCAGGAGAAACGTTTCCTTGAAACTGCTCGGCTGTGCGTTCGTTCACCTAAGAGTGTTGAATCTATGTTGAGATTCAGCGAGTCAGAAACACGTTTCTCCAGGAGCAGCGTTGGGATATTCCCGAGTGAATGGGACCATAGGCTGTACAGAGAAATATCTGCTTCTAAAACCAAAACGGAGCTACCTAACTGAATGGTTGTCAATGTGTGCATTCAACTGACGGAGTTAAACTCACGTGTGGATTCAGCGGTTTGCAAAGCCTTTCTGTGCAGAATCCCAAAACCGGCATTTCCAGCCCAATGACGGCATACGTATGAAACAGCAGTAATCTTCGTCTAAAACTCAGGAGAAACGTTACCTTGAAACTGCTCTGCTGTGCATTCATTCACCTGAGAGAGTTGAATCTATGTTGAGATTCAGCGAGTCAGAAACACGTTTCTCCAGGAGCTGCGTTGGGATATTCCCGAGTGAATGGGACCATAGGCTGTACAGAGAAATATCTGCTTCTAAAACCAAAACGGAGCTATCTAACTGAATGGTTGTCAATATGTGCGTTCAACTGATGGAGTTAAACTAACGTGTGGATTCAGCCGATTGCAAACACTTTCTGTGCAGAATCCCAAAACCGGCATTTCCAGCCCAGTGCCATCATACATACGAAACAGCAGTAAACTTCGTCTAAAACTCAGGAGAAACGTTTCATTGAAACTCCTCGGCTGTGCGTTCGTTCACCTGAGAGAGTGGAATCTATGTTGATATTCAGCGAGTCAGAAACACGTTTCTTCTAGGAGCTGCGTTGGGATATTCCCGAGTGAATGGGACCACATGCTGTATAGAGAAATATCTGCTTCTAAATCCAAAACGGAGCTATCTAACTGAATGGTTGTCAATGTGTGCATTCAACTGACGGAGTGACAGTCAGGTGTGGATACAGCGGTTTGCAAACCCTATCTGTGCAGAATCCCAGAACCGGCATTTCCAGCCCAATGCCGGCATACGTACGAAACAGCAGTAAACGTCGCCTAAAATTCAGGAGAATCGTTTCCTTGAAACTGCTCTGCTGTGCGTTCATTCACCTGAGACAGTTGAATCCATGTTGAGATTCAGCGAGTCAGAAACACGTTTCTCTAGGAGTTGCGTTGGGATATTCGCGAGTTAATGGGACCATAGGCTGTACAGAGAAATATCTGCTTCTAAAACCAAAGCGGAGCTATCTAACTGAATGGTTGTCAATGTGTGCATTCAATCGACCGAGTTACAGTCACGTGTGGATACAGCGGTTTGCAAAACCTTTCTGTGCAGAATCCCAGGACCGGCATTTCCAGCCCTATGCCGGCATACGTACGAAACAGCAGTAAACTTCGTCTAAAACTCAGGAGAATTGTTTCCTTGAAACTGCTCTGCTGTGCGTTCATTCACCTAAGAGAGTTGAATCTATGTTGAGATTCAACGAGTCAGAAACACGTTTCTTCTAGGAGCTGTGTTGGGATATTCCCGAGTGAATGGGACCATAGGCTGCACAGAGAAATATCTGCTTCCAAAACCAAAACGGAGCTATCTAACTGAATGGTTGTCAATGTGTGCATTCAACTGACGGAATTAAACCCACGTGTGGATTCAGCGGTTTGCAAACCCTTTCTGTGCAGAATCCCAAAACCGGCATTTCCAGCCCAATGCCATCATACGTACGAAACAGCAGTAAACTTCGTCTAAAACTCAGGAGAAACGTTTCCTTGAAACTGCTCTGCTGTGCGTTCATTCACCTGAGAGAGTTGAGTCTCTGTTGAGATTCAGCGAGTAAGAAACACGTTTCTCCAGGAGCTGCGTTGGGATATTCCCGAGTGAATGGGACCATAGGCTGTACAGAGAAATATCTGCTTCTAAAACCAAAACGGAGCTATCTAACTTAATGGTTGTCAATATGTGCGTTCAACTGACGGAGTTAAACTCACGTGTGGATTCAGCGGATTGCAAACACTTTCTGTGCAGAATCCCAAAACCGGCATTTCCAGCCCAGTGCCATCATACATACGAAACAGCAGTAAACTTCGTCTAAAACTCAGGAGAAACGTTTCCTTGAAATTCCTCGGCTGTGCGTTCGTTCACCTAAGAGAGTGGAATCTATGTTGAGATTCAGCGAGTCAGAAACACGTTTCTTCTAGGAGCTGCGTTGGGATATTCCCGAGTGAATGGGACCACATGCTGTATAGAGATATATCTGCTTCTAAAACCAAAACGGAGCTATCTAACTGAATGGTTGTCAATGTGTGCATTCAACTGACGGAGTGACAGTCAGGTGTGGATACAGCGGTTTGCAAACCCTTTCTGTGCAGAATCCCAGAACCGGCATTTCCAGCCCAATGCCGGCATACGTACGAAACAGCAGTAAACGTCGCCTAAAACTCAGGAGAATCGTTTCCTTGAAACTGCTCTGCTGTGCGTTCATTCACCTGAGAGAGTTGAATCCATGTTGAGATTCAGCGAGTCAGAAACACGTTTCTTCTAGGAGCTGCGTTGGGATATTCCCGAGTGAATGGGACCATAGGCTGTACAGAGAAATATTTGCTTCTAAAACCAAAACGGAGCTATTTAACTGAATGGTTGTCAATGTGTGCATTCAACTGACGGAGTTAAACTCACGTGTGGATTCAGCGGTTTGCAAACCCTTTCTGTGCAGAATCCCAAAACCGGCATTTCCAGCCCAATGCCGTCATACGTACGAAACAGCTGTAAACTTCGTCTAAAACTCAGGAGAAACGTTTCCTTGAAACTGCTCTGCTGTGCGTTCATTCACCTGAGAGAGTTGAATCTATGTTGAGATTCAGCGAGTCAGAAACACGTTTCTCCAGGAGCAGCGTTGGGATATTCCCGAGGGAATGGGACCATAGGCTATACAGAGAAAAATCTGCTTCTAAAACCAAAACGGAGCTATCTAACTGAATGGTTGTCAATGTGAGCATTCAACTGATGGAGTTAAACTCACGTGTGGATTCAGCGGTTTGCAAAGCCTTTCTGTGCAGAATCCCAAAACCGGCATTTCCAGCCCAATGACGGCATACGTATGAAACAGCAGTAATCTTCGTCTAAAACTCAGGAGAAACGTTTCCTTGAAACTGCTCTGCTGTGCGTTCATTCACCTGAGAGAGTTGAATCTATGTTGAGATTCAGCGAGTCAGAAACACGTTTCTCCAGGAGCTGCGTTGGGATATTCCCGAGTGAATGGGACAATAGGCTGTACAGAGAAATACCTGCTTCTAAAACCAAAACGGAGCTATCTAACTGAATGGTTGTCAATATGTGCGTTCAACTGGCGGAGTTAAACTCACGTGTGGATTCAGCGGATTGCAAACACTTTCTGTGCAGAATCCCAAAACATGCATTTCCAGTCCAGTGCCATCATACATACGAAACAGCAGTAAACTTCGTCTAAAACTCAGGAGAAACGTTTCCTTGAAACTCCTCGGCTGTGCGTTCGTTCACCTAAGAGAGTGGAATCTATGTTGAGATTCAGCGAGTCAGAAACACGTTTCTTCTAGGAGCTGCGTTGGGATATTCCCGAGTGAATGGGACCACATGCTGTATAGAGAAATATCTGCTTCTAAAACCAAAACGGAGCTATCTAACTGAATGGTTGTCAATGTGTGCATTCAACTGACGGAGTTAAACTCACGTGTGGAATCAGCGGTTTGCAAAACCTTTCTGTGCAGAATCCCAAAACCGGCATTTCCAGCCCAATGCCGGTGTACGTACGAAACAGCAGGAAACTTCGTCTAAAACTCAGGAGAAACGTTTCCTTGAAACTGCTCTGCTGTGCGTTCATTCACCTGAGAGAGTTGAATCTATGTTGAGATTCAGCGATGCAGAAACACGTTTCTCTAGGAGCTGCGTTGGGATATTCCCGAGTGAATGGGACCATAGGCTGTACAGAGAAATATCGGCTTCTAAAACCAAAACGGAGCTATCTAACTGAATGGTTGTCAATATGTGCGTTCAACTGACGGAGTTAAACTCACGTGTGGATTCAGCGGTTTGCAAACCCTTTCTGTGCAGAATCCCAAAAGCGGCATTTGCAGCCCAATGCCGGCATACGTACGAAACAGCAGTAAACTTCGTCTAAAACCCAGGTGAAACGTTTCCTTGAAACTGCTCGGCTCTGCGCTCGTTCACCTAAGAGAGTTGAATCTATCTTGAGATTCAGCGAGTCAGAAAAACGTTTCTTCTAGGAGCTGCGTTGTGATATTCCCGAGTGAATGGGACCATAGGCTGTACAGAGAAATATCTGCTTCTAAAACCAAAACGGAGCTATCTAACTGAATGGTTGTCAATGTGTGCATTCAACTGACGGAGTGACAGTCAGGTGTTGATACAGCGGTTTGCAAACCCTTTCTGTGCAGAATCCCAGAACCGGCATTTCCAGCCCAATGCCGGCATACGTACGAAACAGCAGTAAAAGTCGCCTAAAACTCAGGAGAATCGTTTCCTTGAAACTGCTCTGCTGTGAGTTCATTCACCTGAGAGAGTTGAATCCATGTTGAGATTCAGCGAGTCAGAAACACGTTTCTCTAGGAGCTGCGTTGGGATATTTGCGAGTGAATGGGACCATAGGCTGTACAGAGAAATATCTGCTTCTAAAACCAAAACGTAGCTATCTAACTGAATGGTTGTCAATGTGTGCATTCAACTGACGGAGTTACAGTCACGTGTGGATACAGCGGTTTGCAAACCCTTTCTGTGCAGAATCCCAAGACCGGCATTTCCACCCCTATGCCGGCATACGTACGAAACAGCAGTAAACTTCGTCTAAAACTCAGGAGAATTGTTTCCTTGAAACTGCTCTGCTGTGCGTTCATTCACCTAAGAGAGTTGAATCTATGTTGAGATTCAACGAGTCAGAAACACGTTTCTTCTAGGAGCTGCGTTGGGATATTCCCGAGTGAATGGGACCATAGGCTGTACAGAGAAATATCTGCTTCCAAAACCAAAACGGAGCTATCTAACTGAATGGTTGTCAATGTGTGCATTCAACTGACGGAATTAAACTCACGTGTGGATTCAGCGGTTTGCAAACCCTTTCTGTGCAGAATCCCAAAACGGGCATTTCCAGCCCAATGCCATCATACGTACGAAACAGCAGTAAACTTCGTCTAAAACTCAGGAGAAACGTTTCCTTGAAACTGCTCGGCTGTGCGTTCGTTCACCTAAGAGTGTTGAATCTATGTTGAGATTCAGCGAGTCAGAAACACGTTTCTCCAGGAGCAGCGTTGGGATATTCCCGAGTGAATGGGACCATAGGCTGTACAGAGAAATATCTGCTTGTAAAACCAAAACGGAGCTACCTAACTGAATGGTTGTCAATGTGTGCATTCAACTGACGGAGTTAAACTCACGTGTGGATTCAGCGGTTTGCAAACCCTTTCTGTGCAGAATCCCAAAACCGGCATTTCCAGCCCAATGACGGCATACGTATGAAACAGCAGTAATCTTCGTCTAAAACTCAGGAGAAACGTTACCTTGAAACTGCTCTGCTGTGCATTCATTCACCTGAGAGAGTTGAATCTATGTTGAGATTCAGCGAGTCAGAAACACGTTTCTCCAGGAGCTGCATTGGGATATTCCCGAGTGAATGGGACCATAGGCTGTACAGAGAAATATCTGCTTCTAAAACCAAAACGGAGCTATCTAACTGAATGGTTGTCAATATGTGCGTTCAACTGACGGAGTTAAACTAACGTGTGGATTCAGCGGATTGCAAACACTTTCTGTGCAGAATCCCAAAACCGGCATTTCCAGCCCAGTGCCATCATACATACGAAACAGCAGTAAACTTCGGCTAAAACTCAGGAGAAACGTTTCCTTGAAACTCCTCGGCTGTGCGTTCGTTCACCTAAGAGAGTGGAATCTATGTTGATATTCAGCGAGTCAGAAACACGTTTCTTCTAGGAGCTGCGTTGGGATATTCCCGAGTGAATGGGACCACATGCTGTATAGAGAAATATCTGCTTCTAAAACCAAAACGGAGCTATCTAACTGAATGGTTGTCAATGTGTGCATTCAACCGACCGAGTTACAGTCACGTGTGGATACAGCGGTTTGCAAACCCTTTCTGTGCAGAATCCCAGGACCGGCATTTCCAGCCCTATGCCGGCATACGTACGAAACAGCAGTAAACTTCGTCTAAAACTCAGGAGAATTGTTTCCTTGAAACTGCTCTGCTGTGCGTTCATTCACCTAAGAGAGTTGAATCTATGTTGAGATTCAACGAGTCAGAAACACGTTTCTTCTAGGAGCTGCGTTGGGATATTCCCGAGTGAATGGGACCATAGGCTGCACAGAGAAATATCTGCTTCCAAAACCAAAACGGAGCTATCTAACTGAATGGTTGTCAATGCGTGCATTCAACTGACGGAATTAAACTCACGTGTGGATTCAGCGGTTTGCAAACCCTTTCTGTGCAGAATCCCAAAACGGGCATTTCCAGCCCAATGCCATCATACGTACGAAACAGCAGTAAACTTCGTCTAAAACTCAGGAGAAACGTTTCCTTGAAACTGCTCGGCTGTGCGTTCGTTCACCTAAGAGTGTTGAATCTATGTTGAGATTCAGCGAGTCAGAAACACGTTTCTCCAGGAGCAGCGTTGGGATATTCCCGAGTGAATGGGACCATAGGCTGTACAGAGAAATATCTGCTTGTAAAACCAAAACGGAGCTACCTAACTGAATGGTTGTCAATGTGTGCATTCAACTGACGGAGTTAAACTCACGTGTGGATTCAGCGGTTTGCAAACCCTTTCTGTGCAGAATCCCAAAACCGGCATTTCCAGCCTAATGACGGCATACGTATGAAACAGCAGTAATCTTCGTCTAAAACTCAGGAGAAACGTTACCTTGAAACTGCTCTGCTGTGCATTCATTCACCTGAGAGAGTTGAATCTATGTTGAGATTCAGCGAGTCAGAAACACGTTTCTCCAGGAGCTGCGTTGGGATATTCCCGAGTGAATGGGACCATAGGCTGTACAGAGAAATATCTGCTTCTAAAACCAAAACGGAGCTATCTAACTGAATGGTTGTCAATATGTGCGTTCAACTGACGGAGTTAAACTAACGTGTGGGTTCAGCGGATTGCAAACACTTTCTGTGCAGAATACCAAAACCGGCATTTCCAGCCCAGTGCCATCATACATACGAAACAGCAGTAAACTTCGTCTAAAACTCAGGAGAAACGTTTCCTTGAAACTCCTCGGCTGTGCGTTCGTTCACCTAAGAGAGTGGAATCTATGTTGATATTCAGCGAGTCAGAAACACGTTTCTTCTAGGAGCTGCGTTGGGATATTCCCGAGTGAATGGGACCACATGCTGTATAGAGAAATATCTGCTTCTAAAACCAAAACGGAGCTATCTAACTGAATGGTTGTCAATGTGTGCATTCAACTGACGGAGTGACAGTCAGGTGTGGATACAGCGGTTTGCAAACCCTTTCTGTGCAGAATCCCAGAACCGGCATTTCCAGTCCAATGCCGGCATACGTACGAAACAGCAGTAAACGTCGCCTAAAACTCAGGAGAATCGTTTCCTTGAAACTGCTCTGCTGTGCGTTCATTCACCTGAGACAGTTGAATCCATGTTGAGATTCAGCGAGTCAGAAACACGTTTCTCTAGGAGCTGCGTTGGGATATTCGCGAGTGAATGGGACCATAGGCTGTACAGAGAAATATCTGCTTCTAAAACCAAAGCGGAGCTATCTAACTGAATGGTTGTCAATGTGTGCATTCAACCGACCGAGTTACAGTCACGTGTGGATACAGCGGTTTGCAAACCCTTTCTGTGCAGAATCCCAGGACCGGCATTTCCAGCCCTATGCCGGCATACGTACGAAACAGCAGTAAACTTCGTCTAAAACTCAGGAGAATTGTTTCCTTGAAACTGCTCTGCTGTGCGTTCATTCACGTAAGAGAGTTGAATCTCTGTTGAGATTCAACGAGTCAGAAACACGTTTCTTCTAGGAGCTGCGTTGGGATATTCCCGAGTGAATGGGACCATAGGCTGTACAGAGAAATATCTGCTTCCAAAACCAAAACGGAGCTACCTAACTGAATGGTTGTCAATGTGTGCATTCAACTGACGGAGTTAAACTCACGTGTGGATTCAGCGGTTTGCAAACCCTTTCTGTGCAGAATCCCAAAACCGGCATTTCCAGCCCAATGACGGCATACATATGAAACAGCAGTAATCTTCGTCTAAAACTCAGGAGAAACGTTACCTTGAAACTGCTCTGCTGTGCATTCATTCACCTGAGAGAGTTGAATCTATGTTGAGATTCAGCGAGTCAGAAACACGTTTCTCCAGGAGCTGCGTTGGGATATTCCCGAGTGAATGGGACCATAGGCTGTACAGAGAAATATCTGCTTCTAAAACCAAAACGGAGCTATCTAACTGAATGGTTGTCAATATGTGCGTTCAACTGATGGAGTTAAACTAACGTGTGGATTCAGCCGATTGCAAACACTTTCTGTGCAGAATCCCAAAACCGGCATTTCCAGCCCAGTGCCATCATACATACGAAACAGCAGTAAACTTCGTCTAAAACTCAGGAGAAACGTTTCATTGAAACTCCTCGGCTGTGCGTTCGTTCACCTGAGAGAGTGGAATCTATGTTGATATTCAGCGAGTCAGAAACACGTTTCTTCTAGGAGCTGCGTTGGGATATTCCCGAGTGAATGGGACCACATGCTGTATAGAGAAATATCTGCTTCTAAAACCAAAACGGAGCTATCTAACTGAATGGTTGTCAATGTGTGCATTCAACTGACGGAGTGACAGTCAGGTGTGGATACAGCGGTTTGCAAACCCTATCTGTGCAGAATCCCAGAACCGGCATTTCCAGCCCAATGCCGGCATACGTACGAAACAGCAGTAAACGTCGCCTAAAATTCAGGAGAATCGTTTCCTTGAAACTGCTCTGCTGTGCGTTCATTCACCTGAGACAGTTGAATCCATGTTGAGATTTAGCGAGTCAGAAACACGTTTCTCTAGGAGTTGCGTTGGGATATTCGCGAGTGAATGGGACCATAGGCTGTACAGAGAAATATCTGCTTCTAAAACCAAAGCGGAGCTATCTAACTGAATGGTTGTCAATGTGTGCATTCAATCGACCGAGTTACAGTCACGTGTGGATACAGCGGTTTGCAAAACCTTTCTGTGCAGAATCCCAGGACCGGCATTTCCAGCCCTATGCCGGCATACGTACGAAACAGCAGTAAACTTCGTCTAAAACTCAGGAGAATTGTTTCCTTGAAACTGCTCTGCTGTGCGTTCATTCACCTAAGAGAGTTGAATCTATGTTGAGATTCAACGAGTCAGAAAAACGTTTCTTCTAGGAGCTGCGTTGGGATATTCCCGAGTGAATGGGACCATAGGCTGCACAGAGAAATATCTGCTTCCAAAACCAAAACGGAGCTATCTAACTGAATGGTTGTCAATGTGTGCATTCAACTGACGGAATTAAACCCACGTGTGGATTCAGCGGTTTGCAAACCCTTTCTGTGCAGAATCCCAAAACCGGCATTTCCAGCCCAATGCCATCATACGTACGAAACAGCAGTAAACTTCGTCTAAAACTCAGGAGAAACGTTTCCTTGAAACTGCTCGGCTGTGCGTTCGTTCACCTAAGAGTGTTGAATCTATGTTGAGATTCAGCGAGTCAGAAACACGTTTCTCCAGGAGCAGCGTTGGGATATTCCCGAGTGAATGGGACCATAGGCTGTACAGAGAAATATCTGCTTCTAAAACCAAAACGGAGCTACCTAACTGAATGGTTGTCAATGTGCGCATTCAACTGACGGAGTTAAACTCACGTGTGGATTCAGCGGTTTGCAAACCCTTTCTGTGCAGAATCCCAAAACCGGCATTTCCAGCCCAATGACGGCATACGTATGAAACAGCAGTAATCTTCGTCTAAAACTCAGGAGATACGTTACCTTGAAACTGCTCTGCTGTGCATTCATTCACCTGAGAGAGTTGAATCTATGTTGAGATTCAGCGAGTCAGAAACACGTTTCTCCAGGAGCTGCGTTGGGATATTCCCGAGTGAATGGGACCATAGGCTGTACAGAGAAATATCTGCTTCTAAAACCAAAACGGAGCTATCTAACTGAATGGTTGTCAATATGTGCGTTCAACTGACGGAGTTAAACTAACGTGTGGATTCAGCGGATTGCAAACACTTTCTGTGCAGAATCCCAAAACCGGCATTTCCAGCCCAGTGCCCTCATACATACGAAACAGCAGTAAACTTCGGCTAAAACTCAGGAGAAACGTTTCCTTGAAACTCCTCGGCTGTGCGTTCGTTCACCTAAGAGAGTGGAATCTATGTTGATATTCAGCGAGTCAGAAACACGTTTCTTCTAGGAGCTGCGTTGGGATATTCCCGAGTGAATGGGACCACATGCTGTATAGAGAAATATCTGCTTCTAAAACCAAAACGGAGCTATCTAACTGAATGGTTGTCAATGTGTGCATTCAACCGACCGAGTTACAGTCACGTGTGGATACAGCGGTTTGCAAACCCTTTCTGTGCAGAATCCCAGGACCGGCATTTCCAGCCCTATGCCGGCATACGTACGAAACAGCAGTAAACTTCGTCTAAAAGTCAGGAGAATTGTTTCCTTGAAACTGCTCTGCTGTGCGTTCATTCACCTAAGAGAGTTGAATCTATGTTGAGATTCAACGAGTCAGAAACACGTTTCTTCTAGGAGCTGCGTTGGGATATTCCCGAGTGAATGGGACCATAGGCTGCACAGAGAAATATCTGCTTCCAAAACCAAAACGGAGCTATCTAACTGAATGGTTGTCAATGCGTGCATTCAACTGACGGAATTAAACTCACGTGTGGATTCAGCGGTTTGCAAACCCTTTCTGTGCAGAATCCCAAAACGGGCATTTCCAGCCCAATGCCATCATACGTACGAAACAGCAGTAAACTTCGTCTAAAACTCAGGAGAAACGTTTCCTTGAAACTGCTCGGCTGTGCGTTCGTTCACCTAAGAGTGTTGAATCTATGTTGAGATTCAGCGAGTCAGAAACACGTTTCTCCAGGAGCAGCGTTGGGATATTCCCGAGTGAATGGGACCATAGGCTGTACAGAGAAATATCTGCTTCTAAAACCAAAACGGAGCTACCTAACTGAATGGTTGTCAATGTGTGCATTCAACTGACGGAGTTAAACTCACGTGTGGATTCAGCGGTTTGCAAACCCTTTCTGTGCAGAATCCCAAAACCGGCATTTCCAGCCTAATGACGGCATACGTATGAAACAGCAGTAATCTTCGTCTAAAACTCAGGAGAAACGTTACCTTGAAACTGCTCTGCTGTGCATTCATTCACCTGAGAGAGTTGAATCTATGTTGAGATTCAGCGAGTCAGAAACACGTTTCTCCAGGAGCTGCGTTGGGATATTCCCGAGTGAATGTTACCATAGGCTGTACAGAGAAATATCTGCTTCTAAAACCAAAACGGAGCTATCTAACTGAATGGTTGTCAATATGTGCGTTCAACTGACGGAGTTAAACTAACGTGTGGGTTCAGCGGATTGCAAACACTTTCTGTGCAGAATACCAAAACCGGCATTTCCAGCCCAGTGCCATCATACATACGAAACAGCAGTAAACTTCGTCTAAAACTCAGGAGAAACGTTTCCTTGAAACTCCTCGGCTGTGCGTTCGTTCACCTAAGAGAGTGGAATCTATGTTGATATTCAGCGAGTCAGAAACACGTTTCTTCTAGGAGCTGCGTTGGGATATTCCCGAGTGAATGGGACCACATGCTGTATAGAGAAATATCTGCTTCTAAAACCAAAACGGAGCTATCTAACTGAATGGTTGTCAATGTGTGCATTCAACTGACGGAGTGACAGTCAGGTGTGGATACAGCGGTTTGCAAACCCTTTCTGTGCAGAATCCCAGAACCGGCATTTCCAGTCCAATGCCGGCATACGTACGAAACAGCAGTAAACGTCGCCTAAAACTCAGGAGAATCGTTTCCTTGAAACTGCTCTGCTGTGCGTTCATTCACCTGAGACAGTTGAATCCATGTTGAGATTCAGCGAGTCAGAAACACGTTTCTCTAGGAGCTGCGTTGGGATATTCGCGAGTGAATGGGACCATAGGCTGTACAGAGAAATATCTGCTTCTAAAACCAAAGCGGAGCTATCTAACTGAATGGTTGTCAATGTGTGCATTCAACCGACCGAGTTACAGTCACGTGTGGATACAGCGGTTTGCAAACCCTTTCTGTGCAGAATCCCAGGACCGGCATTTCCAGCCCTATGCCGGCATACGTACGAAACAGCAGTAAACTTCGTCTAAAACTCAGGAGAATTGTTTCCTTGAAACTGCTCTGCTGTGCGTTCATTCACGTAAGAGAGTTGAATCTATGTTGAGATTCAACGAGTCAGAAACACGTTTCTTCTAGGAGCTGCGTTGGGATATTCCCGAGTGAATGGGACCATAGGCTGTACAGAGAAATATCTGCTTCCAAAACCAAAACGGAGCTACCTAACTGAATGGTTGTCAATGTGTGCATTCAACTGACGGAGTTAAACTCACGTGTGGATTCAGCGGTTTGCAAACCCTTTCTGTGCAGAATCCCAAAACCGGCATTTCCAGCCCAATGACGGCATACATATGAAACAGCAGTAATCTTCGTCTAAAACTCAGGAGAAACGTTACCTTGAAACTGCTCTGCTGTGCATTCATTCACCTGAGAGAGTTGAATCTATGTTGAGATTCAGCGAGTCAGAAACACGTTTCTCCAGGAGCTGCGTTGGGATATTCCCGAGTGAATGGGACCATAGGCTGTACAGAGAAATATCTGCTTCTAAAACCAAAACGGAGCTATCTAACTGAATGGTTGTCAATATGTGCGTTCAACTGACGGAGTTAAACTAACGTGTGGATTCAGCGGATTGCAAACACTTTCTGTGCAGAATCCCAAAACCGGCATTTCCAGCCCAGTGCCATCATACATACGAAACAGCAGTAAACTTCGTCTAAAACTCAGGAGAAACGTTTCCTTGAAACTCCTCGGCTGTGCGTTCGTTCCCCTAAGAGAGTGGAATCTATGTTGAGATTCAGCGAGTCAGAAACACGTTTCTTCTAGGAGCTGCGTTGGGATATTCCCGAGTGAATGGGACCACATGCTGTATAGAGAAATATCTGCTTCTAAAACCAAAACGGAGCTATCTAACTGAATGGTTGTCAATGTGTGCATTAAACTGACGGAGTGACAGTCAGGTGTGGATACAGCGGTTTGCAAACCCTTTCTGTGCAGAATCCCAGAACCGGCATTTCCAGCCCAATGCCGGCATACGTACGAAACAGCAGTAAACGTCGCCTAAAACTCAGGAGAATCGTTTCCTTGAAACTGCTCTGCTGTGCGTTCATTCACCTGAGACAGTTGAATCCATGTTGAGATTCAGCGAGTCAGAAACACGTTTCTCTAGGAGCTGCGTTGGGATATTTGCGAGTCAATGGGATCATAGGCTGTACAGAGAAATATCTGCTTCTAAAACCAAAGCGGAGCTATCTAACTGAATGGTTGTCAATGTGTGCATTCAACCGACCGAGTTACAGTCACGTGTGGATACAGCGGTTTGCAAACCCTTTCTGTGCAGAATCCCAGGACCGGCATTTCCAGCCCTATGCCGGCATACGTACGAAACAGCAGTAAACTTCGTCTAAAACTCAGGAGAATTGTTTCCTTGAAACTGCTCTGCTGTGCGTTCATTCACCTAAGAGAGTTGAATCTATGTTGAGATTCAACGAGTCAGAAACACGTTTCTTCTAGGAGCTGCGTTGGGATATTCCCGAGTGAATGGGACCATAGGCTGTACAGAGAAATATCTGCTTCTAAAACCAAAACGGAGCTATTTAACTGAATGGTTGTCAATGTGTGCATTCAACTGACGGAGTTAAACTCACGTGTGGATTCAGCGGTTTGCAAACCCTTTCTGTGCAGAATCCCAAAACCGGCATTTCCAGCCCAATGACGGCATACGTATGAAACAGCAGTAATCTTCGTCTAAAACTCAGGAGAAACGTTTCCTTGAAACTGCTCTGCTGTGCGTTCATTCACCTGAGAGAGTTGAGTCTCTGTTGAGATTCAGCGAGTAAGAAACACGTTTCTCCAGGAGCTGCGTTGGGATATTCCCGAGTGAATGGGACCATAGGCTGTACAGAGAAATATCTGCTTCTAAAACCAAAACGGAGCTATCTAACTTAATGGTTGTCAATATGTGCGTTCAACTGACGGAGTTAAACTCACGTGTGGATTCAGCGGATTGCAAACACTTTCTGTGCAGAATCCCAAAACCGGCATTTCCAGCCCAGTGCCATCATACATACGAAACAGCAGTAAACTTCGTCTAAAACTCAGGAGAAACGTTTCCTTGAAATTCCTCGGCTGTGCGTTCGTTCACCTAAGAGAGTGGAATCTATGTTGAGATTCAGCGAGTCAGAAACACGTTTCTTCTAGGAGCTGCGTTGGGATATTCCCGAGTGAATGGGACCACATGCTGTATAGAGATATATCTGCTTCTAAAACCAAAACGGAGCTATCTAACTGAATGGTTGTCAATGTGTGCATTCAACTGACGGAGTGACAGTCAGGTGTGGATACAGCGGTTTGCAAACCCTTTCTGTGCAGAATCCCAGAACCGGCATTTCCAGCCCAATGCCGGCATACGTACGAAACAGCAGTAAACGTCGCCTAAAACTCAGGAGAATCGTTTCCTTGAAACTGCTCTGCTGTGCGTTCATTCACCTGAGAGAGTTGAATCCATGTTGAGATTCAGCGAGTCAGAAACACGTTTCTTCTAGGAGCTGCGTTGGGATATTCCCGAGTGAATGGGACCATAGGCTGTACAGAGAAATATTTGCTTCTAAAACCAAAACGGAGCTATTTAAATGAATGGTTGTCAATGTGTGCATTCAACTGACGGAGTTAAACTCACGTGTGGATTCAGCGGTTTGCAAACCCTTTCTGTGCAGAATCCCAAAACCGGCATTTCCAGCCCAATGCCGTCATACGTACGAAACAGCTGTAAACTTCGTCTAAAACTCAGGAGAAACGTTTCCTTGAAACTGCTCTGCTGTGCGTTCATTCACCTGAGAGAGTTGAATCTATGTTGAGATTCAGCGAGTCAGAAACACGTTTCTCCAGGAGCAGCGTTGGGATATTCCCGAGTGAATGGGACCATAGGCTGTACAGAGAAATATCTGCTTCTAAAACCAAAACGGAGCTACCTAACTGAATGGTTGTCAATGTGCGCATTCAACTGACGGAGTTAAACTCACGTGTGGATTCAGCGGTTTGCAAACCCTTTCTGTGCAGAATCCCAAAACCGGCATTTCCAGCCCAATGACGGCATACGTATGAAACAGCAGTAATCTTCGTCTAAAACTCAGGAGATACGTTACCTTGAAACTGCTCTGCTGTGCATTCATTCACCTGAGAGAGTTGAATCTATGTTGAGATTCAGCGAGTCAGAAACACGTTTCTCCAGGAGCTGCGTTGGGATATTCCCGAGTGAATGTGACCATAGGCTGTACAGAGAAATATCTGCTTCTAAAACCAAAACGGAGCTATCTAACTGAATGGTTGTCAATATGTGCGTTCAACTGACGGAGTTAAACTAACGTGTGGATTCAGCGGATTGCAAACACTTTCTGTGCAGAATCCCAAATCCGGCATTTCCAGCCCAGTGCCATCATACATACGAAACAGCAGTAAACTTCGGCTAAAACTCAGGAGAAACGTTTCCTTGAAACTCCTCGGCTGTGCGTTCGTTCACCTAAGAGAGTGGAATCTATGTTGATATTCAGCGAGTCAGAAACACGTTTCTTCTAGGAGCTGCGTTGGGATATTCCCGAGTGAATGGGACCACATGCTGTATAGAGAAATATCTGCTTCTAAAACCAAAACGGAGCTATCTAACTGAATGGTTGTCAATGTGTGCATGCAACGGACGGAGTGACAGTCAGGTGTGGATACAGCGGTTTGCAAACCCTTTCTGTGCAGAATCCCAGAACCGGCATTTCCAGCCCAATGCCGGCATACGTACGAAACAGCAGTAAACGTCGCCTAAAACTCAGGAGAATCGTTTCCTTGAAACTGCTCTGCTGTGCGTTCATTCACCTGAGACAGTTGAATCCATGTTGAGATTCAGCGAGTCAGAAGCACGTTTCTCTAGGAGCTGCATTGGGATATTCGCGAGTGAATGGGACCATAGGCTGTACAGAGAAATATCTGCTTCTAAAACCAAAGCGGAGCTATCTAACTGAATGGTTGTCAATGTGTGCATTCAACCGACCGAGTTACAGTCACGTGTGGATACAGCGGTTTGCAAACCCTTTCTGTGCAGAATCCCAGGACCGGCATTTCCAGCCCTATGCCGGCATACGTACGAAACAGCAGTAAACTTCGTCTAAAACTCAGGAGAATTGTTTCCTTGAAACTGCTCTGCTGTGCGTTCATTCACGTAAGAGAGTTGAATCTATGTTGTGATTCAACGAGTCAGAAACACGTTTCTTCTAGGAGCTGCGTTGGGATATTCCCGAGTGAATGGGACCATAGGCTGTACAGAGAAATATCTGCTTCCAAAACCAAAACGGAGCTACCTAACTGAATGGTTGTCAATGTGTGCATTCAACTGACGGAGGTAAACTCACGTGTGGATTCAGCGGTTTGCAAACCCTTTCTGTGCAGAATCCCAAAACCGGCATTTCCAGCCCAATGACGGCATACGTACGAAACAGCAGTAAACTTCGTCTAAAACTCAGGAGAAACGTTTCCTTGAAACTTCTCGGCTGTGCGTTCGTTCACCTAAGGGAGTTGAATCTATGTTGAGATTCAGCGAGTCAGAAACACGTTTCTTCTAGGAGCTGCGTTTGGTTATTCACGAGTGATTGGGACCATATGCTGTACAGAGAAATATCTGCTTCTAAAACCAAAACGGAGCTACCTAACTGAATGGTTGTCAATGTGTGCATTCAACTGACGGAGTTAAACTCACGTGTGGATTCAGCGGTTTGCAAACCCTTTCTGTGCAGAATCCAAAAACCGGCATTTACAGCCCAATGCCGTCATACGTACGAAACAGCTGTAAACTTCGTCTAAAACTCAGGAGAAACGTTTCCTTGAAACTGCTCGGCTGTGCGTTCGTTCACCTAAGAGAGTTGAATCTATGTTGAGATTCAGCGAGTCAGAAACACGTTTCTTCTAGGAGCTGCGTTGGGATATTCCCGAGTGAATGGGACCACATGCTGTATAGAGAAATATCTGCTTCTAAAACCAAAACGGAGCTATCTAACTGAATGGTTGTCTATGTGTGCATTCAACTGACGGAGTGACAGTCAGGTGTGGATACAGCGGTTTGCAATCCCTTTCTGTGCAGAATCCCTGAACCGGCATTTCCAGCCCAATGCCGGCATACGTACGAAACAGCAGTAAACGTCGCCTAAAACTCAGGAGAATCGTTTCCTTGAAACTGCTCTGCTGTGCGTTCATTCACCTGAGAGAGTTGAATCCATGTTGAGATTCAGCGAGTCAGAAACACGTTTCTCTAGGAGCTGCATTGGGATATTCGCGAGTGAATGGGACCATAGGCTGTACAGAGAAATATCTGCTTCTAAAACCAAAACGGAGCTATCTAACTGAATGGTTGTCAATGTGTGCATTCAACCGACGGAGTTACAGTCACGTGTGGATACAGCGGTTTGCAAACCCTTTCTGTGCAGAATCCCAGGACCGGCATTTCCAGCCCTATGCCGGCATACGTACGAAACAGCAGTAAACTTCGTCTAAAACTCAGGAGAATTGTTTCCTTGAAACTGCTCTGCTGTGCGTTCATTCACCTAAGAGAGTTGAATCTATGTTGAGATTCAACGAGTCAGAAACACGTTTCTTCTAGGAGCTGCGTTGGGATATTCCCGAGTGAATGGGACCATAGGCTGTACAGAGAAATATCTGCTTCTAAAACCAAAACGGAGCTATGTAACTGAATGGTTGTCAATGTGTGCATTCAACTGACGGAGTTAAACTCACGTGTGGATTCAGCGCTTTGCAAACCCTTTCTGTGTAGAATCCCAAAACCGGCATTTCCAGCTCAATGCCGTCATACGTACGAAACAGCAGTAAACTTCGTCTAAAACTCAGGAGAAACGTTTCCTTGAAACTGCTCGGCTGTGCGTTCGTTCACCTAAGAGAGTTGAATCTATGTTGAGATTCAGCGAGTCAGAAACACGTTTCTTCTAGGAGCTGCGTTGGGATATTCACGAGTGATTGGGACCATATGCTGTACAGAGAAATATCTGCTTCTAAAACCAAAACGGAGCTACCTAACTGAATGGTTGTCAATGTGTGCATTCAACTGACGGAGTTAAACTCACGTGTGGATTCAGCGGTTTGCAAACCCTTTCTGTGCAGAATCCCAAAACTGGCATTTCCAGCCCAATGCCGTCATACGTAAGAAACAGCTGTAAACTTCGTCTAAAACTCAGGAGAAACGTTTCCTTGAAACTGCTCGGCTGTGCGTTCGTTCACCTAAGAGAGTTGAATCTATGTTGAGATTCAGCGAGTCAGAAACACGTTTCTTCTAGGAGCTGCGTTGGGATATTCACGAGTGATTGGGACCATATGCTGTATAGAGAAATATCTGCTTCTAAAACCAAAACGGAGCTACCTAACTGAATGGTTTTCAATGTGTGCATTCAACTGACGGAGTTAAACTCACGTGTGGATTCAGCGGTTTGCAAACCCTTTCTGTGCAGAATCCCAAAACCGGCATTTCCAGCCCAATGACGGCATACGTATGAAACAGCAGTAATCTTCGTCTAAAACTCAGGAGAAACGTTTCCTTGAAACTGCTCTGCTGTGCGTTCATTCACCTGAGAGAGTTGAATCTATGTTGAGATTCAGCGAGTCAGAAACAAGTTTCTCCAGGAGCTGCGTTGGGATATTCCCGAGTGAATGGGACCATAGGCTGTACAGAGAAATATCTGCTTCTAAAACCAAAACGGAGTTATCTAACTGAATGGTTGTCAATATGTGCGTTCAACTGACGGAGTTAAACTCACGTGTGGATTCAGCGGATTGCAAACACTTTCTGTGCAGAATCCCAAAACCGGCATTTCCAGCCCAGTGCCATCATACATACGAAACTGCAGTAAACGTCGCCTAAAACTCAGGAGAATCGTTTCCTTGAAACTGCTCTGCTGTGCGTTCATTCACCTGAGAGAGTTGAATCCATGTTGAGATTAAGCGAGTCAGAAACACGTTTCTCTAGGAGCTGCGTTGGGATATTCGCGAGTGAATGGGACCATAGGCTGTACAGAGAAATATCTGCTTCTAAAACCAAAACGGAGCTATCTAACTGAATGGTTGTCAATGTGTGCATTCAACTGACGGAGTTACAGTCACGTGTGGATACAGCGGTTTGTAAACCCTTTCTGTGCAGAATCCCAGGACCGGCATTTCCAGCCCTATGCAGGCATACATACGAAACAGCAGTAAACTTCGTCTAAAACTCAGGAGAATTGTTTCCTTGAAACTGCTCTGCTGTGCGTTCATTCACCTAAGAGAGTTGAATCTATGTTGAGATTCAACGAGTCAGAAACACGTTTCTTCTAGGAGCTGCTTTGGGATATTCCCGAGTGAATGGGACCATAGGCTGTACAGAGAAATATCTGCTTCTAAAACCAAAACGGAGCTATCTAACTGAATGGTTGTCAATGTGTGCATTCAACTGACGGAGTTAAACTCACGTGTGGATTCAGCGGTTTGCAAACCATTTCTGTGCAGAATCCCAAAACCGGCATTTCCAGGCCAATGCCGTCATACGTACGAAACAGCAGTAATCTTCGTCTAAATCTCAGGAGAAACGTTTCCTTGAAACTGCTCGGCTGTGTGTTCGTTCACCTAAGAGAGTTGAATCTAGGTTGAGATTCAGTGAGTCAGAAACACGTTTCTTCTAGGAGCTGCGTTGGGATATTCCCGAGTGATTGGGATCATATGCTGTATAGAGAAATATCTGCTTCTAAAACCAAAACGGAGCTACCTAACTGAATGGTTGTCAATGTGTGCATTCAACTGACGGAGTTAAACTCACGTGTGGATTCAGCGGTTTGCAATCCCTTTCTGTGCAGAATCCCAAGACCGGCATTTCCAGCCCAACGCCGTCATACGTACGAAACAGCAGTAAACTTCGTCTAAAACTCAGGAGAAACGTTTACTTGAAACTGCTCGGCTGTGCGTTCGTTCACCTAAGAGAGTTGAATCTATGTTGAGATTCAGCGAGTCAGAAACACGTTTCTTCTAGGAGCTGCGTTGGGATATTCCCGAGTGAATGGGACCACATGCTGTATAGAGAAATATCTGCTTCTAAAACCAAAACGGAGCTATCTAACTGAATGGTTGTCTATGTGTGCATTCAACTGACGGAGTGACAGTCAGGTGTGGATACAGCGGTTTGCAAACCCTTTCTGTGCAGAATCCCTGAACCGGCATTTCCAGCCCAATGCCGGCATACGTACGAAACAGCAGTAAACGTCGCCTAAAACTCAGGAGAATCGTTTCCTTGAAACTGCTCTGCTGTGCGTTCATTCACCTGAGAGAGTTGAATCCATGTTGAGATTCAGCGAGTCAGAAACACGTTTCTCTAGGAGCTGCATTGGGATATTCGCGAGTGAATGGGACCATAGGCTGTACAGAGAAATATCTGCTTCTAAAACCAAAACGGAGCTATCTAACTGAATGGTTGTCAATGTGTGCATTCAACCGACGGAGTTACAGTCAAGTGTGGATACAGCGGTTTGCAAACCCTTTCTGTGCAGAATCCCAGGACCGGCATTTCCAGCCCTATGCCGGCATACGTACGAAACAGCAGTAAACTTCGTCTAAAACTCAGGAGAATTGTTTCCTTGAAACTGCTCTGCTGTGCGTTCATTCACCTAAGAGAGTTGAATCTATGTTGAGATTCAACGAGTCAGAAACACGTTTCTTCTAGGAGCTGCGTTGGGATATTCCCGAGTGAATGGGACCATAGGCTGTACAGAGAAATATCTGCTTCTAAAACCAAAACGGAGCTATGTAACTGAATGGTTGTCAATGTGTGCATTCAACTGACGGAGTTAAACTCACGTGTGGATTCAGCGCTTTGCAAACCCTTTCTGTGTAGAATCCCAAAACCGGCATTTCCAGCTCAATGCCGTCATACGTACGAAACAGCAGCAAACTTCGTCTAAAACTCAGGAGAAACGTTTCCTTGAAACTGCTCGGCTGTGCGTTCGTTCACCTAAGAGAGTTGAATCTATGTTGAGATTCAGCGAGTCAGAAACACGTTTCTTCTAGGAGCTGCGTTGGGATATTCACGAGTGATTGGGACCATATGCTGTACAGAGAAATATCTGCTTCTAAAACCAAAACGGAGCTACCTAACTGAATGGTTGTCAATGTGTGCATTCAACTGACGGAGTTAAACTCACGTGTGGATTCAGCGGTTTGCAAACCCTTTCTGTGCAGAATCCCAAAACCGGCATTTCCAGCCCAATGCCGTCATACGTAAGAAACAGCTGTAAACTTCGTCTAAAACTCAGGAGAAACGTTTCCTTGAAACTGCTCGGCTGTGCGTTCGTTCACCTAAGAGAGTTGAATCTATGTTGAGATTCAGCGAGTCAGAAACACGTTTCTTCTAGGAGCTGCGTTGGGATATTCACGAGTGATTGGGACCATATGCTGTATAGAGAAATATCTGCTTCTAAAACCAAAACGGAGCTACCTAACTGAAAGGTTTTCAATGTGTGCATTCAACTGACGGAGTTAAACTCACGTGTGGATTCAGCGGTTTGCAAACCCTTTCTGTGCAGAATCCCAAAACCGGCATTTCCAGCCCAATGACGGCATACGTATGAAACAGCAGTAATCTTCGTCTAAAACTCAGGAGAAACGTTTCCTTGAAACTGCTCTGCTGTGCGTTCATTCACCTGAGAGAGTTGAATCTATGTTGAGATTCAGCGAGTCAGAAACAAGTTTCTCCAGGAGCTGCGTTGGGATATTCCCGAGTGAATGGGACCATAGGCTGTACAGAGAAATATCTGCTTCTAAAACCACAACGGAGCTACCTAACTGAATGGTTGTCAATATGTGCGTTCAACTGACGGAGTTAAACTCACGTGTGGATTCAGCGGATTGCAAACACTTTCTGTGCAGAATCCCAAAACCGGCATTTCCAGCCCAGTGCCATCATACATACGAAACTGCAGTAAACGTCGCCTAAAACTCAGGAGAATCGTTTCCTTGAAACTGCTCTGCTGTGCGTTCATTCACCTGAGAGAGTTGAATCCATGTTGAGATTAAGCGAGTCAGAAACACGTTTCTCTAGGAGCTGCGTTGGGATATTCGCGACTGAATGGGACCATAGGCTGTACAGAGAAATATCTGCTTCTAAAACCAAAACGGAGCTATCTAACTGAATGGTTGTCAATGTGTGCATTCAACTGACGGAGTTACAGTCACGTGTGGATACAGCGGTTTGTAAACCCTTTCTGTGCAGAATCCCAGGACCGGCATTTCCAGCCCTATGCCGGCATACATACGAAACAACAGTAAACTTCGTCTAAAACTCAGGAGAATTGTTTCCTTGAAACTGCTCTGCTGTGCGTTCATTCACCTAAGAGAGTTGAATCTATGTTGAGATTCAACGAGTCAGAAACACGTTTCTTCTAGGAGCTGCTTTGGGATATTCCCGAGTGAATGGGACCATAGGCTGTACAGAGAAATATCTGCTTCTAAAACCAAAACGGAGCTATCTAACTGAATGGTTGTCAATGTGTGCATTCAACTGACGGAGTTAAACTCACGTGTGGATTCAGCGGTTTGCAAACCCTTTCTGTGCAGAATCCCAAAACCGGCATTTCCAGGCCAATGCCGTCATACGTACGAAACAGCAGTAATCTTCGTCTAAATCTCAGGAGAAACGTTTCCTTGAAACTGCTCGGCTGTGTGTTCGTTCACCTAAGAGAGTTGAATCTAGGTTGAGATTCAGTGAGTCAGAAACACGTTTCTTCTAGGAGCTGCGTTGGGATATTCCCGAGTGATTGGGATCATATGCTGTATAGAGAAATATCTGCTTCTAAAACCAAAACGGAGCTACCTAACTGAATGGTTGTCAATGTGTGCATTCAACTGACGGAGTTAAACTCACGTGTGGATTCAGCGGTTTGCAATCCCTTTCTGTGCAGAATCCCAAGACCGGCATTTCCAGCCCAACGCCGTCATACGTACGAAACAGCAGTAAACTTCGTCTAAAACTCAGGAGAAACGTTTACTTGAAACTGCTCGGCTGTGCGTTCGTTCACCTAAGAGAGTTGAATCTATGTTGAGATTCAGCGAGTCAGAAACACGTTTCTTCTAGGAGCTGTGTTGGGATATTCATGAGTGATTGGGACCATATGCTGTATAGAGAAATATCTGCTTCTAAAACCAAAACGGAGCTACCTAACTGAATGGTTGTCAATGTTTGCATTCAACTGACGGAGTTAAACTCACGTGTGGATTCAGCGGTTTGGAAACCCTTTCTGTGCAGAATCCCAAAACCGGCATTTCCAGCCCAGTGCCATCATACATACGAAACTGCAGTAAACGTCGCCTAAAACTCAGGAGAATCGTTTCCTTGAAACTGCTCTGCTGTGCGTTCATTCACCTGAGAGAGTTGAATCCATGTTGAGATTAAGCGAGTCAGAAACACGTTTCTCTAGGAGCTGCGTTGGGATATTCGCGAGTGAATGGGACCATAGGCTGTACAGAGAAATATCTGCTTCTAAAACCAAAACGGAGCTATCTAACTGAATGGTTGTCAATGTGTGCATTCAACTGACGGAGTTACAGTCACGTGTGGATACAGCGGTTTGTAAACCCTTTCTGTGCAGAATCCCAGGACCGGCATTTCCAGCCCTATGCCGGCATACATACGAAACAGCAGTAAACTTCGTCTAAAACTCAGGAGAATTGTTTCCTTGAAACTGCTCTGCTGTGCGTTCATTCACCTAAGAGAGTTGAATCTATGTTGAGATTCAACGAGTCAGAAACACGTTTCTTCTAGGAGCTGCTTTGGGATATTCCCGAGTGAATGGGACCATAGGCTGTACAGAGAAATATCTGCTTCTAAAACCAAAACGGAGCTATCTAACTGAATGGTTGTCAATGTGTGCATTCAACTGACGGAGTTAAACTCACGTGTGGATTCAGCGGTTTGCAAACCCTTTCTGTGCAGAATCCCAAAACCGGCATTTCCAGGCCAATGCCGTCATACGTACGAAACAGCAGTAATCTTCGTCTAAATCTCAGGAGAAACGTTTCCTTGAAACTGCTCGGCTGTGTGTTCGTTCACCTAAGAGAGTTGAATCTAGGTTGAGATTCAGTGAGTCAGAAACACGTTTCTTCTAGGAGCTGCGTTGGGATATTCCCGAGTGATTGGGATCATATGCTGTATAGAGAAATATCTGCTTCTAAAACCAAAACGGAGCTACCTAACTGAATGGTTGTCAATGTGTGCATTCAACTGACGGAGTTAAACTCACGTGTGGATTCAGCGGTTTGCAATCCCTTTCTGTGCAGAATCCCAAGACCGGCATTTCCAGCCCAACGCCGTCATACGTACGAAACAGCAGTAAACTTCGTCTAAAACTCAGGAGAAACGTTTACTTGAAACTGCTCGGCTGTGCGTTCGTTCACCTAAGAGAGTTGAATCTATGTTGAGATTCAGCGAGTCAGAAACACGTTTCTTCTAGGAGCTGTGTTGGGATATTCATGAGTGATTGGGACCATATGCTGTATAGAGAAATATCTGCTTCTAAAACCAAAACGGAGCTACCTAACTGAATGGTTGTCAATGTTTGCATTCAACTGACGGAGTTAAACTCACGTGTGGATTCAGCGGTTTGGAAACCCTTTCTGTGCAGAATCCCAAAACCGGCATTTCCAGCCCAATGATTGCATACGTATGAAACAGCAGTAATCTTCGTCTAAAACTCAGGAGAAACGTTTCCTTGAAACTGCTCTGCTGTGCGTTCATTCACCTGAGAGAGTTGAATCTATGTTGAGATTCAGCGAGTCAGAAACACGTTTCTCCAGGAGCTGCGGTGGGATATTCCCGAGTGAATGGGACCATAGGCTGTACAGAGAAATATCTGCTTCTAAAACCAAAACGGAGCTATCTAACTGAATGGTTGTCAATGTGTGCATTCAACTGACGGAGTGACAGTCAGGTGTGGATACAGCGGTTTGCAAACCCTTTCTGTGCAGAATCCCAAAACCGGCATTTCCAGCCCAATGACGGCATACGTAAGAAACAGCAGTAAACGTCGCCTAAAACTCAGGAGAATCGTTTCCTTGAAACTGCTCTGCTGTGCGTTCATTCACCTGAGAGAGTTAAATCCATGTTGAGATTCAGCGAGTCAGAAACACGTTTCTCTAGGAGCTGCGTTGGGATATTCGCGAGTGAATGGGACCATAGGCTGTACAGAGAAATATCTGCTTCTAAAACCAAAACGGAGCTATCTAACTGAATGGTTGTCAATGTGTGCATTCAACTGATGGAGTTACAGTCACGTGCGGATACAGCGGTTTGCAAACCCTTTCTGTGCAGAATCCCAGGACCGGCATTTCCAGCCCTATTCCGGCATACGTACGAAACAGCAGTAAACTTCGTCGAAAACTCAGGAGAATTGTTTCCTTGAAACTGCTCTGCAGTGCGTTCATTCACCTAAGAGAGTTGAATCTATGTTGAGATTCAACGAGTCAGAAACACGTTTCTTCTAGGAGCTGCGTTGGGATATTCACGAGTGATTGGGACCATATGCTGTATAGATAAATATCTGCTTCTAAAACCAAAACGGAGCTACCGAACTGAATGGTTGTCAATGTGTGCATTCAACTGACGGAGTTAAACTGACGTTTGGATTCAGCGGTTTGCAAACCCGTTCTGTGCAGAATCGCAAAACCGGCATTTCCAGCCCAATGCCGTCATACGTACGAAACAGCTGTAAACTTCGTCTAAAACTCAGGAGAAACGTTTCCTTGAAACTGCTCGGCTGTGCGTTCGTTCACCTAAGAGAGTTGAATCTATGTTGAGATTCAGCGAGTCAGAAACACGTTTCTTCTAGGAGCTGCGTTGGGATATTCACTCTATCTGCTTCTAAAACCAAAACGGAGCTACCTAACTGAATGGTTGTCAATGTGTGCATTCAACTGACGGAGTTAAACTCACGTGTGGATTCAGCGGTTTGCAAACCCTTTCTGTGCAGAATCCCAAAACCGGCATTTCCAGCCCAATGACGGCATACGTATGAAACAGCAGTAATCTTCGTCTAAAACTCAGGAGAAACGTTTCCTTGAAACTGCTCTGCTGTGCATTCATTCACCTGAGAGAGTTGAATCTATGTTGAGATTCAGCGAGTCAGAAACACGTTTCTCCAGGAGCTGCGTTGGGATATTCCCGAGTGAATGGGACCATAGGCTGTACAGAGAAATATCTGCTTCTAAAACCAAAACGGAGCTATCTAACTGAATGGTTATCAATATGTGCGTTCAACTGACGGAGTTAAACTCACGTGTGGATTCAGCGGATTGCAAACACTTTCTGTGCAGAATCCCAAAACCGGCATTTCCAGTCCAGTGCCATCATACATACGAAACAGCAGTAAACTTCGTCTAAAACTCAGGAGAAACGTTTCCTTGAAACTCCTCGGCTGTGCGTTCGTTCACCTAAGAGAGTGGAATCTATGTTGAGATTCAGCGAGTCAGAAACACGTTTCTTCCAGGAGCTGCGTTGGGATATTCCCGAGTGAATGGGACCACATGCTGTATAGAGAAATATCTGCTTCTAAAACCAAAACGGAGCTATGTAACTGAATGGTTGTCAATGTGTGCATTCAACTGACGGAGTTAAACTCACGTGTGGATTCAGCGTTTTGCAAACCCTTTCTGTGCAGAATCCCAAAACCGGCATTTCCAGCCCAATGCCGGTATACGTACGAAACAGCAGTAAACTTCGTCTAAAACTCAGGAGAATCGTTTCCTTGAAACTGCTCTGCTGTGCGTTCATTCACCTGAGAGAGTTGAGTCTATGTTGAGATTCAGCGAGTCAGAAACACGTTTCTTCTAGTAGATGCATAGGGATATTCCCGAGTGAATGGGACCAAAGGATGTACAGAGAAATATCTGCTTCTAAAACCAAAACGGAGCTATGTAACTGAATTGTTGTCAATGTGTGCATTCAACTGACGGAGTTAAACTCACGTGTGGATTCAGCGGTTTGCAAACCCTTTCTGTGCAGAACCCCAAAACCAGCATTTCCAGCCCAGTGCCATCCTACATACGAAACAGCTGTAAACTTCGTCGAAAACTCAGGAGAAACGTTTCCTTGAAACTCCTCGGCTGTGCGTTCGGTCACCTAAGAGAGTGGAATCTATGTTGAGATTCAGCGAGTCAGAAACACGTTTCTTCTAGGAGATGCGTTGGGATATTCCCGAGTGAATGGGACCATAGGCTGTACAGAGAAATATCTGCTTCTAAAACCAAAACGGAGCTATCTAACAGAATGGTTGTCAATGTGTCCGTTCAACTGACGGAGTTAAACTCACATGTGGATTCAGAGGTTTGCAAACCATTTCTGTGCAGAATCCCAAACCCGGCATTTTCAGCCCAGTGCTGTCATACATACGAAACAGCAGTAAACTTCGTCTAAAACTTAGGAGAAAGGTTTCCTTGAAACTGCTCTGCTGTGCGCTCGTTCACCTAAGAGAGTTGAATCTATGTTGAGATTCAGCGAGTCAGAAACATGTTTCTTCTAGGAGCTGCGTTGTGATATTCCCGAGTGAATGGGACCATAGACTGTACAGAGAAATATCTGCTTCTAAAACCAAAACGGAGCTATCTAACTGAATGGTTGTCAATGTGTGCATTCAACTGACGGAGTTACAGTCACGTGTGGATTCAGCGGTTTGCACACCCTTTCTGTGCAGAATCCCAGAACCAGCAATTCCAGCCCTATGCCGGCATACGTACGAAACAGCAATAAACGTCGTCTAAAACTCAGGAGAATCGTTTCCTTGAAACTGCTCTGCTGTGCGTTCATTCACCTAAGAGAGTTGAATTTTTGTTGAGATTTAACGAGTGAGAAAAACGTTTCTTCTAGGAGCTGCGTTGGGATATTCCCGAGTGAATGGGACCATAGGCTGTACAGAGAATTATCTGCTTCTAAAACCAAAACGGAGCTATCTAACTGAATGGTTGTCAATGTGTGCATTCAACTGACGGAGTTAAACTCACGTGTGGATTCAGCGGTTTGCAAACCCTTTCTGTGCAGAATCTCAAAACCGGCATTTCCAGCCCAATGCCGTCATACGTACGAAACAGCAGTAAACTTTGTCTAAAACTCAGGAGAAACGTTTCCTTGAAACTGCTCTGCTCTGCGTTCATTCACCTGAGAGAGTTGAATCTATGTTGAGATTCAGCGAGTCAGAAACACGTTTCTCCAGGAGCTGCGTTGGGATATTCCCGAGTGAATGGGACAATAGGCTGTACAGAGTAATACCTGCTTCTAAAACCAAAACGGAGCTATCTAACTGAATGGTTGTCAATATGTGCGTTCAACTGGCGGAGTTAAACTCACGTGTGGATTCAGCGGATTGCAAACACTTTCTGTGCAGAATCCCAAAACCGGCATTGCCAGCCCAGTGCCATCATACATACGAAACAGCAGTAAACTTCGTCTAAAACTCAGGAGAAACGTTTCCTTGGAACTCCTCGGCTGTGCGTTCGTTCACCTAAGAGAGTGGAATCTATGTTGAGATTCAGCGAGTCAGAAACACGTTTCTTCTAGGAGCTGCGTTGGGATATTCCCGAGTGAATGGGACCACATGCTGTATAGAGAAATATCTGCTTCTAAAACCAAAACGGAGCTATCTAACTGAATGGTTGTCAATGTGTGCATTCAACTGACGGAGTTAAACTCACGTGTGGATTCAGCGGTTTGCAAACCCTTTCTGTGCAGAATCCCAAAGCCGGCATTTCCAGCCCAATGCCGGTGTACGTACGAAACAGCAGGAAACTTCGTCTAAAACTCAGGAGAAACGTTTCCTTGAAACTGCTCTGCTGTGCGTTCATTCACCTGAGAGAGTTGAATCTATGTTGAGATTCAGCGAGTCAGAAACACGTTTCTCTAGGAGCTGCGTTGGGATATTCGCGAGTGAATGGGACCATAGGCTGTACAGAGAAATATCTGCTTCTAAAACCAAAACGTAGCTATCGAACTGAATGGTTGTCAATATGTGCGTTCAAATGACGGAGTTAAACTCACTTGTGGATTCAGCGGTTTGCAAACACTTTCTGTGCAGAATCCCAAAAGCGGCATTTGCAGCCCAATGCCGGCATACGTACGAAACAGCAGTAAACTTCGTCTAAAACCCAGGTGAAACGTTTCCTTGAAACTGCTCTGCTGTGCGCTCGTTCACCTAAGAGAGTTGAATCTATCTTGAGATTCAGCGAGTCAGAAAAACGTTTCTTCTAGGAGCTGCGTTGTGATATTCCCGAGTGAATGGGACCATAGGCTGTACAGAGAAATATCTGCTTCTAAAACCAAAACGGAGCTATCTAACTGAATGGTTGTTAATGTGTGCATTCAACTGACGGGGTGACAGTCAGGTGTTGATACAGCGGTTTGCAAACCCTTTCTGTGCAGAATCCCAGAACCGGCATTTCCAGCCCAATGCGGGCATATGTACGAAACAGCAGTAAACGTCGCCTAAAACTCAGGAGAATCGTTTACTTGAAACTGCTCTGCTGTGAGTTCATTCACCTGAGAGAGTTGAATCCATGTTGAGATTCAGCGAGTCAGAAACACGTTTCTCTAGGAGCTGCGTTGGGATATTCGCGAGTGAATGGGACCATAGGCTGTACAGAGAAATAACTGCTTCTAAAACCAAAACGGAGCTATCTAACTGAATGGTTGTCAATGTGTGCATTCAACTGACGGAGTTACAGTCACGTGTGGATACAGCGGTTTGCAAACCCTTTCTGTGCAGAATCCCAGGACTGGCATTTCCAGCCCTATGCCGGCATACGTACGAAACAGCAGTAAACTTCGTCTAAATCTCAGGAGAATTCTTTCCTTGAAACTGCTCTGCTGTGCGTTCATTCACCTAAGAGAGTTGAATCTATGTTGAGATTCAGCGAGTCAGAAACACGTTTCTCCAGGAGCTGCGTTGGGATATTCCCTAATGAATGGGACCATAGGCTGTACAGAGAAATATCTGCTTCTAAAACCAAAACGGAGCTATCTAACTGAATGGTTGTCAATATGTGCATTCAACTGACGGAGTTAAACTAACGTGTGGATTCAGCGGATTGCAAACACTTTCTGTGCAGAATCCCAAAACCGGCATTTCCAGCCCAGTGCCATCATACATACGAAACAGCAGTAAACTTCGTCTAAAACTCAGGAGAAACGTTTCCTTGAAACTCCTCGGCTGTGCGTTCGTTCACCTAAGAGAGTGGAATCTATGTTGAGATTCAGCGAGTCAGAAACACGTTTCTTCTAGGAGCTGCGTTGGGATATTCCCGAGTGAATGGGACCACATGCTGTATAGAGAAATATCTGCTTCTAAAACCAAAACGGAGCTATCTAACTGAATGGTTGTCAATGTGTGCATTCAACTGACGGAGTGACAGTCAGGTGTGGATACAGCGGTTTGCAAACCCTTTCTGTGCAGAATCCCAGAACCGGCATTTCCAGCCCAATGCCGGCATACGTACGAAACAGCAGTAAACGTCGCCTAAAACTCAGGAGAATCGTTTCCTTGAAACTGCTCTGCTGTGCGTTCATTCACCTGAGACAGTTGAATCCATGTTGAGATTCAGCGAGTCAGAAACACGTTTCTCTAGGAGCTGCGTTGGGATATTCGCGAGTGAATGGGACCATAGGCTGTACAGAGAAATATCTGCTTCTAAAACCAAAGCGGAGCTATCTAACTGAATGGTTGTCAATGTGTGCATTGAACCGACCGAGTTACAGTCACGTGTGGATACAGCGGTTTGCAAACCCTTTCTGTGCAGAATCCCAGGACCGGCATTTCCAGCCCTATGCCGGCATACGTACGAAACAGCAGTAAACTTCGTCTAAAACTCAGGAGAATTGTTTCCTTGAAACTGCTCTGCTGTGCGTTCATTCACCTAAGAGAGTTGAATCTATGTTGAGATTCAACGAGTCAGAAACACGTTTCTTCTAGGAGCTGCGTTGGGATATTCCCGAGTGAATGGGACCATAGGCTGTACAGAGAAATATCTGCTTCTAAAACCAAAACGGAGCTATTTAACTGAATGGTTGTCAATGTGTGCATTCAACTGACGGAGTTAAACTCACGTGTGGATTCAGCGGTTTGCAAACCCTTTCTGTGCAGAATCCCAAAACCGGCATTTCCAGCCCAATGACGGCATACGTATGAAACAGCAGAATCTTCGTCTAAAACTCAGGAGAAACGTTTCCTTGAAACTGCTCTGCTTTGCGTTCATTCACCTGAGAGAGTTGAATCTATGTTGAGATTCAGCGAGTCAGAAACACGTTTCTCCAGGAGCTGCGTTGGGATATTCCCGAGTGAATGGGACCATAGGCTGTACAGAGTAATATCTGTTTCTAAAACCAAAACGGAGCTATCTAACTGAATGGTCGTCAATGTGTGCATTCAACTGACGGAGTTAAACTCACGTGTGGATTCAGCGGTTTGCAAACCCTTTCTGTGCAGAATCCCAAAACCGGCATTTCCAGCCCAATGCCGTCATACGTACGAAACAGCAGTAAACTTCGTCTAAAACTCAGGAGAAACGTTTCCTTGAAACTGCTCGGCTGTGCGTTCGTTCACCTAAGAGAGTTGAATCTATGTTGAGATTCAGCGAGTCAGAAACACGTTTCTTCTAGGAGCTGCGTTGGGATATTCAGGAGTGATTGGGACCATATGCTGTATAGAGAAATATCTGCTTCTAAAACCAAAACGGAGCTACCTAACTGAATGGTTGTCAATGTGTGCATTCAACTGACGGAGTTAAACTCACGTGTGGATTCAGCGGTTTGCAAACCCTTTCTGTGCAGAATCCCAAAACCGGCATTTCCAGCCCAATGCCGTCATACGTACGAAACAGCAGTAAACTTCGTCTAAAACTCAGGAGAATTGTTTCCTTGAAACTGCTCTGCTTTGCGTTCATACACCTAAGAGAGTTGAATCTATGTTGAGATTCAGCGAGTCAGAAACACGTTTCTTCTAGGAGCTGCGTTGGGATATTCCCGAGTGAATGGGACCATAGGCTGTACAGAGAAATATCTGCTTCTAAAACCAAAACGGAGCTATTTAACTGAATGGTTGTCAATGTGTGCATTCAACTGATGGAGTTAAACTCACGTGTGGATTCAGCGGTTTGCAAACCCTTTCTGTGCAGAATCCCAAAACCGGCATTTCCAGCCCAATGACGGCATACGTATGGAACAGCAGTAATCTTCGTCTAAAACTCAGGAGAAACGTTTCCTTGAAACTGCTCTGCTGTGCGTTCATTCACCTGAGAGAGTTGAATCTATGTTGAGATTCAGCGAGTCAGAAACACGTTTCTCCAGGAGCTGCGTTGGGATATTCCCGAGTGAATGGGACAATAGGCTGTACAGAGAAATACCTGCTGCTAAAACGAAAACGGAGCTATCTAACTGAATGGTTGTCAATATGTGCGTTCAACTGGCGGAGTTAAACTCACGTGTGGATTCAGCGGATTGCAAACACTTTCTGTGCAGAATCCCAAAACCGGCATTTCCAGCCCAGTGCCATCATACATACGAAACAGCAGTAAACTTCGTCTAAAACTCAGGAGAAACGTTTCCTTGAAACTCCTCGGCTGTGCGTTCGTTCACCTAAGAGAGTGGAATCTATGTTGAGATTCAGCGAGTCAGAAACACGTTTCTTCTAGGAGCTGCGTTGGGATATTCCCGAGTGAATGGGACCACATGCTGTATAGAGAAATATCTGCTTCTAAAACCAAAACGGAGCTATCTAACTGAATGGTTGTCAATGTGTGCATTCAACTGACGGAGTGACAGTCAGGTGTGGATACAGCGGTTTGCAAACCCTTTCTGTGCAGAATCCCAGAACCGGCATTTCCAGCCCAATGCCGGCATACGTACGAAACAGCAGTAAACGTCGCCTAAAACTCAGGAGAATCGTTTCCTTGAAACTGCTCTGCTGTGCGTTCATTCACCTGAGACAGTTGAATCCATGTTGAGATTCAGCGAGTCAGAAACACGTTTCTCTAGGAGCTGCGTTGGGATATTCGCGAGTGAATGGGACCATAGGCTGTACAGAGAAATATCTGCTTCTAAAACCAAAGCGGAGCTATCTAACTGAATGGTTGTCAATGTGTGCATTGAACCGACCGAGTTACAGTCACGTGTGGATACAGCGGTTTGCAAACCCTTTCTGTGCAGAATCCCAGGACCGGCATTTCCAGCCCTATGCCGGCATACGTACGAAACAGCAGTAAACTTCGTCTAAAACTCAGGAGAATTGTTTCCTTGAAACTGCTCTGCTGTGCGTTCATTCACCTAAGAGAGTTGAATCTATGTTGAGATTCAACGAGTCAGAAACACGTTTCTTCTAGGAGCTGCGTTGGGATATTCCCGAGTGAATGGGACCATAGGCTGTACAGAGAAATATCTGCTTCTAAAACCAAAACGGAGCTATTTAACTGAATGGTTGTCAATGTGTGCATTCAACTGACGGAGTTAAACTCACGTGTGGATTCAGCGGTTTGCAAACCCTTTCTGTGCAGAATCCCAAAACCGGCATTTCCAGCCCAATGACGGCATACGTATGAAACAGCAGAATCTTCGTCTAAAACTCAGGAGAAACGTTTCCTTGAAACTGCTCTGCTTTGCGTTCATTCACCTGAGAGAGTTGAATCTATGTTGAGATTCAGCGAGTCAGAAACACGTTTCTCCAGGAGCTGCGTTGGGATATTCCCGAGTGAATGGGACCATAGGCTGTACAGAGTAATATCTGTTTCTAAAACCAAAACGGAGCTATCTAACTGAATGGTCGTCAATGTGTGCATTCAACTGACGGAGTTAAACTCACGTGTGGATTCAGCGGTTTGCAAACCCTTTCTGTGCAGAATCCCAAAACCGGCATTTCCAGCCCAATGCCGTCATACGTACGAAACAGCAGTAAACTTCGTCTAAAACTCAGGAGAAACGTTTCCTTGAAACTGCTCGGCTGTGCGTTCGTTCACCTAAGAGAGTTGAATCTATGTTGAGATTCAGCGAGTCAGAAACACGTTTCTTATAGGAGCTGCGTTGGGATATTCAGGAGTGATTGGGACCATATGCTGTATAGAGAAATATCTGCTTCTAAAACCAAAACGGAGCTACCTAACTGAATGGTTGTCAATGTGTGCATTCAACTGACGGAGTTAAACTCACGTGTGGATTCAGCGGTTTGCAAACCCTTTCTGTGCAGAATCCCAAAACCGGCATTTCCAGCCCAATGCCGTCATACGTACGAAACAGCAGTAAACTTCGTCTAAAACTCAGGAGAATTGTTTCCTTGAAACTGCTCTGCTTTGCGTTCATACACCTAAGAGAGTTGAATCTATGTTGAGATTCAGCGAGTCAGAAACACGTTTCTTCTAGGAGCTGCGTTGGGATATTCCCGAGTGAATGGGACCATAGGCTGTACAGAGAAATATCTGCTTCTAAAACCAAAACGGAGCTATTTAACTGAATGGTTGTCAATGTGTGCATTCAACTGATGGAGTTAAACTCACGTGTGGATTCAGCGGTTTGCAAACCCTTTCTGTGCAGAATCCCAAAACCGGCATTTCCAGCCCAATGACGGCATACGTATGGAACAGCAGTAATCTTCGTCTAAAACTCAGGAGAAACGTTTCCTTGAAACTGCTCTGCTGTGCGTTCATTCACCTGAGAGAGTTGAATCTATGTTGAGATTCAGCGAGTCAGAAACACGTTTCTCCAGGAGCTGCGTTGGGATATTCCCGAGTGAATGGGACAATAGGCTGTACAGAGAAATACCTGCTGCTAAAACGAAAACGGAGCTATCTAACTGAATGGTTGTCAATATGTGCGTTCAACTGGCGGAGTTAAACTCACGTGTGGATTCAGCGGATTGCAAACACTTTCTGTGCAGAATCCCAAAACCGGCATTTCCAGCCCAGTGCCATCATACATACGAAACAGCAGTAAACTTCGTCTAAAACTCAGGAGAAACGTTTCCTTGAAACTCCTCGGCTGTGCGTTCGTTCACCTAAGAGAGTGGAATCTATGTTGAGATTCAGCGAGTCAGAAACACGTTTCTTCTAGGAGCTGCGTTGGGATATTCCCGAGTGAATGGGACCACATGCTGTATAGAGAAATATCTGCTTCTAAAACCAAAACGGAGCTATCTAACTGAATGGTTGTCAATGTGTGCATTCAACTGACGGAGTGACAGTCAGGTGTGGATACAGCGGTTTGCAAACCCTTTCTGTGCAGAATCCCAGAACCGGCATTTCCAGCCCAATGCCGGCATACGTACGAAACAGCAGTAAACGTCGCCTAAAACTCAGGAGAATCGTTTCCTTGAAACTGCTCTGCTGTGCGTTCATTCACCTGAGACAGTTGAATCCATGTTGAGATTCAGCGAGTCAGAAACACGTTTCTCTAGGAGCTGCGTTGGGATATTCGCGAGTGAATGGGACCATAGGCTGTACAGAGAAATATCTGCTTCTAAAACCAAAGCGGAGCTATCTAACTGAATGGTTGTCAATGTGTGCATTGAACCGACCGAGTTACAGTCACGTGTGGATACAGCGGTTTGCAAACCCTTTCTGTGCAGAATCCCAGGACCGGCATTTCCAGCCCTATGCCGGCATACGTACGAAACAGCAGTAAACTTCGTCTAAAACTCAGGAGAATTGTTTCCTTGAAACTGCTCTGCTGTGCGTTCATTCACCTAAGAGAGTTGAATCTATGTTGAGATTCAACGAGTCAGAAACACGTTTCTTCTAGGAGCTGCGTTGGGATATTCCCGAGTGAATGGGACCATAGGCTGTACAGAGAAATATCTGCTTCTAAAACCAAAACGGAGCTATTTAACTGAATGGTTGTCAATGTGTGCATTCAACTGACGGAGTTAAACTCACGTGTGGATTCAGCGGTTTGCAAACCCTTTCTGTGCAGAATCCCAAAACCGGCATTTCCAGCCCAATGACGGCATACGTATGAAACAGCAGAATCTTCGTCTAAAACTCAGGAGAAACGTTTCCTTGAAACTGCTCTGCTTTGCGTTCATTCACCTGAGAGAGTTGAATCTATGTTGAGATTCAGCGAGTCAGAAACACGTTTCTCCAGGAGCTGCGTTGGGATATTCCCGAGTGAATGGGACCATAGGCTGTACAGAGTAATATCTGTTTCTAAAACCAAAACGGAGCTATCTAACTGAATGGTCGTCAATGTGTGCATTCAACTGACGGAGTTAAACTCACGTGTGGATTCAGCGGTTTGCAAACCCTTTCTGTGCAGAATCCCAAAACCGGCATTTCCAGCCCAATGCCGTCATACGTACGAAACAGCAGTAAACTTCGTCTAAAACTCAGGAGAATTGTTTCCTTGAAACTGCTCTGCTTTGCGTTCATACACCTAAGAGAGTTGAATCTATGTTGAGATTCAGCGAGTCAGAAACACGTTTCTTCTAGGAGCTGCGTTGGGATATTCCCGAGTGAATGGGACCATAGGCTGTACAGAGAAATATCTGCTTCTAAAACCAAAACGGAGCTATTTAACTGAATGGTTGTCAATGTGTGCATTCAACTGATGGAGTTAAACTCACGTGTGGATTCAGCGGTTTGCAAACCCTTTCTGTGCAGAATCCCAAAACCGGCATTTCCAGCCCAATGACGGCATACGTATGGAACAGCAGTAATCTTCGTCTAAAACTCAGGAGAAACGTTTCCTTGAAACTGCTCTGCTGTGCGTTCATTCACCTGAGAGAGTTGAATCTATGTTGAGATTCAGCGAGTCAGAAACACGTTTCTCCAGGAGCTGCGTTGGGATATTCCCGAGTGAATGGGACAATAGGCTGTACAGAGAAATACCTGCTGCTAAAACGAAAACGGAGCTATCTAACTGAATGGTTGTCAATATGTGCGTTCAACTGGCGGAGTTAAACTCACGTGTGGATTCAGCGGATTGCAAACACTTTCTGTGCAGAATCCCAAAACCGGCATTTCCAGCCCAGTGCCATCATACATACGAAACAGCAGTAAACTTCGTCTAAAACTCAGGAGAAACGTTTCCTTGAAACTCCTCGGCTGTGCGTTCGTTCACCTAAGAGAGTGGAATCTATGTTGAGATTCAGCGAGTCAGAAACACGTTTCTTCTAGGAGCTGCGTTGGGATATTCCCGAGTGAATGGGACCACATGCTGTATAGAGAAATATCTGCTTCTAAAACCAAAACGGAGCTATCTAACTGAATGGTTGTCAATGTGTGCATTCAACTGACGGAGTTAAACTCACGTGTGGATTCAGCGGTTTGCAAACCCTTTCTGTGCAGAATCCCAAAACCGGCATTTCCAGCCCAATGCCGGTATACGTACGAAACAGCGGGAAACTTCGTCTAAAATTCAGGAGAAACGTTTCCTTGAAACTGCTCTGCTGTGCGTTCATTCACCTGAGAGAGTTGAATCTATGTTGAGATTCAGCGAGTCAGAAACACGTTTCTCTAGGAGCTGCGTTGGGGTATTCCCGAGTGAATGGGACCATAGGCTGTACAGAGAAATATCTGCTTCTAAAACCAAAAAGGAGCTATCTAACTGAATGGTTGTCAATATGTGCGTTCAACTGACGGAGTTAAACTCACGTGTGGATTCAGGGGTTGGCAAACCCTTTCTGTGCAGAATCCCAAAAGCGGCATTTGCAGCCCAATGCCGGCATACGTACGAAACAGCAGTAAACTTCGTCTAAAACCCAGGTGAAACGTTTCCTTGAAACTGCTCTGCTGTGCGCTCGTTCACCTAAGAGAGTTGAATCTATCTTGAGATTCAGCGAGTCAGAAAAACGTTTCTCCAGGAGCTGCGTTGGGATATTCCCGAGTGAATGGGACCATAGGCTGTACAGAGAAATATCTGCTTCTAAAACCAAAACGGAGCTATCTAACCGAATGGTTGTCAATGTGTGCATTCAACTGACGGAGTGACAGTCAGGTGTGGATACAGCGGTTTGCAAACCCTTTCTGTGCAGAATCCCAGAACCGGCATTTCCAGCCCAATGCTGGCATACGTACGAAACAGCAGTAAACGTCGCCTAAAACTCAGGAGAATCGTTTCCTTGAAACTGCTCTGCTGTGAGTTCATTCACCTGAGAGAGTTGAACCCATGTTGAGATTCAGCGAGTCAGAAACACGTTTCTCTATGAGCTGCGTTGGGATATTCACGAGTGAATGGGACCATAGGGTGTACAGAGAAATATCTGCTTCTAAAACCAAAGCGGAGCTATCTAACTGAATGGTTGTCAATGTGTGCATTCAACCGACCGAGTTACAGTCACGTGTGGATACAGCGGTTTGCAAACCCTTTCTGTGCAGAATCCCAGGACCGGCATTTCCAGCCCTATGCCGGCATACGTACGAAACAGCAGTAAACTTCGTCTAAAACTCAGGAGAATTGTTTCCTTGAAACTGCTCTGCTGTGCGTTCATTCACCTAAGAGAGTTGAATCTATGTTGAGATTCAACGAGTCAGAAACACGTTTCTTCTAGGAGCTGCGTTGGGATATTCCCGAGTGAATGGGACCATAGGCTGTACAGAGAAATATCTGCTTCTAAAACCAAAACGGAGCTATTTAACTGAATTGTTGTCAATGTGTGCATTCAACTGACGGAGTTAAACTCACGTGTGGATTCAGCGGTTTGCAAACCCTTTCTGTGCAGAATCCCAAAACCGGCATTTCCAGCCCAATGACGGCATACGTATGAAACAGCAGTAAACTTCGTCTAAAACTCAGGAGAAACGTTTCCTTGAAACTGCTCGACTGTGCTTTCGTTCACCTGAGAGAGTGGAATCTATGTTGAGATTCAGCGAGTCAGAAACACGTTTCTTCTAGGAGCTGCGTTGGGATATTCACGAGTGATTGGGACCATATGCTGTATAGAGAAATATCTGCTTCTAAAACCAAAACGGAGCTACCTAACTGAATGGTTGTCAATGTGTGCATTCAACTGACGGAGTTAAACTCACTTGTGGATTCAGCGGTTTGCAAACCCTTTCTGTGCAGAATCCCAAAACCGGCATTTCCAGCCCAATGCCGTCATACGTACGAAACAGCAGTAAACTTCGTCTAAAACTCAGGAGAAACGTTTCCTTGAAACTGCTCGGCTGTTCGTTCGTTCACCTAAGAGAGTTGTATCTATGTTGACATTCAGCGAGTCAGAATCACGTTTCTTCTAGGAGCTGCGTTGGAATATTCACGAGTGAACGGGACCATATGCTGTATAGAGAAATATCTGCTTCTAAAACCAAAACGGAGCTACCTAACTGAATGGTTGTCAATGTGTGCATTCAACTGACGGAGTTAAACTCAAGTGTGGATTCAGCGGTTTGCAAACCCTTTCTGTGCAGAATCCCAGGACCGGCATTTCCAGCCCTATGCCGGCATACGTACGAAACAGCAGTAAACTTCGTCTAAAACTCAGGAGAATTGTTTCCTTGAAACTGCTCTGCTGTGTGTTCATTCACCTAAGAGAGTTGAATCTATGTTGAGATTCAGCGAGTCAGAAACACGTTTCTTCTAGGAGCTGCGTTGGGATATTCCCGAGTGAATGGGACCATAGGCTGTACAGAGAAATATCTGCTTCTAAAACCAAAACGGAGCTATTTAACTGAATGGTTGTCAATGTGTGCATTCAACTGACGGAGTTAAACTCACGTGTGGATTCAGCGGTTTGCAATCCCTTTCTGTGCAGAATCCCAAGACCGGCATTTACAGCCCAACGCCGTCATACGTACGAAACAGCAGTAAACTTCGTCTAAAACTCAGGAGAAACGTTTCCTTGAAACTGCTCGACTGTGCGTTCGTTCACCTAAGAGAGTTGAATCTATGTTGAGATTCAGCGAGTCAGAAACACGTTTCTTCTAGGAGCTGCGTTGGGATATTCATGAGTGATTGGGACCATATGCTGTATAGAGAAATATCTGCTTCTAAAACCAAAACGGAGCTACCTAACTGAATGGTTGTCAATGTTTGCATTCAACTGACGGAGTTAAACTCACGTGTGGATTCAGCGGTTTGGAAACCCTTTCTGTGCAGAATCCCAAAACCGGCATTTCCAGCCCAATGATGGCATACGTATGAAACAGCAGTAATCTTCGTCTAAAACTCAGGAGAAACGTTTCCTTGAAACTGCTCTGCTGTGCGTTCATTCACCTGAGAGAGTTGAATCTATGTTGAGATTCAGCGAGTCAGAAACACGTTTCTCCAGGAGCTGCGTTGGGATATTCCTGAGTGAATGGGACCATAGGCTGTACAGAGAAATATCTGCTTCTAAATCCAAAACGGAGCGATCTAACTGAATGGTTGTCAATGTGTGCATTCAACTGACGGAGTGACAGTCAGGTGTGGATACAGCGGTTTGCAAACCCTTTCTGTGCAGAATCCCAAAACCGGCATTTCCAGCCCAATGACGGCATACGTAAGAAACAGCAGTAAACGTCGCCTAAAACTCAGGAGAATCGTTTCCTTGAAACTGCTCTGCTGTGCGTTCATTCACCTGAGAGAGTTAAATCCATGTTGAGATTCAGCGAGTCAGAAACACGTTTCTCTAGGAGCTGCGTTGGGATATTCGCGAGTGAATGGGACCATAGGCTGTACAGAGAAATATCTGCTTCTAAAACCAAAACGGAGCTATCTAACTGAATGGTTGTCAATGTGTGCATTCAACTGATGGAGTTACAGTCACGTGCGGATACAGCGGTTTGCAAACCCTTTCTGTGCAGAATCCCAGGACCGGCATTTCCAGCCCTATTCCGGCATACGTACGAAACAGCAGTAAACTTCGTCTAAAACTCAGGAGAATTGTTTCCTTGAAACTGCTCTGCAGTGCGTTCATTCACCTAAGAGAGTTGAATCTATGTTGAGATTCAACGAGTCAGAAACACGTTTCTTCTAGGAGCTGCGTTGGGATATTCACGAGTGATTGGGACCATATGCTGTATAGATAAATATCTGCTTCTAAAACCAAAACGGAGCTACCGAACTGAATGGTTGTCAATGTGTGCATTCAACTGACGGAGTTAAACTGACGTTTGGATTCAGCGGTTTGCAAACCCTTTCTGTGCAGAATCCCAAAACCGGCATTTCCAGCCCAATGCCGTCATACGTACGAAACAGCTGTAAACTTCGTCTAAAACTCAGGAGAAACGTTTCCTTGAAACTGCTCGGCTGTGCGTTCGTTCACCTAAGAGAGTTGAATCTATGTTGAGATTCAGCGAGTCAGAAACACGTTTCTTCTAGGAGCTGCGTTGGGATATTCACTCTATCTGCTTCTAAAACCAAAACGGAGCTACCTAACTGAATGGTTGTCAATGTGTGCATTCAACTGACGGAGTTAAACTCACGTGTGGATTCAGCGGTTTGCAAACCCTTTCTGTGCAGAATCCCAAAACCGGCATTTCCAGCCCAATGACGGCATACGTATGAAACAGCAGTAATCTTCGTCTAAAACTCAGGAGAAACGTTTCCTTGAAACTGCTCTGCTGTGCATTCATTCACCTGAGAGAGTTGAATCTATGTTGAGATTCAGCGAGTCAGAAACACGTTTCTCCAGGAGCTGCGTTGGGATATTCCCGAGTGAATGGGACCATAGGCTGTACAGAGAAATATCTGCTTCTAAAACCAAAACGGAGCTATCTAACTGAATGGTTATCAATATGTGCGTTCAACTGACGGAGTTAAACTCACGTGTGGATTCAGCGGATTGCAAACACTTTCTGTGCAGAATCCCAAAACCGGCATTTCCAGCCCAGTGCCATCATACATACGAAACAGCAGTAAACTTCGTCTAAAACTCAGGAGAAACGTTTCCTTGAAACTCCTCGGCTGTGCGTTCGTTCACCTAAGAGAGTGGAATCTATGTTGAGATTCAGCGAGTCAGAAACACGTTTCTTCCAGGAGCTGCGTTGGGATATTCCCGAGTGAATGGGACCACATACTGTATAGAGAAATATCTGCTTCTAAAACCAAAACGGAGCTATCTAACTGAATGGTTGTCAATGTGTGCATTCAACTGACGGAGTTAAACTCACGTGTGGATTCAGCGGTTTGCAAACCCTTTCTGTGCAGAACCCCAAAACCAGCATTTCCAGCCGAGTGCCATCCTACATACGAAACAGCTGTAAACTTCGTCGAAAACTCAGGAGAAACGTTTCCTTGAAACTCCTCGGCTGTGCGTTCGGTCACCTAAGAGAGTGGAATCTATGTTGAGATTCAGCGAGTCAGAAACACGTTTCTTCTAGGAGCTGCGTTGTGATATTCCCGAGTGAATGGGACCATAGGCTGTACAGAGAAATATCTGCTTCTAAAACCAAAACGGAGCTATCTAACTGAATGGTTGTCAATGTGTGCATTCAACTGACGGAGTTACAGTCACGTGTGGATTCAGCGGTTTGCAAACCCTTTCTGTGCAGAATCCCAGAACCAGCAATTCCAGCCCTATGTCGGCATACGTACGAAACAGCAATAAACGTCGTCTAAAACTCAGGAGAATCGTTTCCTTGAAACTGCTCTGCTGTGCGTTCATTCACCTAAGAGAGTTGAATCTTTGTTGAGATTCAACGAGTGAGAAAAACGTTTCTTCTAGGAGCTGCGTTGGGATATTCCCGAGTGAATGGGACCATAGGCTGTACAGAGAATTATCTGCTTCTAAAACCAAAACGGAGCTATCTAACTGAATGGTTGTCAATGTGTGCATTCAACTGACGGAGTTAAACTCACGTGTGGATTCAGCGGTTTGCAAACCCTTTCTGTGCAGAATCTCAAAACCGGCATTTCCAGCCCAATGCCGTCATACGTACGAAACAGCAGTAAACTTTGTCTAAAACTCAGGAGAAACGTTTCCTTGAAACTGCTCTGCTCTGCGTTCATTCACCTGAGAGAGTTGAATCTATGTTGAGATTCAGCGAGTCAGAAACACGTTTCTCCAGGAGCTGCGTTGGGATATTCCCGAGTGAATGGGACAATAGGCTGTACAGAGAAATACCTGCTTCTAAAACCAAAACGGAGCTATCTAACTGAATGGTTGTCAATATGTGCGTTCAACTGGCGGAGTTAAACTCACGTGTGGATTCAGCGGATTGCAAACACTTTCTGTGCAGAATCCCAAAACCGGCATTTCCAGCCCAGTGCCATCATACATACGAAACAGCAGTAAACTTCGTCTAAAACTCAGGAGAAACGTTTCCTTGGAACTCCTCGGCTGTGCGTTCGTTCACCTAAGAGAGTGGAATCTATGTTGAGATTCAGCGAGTCAGAAACACGTTTCTTCTAGGAGCTGCGTTGGGATATTCCCGAGTGAATGGGACCACATGCTGTATAGAGAAATATCTGCTTCTAAAACCAAAACGGAGCTATCTAACTGAATGGTTGTCAATGTGTGCATTCAACTGACGGAGTTAAACTCACGTGTGGATTCAGCGGTTTGCAAACCCTTTCTGTGCAGAATCCCAGAACCGGCATTTCCAGCCCAATGCCGGTATACGTACGAAACAGCAGGAAACTTCGTCTAAAACTCATGAGAAACGTTTCCTTGAAACTGCTCTGCTGTGCGTTCATTCACCTGAGAGAGTTGAATGTATGTTGAGATTCAGCGAGTCAGAAACACGTTTCTCTAGGAGCTGCGTTGGGATATTCCCGAGTGAATGGGACCATAGGCTGTACAGAGAAATATCTGCTTCTAAAACCAAAACGGAGCTATCTAACTGAATGGTTGTCAATGTGTGCATTTAACTGACGGAGTTAAACTCACGTGTGGATTCAGCGGTTTGCAAACCCTTTCTGTGCAGAATCCCAAAATCGGCATTTCCAGCCCAATGCCGGCATACGTACGAAACAGCAGTAAACGTCGCCTAAAACTCAGGAGAATCGTTTCCTTGAAACTGCTCTGCTGTGAGTTCATTCACCTGAGAGAGTTGAATCCATGTTGAGATTCTGCGAGTCAGAAACACGTTTCTCTAGGAGCTGCGTTGGGATATTCGCGAGTGAATGGGACCATAGGCTCTACAGAGAAATATCTGCTCCTAAAACCAAAACGGAGCTATCTAACTGAATGGCTGTCAATGTGTGCATTCAACTGACGGAGTTACAGTCACGTGTGGATACAGCGGTTTGCAAACCCTTTCTGTGCAGAATCCCAGGACCGACATTTCCAGCCCTATGCCGGCATACGTACGAAACAGCAGTAAACTTCGTCTAAAACTCAGGAGAATTGTTTCCTTGAAACGGCTCTGCTGTGCGTTCATTCACCTAAGAGAGTTGAATCTATGTTGAGATTCAACGAGTCTGAAACACGTTTCTTCTAGGAGCTGCGTTGGGATATTCCCGAGTGAATGGGACCATAGGCTGTACAGAGAAATATCTGCTTCCAAAACCAAAACGGAGCTTTCTAACTGAATGGTTGTCAATGTGTGTATTCAACTGACGGAATTAAACTCACGTGTGGATTCAGCGGTTTGCAAATCCTTTCTGTGCAGAATCCCAAAACCGGCATTTCCAGCCCAATGCCGTCATACGTACGAAACAGCAGTAAACTTCGTCTAAAACTCAGGAGAAACGTTTCCTTGAAACTGCTCGGCTGTGCGTTCGTTCACCTAAGAGAGTTGAATCTATGTTGAGATTCAGCGATGCAGAAACACGTTTCTTCTAAGAGCTGCGTTGGGATATTCACGAGTAATTGGGACCATATGCTGTATAGAGAAATATCTGCTTCTAAAATTAAACGGAGCTACCTAACTGAATGGTTGTCAATGTGTGCATTCAACTGACGGAGTTAAACTCACGTGTGGATTCAGTGGTTTGCAAACCCTTTCTGTGCAGAATCCCAAAACGGGCATATCCAGCCCAATGACGGCATACGTATGAAACAGCAGTAATCTTCGTCTAAAACTCAGGAGAAACGATTCCTTAAAACTGCTCTGCTGTGCGTTCATTCACCTGAGAGAGTTGAATCTATGTTGAGATTCAGCGAGTCAGAAACACGTTTCTCCAGGAGCTGCGTTGGGATATTCCCGAGTGAATGGGACCATAGGCTGTATAGAGAAATATCTGCTTCTAAAACCAAAACGGAGCTATCTAACTGAATGGTTGTCAATGTGTGCATTCAACTGACGGAGTTAAACTCACGTGTGGATTCAGCGGTCTGCAAACCCTTTCTGTGCAGAATCCCAAAACCGGCATTTCCAGCCCAATGCCGTCATACGTACGAAACAGCAGTAAACTTCGTCTAAAACTCAGGAGAAACGTTTCCTTGAAACTGCTCGGCTGTGTGTTCGTTCACCTAAGAGAGTTGAATCTATGTTGAGAATCAGCGAGTCAGAAACACGTTTCTTCTAGGAGCTGCGTTGGGATATTCACGTCTGATTGGGACCATATGCTGTATAGAGAAATATCTGCTTCTAAAACCAAAACGGAGCTACCTAACTGAATGGTTGTCAATGTGTGCATTCAACTGACGGAGTTAAACTCACGTGTGGATTCAGCGGTTTGCAAACCCTTTCTGTGCAGAATCCCAAAACCGGCATTTCCAGCCCTATGCCGGCATACGTACGAAACAGCAGTAAACTTCCTCTAAAACTCAGGACAAACGTTTCCTTGAAACTGCTTGGCTGTGCGTTCGTTCACCTAAGAGAGTGGAATCTATGTTGAGATTCAGCGAGTCAGAAACACGTTTCTCCAGGAGCTGCGTTGTGATATTCCCGAGTGAATGGGACCATAGGCTGTACAGAGAAATATCTGCTTCTAAAACCAAAACGGAGCTATTTAACTGAATGGTTGTCAATGTGTGCATTCAACTGACGGAGTTAAACTCACGTGTGGATTCAGCGGTTTGCAAACCCTTTCTGTGCAGAATCCCAAAACCGGCATTTCCAGCCCAATGACGGCATACGTATGAAACAGCAGTAATCTTCGTCTAAAATTCAGGAGAAACGTTTCCTTGAAACTGCTCTGCTGTGCGTTCATTCACCTGAGAGAGTTGAATCTATGTTGAGATTCAGCGAGTCAGAAATACGTTTCTCCAGGAGCTGCATTGGGATATTCCCGAGTGAATGGGACCATAGGCTGTACAGAGAAATATCTGCTTCTAAAACCAAAACGGAGCTATCTAACTGAATGGTTGTCAATGTGTGCATTCAACTGACGGAGTTAAACTGACGTGTGGATTCAGTGGCTTGCAAACCCTTTCTGTGCAGAATCCCAAAACCGGCATTTCCAGCCCAATGCCGTCATACGTACGAAACAGCAGTAAACTTCGTCTAAAACTCAGGAGAAACGTTTCCTTGAAACTGCTCGGCTGTGCGTTCGTTCACCTAAGAGAGTTGAATCTATGTTGAGATTCAGCGAGTCAGAAACACGTTTCTTCTAGGAGCTGCGTTGGGATATTCACGAGTGATTGGGACCATATGTTGTATAGAGAAATATCTGCTTCTAAAACCAAAACGGAGCTACCTAACTGAATGGTTGTCAATGTGTGCATTCAACTGACGGATTTAAACTCACGTGTGGATTCAGCGGTTTGCAAACCCTTTCTGTGCAGAATCCCAAAACCGGCATTTCCAGCCCAATGCCGTCATACGTACGAAACAGCAGTAAACTTCGTATAAAACTCAAGAGAAACGTTTCCTTGAAACTGCTCGGCTGTGCGTTCGTTCACCTAAGAGAGTTGTATCTATGTTGAGATTCAGCGAGTCAGATACACGTTTCTTCTAGGAGCTGCGTTGGGATATTCCCGAGTGAACGGGACCATATGCTGTATAGAGAAATATCAGCTTCTAAAACCAAAACGGAGCTATCTAACTGAATGGTTGTCAATGTGTGCATTCAACTGACGGAGTTAAACTCACGTGTGGATTCAGCGGTTTGCAAACCCTTTCTGTGCAGAATCCCAGGACCGGCATTTCCAGCCCTATGCCGGCATACGTACGAAACAGCAGTAGACTTCGTCTAAAACTCAGGAGAATTGTTTCCTTGAAACTGCTATGCTGTGCGTTCATTCACCTAAGAGAGTTGAATCTATGTTGAGATTCAGCGAGTCAGAAACACGTTTCTTCTAGGAGCTGCGTTGGGATATTCACGAGTGATTGGGACCATATGCTGTATAGAGAAATATCTGCTTCTAAAACCAAAACGGAGCTACCTAACTGAATGGTTGTCAATGTGTGCATTCAACTGACGGAGTTAAACTCACGTGTGGATTCAATGGTTTGCAAAACCTTTCTGTGCAGAATCCCAAAACCGGCATTTCCAGCCCAATGCCGTCATACGTACGAAACAGCAGTAAACTTCGTCTAAAACTCAGGAGAAACGTTTCCTTGAAACTGCTCGGCTGTCCGTTCGTTCACCTAAGAGAGTTGAATCTATGTTGAGATTCAGCGAGTCAGAAACACGTTTCTTCTAAGAGCTGCGTTGGGATATTCACGAGTGATTGGGACCATATGCTGTATAGAGAAATATCTGCTTCTAAAACCAAAACGGAGCTACCTAACTGAATGGTTGTCAATGTGTGCATTCAACTGACGGAGTTAAACTCACGTGTGGATTCAGCGGTTTGCAAACCCTTTCTGTGCAGAATCTCAAAACCGGCATTTCCAGCCCAATGCCGTCATACGTACGAAACAGCAGTAAACTTTGTCTAAAACTCAGGAGAAACGTTTCCTTGAAACTGCTCTGCTCTGCGTTCATTCACCTGAGAGAGTTGAATCTATGTTGAGATTCAGCGAGTCAGAAACACGTTTCTCCAGGAGCTGCGTTGGGATATTCCCGAGTGAATGGGACAATAGGCTGTACAGAGAAATACCTGCTTCTAAAACCAAAACGGAGCTATCTAACTGAATGGTTGTCAATATGTGCGTTCAACTGGCGGAGTTAAACTCACGTGTGGATTCAGCGGATTGCAAACACTTTCTGTGCAGAATCCCAAAACCGGCATTTCCAGCCCAGTGCCATCATACATACGAAACAGCAGTAAACTTCGTCTAAAACTCAGGAGAAACGTTTCCTTGGAACTCCTCGGCTGTGCGTTCGTTCACCTAAGAGAGTGGAATCTATGTTGAGATTCAGCGAGTCAGAAACACGTTTCTTCTAGGAGCTGCGTTGGGATATTCCCGAGTGAATGGGACCACATGCTGTATAGAGAAATATCTGCTTCTAAAACCAAAACGGAGCTATCTAACTGAATGGTTGTCAATGTGTGCATTCAACTGACGGAGTTAAACTCACGTGTGGATTCAGCGGTTTGCAAACCCTTTCTGTGCAGAATCCCAGAACCGGCATTTCCAGCCCAATGCCGGTATACGTACGAAACAGCAGGAAACTTCGTCTAAAACTCATGAGAAACGTTTCCTTTAAACTGCTCTGCTGTGCGTTCATTCACCTGAGAGAGTTGAATGTATGTTGAGATTCAGCGAGTCAGAAACACGTTTCTCTAGGAGCTGCGTTGGGATATTCCCGAGTGAATGGGACCATAGGCTGTACAGAGAAATATCTGCTTCTAAAACCAAAACGGAGCTATCTAACTGAATGGTTGTCAATGTGTGCATTTAACTGACGGAGTTAAACTCACGTGTGGATTCAGCGGTTTGCAAACCCTTTCTGTGCAGAATCCCAAAATCGGCATTTCCAGCCCAATGCCGGCATACGTACGAAACAGCAGTAAACGTCGCCTAAAACTCAGGAGAATCGTTTCCTTGAAACTGCTCTGCTGTGAGTTCATTCACCTGAGAGAGTTGAATCCATGTTGAGATTCAGCGAGTCAGAAACACGTTTCTCTAGGAGCTGCGTTGGGATATTCGCGAGTGAATGGGACCATAGGCTCTACAGAGAAATATCTGCTCCTAAAACCAAAACGGAGCTATCTAACTGAATGGCTGTCAATGTGTGCATTCAACTGACGGAGTTACAGTCACGTGTGGATACAGCGGTTTGCAAACCCTTTCTGTGCAGAATCCCAGGACCGACATTTCCAGCCCTATGCCGGCATACGTACGAAACAGCAGTAAACTTCGTCTAAAACTCAGGAGAATTGTTTCCTTGAAACGGCTCTGCTGTGCGTTCATTCACCTAAGAGAGTTGAATCTATGTTGAGATTCAACGAGTCTGAAACACGTTTCTTCTAGGAGCTGCGTTGGGATATTCCCGAGTGAATGGGACCATAGGCTGTACAGAGAAATATCTGCTTCCAAAACCAAAACGGAGCTTTCTAACTGAATGGTTGTCAATGTGTGTATTCAACTGACGGAATTAAACTCACGTGTGGATTCAGCGGTTTGCAAATCCTTTCTGTGCAGAATCCCAAAACCGGCATTTCCAGCCCAATGCCGTCATACGTACGAAACAGCAGTAAACTTCGTCTAAAACTCAGGAGAAACGTTTCCTTGAAACTGCTCGGCTGTGCGTTCGTTCACCTAAGAGAGTTGAATCTATGTTGAGATTCAGCGATGCAGAAACACGTTTCTTCTAAGAGCTGCGTTGGGATATTCACGAGTAATTGGGACCATATGCTGTATAGAGAAATATCTGCTTCTAAAATTAAACGGAGCTACCTAACTGAATGGTTGTCAATGTGTGCATTCAACTGACGGAGTTAAACTCACGTGTGGATTCAGTGGTTTGCAAACCCTTTCTGTGCAGAATCCCAAAACGGGCATATCCAGCCCAATGACGGCATACGTATGAAACAGCAGTAATCTTCGTCTAAAACTCAGGAGAAACGATTCCTTAAAACTGCTCTGCTGTGCGTTCATTCACCTGAGAGAGTTGAATCTATGTTGAGATTCAGCGAGTCAGAAACACGTTTCTCCAGGAGCTGCGTTGGGATATTCCCGAGTGAATGGGACCATAGGCTGTATAGAGAAATATCTGCTTCTAAAACCAAAACGGAGCTATCTAACTGAATGGTTGTCAATGTGTGCATTCAACTGACGGAGTTAAACTCACGTGTGGATTCAGCGGTCTGCAAACCCTTTCTGTGCAGAATCCCAAAACCGGCATTTCCAGCCCAATGCCGTCATACGTACGAAACAGCAGTAAACTTCGTCTAAAACTCAGGAGAAACGTTTCCTTGAAACTGCTCGGCTGTGTGTTCGTTCACCTAAGAGAGTTGAATCTATGTTGAGAATCAGCGAGTCAGAAACACGTTTCTTCTAGGAGCTGCGTTGGGATATTCACGTGTGATTGGGACCATATGCTGTATAGAGAAATATCTGCTTCTAAAACCAAAACGGAGCTACCTAACTGAATGGTTGTCAATGTGTGCATTCAACTGACGGAGTTAAACTCACGTGTGGATTCAGTGGTTTGCAAACCCTTTCTGTGCAGAATCCCAAAACGGGCATATCCAGCCCAATGACGGCATACGTATGAAACAGCAGTAATCTTCGTCTAAAACTCAGGAGAAACGTTTCCTTAAAACTGCTCTGCTGTGCGTTCATTCACCTGAGAGAGTTGAATCTATGTTGAGATTCAGCGAGTCAGAAACACGTTTCTCCAGTAGCTGCGTTGGGATATTCCCGAGTGAATGGGACCATAGGCTGTACAGAGAAATATCTGCTTCTAAACCAAAGCGGAGCTATCTAACTGAAAGGTTGTCAATGTGTGCATTCAACTGACGCAGTTAAACTCACGTGTGGATTCAGCGGTTTGCAAACCCTTTCTGTGCAGAATCCCAGGACCGGCATTTCCAGCCCTATGCCGGCATACGTACGAAACAGCAGTAAACTTCGTCTAAAACTCAGGAGAATCGTTTCCTTGAAACTGCTCTGCTGTGCGTTCATTCACCTAAGAGAGTTGAATCTATGTTGAGATTCAACGAGTCAGAAACACGTTTCTTCTAGGAGCTGCGTTGGGATATTCCCGAGTGAATGGGACCATAGTCTGTACAGAGAAATATCTGCTTCCAAAACCAAAACGGAGCTATCTAACTGAATGGTTGTCAATGTGTGCTTTCAACTGACGGAGTTAAACTCACGTGTGGATTCAGCCGTTTGCAAACCCTTTCTGTGCTGAATCCCAAAACCGGCATTTCCAGCCCAATGCCGTCATACGTACGAAACAGCAGTAAACTTCGTCTAAAACTCAGGAGAAACGTTTCCTTGAAACTGCTCTGCTGTGCGTTCGTTCACCTAAGAGAGTTGAATCTATGTTGAGATTCAGCGAGTCAGAAACACGTTTCTTCTAGGAGCTGCGTTGGTATATTCACGAGTGATTGGGACCATATGCTGTATAGAGAAATATCTGCTTCTAAAACCAAAACGGAGCTACCTAACTGAATGGTTGTCAATGTGTGCATTCAACTGACGGAGTTAAACTCACGTGTGGATTCAACGGTTTGCAAACCCTTTCTGTGCAGAATCCCAAAACCGGCATTTCCAGCCCAATGCCGTCATACGTACGAAACAGCAGTGAACTTCGTCTAAAACTCAGGAGAAACGTTTCCTTGAAATTGCTCGGCTGTGTGTTTGTTCACCTAAGGGAGTTGAATCTATGTTGAGATTCAGCGAGTCAGAAACACGTTTCTTCTAAGAGCTGCGTTGGGATATTCACGAGTGATTGGGACCATATGCTGTATAGAGAAATATCTGCTTCTAAAACCAAAACGGAGCTACCTAACTGAATGGTTGTCAATGTGTGCATTCAACTGACGGAGTTAAACTCACGTGTGGATTCAGCGGTTTGCAAACCCTTTCTGTGCAGAATCCCAAAACCGGCATTTCCAGCCCAATGACGGCATACGTATGAAACAGCAGTAATCTTCGTCTAAAACTCAGGAGAAACGTTTCCTTAAAACTGCTCTGCTGTGCGTTCATTCACCTGAGAGAGTTGAATCTATGTTGAGATTCAGCGAGTCAGAGACACGTTTCTCCAGGAGCTGCGTTGTGATATTCCCGTGTGAATGGGACCATAGGCTGTACAGAGAAATATCTGCTTCTAAAACCAAAACGGAGCTATCTAACTGGATGTTTGTCAATATGTGCATTCAACTGACGGAATTAAACTCACGTGTGGATTCATCGGTTTGCAAACCCTTTCTGTGCAGAATCCCAAAACCGGCATTTCCAGCCCAATGCCGTCATACGTACGAAACAGCAGTAAACTTCGTCTAAAACTCAGGAGAAACGTTTCCTTGAAACTGCTCGGCTGTGCGTTCGTTCACCTAAGAGAGTTGAATCTATGTTGAGATTCAGCGAGTCAGAAACACGTTTCTTCTAGGAGCTCCGTTGGGTTATTCACGAGTGATTGGGACCATATGCTGTACAGAGAAATATCTGCTTCTAAAACCAAAACGGAGCTACCTAACTGAATGGTTGTCAATGTGTGCATTCAACTGACGGAGTTAAACTCACGTGTGGATTCAGCGGTTTGCAAACCCTTTCTGTGCCGAATCCAAAAACCGGCATTTCCAGCCCAATGCCGTCATACGTACGAAACAGCTGTAAACTTCGTCTAAAACTCAGGAGAAACGTTTCCTTGAAACTGCTCAGCTGTGCGTTCGTTCACCTAAGAGAGTTGAATCTATGTTGAGATTCAGCGAGTCAGAAACACGTTTCTTCTAGGAGCTGCGTTGGGATACTCCCGAGTGAATGGGACCACATGCTGTACAGAGAAATATCTGCTTCTAAAACCAAAACGGAGCTATCTAACTGAATGGTTGTCTATGTGTGCATTCAACTGACGGAGTGACAGTCAGGTGTGGATACAGCGGTTTGGAAACCCTTTCTGTGCAGAATCCAAAAACCGGCATTTCCAGCCCAATGCCGGCATACGTACGAAACAGCAGTAAACGTCGCCTAAAACTCAGGAGAATCGTTTCCTTGAAACTGCTCTGCTGTGCATTCATTCACCTGAGAGAGGTGAATCCATGTTGAGATTCAGGGAGTCAGAAACACGTTTCTCTATGAGCTGCGTGGGGATATTCGCGAGTGAATGGGACCATAGGCTGTACAGAGAAATATCTGCTTCTAAAACCAAAACGGAGCTATCTAACTGAATGGTTGTCAATGTGTGCATTCAACCGACGGAGTTACAGTCACGTGTGGATACAGCGGTTTGCAAACCCTTTCTTTGCAGAATCCCAGGACCGGCATTTCCAGCCCTATGCCGGCATACGTACGAAACAGCAGTAAACTTCGTGTAAAACTCAGGAGAATTGTTTCCTTGAAACTGCTCCGCTGTGCGTTCATTCACCTAAGAGAGTTGAATCTATGTTGAGATTCAGCGAGTCAGAAACACGTTTCTTCTAGGAGCTGCGTTGGGATATTCCCGAGTGATTGGGACCATATGCTGTATAGAGAAATATCTGCTTCTAAAACCAAAACGGATCTACCTAACGGAATGGTTGTCAATGTGTGCATTCAACTGACGGAGTTAAACTCACGTGTGGATTCAGCGGTTTGCAAACCCTTTCTGTGCAGAATCCCAAAATCGGCATTTCCAGCCCAATGCCGTCATACGTACGAAACAGCTGTAAACTTCGTCTAAAACTCAGGAGAAACGTTTCCTTGAAACTGCTCGGCTGTGCGTTCGTTCACCTAAGAGAGTTGAATCTATGTTGAGATTCAGCGAGTCAGAAACACGTTTCTTCTAGGAGCTGCGTTGGGATATTCACGAGTGATTGGGACCATATGCTGTATAGAGAAATATCTGCTTCTAAAACCAAAACGGAGATACCTAACTGAATGGTTGTCAATGTGTGCATTCAACTGACGGAGTTAAACTCACGTGTGGATTCAGCGGTTTGCAAACCCTTTCTGTGCAGAATCCCAAAACCGGCATTTCCAGCCCAATGACGGCATACGTATGAAACAGCAGTTATCTTCGTCTAAAACTCAGGAGAAACGTTTCCTTGAAACTGCTCTGCTGTGCGTTCATTCACCTGAGAGAGTTGAATCTATGTTGAGATTCAGCGAGTCAGAAACACGTTTCTCCAGGAGCTGCGTTGGGATATTCCCGAGTGAATGGGACCATAGGTTGTACAGAGAAATATCTGCTTCTAAAACCAAAACGGAGCTATCTAACTGAATGGTTGTCAATATGTGCGTTCAACTGACGGAGATAAACTGACGTGTGGATTCAGCGGATTGCAAACACTTTCTGTGCAGAATCCCAAAACCGGCATTTCCAGCCCAGTGCCATCATACATACGAAACAGCAGTAAACGTCGCCTAAAACTCAGGAGAATCGTTTCCTTGAAACTGCTCTGCTGTGCGTTCATTCACCTGAGAGAGTTGAATCCATGTTGAGATTCAGCGAGTCAGAAACACGTTTCTCTAGGAGCTGCGTTGGGATATTCGCGAGTGAATGGGACCATAGGCTGTACAGAGAAATATCTGCTTCTAAAACCAAAACGGAGCTATCTAACAGAATGGTTGTCAATGTGTGCATTCAACTGACGGAGTTACAGTCACGTGTGGATACAGCGGTTTGTAAACCCTTTCTGTGTAGAATCCCAGGACCGGCATTTCCAGCCGTATGCCGCCATACGTACGAAACAGCAGTAAACTTCGTCTAAAACTCAGGAGAAACGTTTCCTTGAAACTGCTCGGCTGTGCGTTCGTTCACCTAAGAGAGTTGAATCTATGTTGAGATTCAGCGAGTCAGAAACACGTTTCTTCTAGGAGCTGCGTTGGGATATTCACGAGTGATTGGGACCATATGCTGTATAGAGAAATATCTGCTTCTGAAACCAAAACGGAGCTACCTAACTGAATGGTTGTCAATGTTTGCATTCAACTGACGGAGTTAAACTCACGTGTGGATTCAGCGGTTTGGAAACCCTTTCTGTGCAGAATCCCAAAACCGGCATTTCCAGCCCAATGATGGCATACGTATGAAACAGCAGTAATCATCGTCTAAAACTCAGGAGAAACGTTTCCTTGAAACTGCTCTGCTGTGCGTTCATTCACCTGAGAGAGTTGAATCTATGTTGAGATTCAGCGAGTCAGAAACACGTTTCTCCAGGAGCTGCGTTGGGATATTCCCGAGTGAATGGGACCATAGGCTGTACAGAGAAATATCTGCTTCTAAAACCAAAACGGAGCGATCTAACTGAATGGTTGTCAATGTGTGCATTCAACTGACGGAGTGACAGTCAGGTGTGGATACAGCGGTTTGCAAACCCTTTCTGTGCAGAATCCCAAAACCGGCATTTCCAGCCCAATAACGGCATACGTAAGAAACAGCAGTAAACGTCGCCTAAAACTCAGGAGAATCGTTTCCTTGAAACTGCTCTGCTGTGCGTTCATTCACCTGAGAGAGTTGAATCCATGTTGAGATTCAGCGAGTCAGAAACACGTTTCTCTAGGAGCTGCATTGGGATATTCGCGAGTGAATGGGACCATAGGCTGTACAGAGAAATATCTGCTTCTAAAACCAAAACGGAGCTATCTAACTGAATGGTTGTCAATGTGTGCATTCAACTGATGGAGTTACAGTCACGTGCGGATACAGCGGTTTGCAAACCCTTTCTGTGCAGAATCCCAGGACCGGCATTTCCAGCCCTATGCCGGCATACGTACGAAACAGCAGTAAACTTCGTCTAAAACTCAGGAGAATTGTTTCCTTGAAACTGCTCTGCAGTGCGTTCATTCACCTAAGAGAGTTGAATCTATGTTGAGATTCAACGAGTCAGAAACACGTTTCTTCTAGGAGCTGCGTTGGGATATTCCCGAGTGAATGGGACCATAGGCTGTACAGAGAAATATCTGCTTCTAAAACCAAAACGGAGCTATCTAACTGAATGGTTGTCAATGTGTGCATTCAACTGACGGAGTTAAACTCACGTGTGGATTCAGCGGTTTGCAAACCCTTTCTGTGCAGAATCCCAAAACCGGCATTTCCAGCCCAATGCCGTCATACGTACGAAACAGCAGTAAACTTCGTCTAAAACTCAGGAGAAACGTTTCCTTGAAACTGCTCCGCTGTGCGTTCGTTCACCTAAGAGAGTTGAATCTATGTTGAGATTCAGCGAGTCAGAAACACGTTTCTTCTAGGAGCTGCGTTGGGATATTCACGAGTGATTGGGACCATATGCTGTATAGATAATTATCTGCTTCTAAAACCAAAACGGAGCTACCGAACTGAATGGTTGTCAATGTGTGCATTCAACTGACGGAGTTAAACTCACGTTTGGATTCAGCGGTTTGCAAACCCTTTCTGTGCAGAATCCCAAAACCGGCATTTCCAGCACAATGCCGTCATACGTACGAAACAGCTGTAAACTTCGTCTAAAACTCAGGAGAAACGTTTCCTTGAAACTGCTCGGCTGTGCGTTCGTTCACCTAAGAGAGTTGAATCTATGTTGAGATTCAGCGAGTCAGAAACACGTTTCTTCTAGGAGCTGCGTTGGGATATTCACTCTATCTGCTTCTAAAACCAAAACGGAGCTACCTAACTGAATGGTTGTCAATGTGTGCATTCAACTGACGGAGTTAAACTCACGTGTGGATTCAGCGGTTTGCAAACCCTTTCTGTGCAGAACCCCAAAACCGGCATTTCCATCCCAGTGCCATCATACATATGAAACAGCTGTAAACTTCGTCGAAAACTCAGGAGAAACGTTTCCTTGAAACTCCTCGGCTGTGCGTTCGGTCACCTAAGAGAGTGGAATCTATGTTGAGATTCAACGAGTCAGAAACACGTTTCTTCTAGGAGATGCGTTGGGATATTCCCGAGTGAATGGGACCATAGGCTGTACAGAGAAATATCTGCTTCTAAAACCAAAACGGAGCTATCTAACAGAATGGTTGTCAATGTGTCCGTTCAACTGACGTAGTTAAACTCACATGTGGATTCAGAGGTTTGCAAACCATTTCTGTGCAGAATCCCAAACCCGGCATTTTCAGCCCAGTGCCATCATACATACGAAACAGCAGTAAACTTCGTCTAAAACTCAGGAGAAACGTTTCCTTGAAACTCCTCGGCTGTGCGTTCATTCACCTAAGAGAGTGGAATCTATGTTGAGATTCAGCGAGTCAGAAACACGTTTCTTCTAGTAGATGCATAGGGATATTCCCGAGTGAATGGGACCATAGGATGTACAGAGAAATATGTGCTTCTAAAACCAAAACGGAGCTATGTAACTGAATTGTTGTCAATGTGTGTATTCAACTGACGGAGTTAAACTCACGTGTGGATTCAGCGGTTTGCAAACCCATTCTGTGCAGAATCCCAAAAGCGGCATTTGCAGCCCAATGCCGGCATACGTACTAAACAGCAGTAAACTTCGTCTAAAACTCAGGTGAAACGTTTCATTGAAACTGCTCTGCTGTGCGCTCATTCACCTAAGAGCGTTGAATCTATGCTGAGATTCAGCGAGTCAGAAACACGTTTCTTCTAGGAGTTGCGTTGTGATATTCCCGAGTGAATGTGACCATAGGCTGTACAGAGAAATATCTGCTTCTAAAACCAAAACGGAGCTATCTAACTGAATGGTTGTCAATGTGTGCATTCAACTGACGGAGTTACAGTCAGGTGTGGATAGAGCGGTTTGCAAACCCTTTCTGTGCAGAATCCCAGAACCGGCATTTCCAGCCCTATGCCGGCATACGTACGAAAAAGCAGTAAACGTCGTCTAAAACTCAGGAGAATCGTTTCCTTGAAACTGCTCTGCTGTGCGTTCATTCACCTGAGACAGTTGAATCCATGTTGAGATTCAGTGAGTCAGAAACACGTTTCTCTAAGAGCTGCGTTGGGATATTCGCGAGTGAATGGGACCATAGGCTGTACAGAGAAATATCTGCTTCTAAAACCAAAACGGAGCTATCTAACTGAATGGTTGTCAATGTGTGCATTCACCTGACGGAGTTAAGCTCACGTGTGGATTCAGCGGTTTGCAAACCCTTTCTGTGCAGAATCCCAAAACCGGCATTTCCAGCCCAATGACGTCATACGTATGAAACAGCAGTAATCTTCGTCTAAAACTCAGGAGAAACGTTTCCTTGAAACTGCTCTGCTGTGCGTTCATTCACCTGAGAGAGTTGAATCTATGTTGAGATTCAGCGAGTCAGAAACACGTTTCTCCAGGAGCTGCGTTGGGATATTCCCGAGTGAATGGGACCATAGGCTGTACAGAGAAATATCTGCTTCTAAAACCAAAACGGAGCTATCTAACTGAATGGTTGTCAATATGTGCGTTCCACTGACGGAGTTAAACTCACGTGTGGATTCAGCGGATTGCAAACACTTTCTGTGCAGAATCCCAAAACCGGCATTTCCAGCCCAGTGCCATCATACATACGAAACAGCAGTAAACTTCGTCTAAAACTCAGGAGAAACGTTTCCTTGAAACTCCTCGGCTGTGCGTTCGTTCACCTAAGAGAGTGGAATCTATGTTGAGATTCAGCGAGTCAGAAACACGTTTCTTCCAGGAGCTGCGTTGGGATATTCCCGAGTGAATGGGACCACATGCTGTATAGAGAAATATCTGCTTCTAAAACCAAAACGGAGCTATCTAACTGAATGGTTGTCAATGTGTGCATTCAACTGACGGAGTTAAACTCACGTGTGGATTCAGCGGTTTGGAAACCCTTTCTGTGCAGAATCCCAAAACCGGCATTTCCAGCCCAATGATGGCATACGTATGAAACAGCAGTAATCTTCGTCTAAAACTCAGGAGAAACGTTTCCTTGAAACTGCTCTGCTGTGCGTTCATTCACCTGAGAGAGTTGAATCTATGTTGAGATTCAGCGAGTCAGAAACACGTTTCTCCAGGAGCTGCGTTGGGATATTCCCGAGTGAATGGGACCATAGGCTGTACAGAGAAATATCTGCTTCTAAAACCGAAACGGAGCGATCTAACTGAATGGTTGTCAATGTGTGCATTCAACTGACGGAGTGACAGTCAGGTGTGGATACAGCGGTTTGCAAACCCTTTCTGTGCAGAATCCCAAAACCGGCATTTCCAGCCCAATAACGGCATACGTAAGAAACAGCAGTAAACGTCGCCTAAAACTCAGGAGAATCGTTTCCTTGAAACTGCTCTGCTGTGCGTTCATTCACCTGAGAGAGTTGAATCCATGTTGAGATTCAGCGAGTCAGAAACACGTTTCTCTAGGAGCTGCATTGGGATATTCGCGAGTGAATGGGACCATAGGCTGTACAGAGAAATATCTGCTTCTAAAACCAAAACGGAGCTATCTAACTGAATGGTTGTCAATGTGTGCATTCAACTGATGGAGTTACAGTCACGTGCGGATACAGCGGTTTGCAAACCCTTTCTGTGCAGAATCCCAGGACCGGCATTTCCAGCCCTATGCCGGCATACGTACGAAACAGCAGTAAACTTCGTCTAAAACTCAGGAGAATTGTTTCCTTGAAACTGCTCTGCAGTGCGTTCATTCACCTAAGAGAGTTGAATCTATGTTGAGATTCAACGAGTCAGAAACACGTTTCTTCTAGGAGCTGCGTTGGGATATTCCCGAGTGAATGGGACCATAGGCTGTACAGAGAAATATCTGCTTCTAAAACCAAAACGGAGCTATCTAACTGAATGGTTGTCAATGTGTGCATTCAACTGACGGAGTTAAACTCACGTGTGGATTCAGCGGTTTGCAAACCCTTTCTGTGCAGAATCCCAAAACCGGCATTTCCAGCCCAATGCCGTCATACGTACGAAACAGCAGTAAACTTCGTCTAAAACTCAGGAGAAACGTTTCCTTGAAACTGCTCCGCTGTGCGTTCGTTCACCTAAGAGAGTTGAATCTATGTTGAGATTCAGCGAGTCAGAAACACGTTTCTTCTAGGAGCTGCGTTGGGATATTCACGAGTGATTGGGACCATATGCTGTATAGATAATTATCTGCTTCTAAAACCAAAACGGAGCTACCGAACTGAATGGTTGTCAATGTGTGCATTCAACTGACGGAGTTAAACTCACGTTTGGATTCAGCGGTTTGCAAACCCTTTCTGTGCAGAATCCCAAAACCGGCATTTCCAGCACAATGCCGTCATACGTACGAAACAGCTGTAAACTTCGTCTAAAACTCAGGAGAAACGTTTCCTTGAAACTGCTCGGCTGTGCGTTCGTTCACCTAAGAGAGTTGAATCTATGTTGAGATTCAGCGAGTCAGAAACACGTTTCTTCTAGGAGCTGCGTTGGGATATTCACTCTATCTGCTTCTAAAACCAAAACGGAGCTACCTAACTGAATGGTTGTCAATGTGTGCATTCAACTGACGGAGTTAAACTCACGTGTGGATTCAGCGGTTTGCAAACCCTTTCTGTGCAGAACCCCAAAACCGGCATTTCCATCCCAGTGCCATCATACATATGAAACAGCTGTAAACTTCGTCGAAAACTCAGGAGAAACGTTTCCTTGAAACTCCTCGGCTGTGCGTTCGGTCACCTAAGAGAGTGGAATCTATGTTGAGATTCAACGAGTCAGAAACACGTTTCTTCTAGGAGATGCGTTGGGATATTCCCGAGTGAATGGGACCATAGGCTGTACAGAGAAATATCTGCTTCTAAAACCAAAACGGAGCTATCTAACAGAATGGTTGTCAATGTGTCCGTTCAACTGACGTAGTTAAACTCACATGTGGATTCAGAGGTTTGCAAACCATTTCTGTGCAGAATCCCAAACCCGGCATTTTCAGCCCAGTGCCATCATACATACGAAACAGCAGTAAACTTCGTCTAAAACTCAGGAGAAACGTTTCCTTGAAACTCCTCGGCTGTGCGTTCATTCACCTAAGAGAGTGGAATCTATGTTGAGATTCAGCGAGTCAGAAACACGTTTCTTCTAGTAGATGCATAGGGATATTCCCGAGTGAATGGGACCATAGGATGTACAGAGAAATATGTGCTTCTAAAACCAAAACGGAGCTATGTAACTGAATTGTTGTCAATGTGTGTATTCAACTGACGGAGTTAAACTCACGTGTGGATTCAGCGGTTTGCAAACCCATTCTGTGCAGAATCCCAAAAGCGGCATTTGCAGCCCAATGCCGGCATACGTACTAAACAGCAGTAAACTTCGTCTAAAACTCAGGTGAAACGTTTCATTGAAACTGCTCTGCTGTGCGCTCGTTCACCTAAGAGCGTTGAATGTATGCTGAGATTCAGCGAGTCAGAAACACGTTTCTTCTAGGAGCTGCGTTGTGATATTCCCGAGTGAATGTGACCATAGGCTGTACAGAGAAATATCTGCTTCTAAAACCAAAACGGAGCTATCTAACTGAATGGTTGTCAATGTGTGCATTCAACTGACGGAGTTACAGTCAGGTGTGGATACAGCGGTTTGCAAACCCTTTCTGTGCAGAATCCCAAAACCGGCATTTCCAGCCCTATGCCGGCATACATACGAAAAAGCAGTAAACGTCGTCTAAAACTCAGGAGAATCGTTTCCTTGAAACTGCTCTGCTGTGCGTTCATTCACCTTAGAGAGTTGAATCCATGTTGAGATTCAGTGAGTCAGAAACACGTTTCTCTAAGAGCTGCGTTGGGATATTCGCGAGTGAATGGGACCATAGGCTGTACAGAGAAATATCTGCTTCTAAAACCAAAACGGAGCTATCTAACTGAATGGTTGTCAATGTGTGCATTCAACTGACGGAGTTAAGCTCACGTGTGGATTCAGCGATTTGCAAACCCTTTCTGTGCAGAATCCCAAAACCGGCATTTCCAGCCCAATGACGTCATACGTATGAAACAGCAGTAATCTTCGTCTAAAACTCAGGAGAAACGTTTCCTTGAAACTGCTCTGCTGTGCGTTCATTCACCTGAGAGAGTTGAATCTATGTTGAGATTCAGCGAGTCAGAAACACGTTTCTCCAGGAGCTGCGTTGGGATATTCCCGAGTGAATGGGACCATAGGCTGTACAGAGAAATATCTGCTTCTAAAACCAAAACGGAACTATCTAACTGAATGGTTGTCAATATGTGCGTTCAACTGATGGAGTTAAACTCACGTGTGGATTCAGCGGATTGCAAACACTTTCTGTGCAGAATCCCAAAACCGGCATTTCCAGCCCAGTGCCATCATACATACGAAACAGCAGTAAACTTCGTCTAAAACTCAGGAGAAACGTTTCCTTGAAACTCCTCGGCTGTGCGTTCGTTCACCTAAGAGAGTGGAATCTATGTTGAGATTCAGCGAGTCAGAAACACGTTTCTTCCAGGAGCTGCGTTGGGATATTCCCGAGTGAATGGGACCACATGCTGTATAGAGAAATATCTGCTTCTAAAACCAAAACGGAGCTATCTAACTGAATGGTTGTCAATGTGTGCATTCAACTGACGGAGTTAAACTCACGTGTGGATTCAGCGGTTTGCAAACCCTTTCTGTGCAGAATCCCAAAACCGGCATTTCCAGCCCAATGCCGGTATACGTACGAAACAGCAGTAAACTTCGTCTAAAACTCAGGAGAATCGTTTCCTTGAAACTGCTCTGCTGTGCGTTCATTCACCTGAGAGAGTTGAATCTATGTTGAGATTCAGCGAGTCAGAAACACGTTTCTTCTAGTAGATGCATAGGGATATTCCCGAGTGAATGGGACCAAAGTATGTACAGAGAAATATCTGCTTCTAAAACCAAAACGGAGCTATGTAACTGAATTGTTGTCAATGTGTGCATTCAACTGACGGAGTTAAATTCACGTGTGGATTCAGCGGTTTGCAAACCCTTTCTGTGCAGAACCCCAAAACCGGCATTTCCAGCCCAGTGCCATCATACATCCGAAACAGCTGTAAACTTCGTCGAAAACTCAGGAGAAACGTTTCCTTGAAACTCCTCGGCTGTGCGTTCGGTCACCTAAGAGAGTGGAATCTATGTTGAGATTCAGCGAGTCAGAAACACGTTTCTTCTAGGAGATGCGTTGGGATATTCCCGAGTGAATGGGACCATAGGCTGTACAGAGAAATATCTGCTTCTAAAACCAAAACGGAGCTATCTAACAGAATGGTTGTCAATGTGTCCGTTCAACTGACGGAGTTAAACTCACATGTGGATTCAGAGTTTTGCAAACCAGTTCTGTGCAGAATCCCAAACCCGGCATTTTCAGCCCAGTGCCGTCATACATACGAAACAGCAGTAAACTTCGTCTAAAACTTAGGAGAAACGTTTCCTTGAAACTGCTCTGCTGTGCGCTCGTTCACCTAAGAGAGTTGAATCTATGTTGAGTTTCAGCGAGTCAGAAACATGTTTCTTCTAGGAGCTGCGTTGTGATATTCCCGAGTGAATGGGACCATAGGCTGTACAGAGAAATATCTGCTTCTAAAACCAAAACGGAGCTATCTAACTGAATGGTTGTCAATGTGTGCATTCAACTGACGGAGTTACAGTCACGTGTGGATTCAGCGGTTTGCAAACCCTTTCTGTGCAGAATCACAGAACCGGCAATTCCAGCCCTATGCCGGCATACGTACGAAACAGCAATAAACGTCGTCTAAAACTCAGGAGAATCGTTTCCTTGAAACTGCTCTGCTGTGCGTTCATTCACCTAAGAGAGTTGAATCTTTGTTGAGATTCAACGAGTGAGAAACACGTTTCTTCTAGGAGCTGCGTTGGGATATTTCCGAGTGAATGGGACCATAGGTTGTACAGAGAATTATCTGCTTCTAAAACCAAAACGGAGCTATCTAACTGAATGGTTGTCAATGTGTGCATTCAACTGACGGAGTTAAACTCACGTGTGGATTCAGCGGTTTGCAAACCCTTTCTGTGCAGAATCTCAAAACCGGCATTTCCAGCCCAATGCCGTCATACGTACGAAACAGCAGTAAACTTCGTCTAAAACTCAGGAGAAACGTTTCCTTGAAACTGCTCGGCTGTGCGTTCGATCACCTAAGAGAGTTGAATCTATGTTGAGATTCAGCGAGTCAGAAACACGTTTCTTCTAGAAGCTGCGTTGCGATATTCACGAGTGAATGGGACCACAAGGTGTACAGAGAAATATCTGCTTCTAAAACCAAAACGGAGCTATCTAACTGAATGGTTGTCAATGTGTGCATTCAACTGACGGAGTTAAACTCACGTGTGGATTCAGAGGTTTGCAAACCCTTTCTGTGCAGAATCCCAAAACTGGCATTTCCAGTCCAATGCTGGCATACATACGAAACAGCAGTAAACTTCGTCTAAAATTCAGGAGAAACGTCTCCTTGAAACTGCTCGGCTGTGCGTACATTCACATAAGAGAGTTGAATGTATGTTGAGATTCAGCGAGTGAGAAACACGTTTCTTCTAGGAGCTGCGTTGGGATATTCCCGAGTGAATGGACCATAGGCTGTACAGAGAACTATCTGCTTCTAAAACCAAAACGGAGCTATCTAACTGAATGGTTGTCTATGGGTGCATTCAACTGAGGGAGTTAAACTCACGTGTTGGTTCAGCGGTTTGCAAACCCTTTCTGTGCAGAATCCCAAAACCGGCATTTCCAGCCCATGCCGGCATATGTATGTATCAGCAGTAAGACTTCGTCTAAAACTCAGGAGAAACGTTTCCTTTAAACTGCTCTGCTGTACGTTTGTTCACCTAAGAGAGTTGAATCTATGTTGAGATTCAGCGAGTCAGAAACACGTTTCTCTAGGAGCTGCGTTGGGATATTCCCGAGTGAATGGGACCATAGGCTGTACAGAGAAATATCTGCATCTAAAACCAAAACGGAGCTATCTAACTGAATGGTTGTCAATGGGTGCATTCAACTGAGGGAGTTAAACTCACGTGTTGATTCAGCGGTTTGCAAACCCTTTTTGTGCAGAATCCCAAAACTGGCATTTCCAGTCCAATGCTGGCGTACGTACGAAACAGCAGTAAACTTCGTCTAAAACTCAGGATAAACGTTTCCTTGAAACTGCTCGGCTGTGCGTTCATTCACCTAAGAGAGTTGAATGTATGTTGAGATTCAGCGAGTCAGAAACACGTTTCTTCTAGGAGTTGCGTTGGGATATTCCCGAGTGAATGGACCAAAGGCTGTACAGAGAAATATCTGCTTCTAAAACCAAAACGGAGCTATCTAACTGAATGGTTGTCAATGTTTGCATTCAACTGACGGAGTTAAACTCACGTGTGGATTCAGCGGTTTGCAAACCCTTTCTGTGCAGAATCCCAAAACCGGCATTTCCAGCCCAATGCCGTCATACGTACGAAACAGCAGTAAACTTCGTCTAAATCTCAGGAGAAACGTTTCCTTGAAACTGCTCGGCTGTGCGTTCGTTCACCTAAGAGAGTTGAATCTATGTTGAGATTCAGCGAGTCAGAAACACGTTTCTTCTAGGAGCTGCGTTGGGATATTCACGAGTGATTGGGACCATATGCTGTATAGAGAAATATCTGCTTCTAAAACCAAAACGGAGCTACCTAACTGAATGGTTGTCAATGTTTGCATTCAACTGACGGAGTTAAACTCACGTGTGGATTCAGCGGTTTGGAAACCCTTTCTGTGCAGAATCCCAAAGCCGGCATTTCCAGCCCAATGATGGCATACGTATGAAACAGCAGTAATCTTCGTCTAAAACTCAGGAGAAACGTTTCCTTGAAACTGCTCTGCTGTGCGTTCATTCACCTGAGAGAGTTGAATCTATGTTGAGATTCAGCGAGTCAGAAACACGTTTCTCCAGGAGCTGCGTTGGGATATTCCCGAGTGAATGGGACCATAGGCTGTACAGAGAAATATCTGCTTCTAAAACCAAAACGGAGCGATCTAACTGAATGGTTGTCAATGTGTGCATTCAACTGACGGAGTGACAGTCAGGTGTGGATACAGCGGTTTGCAAACCCTTTCTGTGCAGAATCCCAAAACCGGCATTTCCAGCCCAATAACGGCATACGTAAGAAACAGCAGTAAACGTCGCCTAAAACTCAGGAGAATCGTTTCCTTGACACTGCTCTGCTGTGCGATCATTCACCTGAGAGAGTTGAATCCATGTTGAGATTCAGCGAGTCAGAAACACGTTTCTCTAGGAGCTGCATTGGGATATTCGCGAGTGAATGGGACCATAGGCTGTACAGAGAAATATCTGCTTCTAAAACCAAAACGGAGCTATCTAACTGAATGGTTGTCAATGTGTGCATTCAACTGATGGAGTTACAGTCACGTGCGGATACAGCGGTTTGCAAACCCTTTCTGTGCAGAATCCCAGGACCGGCATTTCCAGCCCTATGCCGGCATACGTACGAAACAGCAGTAAACTTCGACTAAAACTCAGGAAAATTGTTTCCTTGAAACTGCTCTGCAGTGCGTTCATTCACCTAAGAGAGTTGAATCTATGTTGAGATTCAACGAGTCAGAAACACGTTTCTTCTAGGAGCTGCGTTGGGATATTCCCGAGTGAATGGGACCATAGGCTGTACAGAGAAATATCTGCTTCTAAAACCAAAACGGAGCTATCTAACTGAATGGTTGTCAATGTGTGCATTCAACTGACGGAGTTAAACTCACGTGTGGATTCAGCGGTTTGCAAACCCTTTCTGTGCAGAATCCCAAAACCGGCATTTCCAGCCCAATGCCGTCATACGTACGAAACAGCAGTAAACTTCGTCTAAAACTCAGGAGAAACGTTTCCTTGAAACTGCTCCGCTGTGCGTTCGTTCACCTAAGAGAGTTGAATCTATGTTGAGATTCAGCGAGTCAGAAACACGTTTCTTCTAGGAGCTGCGTTGGGATATTCACGAGTGATTGGGACCATATGCTGTATAGATAATTATCTGCTTCTAAAACCAAAACGGAGCTACCGAACTGAATGGCTGTCAATGTGTGCATTCAACTGACGGAGTTAAACTCACGTGTGGATTCAGCGGTTTGCAAACCCTTTCTGTGCAGAATCCCAGAACCGGCAATTCCAGCCCTATGCCGGCATACGTACGAAACAGCAATAAACGTCGTCTAAAACTCAGGAGAATCGTTTCCTTGAAACTGCTCTGCTGTGCGTTCATTCACCTAAGAGAGTTGAATCTTTGTTGAGATTCAACGAGTGAGAAACACGTTTCTTCTAGGAGCTGCGTTGGGATATTTCCGAGTGAATGGGACCATAGGTTGTACAGAGAATTATCTGCTTCTAAAACCAAAACGGAGCTATCTAACTGAATGGTTGTCAATGTGTGCATTCAACTGACGGAGTTAAACTCACGTGTGGATTCAGCGGTTTGCAAACCCTTTCTGTGCAGAATCTCAAAACCGGCATTTCCAGCCCAATGCCGTCATACGTACGAAACAGCAGTAAACTTCGTCTAAAACTCAGGAGAAACGTTTCCTTGAAACTGCTCGGCTGTGCGTTCGATCACCTAAGAGAGTTGAATCTATGTTGAGATTCAGCGAGTCAGAAACACGTTTCTTCTAGAAGCTGCGTTGGGATATTCACGAGTGAATGGGACCACAAGGTGTACAGAGAAATATCTGCTTCTAAAACCAAAACGGAGCTATCTAACTGAATGGTTGTCAATGTGTGCATTCAACTGACGGAGTTAAACTCACGTGTGGATTCAGAGGTTTGCAAACCCTTTCTGTGCAGAATCCCAAAACTGGCATTTCCAGTCCAATGCTGGCATACATACGAAACAGCAGTAAACTTCGTCTAAAATTCAGGAGAAACGTCTCCTTGAAACTGCTCGGCTGTGCGTACATTCACCTAAGAGAGTTGAATATATGTTGAGATTCAGCGAGTGAGAAACACGTTTCTTCTAGGAGCTGCGTTGGGATATTCCCGAGTGAATGGACCATAGGCTGTACAGAGAACTATCTGCTTCTAAAACCAAAACGGAGCTATCTAACTGAATGGTTGTCTATGGGTGCATTCAACTGACGGAGTTAAACTCACGTGTTGGTTCAGCGGTTTGCAAACCCTTTCTGTGCAGAATCCCAAAACCGGCATTTCCAGCCCATGCCGGCATATGTATGGATCAGCAGTAAGACTTCGTCTAAAACTCAGGAGAAACGTTTCCTTTAAACTGCTCTGCTGTACGTTTGTTCACCAAAGAGAGTTGAATCTATGTTGAGATTCAGCGAGTCAGAAACACGTTTCTCTAGGAGCTGCGTCGGGATATTCCCGAGTGATTGGGACCATATGCTGTATAGAGAAATATCTGCTTCTAAAACCAAAACGGAGCTATCTAACTGAATGGTTGTCAATGTGTGCATTCAACTGACGGAGTTAAACTCACGTGTGGATTCAGCGGTTTGCAAACCCTTTCTGTGCAGAATTCCAAAACCGGAATTTCCAGCCCAGTGCCATCATACCTACGAAACAGCAGTAAACTTCGACTTAAACTCAGGAGAAACGTTTCCTTGAAACTGCTCGGCTGTGCGTTCGTTCAACTAAGAGAGTTGAATCTATGTTGAGACTCAGCGAGTCAGAAACATGTTTCTTCTAGGAGCTGCATTGGGATATTCACGAGTGATTGGGACCATATGCTGTATAGAGAAATATCTGCTTCTAAAACCAAAACGGAACTACCTAACTGAATGGTTGTCAATGTGTGCATTCAACTAACGGAGTTAAACTCACGTGTGGATTCAGCGGTTTGCAAACCCTTTCTGTGCAGAATCGCAAAGCCGGCATTTCCAGCCCAATGCCGGCATACGTACGAAACAGCAGTAAACTTCGTCTAAAACTCAGGAGAAACGTTTCCTTGAAACTGCTCTGCTGTGCGTTCCTTCACCTGAGAGAGTTGAATCTATGTTGAGATTCAGGGAGTCAGAAACACGTTTCTCTAGGAGCTGCGTTGGGATATTCCCGAGTGAATTGGACCATAGGCTGTACAGAGAAATATCTGCTTCTAAAACCAAAACGGAACTGTCTAACTGAATGGTTGTCCATATGTGCGTTCAACTGACGGAGTTAAACTCACGTGTGGATTCAGCTTTTTGCAAACCCTCTCTGTGCAGAATCCCAAAACTGGCATTTCCAGCCCAGGGCCATCATACATACGAAACAGCAGTAAACTTCGTCTAAAACTCAGGAGAAACGTTTCCTTGAAACTCCTCGGCTGTGCGTTCGTTCACCTAAGAGAGTGGAATCTATGTTGAGATTCAGCGAGCCAGAAACGCGTTTCTTCTAGTAGATGCATAGGGATATTCCCGAGTGAATAGGACCATAGGGTGTACAGAGAAATATCTGCTTCTAAAACCAAAACGGAGCTGTCTAACTGAATTTTTGTCAATGTGTGCATTCAACTGACGGAGTTAAACTCACGTGTGGATTCAGCGGTTTGCAATCCCTTTCTGTGCAGAATCCCAAAACCGGCATTTCCAGCCCAAAGCCAGCATACGTACGAAACAGCAGTAAACTTCGTCTAAAACTCAGGAGAAACGTTTCCTTGAAACTGCTCTGCTGTGCGTTCATTCACCTGAGAGAGTTGAATCCATGTTGAGATTCAGCGAGTCAGAAACACGTTTCTCCAGGATCTGCGTTGGGATATTCATGAGTGAATGGGACCATAGGCTGTACAGAGAAATATCTGCTTCTAAAACCAAAGCGGAGCTATCTAACTGAATGGTTGTCAATATGTGCGTTCAACTGACGGAGTTAAACTCACGTGTGAATTCAGCGGTTTGCAAACCCTTTCTGTGCAGAATCCCAAAACCGGCATTTCCAGCCCAGTGCCATCATACATACGAAACAGCAGTAAACTTCGTCTAAAACTCAGGAGAAACGTTTCCTTGAAACTCCTTGGCTGTGCGCTCGTTCACCTGAGAGAGTTGAATCTATGTTGAGATTCAGCGAGTCAGAAACACGTTTCTTCTAGGAGCTGCGTTGTGATATTCCCGAGTGAATGGGACCATAGGCTGTACAGAGAAATATTTGCTTCTAAAACCAAAACAGAGCTATCTAACTGAATGGTTGTCAATGTGTGCATTCAACTGACGGAGTTACAGTCAGGTGTGGTACAGCGGTTTGCAAACCCTTTCTGTGCAGAATCCCAGATCCGGCATTTCCAGCCCTATGCCGGCATACGTACGAAACAACAGTAAACGTCGTCTAAAACTCAGGAGAATCGTTTCCTTGAAACTGCTCTGCTGTGCGTTCATTCACCTGAGAGAGATGAATCCATGTTCAGATTCAGCGAGTCAGAAACCCGTTTCTCTAGGAGCTGCGTTGGGATATTCGCGAGTGAATGGGACCATAAGATGTACAGAGTAATATCTGCTTCTAAAACCTAAACGGAGCTATCTAACTGAATGGTGGTCAATGTGTGCATTCAACTGACGGAGTTAAACTCACGTGTGGATTCAGCGGTTTGCAAACCCTTTCTGTGCAGAACCCCAAAACCGGCATTTCCAGCCCAGTGCCATCATACATACGAAAAAGCTGTAAACTTCGTCGAAAACTCAGGAGAAACGTTTCCTTGAAACTCCTCGGCTGTCCGTTCGGTCACCTAAGAGAGTGGAATCTATGTTGAGATTCAGTGAGTCAGAAACACGTTTCTTCTAGGAGATGCGTTGGGATATTCCCGAGTGAATGGGACCATTGGCTGTACAGAGAAATATCTGCTTCTAAAACCAAAACGGAGCTATCTAACAGAATGGTTGTCAATGTGTCCGTTCAACTGACGGAGTTAAACTCACATGTGGATTCAGAGGTTTGCAAACCCTTTCTGTGCAGAATCCCAAACCCGGCATTTTCAGCCCAGTGCCGTCATACATACGAAACAGCAGTAAACTTCGTCTAAAACTTAGGAGAAACGTTTCCTTGAAACTGCTCTGCTGTGTGCTCGTTCACCTAAGAGAGTTGAATCTATGTTGAGATTCAGCGAGTCAGAAACATGTTTCTTCTAGGAGCTGCGTTGTGATATTCCCGAGTTAATGGGACTACAGGCTGTACAGAGAAATATCTGCTTCTAAAACCAAAACGGAGCTATCTAACTGAATGGTTGTCAGTGTGTGCATTCAATTGATGGAGTTAAACTCACGTGTGGATTCAGCGGTTTGCAAACCCTTTCTGTGCAGAATCCCAAAACTGGCATTTCCAGTCCAATGCTGGCATACATACGAAACAGCAGTAAACTTCGTCTAAAATTCAGGAGAAACGTTTCCTTGAAACTGCTCGGCTGTGCGTTCATTCACCTAAGAGAGTTGTATGTATGTTGAGATTCAGCGAGTGAGAAACACGTTTCTTCTAGGAGCTGCGTTGGGACATTCCCGAGTCAATGGACCATAGGCTGTACGGAGAAATATCTGCTTCTAAAACCAAAACGGAGCTTTCTAACTGAATGGTTGTCTATGGGGGCATTCAACTGACGGAGTTAAACTCACGTGTTGATTCAGCGGTTTGCAAACCCTTTCTGTGCAGAATCCCAGAACCGGCATTTCCAGCCCTATGCTGGCATACATATGAAACAGCAGTAAACGTTGTCTAAAACTCAGGAGAATCGTTTCCTTGAGAATGCTCTGCTGTGCGTTCATTCACCTAAGAGAGTTGAATCTATGTTGAGATTCAACGAGTCAGAAACACGTTTCTTCTAGGAGCTGCGTTGGGATATACCCGAGTGAATGGGACCATAGTGTGTACAGAGAAATATCTGCTTCTAAAACCAAAACGGAGCTATGTAACTGAATGGTTGTCAATGTGTGCATTCAACTGACGGAGTTAAACTCACGGGTGGATTCAGCGGTTTGCAAACCCTTTCTGTGCAGAATCCCAAAAGCGGCATTTGCAGCCCAATGCCGGCATATGTACGAAACAGCAGTAAACTTCGTCTAAAACTCAGGTGAAACGTTTCCTTGAAACTGCTCTGCTGTGCGCTCGTTCACCTAAGAGAGTTGAATCTATGTTGAGATTCAGCGAGTCAGAAACACGTTTCTTCTAGGAGCTGCGTTGTGATATTCCCGAGTGAATGGGACCATAGGCTGTACAGAGAAATATCTGCTTCTAAAACCAAAACGGAGCTATCTAACTGAATGGTTGTCAATGTGTGCATTCAACTGACGGAGTTACAGTCACGTGTGGATTCAGCGGTTTGCAAACCCTTTCTGTGCAGAATCCCAAATCCGGCATTTCCAGCCCTATGCCGGCATACGTACGAAACAGCAGTAAACTTCGTCTAAAACTCAGGAGAATCGTTTCCTTGAAACTGCTCTGCTGTGCGTTCATTCACCTGAGAGAGTTGAATCCATGTTGAGATTCAGCGAGTCAGAAACACGTTTCTTCTAGGAGCTGCGTTGTGATATTCCCGAGTGAATGGGACCATAGGCTGTACAGAGAAATATCTGCCTCTAAAACCAAAACGGAGCTATCTAACTGAATGGTTGTCAATGTGTGCATTCAACTGACGGAGTTACATTCAGGTGTGGATACAGCGGTTTGCAAACCCTTTCTGTGCAGAATCCCAGAACCGGCATTTCCAGCCCTATGCCGGCATACATACGAAACTGCAGTAAACGTTGTCTAAAACTCAGGAGAATCGTTTCCTTGAGACTGCTCTGCTGTGCGTTCATTCACCTAAGAGAGTTGAATCTATGTTGAGATTCAACGAGTCAGAAACACGTTTCTTCTAGGAGCTGCGTTGGGATATACCCGAGTGAATGGGACCATAGTGTGTACAGAGAAATATCTGCTTCTAAAACCAAAACGGAGCTATGTAACTGAATGGTTGTCAATGTGTGCATTCAACTGACGGAGTTAAACTAACGGGTGGATTCAGCGGTTTGCAAACCCTTTCTGTGCAGAATCCCAAAACCGGCATTTGCAGCCCAATGCCGGCATACGTACGAAACAGCAGTAAACTTCGTCTAAAACTCAGGTGAAACGTTTCCTTGAAACTGCTCTGCTGTGCGCTCGTTCACCAAAGAGAGTTGAATCTATGTTGAGATTCAGCGAGTCAGAAACACGTTTCTTCTAGGAGCTGCGTTGTGATATTCCCGAGTGAATGGGACCATAGGCTGTACAGAGAAATATCTGCTTCTAAAACCAAAACGGAGCTATCTAACTGAATGGTTGTCAATGTGTGCATTCAACTGACGGAGTTACAGTCACGTGTGGATACAGCGGTTTGCAAACCCTTTCTGTGCAGAATCCCAGAACCGGCATTTCCAGCCCTATGCCGGCATACGTACGAAACAGCAGTAAACGTCGTCTAAAACTCAGGAGAATCGTTTCCTTGAAACTGCTCTGCTGTGCGTTCATTCACCTAAGAGAGTTGAATGTATGTTGAGATTCAACGAGTCAGAAACACGTTTCTTCTAGGAGCTGCGTTGGGATATTCCCGAGTGAATGGGGCCTTAGGCTGTACAGAGAAATATCTGCTTTTAAACCAAAACGGAGCTATGTAACTGAATGGTTGACAATGTGTGCATTCAACTGACGGAGTTAAACTCACGTGTGGATTCAGCGGTTTGCAAACCCTTTCTGTGCAGAATCCCAAAACCGGCATTTCCAACCCAATGCCGGCATATGTACGAAACAGCAGTAAACTTCGTCTAAAACTCAGGAGAAACGTTTCCTTGAAACTGCTCTGCTGTGCGTTCATTCACCTGAGAGTTGAATCTATGTTGAGATTCAGCGAGTCAGAAACACGTTTCTCTAGGAGCTGCGTTGGGAAATTCCCGACTGAATGGGACCATAGTTTGTACAGAGAAATATCTGCTTCTAAAACCAAAACGGAGCTGTCTAACTGAATGGTTGTCCATATCTGCGTTCAACTGACGGAGTTAAACTCACGTGTAGATTCAGCGGTTTGCAAACCCTCTCTGTGCAGAATCCCAAAACCGGCATTTCCAGCCCAGTGCCATCATACATACGAAACAGCAGTAAACTTCGTCTAAAACTCAGGAGAAACGTATCGTTGAAACTCCTCGGCTGTGCGTTCGTTCACCTAAGAGAGTGGAATCTATGTTGAGATTCACCGAGTCAGAAACACGTTTCTTCTAGTAGATGCATAGGGATATTCCCGAGTGAATGGGACCATAGGGTGTACAGAGAAATATCTGCTTCTAAAACCAAAACGGAGCTATGTAACTGAATTGTTGTCAATGTGTGCATTCAACTGACGAAGTTAAACTCACGTGTGTATTCAGCGGTTTGCAAATCCTTTCTGTGCAGAATCCCAAAAGCGGCATTTGCAGCCCAATGCTGGCATACGTACGAAACTGCAGTAAACTTCGTCTAAAACTCAGGTGAAACGTTTCCTTGAAACTGCTCTGCTGTGTGCTCGTTCACCTAAGAGAGTTGAATCTATGTTGAGATTCACCGAGTCAGAAACACGTTTCTTCTAGGAGCTGCGTTGTGATATTCCCGAGTGAATAAGACCATAGGCTGTACAGAGAAATATCTGCTTCTAAAACCAAAACGGAGCTATCTAACTGAATGGTTGTCAATGTGTGCATTCAACTGATGGAGTTACCTTCAGGTGTGGATACAGTGGTTTGCAAACCCTTTCTGTGCAGAATCCCAGAACCGGAATTTCCAGCCCTATGCCGGCATACATACGAAACAGCAGTAAACGTCGTGTAAAACTCAGGAGAATCGTTTCCTTGAGACTGCTCTGCTGTGCGTTCATTCAACTAAGAGAGTTGAATCTATGTTGAGATTCAACGAGTCAGAAACACGTTTCTTCTAGGAGCTGCGTTGGGATATACCCGAGTGAATGGGACCATAGGCTGTACAGAGAAATATCTGCTTCAAAAACCAAAACGGAGCTATCTAACTGAATGGTTGTCAATATGTGCGTTTAACTGACGGAGTTAAACTCACGGGTGGATTCAGCGGTTTTCAAACCCTTTCTGTGCAGTATCCCAAAGCCGGCATTTCCAGCCCAATGCCGGCATACGTACGAAACAGCAGTAAACTTCGTCTCAAACTCAGGTGAAACGTTTCCTTGAAACTGCTCTGCTGTGCGTTCATTCACCTGAGAGTTGAATCTATGTTGAGATTCAGCGAGTCAGAAACACGTTTCTCTAGGAGCTGCGTTGGGATATTCCCGAGTGAATGGGACCATAGGCTGTACAGAGAAATATCTGCTTCTAAAACCAAAACGGAGCTATCTAACTGAATGGTTGTCAATATGTCCGTTCAACTGATGGAGTTAAACTCACGTGTGGATTCAGCGGTTTGCAAACCCTCTCTGTGCAGAATCCCAAAATCGGCGTTTCCAGCCCAGTGCCATCATACATACGAAACAGCAGTAAACTTCGACTAAAACTCAGGAGAAACGTTTCCTTGAAACTCCTCGGCTGTGCGTTCGTTCACCTTTGAGAGTGGAATCTATGTTGAGATTCAGCGAGTCAGAAACACGTTTCTTCTAGTAGATGCATAGGGATATTCCCGAGTGAATGGGACCATAAGGTGTACAGAGAAATATCTGCTTCTAAAACCAAAACGGAGCTATGTAACTGAATTGTTGTCAATGTGTGCATTCAACTGACGGAGTTAAACTCACGTGTGGATTCAGCAGTTTGCAAAACCTTTCTGTGCAGAATCCCAAAAGCCGCATTTGCAGCCCAATGCTGGCATACGAACGAAACAGCAGTAAACTTCGTCTAAAACACAGGAGAAACGTTTCCTTGAAACTGCTCTGCTGTGCGCTCGTTCACCTAAGACAGTTGAATCTATGTTGAGATTCAGCGAGTCAGAAGCACGTTTCTTCTAGGAGCTGCGTTGTGATATTCCCGAGTGAATAGGACCATAGGCTGTACAGAGAAATATCTGCTTCTAAAACCAAAACGGAGCTTTCTAACTGAATGGTTGTCAATGTGTGCATTCAACTGACGGAGTTACAGTCACGTGTGGATACAGCGGTTTGCAAACCCTTTCTGTACAGAATCCCAGAACTGGCATTTCAAGCCCTATGCCGGCATACGTACGAAACAGCAGTAAAGGTCGTCTACAACTCAGGAGAATCGTTTCCTTGAAACTGCTCTGCTGTGCGTTCATTCACCTGAGAGTTGAATCTATGTTGAGATTCAGCGAGTCAGAAACACGTTTCTCTAGGAGCTGTGTTGGGATATTCCCGAGTGAATGGGACCATAGGCTGTACAGAGAAATATCTGCTTCTAAAACCAAAACGGAGCTATCTAACTGAATGGTTGTCAATATGTGCGTTTAACTGACGGAGTTAAACTCACGTGTGGATTCAGCGGTTTGCAAACCCTTTCGGTGCAGTATCCCAAAGCCGGCATTTCCAGCCCAATGCCGGCATACGTACGAAACAGCAGTAAACTTCGTCTAAAACTCAGGAGAAACGTTTCCTTGAAACTGCTCTGCTGTGCGTTCATTCACCTGAGAGAGTTGAATCTATGTTGAGATTCAGCGAGTCAGAAACACGTTTCTCTAGGAGCTGCGTTGGGAAATTCCCGACTGAATGGGACCATAGTTTGTACAGAGAAATATCTGCTTCTAAAACCAAAACGGAGCTGTCTAACTGAATGGTTGTCCATATCTGCGTTCAACTGACGGAGTTAAACTCACGTGTAGATTCAGCGGTTTGCAAACCCTCTCTGTGCAGAATCCCAAAACCGGCATTTCCAGCCCAGTGCCATCATACATACGAAACAGCAGTAAACTTCGTCTAAAACTCAGGAGAAACGTATCGTTGAAACTCCTCGGCTGTGCGTTCGTTCACCTAAGAGAGTGGAATCTATGTTGAGATTCACCGAGTCAGAAACACGTTTCTTCTAGGAGCTGCGTTGGGATATTGCCGAGTGAATGGGACCATAGGCTGTACAGAGAAATATCTGCTTCTAAATCCAAAACGCAGCTATGTAACTGAATGGTTCTCAATTTGTGCATTAAACTGACAGAGTTAAACTCACGTGTGGATTCAGCGGTTTGCAAACCCTTTCTGTGCAGAATCCCAAAACCGGCATTTCCAGCCCAATGCCGTCATACATATGAAACAGCAGTAAACGTCGTCTAAAACTCAGGAGAATCGTGTCCTTTAAACTGCTCTGCTGTGCGTTCATTCACCTGAGAGAGTTCAATCCATGTTGAGATTCAGCGAGTCAGAAACACGTTTCTCTAGGAGCTGCGTTGGGATATTCCCGAGTGAATGGGACCACAGGCTGTACAGAGAAATATCTGCTTCTAAAACCAAAACGGAGCTATCTAACTGAATGGTTCTCAATGTGTGCATTCAACTGACGGAGTTACAGTCACGTGTGGATACAGCGGTTTGCAAACCCTTTCTGTGCAGAATCCCAAAACCGGTATTTCCAGCCCTATGCCGGCATACGTACGAAACAGCAGTAAACGTCGTCTAAAACTCAGGAGAATCGTTTCCTTGAAACTGCTCTGCTGTGCGTTCATTCTCCTAAGAGTGTTGAATCTATGATGAGATTCAACGAGTCCGAAACACGTTTCTTCTAGGAGCTGCGTTGGGATATTCCCGAGTGAATGGGACCATAGGCTGTACAGAGAAATATCCGCTTCTAAAACCAAAACGGAGCTATCTAACTGAATGGTTGTCAATGTGTGCATTCAACCGAGGGAGTTAAACTCACGTGTGGATTCAGCGGTTTGCAAACCCTTTCTGTGCAGAATCCCAAAACCGGCATTTCCAGCCCAATGCCGTCATACGTACGAAAGAGCAGTAAACTTCGTCTAAAACTCAGGAGAAACGTTTCCTTGAAACTGCTCGGCTGTGCGTTCGTTCACCTAAGAGAGTTGAATCTTTGTTGAGATTCAGCGAGTCAGAAACTCGTTTCTTCTAGGAGCTGCGTTGGGATATTCACAAGTGAGTGGGACCATATGCTGTATAGAGAAATATCTGCTTCTAAAACCAAAACGGAGCTCTCTAACTGAATGGTTGTCAATGTGTGCATTCAACTGACGGAGTTAAACTCACGTGTGGATTCAGCGGTTTGCAAACCATTTCTGTGCAGAATCCCAAATCCGGCATTTCAGGCCCAATGCCGGCATACGTACGAAACAGCAGTAAACTTCGTCTAAAACTCAGGAGAATCGTTTCCTTGAAACTGCTCTGCTGTGCGTTCATTCACCTGAGAGAGTTGAATCCATGTTGAGATTCAGCGAGTCAGAAACACGTTTCTCTAGGAGCTGCGTTGTGATATTCCCGAGTGAATGGGACCATAGGCTGTACAGAGAAATATCTGCTTCTAAAGCCAAAACGGAGCTATCTAACTGAATGGTTGTCAATGTGTGCATTCAACTGACGGAGTTACATTCAGGTGTGGATACAGCGGTTTGCAAACCCTTTCTGTGCAGAATCCCAGAACCGGCATTTCCAGCCCTATGCCGGCATACATACGAAACAGCAGTAAACGTTGTCTAAAACTCAGGAGAATCGTTTCCTTGAGACTGCTCTGCTGTGCGTTCATTCACCTAAGAGAGTTGAATCTATGTTGAGATTCAACGAGTCAGAAACACGTTTCTTCTAGGAGCTGCGTTGGGATATATCCGAGTGAATGGGACCATAGTGTGTACAGAGAAATATCTGCTTCTAAAACCAAAACGGAGCTTTGTAACTGAATGGTTGTCAATGTGTGCATTCAACTGACGGAGTTAAACTAACGGGTGGATTCAGCGGTTTGCAAACCCTTTCTGTGCAGAATCCCAAAACCGGCATTTGCAGCCCAATGCCGGCATACGTACGAAACAGCAGTAAACTTCGTCTAAAACTCAGGTGAAACGTTTCCTTGAAACTGCTCTGCTGTGCGCTCGTTCACCAAAGAGAGTTCAATCCATGTTGAGATTCAGCGAGTCAGAAACACGTTTCTTCTAGAAGCTGCGTTGGGATATTCACGAGTGAATGGGACCACAAGGTGTACAGAGAAATATCTGCTTCTAAAACCAAAACGGAGCTATCTAACTGAATGGTTGTCAATGTGTGCATTCAACTGACGGAGTTAAACTCACGTGTGGATTCAGAGGTTTGCAAACCCTTTCTGTGCAGAATCCCAAAACTGGCATTTCCAGTCCAATGCTGGCATACATACGAAACAGCAGTAAACTTCGTCTAAAATTCAGGAGAAACGTCTCCTTGAAACTGCTCGGCTGTGCGTACATTCACCTAAGAGAGTTGAATATATGTTGAGATTCAGCGAGTGAGAAACACGTTTCTTCTAGGAGCTGCGTTGGGATATTCCCGAGTGAATGGACCATAGGCTGTACAGAGAACTATCTGCTTCTAAAACCAAAACGGAGCTATCTAACTGAATGGTTGTCTATGGGTGCATTCAACTGACGGAGTTAAACTCACGTGTTGGTTCAGCGGTTTGCAAACCCTTTCTGTGCAGAATCCCAAAACCGGCATTTCCAGCCCATGCCGGCATATGTATGGATCAGCAGTAAGACTTCGTCTAAAACTCAGGAGAAACGTTTCCTTTAAACTGCTCTGCTGTACGTTTGTTCACCTAAGAGAGTTGAATCTATGTTGAGATTCAGCGAGTCAGAAACACGTTTCTCTAGGAGCTGCGTCGGGATATTCCCGAGTGATTGGGACCATATGCTGTATAGAGAAATATCTGCTTCTAAAACCAAAACGGAGCTATCTAACTGAATGGTTGTCAATGTGTGCATTCAACTGACGGAGTTAAACTCACGTGTGGATTCAGCGGTTTGCAAACCCTTTCTGTGCAGAATTCCAAAACCGGAATTTCCAGCCCAGTGCCATCATACCTACGAAACAGCAGTAAACTTCGACTTAAACTCAGGAGAAACGTTTCCTTGAAACTGCTCGGCTGTGCGTTCGTTCAACTAAGAGAGTTGAATCTATGTTGAGACTCAGCGAGTCAGAAACATGTTTCTTCTAGGAGCTGCATTGGGATATTCACGAGTGATTGGGACCATATGCTGTATAGAGAAATATCTGCTTCTAAAACCAAAACGGAACTACCTAACTGAATGGTTGTCAATGTGTGCATTCAACTAACGGAGTTAAACTCACGTGTGGATTCAGCGGTTTGCAAACCCTTTCTGTGCAGAATCGCAAAGCCGGCATTTCCAGCCCAATGCCGGCATACGTACGAAACAGCAGTAAACTTCGTCTAAAACTCAGGAGAAACGTTTCCTTGAAACTGCTCTGCTGTGCGTTCCTTCACCTGAGAGAGTTGAATCTATGTTGAGATTCAGGGAGTCAGAAACACGTTTCTCTAGGAGCTGCGTTGGGATATTCCCGAGTGAATTGGACCATAGGCTGTACAGAGAAATATCTGCTTCTAAAACCAAAACGGAACTGTCTAACTGAATGGTTGTCCATATGTGCGTTCAACTGACGGAGTTAAACTCACGTGTGGATTCAGCTTTTTGCAAACCCTCTCTGTGCAGAATCCCAAAACTGGCATTTCCAGCCCAGGGCCATCATACATACGAAACAGCAGTAAACTTCGTCTAAAACTCAGGAGAAACGTTTCCTTGAAACTCCTCGGCTGTGCGTTCGTTCACCTAAGAGAGTGGAATCTATGTTGAGATTCAGCGAGTCAGAAACGCGTTTCTTCTAGTAGATGCATAGGGATATTCCCGAGTGAATAGGACCATAGGGTGTACAGAGAAATATCTGCTTCTAAAACCAAAACGGAGCTGTCTAACTGAATTTTTGTCAATGTGTGCATTCAACTGACGGAGTTAAACTCACGTGTGGATTCAGCGGTTTGCAATCCCTTTCTGTGCAGAATCCCAAAACCGGCATTTCCAGCCCAAAGCCAGCATACGTACGAAACAGCAGTAAACTTCGTCTAAAACTCAGGAGAAACGTTTCCTTGAAACTGCTCTGCTGTGCGTTCATTCACCTGAGAGAGTTGAATCCATGTTGAGATTCAGCGAGTCAGAAACACGTTTCTCCAGGATCTGCGTTGGGATATTCATGAGTGAATGGGACCATAGGCTGTACAGAGAAATATCTGCTTCTAAAACCAAAGCGGAGCTATCTAACTGAATGGTTGTCAATATGTGCGTTCAACTGACGGAGTTAAACTCACGTGTGAATTCAGCGGTTTGCAAACCCTTTCTGTGCAGAATCCCAAAACCGGCATTTCCAGCCCAGTGCCATCATACATACGAAACAGCAGTAAACTTCGTCTAAAACTCAGGAGAAACGTTTCCTTGAAACTCCTTGGCTGTGCGCTCGTTCACCTGAGAGAGTTGAATCTATGTTGAGATTCAGCGAGTCAGAAACACGTTTCTTCTAGGAGCTGCGTTGTGATATTCCCGAGTGAATGGGACCATAGGCTGTACAGAGAAATATTTGCTTCTAAAACCAAAACGGAGCTATCTAACTGAATGGTTGTCAATGTGTGCATTCAACTGACGGAGTTACAGTCAGGTGTGGATACAGCGGTTTGCAAACCCTTTCTGTGCAGAATCCCAGATCCGGCATTTCCAGCCCTATGCCGGCATACGTACGAAACAACAGTAAACGTCGTCTAAAACTCAGGAGAATCGTTTCCTTGAAACTGCTCTGCTGTGCGTTCATTCACCTGAGAGAGATGAATCCATGTTCAGATTCAGCGAGTCAGAAACCCGTTTCTCTAGGAGCTGCGTTGGGATATTCGCGAGTGAATGGGACCATAAGATGTACAGAGTAATATCTGCTTCTAAAACCTAAACGGAGCTATCTAACTGAATGGTGGTCAATGTGTGCATTCAACTGACGGAGTTAAACTCACGTGTGGATTCAGCGGTTTGCAAACCCTTTCTGTGCAGAACCCCAAAACCGGCATTTCCAGCCCAGTGCCATCATACATACGAAAAAGCTGTAAACTTCGTCGAAAACTCAGGAGAAACGTTTCCTTGAAACTCCTCGGCTGTCCGTTCGGTCACCTAAGAGAGTGGAATCTATGTTGAGATTCAGTGAGTCAGAAACACGTTTCTTCTAGGAGATGCGTTGGGATATTCCCGAGTGAATGGGACCATTGGCTGTACAGAGAAATATCTGCTTCTAAAACCAAAACGGAGCTATCTAACAGAATGGTTGTCAATGTGTCCGTTCAACTGACGGAGTTAAACTCACATGTGGATTCAGAGGTTTGCAAACCCTTTCTGTGCAGAATCCCAAACCCGGCATTTTCAGCCCAGTGCCGTCATACATACGAAACAGCAGTAAACTTCGTCTAAAACTTAGGAGAAACGTTTCCTTGAAACTGCTCTGCTGTGTGCTCGTTCACCTAAGAGAGTTGAATCTATGTTGAGATTCAGCGAGTCAGAAACATGTTTCTTCTAGGAGCTGCGTTGTGATATTCCCGAGTTAATGGGACCACAGGCTGTACAGAGAAATATCTGCTTCTAAAACCAAAACGGAGCTATCTAACTGAATGGTTGTCAGTGTGTGCATTCAATTGATGGAGTTAAACTCACGTGTGGATTCAGCGGTTTGCAAACCCTTTCTGTGCAGAATCCCAAAACTGGCATTTCCAGTCCAATGCTGGCATACATACGAAACAGCAGTAAACTTCGTCTAAAATTCAGGAGAAACGTTTCCTTGAAACTGCTCGGCTGTGCGTTCATTCACCTAAGAGAGTTGTATGTATGTTGAGATTCAGCGAGTGAGAAACACGTTTCTTCTAGGAGCTGCGTTGGGACATTCCCGAGTCAATGGACCATAGGCTGTACGGAGAAATATCTGCTTCTAAAACCAAAACGGAGCTTTCTAACTGAATGGTTGTCTATGGGGGCATTCAACTGACGGAGTTAAACTCACGTGTTGATTCAGCGGTTTGCAAACCCTTTCTGTGCAGAATCCCAGAACCGGCATTTCCAGCCCTATGCTGGCATACATATGAAACAGCAGTAAACGTTGTCTAAAACTCAGGAGAATCGTTTCCTTGAGAATGCTCTGCTGTGCGTTCATTCACCTAAGAGAGTTGAATCTATGTTGAGATTCAACGAGTCAGAAACACGTTTCTTCTAGGAGCTGCGTTGGGATATACCCGAGTGAATGGGACCATAGTGTGTACAGAGAAATATCTGCTTCTAAAACCAAAACGGAGCTATGTAACTGAATGGTTGTCAATGTGTGCATTCAACTGACGGAGTTAAACTCACGGGTGGATTCAGCGGTTTGCAAACCCTTTCTGTGCAGAATCCCAAAAGCGGCATTTGCAGCCCAATGCCGGCATATGTACGAAACAGCAGTAAACTTCGTCTAAAACTCAGGTGAAACGTTTCCTTGAAACTGCTCTGCTGTGCGCTCGTTCACCTAAGAGAGTTGAATCTATGTTGAGATTCAGCGAGTCAGAAACACGTTTCTTCTAGGAGCTGCGTTGTGATATTCCCGAGTGAATGGGACCATAGGCTGTACAGAGAAATATCTGCTTCTAAAACCAAAACGGAGCTATCTAACTGAATGGTTGTCAATGTGTGCATTCAACTGACGGAGTTACAGTCACGTGTGGATACAGCGGTTTGCAAACCCTTTCTGTGCAGAATCCCAGAACCGGCATTTCCAGCCCTATGCCGGCATACGTACGAAACAGCAGTAAACGTCGTCTAAAACTCAGGAGAATCGTTTCCTTGAAACTGCTCTGCTGTGCGTTCATTCACCTAAGAGAGTTGAATGTATGTTGAGATTCAACGAGTCAGAAACACGTTTCTTCTAGGAGCTGCGTTGGGATATTCCCGAGTGAATGGGGCCTTAGGCTGTACAGAGAAATATCTGCTTCTAAAACCAAAACGGAGCTATGTAACTGAATGGTTGACAATGTGTGCATTCAACTGACGGAGTTAAACTCACGTGTGGATTCAGCGGTTTGCAAACCCTTTCTGTGCAGAATCCCAAAACCGGCATTTCCAACCCAATGCCGGCATATGTACGAAACAGCAGTAAACTTCGTCTAAAACTCAGGAGAAACGTTTCCTTGAAACTGCTCTGCTGTGCGTTCATTCACCTGAGAGTTGAATCTATGTTGAGATTCAGCGAGTCAGAAACACGTTTCTCTAGGAGCTGCGTTGGGAAATTCCCGACTGAATGGGACCATAGTTTGTACAGAGAAATATCTGCTTCTAAAACCAAAACGGAGCTGTCTAACTGGATGGTTGTCCATATCTGCGTTCAACTGACGGAGTTAAACTCACGTGTAGATTCAGCGGTTTGCAAACCCTCTCTGTGCAGAATCCCAAAACCGGCATTTCCAGCCCAGTGCCATCATACATACGAAACAGCAGTAAACTTCGTCTAAAACTCAGGAGAAACGTATCGTTGAAACTCCTCGGCTGTGCGTTCGTTCACCTAAGAGAGTGGAATCTATGTTGAGATTCACCGAGTCAGAAACACGTTTCTTCTAGTAGATGCATAGGGATATTCCCGAGTGAATGGGACCATAGGGTGTACAGAGAAATATCTGCTTCTAAAACCAAAACGGAGCTATGTAACTGAATTGTTGTCAATGTGTGCATTCAACTGACGGAGTTAAACTCACGTGTGTATTCAGCGGTTTGCAAATCCTTTCTGTGCAGAATCCCAAAAGCGGCATTTGCAGCCCAATGCTGGCATACGTACGAAACTGCAGTAAACTTCGTCTAAAACTCAGGTGAAACGTTTCCTTGAAACTGCTCTGCTGTGTGCTCGTTCACCTAAGAGAGTTGAATCTATGTTGAGATTCAGCGAGTCAGAAACACGTTTCTTCTAGGAGCTGCGTTGTGATATTCCCGAGTGAATAGGACCATAGGCTGTACTGAGAAATATCTGCTTCTAAAACCAAAACGGAGCTATCTAACTGAATGGTTGTCAATGTGTGCATTCAACTGATGGAGTTACCTTCAGGTGTGGATACAGTGGTTTGCAAACCCTTTCTGTGCAGAATCCCAGAACCGGAATTTCCAGCCCTATGCCGGCATACATACGAAACAGCAGTAAACGTCGTGTAAAACTCAGGAGAATCGTTTCCTTGAGACTGCTCTGCTGTGCGTTCATTCACCTAAGAGAGTTGAATCTATGTTGAGATTCAACGAGTCAGAAACACGTTTCTTCTAGGAGCTGCGTTGGGATATACCCGAGTGAATGGGACCATAGGCTGTACAGAGAAATATCTGCTTCTAAAACCAAAACGGAGCTATCTAACTGAATGGTTGTCAATATGTGCGTTTAACTGACGGAGTGAAACTCACGGGTGGATTCAGCGGTTTTCAAACCCTTTCTGTGCAGTATCCCAAAGCCGGCATTTCCAGCCCAATGCCGGCATACGTACGAAACAGCAGTAAACTTCGTCTACAACTCAGGAGAAACGTTTCCTTGAAACTGCTCTGCTGTGCGTTCATTCACCTGAGAATTGAATCTATGTTGAGATTCAGCGAGTCAGAAACACGTTTCTCTAGGAGCTGCGTTGGGATATTCCCGAGTGAATGGGACCATAGGCTGTACAGAGAAATATCTGCTTCTAAAACCAAAACGGAGCTATCTAACTGAATGGTTGTCAATATGTCCGTTCAACTGATGGAGTTAAACTCACGTGTGGATTCAGCGGTTTGCAAACCCTCTCTGTGCAGAATCCCAAAACCGGCGTTTCCAGCCCAGTGCCATCATACATACGAAACAGCAGTAAACTTCGACTAAAACTCAGGAGAAACGTTTCCTTGAAACTCCTCGGCTGTGCGTTCGTTCACCTTTGAGAGTGGAATCTATGTTGAGATTCAGCGAGTCAGAAACACGTTTCTTCTAGTAGATGCATAGGGATATTCCCGAGTGAATGGGACCATAAGGTGTACAGAGAAATATCTGCTTCTAAAACCAAAACGGAGCTATGTAACTGAATTGTTGTCAATGTGTGCATTCAACTGACGGAGTTAAACTCACGTGTGGATTCAGCAGTTTGCAAAACCTTTCTGTGCAGAATCCCAAAAGCCGCATTTGCAGCCCAATGCTGGCATACGAACGAAACAGCAGTAAACTTCGTCTAAAACACAGGAGAAACGTTTCCTTGAAACTGCTCTGCTATGCGCTCGTTCACCTAAGACAGTTGAATCTATGTTGTGATTCAGCGAGTCAGAAGCACGTTTCTTCTAGGAGCTGCGTTGTGATATTCCCGAGTGAATAGGACCATAGGCTGTACAGAGAAATATCTGCTTCTAAAACCAAAACGGAGCTTTCTAACTGAATGGTTGTCAATGTGTGAATTCAACTGACGGAGTTACAGTCACGTGTGGATACAGCGGTTTGCAAACCCTTTCTGTACAGAATCCCAGAACTGGCATTTCAAGCCCTATGCCGGCATACGTACGAAACAGCAGTAAAGGTCGTCTACAACTCAGGAGAATCGTTTCCTTGAAACTGCTCTGCTGTGCGTTCATTCACCTGAGAGTTGAATCTATGTTGAGATTCAGCGAGTCAGAAACACGTTTCTCTAGGAGCTGCGTTGGGATATTCCCGAGTGAATGGGACCATAGGCTGTACAGAGAAATATCTGCTTCTAAAACCAAAACGGAGCTATCTAACTGAATGGTTGTCAATATGTGCGTTTAACTGACGGAGTTAAACTCACGTGTGGATTCAGCGGTTTGCAAACCCTTTCGGTGCAGTATCCCAAAGCCGGCATTTCCAGCCCAATGCCGGCATACGTACGAAACAGCAGTAAACTTCGTCTAAAACTCAGGAGAAACGTTTCCTTGAAACTGCTCTGCTGTGCGTTCATTCACCTGAGAGAGTTGAATCTATGTTGAGATTCAGCGAGTCAGAAACACGTTTCTCTAGGAGCTGCGTTGGGAAATTCCCGACTGAATGGGACCATAGTTTGTACAGAGAAATATCTGCTTCTAAAACCAAAACGGAGCTGTCTAACTGAATGGTTGTCCATATCTGCGTTCAACTGACGGAGTTAAACTCACGTGTAGATTCAGCGGTTTGCAAACCCTCTCTGTGCAGAATCCCAAAACCGGCATTTCCAGCCCAGTGCCATCATACATACGAAACAGCAGTAAAGTTCGTCTAAAACTCAGGAGAAACGTATCGTTGAAACTCCTCGGCTGTGCGTTCGTTCACCTAAGAGAGTGGAATCTATGTTGAGATTCACCGAGTCAGAAACACGTTTCTTCTAGGAGCTGCGTTGGGATATTGCCGAGTGAATGGGACCATAGGCTGTACAGAGAAATATCTGCTTCTAAATCCAAAACGCAGTTATGTAACTGAATGGTTCTCAATTTGTGCATTCAACTGACAGAGTTAAACTCACGTGTGGATTCAGCGGTTTGCAAACCCTTTCTGTGCAGAATCCCAAAACCGGCATTTCCAGCCCAATGCCGTCATACATATGAAACAGCAGTAAACGTCGTCTAAAACTCAGGAGAATCGTGTCCTTTAAACTGCTCTGCTGTGCGTTCATTCACCTGAGAGAGTTCAATCCATGTTGAGATTCAGCGAGTCAGAAACACGTTTCTCTAGGAGCTGCGTTGGGATATTCCCGAGTGAATGGGACCATAAGCTGTACAGAGAAATATCTGCTTCAAAAACCAAAACGGAGCTATCTAACTGAATGGTAGTCAATGTGTGCATTCAACTGACGGAGTTAAACTCACGTGTTTATTCAGCGGTTTGCAAACCGTTTCTGTGCAGAATCCCAAAGCGGCATTTGCAGCCCAATGGCGGCATACGTACGAAACAGCAGTAAACTTCGTCTCAAACTCAGGTGAAACTTTTCCTTGAAACTGCTCTGCTGTGCGCTCGTTCACCTAAGAGAGTTGAATCTATTTTGAGATTCAGCGAGTCAGAAACACGTTTCTTCTAGGAGCTGCGTTGTGATATTCCCGAGTGAAAGGGACCACAGGCTGTACAGAGAAATATCTGCTTCTAAAACCAAAACGGAGCTATCTAACTGAATGGTTCTCAATGTGTGCATTCAACTGACGGAGTTACAGTCACGTGTGGATACAGCGGTTTGCAAACCCTTTCTGTGCAGAATCCCAAAACCGGCATTTCCAGCCCTATGCCGGCATACGTACGAAACAGCAGTAAACGTCGTCTAAAACTCAGGAGAATCGTTTCCTTGAAACTGCTCTGCTGTGCGTTCATTCTCCTAAGAGGGTTGAATCTATGATGAGATTCAACGAGTCCGAAACACGTTTCTTCTAGGAGCTGCGTTGGGATATTCCCGAGTGAATGGGACCATAGGCTGTACAGAGAAATATCTGCTTCTAAAACCAAAACGGAGCTATCTAACTGAATGGTTGTCAATGTGTGCATTCAACCGAGGGAGTTAAACTCACGTGTGGATTCAGCGGTTTGCAAACCCTTTCTGTGCAGAATCCCAAAACCGGCATTTCCAGCCCAATGCCGTCATACGTACGAAAGAGCAGTAAACTTCGTCTAAAACTCAGGAGAAACGTTTCCTTGAAACTGCTCGGCTGTGCGTTCGTTCACCTAAGAGAGTTGAATCTTTGTTGAGATTCAGCGAGTCAGAAACTCGTTTCTTCTAGGAGCTGCGTTGGGATATTCACAAGTGAGTGGGACCATATGCTGTATAGAGAAATATCTGCTTCTAAAACCAAAACGGAGCTCTCTAACTGAATGGTTGTCAATGTGTGCATTCAACTGACGGAGTTAAACTCACGTGTGGATTCAGCGGTTTGCAAACCATTTCTGTGCAGAATCCCAAATCCGGCATTTCAGGCCCAATGCCGGCATACGTACGAAACAGCAGTAAACTTCGTCTAAAACTCAGGAGAATCGTTTCCTTGAAACTGCTCTGCTGTGCGTTCATTCACCTGAGAGAGTTGAATCCATGTTGAGATTCAGCGAGTCAGAAACACGTTTCTTCTAGGAGCTGCGTTGTGATATTCCCGAGTGAATGGGACCATAGGCTGTACAGAGAAATATCTGCTTCTAAAACCAAAACGGAGCTATCTAACTGAATGGTTGTCAATGTGTGCATTCAACTGACGGAGTTACATTCAGGTGTGGATACAGCGGTTTGCAAACCCTTTCTGTGCAGAATCCCAGAACCGGCATTTCCAGCCCTATGCCGGCATACATACGAAACAGCAGGAAACGTTGTCTAAAACTCAGGAGAATCGTTTCCTTGAGACTGCTCTGCTGTGCGTTCATTCACCTAAGAGAGTTGAATCTATGTTGAGATTCAACGAGTCAGAAACACGTTTCTTCTAGGAGCTGCGTTGGGATATACCCGAGTGAATGGGACCATAGTGTGTACAGAGAAATATCTGCTTCTAAAACCAAAACGGAGCTATGTAACTGAATGGTTGTCAATGTGTGCATTCAACTGACGGAGTTAAACTAACGGGTGGATTCAGCGGTTTGCAAACCCTTTCTGTGCAGAATCCCAAAACCGGCATTTGCAGCCCAATGCCGGCATACGTACGAAACAGCAGTAAACTTCGTCTAAAACTCAGGTGAAACGTTTCCTTGAAACTGCTCTGCTGTGCGCTCGTTCACCAAAGAGAGTTGAATCTATGTTGAGATTCAGCGAGTCAGAAACACGTTTCTTCTAGGAGCTGCGTTGTGATATTCCCGAGTGAATGGGACCATAGGCTGTACAGAGAAATATCTGCTTCTAAAACCAAAACGGAGCTATCTAACTGAATGGTTGTCAATGTGTGCATTCAACTGACGGAGTTACAGTCACGTGTGGATACAGCGGTTTGCAAACCCTTTCTGTGCAGAATCCCAGAACCGGCATTTCCAGCCCTATGCCGGCATACGTACGAAACAGCAGTAAACGTCGTCTAAAACTCAGGAGAATCTTTTCCTTGAAACTGCTCTGCTGTGCGTTCATTCACCTAAGAGAGTTGAATGTATGTTGAGATTCAACGAGTCAGAAACACGTTTCTTCTAGGAGCTGCGTTGGGATATTCCCGAGTGAATGGGGCCTTAGGCTGTACAGAGAAATATCTGCTTTTAAACCAAAACGGAGCTATGTAACTGAATGGTTGACAATGTGTGCATTCAACTGACGGAGTTAAACTCACGTGTGGATTCAGCGGTTTGCAAACCCTTTCTGTGCAGAATCCCAAAACCGGCATTTCCAACCCAATGCCGGCATATGTACGAAACAGCAGTAAACTTCGTCTAAAACTCAGGAGAAACGTTTCCTTGAAACTGCTCTGCTGTGCGTTCATTCACCTGAGAGTTGAATCTATGTTGAGATTCAGCGAGTCAGAAACACGTTTCTCTAGGAGCTGCGTTGGGAAATTCCCGACTGAATGGGACCATAGTTTGTACAGAGAAATATCTGCTTCTAAAACCAAAACGGAGCTGTCTAACTGAATGGTTGTCCATATCTGCGTTCAACTGACGGAGTTAAACTCACGTGTAGATTCAGCGGTTTGCAAACCCACTCTGTGCAGAATCCCAAAACCGGCATTTCCAGCCCAGTGCCATCATACATACGAAACAGCAGTAAACTTCGTCTAAAACTCAGGAGAAACGTATCGTTGAAACTCCTCGGCTGTGCGTTCGTTCACCTAAGAGAGTGGAATCTATGTTGAGATTCACCGAGTCAGAAACACGTTTCTTCTAGTAGATGCATAGGGATATTCCCGAGTGAATGGGACCATAGGGTGTACAGAGAAATATCTGCTTCTAAAACCAAAACGGAGCTATGTAACTGAATTGTTGTCAATGTGTGCATTCAACTGACGAAGTTAAACTCACGTGTGTATTCAGCGGTTTGCAAATCCTTTCTGTGCAGAATCCCAAAAGCGGCATTTGCAGCCCAATGCTGGCATACGTACGAAACTGCAGTAAACTTCGTCTAAAACTCAGGTGAAACGTTTCCTTGAAACTGCTCTGCTGTGTGCTCGTTCACCTAAGAGAGTTGAATCTATGTTGAGATTCAGCGAGTCAGAAACACGTTTCTTCTAGGAGCTGCGTTGTGATATTCCCGAGTGAATAGGACCATAGGCTGTACTGAGAAATATCTGCTTCTAAAACCAAAACGGAGCTATCTAACTGAATGGTTGTCAATGTGTGCATTCAACTGATGGAGTTACCTTCAGGTGTGGATACAGTGGTTTGCAAACCCTTTCTGTGCAGAATCCCAGAACCGGAATTTCCAGCCCTATGCCGGCATACATACGAAACAGCAGTAAACGTCGTGTAAAACTCAGGAGAATCGTTTCCTTGAGACTGCTCTGCTGTGCGTTCATTCACCTAAGAGAGTTGAATCTATGTTGAGATTCAACGAGTCAGAAACACGTTTCTTCTAGGAGCTGCGTTGGGATATACCCGAGTGAATGGGACCATAGGCTGTACAGAGAAATATCTGCTTCTAAAACCAAAACGGAGCTATCTAACTGAATGGTTGTCAATATGTGCGTTTAACTGACGGAGTGAAACTCACGGGTGGATTCAGCGGTTTTCAAACCCTTTCTGTGCAGTATCCCAAAGCCGGCATTTCCAGCCCAATGCCGGCATACGTACGAAACAGCAGTAAACTTCGTCTACAACTCAGGAGAAACGTTTCCTTGAAACTGCTCTGCTGTGCGTTCATTCACCTGAGAATTGAATCTATGTTGAGATTCAGCGAGTCAGAAACACGTTTCTCTAGGAGCTGCGTTGGGATATTCCCGAGTGAATGGGACCATAGGCTGTACAGAGAAATATCTGCTTCTAAAACCAAAACGGAGCTATCTAACTGAATGGTTGTCAATATGTCCGTTCAACTGATGGAGTTAAACTCACGTGTGGATTCAGCGGTTTGCAAACCCTCTCTGTGCAGAATCCCAAAACCGGCGTTTCCAGCCCAGTGCCATCATACATACGAAACAGCAGTAAACTTCGACTAAAACTCAGGAGAAACGTTTCCTTGAAACTCCTCGGCTGTGCGTTCGTTCACCTTTGAGAGTGGAATCTATGTTGAGATTCAGCGAGTCAGAAACACGTTTCTTCTAGTAGATGCATAGGGATATTCCCGAGTGAATGGGACCATAAGGTGTACAGAGAAATATCTGCTTCTAAAACCAAAACGGAGCTATGTAACTGAATTGTTGTCAATGTGTGCATTCAACTGACGGAGTTAAACTCACGTGTGGATTCAGCAGTTTGCAAAACCTTTCTGTGCAGAATCCCAAAAGCCGCATTTGCAGCCCAATGCTGGCATACGAACGAAACAGCAGTAAACTTCGTCTAAAACACAGGAGAAACGTTTCCTTGAAACTGCTCTGCTATGCGCTCGTTCACCTAAGACAGTTGAATCTATGTTGTGATTCAGCGAGTCAGAAGCACGTTTCTTCTAGGAGCTGCGTTGTGATATTCCCGAGTGAATAGGACCATAGGCTGTACAGAGAAATATCTGCTTCTAAAACCAAAACGGAGCTTTCTAACTGAATGGTTGTCAATGTGTGAATTCAACTGACGGAGTTACAGTCACGTGTGGATACAGCGGTTTGCAAACCCTTTCTGTACAGAATCCCAGAACTGGCATTTCAAGCCCTATGCCGGCATACGTACGAAACAGCAGTAAAGGTCGTCTACAACTCAGGAGAATCGTTTCCTTGAAACTGCTCTGCTGTGCGTTCATTCACCTGAGAGTTGAATCTATGTTGAGATTCAGCGAGTCAGAAACACGTTTCTCTAGGAGCTGCGTTGGGATATTCCCGAGTGAATGGGACCATAGGCTGTACAGAGAAATATCTGCTTCTAAAACCAAAACGGAGCTATCTAACTGAATGGTTGTCAATATGTGCGTTTAACTGACGGAGTTAAACTCACGTGTGGATTCAGCGGTTTGCAAACCCTTTCGGTGCAGTATCCCAAAGCCGGCATTTCCAGCCCAATGCCGGCATACGTACGAAACAGCAGTAAACTTCGTCTAAAACTCAGGAGAAACGTTTCCTTGAAACTGCTCTGCTGTGCGTTCATTCACCTGAGAGAGTTGAATCTATGTTGAGATTCAGCGAGTCAGAAACACGTTTCTCTAGGAGCTGCGTTGGGAAATTCCCGACTGAATGGGACCATAGTTTGTACAGAGAAATATCTGCTTCTAAAACCAAAACGGAGCTGTCTAACTGAATGGTTGTCCATATCTGCGTTCAACTGACGGAGTTAAACTCACGTGTAGATTCAGCGGTTTGCAAACCCTCTCTGTGCAGAATCCCAAAACCGGCATTTCCAGCCCAGTGCCATCATACATACGAAACAGCAGTAAAGTTCGTCTAAAACTCAGGAGAAACGTATCGTTGAAACTCCTCGGCTGTGCGTTCGTTCACCTAAGAGAGTGGAATCTATGTTGAGATTCACCGAGTCAGAAACACGTTTCTTCTAGGAGCTGCGTTGGGATATTGCCGAGTGAATGGGACCATAGGCTGTACAGAGAAATATCTGCTTCTAAATCCAAAACGCAGTTATGTAACTGAATGGTTCTCAATTTGTGCATTCAACTGACAGAGTTAAACTCACGTGTGGATTCAGCGGTTTGCAAACCCTTTCTGTGCAGAATCCCAAAACCGGCATTTCCAGCCCAATGCCGTCATACATATGAAACAGCAGTAAACGTCGTCTAAAACTCAGGAGAATCGTGTCCTTTAAACTGCTCTGCTGTGCGTTCATTCACCTGAGAGAGTTCAATCCATGTTGAGATTCAGCGAGTCAGAAACACGTTTCTCTAGGAGCTGCGTTGGGATATTCCCGAGTGAATGGGACCATAAGCTGTACAGAGAAATATCTGCTTCAAAAACCAAAACGGAGCTATCTAACTGAATGGTAGTCAATGTGTGCATTCAACTGACGGAGTTAAACTCACGTGTTTATTCAGCGGTTTGCAAACCGTTTCTGTGCAGAATCCCAAAGCGGCATTTGCAGCCCAATGGCGGCATACGTACGAAACAGCAGTAAACTTCGTCTCAAACTCAGGTGAAACTTTTCCTTGAAACTGCTCTGCTGTGCGCTCGTTCACCTAAGAGAGTTGAATCTATTTTGAGATTCAGCGAGTCAGAAACACGTTTCTTCTAGGAGCTGCGTTGTGATATTCCCGAGTGAAAGGGACCACAGGCTGTACAGAGAAATATCTGCTTCTAAAACCAAAACGGAGCTATCTAACTGAATGGTTCTCAATGTGTGCATTCAACTGACGGAGTTACAGTCACGTGTGGATACAGCGGTTTGCAAACCCTTTCTGTGCAGAATCCCAAATCCGGCATTTCAGGCCCTATGCCGGCATACGTACGAAACAGCAGTAAACTTCGTCTAAAACTCAGGAGAATCGTTTCCTTGAAACTGCTCTGCTGTGCGTTCATTCACCTGAGAGAGTTGAATCCATGTTGAGATTCAGCGAGTCAGAAACACGTTTCTTCTAGGAGCTGCGTTGTGATATTCCCGAGTGAATGGGACCATAGGCTGTACAGAGAAATATCTGCTTCTAAAACCAAAACGGAGCTATCTAACTGAATGGTTGTCAATGTGTGCATTCAACTGACGGAGTTACATTCAGGTGTGGATACAGCGGTTTGCAAACCCTTTCTGTGCAGAATCCCAGAACCGGCATTTCCAGCCCTATGCCGGCATACATACGAAACAGCAGGAAACGTTGTCTAAAACTCAGGAGAATCGTTTCCTTGAGACTGCTCTGCTGTGCGTTCATTCACCTAAGAGAGTTGAATCTATGTTGAGATTCAACGAGTCAGAAACACGTTTCTTCTAGGAGCTGCGTTGGGATATACCCGAGTGAATGGGACCATAGTGTGTACAGAGAAATATCTGCTTCTAAAACCAAAACGGAGCTATGTAACTGAATGGTTGTCAATGTGTGCATTCAACTGACGGAGTTAAACTAACGGGTGGATTCAGCGGTTTGCAAACCCTTTCTGTGCAGAATCCCAAAACCGGCATTTGCAGCCCAATGCCGGCATACGTACGAAACAGCAGTAAACTTCGTCTAAAACTCAGGTGAAACGTTTCCTTGAAACTGCTCTGCTGTGCGCTCGTTCACCAAAGAGAGTTGAATCTATGTTGAGATTCAGCGAGTCAGAAACACGTTTCTTCTAGGAGCTGCGTTGTGATATTCCCGAGTGAATGGGACCATAGGCTGTACAGAGAAATATCTGCTTCTAAAACCAAAACGGAGCTATCTAACTGAATGGTTGTCAATGTGTGCATTCAACTGACGGAGTTACAGTCACGTGTGGATACAGCGGTTTGCAAACCCTTTCTGTGCAGAATCCCAGAACCGGCATTTCCAGCCCTATGCCGGCATACGTACGAAACAGCAGTAAACGTCGTCTAAAACTCAGGAGAATCTTTTCCTTGAAACTGCTCTGCTGTGCGTTCATTCACCTAAGAGAGTTGAATGTATGTTGAGATTCAACGAGTCAGAAACACGTTTCTTCTAGGAGCTGCGTTGGGATATTCCCGAGTGAATGGGGCCTTAGGCTGTACAGAGAAATATCTGCTTTTAAACCAAAACGGAGCTATGTAACTGAATGGTTGACAATGTGTGCATTCAACTGACGGAGTTAAACTCACGTGTGGATTCAGCGGTTTGCAAACCCTTTCTGTGCAGAATCCCAAAACCGGCATTTCCAACCCAATGCCGGCATATGTACGAAACAGCAGTAAACTTCGTCTAAAACTCAGGAGAAACGTTTCCTTGAAACTGCTCTGCTGTGCGTTCATTCACCTGAGAGTTGAATCTATGTTGAGATTCAGCGAGTCAGAAACACGTTTCTCTAGGAGCTGCGTTGGGAAATTCCCGACTGAATGGGACCATAGTTTGTACAGAGAAATATCTGCTTCTAAAACCAAAACGGAGCTGTCTAACTGAATGGTTGTCCATATCTGCGTTCAACTGACGGAGTTAAACTCACGTGTAGATTCAGCGGTTTGCAAACCCACTCTGTGCAGAATCCCAAAACCGGCATTTCCAGCCCAGTGCCATCATACATACGAAACAGCAGTAAACTTCGTCTAAAACTCAGGAGAAACGTATCGTTGAAACTCCTCGGCTGTGCGTTCGTTCACCTAAGAGAGTGGAATCTATGTTGAGATTCACCGAGTCAGAAACACGTTTCTTCTAGTAGATGCATAGGGATATTCCCGAGTGAATGGGACCATAGGGTGTACAGAGAAATATCTGCTTCTAAAACCAAAACGGAGCTATGTAACTGAATTGTTGTCAATGTGTGCATTCAACTGACGAAGTTAAACTCACGTGTGTATTCAGCGGTTTGCAAATCCTTTCTGTGCAGAATCCCAAAAGCGGCATTTGCAGCCCAATGCTGGCATACGTACGAAACTGCAGTAAACTTCGTCTAAAACTCAGGTGAAACGTTTCCTTGAAACTGCTCTGCTGTGTGCTCGTTCACCTAAGAGAGTTGAATCTATGTTGAGATTCAGCGAGTCAGAAACACGTTTCTTCTAGGAGCTGCGTTGTGATATTCCCGAGTGAATAAGACCATAGGCTGTACAGAGAAATATCTGCTTCTAAAACCAAAACGGAGCTATCTAACTGAATGGTTGTCAATGTGTGCATTCAACTGATGGAGTTACCTTCAGGTGTGGATACAGTGGTTTGCAAACCCTTTCTGTGCAGAATCCCAGAACCGGAATTTCCAGCCCTATGCCGGCATACATACGAAACAGCAGTAAACGTCGTGTAAAACTCAGGAGAATCGTTTCCTTGAGACTGCTCTGCTGTGCGTTCATTCAACTAAGAGAGTTGAATCTATGTTGAGATTCAACGAGTCAGAAACACGTTTCTTCTAGGAGCTGCGTTGGGATATACCCGAGTGAATGGGACCATAGGCTGTACAGAGAAATATCTGCTTCAAAAACCAAAACGGAGCTATCTAACTGAATGGTTGTCAACATGTGCGTTTAACTGACGGAGTTAAACTCACGGGTGGATTCAGCGGTTTTCAAACCCTTTCTGTGCAGTATCCCAAAGCCGGCATTTCCAGCCCAATGCCGGCATACGTACGAAACAGCAGTAAACTTCGTCTCAAACTCAGGTGAAACGTTTCCTTGAAACTGCTCTGCTGTGCGTTCATTCACCTGAGAGTTGAATCTATGTTGAGATTCAGCGAGTCAGAAACACGTTTCTCTAGGAGCTGCGTTGGGATATTCCCGAGTGAATGGGACCATAGGCTGTACAGAGAAATATCTGCTTCTAAAACCAAAACGGAGCTATCTAACTGAATGGTTGTCAATATGTCCGTTCAACTGATGGAGTTAAACTCACGTGTGGATTCAGCGGTTTGCAAACCCTCTCTGTGCAGAATCCCAAAATCGGCGTTTCCAGCCCAGTGCCATCATACATACGAAACAGCAGTAAACTTCGACTAAAACTCAGGAGAAACGTTTCCTTGAAACTCCTCGGCTGTGCGTTCGTTCACCTTTGAGAGTGGAATCTATGTTGAGATTCAGCGAGTCAGAAACACGTTTCTTCTAGTAGATGCATAGGGATATTCCCGAGTGAATGGGACCATAAGGTGTACAGAGAAATATCTGCTTCTAAAACCAAAACGGAGCTATGTAACTGAATTGTTGTCAATGTGTGCATTCAACTGACGGAGTTAAACTCACGTGTGGATTCAGCAGTTTGCAAAACCTTTCTGTGCAGAATCCCAAAAGCCGCATTTGCAGCCCAATGCTGGCATACGAACGAAACAGCAGTAAACTTCGTCTAAAACACAGGAGAAACGTTTCCTTGAAACTGCTCTGCTGTGCGCTCGTTCACCTAAGACAGTTGAATCTATGTTGAGATTCAGCGAGTCAGAAGCACGTTTCTTCTAGGAGCTGCGTTGTGATATTCCCGAGTGAATAGGACCATAGGCTGTACAGAGAAATATCTGCTTCTAAAACCAAAACGGAGCTTTCTAACTGAATGGTTGTCAATGTGTGCATTCAACTGACGGAGTTACAGTCACGTGTGGATACAGCGGTTTGCAAACCCTTTCTGTACAGAATCCCAGAACTGGCATTTCAAGCCCTATGCCGGCATACGTACGAAACAGCAGTAAAGGTCGTCTACAACTCAGGAGAATCGTTTCCTTGAAACTGCTCTGCTGTGCGTTCATTCACCTGAGAGTTGAATCTATGTTGAGATTCAGCGAGTCAGAAACACGTTTCTCTAGGAGCTGTGTTGGGATATTCCCGAGTGAATGGGACCATAGGCTGTACAGAGAAATATCTGCTTCTAAAACCAAAACGGAGCTATCTAACTGAATGGTTGTCAATATGTGCATTTAACTGACGGAGTTAAACTCACGTGTGGATTCAGCGGTTTGCAAACCCTTTCGGTGCAGTATCCCAAAGCCGGCATTTCCAGCCCAATGCCGGCATACGTACGAAACAGCAGTAAACTTCGTCTAAAACTCAGGAGAAACGTTTCCTTGAAAATGCTCTGCTGTGCGTTCATTCACCTGAGAGAGTTGAATCTATGTTGAGATTCAGCGAGTCAGAAACACGTTTCTCTAGGAGCTGCGTTGGGAAATTCCCGACTGAATGGGACCATAGTTTGTACAGAGAAATATCTGCTTCTAAAACCAAAACGGAGCTGTCTAACTGAATGGTTGTCCATATCTGCGTTCAACTGACGGAGTTAAACTCACGTGTAGATTCAGCGGTTTGCAAACCCTCTCTGTGCAGAATCCCAAAACCGGCATTTCCAGCCCAGTGCCATCATACATACGAAACAGCAGTAAACTTCGTCTAAAACTCAGGAGAAACGTATCGTTGAAACTCCTCGGCTGTGCGTTCGTTCACCTAAGAGAGTGGAATCTATGTTGAGATTCACCGAGTCAGAAACACGTTTCTTCTAGGAGCTGCGTTGGGATATTGCCGAGTGAATGGGACCATAGGCTGTACAGAGAAATATCTGCTTCTAAATCCAAAACGCAGCTATGTAACTGAACGGTTCTCAATTTGTGCATTCAACTGACAGAGTTAAACTCACGTGTGGATTCAGCGGTTTGCAAACCCTTTCTGTGCAGAATCCCAAAACCGGCATTTCCAGCCCAATGCCGTCATACATATGAAACAGCAGTAAACGTCGTCTAAAACTCAGGAGAATCGTGTCCTTTAAACTGCTCTGCTGTGCGTTCATTCACCTGAGAGAGTTCAATCCATGTTGAGATTCAGCGAGTCAGAAACACGTTTCTCTAGGAGCTGCGTTGGGATATTCCCGAGTGAATGGGACCACAGGCTGTACAGAGAAATATCTGCTTCTAAAACCAAAACGGAGCTATCTAACTGAATGGTTCTCAATGTGTGCATTCAACTGACGGAGTTACAGTCACGTGTGGATACAGCGGTTTGCAAACCCTTTCTGTGCAGAATCCCAGAACCGGTATTTCCAGCCCTATGCCGGCATACGTACGAAACAGCAGTAAACGTCGTCTAAAACTCAGGAGAATCGTTTCCTTGAAACTGCTCTGCTGTGCGTTCATTCTCCTAAGAGTGTTGAATCTATGATGAGATTCAACGAGTCCGAAACACGTTTCTTCTAGGAGCTGCGTTGGGATATTCCCGAGTGAATGGGACCATAGGCTGTACAGAGAAATATCCGCTTCTAAAACCAAAACGGAGCTATCTAACTGAATGGTTGTCAATGTGTGCATTCAACCGAGGGAGTTAAACTCACGTGTGGATTCAGCGGTTTGCAAACCCTTTCTGTGCAGAATCCCAAAACCGGCATTTCCAGCCCAATGCCGTCATACGTACGAAAGAGCAGTAAACTTCGTCTAAAACTCAGGAGAAACGTTTCCTTGAAACTGCTCGGCTGTGCGTTCGTTCACCTAAGAGAGTTGAATCTTTGTTGAGATTCAGCGAGTCAGAAACTCGTTTCTTCTAGGAGCTGCGTTGGGATATTCACAAGTGAGTGGGACCATATGCTGTATAGAGAAATATCTGCTTCTAAAACCAAAACGGAGCTCTCTAACTGAATGGTTGTCAATGTGTGCATTCAACTGACGGAGTTAAACTCACGTGTGGATTCAGCGGTTTGCAAACCATTTCTGTGCAGAATCCCAAATCCGGCATTTCAGGCCCAATGCCGGCATACGTACGAAACAGCAGTAAACTTCGTCTAAAACTCAGGAGAATCGTTTCCTTGAAACTGCTCTGCTGTGCGTTCATTCACCTGAGAGAGTTGAATCCATGTTGAGATTCAGCGAGTCAGAAACACGTTTCTCTAGGAGCTGCGTTGTGATATTCCCGAGTGAATGGGACCATAGGCTGTACAGAGAAATATCTGCTTCTAAAACCAAAACGGAGCTATCTAACTGAATGGTTGTCAATGTGTGCATTCAACTGACGGAGTTACATTCAGGTGTGGATACAGCGGTTTGCAAACCCTTTCTGTGCAGAATCCCAGAACCGGCATTTCCAGCCCTATGCCGGCATACATACGAAACAGCAGTAAACGTTGTCTAAAACTCAGGAGAATCGTTTCCTTGAGACTGCTCTGCTGTGCGTTCATTCACCTAAGAGAGTTGAATCTATGTTGAGATTCAACGAGTCAGAAACACGTTTCTTCTAGGAGCTGCGTTGGGATATACCCGAGTGAATGGGACCATAGTGTGTACAGAGAAATATCTGCTTCTAAAACCAAAACGGAGCTTTGTAACTGAATGGTTGTCAATGTGTGCATTCAACTGACGGAGTTAAACTAACGGGTGGATTCAGCGGTTTGCAAACCCTTTCTGTGCAGAATCCCAAAACCGGCATTTGCAGCCCAATGCCGGCATACGTACGAAACAGCAGTAAACTTCGTCTAAAACTCAGGTGAAACGTTTCCTTGAAACTGCTCTGCTGTGCGCTCGTTCACCAAAGAGAGTTGAATCTATGTTGAGATTCAGCGAGTCAGAAACACGTTTCTTCTAGGAGCTGCGTTGTGATATTCCCGAGTGAATGGGACCATAGGCTGTACAGAGAAATATCTGCTTCTAAAACCAAAACGGAGCTATCTAACTGAATGGTTGTCAATATGTGCATTCAACTGACGGAGTTACAGTCACGTGTGGATACAGCGGTTTGCAAACCCTTTCTGTGCAGAATTCCAGAACCGGCATTTCCAGGCCTATGCCGGCATATGTACGAAACAGCAGTAAACGTCGTCTAAAACTCAGGAGAATCGTTTCCTTGAAACTGCTCTGCTGTGCGTTCATTCACCTAAGAGAGTTGAATCTATGTTGAGATTCAACGAGTCAGAAACACGTTTCTTCTAGGAGCTGCGTTGGGATATTCCCGAGTGAATGGGACCATAGGCTGTACAGAGAAATATCTGCTTCTAAAACCAAAACGGAGCTATGTAACTGAATGGTTGTCAATGTGTGCATTCAACTGACGGAGTTAAACTCACGTGTGGATTCAGCGGTTTGCAAACCCTTTCTGTGCAGAATCCCAAAACCGGCATTTCCAACCCAATGCCGGCATACATACGAAACAGCAGTAAACTTCGTCTAAAACTCAGGAGAAACGTTTCCTTGAAACTGCTCTGCTGTGCGTTCATTCACCTGAGAGTTGAATCTATGTTGAGATTCAGCGAGTCAGAAACACGTTTCTCTAGGAGCTGCGTTGGGATATTCCCGAGTGAATGGGAACATAGGCTGTACAGAGAAATATCTGCTTCTAAAACCAAAACGGAGCTATCTAACTGAATGGTTGTCAATATGTCCGTTCAACTGACGGAGTTAAACTCACGTGTGGATTCAGCGGTTTGCAAACCCTCTCTGTGCAGAATCAAAAACCGGCGTTTCCAGCCCAGTGCCATCATACATACGAAACAGCAGTAAACTTCGTCTAAAACTCAGGAGAAACGTTTCCTTGAAACTCCTCGGCTGTGCGTTCCTTCACCTCTGAGAGTGGAATCTATTTTGAGATTCAGCGAGTCAGAAACACGTTTCTTCTAGTAGATGCATAGGGATATTCCCGAGTGAATGGGACCATAGGGTGTAAAGAGAAATATCTGCTTCTAAAACCAAAACGGAGCTATGTAACTGAATTGTTGTCAATGTGTGCATTCAACTGACGGAGTTAAACTCACGTGTGGATTCAGCAGCTTGCAAAACCTTTCTGTGCAGAATCCCAAAAGCCGCATTTGCAGCCCAATGCTGGCATACGTACGAAACAGCAGTAAACTTCGTCTAAAACTCAGGAGAAACGTTTCCTTGAAACTGCTCTGCTGTGCGCTCGTTCACCTAGGACAGTGGAATCTATGTTGAGATTCAGCGAGTCAGAAACACTTTTCTTCTAGGAGCTGCGTTGTGATATTCCCGAGTGAATAGGACCATAGGCTGTACAGAGAAATATCTGTTTCTAAAACCAGAACGGAGCTATCTAACTGAATGGTTGTCAATGTGTGCATTCAACTGACGGAGTTACAGTCAGGTGTGGATACAGCGGTTTGCAAACCCTTTCTGTGCAGAATCCCAGAACCGGCATTTCCAGCCCTATGCCGGCATACATACGAAACAGCAGTAAACTTCGTCTAAAACTCACGTGAAACGTTTCCTTGAAACTGCTCTGCTGTGCGCTCGTTCACCTAAGAGAGTTGAATCTATGTTGAGATTCAGCGAGTCAGAAACACGTTTCTTCTAGGAGCTGCGTTGTGATATTCCCGAGTGAATGGGACCATAGGGTGTACAGAGAAATATCTGCTTCTAAAACCAAAACGGAGCTTTCTAACTGAATGTTTGTCAATGTGTGCATTCAACTGACGGAGTTACAGTCACGTGTGGATACAGCGGTTTGCAAACCCTTTCTGTGCAGAATCCCAGAACTGGCATTTCAAGCCCTATGCCGGCATACGTACGAAACAGCAGTAAACGTCGTCTAAAACTCAGGAGAATCGTTTCCTTGAAACTGCTCTGCTGTGCGTTCATTCACCTAAGAGAGTTGAGTCTATGTTGTGATTCAACGAGTCAGAAACACGTTTCTTCTAGGAGCTGCGTTGGGATATTGCCGAGTGAATGGGACCATAGGCTGTACAGAGAAATATCTGCTTCTAAAACCAAAACGGAGCTATGTAACTGAATGGTTGTCAATGTGTGCATTCAACTGACAGAGTTAAACTCACGTGTGGTTTCAGCGGTTTGCAAACCCTTTCTGTGCAGAATCCCAAAATCGGCGTTTCCAGCCCAGTGCCATCATACATACGAAACAGCAGTAAACTTCGACTAAAACTCAGGAGAAACGTTTCCTTGAAACTCCTCGGCTGTGCGTTCGTTCACCTTTGAGAGTGGAATCTATGTTGAGATTCAGCGAGTCAGAAACACGTTTCTTCTAGTAGATGCATAGGGATATTCCCGAGTGAATGGGACCATAAGGTGTACAGAGAAATATCTGCTTCTAAAACCAAAACGGAGCTATGTAACTGAATTGTTGTCAATGTCTGCATTCAACTGACGGAGTTAAACTCACGTGTGGATTCAGCAGTTTGCAAAACCTTTCTGTGCAGAATCCCAAAAGCCGCATTTGCAGCCCAATGCTGGCATACGAACGAAACAGCAGTAAACTTCGTCTAAAACACAGGAGAAACGTTTCCTTGAAACTGCTCTGCTGTGCGCTCGTTCACCTAAGACAGTTGAATCTATGTTGAGATTCAGCGAGTCAGAAGCACGTTTCTTCTAGGAGCTGCGTTGTGATATTCCCGAGTGAATACGACCATAGGCTGTACAGAGAAATATCTGCTTCTAAAACCAAAACGGAGCTTTCTAACTGAATGGTTGTCAATGTGTGCATTCAACTGACGGAGTTACAGTCACGTGTGGATACAGCGGTTTGCAAACCCTTTCTGTACAGAATCCCAGAACTGGCATTTCAAGCCCTATGCCGGCATACGTACGAAACAGCAGTAAAGGTCGTCTACAACTCAGGAGAATCGTTTCCTTGAAACTGCTCTGCTGTGCGTTCATTCACCTGAGAGTTGAATCTATGTTGAGATTCAGCGAGTCAGAAACACGTTTCTCTAGGAGCTGTGTTGGGATATTCCCGAGTGAATGGGACCATAGGCTGTACAGAGAAATATCTGCTTCTAAAACCAAAACGGAGCTATCTAACTGAATGGTTGTCAATATGTGCGTTTAACTGACGGAGTTAAACTCACGTGTGGATTCAGCGGTTTGCAAACCCTTTCGGTGCAGTATCCCAAAGCCGGCATTTCCAGCCCAATGCCGGCATACGTACGAAACAGCAGTAAACTTCGTCTAAAACTCAGGAGAAACGTTTCCTTGAAACTGCTCTGCTGTGCGTTCATTCACCTGAGAGAGTTGAATCTATGTTGAGATTCAGCGAGTCAGAAACACGTTTCTCTAGGAGCTGCGTTGGGAAATTCCCGACTGAATGGGACCATAGTTTGTACAGAGAAATATCTGCTTCTAAAACCAAAACGGAGCTGTCTAACTGAATGGTTGTCCATATCTGCGTTCAACTGACGGAGTTAAACTCACGTGTAGATTCAGCGGTTTGCAAACCCTCTCTGTGCAGAATCCCAAAACCGGCATTTCCAGCCCAGTGCCATCATACATACGAAACAGCAGTAAACTTCGTCTAAAACTCAGGAGAAACGTATCGTTGAAACTCCTCGGCTGTGCGTTCGTTCACCTAAGAGAGTGGAATCTATGTTGAGATTCACCGAGTCAGAAACACGTTTCTTCTAGGAGCTGCGTTGGGATATTGCCGAGTGAATGGGACCATAGGCTGTACAGAGAAATATCTGCTTCTAAATCCAAAACGCAGCTATGTAACTGAATGGTTCTCAATTTGTGCATTCAACTGACAGAGTTAAACTCACGTGTGGATTCAGCGGTTTGCAAACCCTTTCTGTGCAGAATCCCAAAACCGGCATTTCCAGCCCAATGCCGTCATACATATGAAACAGCAGTAAACGTCGTCTAAAACTCAGGAGAATCGTGTCCTTTAAACTGCTCTGCTGTGCGTTCATTCACCTGAGAGAGTTCAATCCATGTTGAGATTCAGCGAGTCAGAAACACGTTTCTCTAGGAGCTGCGTTGGGATATTCCCGAGTGAATGGGACCATAAGCTGTACAGCGAAATATCTGCTTCAAAAACCAAAACGGAGCTATCTAACTGAATGGTAGTCAATGTGTGCATTCAACTGACGGAGTTAAACTCACGTGTTTATTCAGCGGTTTGCAAACCGTTTCTGTGCAGAATCCCAAAGCGGCATTTGCAGCCCAATGGCGGCATACGTACGAAACAGCAGTAAACTTCGTCTCAAACTCAGGTGAAACGTTTCCTTGAAACTGCTCTGCTGTGCGCTCGTTCACCTAAGAGAGTTGAATCTATTTTGAGATTCAGCGAGTCAGAAACACGTTTCTTCTAGGAGCTGCGTTGTGATATTCCCGAGTGAATGGGACCACAGGCTGTACAGAGAAATATCTGCTTCTAAAACCAAAACGGAGCTATCTAACTGAATGGTTCTCAATGTGTGCATTCAACTGACGGAGTTACAGTCACGTGTGGATACAGCGGTTTGCAAACCCTTTCTGTGCAGAATCCCAAAACCGGCATTTCCAGCCCTATGCCGGCATACGTACGAAACAGCAGTAAACGTCGTCTAAAACTCAGGAGAATCGTTTCCTTGAAACTGCTCTGCTGTGCGTTCATTCTCCTAAGAGTGTTGAATCTATGATGAGATTCAACGAGTCCGAAACACGTTTCTTCTAGGAGCTGCGTTGGGATATTCCCGAGTGAATGGGACCATAGGCTGTACAGAGAAATATCCGCTTCTAAAACCAAAACGGAGCTATCTAACTGAATGGTTGTCAATGTGTGCATTCAACCGAGGGAGTTAAACTCACGTGTGGATTCAGCGGTTTGCAAACCCTTTCTGTGCAGAATCCCAAAACCGGCATTTCCAGCCCAATGCCGTCATACGTACGAAAGAGCAGTAAACTTCGTCTAAAACTCAGGAGAAACGTTTCCTTGAAACTGCTCGGCTGTGCGTTCGTTCACCTAAGAGAGTTGAATCTTTGTTGAGATTCAGCGAGTCAGAAACTCGTTTCTTCTAGGAGCTGCGTTGGGATATTCACAAGTGAGTGGGACCATATGCTGTATAGAGAAATATCTGCTTCTAAAACCAAAACGGAGCTCTCTAACTGAATGGTTGTCAATGTGTGCATTCAACTGACGGAGTTAAACTCACGTGTGGATTCAGCGGTTTGCAAACCATTTCTGTGCAGAATCCCAAATCCGGCATTTCAGGCCCAAAGCCGGCATACGTACGAAACAGCAGTAAACTTCGTCTAAAACTCAGGAGAATCGTTTCCTTGAAACTGCTCTGCTGTGCGTTCATTCACCTGAGAGAGTTGAATCCATGTTGAGATTCAGCGAGTCAGAAACACGTTTCTCTAGGAGCTGCGTTGTGATATTCCCGAGTGAATGGGACCATAGGCTGTACAGAGAAATATCTGCTTCTAAAACCAAAACGGAGCTATCTAACTGAATGGTTGTCAATGTGTGCATTCAACTGACGGAGTTACATTCAGGTGTGGATACAGCGGTTTGCAAACCCTTTCTGTGCAGAATCCCAGAACCGGCATTTCCAGCCCTATGCCGGCATACATACGAAACAGCAGTAAACGTTGTCTAAAACTCAGGAGAATCGTTTCCTTGAGACTGCTCTGCTGTGCGTTCATTCACCTAAGAGAGTTGAATCTATGTTGAGATTCAACGAGTCAGAAACACGTTTCTTCTAGGAGCTGCGTTGGGATATACCCGAGTGAATGGGACCATAGTGTGTACAGAGAAATATCTGCTTCTAAAACCAAAACGGAGCTATGTAACTGAATGGTTGTCAATGTGTGCATTCAACTGACGGAGTTAAACTAACGGGTGGATTCAGCGGTTTGCAAACCCTTTCTGTGCAGAATCCCAAAACCGGCATTTGCAGCCCAATGCCGGCATACGTACGAAACAGCAGTAAACTTCGTCTAAAACTCAGGTGAAACGTTTCCTTGAAACTGCTCTGCTGTGCGCTCGTTCACCAAAGAGAGTTGAATCTATGTTGAGATTCAGCGAGTCAGAAACACGTTTCTTCTAGGAGCTGCGTTGTGATATTCCCGAGTGAATGGGACCATAGGCTGTACAGAGAAATATCTGCTTCTAAAACCAAAACGGAGCTATCTAACTGAATGGTTGTCAATGTGTGCATTCAACTGACGGAGTTACAGTCACGTGTGGATACAGCGGTTTGCAAACCCTTTCTGTGCAGAATTCCAGAACCGGCATTTCCAGGCCTATGCCGGCATATGTACGAAACAGCAGTAAACGTCGTCTAAAACTCAGGAGAATCGTTTCCTTGAAACTGCTCTGCTGTGCGTTCATTCACCTAAGAGAGTTGAATCTATGTTGAGATTCAACGAGTCAGAAACACGTTTCTTCTAGGAGCTGCGTTGGGATATTCCCGAGTGAATGGGACCATAGGCTGTACAGAGAAATATCTGCTTCTAAAACCAAAACGGAGCTATGTAACTGAATGGTTGTCAATGTGTGCATTCAACTGACGGAGTTAAACTCACGTGTGGATTCAGCGGTTTGCAAACCCTTTCTGTGCAGAATCCCAAAACCGGCATTTCCAACCCAATGCCGGCATACATACGAAACAGCAGTAAACTTCGTCTAAAACTCAGGAGAAACGTTTCCTTGAAACTGCTCTGCTGTGCGTTCATTCACCTGAGAGTTGAATCTATGTTGAGATTCAGCGAGTCAGAAACACGTTTCTCTAGGAGCTGCGTTGGGATATTCCCGAGTGAATGGGAACATAGGCTGTACAGAGAAATATCTGCTTCTAAAACCAAAACGGAGCTATCTAACTGAATGGTTGTCAATATGTCCGTTCAACTGACGGAGTTAAACTCACGTGTTGATTCAGCGGTTTGCAAACCCTCTCTGTGCAGAATCAAAAACCGGCGTTTCCAGCCCAGTGCCATCATACATACGAAACAGCAGTAAACTTCGTCTAAAACTCAGGAGAAACGTTTCCTTGAAACTCCTCGGCTGTGCGTTCCTTCACCTCTGAGAGTGGAATCTATGTTGATATTCAGCGAGTCAGAAACACGTTTCTTCTAGTAGATGCATAGGGATATTCCCGAGTGAATGGGACCATAGGGTGTAAAGAGAAATATCTGCTTCTAAAACCAAAACGGAGCTATGTAACTGAATTGTTGTCAATGTGTGCATTCAACTGACGGAGTTAAACTCACGTGTGGATTCAGCAGTTTGCAAAACCTTTCTGTGCAGAATCCCAAAAGCCGCATTTGCAGCCCAATGCTGGCATACGTACGAAACAGCAGTAAACTTCGTCTAAAACTCAGGAGAAACGTTTCCTTGAAACTGCTCTGCTGTGCGCTCGTTCACCTAAGACAGTTGAATCTATGTTGAGATTCAGCGAGTCAGAAACACGTTTCTTCTAGGAGCTGCGTTGTGATATTCCCGAGTGAATAGGACCATAGGCTGTACAGAGAAATATCTGTTTCTAAAACCAGAACGGAGCTATCTAACTGAATGGTTGACAATGTGTGCATTCAACTGACGGAGTTACAGTCAGGTGTGGATACAGCGGTTTGCAAACCCTTTCTGTGCAGAATCCCAGAACCGGCATTTCCAGCCCTATGCCGGCATACATACGAAACAGCAGTAAACTTCGTCTAAAACTCACGTGAAACGTTTCCTTGAAACTGCTCTGCTGTGCGCTCGTTCACCTAAGAGAGTTGAATCTATGTTGAGATTCAGCGAGTCAGAAACACGTTTCTTCTAGGAGCTGCGTTGTGATATTCCCGAGTGAATGGGACCATAGGGTGTACAGAGAAATATCTGCTTCTAAAACCAAAACGGAGCTTTCTAACTGAATGGTGGTCAATGTGTGCATTCAACTGACGGAGTTACAGTCACGTGTGGATACAGCGGTTTGCAAACCCTTTCTGTGCAGAATCCCAGAACTGGCATTTCAAGCCATATGCCGGCATACGTACGAAACAGCAGTAAACGTCGTCTAAAACTCAGGAGAATCGTTTCCTTGAAACTGCTCTGCTGTGCGTTCATTCACCTAAGAGAGTTGAGTCTATGTTGTGATTCAACGAGTCAGAAACACGTTTCTTCTAGGAGCTGCGTTGGGATATTGCCGAGTGAATGGGACCATAGGCTGTACAGAGAAATATCTGCTTCTAAAACCAAAACGGAGCTATGTAACTGAATGGTTGTCAATGTGTGCATTCAACTGACAGAGTTAAACTCACGTGTGGTTTCAGCGGTTTGCAAACCCTTTCTGTGCAGAATCCCAAAACCGGCATTTCCAGCCCAATGCCGTCATACGTACGAAACAGCAGTAAACTTCGTCTAAAACTCAGGAGAATCGTTTCCTTGAAACTGCTCGGCTGTGCGTTCGTTCACCTAAGGGAGTTGAATCTATGTTGAGATTCAGCGACTGAGAAACACGTTTCTTCTAGGAGCTGCGTTGGGATATTCACGAGTGAATGGGACCATATGCTGTATAGAGAAATATCTGCTTCTAAAACCAAAACGGAGCTATCTAACTGAATGGTTGTCAATGTGTGCATTCAACTGACGGAGTTAAAATCACGTGTGGATTCAGCGGTTTGCAAACCCTTTCTGTGCAGAATCCCAAAAGCGGCATTTGCAGCCCAATGCCGGCATACGTACGAAACAGCAGTAAACTTCGTCTAAAACTCAGGTGAAACGTTTCCTTGAAAGTGCTCTGCTGTGCGCTCGTTCACCTAAGAGAGTTGAATCTATGTTGAGATTCAGCGAGTCAGAAACACGTTTCTTCTAGGAGCTGCGTTGTGATATTCCCGAGTGAATGGAAGCATAGGCTGTACAGAGAAATATCTGCTTCTAAAACCAAAACGGAGCTATGTAACTGAATGGTTGTCAATGTGTGCATTCAACTGACGGAGTTAAACTCACGTGTGGATTCAGCGGTTTGCAAACCCTTTCTGTGCAGAATCCCAAAACCGGCATTTCCAACCCAATGCCGGCATACATACGAAACAGCAGTAAACTTCGTCTAAAACTCAGGAGAAACGTTTCCATGAAACTGCTCTGCTGTGCGTTCATTCACCTGAGAGTTGAATCTATGTTGAGATTCAGCGAGTCAGAAACACGTTTCTCTAGGAGCTGCGTTGGGATATTCCCGAGTGAATGGGACCATAGGCTGTACAGAGAAATATCTGCTTCTAAAACCAAAACGGAGCTATCTAACTGAATGGTTGTCAATATGTGCGTTTAACTGACGGAGTTAAACTCACGTGTGGATTCAGCGGTTTGCAAACTCTTTCTGTGCAGTATCCCAAAGCCGGCATTTCCAGCCCAATGCCGGCATACGTACGAAACAGCAGTAAACTTCGTCTAAAACTCAGGAGAAACGTTTCCTTGAAACTGCTCTGCTGTGCGTTCATTCACCTGAGAGAGTTGAATCTATGTTGAGATTCAGCGAGTCAGAAACACGTTTCTCTAGGAGCTGCGTTGGGAAATTCCCGACTGAATGGGACCATAGCTTGTACAGAGAAATATCTGCTTCTAAAACCAAAACGGAGCTGTCTAACTGAATGGTTGTCCATATCTGCGTTCAACTGACGGAGTAAAACTCATGTGTAGATTCATCGGTTTGCAAACCCTCTCTGTGCAGAATCCCAAAACCGGCATTTCCAGCCCAGTGCCATCATACATACGAAACAGCAGTAAACTTCGTCTAAAACTCAGGAGAAACGTATCGTTGAAACTCCTCGGCTGTGCGTTCGTTCACCTAAGAGAGTGGAATCTATGTTGAGATTCACCGAGTCAGAAACACGTTTCTTCTAGTAGATGCATAGGGATATTCCCGAGTGAATGGGACCATAGGGTGTACAGAGAAATATCTGCTTCTAAAACCAAAACGGAGCTATGTAACTGAATTGTTGTCAATGTGTGCATTCAACTGACGGAGTTAAACTCACGTGTGGATTCAGCAGTTTGCAAAACCTTTCTGTGCAGAATCCAAAAAGCCGCATTTGCAGCCCAATGCTGGCATACGAACGAAACAGCAGTAAACTTCGTCTAAAACTCAGGAGAAACGTTTCCTTGAAACTGCTCTGCTGTGCGCTCGTTCACCTAAGACAGTTCAATCTATGTTGAGATTCAGCGAGTCAGAAGCACGTTTCTTCTAGGAGCTGCGTTGTGATATTCCCGAGTGAATAGGACCATAGGCTGTACAGAGAAATATCTGCTTCTAAAACCAAAACGGAGCTTTCTAACTGAATGGTTGTCAATGGGTGCATTCAACTGACGGAGTTACAGTCACGTGTGGTTACAGCGGTTTGCAAACCCTTTCTGTACAGAATCCCAGAACTGTCATTTCAAGCCCTATGCCGGCATACGTACGAAACAGCAGTAAAGGTCGTCTAAAACTCAGGAGAATCGTTTCCTTGAAACTGCTCTGCTGTGCGTTCATTCACCTGAGAGTTGAATCTATGTTGAGATTCAGCGAGTCAGAAACACGTTTCTCTAGGAGCTGCGTTGGGATATTCCCGAGTGAATGGGACCATAGGCTGTACAGAGAAATATCTGCTTCTAAAACCAAAACGGAGCTATCTAACTGAATGGTTGTCAATATGAGCGTTTAACTGACGGAGTTAAACTCACGTGTGGATTCAGCGGTTTGCAAACCCTTTCGGTGCAGTATCCCAAAGCCGGCATTTCCAGTCCAATGCCGGCATACGTACGAAACAGCAGTAAACTTCGTCTAAAACTCAGGAAAAACGTTTCCTTGAAACTGCTCTGCTGTGCGTTCATTCACCTGAGAGAGTTGAATCTATGTTGAGATTCAGCGAGTCAGAAACACGTTTCTCTAGGAGCTGCGTTGGGAAATTCCCGACTGAATGGGACCATAGTTTGTACAGAGAAATATCTGCTTCTAAAACCAAAACGGAGCTGTCTAACTGAATGGTTGTCCATATCTGCGTTCAACTGACGGAGTTAAACTCACGTGTAGATTCAGCGGTTTGCAAACCCTCTCTGTGCAGAATCCCAAAACCGGCATTTCCAGCCCAGTGCCATCATACATACGAAACAGCAGTAAACTTCGTCTAAAACTCAGGAGAAACGTATCGTTGAAACTCCTCGGCTGTGCGTTCGTTCACCTAAGAGAGTGGAATCTATGTTGAGATTCACCGAGTCAGAAACACGTTTCTTCTAGGAGCTGCGTTGGGATATTGCCGAGTGAATGGGACCATAGGCTGTACAGAGAAATATCTGCTTCTAAATCCAAAACGCAGCTATGTAACTGAATGGTTCTCAATTTGTGCATTGAACTGACGGAGTTAAACTCACGTGTGGATTCAGCGGTTTGCAAACCCTTTCTGTGCAGAATCCCAAAAGCGGCATTTCCAACCCAATGCCGGCATACATACGAAACAGCAGTAAACTTCGTCTAAAACTCAGGAGAAACGTTTCCTTGAAACTGCTCTGCTGCGCGTTCATTCACCTGAGAGTTGAATCTATGTTGAGATTCAGCGAGTCAGAAACACGTTTCTCTAGGAGCTGCGTTGGGATATTCCCGAGTGAATGGGACCATAGGCTGTACAGAGAAATATCTGCTTCTAAAACCAAAACGGAGCTATCTAACTGAATGGTTGTCAATATGTGCGTTTAACTGATGGAGTTAAACTCACGTGTGGATTCAGCGGTTTGCAAACCCTTTCTGTGCAGTATCCCAAAGCCGGCATTTCCAGCACAATGCCGGCATACGTACGAAACAGCAGTAAACTTCGTCTAAAACTCAGGAGAAACGTTTCCTTGAAACTGCTCTGCTGTGCGTTCATTCACCTGAGAGAGTTGAATCTATGTTGAGATTCAGCGAGTCAGAAACACGTTTCTCTAGGAGCTTCGTTGGGAAATTCCCGACTGAATGGGACCATAGTTTGTACAGAGAAATATCTGCTTCTAAAACCAAAACGGAGCTGTCTAACTGAATGGTTGTCCATATCTGCGTTCAACTGACGGAGTTAAACTCACGTGTAGATTCAGCGGTTTGCAAACTCTCTCTGTGCAGAATCCCAAAACCGGCATTTCCAGCCCAGTGCCATCATACATACGAAACAGCAGTAAACTTTGTCTAAAACTCAGGAGAAACGTATCGTTGAAACTCCTTGGCTGTGCGTTCGTTCACCTAAGAGAGTGGAATCTATGTTGAGATTCACCGAGTCAGAAACACGTTTCTTCTAGTAGATGCATAGGGATATTCCCGAGTGAATGGGACCATAGGGTGTACAGAGAAATATCTGCCTCTAAAACCAAAACGGAGCTATGTAACTGAATTGTTGTCAATGTGTGCATTCAACTGACGGAGTTAAACTCACGTGTGTATTCAGCGGTTTGCAAATCCTTTCTGTGCAGAATCCCAAAAGCGGCATTTGCAGCCCAATGCTGGCATACGTACGAAACTGCAGTAAACTTCGTCTAAAACTCAGTTGAAACGTTTCCTTGAAACTGCTCTGCTGTGCGCTCGTTCACCTAAGAGAGTTGAATCTATGTTGAGATTCAGCGAGTCAGAAACACGTTTCTTCTAGGAGCTGCGTTGTGATATTCCCGAGTGAATAGGACCATAGGCTGTACAGAGAAATATCTGCTTCTAAAACCAAAACGGAGCTATCTAACTGAATGGTTGTCAATGTGTGCATTCAACTGATGGAGTTACATTCAGGTGTGGATACAGTGGTTTTCAAACCCTTTCTGTGCAGAATCCCAGAACCGGCATTTCCAGCCCTATGCCGGCATACATACGAAACAGCAGTAAACGTCGTCTAAAACTCAGGAGAATCGTTTCCTTGAGACTGCTCTGTTGTGCGTTCATTCAACTAAGAGAGTTGAATCTATGTTGAGATTCAACGAGACAGAAACACGTTTCTTCTAGGAGCTGCGTTGGGATATACCCGAGTGAATGGGACCATAGGCTGTACAGAGAAATATCTGCTTCTAAAACCAAAACGGAGCTATCTAACTGAATGGTTGTCAATATGTGCGTTTAACTGACGGAGTTAAACTCACGTGTGGATTCAGCGGTTTGCAAACCCTTTCTGTGCAGTATCCCAAAGCCGGCATTTCCAGCCCAATGCCGGCATACGTACGAAACAGCAGTAAACTTCGTCTAAAACTCAGGAGAAACGTTTCCTTGAAACTGCTCTGCTGTGCGTTCATTCACCTGAGAGTTGAATCTATGTTGAGATTCAGCGAGTCAGAAACACGTTTCTCTAGGAGCTGCGTTGGGATATTCCCGAGTGAATGGGACCATAGGCTGTACAGAGAAATATCTGCTTCTAAAACCAAAACGGAGCTATCTAACTGAATGGTTGTCAATATGTCCGTTCAACTGACGGAGTTAAACTCACGTGTGGATTTAGCGGTTTGCAAACCCTCTCTGTGCAGAATCCCAAAACCGGCGTTTCCAGCCCAGTGCCATCATACATACGAAACAGCAGTAAACTTCGTCTAAAACTCAGGAGAAACGTTTCCTTGAAACTCCTCGGCTGTGCGTTCGTTCACCTCTGAGAGTGGAATCTATGTTGAGATTCAGCGAGTCAGAAACACGTTTCTTCTAGTAGATGCATAGGGATATTCCCGAGTGAATGTGACCATAGGGTGTACAGAGAAATATCTGCTTCTAAAACCAAAACGGAGCTATGTAACTGAATTGTTGTCAATGTGTGCATTCAACTGACGGAGTTAAACTCACGTGTGGATTCAGCAGTTTGCAAAACCTTTCTGTGCAGAATCCGAAAAGCCGCATTTGCAGCCCAATGCTGGCATACGAACGAAACAGCAGTAAACTTCGTCTAAAACTCAGGAGAAACGTTTCCTTGAAACTGCTCTGCTGTGCGCTCGTTCACGTAAGACAGTTGAATCTATGTTGAGATTCAGCGAGTCAGAAACACGTTTCTTCTAGGAGCTGCGTTGTGATATTCCCGAGTGAATGGGACCATAGGCTGTACAGAGAAATATCTGCTTCTAAAACCAAAACGGAGCTTTCTAACTGAATGGTTGTCAGTGTGTGCATTCAACTGACGGAGTTACAGTCACGTGTGGATACAGCGGTTTGCAAACCCTTTCTGTACAGAATCCCAGAACTGGCATTTCAAGCCCTATGCCGGCATACGTACGAAACAGCAGTAAAGGTCGTCTAAAACTCAGGAGAATCGTTTCCTTGAAACTGCTCTGCTGTGCGTTCATTCACCTGAGAGTTGAATCTATGTTGAGATTCAGCGAGTCAGAAACACGTTTCTCTAGGAGCTGCGTTGGGATATTCCCGAGTGAATGGGACCATAGGCTGTACAGAGAAATATCTGCTTCTAAAACCAAAACGGAGCTATGTAACTGAATGGTTGTCAATGTGTGCATTCAACTGACAGAGTTAAACTCACGTGTGGATTCAGCGGTTTGCAAACCCTTTCTGTGCAGAATCCCAAAACCGGCATTTCCAGCCCAATGCCGTCATACATATGAAACAGCAGTAAACGTCGTCTAAAACTCAAGAGAATCGTTTCCTTGAGACTGCTCTGCTGTGCGTTCATTCACCTAAGAGAGTTGAATCTATGTTGAGATTCAACGAGTCAGAAACACGTTTCTTCTAGGAGCTGCGTTGTGATATTCCCGAGTGAATGGGACCATAGGCTGTACAGAGAAATATCTGCTTCTAAAACCAAAACGGAGCTATGTAACTGAATGGTTGTCAATGTGTGCATTCAACTGACGGAGATAAACTCACGTGTGGATTCAGCGGTTTGCAAACCCTTTCTGTGCAGAATCCCAAAACCCGCATTTCCAACCCAATGCCGGCATACGTACGAAACAGCAGTAAACTTCGTCTAAAACTCAGGAGAAACGTTTCCTTGAAACTGCTCTGCTGTGCGTTCATTCACCTGAGAGTTGAATCTATGTTGAGTTTCAGCGAGTCAGAAACACGTTTCTCTAGGAGCTGCGTTGGGATATTCCCGAGTGAATGGGACCATAGGCTGTACAGAGAAATAACTGCTTATGAAACCAAAACGGAGCTATCTAACTGAATGGTTTTCAATGTGTGCATTCAACTGACGGAGTTACAGTCAGGTTTGGATACAGCGGTTTGCAAACCCTTTCTGTGCAGAATCCCAGAACCGGCATTCCCAGACCTATGCCGGCATACGTACGAAACAGCAGTAAACGTCGTCTAAAACTCAGGAGAATCGTGTCTTTGAAACTGCTCTGCTGTGCGTTCATTCACCTGAGAGTTGAATCTATGTTGAGATTCAGCGAGTCAGAAACACGTTTCTTCTAGGAGCTGCGTTGTGATATTCCCGAGTAAATGGGACCACAGGCTGTACAGAGAAATATCTGCTTCTAAAACCAAAACGGAGCTATCTAACTGAATGGTTGTCAATGTGTGCATTCAACCGAGGGAGTTAAACTCACGTGTGGATTCAGCGGTTTGCAAACCCTTTCTGTGCAGAATCCCAAAACCGGCATTTCCAGCCCAATGCCGTCATACGTATTAAAGAGCAGTAAACTTCGTCTAAAACTCAGGAGAAACGTTTCCTTGAAACTGCTCGGCTGTGCGTTCGTTCACCTAAGAGAGTTGAATCTTTGTTGAGATTCAGCGAGTCAGAAACTCGTTTCTTCTAGGAGCTGCGTTGGGATATTCACAAGTGAGTGGGACCATATGCTGTATAGAGAAATATCTGCTTCTAAAACCAAAACGGAGCTATCTAACTGAATGGTTGTCAATGTGTGCATTCAACTGACGGAGTTAAACTCACGTGTGGATTCAGCGGTTTGCAAACCATTTCTGTGCAGAATCCCAAATCCGGCATTTCCAGCCCAATGCCGGCATACGTACGAAACAGCAGTAAACTTCGTCTAAAACTCAGTATAATCGTTTCCTTGAAACTGCTCTGCTGTGCGTTCATTCACCTGAGAGAGTTGAATCCATGTTGAGATTCAGCGAGTCAGAAACACGTTTCTCTAGGAGCTGCGTTGTGATATTCCCGAGTGAATGGGACCATAGGCTGTAGAGAGAAATATCTGCTTCTAAAACCAAAACGGAGCTATCTAACTGAATGGTTGTCAATGTGTGCATTCAACTGACGGAGTTACATTCAGGTGTGGATACAGCGGTTTGCAAACCCTTTCTGTGCAGAATCCCAGAACCGGCATTTCCAGCCCTATGCCGGCATACATACGAAACAGCAGTAAACGTTGTCTAAAACTCAGGAGAATCGTTTCCTTGAGACTGCTCTGCTGTGCGTTCATTCACCTAAGAGAGTTGAATCTATGTTGAGATTCAACGAGTCAGAAACACGTTTCTTCTAGGAGCTGCGTTGGGATATACCCGAGTGAATGGGACCATAGTGTGTACAGAGAAATATCTGCTTCTAAAACCAAAACGGAGCTATGTAACTGAATGGTTGTCAATGTGTGCATTCAACTGACGGAGTTAAACTCACGGGTGCATTCAGCAGTTTGCAAACCCTTTCTGTGCAGAATCCCAAAACCGGCATTTTCAGCCCAATGCCGGCATACGTACGAAACAGCAGTAAGCTTCGTCTAAAACTCAGGTGAAACGTTTCCTTGAAACTGCTCTGCTGTGCGCTCGTTCACCTAAGAGAGTTGAATCTATGTTGAGATTCAGCGAGTCAGAAACACGTTTCTTCTAGGAGCTGCGTTGTGATATTCCCGAATGAATGGGACCATAGGCTGTACAGAGAAATATCTGCTTCTAAAACCAAAACGGAGCTATCTAACTGAATGGTTGTCAATGTGTGCATTCAACTGACGGAGTTACAGTCAGGTGTGGATACAGCGGTTTGCAAACCCTTTCTGTGCAGAATCCCAGAACCGGCATTTCCAGCCCTATGCCGGCATACATACGAAACAGCAGTAAACGTCGTCTAAAACTCAGGAGAATCATTTCCTTGAAACTGCTCTGCTGTGCGTTCATTCAGGTAAGAGAGTTGAATCTATGTTGAGATTCAACGAGTCAGAAACACGTTTCTTCTAGGAGCTGCGTTGGGATATTCCCGAGTGAATGGGACCATAGGCTGTACAGAGAAATATCTGCTTCTAAAACCAAAACGGAGCTATGTAACTGAATGGTTGTCAATGTGTGCATTCAACTGACGGAGTTAAACTCACGTGTGGATTCAGCGGTTTGCAAACCCTTTCTGTGCAGAATCCCAAAACCGGCATTTCCAACCCAATGCCGGCATACGTACGAAACAGCAGTAAACTTCGTCTAAAACTCAGGAGAAACGTTTCCTTGAAACTGCTCTGCTGTGCGTTCATTCACCTGAGAGTTGAATCTATGTTGAGATTCAGCGAGTCAGAAACACGTTTCTCTAGGAGCTGCGTTGGGATATTCCCGAGTGAATGGGACCATAGGCTGTACAGAGCAATATCTGCTTCTAAAACCAAAACGGAGCTATCTAACTGAATGGTTGTCAATGTGTGCATTCAACTGACCGAGTTACAGTCAGGTGTGGATACAGCGGTTTGCAAATCCTTTCTGTGCAGAATCCCAGAACCGGCATTTCCAGACCTATGCCGGCATACGTACGAAACAGCAGTAAACGTCGTCTAAAACTCAGGAGAATCGTTTCCTTGAAACTGCTCTGCTGTGCGTTCATTCACCTGAGAGAGTTGAATCCAGGTTGAGATTCAGCGAGTCAGAAACACGTTTCTCTAGGAGCTGCGTTGGGATATTCACGAGTGAATGGGACCATAGGCTGTACAGAGAAATATCTGCTTCAAAAACCAAAACGGAGCTATCTAACTGAATGGTAGTCAATGTGTGCATTCAACTGATGGAGTTAAACTCACGTGTTTATTCAGCGGTTTGCAAACGGTTTCTGTGCAGAATCCCAAAGCGGCATTTGCAGCCCAATGCCGGCATACGTACGAAACAGCAGTAAACTTCGTCTACAACTCAGGTGAAACGTTTCCTTGAAACTGCTCTGCTGTGCACTCGTTCACCTAAGAGAGTTGAATCTATGTTGAGATTCAGCGAGTCAGAAACACGTTTCTTCTAGGAGCTGCCTTGTGATATTCCCGAGTGAATGGGACCACAGGCTGTACAGAGAAATATCTGGTTCTAAAACCAAAACGGAGCTATCTAACTGAATGGTTCTCAATGTGTGCATTCAACTGACGGAGTTACAGTCATGTGTGGATACAGCGGTTTGCAAACCCTTTCTGTGCAGAATCCCAAAACCGGGATTTCCAGCCCTATGCCGGCATACGTACGAAACAGCAGTAAACGTCGTCTAAAACTCAGGAGAATCGTTTCCTTGAAACTGCTCTGCTGTGCGTTCATTCTCCTAAGAGTGTTGAATCTATGATGAGATTCAACGAGTCAGAAACACGTTTCTTCTAGGAGCTGCGCTGGGATATTCCCGAGTGAATGGGACCATAGGCTGTACAGAGAAATATCTGCTTCTAAAACCAAAACGGAGCTATCTAACTTAATGGTTGTCAATGTGTGCATTCAACCGAGGGAGTTAAACTCACGTGTGGATTCAGCGGTTTGCAAACCCTTTCTGTGCAGAATCCCAAAACCGGCATTTCCAGCCTAATGCCGTCATACGTACGAAAGAGCAGTAAACTTCGTCTAAAACTAAGGAGAAACGTTTCCTTGAAACTGCTCTGCTGTGCGTTCGTTCACCTAAGAGAGTTGAATCTTTGTTGAGATTCAGCAAGTCAGAAACTCGTTTCTTCTAGGAGCTGCGTTGGGATATTCACAAGTGAGTGGGACCCTATGCTGTATAGAGAAATATCTGCTTCTAAAACCAAAACGGAGCTATCTAACTGAATGGTTGTCAATGTGTGCATTCAACTGACGGAGTTAAACTCACGTGTGGATTCAGCGGTTTGCAAACCATTTCTGTGCAGAATCCCAAAACCGGCATTTCCAGCCCAATGCCGGCATACGTACGAAACAGCAGTAAACTTCGTCCAAAACTCAGGAGAATCGTTTCCTTGAAACTGCTCTGCTGTGCGTTCATTCACCTGAGAGAGTTGAATCCATGTTGAGATTCAGGGAGTCAGAAACACGTTTCTCTAGGAGCTGCGTTGTGATATTCCCGAGTGAATGGGACCATAGGCTGTACAGAGAAATATCTGCTTCTAAAACCAAAACGGAGCTATCTAACTGAATGGTTGTCAATGTGTGCATTCAACTGACGGAGTTACATTCAGGTGTGGATACAGCGGTTTGCAAACCCTTTCTGTGCAGAATCCCAGAACCGGCATTTCCAGCCCTATGCCGGCATACATACGAAACAGCAGTAAACGTTGTCTAAAACTCAGGAGAATCGTTTCCTTGAGACTGCTCTGCTGTGCGTTCATTCACCTAAGAGAGTTGAATCTATGTTGAGATTCAACGAGTCAGAAACACGTTTCTTCTAGGAGCTGCGTTGGGATATACCCGAGTGAATGGGACCATAGTGTGTACAGAGAAATATCTGCTTCTAAAACCAAAACGGAGCTATGTAACTGAATGGTTGTCAATGTGTGCATTCAACTGACGGAGTTAAACTCACGGGTGCATTCAGCGGTTTGCAAACCCTTTCTGTGCAGAATCCCAAAACCGGCATTTGCAGCCCAATGCCGGCATACGTACGAAACAGCAGTAAACTTCGTCTAAAACTCAGGTGAAACGTTTCCTTGAAACTGCTCTGCTGTGCGCTCGTTCACCTAAGAGAGTTGAATCTATGTTGAGATTCAGCGAGTCAGAAACACGTTTCTTCTAGGAGCTGCGTTGTGATATTCCCGAATGAATGGGACCATAGGCTGTACAGAGAAATATCTGCTTCTAAAACCAAAACGTAGCTATCTAACTGAATGGTTGTCAATGTGTGCATTCAACTGACGGAGTTACAGTCACGAGTGGATACAGCGGTTTGCAAACCCTTTCTGTGCAGAATCCCAGAACCGGCATTTCCAGCCCTATGCCGGCATACATACGAAACAGCAGTAAACGTCGTCTAAAACTCAGGAGAATCATTTCCTTGAAACTGCTCTGCTGTGCGTTCATTCACCTAAGAGAGTTGAATCTATGTTGAGATTCAACGAGTCAGAAACACGTTTCTTCTAGGAGCTGCGTTGGGATATTCCCGAGTGAATGGGACCATAGGCTGTACAGAGAAATATCTGCTTCTAAAACCAAAACGGAGCTATGTAACTGAATGGTTGTCAATGTGTGCATTCAACTGACGGAGTTAAACTCACGTGTGGATTCAGCGGTTTGCAAACCCTTTCTGTGCAGAATCCCAAAACCGGCGTTTCCAACCCAATGCCGGCATACGTACGAAACAGCAGTAAACTTCGTCTAAAACTCAGGAGAAACGTTTCCTTGAAACTGCTCTGCTGTGCGTTCATTCACCTGAGAGTTGAATCTATGTTCAGATTCAGCGAGTCAGAAACACGTTTCTCTAGGAGCTGCGTTGGGATATTCCCGAGTGAATGGGACCATAGGCTGTACAGAGCAATATCTGCTTCTAAAACCAAAACGGAGCTATCTAACTGAATGGTTGTCAATATGTGCGTTTAACTGACGGAGTTAAACTCACGTGTGGATTCAGCGGTTTGCAAACCCTTTCTGTGCAGTATCCCAAAGCCGGCATTTCAAGCCCAATGCCGGCATACGTACGAAACAGCAGTAAACTTCGTCGAAAACTCAGGAGAAACCTTTCCTTGAAACTGCTCTGCTGTGCGTTCATTCACCTGAGAGAGTTGAATCTATGTTGAGATTCAGCGAGTCAGAAACACGTTTCTCTAGGAGCTGCGTTGGGAAATTCCCGACTGAATGGGACCATAGCTTGTACAGAGAAATATCTGCTTCTAAAACCAAAACGGAGCTGTCTAACTGAATGGTTGTCCATATCTGCGTTCAACTGACGGAGTTAAACTCACGTGTAGATTCAGCGGTTTGCAAACCCTCTCTGTGCAGAATCCCAAAACCGGCATTTCCAGCCCTATGCCGGCATACGTACGAAATAGCAGTAAACTTCGTCTAAAACTCAGGTGAAACGTTTCCTTGAAACTGCTCTGCTGTGCTCTCGTTCACCTAAGAGAGTTGAATCTATGTTGAGATTCAGCGAGTCAGAAACACGTTTCTTCTAGGAGATGGGTTGTGATATTCCCGAGTGAATAGGACCATAGGCTGTACAGAGAAATATCTGCTTCTAAAACCAAAACGGAGCTTTCTAACTGAATGGTTGTCAATGTGTGCATTCAACTGACGGAGTTACATTCAGGTGTGGATACAGCGGTTTGCAAACCCTTTCTGTGCAGAATCCCAGAACCGGCATTTCCAGCCCTATGCCGGCATACATATGAAACAGCAGTAAACGTCGTCTAAAACTCAGGAGAATCGTTTCCTTGAGACTGCTCTGCTGTGCCTTCATTCACCTAAGAGAGTTGAATCTTTGTTGAGATTCAACGAGTCAGAAACACGTTTCTTCTAGGAGCTGCGTTGGGATATACCCGAGTGAATGGGACCATAGGCTGTACAGAGAAATATCTGCTTCTAAAACCAAAATGGAGCTATGTAACTGAATGGTTGTCAATGTGTGCATTCAACTGACGGAGATAAACTCACGTGTGGATTCAGCGGTTTGAAAACCCTTTCTGTGCAGAATCCCAAAACCGGCATTTCCAACCCAATGCCGGCATACGTACGAAACAGCAGTAAACTTCGTCTAAAACTCAGGATAAACGTTTCCTTGAAACTGCTCTGCTGTGCGTTCATTCACCTGAGAGTTGAATCTATGTTGAGATTCAGCGAGTCAGAAACACGTTTCTCTAGGAGCTGCGTTGTGATATACCCGAGTGAATGGGACCATAGGCTGTACAGAGAAATATCTGCTTCTAAAACCAAAACGGAGCTATCTAACTGAATGGTTGTCAATGTGTGCATTCAACTGACGGAGTTACAGTCAGGTGTGGATACAGCGGTTTGCAAAGCCTTTCTGTGCAGAATCCCAGAACCGGCATTTCCAGACCTATGCCGGCATACGTACGAAACAGCAGTAAACGTCGTCTAAAACTCAGGAGAAACGTTTCCTTGAAACTGCTCTGCTGTGCGTTCATTCACCTGAGAGATGAATCTATGTTGAGATTCAGCGAGTCAGAAACACGTTTCTCTAGGAGCTGCGTTGGGATATTCCCGAGTGAATGGGACCATAGGCTGTACAGAGAAATATCTGCTTCTAAAACCAAAACGGAGCTATCTAACTGAATGGTTGTCAATATGTGCGTTTAACTGACGGAGTTAAACTCACGTGTGGATTCAGCGGTTTGCAAACCCTTTCTGTGCAGTATCCCAAAGCCGGCATTTCAAGCCCAATGCCGGCATACGTACGAAACAGCAGTAAACTTCGTCGAAAACTCAGGAGAAACGTTTCCTTGAAACTGCTCTGCTGTGCGTTCATTCACCTGAGATAGTTGAATCTATGTTGAGATTCAGCGAGTCAGAAACACGTTTCTCTAGGAGCTGCGTTGGGAAATTCCCGACTGAATGGGACCATAGCTTGTACAGAGAAATATCTGCTTCTAAAACCAAAACGGAGCTGTCTAACTGAATGGTTGTCCATATCTGCGTTCAACTGACGGAGTTAAACTCACGTGTAGATTCAGCGGTTTGCAAACCCTCTCTGTGCAGAATCCCAAAACCGGCATTTCCAGCCCAGTGCCATCATACATACGAAACAGCAGTAAACTTCGTCTAAAACTCAGGAGAAACGTATCGTTGAAACTCCTCGGCTGTGCGTTCGTTCACCTAAGAGAGTGGAATCTATGTTGAGATTCACCGAGTCAGAAACACGTTTCTTCTAGTAGATGCATAGGGATATTCCCGAGTGAATGGGACCATAGGGTGTACAGAGAAATATCTGCTTCTAAAACCAAAACCCAGCTTTCTAACTGAGTGGTTGTCAACGGGTGCATTCAACTGACGGAGTTAAACTCACGTGTGGATTCAGCTGTTTGCAAACCCTTTCTGTGCAGAATCCCAAAACCGGCATTTCCAGCCCAATGCCGGCATACGTACGAAACAGTAGTAAACTTCGACTAAAACTCAGGAGAAACGTTTCCTTGAAACTGCTCGGTAGTGCGTTCGTTCACCTAAGAGAGTTGAATGTATGTTGAGATTCAGTGAGTCAGAAACACGTTTCTCCCGGAGCTGCGTTGGGATTTTCCCGAGTGAATGGGACCATAGGCTGTACAGAGAAATATCTTCTTCTAAAACCAAAATGGAGCTATCTAACTGAATGGTTGTCAATATGTGCGTTCAACTGACGGAGTTAAACTCACGTGTGGATTCAGCGGATTGCAAACACTTTCTGTGCAGAATACCAAAACCGGCATTTCCAGCCCAGTGCCATCATACATACGAAACAGCAGTAAACTTCGTCTAAAACTCAGGAGAAACGTTTCCTTGAAACTCCTCGGCTGTGCGTTCGTTCACCTAAGAGAGTGGAATCTATGTTGAGATTCACCGAGTCAGAAACACGCTTCTTGTAGTAGATGCATAGGGATATTCCCGAGTGAATGGGACCATAGGCTGTACAGAGAAATATCTGCTTCAAAAACCAAAACGGAGCTATCTAACTGAATGGTAGTCAATGTGTGCATTCAACTGACGGAGTTAAACTCACGTGTTTATTCAGCGGTTTGCAAACCGTTTCTGTGCAGAATCCCAAAGCGGCATTTGCAGCCCAATGCCGGCATACGTACGAAACAGCAGTAAACTTCGTCTAAAACTCAGGTGAAACGTTTCCTTGAAACTGCTCTGCTGTGCGCTCGTTCACCTAAGAGAGTTTAATCTATGTTGAGATTCAGCGAGTCAGAAACACGTTTCTTCTAGGAGCTGCGTTGTGATATTCCCGAGTGAATGGGACCACAGGCTGTACAGAGAAATATCTGCTTCTAAAACCAAAACGGAGCTATCTAACTGAATGGTTCTGAATGTGTGCATTCAACTGACGGAGTTACAGTCACGTGTGGATACAGCGGTTTGCAAACCATTTCTGTGCAGAATCCCAAAACCGGCATTTCCAGCCCTATGCCGGCATACGTACGAAACAGCAGTAAACGTCGTCTAAAACTCAGGAGAATCGTTTCCTTGAAACTGCTCTGCTGTGCGTTCATTCTCCTAAGAGTGTTGAATCTATGATGAAATTCAACGAGTCAGAAACACGTTTCATCTAGGAGCTGCGTTGGGATATTCCCGAGTGAATGGGACCATAGGCTGTACAGAGAAATATCTGCTTCTAAAACCAAAACGGAGCTATCTAACTGAATGGTTGTCAATGTGTGCATTCAACCGAGGGAGTTAAACTCACGTGTGGATTCAGCGGTTTGCAAACCCTTTCTGTGCAGAATCCCAAAACCGGCATTTCCAGCCCAATGCCGTCATACGTACGAAAGAGCAGTAAACTTCGTCTAAAACTCAGGAGAAACGTTTCCTTGAAACTGCTTGGCTGTGCGTTCGTTCACCTAAGAGAGTTGAATCTTTGTTGAGATTCAGCGAGTCAGAAACTCGTTTCTTCTAGGAGCTGCGTTGGGATATTCACAAGTGAGTGGGACCATATGCTGTATAGAGAAATATCTGCTTCTAAAACCAAAACGGAGCTATCTAACTGAATGGTTGTCAATGTATGCATTCAGCTGACGGAGTTAAACTCACGTGTGGATTCAGCGGTTTGCAAACCATTTCTGTGCAGAATCCCAAAACCGGCATTTCCAGCCCAATGCCGGCATACGTACGAAACAGCAGTAAACTTCGTCTAAAACTCAGGAGAATCGTTTCCTTGAAACTGCTCTGCTGTGCGTTCATTCACCTGAGAGAGTTGAATCCATGTTGAGATTCAGCGAGTCAGAAACACGTTTCTCTAGGAGCTGCGTTGGGATATTCACGAGTGAATGGGACCGTAGGCTGTGCAGAGAAATATCTGCTTCTAAAACCAAAACGGAGCTATCTAACTGAATGGTTGCCAATGTGTGCATTCAACTGACGGAGTTAAAGTCACGTGTGGATACAGCGGTTTGCAAACTCTTTCTGTGCAGAATCCCAAAACCGGCATTGCCAGCCCTATGCCGGCATACCTACGAAATAGCAGTAAACGTCGTCTAAAACTCAGGAGAATCGTTTCCTTGAAACTGCTCTGCTGTGCGTTCATTCACCTAAGAGAGGTGAATCTATGTTGAGTTTCAAAGAGTCAGAAACACCTTTCTTCTAGGAGCTGCGTTGGGATATTCCCGAGTGAATCGGACCATAGGCTGTACAGAGAAATATCTGCTTCTAAAACCAAAATGGAGCTATCTAACTGAATGGTTGTCAATGTGTGCATTCAACTTATGGAGTTAAACTCACGTGTGGATTCAGCGGTTTGCAAACCCTTTCTGTGCAGAATCCCAAAACCGGCATTTCCAGCCCAGTGCCATCATACAAACGAAACAGCAGTAAACTTGGTGTAAAACTCAGGAGAAACGTTTCCTTGAAACTCCTCGGCTGTGCGTTCGGTCACCTAAGAGAGTGGAATCTATGTTGAGATTCAGCGAGTCAGAAACACGTTTCGTCTAGGAGATGCGTTGGGATATTCCCGAGTGAATGTGACCATAGGGTGTACAGAGAAATATCTGCTTCTAAAACCAAAACCCAGCTTTCTAACTGAATGGTTGTCAACGGGTGCATTCAACCGAGGGAGTTAAACTCACGTGTGGATTCAGCGGTTTGCAAACCCTTTCTGTGCAGAATCCCAAAACTGGCATTTCCAGCCCAATGCCGTTATACGTACGAAAGAGCAGTAAACTTCGTCAAAAACTCAGGAGAAACGTTTCCTTGAAACTGCTCGGCTGTGCGTTCGTTCACCTAAGAGAGTTGAATCTTTGTTGTGATTCAGCGAGTCAGAAACTCGTTTCTTCTAGGAGCTGCATTGGAATATTCACAAGTGAGTGGGACCACATGCTGTATAGAGAAATATTTGCTTCTAAAACCAAAACGGAGCTATCTAACTGAATGGTTGTCAATGTGTGCATTCAACTGACGGAGTGAAACTCACGTGTGGATTCAGCGGTTTGCAAACCCTTTCTGTGCAGTATCCCAAAGCCGGCATTTCCAGCCCAATGCCGGCATACGTACGAAACAGCAGTAAACTTCGTCTAAAACTCAGGAGAAACGTTTCCTTGAAACTGCTCTGCTGTGCGTTCATTCACCTGAGAGAGTTGAATCTATGTTGAGATTCAGCGAGTCAGAAACACGTTTCTCTAGGAGCTGCATTGGGAAATTCCCGACCGAATGCGACCATAGGCTGTACAGAGAAATATCTGCTTCTAAAACCAAAACGGAGCTGTCTAACTGAATGGTTGTCCATATCTGCGTTCAACTGACGGAGTTAAACTCACGTGTAGATTCAGCGGTTTGCAAACCCTCTCTGTGCAGAATCCCAAAACCGGCATTTCCAGCCCAGTGCCATCATACATACGAAACAGCAGTAAACTTCGTCTAAAACTCAGGAGAAACGTATCGTTGAAACTCCTCGGCTGTGCGTTCGTTCACCTAAGAGAGTGGAATCTATGTTGAGATTCACCGAGTCAGAAACACGCTTCTTGTAGTAGATGCATAGGGATATTCCCGAGTGAATGGGACCATAGGGTGTACAGAGAAATATCTGCTTCTAAAACCAAAACGGAGCTATGTAACTCAATTGTTGTCAATGTGTGCATTCAACTGACGGAGTTAAACTCACGTGTGTATTCAGCGGTTTGCAAATCCTTTCTGTGCAGAATCCCAAAAGCGGCATTTGCAGCCCAATGCTGGCATACGTACGAAACTGCAGTAAACTTCGTCTAAAACTCAGGTGAAACGTTTCCTTGAAACTGCTCTGCTGTGCGCTCGTTCACCTAAGAGAGTTGAATCTATGTTGAGATTCAGCGAGTCAGAAACACGTTTCTTCTAGGAGCTGCGTTGTGATATTCCCGAGTGAATGGGACCATAGGCTGTACAGAGAAATATCTGCTTCTAAAACCAAAACGGAGCTATCTAACTGAATGGTTGTCAATGTGTGCATTCAACTCACGGAGTTACAGTCAGGTGTGGATACAGTGGTTTGCAAACCCTTTCTGTGCAGAATCACAGAACCGGCATTTCCAGCCCTATGCCAGCATACATACTAAACAGCAGTAAACGTCGTCTAAAACTCAGGAGAATCGTTTCCTTGAGACTGCTCTGCTGTGCGTTCATTAACCTAAGAGAGTTGAATCTATGTTGAGATTCAGCGAGTCAGAAACACGTTTCTTCTAGGAGCTGCGTTGGGATATACCCGAGTGAATGGGACCATAGTGTGTACAGAGAAATATCTGCTTCTAAAACCAAAACGGAACTATGTAACTGAATGGTTGTCAATGTGTGCATTCAACTGATGGAGTTAAACTCACGGGTGGATTCAGCGGTTTGCAAACCCTTTCTATGCAGAATCCCAAAACCGGCATTTGCAGCCCAATGGCGGCATACGTACGAAACAGCAGTAAACTTCGTCTAAAACTCAGGTGAAACGTTTCCTTGAAACTGCTCTGCTGTGCGCTCGTTCACCTAAGAGAGTTGAATCTATGTTGAGATTCAGCGAGTCAGAAACACGTTTCTTCTAGGAGCTGCGTTGTGATATTCCCGAGTGAATGGGACCATAGGCTGTACAGAGAAATATCTGCTTCTAAAACCAAAACGGAGCTATCTAATTGAATGGTTGTCAATGTGTGCATTCAACTCACGGAGTTACAGTCACGTGTGGATACAGCGGTTTGCAAACCCTTTCTGTGCAAAATCCCAGAACCGGCATTTCCAGCCATATGCCGGCATACGTACGAAACAGCAGTAAACGTCGTCTAAAACTCAGGAGAATCGTTACCTTGAAACTGCTCTGCTGTGCATTCGTTCACCTAAGAGAGTTGAATCTATGCTGAGATTCAGCGAGTCAGAAAAACGTTTCTTCTAGGAGCTGCGTTGGGATATTCCCGAGTGAATGGGACCATAGGCTGTACAGAGAAATATCTGCTTCTAAAACCAAAACGGAGCTATCTAACTGAATGGTTGTCAATGTGTGCATTCAACTGACGGAGTTAAACTCACGTGTGCATTCAGCGGTTTGCAAATCCTTTCTGTTCAGAATCTCAAAACCGGCATTTCCAGCCCAATGCCGTCATACGTACGAAACAGTAGTAAACTTCGTCTAAAACTCAGGAGAAACGTTTCCTTGAAACTGCTCGGCTGTGCGTTCGTTCACCTAAGAGAGTTGAATCTATGTTGAGATTCAGCGAGTCAGAAACACGTTTCTTCTAGGAGCTGCGTTGGGATATTCGCGAGTGATAGGGACCATATGCTGTATAGAGAAATATCTCCTTCTAAAACCAAAACAGAGCTATCTAACTGAATGGTTGTCAATGTGTGCATTCAACTGCCGGAGTTACACTCACGTGTGGATTCAGCAGTTTGCAAACCCTTTCTGTGCAGAATCCCAAAATCGGCATTTCCAGCCCAATGACGGCATACGTATGAAACAGCAGTAAACTTCGTCTAAAACTCAGGAGAAACGTTTCCTTGAAACTGCTCTGCTGTGCGTTCATTCACCTGAGAGTTGAATCTATGTTGAGATTCATTGAGTCAGAAACACGTTTCTCTAGGAGCTGCGTTGTGATATTCCCGATTGAATTGGACCATAGGCTGTACAGAGAAATATCTGCTTCTAAAACCAAAACGGAGCTATCTAACTGAATGGTTGTCAATGTGTGCATTCAACTGACGGAGTTACAGTCAGGTGTGGATACAGCGGTTTGCAAACCCTTTATGTGCAGAATCCCAGAACCGGCATTTCGAGCCCTATGCCGGCATACGTACGAAACAGCAGTAAACGTCGTCTAAAACTCAGGAGAATCGTTTCCTTGAAACTGCTCTGCTCTGCGTTCATTCACCTAAGAGAGTTGAATCTATGTTGAAATTCAACGAGTCAGAAACACGTTTCTTCTAGGAGCTGCGTTGGGATATACCCGAGTGAATGGGACCATAGGCTGTACAGAGAAATATCTGCTTCTAAAACCAAAACGGAGGTATCTAACTGAATGGTTGTCAATGTGTGCATTCAACTGACGGAGTTAAACTCACGTGTGGATTCAGCGGTTTGCAAACCCTTTCTGTGCAAAATCCCAAAACCGGCATTTCCAACCCAATGCCGGCATACGTACGAAACAGCAGTAAACTTCGTCTAAAATTCAGGAGAAACGTTTCCTTGAAACTGTTCTGCTGTGCGTTCATTCACCTGAGAGTTGAATCTATGTTGAGATTCAGCGAGTCAGAAACACGTTTCTCTAGGAGCTGCGTTGGGATATTCCCGAGTGAATGGGACCATAGGCTGTACAGAGAAATATCTGCTTCTAAAACCAAAACGGAGCTATCTAACTGAATGGTTGTCAATATGTCCGTTCAACTGACGGAGTTAAACTCACGTGTGGATTCAGCGGTTTGCAAACCCTCTCTGTGCAGAATCCCAAAACCGGCATTTCCAGCCCAGTGCCATCATACAAACGAAACAGCAGTAAACTTCGTCTAAAACTCAGGAGAAACGTTTCCTTGAAACTCCTCGGCTGTGCGTTCGTTCACCTAAGAGAGTGGAATCTATGTTGAGATTCAGCGAGTCAGAAACACGTTTCTTCTAGTAGATGCATAGGGATATTCCCGAGTGAATGGGACCATAGGGTGTACAGAGAAATATCTGCTTCTAAAACCAAAACGGAGCTATGTAACTGAATTGTTGTCAATGTGTGCATTCAACTGACGGAGTTAAACTCACGTGTGGATTCAGCGGATTGCAAATCCTTTCTGTGCAGAATCCCAAAAGCGGCATTTGCAGCCCAATGCTGGCATATGTACGAAACAGCAGTAAACATCGTCTAAAACTCAGGTGAAACGTTTCCTTGAAACTGCTCTGCTGTGCGCTCGTTCACCTAAGAGAGTTGAATCTATGTTGAGATTCAGCGAGTCAGAAACACGTTTCTTCTAGGAGCTGCGTTTTGATATTCCCGAGTGAATGGGACCACAGGCTGTACAGAGAAATATCTGCTTCTAAAACCAAAACGGAGCTATCTAACTGAATGGTTGTCAATGTGTGCATTCAACTGACGGAGTTACAGTCACGTGTGGATACAGCGGTTTGCAAACCCTTTCTGTGCAAAATCCCAGAACCGGCATTTCCAGCCATATGCCGGCATACGTACGAAACAGCAGTAAACGTCGTCTAAAAGTCAGGAGAATCGTTACCTTGAAACTGCTCCGCTGTGCATTCGTTCACCTAAGAGAGTTGAATCTATGTTGAGATTCAGCGAGTCAGAAACACGTTTCTTCTAGGAGCTGCGTTGGGATATTCCCGAGTGAATGGGACCATAGGCTGTACAGAGAAATATCTGCTTCTAAAACCAAAACGGAGCTATCTAACTGAATGGTTGTCAATGTGTGCATTCAACTGACGGAGTTAAACTCACGTGTGCATTCAGCGGTTTGCAAATCCTTTCTGTGCAGAATCCCAAAACCGGCATTTCCAGCCCAATGCCGTCATACGTACGAAACAGTAGTAAACTTCGTCTAAAACTCAGGAGAAACGTTTCCTTGAAACTGCTCGGCTGTGCGTTCGTTCACCTAAGAGAGTTGAATCTATGTTGAGATTCAGCGAGTCAGAAACACGTTTCTTCTAGGAGCTGCGTTGGGATATTCACGAGTGATAGGGACCATATGCTGTATAGAGAAATATCTCTTTCTAAAACCAAAACAGAGCTATCTAACTGAATGGTTGTCAATGTGTGCATTCAACTGCCGGAGTTACACTCACGTGTGGATTCAGCAGTTTGCAAACCCTTTCTGTGCAGAATCCCAAAATCGGCATTTCCAGCCCAATGACGGCATACGTATGAAACAGCAGTAAACTTCGTCTAAAACTCAGGAGAAACGTTTCCTTGAAACTGCTCTGCTGTGCGTTCATTCACCTGAGAGTTGAATCTATGTTGAGATTCATTGAGTCAGAAACACGTTTCTCTAGGAGCTGCGTTGTGATATTCCCGATTGAATTGGACCATAGGCTGTACAGAGAAATATCTGCTTCTAAAACCAAAACGGAGCTATCTAACTGAATGGTTGTCAATGTGTGCATTCAACTGACGGAGTTACAGTCAGGTGTGGATACAGCGGTTTGCAAACCCTTTATGTGCAGAATCCCAGAACCGGCATTTCGAGCCCTATGCAGGCATACGTACGAAACAGCAGTAAACGTCGTCTAAAACTCAGGAGAATCGTTTCCTTGAAACTGCTCTGCTCTGCGTTCATTCACCTAAGAGAGTTGAATCTATGTTGAAATTCAATGAGTCAGAAACACGTTTCTTCTAGGAGCTGCGTTGGGATATACCCGAGTGAATGGGACCAAAGGCTGTACAGAGAAATATCTGCTTCTAAAACCAAAACGGAGGTATCTAACTGAATGGTTGTCAATGTGTGCATTCAACTGACGGAGTTAAACTCACGTGTGGATTCAGCGGTTTGCAAACGCTTTCTGTGCAAAATCCCAAACCGGCATTTCCAACCCAATGCCAGCATTCGTACGAAACAGCAGTAAACTTCATCTAAAATTCAGGAGAAACGTTTCCTTGAAACTGTTCTGCTGTGCGTTCATTCACCTGAGAGTTGAATCTATGTTGAGATTCAGCGAATCAGAAACACGTTTCTCTAGGAGCTGCGTTGGGATATTCCCGAGTGAATGGGACCATAGGCTGTACAGAGAAATATCTGCTTCTAAAACCAAAACGGAGCTATCTAACTGAATGGTTGTCAATATGTCCGTTCAACTGACGGAGTTAAACTCACGTGTGGATTCAGCGGTTTGCAAACCCTCTCTGTGCAGAATCCCAAAACCGGCATTTCCAGCCCAGTGCCATCATACAAACGAAACAGCAGTAAACTTCGTCTAAAACTCAGGAGAAACGTTTCCTTGAAACTGCTCTGCTGTGCATTCATTCACCTGAGAGAGTTGAATCCATGTTGAGATTCAGCGAGTCAGAAACACGTTTCTCTAGGACCTGCGTTGTGATATTCCCGAGTGAATGGGACCATAGGCTGTACAGAGAAATATCTGCTTCTAAAACCAAAACGGAGCTATCTAACTGAATGGTTGCCAATGTGTGCATTCAACTGACGGAGTTAACGTCACGTGTGGATACAGCGGTTTGCAAACTCTTTCTGTGCAGAATCCCAAAACCGGCATTGCCAGCCCTATGCCGGCATATGTACGAAATAGCAGTAAACGTAGTCTAAAACTCAGGAGAATCGTTTCCTTGAAACTGCTCTGCTGTGCGTTCATTCACCTAAGAGAGGTGAATCTATGTTGAGATTCAAAGAGTCAGAAACTCGTTTCTTCTAGGAGCTGCGTTGGGATATTCCCGAGTGAATGGGAGCATAGTCTGTACAGAGAAATATCTGCTTCTAAAACCAAAATGGAGCTATCTAACTGAATGGTTGTCAATGTGTGCATTCAACTTATGGAGTTAAACTCACGTGTGGATTCAGCGGTTTGCAAACCCTTTCTGTGCAGAATCCCAAAACCGGCATTTCCAGCCCAGTGCCATCATACATACGAAACAGCAGTAAACTTGGTGTAAAACTCAGGAGAAACGTTTCCTTGAAACTCCTCGGCTGTGCATTCGGTCACCTAAGAGAGTGGAATCTATGTTGAGATTCAGCGAGTCAGAAACACGTTTCTTCTAGGAGCTGCGTTGTGATATTCCCGAGTGAATGGGACCATAGGCTGTACAGAGAAATATCTGCTTCTAAAACCAAAACGGAGCTATCTAACTGAATGGTTGTCAATGTGTGCATTCAACTGACGGAGTTACAGTCACGTGTGGATACAGCGGTTTGCAAACCCTTTCTGTGCAGAATCCCAAAACCGGCATTTCCAGCCCTATGCCGGCATACGTACGAAACAGCAGTAAACGTCGTCTAAAACTCAGGAGAATCGTTTCCTTGAAACTGCTCTGCTGTGCGTTCATTCTCCTAAGAGTGTTGATTCTATGATGAGATTCAACGAGTCAGAGACACGTTTCTTCTAGGAGCTGCGTTGGGATATTGCCGAGTGAATGGGACCATAGTCTGTACAGAGAAATATCTGCTTCTAAAACCAAAACGGAGCTATCTAACTGAATGGTTGTCAATGTGTGCATTCAACCGAGGGAGTTAAGCTCACGTGTGGATTCAGCGGTTTGCAAACCCTTTCTGTGCACAATCCCAAAACTGGCATTTCCAGCCCAATGCCAGCATTCGTACGAAACAGCAGTAAACTTCGTCTAAAACTCAGGAGAAACGTTTCCTTGAAACTGCTCTGCTGTGCGTTCATTCACCTGAGAGAGTTGAATCTATGTTGAGATTCAGCGAGTCAGAAACACGTTTCTTCTAGGAGCTGCGTTGGGATATACCCGAGTGAATGGGACCATAGTGTGTACAGAGAAATATCTGCTTCTAAAACCAAAACGGAACTATGTAACTGAATGGTTGTCAATGTGTGCATTCAACTGATGGAGTTAAACTCACGGGTGGATTCAGCGGTTTGCAAACCCTTTCTATGCAGAATCCCAAAACCGGCATTTGCAGCCCAATGGCGGCATACGTACGAAACAGCAGTAAACTTCGTCTAAAACTCAGGTGAAACGTTTCCTTGAAACTGCTCTGCTGTGCGCTCGTTCACCTAAGAGAGTTGAATCTATGTTGAGATTCAGCGAGTCAGAAACACGTTTCTTCTAGGAGCTGCGTTGGGATATTCCCGAGTGAATGGGACCATAGGCTGTACAGAGAAATATCTGCTTCTAAAACCAAAACGGAGCTATCTAACTGAATGGTTGTCAATGTGTGCATTCAACTGACGGAGTTAAACTCACGTGTGCATTCAGCGGTTTGCAAATCCTTTCTGTGCAGAATCCCAAAACCGGCATTTCCAGCCCAATGCCGTCATACGTACGAAACAGTAGTAAACTTCGTCTAAAACTCAGGAGAAACGTTTCCTTGAAACTGCTCGGCTGTGCGTTCGTTCACCTAAGAGAGTTGAATCTATGTTGAGATTCAGCGAGTCAGAAACACGTTTCTTCTAGGAGCTGCGTTGGGATATTCACGAGTGATAGGGACCATATGCTGTATAGAGAAATATCTCCTTCTAAAACCAAAACAGAGCTATCTAACTGAATGGTTGTCAATGTGTGCATTCAACTGACGGAGTTACACTCACGTGTGGATTCAGCAGTTTGCAAACCCTTTCTGTGCAGAATCCCAAAATCGGCATTTCCAGGCCAATGACGGCATACGTATGAAACAGCAGTAAACTTCGTCTAAAACTCAGGAGAAACGTTTCCTTGAAACTGCTCTGCTGTGCGTTCATTCACCTGAGAGTTGAATCTATGTTGAGATACATTGAGTCAGAAACACGTTTCTCTAGGAGCTGCGTTGTGATATTCCCGATTGAATTGGACCATAGGCTGTACAGAGAAATATCTGCTTCTAAAACCAAACGGAGCTATCTAACTGAATGGTTCTCAATGTGTGCGTTCAACTGACGGAGTTACAGTCACGTGTGGATACAGCGGTTTGCAAACCCTTTCTGTGCAGAATCCCAAAACCGGCATTTCCAGCCCTATGCCGGCATATGTACGAAACAGCAGTAAACGTCGTCTAAAACTCAGGAGAATCGTTTCCTTGAAACTGCTCTGCTGTGCGTTCATTCTCCTAAGAGTGTTGATTCTATGATGAGATTCAACGAGTCAGAGACACGTTTCTTCTAGGAGCTGCGTTGGGATATTGCCGAGTGAATGGGACCATAGTCTGTACAGAGAAATATCTGCTTCTAAAACCAAAACGGAGCTATCTAACTGAATGGTTGTCAATGTGTGCATTCAACCGAGGGAGTTAAGCTCACGTGTGGATTCAGCGGTTTGCAAACCCTTTCTGTGCACAATCCCAAAACTGGCATTTCCAGCCCAATGCCAGCATTCGTACGAAACAGCAGTAAACTTCGTCTAAAACTCAGGAGAAACGTTTCCTTGAAACTGCTCTGCTGTGCGTTCATTCACCTGAGAGAGTTGAATCTATGTTGAGATTCAGCGAGTCAGAAACACGTTTCTCTAGGAGCTGCGTTGGGAAATTCCCGACTGAATGGGACCATAGGCTGTACAGAGAAATATCTGCTTCTAAAACCAAAGCGGAGCTGTCTAACTGAATGGTTGTCCATTTCTGCGTTCAACTGACGGAGTTAAACTCACGTGTAGATTCAGCGGTTTGCAAACTCTCTCTGTCCAGAATCCCAAAACCGGCATTTCCAGCCCAGTGCCATCATACATACGAAACAGCAGTAAACTTCGTCTAAAACTCAGGAGAATCGTTTCCTTGAAACTGCTCTGCTGTGCATTCATTCACCTGAGAGAGTTGAATCCATGTTGAGATTCAGCGAGTCAGAAACACGTTTCTCTAGGACCTGCGTTGTGATATTCCCGAGTGAATGGGACCATAGGCTGTACAGAGAAATATCTGCTTCTAAAACCAAAACGGAGCTATCTAACTGAATGGTTGCCAATGTGTGCATTCAACTGACGGAGTTAACGTCACGTGTGGATACAGCGGTTTGCAAACTCTTTCTGTGCAGAATCCCAAAACCGGCATTGCCAGCCCTATGCCGGCATACGTACGAAATAGCAGTAAACGTAGTCTAAAACTCAGGAGAATCGTTTCCTTGAAACTGCTCTGCTGTGCGTTCATTCACCTAAGAGAGGTGAATCTATGTTGAGATTCAAAGAGTCAGAAACACGTTTCTTCTAGGAGCTGCGTTGGGATATTCCCGAGTGAATGGGACCATAGGCTGTACAGAGAAATATCTGCTTCTAAAACCAAAATGGAGCTATCTAACTGAATGGTTGTCAATGTGTGCATTCAACTTATGGAGTTAAACTCACGTGTGGATTCAGCGGTTTGCAAACCCTTTCTGTGCAGAATCCCAAAACCGGCATTTCCAGCCCAGTGCCATCATACATACGAAACAGCAGTAAACTTGGTGTAAAACTCAGGAGAAACGTTTCCTTGAAACTCCTCGGCTGTGCGTTCGGTCACCTAAGAGAGTGGAATCTATGTTGAGATTCAGCGAGTCAGAAACACGTTTCGTCTAGGAGACGCGTTGGGATATTCCCGAGTGAATGTGACCATAGGGTGTACAGAGAAATATCTGCTTCTAAAACCAAAACCCAGCTTTCTAACTGAGTGGTTGTCAACGGGTGCATTCAACTGACGGAGTTAAACTCACGTGTGGATTCAGCTGTTTGCAAACCCTTTCTGTGCAGAATCCCAAAACCGGCATTTCCAGCCCAATGCCGTCATACGTACGAAACAGTAGTAAACTTCGACTAAAACTCAGGAGAAACGTTTCCTTGAAACTGCTCAGCTGTGGGTTCGTTCACCTAAGAGAGTTGAATGTATGTTGAGATTCAGCGAGTCCGAAACACGTTTCTCCAGGAGCTGCGTTGGGATATTCCCGAGTGAATGGGACCATAGGCTGTACAGAGAAATATCTTCTTCTAAAACCAAAATGGAGCTATCTAACTGAATGGTTGTCAATATGTGCGTTCAACTGACGGAGTTAAACTCACGTGTGGATTCAGCGGATTGCAAACACTTTCTGTGCAGAATACCAAAACCGGCATTTCCAGCCCAGTGCCATCATACATACGAAAGAGCAGTAAACTTCGTCTAAAACTCAGGAGAAACGTTTCCTTGAAACTCCTCGGCTGTGCGTTCGTTCACCTAAGAGAGTGGAATCTATGTTGAGATTCAGCGAATCAGAAACACGTTTCTTCTAGGAGCTGCGTTGGGATATTCCCGAGTGAATGGGACCATATGCTGTACAGAGAAATATCTGCTTCTAAAACCAAAACGGATCTATCTAACTGAATGGTTGTCAATGTGTGCATTCAACTGACGGAGTTACAGTCAGGTGTGGATACAGCGGTTTGCAAACCCTTTCTGTGCAGAATCCCAGAACCGGCATTCCCAGACCTATGCCGGCATACGTACGAAACAGCAGTAAACTTCGTCTAAAACTCAGGAGAATCGTTTCCTTGAATCTGCTCTGCTGTGCGTTCATTCACCTGAGAGAGTTGAATCCATGTTGAGATTCAGCGAGTCAGAAACACGTTTCTCTAGGAGCTGCGTTGTGATATTCCCGAGTGAATGGGACCATAGGCTGTACAGAGAAATATCTGCTTCTAAAACCAAAACGGAGCTATCTAACTGAATGGTTGCCAATGTGTGCATTCAACTGACGGAGTTAAAGTCACGTGTGGATACAGCGGTTTGCAAACTCTTTCTGTGCAGAATCCCAAAACTGGCATTGCCAGCCCTATGCCGGCATACGTACGAAATAGCAGTAAACGTCGTCTAAAACTCAGGAGAATCGTTTCCTTGAAACTGCTCTGCTGTGCGTTCATTCACCTAAGAGAGGTGAATCTATGTTGAGTTTCAAAGAGTCAGAAACACCTTTCTTCTAGGAGCTGCGTTGGGATATTCCCGAGTGAATGGGACCATAGGCTGTACAGAGAAATATCTGCTTCTAAAACCAAAATGGAGCTATCTAAGTGAATGGTTGTCAATGTGTCCATTCAACTTATGGAGTTAAACTCACGTGTGGATTCAGCGGTTTGCAAACCCTTTCTGTGCGGAATCCCAAAACCGGCATTTCCAGCCCAGTGCCATCATACATACGAAACAGCAGTAAACTTGGTGTAAAACTCAGGAGAAACGTTTCCTTGAAGCTCCTCGGCTGTGCGTTCGGTCACCTAAGAGAGTGGAATCTATGTTGAGATTCAGCGAGTCAGAAACACGTTTCGTCTAGGAGATTCGTTGGGATATTCCCGAGTGAATGTGACCATAGGGTGTACAGAGAAATATCTGCTTCTAAAACCAAAACTCAGCTTTCTAACTGAATGGTTGTCAACGGGTGCATTCAACCGAGGGAGTTAAACTCACGTGTGGATTCAGCGGTTTGCAAACCCTTTCTGTGCAGAATCCCAAAACTGTCATTTCCAGCCCAATGCCGTTATACGTACGAAAGAGCAGTAAACTTCGTCAAAAACTCAGGAGAAACGTTTCCTTGAAACTGCTCGGCTGTGCGTTCGTTCACCTAAGAGAGTTGAATCTTTGTTGAGATTCAGCGAGTCAGAAACTCGTTTCTTCTAGGAGCTGCATTGGAATATTCACAAGTGAGTGGGACCACATGCTGTATAGAGAAATATTTGCTTCTAAAACCAAAACGGAGCTATCTAACTGAATGGTTGTCAATGTGTGCATTCAACTGACGGAGTTAAACTCACGTGTGGATTCAGCGGTTTGCAAACCCTTTCTGTGCAGTATCCCAAAGCCGGCATTTCCAGCCCAATGCCGGCATACGTACGAAACAGCAGTAAACTTCGTCTAAAACTCAGGAGAAACGTTTCCTTGAAACTGCTCTGCTGTGCGTTCATTCACCTGAGAGAGTTGAATCTATGTTGAGATTCACCGAGTCAGAAACACGTTTCTTGTAGTAGATGCATAGGGATATTCCCGAGTGAATGGGACCATAGGGTGTACAGAGAAATATCTGCTTCTAAAACCAAAACGGAGCTATGTAACTCAATTGTTGTCAATGTGTGCATTCAACTGACGGAGTTAAACTCACGTGTGTATTCAGCGGTTTGCAAATCCTTTCTGTGCAGAATCCCAAAAGCGGCATTTGCAGCCCAATGCTGGCATACGTACGAAACTGCAGTAAACTTCGTCTAAAACTCAGGTGAAACGTTTCCTTGAAACTGCTCTGCTGTGCGCTCGTTCACCTAAGAGAGTTGAATCTATGTTGAGATTCAGCGAGTTAGAAACACGTTTCTTCTAGGAGCTGCGTTGTGATATTCCCGAGTGAATGGGACCATAGGCTGTACAGAGAAATATCTGCTTCTAAAACCAAAACGGAGCTATCTAACTGAATGGTTGTCAATGTGTGCATTCAACTCACGGAGTTACAGTCAGGTGTGGATACAGTGGTTTGCAAACCCTTTCTGTGCAGAATCACAGAACCGGCATTTCCAGCCCTATGCCAGCATACATACGAAACAGCAGTAAACGTCGTCTAAAACTCAGGAGAATCGTTTCCTTGAGACTGCTCTGCTGTGCGTTCATTAACCTAAGAGAGTTGAATCTATGTTGAGATTCAGCGAGTCAGAAACACGTTTCTTCTAGGAGCTGCGTTGGGATATACCCGAGTGAATGGGACCATAGTGTGTACAGAGAAATATCTGCTTCTAAAACCAAAACGGAACTATGTAACTGAATGGTTGTCAATGTGTGCATTCAACTGATGGAGTTAAACTCACGGGTGGATTCAGCGGTTTGCAAACCCTTTCTGTGCAAAATCCCAGAACCGGCATTTCCAGCCATATGCCGGCATACGTACGAAACAGCAGTAAACGTCGTCTAAAACTCAGGAGAATCGTTACCTTGAAACTGCTCTGCTGTGCATTCGTTCACCTAAGAGAGTTGAATCTATGTTGAGATTCAGCGAGTCAGAAACACGTTTCTTCTAGGAGCTGCGTTGGGATATTCCCGAGTGAATGGGACCATAGGCTGTACAGAGAAATATCTGCTTCTAAAACCAAAACGGAGCTATCTAACTGAATGGTTGTCAATGTGTGCATTCAACTGACGGAGTTAAACTCACGTGTGCATTCAGCGGTTTGCAAATCCTTTCTGTGCAGAATCCCAAAACCGGCATTTCCAGCCCAATGCCGTCATACGTACGAAACAGTAGTAAACTTCGTCTAAAACTCAGGAGAAACGTTTCCTTGAAACTGCTCGGCTGTGCGTTCGTTCACCTAAGAGAGTTGAATCTATGTTGAGATTCAGCGAGTCAGAAACACGTTTCTTCTAGGAGCTGCGTTGGGATATTCACGAGTGATAGGGACCATATGCTGTATAGAGAAATATCTCCTTCTAAAACCAAAACAGAGCTATCTAACTGAATGGTTGTCAATGTGTGCATTCAACTGACGGAGTTACACTCACGTGTGGATTCAGTAGTTTGCAAACCCTTTCTGTGCAGAATCCCAAAATCGGCATTTCCAGCCCAATGACGGCATACGTATGAAACAGCAGTAAACTTTGTCTAAAACTCAGGAGAAACGTTTCCTTGAAACTGCTCTGCTGTGCGTTCATTCACCTGAGAGTTGAATCTATGTTGAGATACATTGAGTCAGAAACACGTTTCTCTAGGAGCTGCGTTGTGATATTCCCGATTGAATTGGATCATAGGCTGTACAGAGAAATATCTGCTTCTAAAACCAAAACGGAGCTATCTAACTGAATGGTTCTCAATGTGTGCATTCAACTGACGGAGTTACAGTCACGTGTGGATACAGCGGTTTGCAAACCCTTTCTGTGCAGAATCCCAAAACCGGCATTTCCAGCCCTATGCCGGCATACGTACGAAACAGCAGTAAACGTCGTCTAAAACTCAGGAGAATCGTTTCCTTGAAACTGCTCTGCTGTGCGTTCATTCTCCTAAGAGTGTTGATTCTATGATGAGATTCAACGAGTCAGAGACACGTTTCTTCTAGGAGCTGCGTTGGGATATTTCCGAGTGAATGGGACCATAGTCTGTACAGAGAAATATCTGCTTCTAAAACCAAAACGGAGCTATCTAACTGAATGGTTGTCAATGTGTGCATTCAACCGAGGGAGTTAAGCTCACGTGTGGATTCAACGGTTTGCAAACCCTTTCTGTGCACAATCCCAAAACTGGCATTTTCAGCCCAATGCCAGCATTCGTACGAAACAGCAGTAAACTTCGTCTAAAACTCAGGAGAAACGTTTCCTTGAAACTGCTCTGCTGTGCGTTCATTCACCTGAGAGAGTTGAATCTATGTTGAGATTCAGCGAGTCAGAAACACGTTTCTCTAGGAGCTGCGTTGGGAAATTCCCGACTGAATGGGACCATAGGCTGTACAGAGAAATATCTGCTTCTAAAACCAAAGCGGAGCTGTCTAACTGAATGGTTGTCCATTTCTGCGTTCAACTGACGGAGTTAAACTCACGTGTAGATTCAGCGGTTTGCAAACTCTCTCTGTCCAGAATCCCAAAACCGGCATTTCCAGCCCAGTGCCATCATACATACGAAACAGCAGTAAACTTCGTCTAAAACTCAGGAGAATCGTTTCCTTGAAACTGCTCTGCTGTGCATTCATTCACCTGAGAGAGTTGAATCCATGTTGAGATTCAGCGAGTCAGAAACACGTTTCTCTAGGACCTGCGTTGTGATATTCCCGAGTGAATGGGACCATAGGCTGTACAGAGAAATATCTGCTTCTAAAACCAAAACGGAGCTATCTAACTGAATGGTTGCCAATGTGTGCATTCAACTGACGGAGTTAACGTCACGTGTGGATACAGCGGTTTGCAAACTCTTTCTGTGCAGAATCCCAAAACCGGCATTGCCAGCCCTATGCCGGCATACGTACGAAATAGCAGTAAACGTAGTCTAAAACTCAGGAGAATCGTTTCCTTGAAACTGCTCTGCTGTGCGTTCATTCACCTAAGAGAGGTGAATCTATGTTGAGATTCAAAGAGTCAGAAACACGTTTCTTCTAGGAGCTGCGTTGGGATAATCCCGAGTGAATGGGACCATAGGCTGTACAGAGAAATATCTGCTTCTAAAACCAAAATGGAGCTATCTAACTGAATGGTTGTCAATGTGTGCATTCAACTTATGGAGTTAAACTCACGTGTGGATTCAGCGGTTTGCAAACCCTTTCTGTGCAGAATCCCAAAACCGGCATTTCCAGCCCAGTGCCATCATACATACGAAACAGCAGTAAACTTGGTGTAAAACTCAGGAGAAACGTTTCCTTGAAACTCCTCGGCTGTGCGTTCGGTCACCTAAGAGAGTGGAATCTATGTTGAGATTCAGCGAGTCAGAAACACGTTTCGTCTAGGAGACGCGTTGGGATATTCCCGAGTGAATGTGACCATAGGGTGTACAGAGAAATATCTGCTTCTAAAACCAAAACCCAGCTTTCTAACTGAGTGGTTGTCAACGGGTGCATTCAACTGACGGAGTTAAACTCACGTGTGGATTCAGCTGTTTGCAAACCCTTTCTGTGCAGAATCCCAAAACCGGCATTTCCAGCCCAATGCCGTCATACGTACGAAACAGTAGTAAACTTCGACTAAAACTCAGGAGAAACGTTTCCTTGAAACTGCTCGGCTGTGCGTTCGTTCACCTAAGAGAGTTGAATGTATGTTGAGATTCAGCGAGTCAGAAACACGTTTCTCCAGGAGCTGCGTTGGGATATTCCCGAGTGAATGGGACCATAGGCTGTACAGAGAAATATCTTCTTCTAAAACCAAAATGGAGCTATCTAACTGAATGGTTGTCAATATGTGCGTTCAACTGACGGAGTTAAACTCACGTGTGGATTCAGCGGATTGCAAACACTTTCTGTGCAGAATACCAAAACCGGCATTTCCAGCCCAGTGCCATCATACATACGAAAGAGCTGTAAACTTCGTCTAAAACTCAGGAGAAACGTTTCCTTGAAACTCCTCGGCTGTGCGTTCGTTCACCTAAGAGAGTGGAATCTATGTTGAGATTCAGCGAATCAGAAACACGTTTCTTCTAGGAGCTGCGTTGGGATATTCCCGAGTGAATGGGACCATATGCTGTACAGAGAAATATCTGCTTCTAAAACCAAAACGGATCTATCTAACTGAATGGTTGTCAATGTGTGCATTCAACTGACGGAGTTACAGTCAGGTGTGGATACAGCGGTTTGCAAACCCTTTCTGTGCAGAATCCCAGAACCGGCATTCCCAGACCTATGCCGGCATACGTACGAAACAGCAGTAAACGTCGTCTAAAACTCAGGAGAATCGTTTCCTTGAAACTGCTCTGCTGTGCGTTCATTCACCTGAGAGAGTTGAATCCATGTTGAGATTCAGCGAGTCAGAAACACGTTTCTCTAGGAGCTGCGTTGGGATATTCGCGAGTGAATGGGACCATAGGCTGTACAGAGAAATATCTGCTTTAAAAACCAAAACGGAGCTATCTAAATGAATGGTAGTCAATGTGTGCATTCAACTGACGGAGTTAAACTCACGTGTTTATTCAGCGGTTTGCAAACCGTTTCTGTGCAGAATCCCAAAGCTGCATTTGCAGCCCAATGCCGGCATACGTACGAAACAGCAGGAAACTTCGTCTAAAACTCAGGTGAAACGTTTCCTTGAAACTGCTCAGCTGTGCGCTCGTTCACCTAAGAGAGTTGAATCTATGTTGAGATTCAGCGAGTCAGAAACACGTTTCTTCTAGGAGCTGCGTTGTGATATTCCCGAGTGAATGGGACCACAGGCTGTACAGAGAAATATCTGCTTCTAAAACCAAAACGGAGCTATCTAACTGAAAGGTTCTGAATGTGTGCATTCAACTGACGGAGTTACAGTCACGTGTGGATACAGCGGTTTGCAAACCCTTTCTGTGCAGAATCCCAAAACCGGTATTTCCAGCCCTATGCCGGCATACGTACGAAACAGCAGTAAACGTCGTCTAAAACTCAGGAGAATCGTTTCCTTGAAACTGCTGTGCTGTGCGTTCATTCTCCTAAGAGTGTTGAATCTATGATGAAATTCAACGAGTCAGAAACACGTTTCATCTAGGAGCTGCGTTGGGATATTCCCGAGTGAATGGGACCATAGGCTGTACAGAGAAATATCTGCTTCTAAAACCAAAACGGAGCTATCTAACTGAATGGTTGTCAATGTGTGCATTCAACCGAGGGAGTTAAACTCACGTGTGGATTCAGCGGTTTGCAAACCCTTTCTGTGCAGAATCCCAAAACCGGCATTTCCAGTCCAATGCCGTCATACGTACGAAAGAGCAGTAAACTTCGTCTAAAACTCAGGAGAAACGTTTCCTTGAAACTGCTTGGCTGTGCGTTCGTTCACCTAAGAGAGTTGAATCTTTGTTGAGATTCAGCGAGTCAGAAACTCGTTTCTTCTAGGAGCTGCGTTGGGATATTCACAAGTGAGTGGGACCATATGCTGTATAGAGAAATATCTGCTTCTAAAACCAAAACGGAGCTATCTAACTGAATGGTTGTCAATGTGTGCATTCAGCTGACGGAGTTAAACTCACGTGTGGATTCAGCGGTTTGCAAACCATTTCTGTGCAGAATCCCAAAACCGGCATTTCCAGCCCAATGCCAGCATACGTACGAAACAGCAGTAAACTTCGTCTAAAACTCAGGAGAATCGTTTCCTTGAAACTGCTCTGCTGTGCGTTCATTCACCTGAGAGAGTTGAATCCATGTTGAGATTCAGCGAGTCAGAAACACGTTTCTCTAGGAGCTGCGTTGTGATATTCCCGAGTGAATGGGACCATAGGCTGTACAGAGAAATATCTGCTTCTAAAACCAAAACGGAGCTATCTAACTGAATGGTTGCCAATGTGTGCATTCAACTGACGGAGTTAAAGTCACGTGTGGATACAGCGGTTTGCAAACTCTTTCTGTGCAGAATCCCAAAACCGGCATTGCCAGCCCTATGCCGGCATACGTACGAAACAGTAGTAAACGTCGTCTAAAACTCAGGAGAATCGTTTCCTTGAAACTGCTCTGCTGTGCGTTCGTTCACCTAAGAGAGTTGAATCTATGTTGAGATTCAGCGAGTCAGAAACACGTTTCTTCTAGGAGCTGCGTTGGGATATTCACGAGTGATAGGGACCATATGCTGTATAGAGAAATATCTCCTGCTAAAACCAAAACAGAGCTATCTAACTGAATGGTTGTCAATGTGTGCATTCAACTGACGGAGTTACACTCACGTGTGGATTCAGCAGTTTGCAAACCCTTTCTGTGCAGAATCCCAAAATCGGCATTTCCAGCCCAATGACGGCATACGTATGAAACAGCAGTAAACTTCGTCTAAAACTCAGGAGAAACGTTTCCTTGAAACTGCTCTGCTGTGCGTTCATTCACATGAGGTTTGTATCTATGTTGAGATACATTGAGTCAGAAACACGTTTCTCTAGGAGCTGCGTTGTGATATTCCCGATTGAATTGGACCATAGGCTGTACAGAGAAATATCTGCTTCTAAAACCAAAACGGAGCTATCTAACTGAATGGTTGTCAATGTGTGCATTCAACTGACGGAGTTACAGTCAGGTGTGGATACAGCGGTTTGCAAACCCTTTATGTGCAGAATCCCAGAACCGGCATTTCGAGCCCTATGCCGGCATACGTACGAAACAGCAGTAAACGTCGTCTAAAACTCAGGAGAATCGTTTCCTTGAAACTGCTCTGCTCTGCGTTCATTCACCTAAGAGAGTTGAATCTATGTTGAAATTCAACGAGTCAGAAACACGTTTCTTCTAGGAGCTGCGTTGGGATATTCCCGAGTGAATGGGACCATAGGCTGTATAGAGAAATATCTGCTTCTAAAACCAAAACGGAGCTATGTAACTGAATGGCTGTCAATGTGTGCATTCAACTGACGGAGTTAAACTCACGTGTGGATTCAGCGGTTTGCAAACCCTTTCTGTGCAGAATCCCAAAACCGGCATTTCCAACCCAACGCCGGCATACGTACGAAACAGCAGTAAACTTCGTCTAAAACTCAGGAGAAACGTTTCCTTGAAACTGCTCTGCTGTGCGTTCATTCACCTGAGAGTTGAATCTATGTTGAGATTCAGCGAGTCAGAAACACGTTTCTCTAGGAGCTGCGTTGGGATATTCCCGAGTGAATGGGACCATAGGCTGTACAGAGAAATATCTGCTTCTAAAACCAAAACGGAGCTATCTAACTGAATGGTTGTCAATATGTGCGTTTAACTGACGGAGTTAAACTCACGTGTGGATTAAGCGGTTTGCAAACCCTTTCTGTGCAGTATCCCAAAGCCGGCATTTCCAGCCCAATGCCGGCATACGTACGAAACAGCAGTAAACTTCGTCGAAAACTCAGGAGAAACGTTTCCTTGAAACTGCTCTGCTGTGCGTTCATTCACCTGAGATAGTTGAATCTATGTTGAGATTCAGCGAGTCAGAAACACGTTTCTCTAGGAGCTGCGTTGGGAAATTCCCGACTGAATGGGACCATAGGCTGTACAGAGAAATATCTGCTTCTAAAACCAAAACGGAGCTGTCTAACTGAATGGTTGTCCATATCTGCGTTCAACTGACGGAGTTAAACTCACGTGTAGATTCAGCGGTTTGCAAACCCTCTCTGTGCAGAATCCCAAAACCGGCATTTCCAGCCCAGTGCCATCATACATACGAAACAGCAGTAAACTTCGTCTAAAACTCAGGTGAAACGTATCGTTGAAACTCCTCGGCTGTGCGTTCGTTCACCTAAGAGAGTGGAATCTATGTTGAGATTCACCGAGTCAGAAACACGTTTCTTCTAGTAGATGCATAGGGATATTCCCGAGTGAATAGGACCATAGGCTGTACAGAGAAATATCTGCTTCTAAAACCAAAACGGAGCTATCTAACTGAATGGTTGTCAATGTGTGCATTCAACTGACGGAGTTACAGTCAGGTGTGGATACAGTGGTTTGCAAACCCTTTCTGTGCAGAATCACAGAACCGGCATTTCCAGCCCTATGCCGGCATACATACGAAACAGCAGTAAACGTCGTCTAAAACTCAGGAGAATCGTTTCCTTGAGACTGCTCTGCTATGCGTTTATTCACCTGAGAGAGTGGAATCCATGTTGAGATTCAACGAGTCAGAAACACGTTTCTTCTAGGAGCTGCGTTGGGATATACCCGAGTGAATGGGAGCATAGGCTGTACAGAGAAATATCTGCTTCTAAAACCAAAACGGAGGTATCTAACTGTATGGTTGTCAATGTGTGCATTCAACTGACGGAGATAAACTCACGTGTGGATTCAGCGGTTTGCAAACCCTTTCTGTGCAAAATCCCAAAACCGGCATTTCCAACCCAATGCCGGCATACGTACGAAACAGCAGTAAACTTCGTCTAAAATTCAGGAGAAACGTTTCCTTGAAACTGTTCTGCTGTGCGTTCATTCACCTGAGAGTTGAATCTATGTTGAGATTCAGCGAGTCAGAAACACGTTTCTCTAGGAGCTGCGTTGGGATATTCCCGAGTGAATGGGACCATAGGCTGTACAGAGAAATATCTGCTTCTAAAACCAAAACGGAGCTATCTAACTGAATGGTTGTCAATATGTCCGTTCAACTGACGGAGTTAAACTCACGTGTGGATTCAGCGGTTTGCAAACCCTCTCTGTGCAGAATCCCAAAACCGGCATTTCCAGCCCAGTGCCATCATACAAACGAAACAGCAGTAAACTTCGTCTAAAACTCAGGAGAAACGTTTCCTTGAAACTCCTCGGCTGTGCGTTCGTTCACGTAAGAGAGTGGAATCTATGTTGAGATTCAGCGAGTCAGAAACACGTTTCTTCTAGTAGATGCATAGGGATATTCCCGAGTGAATGGGACCATAGGGTGTACAGAGAAATATCTGCTTCTAAAACCAAAACGGAGCTATGTAACTGAATTGTTGACAATGTGTGCATTCAACTGACGGAGTTAAACTCACGTGTGGATTCAGCGGTTTGCAAATCCTTTCTGTGCAGAATCCCAAAAGCGGCATTTGCAGCCTAATGCTGGCATATGTACGAAACAGCAGTAAACATCGTCTAAAACTCAGGTGAAACGTTTCCTTGAAACTGCTCTGCTGTGCGCTCGTTCACCTAAGACAGTTGAATCTATGTTGAGATTCAGCGAGTCAGAAACACGTTTCTTCTAGGAGCTGCGTTGTGATATTCCCGAGTGAATGGGACCATAGGCTGTACAGAGAAATATCTGCTTCTAAAACCAAAACGGAGCTTTCTAACTGAATGGTTGTCAATGTGTGCATTCAACTGACGGAGTTACAGTCACGTGTGGATACAGCGGTTTGCAAACCCTTTCTGTGCAGAATCACAGAACCGGCATTTCCAGCCCTATGCCGGCATACGTACGAAACAGCAGTAAACGTCGTCTAAAACTCAGGAGAATCGTTTCCTTGAAACTGCTCTGCTGTGCGTTCATTCACCTAAGAGAGTTGAGTCTATGTTGTGATTCAGCGAGTCAGAAACACGTTTCTTCTAGGAGCTGCGTTGGGATATTGCCGAGTGAATGGGACCATAGGCTGTACAGAGAAATATCTGCTTCTAAAACCAAAACGGAGCTATGTAACTGAATGGTTGTCAATGTGTGCTTTCCACTGACAGAGTTAAACTCACGTGTGGATTCAGCGGTTTGCAAACCCTTTCTGTGCAGAATCCCAAAACCGGCATTTCCAGCCCAATGCCGTCATACGTACGAAACAGCAGTAAACTTCGTCTAAAACTCAGTAGAATCGTTTCCTTGAAATTGCTCGGCTGTGCGTTCGTTCTCCTAAATGGAGGTGAATCTATGTTGAGATTCAGCGAGTGAGAAACACGTTTCTTCTAGGAGCTGCGTTGGGATATTCACGAGTGAATGGGACCATATGCTGTATAGAGAAATATCTGCTTCTAAAACCAAAACGGAGCTATCTAACTGAATGGTTGTCAATGTGTGCATTCAACTGACGGAGTTAAACTCACGTGTGGATTCAGCGGTTTGCAAACCCTTTCTGTGCAGAATCCCAAAAGCGGCATTTGCAGCCCAATGCCGGCATACGTACGAAACAGCAGTAAACTTCGTCTAAAACTCAGGACAAACGTTTCCTTGAAACTGCTCTGCTGTGCGCTCGTTCACCTAAGAGAGTTGAATCTATGTTGAGATTCAGCGAGTCAGAAACACGTTTCTTCTAGGAGCTGCGTTGTGATATTCCCGAGTGAATGGAAGCATAGGCTGTATAGAGAAATATCTGCTTCTAAAACCAAAACGGAGCTATCTAACTGAATGGTTGTCAATGTGTGCATTCAACTGACGGAGTTACAGTCAGGTGTGGATACAGTGGTTTGCAAACCCTTTCTGTGCAGAATCACAGAACCGGCATTTCCAGCCCTATGCCGGCATACATACGAAACAGCAGTAAACGTCGTCTAAAACTCAGGAGAATCGTTTCCTTGAGACTGCTCTGCTATGCGTTCATTCACCTGAGAGAGTGGAATCCATGTTGAGATTCAACGAGTCAGAAACACGTTTCTTCTAGGAGCTGCGTTGGGATATACCCGAGTGAATGGGACCATAGGCTGTACAGAGAAATATCTGCTTCTAAAACCAAAACGGAGGTATCTAACTGAATGGTTGTCAATGTGTGCATTCAACTGACGGAGATAAACTCACGTGTGGATTCAGCGGTTTGCAAACCCTTTCTGTGCAAAATCCCAAAACCGGCATTTCCAACCCAATGCCGGCATACGTACGAAACAGCAGTAAACTTCGTCTAAAATTCAGGAGAAACGTTTCCTTGAAACTGTTCTGCTGTGCGTTCATTCACCTGAGAGTTGAATCTATGTTGAGATTCAGCGAGTCAGAAACACGTTTCTCTAGGAGCTGCGTTGGGATATTCGCGAGTGAATGGGACCATAGGCTGTACAGAGAAATATCTGCTTCTAAAACCAAAACGGAGCTATGTAACTGAAAGGTTGTCAATGTGTGCATTCAACTGACGGAGTTAAACTCACGTGTGGATTCAGCGGTTTGCAAACCCTTTCTGTGCAGAATCCCAAAACCGGCATTTCCAGCCCAGTGCCATGATACATAAGAAACAGCAGTAAACTTCGTCTAAAACTCAGGAGAAACGTTTCCTTGAAACTCCTCGGCTGTGCGTTCGTTCACCTAAGAGAGTGGAATCTATGTTGAGATTCACCGAGTCAGAAACACGTTTCTTGTAGTAGATGCATAGGGATATTCCCGAGTGAATGGGACCATAGGGTGTACAGAGAAATATCTGCTTCTAAAACCAAAACGGAGCTATGTAACTCAATTGTTGTCAATGTGTGCATTCAACTGACGGAGTTAAACTCACGTGTGTATTCAGCGGTTTGCAAATCCTTTCTGTGCAGAATCCCAAAAGCGGCATTTGCAGCCCAATGCTGGCATACGTACGAAACTGCAGTAAACTTCGTCTAAAACTCAGGTGAAACGTTTCCTTGAAACTGCTCTGCTGTGCGCTCGTTCACCTAAGAGAGTTGAATCTATGTTGAGATTCAGCGAGTCAGAAACACGTTTCTTCTAGGAGCTGCGTTGTGATATTCCCGAGTGAATGGGACCATAGGCTGTACAGAGAAATATCTGTTTCTAAAACCAAAACGGAGCTATCTAACTGAATGGTTGTCAATGTGTGCATTCAACTCACGGAGTTACAGTCAGGTGTGGATACAGTGGTTTGCAAACCCTTTCTGTGCAGAATCACAGAACCGGCATTTCCAGCCCTATGCCAGCATACATACGAAACAGCAGTAAACGTCGTCTAAAACTCAGGAGAATCGTTTCCTTGAGACTGCTCTGCTGTGCGTTCATTAACCTAAGAGAGTTGAATCTATGTTGAGATTCAGCGAGTCAGAAACACGTTTCTTCTAGGAGCTGCGTTGGGATATACCCGAGTGAATGGGACCATAGTGTGTACAGAGAAATATCTGCTTCTAAAACCAAAACGGAACTATGTAACTGAATGGTTGTCAATGTGTGCATTCAACTGATGGAGTTAAACTCACGGGTGGATTCAGCGGTTTGCAAACCCTTTCTATGCAGAATCCCAAAACCGGCATTTGCAGCCCAATGGCGGCATATGTACGAAACAGCAGTAAACTTCGTCTAAAACTCAGGTGAAACGTTTCCTTGAAACTGCTCTGCTGTGCGCTCGTTCACCTAAGAGAGTTGAATCCATGTTGAGATTCAGCGAGTCAGAAACACGTTTCTTCTAGGAGCTGCGTTGTGATATTCCCGAGTGAATGGGACCATAGGCTGTACAGAGAAATATCTGCTTCTAAAACCAAAACGGAGCTATCTAACTGAATGGTTGTCAATGTGTGCATTCAACTGACGGAGTTACAGTCACGTGTGGATACAGCGGTTTGCAAACCCTTTCTGTGCAAAATCCCAGAACCGGCATTTCCAGCCATATGCCGGCATACGTACGAAACAGCAGTAAACGTCGTCTAAAACTCAGGAGAATCGTTACCTTGAAACTGCTCTGCTGTGCATTCGTTCACCTAAGAGAGTTGAATCTATGTTGAGATTCAGCGAGTCAGAAACACGTTTCTTCTAGGAGCTGCGTTGGGATATTCCCGAGTGAATGGGACCATAGGCTGTACAGAGAAATATCTGCTTCTAAAACCAAAACGGAGCTATCTAACTGAATGGTTGTCAATGTGTGCATTTAACTGACGGAGTTAAACTCACGTGTGCATTCAGCGGTTTGCAAATCCTTTCTGTGCAGAATCCCAAAACCGGCATTTCCAGCCCAATGCCGTCATACGTACGAAACAGTAGTAAACTTCGTCTAAAACTCAGGAGAAACGTTTCCTTGAAACTGCTCGGCTGTGCGTTCGTTCACCTAAGAGAGTTGAATCTATGTTGAGATTCAGCGAGTCAGAAACACGTTTCTTCTAGGAGCTGCGTTGGGATATTCACGAGTGATAGGGACCATATGCTGTATAGAGAAATATCTCCTTCTAAAACCAAAACAGAGCTATCTAACTGAATGGTTGTCAATGTGTGCATTCAACTGACGGAGTTACACTCACGTGTGGATTCAGCAGTTTGCAAACCCTTTCTGTGCAGAATCCCAAAATCGGCATTTCCAGCCCAATGACGGCATACGTATGAAACAGCAGTAAACTTCGTCTAAAACTCAGGAGAAACGTTTCCTTGAAACTGCTCTGCTGTGCGTTCATTCACATGAGAGTTGTATCTATGTTGAGATACATTGAGTCAGAAACACGTTTCTCTAGGAGCTGCGTTGTGATATTCCCGATTGAATTGGACCATAGGCTGTACAGAGAAATATCTGCTTCTAAAACCAAAACGGAGCTATCTAACTGAATGGTTGTCAATGTGTGCATTCAACTGACGGAGTTACAGTCAGGTGTGGATACAGCGGTTTGCAAACCCTTTATGTGCAGAATCCCAGAACCGGCATTTCGAGCCCTATGCCGGCATACGTACGAAACAGCAGTAAACGTCGTCTAAAACTCAGGAGAATCGTTTCCTTGAAACTGCTCTGCTCTGCGTTCATTCACCTAAGAGAGTTGAATCTATGTTGAAATTCAACGAGTCAGAAACACGTTTCTTCTAGGAGCTGCGTTGGGATATTCCCGAGTGAATGGGACCATAGGCTGTATAGAGAAATATCTGCTTCTAAAACCAAAACGGAGCTATGTAACTGAATGGCTGTCAATGTGTGCATTCAACTGACGGAGTTAAACTCACGTGTGGATTCAGCGGTTTGCAAACCCTTTCTGTGCAGAATCCCAAAACCGGCATTTCCAACCCAATGCCGGCATACGTACGAAACAGCAGTAAACTTCGTCTAAAACTCAGGAGAAACGTTTCCTTGAAACTGCTCTGCTGTGCGTTCATTCACCTGAGAGTTGAATCTATGTTGAGATTCAGCGAGTCAGAAACACGTTTCTCTAGAAGCTGCGTTGGGATATTCCCGAGTGAATGGGACCATAGGCTGTACAGAGAAATATCTGCTTCTAAAACCAAAACGGAGCTATCTAACTGAATGGTTGTCAATATGTGCGTTTAACTGACGGAGTTAAACTCACGTGTGGATTAAGCGGTTTGCAAACCCTTTCTGTGCAGTATCCCAAAGCCGGCATTTCCAGCCCAATGCCGGCATACGTACGAAACAGCAGTAAACTTCGTCGAAAACTCAGGAGAAACGTTTCCTTGAAACTGCTCTGCTGTGCGTTCATTCACCTGAGATAGTTGAATCTATGTTGAGATTCAGCGAGTCAGAAACACGTTTCTCTAGGAGCTGCGTTGGGAAATTCCCGACTGAATGGGACCATAGGCTGTACAGAGAAATATCTGCTTCTAAAACCAAAACGGAGCTGTCTAACTGAATGGTTGTCCATATCTGCGTTCAACTGACGGAGTTAAACTCACGTGTAGATTCATCGGTTTGCAAACCCTCTCTGTGCAGAATCCCCAAACCGGCATTTCCAGCCCAGTGCCATCATACATACGAAACAGCAGTAAACTACGTCTAAAACTCAGGTGAAACGTATCGTTGAAACTCCTCGGCTGTGCGTTCGTTCACCTAAGAGAGTGGAATCTATGTTGAGATTCACCGAGTCAGAAACACGTTTCTTCTAGTAGATGCATAGGGATATTCCCGAGTGAAGAGGACCATAGGCTGTACAGAGAAATATCTGCTTCTAAAACCAAAACGGAGCTATCTAACTGAATGGTTGTCAATGTGTGCATTCAACTGACGGAGTTACAGTCAGGTGTGGATACAGTGGTTTGCAAACCCTTTCTGTGCAGAATCACAGAACCGGCATTTCCAGCCCTATGCCGGCATACATACGAAACAGCAGTAAACGTCGTCTAAAACTCAGGAGAATCGTTTCCTTGAGACTGCTCTGCTATGCGTTTATTCACCTGAGAGAGTGGAATCCATGTTGAGATTCAACGAGTCAGAAACACGTTTCTTCTAGGAGCTGCGTTGGGATATACCCGAGTGAATGGGAGCATAGGCTGTACAGAGAAATATCTGCTTCTAAAACCAAAACGGAGGTATCTAACTGAATGGTTGTCAATGTGTGCATTCAACTGACGGAGATAAACTCACGTGTGGATTCAGCGGTTTGCAAACCCTTTCTGTGCAAAATCCCAAAACCGGCATTTCCAACCCAATGCCGGCATACGTACGAAACAGCAGTAAACTTCGTCTAAAATTCAGGAGAAACGTTTCCTTGAAACTGTTCTGCTGTGCGTTCATTCACCTGAGAGTTGAATCTATGTTGAGATTCAGCGAGTCAGAAACACGTTTCTCTAGGAGCTGCGTTGGGATATTCCCGAGTGAATGGGACCATAGGCTGTACAGAGAAATATCTGCTTCTAAAACCAAAACGGAGCTATCTAACTGAATGGTTGTCAATATGTCCGTTCAACTGACGGAGTTAAACTCACGTGTGGATTCAGCGGTTTGCAAACCCTCTCTGTGCAGAATCCCAAAACCGGCATTTCCAGCCCAGTGCCATCATACAAACGAAACAGCAGTAAACTTCGTCTAAAACTCAGGAGAAACGTTTCCTTGAAACTCCTCGGCTGTGCGTTCGTTCACGTAAGAGAGTGGAATCTATGTTGAGATTCAGCGAGTCAGAAACACGTTTCTTCTAGTAGATGCATAGGGATATTCCCGAGTGAATGGGACCATAGGGTGTACAGAGAAATATCTGCTTCTAAAACCAAAACGGAGCTATGTAACTGAATTGTTGTCAATGTGTGCATTCAACTGACGGAGTTAAACTCACGTGTGGATTCAGCGGTTTGCAAATCCTTTCTGTGCAGAATCCCAAAAGCGGCATTTGCAGCCTAATGCTGGCATATGTACGAAACAGCAGTAAACATCGTCTAAAACTCAGGTGAAACGTTTCCTTGAAACTGCTCTGCTGTGCGCTCGTTCACCTAAGACAGTTGAATCTATGTTGAGATTCAGCGAGTCAGAAACACGTTTCTTCTAGGAGCTGCGTTGTGATATTCCCGAGTGAATGGGACCATAGGCTGTACAGAGAAATATCTGCTTCTAAAACCAAAACGGAGCTTTCTAACTGAATGGTTGTCAATGTGTGCATTCAACTGACGGAGTTACAGTCACGTGTGGATACAGCGGTTTGCAAACCCTTTCTGTGCAGAATCACAGAACCGGCATTTCCAGCCCTATGCCGGCATACGTACGAAACAGCAGTAAACGTCGTCTAAAACTCAGGAGAATCGTTTCCTTGAAACTGCTCTGCTGTGCGTTCATTCACCTAAGAGAGTTGAGTCTATGTTGTGATTCAACGAGTCAGAAACACGTTTCTTCTAGGAGCTGCGTTGGGATATTGCCGAGTGAATGGGACCATAGGCTGTACAGAGAAATATCTGCTTCTAAAACCAAAACGGAGCTATGTAACTGAATGGTTGTCAATGTGTGCTTTCCACTGACAGAGTTAAACTCACGTGTGGATTCAGCGGTTTGCAAACCCTTTCTGTGCAGAATCCCAAAACCGGCATTTCCAGCCCAATGCCGGCATACGTACGAAACAGCAGTAAACTTCGTCTAAAACTCAGTAGAATCGTTTCCTTGAAACTGCTCGGCTGTGCGTTCGTTCTCCTAAGAGAGTTGAATCTATGTTGAGATTCAGCGAGTCAGAAACACGTTTCTTCTAGGAGCTGCGTTGTGATATTCCCGAGTGAATGGAAGCATAGGCTGTATAGAGAAATATCTGCTTCTAAAACCAAAACGGAGCTATCTAACTGAATGGTTGTCAATGTGTGCATTCAACTGACGGAGTTACAGTCAGGTGTGGATACAGTGGTTTGCAAACCCTTTCTGTGCAGAATCACAGAACCGGCATTTCCAGCCCTATGCCGGCATACATACGAAACAGCAGTAAACGTCGTCTAAAACTCAGGAGAATCGTTTCCTTGAGACTGCTCTGCTATGCGTTCATTCACCTGAGAGAGTGGAATCCATGTTGTGATTCAACGAGTCAGAAACACGTTTCTTCTAGGAGCTGCGTTGGGATATACCCGAGTGAATGGGACCATAGGCTGTACAGAGAAATATCTGCTTCTAAAACCAAAACGGAGGTATCTAACTGAATGGTTGTCAATGTGTGCATTCAACTGACGGAGATAAACTCACGTGTGGATTCAGCGGTTTGCAAACCCTTTCTGTGCAAAATACCAAAACCGGCATTTCCAACCCAATGCCGGCATACGTACGAAACAGCAATAAACTTCGTCTAAAATTCAGGAGAAACGTTTCCTTGAAACTGTTCTGCTGTGCGTTCATTCACCTGAGAGTTGAATCTATGTTGAGATTCAGCGAGTCAGAAACACGTTTCTCTAGGAGCTGCGTTGGGATATTCGCGAGTGAATGGGACCATAGGCTGTACAGAGAAATATCTGCTTCTAAAACCAAAACGGAGCTATGTAACTGAAAGGTTGTCAATGTGTGCATTCAACTGACGGAGTTAAACTCACGTGTGGATTCAGCGGTTTGCAAACCCTTTCTGTGCAGAATCCCAAAACCGGCATTTCCAGCCCAGTGCCATCATACATACGAAACAGCAGTAAACTTCGTCTAAAACTCAGGAGAAACGTATCGTTGAAACTCCTCGGCTGTGCGTTCGTTCACCTAAGAGAGTGGAATCTATGTTGAGATTCACCGAGTCAGAAACACGTTTCTTCTAGTAGATGCATAGGGATATTCCCGAGTGAATAGGACCATAGGCTGTACAGAGAAATATCTGCTTCTAAAACCAAAACGGAGCTATCTAACTGAATGGTTGTCAATGTGTGCATTCAACTGACGGAGTTACAGTCAGGTGTGGATACAGTGGTTTGCAAACCCTTTCTGTGCAGAATCACAGAACCGGCATTTCCAGCCCTATGCCGGCATACAAACGAAACAGCAGTAAACGTCGTCTAAAATTCAGGAGAATCGTTTCCTTGAGACTTCTCTGCTGTGCGTTCATTCACCTAAGAGAGTTGAATCTATGTTGAGATTCAACGGGTCAGAAACACGTTTCTTCTAGGAGCTGCGTTGGGATATACCCGAGTGAATGGGACCATAGGCTGTACAGAGAAATATCTGCTTCTAAAACCAAAACGGAGCTATGTAACTGAATGGTTGTCAATGTGTGCATTCAACTGACGGAGATAAACTCACGTGTGGATTCAGCGGTTTGCAAACCCTTTCTGTGCAGAATCCCAAAACCGGCATTTCCAACCCAATGCCGGCATACGTACGAAACAGCAGTAAACTTCGTCTAAAATTCAGGAGAAACGTTTCCTTGAAACTGTTCTGCTGTGCGTTCATTCACCTGAGAGTTGAATCTATGTTGAGATTCAGCGAGTCAGAAACACGTTTCTCCAGGAGCTGCGTTGGGATATTCCCGAGTGAATGGGACCATAGGCTGTACAGAGAAATATCTGCTTCTAAAACCAAAACGGAGCTATCTAACTGAATGGTTGTCAATATGTCCGTTCAACTGACGGAGTCAAACTCACGTGTGGATTCAGCGGTTTGCAAACCCTCTCTGTGCAGAATCCCAAAACCGGCATTTCCAGCCCAGTGCCATCATACATACGAAACAGCAGTAAACTTCGTCTAAAACTCAGGAGAAACGTTTCCTTGAAACTCCTCGGCTGTGCGTTCGTTCACCTAAGAGAGTGGATTCTATGTTGAGCTTCAGCGAGTCAGAAACACGTTTCTTCTAGTAGATGCATAGGGATATTCCCGAGTGAATGGGACCATAGGGTGTACAGAGAAATATCTGCTTCTAAAACCAAAACGGAGCTATGTAACTGAAAGGTTGTCAATGTGTGCATTCAACTGACGGAGTTAAACTCACGTGTGGATTCAGCGGTTTGCAAACCCTTTCTGTGCAGAATCCCAAAAGCGGCATTTGCAGTCCAATGCCGGCATACGTACGAAACAGCAGTAAACTTCGTCTAAAACTCAGGTGAAACGTTTCCTTGCAACTGCTCTGCTGTGCGCTCGTTCACCTAAGAGAGTTGAATCTATGTTGAGATTCAGCGAGTCAGAAACACGTTTCTTCTAGGAGCTGCGTTGTGATATTCCCGAGTGAATGGGACCATAGGCTGTACAGAGAAATATCTGCTTCTAAAACCAAAACGGAGCTTTCTAACTGAATGGTTGTCAATGTGTGCATTCAACTGACGGAGTTACAGTCACGTGTGGATACAGCGGTTTGCAAACCCTTTCTGTGCAGAATCCCAGAACCGCCATTTCCAGTCCTATGCCGGCATACGTACGAAACAGCAGTAAACGTGGTCTAAAACTCAGGAGAATCGTTTCCTTGAAACTGCTCTGCTGTGCGTTCATTCTCCTGAGAGAGTTGAATCTATGTTGAGATTCAGCGAGTCAGAAACACGTTTCTCCAGGAGCTGCGTTGGGATATTCCCGATTGAATGGGACCATAGGCTGTACAGAGAAATATCTGCTTCTAAAACCAAAATGGAGCTATCTAACTGAATGGTTGTCAATATGTGCGTTCAACTGACGGAGTTAAACTCACGTGTGGATTCAGCGTATTGCAAACACTTTCTGTGCAGAATCCCAAAACAGGCATTTCCAGCCCAATGCCGGCATACGTACGAAACAACAGTAAACTTCGTCTAAAACTCAGGAGAAACGTTTCCTTGAAACTGCTCTGCTGTGCGTTCATTCACCTGAGAGAGTTGAATCTATGTTGAGATTCAGCGAGTCAGAAACACGTTTCTCTAGGAGTTGCGTTGGGAAATTCCCGACTGAATGGGACCATAGGCTGTACAGAGAAATATCTGCTTCTAAAACCAAAACGGAGCTGTCTAACTGAATGGTTGTCCATATCTGCGTTCAACTGACGGAGTTAAACTCACGTGTAGATTCAGCGGTTTGCAAACCCTCTCTGTGCAGAATCCCAAAACCGGCATTTCCAGCCCAGTGCCATCATACATACGAAACAGCAGTAAACTTCGTCTAAAACTCAGGAGAAATGTATCGTTGAAACTCCTCGGCTGTGCGTTCGTTCACCTAAGAGAGTGGAATCTATGTTGAGATTCACCGAGTCAGAAACACGTTTATTCTAGTAGATGCATAGGGATATTCCCGAGTGAATAGGACCATAGGCTGTACAGAGAAATATCTGCTTCTAAAACCAAAACGGAGCTATCTAACTGAATGGTTGTCAATGTGTGCATTCAACTGACGGAGTTACAGTCAGGTGTGGATACAGTGGTTTGCAAACCCTTTCTGTGCAGAATCACAGAACCGGCATTTCCAGCCCTATGCCGGCATACATACGAAACAGCAGTAAACGTCGTCTAAAACTCAGGAGAATCGTTTCCTTGAGACTTCTCTGCTGTGCGTTCATTCACCTAAGAGAGTTGAATCTATGTTGAGATTCAACGGGTCAGAAACACGTTTCTTCTAGGAGCTGCGTTGGGATATACCCGAGTGAATGGGACCATAGGCTGTACAGAGAAATATCTGCTTCTAAAACCAAAACGGAGCTATGTAACTGAATGGTTGTCAATGTGTGCATTCAACTGACGGAGATAAACTCACGTGTGGATTCAGCGGTTTGCAAACCCTTTCTGTGCAGAATCCCAAAACCGGCATTTCCAACCCAATGCCGGCATACGTACGAAACAGCAGTAAACTTCGTCTAAAATTCAGGAGAAACGTTTCCTTGAAACTGTTCTGCTGTGCGTTCATTCACCTGAGAGTTGAATCTATGTTGAGATTCAGCGAGTCAGAAACACGTTTCTCCAGGAGCTGCGTTGGGATATTCCCGAGTGAATGGGACCATAGGCTGTACAGAGAAATATCTGCTTCTAAAACCAAAACGGAGCTATCTAACTGAATGGTTGTCAATATGTCCGTTCAACTGACGGAGTTAAACTCACGTGTGGATTCAGCGGTTTGCAAAACCTCTCTGTGCAGAATCCCAAAACCGGCATTTCCAGCCCAGTGCCATCATACATACGAAACAGCAGTAAACTTCGTCTAAAACTCAGGAGAAACGTTTCCTTGAAACTCCTCGGCTGTGCGTTCGTTCACCTAAGAGAGTGGAATCTATGTTGAGCTTCAGCGAGTCAGAAACACGTTTCTTCTAGTAGATGCATAGGGATATTCCCGAGTGAATGGGACCATAGGGTGTACAGAGAAATATCTGCTTCTAAAACCAAAACGGAGCTATGTAACTGAATTGTTGTCAATGTGTGCATTCAACTGACGGAGTTAAACTCACGTGTGGATTCAGCGGTTTGCAAATCCTTTCTGTGCAGATTCCCAAAAGCGGCATTTGCAGCCCAATGCTGGCATACGTACGAAACAGCAGTAAACATCGTCTAAAACTCAGGTGAAACGTTTCCTTGAAACTGCTCTGCTGTGCGCTCGTTCACCTAAGACAGTTGAATCTATGTTGAGATTCAGCGAGTCAGAAACACGTTTTTTCTAGGAGCTGCGTTGTGATATTCCCGAGTGAATAGGACCATAGGCTGTACAGAGAAATATCTGTTTCTAAAACCAAAACGGAGCTATCTAACTGAATGGTTGTCAATGTGTGCATTCAACTGACGGAGTTACAGTCAGGTGTGGATACAGCGGTTTGAAAACCCTTTAAGTGCAGAAGCCCAGAACCGGCATTTCCAGCCCTATGCCGGCATACGTACGAAACAGCAGTAAATGTCATCTGAAACTCAGGAGAATCGTGTCCTTGAAACTGCTCTGCTGTGCGATCATTCACCTAAGAGAGTTGAATCTATGTTGTGATTCAGCGAGTCAGAAACACGTTTCTTCTAGGAGCTGCGTTGGGATATTCCCGAGTGAATGGGACCATAGGCTGTACAGAGAAATATCTGCTTCTAAAACCAAAACGGAGCTATGTAACTGAAAGGTTGTCAATGTGTGCATTCAACTGACGGAGTTAAACTCACGTGTGGATTCAGCGGTTTGCAAACCCTTTCTGTGCAGAATCCCAAAAGCGGCATTTGCAGTCCAATGCCGGCATACGTACGAAACAGCAGTAAACTTCGTCTAAAACTCAGGTGAAACGTTTCCTTGCAACTGCTCTGCTGTGCGCTCGTTCACCTAAGAGAGTTGAATCTATGTTGAGATTCAGCGAGTCAGAAACACGTTTCTTCTAGGAGCTGCGTTGTGATATTCCCGAGTGAATGGGACCATAGGCTGTACAGAGAAATATCTGCTTCTAAAACCAAAACGGAGCTTTCTAACTGAATGGTTGTCAATGTGTGCATTCAACTGACGGAGTTACAGTCACGTGTGGATACAGCGGTTTGCAAACCCTTTCTGTGCAGAATCCCAGAACCGGCATTTCCAGCCCTATGCCGGCATACGTACGAAACAGCAGTAAACGTCGTCTAAAACTCAGTAGAATCGTTTCCTTGAAACTGCTCTGCTGTGCGTTCATTCACCTAAGAGAGTTGAGTCTATGTTGTGATTCAACGAGTCAGAAACACGTTTCTTCTAGGAGCTGCGTTGGGATATTGCCGAGTGAATGGGACCATAGGCTGTACAGAGAAATATCTGCTTCTAAAACCAAAACGGAGCTATGTAACTGAATGGTTGTCAATGTGTGCATTCAACTGACAGAGTTCAACTCACGTGTGGATTCAGCGGTTTGCAAACCCTTTCTGTGCAGAATCCCAAAACCGGCATTTCCAGCCCAATGCCGTCATACGTACGAAACAGCAGTAAACTTCGTCTAAAACTCAGTAGAATCGTTTCCTTGAAATTGCTCGGCTGTGCGTTCGTTCTCATAAGGGAGTTGAATCTATGTTGAGATTCAGCGAGTGAGAAACACGTTTCTTCTAGGAGCTGCGTTGGGATATTCACGAGTGAATGGGACCATATGCTGTATAGAGAAATATCTGCTTCTAAAACCAAAACGGAGCTATCTAACTGAATGGTTGTCAATGTGTGCATTCAACTGACGGAGTTAAACTCACGTGTGGATTCAGCGGTTTGCAAACCCTTTCTGTGCAGAATCCTAAAAGTGGCATTTCCAGCCCAATGCCGGCATACGTACGAAACAGCAGTAAACTTCGTCTAAAACTCAGGTGAAACGTTTCCTTGAAAATGCTCTGCTGTGCGCTCGTTCACCTAAGAGAGTTGAATCTATGTTGAGATTCAGCGAGTCAGAAACACTTTCTTCTAGGAGCTGCGTTGTGATATTCCCGAGTGAACGGAAGCATAGGCTGTACAGAGAAATATCTGCTTCTAAAACCAAAACGGAGCTATCTAACTGAATGCTTATCAAGGTGTGCATTCAGCTGACGGAGTTACAGTCAGGTGTGGATACAGTGGTTTGCAAACCCTTTCTGTGCAGAATCCCAGAACCGACATTTCGAGCCCTATGCCGGCATACGTACGAAACAGCAGTAAACGTCGTCTAAAACTCAGGAGAATCGTTTCCTTGAAACTTCTCTGCTGTGCGTTCATTCACCTGAGAGAGTGGAATCCATGTTGAGATTCAGCGAGTCAGAAACACGTTTCTCTAGGAGCTGCGTTGGGATATTCGCGAGTGAATGGGACCATAGGCTGTACAGAGAAATATCTGCTTCTAAAACCAAAACGGAGCTATGTAACTGAATGGTTGTCAATGTGTGCATTCAACTGACGGAGTTAAACTCACGTGTGGATTCAGCGGTTTGCAAACCCTTTCTGTGCAGAATCCCAAAACCGGCATTTCCAGCCCAGTGCCATCATACATAAGAAACAGCAGTAAACTTCGTCTAAAACTCAGGAGAAACGTTTCCTTGAAACTCCTCGGCTGTGCGTTCGTTCACCTAAGAGAGTGGAATCTATGTTGAGATTCAGCGAGTCAGAAACACGTTTCTTCTAGGAGCTGCGTTGTGATATTCCCGAGTGAATGGGACCATAGGCTGTACAGAGAAATATCTGCTTATAAAACCAAAACGGAGCTATCTAACTGAATGGTTGTCAATATGCGCGTTCAACTGACGGAGTTAAACTCACGTGTGGATTCAGCGGTTTGCAAACCCATTCTGTGCAGAATCCCAAAAGCGGCATTTGCAGCCCAATGCCGGCATACGTACGAAACAGCAGTAAACTTCGTCTAAAACTCAGGTGAAACGTTTCCTTTAAACTGCTCTGCTGTGCGCTCGTTCACCTAAGAGAGTTGAATCTATGTTGAGATTCAGCGAGTCAGAAACACGTTTCTTCTAGGAGCTGCGTTGTGATATTCCCGAGTGAATGGGACCATAGGCTGTACAGAGAAATATCTGCTTCTAAAATCAAAACGTAGTTATCTAACTGAATGGTTGTCAATGTGTGCATTCAACTGACGGAGTTACAGTCACGTGTGGATACAGCGGTTTGCAAACCCTTTCTGTGCAGAATCCCAGAACCGCCATTTCCAGTCCTATGCCGGCATACGTACGAAACAGCAGTAAACGTGGTCTAAAACTCAGGAGAATCGTTTCCTTGAAACTGCTCTGCTGTGCGTTCATTCACCTGAGAGAGTTGAATCTATGTTGAGATTCAGCGAGTCAGAAACACGTTTCTCCAGGAGCTGCGTTGGGATATTCCCGATTGAATGGGACCATAGGCTGTACAGAGAAATATCTGCTTCTAAAACCAAAATGGAGCTATCTAACTGAATGGTTGTCAATATGTGCGTTCAACTGACGGAGTTAAACTCACGTGTGGATTCAGCGGATTGCAAACACTTTCTGTGCAGAATCCCAAAACAGGCATTTCCAGCCCAGTGCCGTCATACATACGAAACAGCAGTAAACTTCGTCTAAAACTCAGGAGAAACGTTTCCTTGAAACTCGTCAGCTGTGCGTTCGTTCACCTAAGAGAGTGGAATCTATGTTGAGATTCAGCGAGTCAGAAACACGTTTCTTCTAGGAGCTGCGTTGGGATATTCCCGAGTGAATGGGACCATATGCTGTACAGAGAAATATCTGCTTCTAAACCCAAAACGGAGCTATGTAACTGAATGGTTTTCAATGTGTGCATTCAACTTACGGAGTCAAACTCACGTGTGGATTCAGCAGTTTGCAAACCCTTTCTGTGCAGAATCCCAAAACCGTCATTTCCAGCCCAGTGCCATCATACATAAGAAACAGCAGTAAACTTCGTCTAAAACTCAGGAGAAACGTTTCCTTGAAACTCCTCGGCTTTGCGTTCGTTCACCTAGGAGAGTGGAATCTATGTTGAGATTCAGCGAGTCAGAAACACGTTTCTCCAGGAGCTGCGTTGGGATATTCCCGAGTGAATGGGACCATAGGATGTACAGAGAAATATCTGCTTCTAAAACCAAAACGGAGCTACCTAACTGAATGGTTGTCAATGGGTGCATTCAACTGAGGGAGTTAAACTCACCTGTGCATTCAGCGGTTTGCAAACCCTTTCTATGCAGAATCCCAAAACTGGCATTTCCAGCCCAATGCCAGCATTCGTACGAAACAGCAGTAAACTTCGTCTAAAACTCAGGACAAACGTTTCCTTGAAACTGCTCGGCTGTGCGTTCGTTCACCTAAGAGAATTGAATCCATGTTGAGATTCAGCGAGTCAGAAACACGTTTCTCCAGGAGCTGCGTTGGGATATTCCCGAGTGAATGGGACCATAGGCTGTACAGAGAAATATCTGCTTCTACAACCAAAACGGAGCTATCTAACTGAATGGTTGTCAATATGTGCGTTCAACTGACGGAGTTAAACTAACGTGTGGATTCAGCGGTTTGTAAACCCTTTCTGTGCAGAATCCCAAAGCCGGCATTTCCAGCCCAATGCCGGCATACGTACGAAACAACAGTAAACTTCGTCTAAAACTCAGGAGAAACGTTTCCTTGAAACTGCTCTGCTGTGCGTTCATTCCCTTGAGAGAGTTGAATCTACGTTGAGATTCAGCGAGTCAGAAACACGTTTCTCTAGGAGCTGCGTTGGGAAATTCCCGACTGAATGGGACCATAGGCTGTACAGAGAAATATCTGCTTCTAAAACCAAAGCGGAGCTGTCTAACTGAATGGTTGTCCATATCTGCGTTCAACTGACGGAGTTAAACTCACGTGTAGATTCAGCGGTTTGCAAACCCTCTCTGTCCAGAATCCCAAAACCGGCATTTCCAGCCCAGTGCCATCATATATACGAAACAGCAGTAAACTTCGTCTAAAACTCAGGAGAAACGTATCATTGAAACTCCTCGGCTGTGCGTTCGTTCACCTAAGAGAGTGGAATGTATGTTGAGATTCACCGAGTCAGAAACACGTTTCTTCTAGTAGATGCATAGGGATATTCCCGAGTGAATGGGACCATAGGGTGTACAGAGAAATATCTGCTTCTAAAACCAAAACGGAGCTATGTAACTGAATTGTTGTCAATGTGTGCATTCAACTGACGGAGTTAAACACACGTGTGTATTCAGCGATTTGCAAATCCTTTCTGTGCAGAATCCCAAAAGCGGCATTTGCAGCCCAATGCTGGCATACGTACGAAACTGCCGTAAACTTCGTCTAAAACTCAGGTGAAACGTTTCCTTGAAACTGCTCTGCTGTGCTCTCGTTCACCTAAGAGAGTTGAATCTATGTTGAGATTCAGCGAGTCAGAAACACGTTTCTTCTAGGAGCTGGGTTGTGATATTCCCGGGTGAATAGGACCATAGGCTGTACAGAGAAATATCTGCTTCTAAAACCAAAACGGAGCTATCTAACTGAATGGTTGTCAATGTGTGCATTCAACTGACGGAGTTACATTCAGGTGTAGATATAGCGGTTTGCAAACCCTTTCTTTGCAGAATCCCAGAACCGGCAATTCCAGCCCTATGCCGGCATACATATGAAACAGCAGTAAACGTCGTCTAAAACTCAGGAGAATCGTTTCCTTGAGACTGCTCTGCTGTGCGTTCATTCACCTAAGAGAGTTGAATCTATGTTGAGATTCAACGAGTCAGAAACACGTTTCTTCTTGAAGCTGCGTTGGGATATACCCGAGTGAATGGGACCAGAGGCTGTACAGAGAAATATCTGCTTCTAAAACCAAAACGGAGCTATGTAACTGAATGGTTGTCAATGTGTGCATTCAACTGACGGAGATAAACTCACGTGTGGATTCAGCGGTTTGCAAACCCTTTCTGTGCAGAATCCCAAAACCGGCATTTCCAACCCAATGCCGGCATACGTACGAAACAGCGGTAAACTTCGTCTAAAACTCAGGAGAAACGTTTCCTTGAAACTGCTCTGCTGTGCGTTCATTCACCTGAGAGTTGAATCTATGTTGAGATTCAGCGAGTCAGAAACACGTTTCTCTAGGAGCTGCGTTGGGATATTCCCGTGTGAATGGGACCATAGGCTGTACAGAGAAATATCTGCTTCTAAAACCAAAACGGAGCTATCTAACTGAATGGTTGTCAATGTGTGCATTCAACTGACGGAGTTACAGTCAGGTGTGGATACAGCGGTTTGCAAACCCTTTCTGTGCAGAATCCCAGAACCGGCATTTCCACCCTATGCCGGCATACGTACAAAACAGCAGTAAACGTCATCTAAAACTCAGGAGAATCGTTTCCTTGAAACAGCTATGCTGTGCGTTCATTCTCCTAAGAGAGTTGAATCTATGTTGCGATTCAACGAGTCAGAAACACGTTTCTTCTAGGAGCTGCGTTGGGATATTCCCGAGTGAATGGGACCATAGGCTGTACAGAGAAATATCTGCTTCTAAAACCAAAACGGAGCTATGTAACTGAATGGTTGTCAATGTGTGCATTCAACTGACGGAGTTAAACTCACGTGTGGATTCAGCGGTTTGCAAACCCATTCTGTGCAGAATCCCAAAAGCGGCATTTGCAGCCCAATGCCGGCATACGTACGAAACAGCAGTAAACTTCGTCTAAAACTCAGGTGAAACGTTTCTTTGAAACTGCTCTGCTGTGCGCTCGTTCACCTAAGAGAGTTGAATCTATGTTGAGATTCAGCGAGTCAGAAACACGTTTCTTCTAGGAGCTGCGTTGTGATATTCCCGAGTGAATGGGACCATAGGCTGTACAGAGAAATATCTGCTTCTAAAACCAAAACGGAGCTTTCTAACTGAATGGTTGTCAATGTGTGCATTCAACTGACGGAGTTACAGTCACGTGTGGATACAGCGGTTTGCAAACCCTTTCTGTGCAGAATCCCAGAACCGGCATTTCCAGCCCTATGCCGGCATACGTACGAAACAGCAGTAAACGTCGTCTAAAACTCAGTAGAATCGTTTCCTTGAAACTGCTCTGCTGTGCGTTCATTCACCTAAGAGAGTTGAGTCTATGTTGTGATTCAACGAGTCAGAAACACGTTTCTTCTAGGAGCTGCGTTGGGATATTGCCGAGTGAATGGGACCATAGGCTGTACAGAGAAATATCTGCTTCTAAAACCAAAACGGAGCTATGTAACTGAATGGTTGTCAATGTGTGCATTCAACTGACAGAGTTCAACTCACGTGTGGATTCAGCGGTTTGCAAACCCTTTCTGTGCAGAATCCCAAAACCGGCATTTCCAGCCCAATGCCGTCATACGTACGAAACAGCAGTAAACTTCGTCTAAAACTCAGTAGAATCGTTTCCTTGAAATTGCTCGGCTGTGCGTTCGTTCTCATAAGGGAGTTGAATCTATGTTGAGATTCAGCGAGTGAGAAACACGTTTCTTCTAGGAGCTGCGTTGGGATATTCACGAGTGAATGGGACCATATGCTGTATAGAGAAATATCTGCTTCTAAAACCAAAACGGAGCTATCTAACTGAATGGTTGTCAATGTGTGCATTCAACTGACGGAGTTAAACTCACGTGTGGATTCAGCGGTTTGCAAACCCTTTCTGTGCAGAATCCTAAAAGTGGCATTTCCAGCCCAATGCCGGCATACGTACGAAACAGCAGTAAACTTCGTCTAAAACTCAGGTGAAACGTTTCCTTGAAAATGCTCTGCTGTGCGCTCGTTCACCTAAGAGAGTTGAATCTATGTTGAGATTCAGCGAGTCAGAAACACTTTCTTCTAGGAGCTGCGTTGTGATATTCCCGAGTGAACGGAAGCATAGGCTGTACAGAGAAATATCTGCTTCTAAAACCAAAACGGAGCTATCTAACTGAATGCTTATCAAGGTGTGCATTCAGCTGACGGAGTTACAGTCAGGTGTGGATACAGTGGTTTGCAAACCCTTTCTGTGCAGAATCCCAGAACCGACATTTCGAGCCCTATGCCGGCATACGTACGAAACAGCAGTAAACGTCGTCTAAAACTCAGGAGAATCGTTTCCTTGAAACTTCTCTGCTGTGCGTTCATTCACCTGAGAGAGTGGAATCCATGTTGAGATTCAGCGAGTCAGAAACACGTTTCTCTAGGAGCTGCGTTGGGATATTCGCGAGTGAATGGGACCATAGGCTGTACAGAGAAATATCTGCTTCTAAAACCAAAACGGAGCTATGTAACTGAATGGTTGTCAATGTGTGCATTCAACTGACGGAGTTAAACTCACGTGTGGATTCAGCGGTTTGCAAACCCTTTCTGTGCAGAATCCCAAAACCGGCATTTCCAGCCCAGTGCCATCATACATAAGAAACAGCAGTAAACTTCGTCTAAAACTCAGGAGAAACGTTTCCTTGAAACTCCTCGGCTGTGCGTTCGTTCACCTAAGAGAGTGGAATCTATGTTGAGATTCAGCGAGTCAGAAACACGTTTCTTCTAGGAGCTGCGTTGTGATATTCCCGAGTGAATGGGACCATAGGCTGTACAGAGAAATATCTGCTTATAAAACCAAAACGGAGCTATCTAACTGAATGGTTGTCAATATGCGCGTTCAACTGACGGAGTTAAACTCACGTGTGGATTCAGCGGTTTGCAAACCCATTCTGTGCAGAATCCCAAAAGCGGCATTTGCAGCCCAATGCCGGCATACGTACGAAACAGCAGTAAACTTCGTCTAAAACTCAGGTGAAACGTTTCCTTTAAACTGCTCTGCTGTGCGCTCGTTCACCTAAGAGAGTTGAATCTATGTTGAGATTCAGCGAGTCAGAAACACGTTTCTTCTAGGAGCTGCGTTGTGATATTCCCGAGTGAATGGGACCATAGGCTGTACAGAGAAATATCTGCTTCTAAAATCAAAACGTAGTTATCTAACTGAATGGTTGTCAATGTGTGCATTCAACTGACGGAGTTACAGTCACGTGTGGATACAGCGGTTTGCAAACCCTTTCTGTGCAGAATCCCAGAACCGCCATTTCCAGTCCTATGCCGGCATACGTACGAAACAGCAGTAAACGTGGTCTAAAACTCAGGAGAATCGTTTCCTTGAAACTGCTCTGCTGTGCGTTCATTCACCTGAGAGAGTTGAATCTATGTTGAGATTCAGCGAGTCAGAAACACGTTTCTCCAGGAGCTGCGTTGGGATATTCCCGATTGAATGGGACCATAGGCTGTACAGAGAAATATCTGCTTCTAAAACCAAAATGGAGCTATCTAACTGAATGGTTGTCAATATGTGCGTTCAACTGACGGAGTTAAACTCACGTGTGGATTCAGCGGATTGCAAACACTTTCTGTGCAGAATCCCAAAACAGGCATTTCCAGCCCAGTGCCGTCATACATACGAAACAGCAGTAAACTTCGTCTAAAACTCAGGAGAAACGTTTCCTTGAAACTCGTCAGCTGTGCGTTCGTTCACCTAAGAGAGTGGAATCTATGTTGAGATTCAGCGAGTCAGAAACACGTTTCTTCTAGGAGCTGCGTTGGGATATTCCCGAGTGAATGGGACCATATGCTGTACAGAGAAATATCTGCTTCTAAACCCAAAACGGAGCTATGTAACTGAATGGTTTTCAATGTGTGCATTCAACTTACGGAGTCAAACTCACGTGTGGATTCAGCAGTTTGCAAACCCTTTCTGTGCAGAATCCCAAAACCGTCATTTCCAGCCCAGTGCCATCATACATAAGAAACAGCAGTAAACTTCGTCTAAAACTCAGGAGAAACGTTTCCTTGAAACTCCTCGGCTTTGCGTTCGTTCACCTAGGAGAGTGGAATCTATGTTGAGATTCAGCGAGTCAGAAACACGTTTCTCCAGGAGCTGCGTTGGGATATTCCCGAGTGAATGGGACCATAGGATGTACAGAGAAATATCTGCTTCTAAAACCAAAACGGAGCTACCTAACTGAATGGTTGTCAATGGGTGCATTCAACTGAGGGAGTTAAACTCACCTGTGCATTCAGCGGTTTGCAAACCCTTTCTATGCAGAATCCCAAAACTGGCATTTCCAGCCCAATGCCAGCATTCGTACGAAACAGCAGTAAACTTCGTCTAAAACTCAGGACAAACGTTTCCTTGAAACTGCTCGGCTGTGCGTTCGTTCACCTAAGAGAATTGAATCCATGTTGAGATTCAGCGAGTCAGAAACACGTTTCTCCAGGAGCTGCGTTGGGATATTCCCGAGTGAATGGGACCATAGGCTGTACAGAGAAATATCTGCTTCTACAACCAAAACGGAGCTATCTAACTGAATGGTTGTCAATATGTGCGTTCAACTGACGGAGTTAAACTAACGTGTGGATTCAGCGGTTTGTAAACCCTTTCTGTGCAGAATCCCAAAGCCGGCATTTCCAGCCCAATGCCGGCATACGTACGAAACAACAGTAAACTTCGTCTAAAACTCAGGAGAAACGTTTCCTTGAAACTGCTCTGCTGTGCGTTCATTCCCTTGAGAGAGTTGAATCTACGTTGAGATTCAGCGAGTCAGAAACACGTTTCTCTAGGAGCTGCGTTGGGAAATTCCCGACTGAATGGGACCATAGGCTGTACAGAGAAATATCTGCTTCTAAAACCAAAGCGGAGCTGTCTAACTGAATGGTTGTCCATATCTGCGTTCAACTGACGGAGTTAAACTCACGTGTAGATTCAGCGGTTTGCAAACCCTCTCTGTCCAGAATCCCAAAACCGGCATTTCCAGCCCAGTGCCATCATATATACGAAACAGCAGTAAACTTCGTCTAAAACTCAGGAGAAACGTATCATTGAAACTCCTCGGCTGTGCGTTCGTTCACCTAAGAGAGTGGAATGTATGTTGAGATTCACCGAGTCAGAAACACGTTTCTTCTAGTAGATGCATAGGGATATTCCCGAGTGAATGGGACCATAGGGTGTACAGAGAAATATCTGCTTCTAAAACCAAAACGGAGCTATGTAACTGAATTGTTGTCAATGTGTGCATTCAACTGACGGAGTTAAACACACGTGTGTATTCAGCGATTTGCAAATCCTTTCTGTGCAGAATCCCAAAAGCGGCATTTGCAGCCCAATGCTGGCATACGTACGAAACTGCCGTAAACTTCGTCTAAAACTCAGGTGAAACGTTTCCTTGAAACTGCTCTGCTGTGCTCTCGTTCACCTAAGAGAGTTGAATCTATGTTGAGATTCAGCGAGTCAGAAACACGTTTCTTCTAGGAGCTGGGTTGTGATATTCCCGGGTGAATAGGACCATAGGCTGTACAGAGAAATATCTGCTTCTAAAACCAAAACGGAGCTATCTAACTGAATGGTTGTCAATGTGTGCATTCAACTGACGGAGTTACATTCAGGTGTAGATATAGCGGTTTGCAAACCCTTTCTTTGCAGAATCCCAGAACCGGCAATTCCAGCCCTATGCCGGCATACATATGAAACAGCAGTAAACGTCGTCTAAAACTCAGGAGAATCGTTTCCTTGAGACTGCTCTGCTGTGCGTTCATTCACCTAAGAGAGTTGAATCTATGTTGAGATTCAACGAGTCAGAAACACGTTTCTTCTTGAAGCTGCGTTGGGATATACCCGAGTGAATGGGACCAGAGGCTGTACAGAGAAATATCTGCTTCTAAAACCAAAACGGAGCTATGTAACTGAATGGTTGTCAATGTGTGCATTCAACTGACGGAGATAAACTCACGTGTGGATTCAGCGGTTTGCAAACCCTTTCTGTGCAGAATCCCAAAACCGGCATTTCCAACCCAATGCCGGCATACGTACGAAACAGCGGTAAACTTCGTCTAAAACTCAGGAGAAACGTTTCCTTGAAACTGCTCTGCTGTGCGTTCATTCACCTGAGAGTTGAATCTATGTTGAGATTCAGCGAGTCAGAAACACGTTTCTCTAGGAGCTGCGTTGGGATATTCCCGTGTGAATGGGACCATAGGCTGTACAGAGAAATATCTGCTTCTAAAACCAAAACGGAGCTATCTAACTGAATGGTTGTCAATGTGTGCATTCAACTGACGGAGTTACAGTCAGGTGTGGATACAGCGGTTTGCAAACCCTTTCTGTGCAGAATCCCAGAACCGGCATTTCCACCCTATGCCGGCATACGTACAAAACAGCAGTAAACGTCATCTAAAACTCAGGAGAATCGTTTCCTTGAAACAGCTATGCTGTGCGTTCATTCTCCTAAGAGAGTTGAATCTATGTTGCGATTCAACGAGTCAGAAACACGTTTCTTCTAGGAGCTGCGTTGGGATATTCCCGAGTGAATGGGACCATAGGCTGTACAGAGAAATATCTGCTTCTAAAACCAAAACGGAGCTATGTAACTGAATGGTTGTCAATGTGTGCATTCAACTGACGGAGTTAAACTCACGTGTGGATTCAGCGGTTTGCAAACCCATTCTGTGCAGAATCCCAAAAGCGGCATTTGCAGCCCAATGCCGGCATACGTACGAAACAGCAGTAAACTTCGTCTAAAACTCAGGTGAAACGTTTCTTTGAAACTGCTCTGCTGTGCGCTCGTTCACCTAAGAGAGTTGAATCTATGTTGAGATTCAGCGAGTCAGAAACACGTTTCTTCTAGGAGCTGCGTTGTGATATTCCCGAGTGAATGGGACCATAGGCTGTACAGAGAAATATCTGCTTCTAAAACCAAAACGGAGCTTTCTAACTGAATGGTTGTCAATGTGTGCATTCAACTGACGGAGTTACAGTCACGTGTGGATACAGCGGTTTGCAAACCCTTTCTGTGCAGAATCCCAGAACTGGCATTTCCAGCCCTATGCCGGCATACGTACGAAACAGCAGTAAACGTCGTCTAAAACTCAGGAGAATCGTTTCCTTGAAACTGCTCTGCTGTGCGTTCATTCACCTAAGAGTGTTGAGTGTATGTTGTGATTCAACGAGTCAGAAACACGTTTCTTCTAGGAGCTGTGTTGGGATATTCCCGAGTGAATGGGACAATAGGCTGTACAGAGAAATATCTGCTTCTAAAACCAAAACGGAGCTACCTAACTGAATGGTTGTCAATGTGTGCATTCAACTGACGGAGTTAAACTCACGTGTGGATTCAGCGGTTTGCAAACCCTTTCTGTGCAGAATCCCAAAACCGGCATTTCCAGCCCAATGCCGTCATACGTACGAAACAGCAGTAAACTTCGTCTAAAACTCAGGAGAAACGTTTCCTTGAAACTGCTTGGCTGTGCGTTCGTTCACCTAGGAGAGTTGAATCTATGTTGAGATTCAGCGAGTCAGAAACACGTTTCTTCTAGGAGCTGCGTTGGGATATTTACGAGTGAATGGGACCATATGCTGTATAGAGAAATATCTGCTTCTAAAACCAAAACGGAGCTATCTAACTGAATGGTTGTCAATGTGTGCATTCAACTGACGGAGTTAAACTCACGTGTGGATTCAGCGGTTTGCAAACCCTTTCTGTGCAGAATCCCAAAAGCGGCATTTGCAGCCCAATGCCGGCATACGTACGAAACAGCAGTAAACTTCGTCTAAAACTCAGGTGAAACGTTTCCTTGAAACTGCTCTGCTGTGCACTCGTTCACCTAAGAGAGTTGAATCTATGTTGAGATTCAGCGAGTCAGAAGCACGTTTCTTCTACGAGCTGCGTTGTGATATTCCCGAGTGAATGGGAGCATAGTCTGTACAGAGAAATATCTGCTTCTAAAACCAAAACGGGGCTGTCTAACTGAATGGTTGTCAATGTGTGCATTCAACTGACGGAGTTACAGTCAGGTGTGGATTCAGCGGTTTGCAAACCCTTTCTGTGCAGAATCCCAAAACCGGCATTTCCATCCCAGTGCCATCATACATAAGAAACAGCAGTAAACTTCGTCTAAAACTCAGGAGAAACGTTTCCTTGAAACTCCTCGGCTGTGCGTTCGTTCACCTAGGAGAGTGGAATCTACGTTGAGATTCAGCGAGTCAGAAACCCGTTTCTTCTAGTAGATGCATAGGGATATTCCCGAGTGAATGAGACCGTAGTGTGTACAGAGAAATATCTGCTTCTAAAACCAAAACGGAGCTATCTAACTGAATGGTTGTCAATGGGTGCATTCAACTGAGGGAGTTAAACTCACCTGTGCATTCAGCGGTTTGCAAACCCTTTCTGTGCAGAATGCCAAAACTGGCATTTCCAGCCCAATGCCAGCATTCGTACGAAACAGCAGTAAACTTCGTCTAAAACTCAGCAGAAACGTTTCCTTGAAACTGCTCGGCTGTGCGTTCGTTCACCTAAGAGAGTTGAATCTATGTTGAGATTCATCGAGTCAGAAACACGTTTCTTCTAGGAGCTGCGTTGTGATATTCCCGAGTGAATGGGACCATAGGCTGTACAGAGAAATATCTGCTTCTAAAACCAAAACGGAGCTATCTAACTGAATGGTTGTCAATATGCACGTTCAACTGACGGAGTTAAACTCACGTGTGGATTCAGCGGTTTGCAAACCCTTTCTGTGCACAATCCCAAAAGCGGCATTTGCAGCCCAATGCCGGCATACGTACGAAACAGCAGTCAACTTCGTCTAAAACTCAGGTGAAACGTTTCCTTGAAACTGCTCTGCTGTGCGCTCGTTCACCTAAGAGAGTTGAATCTATGTTGAGATTCAGCGAGTCAGAAACACGTTTCTTCTAGGAGCTGCGTTGTGATATTCCCGAGTGAATGGGACCATAGGCTGTACAGAAAAATATCTGCTTCTAAAACCAAAACGGAGCTATCTAACTGAATGGCTGTCAATGTGTGCATTCAACTGACGGAGTTACAGTCACGTGTGGATACAGCGGTTTGCAAACCCTTTCTGTGCAGAATCCCAGAACCGGCATTTCCAGCCCTATGCCGGCATACGTACGAAACAGCAGTAAACGTGGTCTAAAACTCAGGAGAATTGTTTCCTTGAAACTGCTCTGCTGTGCGTTCATTCACCTAAGAGAGTTGAATCTATGTTGAGATTCAAAGAGTCAGAAACACGTTTCTTCTAGGAGATGCGTTGGGACATTCCCGAGTGAATGGGACCATAGGCTGTACAGAGAAATATCTGCTTCTAAAACCAAAACGGAGCTATCTAACTGAATGGTTGTCAATGTGTGCATTCAACTGACGGAGTTACAGTCAGGTGTGGATACAGCGGTTTGCAAACCCTTTCTGTGCAGAATCCCAGAACCGGCATTTCCAGCCCTATACCACCATACGTACGAAACAGCAGTAAACGTCATCTAAAACTCAGGAGAATCGTTTCCTTGAAACTGCTCTGCTGTGCGTTCATTCACCTGAGAGAGTTGAATCCATGTTGAGATTCAGCGAGTCGGAAACACGTTTCTCTAGGAGCTGCGTTGTGATATTCCCGAGTGAATGGGATAATAGGCTGTACAGAGAAATATCTGCTTCTAAAACCAAAACGGAGCTATCTAACTGAATGGTTGTCAATGTGTGCATTCAACTGACGGACTTAAACTCACGTGTGTATTCAGCGGTTTGCAAACCCTTTCTGTGCAGAATCCCAAAACCAGCATTTCCAGCCCAGTGCCATCATACATAAGAAACAGCAGTAAACTTCGTCTAAAACTCAGGAGAAACGTTTCCTTGAAAATCCTCGGCTGTGCGTTCGTTCACCTAAGAGAGTGGAATCTATGTTGAGATTCAGCGAGTCAGAAACACGTTTCTACTAGTAGATGCATAGGGATATTCCCGAGTGAATGGGACGATAGGGTGTTCAGAGAAATATCTGCTTCTAAAACCAAAACGGAGCTATCTAACTGAATGGTTGTCAATGGGTGCATTCAACTGAGCGAGTTAAACTCACCTGTGCATTCAGCGGTTTGCAAACCCTTTCTGTGCAGAATCCTGAAACCGGCATTTCCAGCCCAATGCCAGCATTCGTACGAAACAGCAGTAAACTTCGTCTAAAACTCAGGAGAAACGTTTCCTTGAAACTGCTCTGCTGTGCGTTCATTCACCTGAGAGAGTTGAATCTATGTTGAGCTTCAGAGAGTCAGAAACACGTTTCTCTAGGAGCTGCGTTGGGATATTCCCGAGTGAATGGGACCATAGGCTGTACAGAGAAATATCTGCTTCTAAAACCAGAACGGAGCTTTCTAACTGAATGGTTGTCAATATGTGCGTTCAACTGACGGAGTTAAACTCAGGTGTGGATTCAGCGGTTTGCAAACCCTTTCTGTGCAGAATCCCAAAACCGGCATTTCAAGCCCAGTGCCATCATACATACGAAACAGCAGTATACTTCGTCTAAAACTCAGGAGAAACGTTTCCTTGAAACTCCTCGGCTGTGCGTTCGTTCACCTAAGAGAGTGGAATCTATGTTGAGATTCAGCGAGTCAGAAACACGTTTCTTCTCGTAGATGCATAGGAATATTCCCGAGTGAATGGGACCATAGGGTGTACAGAGAAATATCTGCTTCTAAAACCAAAACGGAGCTATGTAACTGAATTGTTGTCAATGTGTGCATTCAACTGTCGGAGTTAAACTCAGGTGTGGATTCAGCGGTTTTCAAACCCTTTCTGTGCAGAATCCCAAAAGCGGCATTTCCAGCCCAATGCCGTCATACATACGAAACAGCAGTAAAATTCGTCTAAAACTCAGGAGAAACGTTTCCTTGAAACTGCTCGGCTGTGCGTTCGTTCACCTAAGAGAGTTGAATCTATGTTGAGATTCAGCGAGTCAGAAACACGTTTCTTCTAGGAGCTGCGTTGGGATATTCTCGAGTGAATGGACCATAGGCTGTACAGACAAATATCTGCTTCTAAAACCAAAACGGAGCTATCTAACTGAATGGTTGTCAATGGGTGCATTCAACTGACGGAGTTAAACTCACCTGTTGATTCAACGGTTTGCAAACCCTTTCTGTGCAGAATGCCAAAAACGGCATTTCCAGCCCAATGCCGGCATACGAACGAAACAGCAGTAAACTTCGTCTAAAACTCAGGAGAAACGTTTCCTTGAAACTGCTCTGCTGTGCGTTCGTTCACCTAAGAGATTTCAATCTGTGTTGAGATTCAGCGAGTCTGAAACACGTTTCTCTAGGAGCTGCGTTGGGATATTCCCGAGTGAATGGGACCATAGGCTGTACAGAGAAATATCTGCTTCTAACACCAAAACGGAGCTATCTAACTGAATGGTTTTCAATGTGTGCATTCAACTGACGGAGTTACACTCACGTGTGGATTCAGCGGTTTTCAAACCCTTTCTGTGCAGAATAACAAAACCGGCATTTCCAGCCCAATGCCGGCATACGTACGAAACAGCAGTAAACTTCGTCTAAAACTCACGAGAAACGTTTCCTTGAAACTGCTCTGCTATGCGTTCATTCACCTAAGAGAGTTGAATCTATGTTGAGATTCAGCGAGTCAGAAACACGTTTCTCTATGAGCTGCGTTGGGATATTCCCGAGTGAATGGAGCAAAGGCTGTACAGAGAAATATCTGCTTCTGAAACCAAAACGGAGCTATCTAAATGAATGGTTGTCAATGAGTGCATTCAGCTGACGGAGTTAAACTCGCGTGTTGATTCAGCGGTTTGCAAATTCTTTCTGTGCAGAATGCCAAAACCGGCATTTCCAGGCCAATGCCGTCATACGTACGAAACAGCAGTAAACTTCGTCTAAAACTCAGGAGAAACGTTTCCTTGAAACTGCTCTGCTGTGCGTTCTTTCACATAAGAGAGTTGAATCTATGTTGAGATTCAACGAGTCAGAAACACGTTTCTTCTAGGAGCTGCGTTGAGATATTGCCGAATGAATTGGACCATAGGCTGTACAGAGAAATATCTGCTTCTAAAACCAAAACGGAGCTATCTAACTGAATGGGTGTCAATGGTTGTCAATGTGTGCATTCAACTGACGGAGTTAAACTCTCGTGTGCATTCAGCGGTTTGCAAACCCTTTCTGTGCAGAATCCCAAAACCGGCATTTCCAGCCCAATGCCGTCATACGTACGAAACAGCAGTAAACTTCGTCTAAAACTCAGGAGAAACGTTTCCTTGAAACTGCTCGGCTGTGCGTTCGTTCACCTAAGAGAGTTGAATCTATGTTGAGATTCAGCGATGCAGAAACACGTTTCTTCTATGAGCTGTGTTGGGATATTCCCGAGTGAATGGGACCATAGGCTGTACAGAGAAATATCTGCTTCTAAAACCAAAACGGAGCTATATAACTGAATGGTTGTCAATGTGTGCATTCAGCTGACAGAGTTAAACTCACGTGTGGATTCAGCGGTTTGCAAACCCTTTCTGTGCAAAATCCCAAAACCGGCATTTCCAGCCCAATGCCGGCATACGTACGAAACAGCAGTAAACTTCGTCTAAAACTCAGGAGAAACGTTTCCTTGAAACTGCTCTGCTGTGCGTTCATTCACCTGAGAGAGTTGAATCCATGTTGAGATTCAGCGAGTTAGAAAGACGTTTCTCTAGGAGCTGCTTTGGGATATTCCCGAGTGAGTGGGACCATAGGCTGTACAGAGAAATATCTACTTCTAAAACCAGAACGGAGCTATCTAACTGAATGGTTGTCAATGTGTGCATTCAACTGACCGAGTTCAACTCACGTGTGGATTCAGCGGTTTGCAAACCCTTTCTGTGCAAAATCCCAAAACCGGCATTTCCAGCCCAATGCCGGCATACGTACGAAACAGCAGTATTCTTCGTCTAAAACTCAGGAGAAACGTTTCCTTGAAACTGCTCGGCTCTGCGTTCGTTCACCTAAGAGAGTTGAATCTATGTTGAGATTCAGCGAGTCAGAAACACGTTTCTTCTAGAAGCTGCGTTGGGATATTCACAAGTGAGTGGGACCATATGCTGTATAGAGAAATATCTGCTTCTACAACCAAAACGGAGCTATCTAACTGAATGGTTGTCAATGTGTGCATTCAACTGACGGAGTTAAACTCACGTGTGGATTCAGCGGTTTGCAAACCCTTTCTGTGCAGAATCCCAAAAGCGGCATTTCCAGCCCAATGCCAGCATAGGTACGAAACAGCAGTAAACTTCGTCTAAAACTCAGGAGAAACGTTTCCTTGAAACTGCTCGGCTGTGAGTTCGTTCACCTAAGAGAGTTGAATCTTTGTTGAGATTCAGCGAGTCAGAAACTCGTTTCTTCTAGGAGCTGCGCTGGGATATTCACAAGTGAGTGGGACCATATGCTGTATAGAGAAATATCTGCTTCTAAAACCAAAACGGAGCTATCTAACTGAATGGTTGTCAATGTGTGCATTCAACTGACGGAGTTAAACTCACGTGTGGATTCAGCGGTTTGCAAACCCTTTCTGTGCAGAATCCCAAAACCGGCATTTCCAGCCCAATGCCGGCATACGTACGAAACAGCAGTAAACTTCGTCTAAAACTCAGGAGAATCGTTTCCTTGAAACTGCTCTGCTGTGCGTTCATTCACCTGAGAGAGTTGAATCCATGTTGAGATTCAGCGAGTCAGAAACACGTTTCTCTAGGAGCTGCGTTGTGATATTCCCGAGTGAATGGGACCATAGGCTGTACAGAGAAATATCTGCTTCTAAAACCAAAACGGAGCTATCTAACTGAATGGTTGCCAATGTGTGCATTCAACTTATGGAGTTAAACTCACGTGTGGATTCAGCGGTTTGCAAACCCTTTCTGTGCAGAATCCCAAAACCGGCATTTCCAGCCCAATGCCATCATACATACGAAACAGCAGTAAACTTCGTCTAAAACTCAGGACAAACTTTTCCTTGAAACTCCTTGGCTGTGCGTTCGGTCAGCTAAGAGAGTGGATTCTATGTTGAGATTCAGCGAGTCAGAAACACGTTTCGTCTAGGAGATGCGTTGGTATATTCCCGAGTGAATGGGACCATAAGGTGTACAGAGAAATATTTGCTTCTAAAACCAAAACCCAGCTTTCTAACTGAATGGTTGTCAACGGGTGCATTCACCTGAGGGAGTTAAACTCACCTGTGCATTCAGCGGTTTGCAAACCCTTTCTGTGCAGAATCCCAAAACCGGCATTTCCAGCCCAATGCCGCCATTCGTAAGAAACAGCAGTAAACTTCGTCTAAAACTCAGGAGAAACGTTTCCTTGAAACTGCTCGACTGTGCGTTAGTTCACCTAAGAGAGTTGAATCTATGCAGAGATTCAACGAGTGAGAAACACGTTTCTTCTAGGACCTGCGTTGGGATATTCCCGATTGAATGGGACCATAGGCTGTACAGAGAAATATCTGCTTCTGAAACCAAAACGGAGCTATCTAACTGAATGGTTGTCAATGAGTGCATTCAACTGACGGAGTTAAACTCGCGTGTTGATTCAGCGGTTTGCAAACCCTTTCTGTGCAGAATGCCAAAACCGGCATTTCCAGGCCAATGCCGGCATACGTACGAAACAGCAGTAAACTTCGTCTAAAACTCAGGAGAAACGTTTCCTTGAAACTGCTCTGCTGTGGGTTCTTTCACCTAAGAGAGTTGAATCTATGTTGAGATTCAGCGATTCAGAAACACGTTTGTTCTAGGAGCTGTATTTGGATATTCCCGAGTGAATGGGACCATAGGACGTACAGAGAAATATCTGCTTCTAAAACCAAAACGGAGCTATATAACTGAATGGTTGTCAATGTGTGCATTCAGCTGACAGAGTTAAACTCACGTGTGGATTCAGCGGTTTGCACACCCTTTCTGTGCAAAATCCCAAAACCGGCATTTCCAGCCCAATGCCGGCATACGTACGAAACAGCAGTATTCTTCGTCTAAAACTCAGGAGAAACGTTTCCTTGAAACTGCTCGGCTCTGCGTTCGTTCACCTAAGAGAGTTGAATCTATGTTGAGATTCAGCGAGTCAGAAACACGTTTCTTCTAGAAGCTGCGTTGGGATATTCACGAGTGAATGGGACCATAGGGTGTACAGAGAAATATCTGCTTCTAAAACCAAAACGGAGCTATCTAGCTGAATGGTTGTCAATGGGTGCATTCAACTGAGGGAGTTAAACTCACCTGTGCATTCAGCGGTTTGCAAACCCTTTCTGTGCAGAATCCCAAAACCGGCATTTCCAGCCCAATGCCAGCATACGTACGAAACAGCAGTAAACTTCGTCTAAAACTCAGGACAAACGTTTCCTTGAAACTGCTCTGCTGTGCGTTCATTCACCTGAGAGAGTTGAATCTATGTTGAGCTTCAGAGAGTCAGAAACACGTTTCTCTAGGAGCTGCGTTGGGATATTCCCGAGTGAATGGGACCATAGGCTGTACAGAGAAATATCTGCTTCTAAAACCAGAACGGAGCTTTCTAACTGAATGGTTGTCAATATGTGCGTTCAACTGACGGAGTTAAACTCAGGTGTGGATTCAGCGGTTTGCAAACCCTTTCTGTGCAGAATCCCAAAACCGGCATTTCAAGCCCAGTGCCATCATACATACGAAACAGCAGTATACTTCGTCTAAAACTCAGGAGAAACGTTTCCTTGAAACTCCTCGGCTGTGCGTTCGTTCACCTAAGAGAGTGGAATCTATGTTGAGATTCAGCGAGTCAGAAACACGTTTCTTCTCGTAGATGCATAGGAATATTCCCGAGTGAATGGGACCATAGGGTGTACAGAGAAATATCTGCTTCTAAAACCAAAACGGAGCTATGTAACTGAATTGTTGTCAATGTGTGCATTCAACTGTCGGAGTTAAACTCAGGTGTGGATTCAGCGGTTTTCAAACCCTTTCTGTGCAGAATCCCAAAAGCGGCATTTCCAGCCCAATGCCGTCATACATACGAAACAGCAGTAAAATTCGTCTAAAACTCAGGAGAAACGTTTCCTTGAAACTGCTCGGCTGTGCGTTCGTTCACCTAAGAGAGTTGAATCTATGTTGAGATTCAGCGAGTCAGAAACACGTTTCTTCTAGGAGCTGCGTTGGGATATTCTCGAGTGAATGGACCATAGGCTGTACAGACAAATATCTGCTTCTAAAACCAAAACGGAGCTATCTAACTGAATGGTTGTCAATGGGTGCATTCAACTGACGGAGTTAAACTCACCTGTTGATTCAACGGTTTGCAAACCCTTTCTGTGCAGAATGCCAAAAACGGCATTTCCAGCCCAATGCCGGCATACGAACGAAACAGCAGTAAACTTCGTCTAAAACTCAGGAGAAACGTTTCCTTGAAACTGCTCTGCTGTGCGTTCGTTCACCTAAGAGATTTCAATCTGTGTTGAGATTCAGCGAGTCTGAAACACGTTTCTCTAGGAGCTGCGTTGGGATATTCCCGAGTGAATGGGACCATAGGCTGTACAGAGAAATATCTGCTTCTAACACCAAAACGGAGCTATCTAACTGAATGGTTTTCAATGTGTGCATTCAACTGACGGAGTTACACTCACGTGTGGATTCAGCGGTTTTCAAACCCTTTCTGTGCAGAATAACAAAACCGGCATTTCCAGCCCAATGCCGGCATACGTACGAAACAGCAGTAAACTTCGTCTAAAACTCACGAGAAACGTTTCCTTGAAACTGCTCTGCTATGCGTTCATTCACCTAAGAGAGTTGAATCTATGTTGAGATTCAGCGAGTCAGAAACACGTTTCTCTATGAGCTGCGTTGGGATATTCCCGAGTGAATGGAGCAAAGGCTGTACAGAGAAATATCTGCTTCTGAAACCAAAACGGAGCTATCTAAATGAATGGTTGTCAATGAGTGCATTCAGCTGACGGAGTTAAACTCGCGTGTTGATTCAGCGGTTTGCAAATTCTTTCTGTGCAGAATGCCAAAACCGGCATTTCCAGGCCAATGCCGTCATACGTACGAAACAGCAGTAAACTTCGTCTAAAACTCAGGAGAAACGTTTCCTTGAAACTGCTCTGCTGTGCGTTCTTTCACATAAGAGAGTTGAATCTATGTTGAGATTCAACGAGTCAGAAACACGTTTCTTCTAGGAGCTGCGTTGAGATATTGCCGAATGAATTGGACCATAGGCTGTACAGAGAAATATCTGCTTCTAAAACCAAAACGGAGCTATCTAACTGAATGGGTGTCAATGGTTGTCAATGTGTGCATTCAACTGACGGAGTTAAACTCTCGTGTGCATTCAGCGGTTTGCAAACCCTTTCTGTGCAGAATCCCAAAACCGGCATTTCCAGCCCAATGCCGTCATACGTACGAAACAGCAGTAAACTTCGTCTAAAACTCAGGAGAAACGTTTCCTTGAAACTGCTCGGCTGTGCGTTCGTTCACCTAAGAGAGTTGAATCTATGTTGAGATTCAGCGATGCAGAAACACGTTTCTTCTATGAGCTGTGTTGGGATATTCCCGAGTGAATGGGACCATAGGCTGTACAGAGAAATATCTGCTTCTAAAACCAAAACGGAGCTATATAACTGAATGGTTGTCAATGTGTGCATTCAGCTGACAGAGTTAAACTCACGTGTGGATTCAGCGGTTTGCAAACCCTTTCTGTGCAAAATCCCAAAACCGGCATTTCCAGCCCAATGCCGGCATACGTACGAAACAGCAGTAAACTTCGTCTAAAACTCAGGAGAAACGTTTCCTTGAAACTGCTCTGCTGTGCGTTCATTCACCTGAGAGAGTTGAATCCATGTTGAGATTCAGCGAGTTAGAAAGACGTTTCTCTAGGAGCTGCTTTGGGATATTCCCGAGTGAGTGGGACCATAGGCTGTACAGAGAAATATCTACTTCTAAAACCAGAACGGAGCTATCTAACTGAATGGTTGTCAATGTGTGCATTCAACTGACCGAGTTCAACTCACGTGTGGATTCAGCGGTTTGCAAACCCTTTCTGTGCAAAATCCCAAAACCGGCATTTCCAGCCCAATGCCGGCATACGTACGAAACAGCAGTATTCTTCGTCTAAAACTCAGGAGAAACGTTTCCTTGAAACTGCTCGGCTCTGCGTTCGTTCACCTAAGAGAGTTGAATCTATGTTGAGATTCAGCGAGTCAGAAACACGTTTCTTCTAGAAGCTGCGTTGGGATATTCACAAGTGAGTGGGACCATATGCTGTATAGAGAAATATCTGCTTCTACAACCAAAACGGAGCTATCTAACTGAATGGTTGTCAATGTGTGCATTCAACTGACGGAGTTAAACTCACGTGTGGATTCAGCGGTTTGCAAACCCTTTCTGTGCAGAATCCCAAAAGCGGCATTTCCAGCCCAATGCCAGCATAGGTACGAAACAGCAGTAAACTTCGTCTAAAACTCAGGAGAAACGTTTCCTTGAAACTGCTCGGCTGTGAGTTCGTTCACCTAAGAGAGTTGAATCTTTGTTGAGATTCAGCGAGTCAGAAACTCGTTTCTTCTAGGAGCTGCGCTGGGATATTCACAAGTGAGTGGGACCATATGCTGTATAGAGAAATATCTGCTTCTAAAACCAAAACGGAGCTATCTAACTGAATGGTTGTCAATGTGTGCATTCAACTGACGGAGTTAAACTCACGTGTGGATTCAGCGGTTTGCAAACCCTTTCTGTGCAGAATCCCAAAACCGGCATTTCCAGCCCAATGCCGGCATACGTACGAAACAGCAGTAAACTTCGTCTAAAACTCAGGAGAATCGTTTCCTTGAAACTGCTCTGCTGTGCGTTCATTCACCTGAGAGAGTTGAATCCATGTTGAGATTCAGCGAGTCAGAAACACGTTTCTCTAGGAGCTGCGTTGTGATATTCCCGAGTGAATGGGACCATAGGCTGTACAGAGAAATATCTGCTTCTAAAACCAAAACGGAGCTATCTAACTGAATGGTTGCCAATGTGTGCATTCAACTTATGGAGTTAAACTCACGTGTGGATTCAGCGGTTTGCAAACCCTTTCTGTGCAGAATCCCAAAACCGGCATTTCCAGCCCAATGCCATCATACATACGAAACAGCAGTAAACTTCGTCTAAAACTCAGGACAAACTTTTCCTTGAAACTCCTTGGCTGTGCGTTCGGTCAGCTAAGAGAGTGGATTCTATGTTGAGATTCAGCGAGTCAGAAACACGTTTCGTCTAGGAGATGCGTTGGTATATTCCCGAGTGAATGGGACCATAAGGTGTACAGAGAAATATTTGCTTCTAAAACCAAAACCCAGCTTTCTAACTGAATGGTTGTCAACGGGTGCATTCACCTGAGGGAGTTAAACTCACCTGTGCATTCAGCGGTTTGCAAACCCTTTCTGTGCAGAATCCCAAAACCGGCATTTCCAGCCCAATGCCGCCATTCGTAAGAAACAGCAGTAAACTTCGTCTAAAACTCAGGAGAAACGTTTCCTTGAAACTGCTCGACTGTGCGTTAGTTCACCTAAGAGAGTTGAATCTATGCAGAGATTCAACGAGTGAGAAACACGTTTCTTCTAGGACCTGCGTTGGGATATTCCCGATTGAATGGGACCATAGGCTGTACAGAGAAATATCTGCTTCTGAAACCAAAACGGAGCTATCTAACTGAATGGTTGTCAATGAGTGCATTCAACTGACGGAGTTAAACTCGCGTGTTGATTCAGCGGTTTGCAAACCCTTTCTGTGCAGAATGCCAAAACCGGCATTTCCAGGCCAATGCCGGCATACGTACGAAACAGCAGTAAACTTCGTCTAAAACTCAGGAGAAACGTTTCCTTGAAACTGCTCTGCTGTGGGTTCTTTCACCTAAGAGAGTTGAATCTATGTTGAGATTCAGCGATTCAGAAACACGTTTGTTCTAGGAGCTGTATTTGGATATTCCCGAGTGAATGGGACCATAGGACGTACAGAGAAATATCTGCTTCTAAAACCAAAACGGAGCTATATAACTGAATGGTTGTCAATGTGTGCATTCAGCTGACAGAGTTAAACTCACGTGTGGATTCAGCGGTTTGCACACCCTTTCTGTGCAAAATCCCAAAACCGGCATTTCCAGCCCAATGCCGGCATACGTACGAAACAGCAGTATTCTTCGTCTAAAACTCAGGAGAAACGTTTCCTTGAAACTGCTCGGCTCTGCGTTCGTTCACCTAAGAGAGTTGAATCTATGTTGAGATTCAGCGAGTCAGAAACACGTTTCTTCTAGAAGCTGCGTTGGGATATTCACGAGTGAATGGGACCATAGGGTGTACAGAGAAATATCTGCTTCTAAAACCAAAACGGAGCTATCTAGCTGAATGGTTGTCAATGGGTGCATTCAACTGAGGGAGTTAAACTCACCTGTGCATTCAGCGGTTTGCAAACCCTTTCTGTGCAGAATCCCAAAACCGGCATTTCCAGCCCAATGCCAGCATACGTACGAAACAGCAGTAAACTTCGTCTAAAACTCAGGACAAACGTTTCCTTGAAACTGCTCGGCTGTGCGTTCGTTCACCTAAGAGAGTTGAATCTTTGTTGAGATTCAGCGAGTCAGAAACTCGTTTCTTCTAGGAGCTGCGTTGGGATATTCACAAGTGAGTGGGACCATATGCTGTATAGAGAAATATCTGCTTCTACAACCAAAACGGAGCTATCTAACTGAATGGTTGTCAATGTGTGCATTCAACTGACGGAGTTAAACTCACGTGTGGATTCAGCGGTTTGCAAACCCTTTCTGTGCAGAATCCCAAAAGCGGCATTTCCAGCCCAATGCCAGCATACGTACGAAACAGCAGTAAACTTCGTCTAAAACTCAGGAGAAACGTTTCCTTGAAACTGCTCGGCTGTGAGTTCGTTCACCTAAGAGAGTTGAATATTTGTTGAGATTCAGCGAGTCAGAAACTCGTTTCTTCTAGGAGCTGCGCTGGGATATTCACAAGTGAGTGGGACCATATGCTGTATAGAGAAATATCTGCTTCTAAAACCAAAACGGAGCTCTCTAGCTGAATGGTTGTCAATGTGTGCATTCAACTGACGGAGTTAAACTCACGTGTGGATTCAGCGGTTTACAAACCCTTTCTGTGCAGAATCTCAAAACCGGCATTTCCAGCCCAATGCCGGCATACGTACGAAACAGCAGTAAACTTCGTCTAAAACTCAGGAGAATCGTTTCCTTGAAACTGCTCTGCTGTGCGTTCATTCACCTGAGAGAGTTGAATCCATGTTGAGATTCAGCGAGTCAGAAACACGTTTCTCTAGGAGCTGCGTTGGGATATTCCCGAGTGAATGGGACAATAGGCTGTACAGAGAAATATCTGCATCTAAAACCAAAACGGAGCTATCTAACTGAATGGTTCTCAATGTGTGCATTCAACTGACGGAGTTAAACTCACTTGTGGATTCAGCTGTTGGAAACCCTTTCTGTGCAGAATCCCAAAACCGGCATTTCCAGCCCTATGCCGGTATACGTAAGAAACAGCAGTAAACGTCGTCCAAAACTCAGGAGAAACGTTTCCTTGAAACTGCTCTGTTGCGTGTTCATTCACCTAAGAGAGTTGAATCTATGTTGAGATTCACCGAGTCAGAAACACGTTTCTTCTAGGAGCTGCGTTGGGATATTCACGAGTGAAAGGGACCGTAGGCTGTGCAGAGAAATATCTGCTTCTAAAACCAAAACAGAGCTATCTAACTGAATGGTTGTCAATATGTGCATTCAACTGATGGAGTTAAACTCACGTGTGGATTCAGCGGTTTGCAAACCCTTTCTTTGCAGAATCCCAAAACCGGCATTTCCAGCCAGTGCCACCATACATACGAAACAGCAGTAAACTTCGTCTAAAACTCAGGAGAAACGTTTCCTTGAAACTCCTCAGCTGTGTGTTCGTTCACCTAAGAGAGTGGAATCTATGTTGAGATTCAGCGAGTCAGAAACACGTTTCTTCTAGTAGATGCATAGGGATATTCCCGAGTGAATGGGACCATAGGGTGTACAGAGAAATATCTGCTTCTAAAACCAAAACGGAGGTATCTAACTGAATGGTTGTCAATGGGTTCATTCTACTGACGCAGTTAAACTCACGTGTGCATTCAGCGGTTTTGCAAACACTTTCTGTGCAGAATCCCAAAACCGGCATTTCCAGCCCAATGCCATCATACGTACGAAACAGCAGTTAACTTCGCCTAAAATTCAGGAGAAACGTTTCCTGGAAACTGCTCGGCTGTGCGTTCGTTCACCTAAGAGAGTTGAATCTATGCTGATATTCAGCGAATCAGAAACAGGTTTCTTCTAGGAGCTGCGTTGGGATATTCCCGAATGAATGGGGCCATAGGATGTACAGAGAAATATCTGCTTTTAAAACCAAAACGGAGCTATCTAACTGAATGGTTGTCAATGTGTGCATTCAACTGACGGAGTTAAACTCACGTGTGCATTCAGTGGTTTGCAAACCCTTTCTGTGCAGAATCCCAAAACCGGCATTTCCAGCCCAATGCCGTCATACGTACGAAACAGCAGTAAACTTCGTCTAAAACTCAGGAGAAACGTTTCCTTGAAACTGCTCGGCTGTGCGTTCGTTCACCTAAGAGAGTTGAATCTATGTTGAGATTCAGCGAGTCAGAAACACGTTTCTTCTAGGAGCTGCGTTGGGATATTCACGAGTGATTGGGACCATATGTTGTATAGAGAAATATCTGCTTCTAAAACCAAAACGGAGCTACCTAACTGAATGGTTGTCAATGTGTGCATTCAGCTGACAGAGTTAAACTCACGTGTGGATTCAGCGGTTTGCAAACCCTTTCTGTGCAAAATCCCAAAACCGGCATTTCCAGCCCAATGCCGGCATACGTACGAAACAGCAGTAAACTTCGTCTAAAACTCAGGAGAAACGTTTCCTTGAAACTGCTCTGCTGTGCGTTCATTCACCTGAGAGAGTTGAATCCATGTTGAGATTCAGCGAGTTAGAAAGACGTTTCTCTAGGAGCTGCTTTGGGATATTCCCGAGTGAGTGGGACCATAGGCTGTACAGAGAAATATCTACTTCTAAAACCAGAACGGAGCTATCTAACTGAATGGTTGTCAATGTGTGCATTCAACTGACCGAGTTCAACTCACGTGTGGATTCAGCGGTTTGCAAACCCTTTCTGTGCAGAATCCCAAAACCGGCATTTCCAGCCCAATGCCGGCATACGTACGAAACAGCAGTAAACTTCGTCTCAAACTCAGGAGAAACGTTTCCTTGAAACTGCTCTGCTGTGCGTTCGTTCACCTAAGAGAGTTGAATCTATGTTGAGATTCAGCGAGTCAGAAACACGTTTCTTCTAGAAGCTGCGTTGGGATATTCCCGAGTGAATGGGACCATAGGGTGTACAGAGAAATATCTGCTTCTAAAACCAAAACGGAGCTATCTAACTGAATGGTTGTCAAAGGGTGCTTTCAAGTGAGGGAGTTAAACTCACCTGTGCATTCAGCGGTTTTCAAACCCTTTCTGTGCAGAATCCCAAAACCGGCATTTCCAGCCCAATGCCAGCATAGGTACGAAACAGCAGTAAACTTCGTCTAAAACTCAGGAGAAACGCTTCCTTGAAACTGCTCGGCTGTGCGTTCGTTCACCTAAGAGAGTTGAATCTTTGTTGAGATTCAGCGAGTCCGAAACTCGTTTATTCTAGGAGCTGCGTTGGGATATTCACAAGTGAGTGGGACCATATGCTGTATAGAGAAATATCTGCTTCTAAAACCAAAACGGAGCTATCTAACTGAATGGTTGTCAATGTGTGCATTCAACTGACGGAGTTAAACTCACGTGTGGATTCAGCGGTTTGCAAACCCTTTCTGTGCAGAATCCCAAAACCGGCATTTCCAGCCCAATGCCGGCATACGTACGAAACAGCAGTAAACTTCGTCTAAAACTCAGGAGAATCGTCTCCTTGAAACTGCTCTGCTGTGCGTTCATTCACCTGAGAAAGTTGAATCCATGTTGAGATTCAGCGAGTCAGAAACACGTTTCTCTAGGAGCTGCGTTGTGATATTCCCGAGTGAATGGGACCATAGGCTGTACAGAGAAATATCTGCTTCTAAAACCAAAACGGAGCTATCTAACTGAATGGTTGCCAATGTGTGCATTCAACTTATGGAGTTAAACTCACGTGTGGATTCAGCGGTTTGCAAACCCTTTCTGTGCAGAATCCCAAAACCGGCATTTCCAGCCCAATGCCATCATACATACGAAACAGCAGTAAACTTCGTCTAAAACTCAGGACAAACTTTTCCTTGAAACTCCTTGGCTGTGCGTTCGGTCAGCTAAGAGAGTGGATTCTATGTTGAGATTCAGCGAGTCAGAAACACGTTTCGTCTAGGAGATGCGTTGGGATATTCCCGAGTGAATGGGACCATAAGGTGTACAGAGAAATATTTGCTTCTAAAACCAAAACCCAGCTTTCTAACTGAATGGTTGTCAACGGGTGCATTCACCTGAGGGAGTTAAACTCACCTGTGCATTCAGCGGTTTGCAAACCCTTTCTGTGCAGAATCCCAAAACCGGCATTTCCAGCCCAATGCCGCCATTCGTCAGAAACAGCAGTAAACTTCGTCTAAAACTCAGGAGAAACGTTTCCTTGAAACTGCTCGACTGTGCGTTAGTTCACCTAAGAGAGTTGAATCTATGCAGAGATTCAACGAGTGAGAAACACGTTTCTTCTAGGACCTGCGTTGGGATATTCCCGATTGAATGGGACCATAGGCTGTACAGAGAAATATCTGCTTCTGAAACCAAAACGGAGCTATCTAACTGAATGGTTGTCAATGAGTGCATTCAACTGACGGAGTTAAACTCGCGTGTTGATTCAGCGGTTTGCAAACCCTTTCTGTGCAGAATGCCAAAACCGGCATTTCCAGGCCAATGCCGGCATACGTACGAAACAGCAGTAAACTTCGTCTAAAACTCAGGAGAAACGTTTCCTTGAAACTGCTCTGCTGTGGGTTCTTTCACCTAAGAGAGTTGAATCTATGTTGAGATTCAGCGATTCAGAAACACGTTTGTTCTAGGAGCTGCATTTGGATATTCCCGAGTGAATGGGACCATAGGACGTACAGAGAAATATCTGCTTCTAAAACCAAAACGGAGCTATATAACTGAATGGTTGTCAATGTGTGCATTCAGCTGACAGAGTTAAACTCACGTGTGGATTCAGCGGTTTGCAAACCCTTTCTGTGCAAAATCCCAAAACCGGCATTTCCAGCCCAATGCCGGCATACGTACGAAACAGCAGTATTCTTCGTCTAAAACTCAGGAGAAACGTTTCCTTGAAACTGCTCGGCTCTGCGTTCGTTCACCTAAGAGAGTTGAATCTATGTTGAGATTCAGCGAGTCAGAAACACGTTTCTTCTAGAAGCTGCGTTGGGATATTCACGAGTGAATGGGACCATAGGGTGTACAGAGAAATATCTGCTTCTAAAACCAAAACGGAGCTATCTAGCTGAATGGTTGTCAATGGGTGCATTCAACTGAGGGAGTTAAACTCACCTGTGCATTCAGCGGTTTGCAAACCCTTTCTGTGCAGAATCCCAAAACCGGCATTTCCAGCCCAATGCCAGCATACGTACGAAACAGCAGTAAACTTCGTCTAAAACTCAGGACAAACGTTTCCTTGAAACTGCTCGGCTGTGCGTTCGTTCACCTAAGAGAGTTGAATCTTTGTTGAGATTCAGCGAGTCAGAAACTCGTTTCTTCTAGGAGCTGCGTTGGGATATTCACAAGTGAGTGGGACCATATGCTGTATAGAGAAATATCTGCTTCTACAACCAAAACGGAGCTATCTAACTGAATGGTTGTCAATGTGTGCATTCAACTGACGGAGTTAAACTCACGTGTGGATTCAGCGGTTTGCAAACCCTTTCTGTGCAGAATCCCAAAAGCGGCATTTCCAGCCCAATGCCAGCATACGTACGAAACAGCAGTAAACTTCGTCTAAAACTCAGGAGAAACGTTTCCTTGAAACTGCTCGGCTGTGAGTTCGTTCACCTAAGAGAGTTGAATATTTGTTGAGATTCAGCGAGTCAGAAACTCGTTTCTTCTAGGAGCTGCGCTGGGATATTCACAAGTGAGTGGGACCATATGCTGTATAGAGAAATATCTGCTTCTAAAACCAAAACGGAGCTCTCTAGCTGAATGGTTGTCAATGTGTGCATTCAACTGACGGAGTTAAACTCACGTGTGGATTCAGCGGTTTGCAAACCCTTTCTGTGCAGAATCTCAAAACCGGCATTTCCAGCCCAATGCCGGCATACGTACAAAACAGCAGTAAACTTCGTCTAAAACTCAGGAGAATCGTTTCCTTGAAACTGCTCTGCTGTGCGTTCATTCAGCTGAGAGAGTTGAATCCATGTTGAGATTCAGCGAGTCAGAAACACGTTTCTCTAGGAGCTGCGTTGTGATGTTCCCGAGTGAATGGGACCATAGGCTGTACAGAGAAATATCTGCTTCTAAAACCAAAACGGAGCTATCTAACTGAATGGTTGCCAATTTGTGCATTCAACTTATGGAGTTAAACTCACTTGTGGATTCAGCGGTTTGCAAACCCTTTCTGTGCAGAATCCCAAAACCGGCATTTCCAGCCCAGTGCCATCATACATACGAAACAGCAGTAAACTTGGTGTAAAACTCAGGAGAAACGTTTCCTTGAAACTCCTCGGCTGTGCGTTCGTTCACTTAAGAGAGTGGAATCTATGTTGAGATTCAGCGAGTCAGAAACACGTTTCGTCTAGGAGATGCGTTGGGATATTCCCGAGTGAATGGGACCATAAGGTGTACAGAGAAATATCTGCTTCTAAAACCAACACCCAGCTTTCTAACTGAATGGTTGTCAACGGGTGCATTCACCTGAGGGAGTTAAACTCACCTGTGCATTCAGCGGTTTGCAAACCCTTTCTGTCCAGAATCCCAAAACCGGCATTTCCAGTCCAATGCCGCCAATCGTACGAAACAGCAGTAAACTTCGTCTAAAACTCAGGCGAAACGTTTCCTTGAAACTGCTCGATTGTGCGTTAGTTCACCTAAGAGAGTTGAATCTGTGCTGAGATTCAACGAGTCAGAAACACGTTTCTTCTAGGACCTGCGTTGGGATATTCCCGATTGAATGGGACCATAGGCTCTACAGAGAAATATCTGCTTCTAAAACCAAAACGGAGCTATGTAACTGAATGGTTGTCAATGTGTGCATTCAACTGACGGAGTTAAACTCACGTGTGGATTCAGCGGTTTGCAAATCATTTCTGTGCAGAATCCCGAAACCGGCATTTCCAGCCCAATGTCGTCATACATACGAAACAGCAGTAAACTTCGTCTAAAACTCAGGAGAAACGTTTCCTTGAAACTCCTCGGCTGTGCGTTCGTTCACCTAAGAGAGTTGAATCAATGTTGAGATTCAGCGTGTCAGAAAAACGTTTCCTCTAGGAGCTGCGTTGGGATATTCACGAGTGAATGGGACCATAGGCTGTACAGAGAAATATCTGCTTCTAAAACCAAAAATGAGCTATCTAACTGAATGGTTGTCAATGTGTGCGTTCAACTGAAGGAGTTAAACTCACGTGTGGATTCAGCGGTTTGCAAACCCTTTCTGTGCAGAATCCCAAAACCGGCATTTCCAGCCCAATACCATCATACATACGAAACAGCACTAAACTTCGTCTAAAACTCAGGAGAAACTTTTCCTTGAAAATCCTCGGCTGTGCGTTCGGTCACCTAAGAGATTGGATTCTATGTTGAGATTCAGCGAGTCAGAAACACGTTTCTTCTAGGAGATGCGTTGGGATATTCCCGTGTGAATGAGACCATATGCTGTACAGAGAAATATCTGCTTCTAAAACCAAAACGGAGCTATCTAACTGAGTTGTTGTCAATGTGTGCATTCAACAGATGGAGTTAAACTCACGTGCGGATTCAGCGGTTTTCAAACCCTTTCTGTGCAGAATCCCAAAACCGGCATTTCCAGCCCAATGCCGGCATACGTACGAAACAGCAGTAAACTTCGTCTCAAACTCAGGAGAAACGTTTCCTTGAAACTGCTCGGCGGTGCGTTCGTTCACCTAAGAGAGTTGAATCTATGTTGAGACTCAGCGAGTCAGAAACACGTTTCTTCTAGAAGCTGCGTTGGGATATTCACGAGTGAATGGGACCATAGGGTGTACAGAGAAATATCTGCTTCTAAAACCAAAACGGAGCTATCTAACTGAATGGTTGTCAATGGGTGCATTCAACTGAGGGAGTTAAACTCACCTGTGCATTCAGCGGTTTGTAAACCCTTTCTGTGCAGAATCCCAAAACCGGCATTTCCAGCCCAATGCCGCCATTCGTAAGAAACAGCAGTAAACTTCGTCTAAAACTCAGGAGAAACGTTTCCTTGAAACTGCTCGACTGTGCGTTAGTTCACCTAAGAGAGTTGAATCTATGCAGAGATTCAACGAGTCAGAAACACGTTTCTTCTAGGACCTGCGTTGGGATATTCCCGATTGAAAGGGACCATAGGCTCTACAGAGAAATATCTGCTTCTAAAACCAAAACGGAGCTATGTAACTGAATGGTTGTCAATGTGTGCATTCAACTGACGGAGTTAAACTCACATGTGGATTCAGCGGTTTGCAAACCCTTTCTGTGCAGAATCCCGAAACCGGCATTTCCAGCCCAATGCCGTCATACATACGAAACAGCAGTAAACTTCGTCTAAAACTCAGGAGAAACGTTTCCTTGAAACTGCTCGGCTGTGCGTTCGTTCACCTAAGAGAGTTGAATCAATGTTGAGATTCAGCGTGACAGAAAAACGTTTCCTCTAGGAGCTGCGTTGGGATATTCACGAGTGAATGGGACCATAGGCTGTACAGAGAAATATCTGCTTCTAAAACCAAAAAGGAGCTATCTAACCGAATGGTTGTCAATGGGTGCGTTCAACTGAAGGAGTTAAACTCACGTGTGGATTCAGCGGTTTGCAAACCCTTTCTGTGCAGAATCCCAAAACCGGCATTTCCAGCCCAATGCCATCATACATACGAAACAGCAGTAAACTTCGTCTAAAACTCAGGACAAACTTTTCCTTGAAACTCCTTGGCTTTGTGTTCGGTCACCTAAGAGAGTGGATTCTATGTTGAGATTCAGCGAGTCAGAAACACGTTTCTTCTAGGAGATGCGTTGGGATATTCCCGAGTGAATGAGACCATATGCTGTACAGAGAAATATCTGCTTCTAAAACCAAAACGGAGCTATCTAACTGAATGGTTGACAATGTGTGCATTTAACTGATGGAGTTAAACTCACGTGTGGATTCAGCGGTTTTCAAACCCTTTCTGTGCAGAATCCCAAAACCGGCATTTCCAGCCCAATGCCGGCATACGTACGAAACAGCAGTCAACTTCGTCTAAAACTCAAGAGAAACGTTTCCTTGAAACTGCTCTGCTGTGCGTTCATTCACCTGAGAGAGACGAATCCATGTTGAGATTCAGCGAGTCAGAAACACGTTTCTCTAGGACCTGCGTTGTGATATTCCCGAGTGAATGGGACCATAGGCTGTACAGAGAAATATCTGCTTCTAAAACCAAAACGGAGCTATCTAACTGAATGGTTGTCAATGTGTGCATTCAACTGACGGAGTTAAAGTCACGTGTGGATACAGCGGTTTGCAAACCCTTTCTGTGCAGAATCCCAAAACCGGCATTTCCAGCCCTATGCCGGCATACGTACGAAATAGCAGTAAACGTCGTCTAAAGCTCAGGAGAATTGTTTCCTTGAAACTGCTCTGCTGTGCGTTCATAAACCTAAGGGAGTTGAATCTATGTTGAGATTCAACGAGGCAGAAACACGTTTCTTCTAGGAGCTGCGTTGGGATATTCCCGAGTGAATGGGACCATACTCTGTACAGAGAAATATCTGCTTCTAAAACCAAAACGGAGCTATCTAACTGAATTTCTGTCAACGTCTGCATTCAACTGTTGGAGTTAAACTCACGTGTGGATTCAGTGGTTTCCAAACCCTTTCTGTTCAGAATCCCAAAACCGGCATTTGCCGCCCATTGCCGGCATAAGTACGAAACAGCAGTAAACTTCGTCTAAAACTCAGGAGAAACGTTTCCTTGAAACTGCTCTGCTGTGCGCTCGTTCACCTAAGAGAGTTGAATCTATGTTGAGATTCAGCGAGTCAGAAACACGTTTCTTCTAGGAGCTGCGTTGTGATATTCCCGAGTGAATGGGACCATAGGCTGTACAGAGAAATATCTGCTTCTAAAACCAAAACGGAGCTATCTAACTGAATGGTGGTCATTGTGTGCATTCAACTGACGGATTTAAAGTCACGGGTGGATACAGCGGTTTGCAAACCGTTTCTGTGCAAAATCCGAGAACCGGCATTTGCAGCCCTATGCCGGCATACGTTCGAAAGAGCAGTAAACATCGTCTAAAACTCAGGATAATCGTTTCCTTGAAACTGCTCTGCTGTGCGTTCATTCACCTAAGAGAGTAGAATCTATGTTGAGATTCAACGAGTCAGAAACACGTTTCTTCTAGGAGCTGCATTGGGATATTCCCGAGTGAATGGGACCATAGGCTGTACAGAGAAATATCTGCTTCTAAAACCAAAACGGAGCTATCTAACTGAAAGGTTGTCAATGTGTGCATTCAACTGACGGAGTTAAACTCACCTGTTGATTCAGCGGTTTGCAAACCCTTTCTGTGCAGAATGCCAAAAACGGCATTTCCAGCCCAATGCCGGCATACGAACGAAACAGTAGTAAACTTCGTCTAAAACTCAGGAGAAACGTTTCCTTGAAACTGCTCTGCTGTGTGTTCATTCACCTAAGAGTGTTGAATCTATGTTGAGATTCAACGAGTCAGAAACACGTTTCTTCTTGGAGCTGCGTTGAGATATTCCCGATTGAATTGAACCATAGGCTGTACAGAGAAATATCTGCTTCTAAAACCAAAATAGAGCTATCTAACTGAATGGTTGTCAATGTGTGCATTCAACTGACGGAGTTAAACTCACGTGTGGATTCAGCGGTTTGCAAACACTTTCTGTGCAGAATCCCAAAACCGACATTTCCAGCCCAATGCCATCATACGTACGAAACAGCAGTAAACTTCGTCTAAAACTCAGGAGAAACGTTTCCTTGAAACTGCTCGGCTGTGCGTTCGTTCACCTAAGAGAGTTGAATCTATGTTGACATTCAGCGAGTCAGAAACAGGTTTCTTTTAGGAGCTGCGTTGGGATATTCCCGAGTGAATGGGACCATAGGGTGTACAGAGAAATATATGCTTTTAAAATCAAAACAGAGCTATCTAACTGAATGGTTGTCAATGTGTGCATTCAACTGACGGAGTTAAACTCACGTGTGGATTCAGCGGTTTGCAAACCCTTTCTGTGCAAAATCCCAAAACCAGCATTTCCAGCCCAATGCCGGCATACGTACGAAACAGCAGTATACTTCGTCTAAAACTAAGGAGAAACGTTTCCTTGAAACTGCTCGGCTGTGCGTTCGTTCACCTAAGAGAGTTGAATCTATGTTGACATTCAGCGAGTCAGAAACAGGTTTCTTCTAGGAGCTGCGTTGGGATATTCCCGAGTGAATGGGACCATAGGGTGTACAGAGAAATATCTGCTTTTAAAACCAAAACAGAGCTATGTAACTGAATGGCTGTCAATGTGTGCATTCAACTGACGGAGTTAAATTCACGTGTGGCTTCAGCGGTTTGCCAACCCTTTCTGTGCAGAATCCCAAAACCGGCATTTCCAGCCCAATGCCGGCATACGTACGAAACAGCAGTAAACTTCGTCTAAAACACAGGAGAAACGTTTCCTTGAAACTGCTCTGCTGTGCGTTCGTTCACCTAAGAGTTTTCAATCTGTGTTGAGATTCAGCGAGTCTGAAACACGTTTCTCTAGGAGCTGCGTTGGGATATTCCCGAGTTAATGGGACCATAGGCTGTACAGAGAAATACCTGCTTCTAAAACCAAAAGGGAGCTATCTAACTGAATGGTTGTCAATGTGTGCATTCAACTGACGGAGTTACACTAACGTGTGGATTCAGCGGTTTGCAAACCCTTTCTGTGCAGAATCCCAAAACCGGCATTTCCAGCCCAATGCCGGAATACGTACGAAACAGCAGTAAACTTCGTCTAAAACTCAGGAGAAACGTTTCCTTGAAACTGCTCTGCTATGCGTTCATTCACCTAAGAGAGTTGAATCTATGTTGAGATTCAGCGAGTCAGAAACACGTTTCTCTAGGAGCTGCGTTGTGATATTCCCGAGTGAATGGACCAAAGGGTGTACAGAGAAATATCTGCTTCTGAAACCAAAACGGAGCTATCTAAATGAATGGTTGTCAATGAGTGCATTCAACTGACGGAGTTAAACTCGCGTCTTGATTCAGCGGTTTGCAAACCCTTTCTGTGCAGAATGCCAAAACCGGCATTTCCAGGCCAATGCCGGCATACGTACGAAACAGCAGTAAACTTCGTCTAAAACTCTGGAGAAACGTTTCCTTGAAACTGCTCTGCTGTGGGTTCTTTCACCTAAGAGAGTTGAATCTATGTTGAGATTCAGCGATACAGAAACACGTTTCTTCTAGGTGCTGCATTGGGATATTCCCGAGTGAATGGGACCATAGGTCGTACAGAGAAATATCTGCTTCTAAAACCAAAACGGAGCTATATAACTGAATGGTTGTCAATGTGTGCATTCAGCTGACAGAGTTAAACTCACGTGTGGATTCAGCGGTTTGCAAACCCTTTCTGTGCAGAATCCCAAAACCGGCATTTCCAGCCCAATGCCGGCATACGTAAGAAACAGCAGTATTCTTCGTCTAAAACTCAGGAGAAACGTTTCTTTGAAACTGCTCGGCTCTGCGTTCGTTCACCTAAGAGAGTTGAATCTATGTTGAGATTCAGCGAGTCAGAAACACGTTTCTTCTAGAAGCTGCGTTGGGATATTCACGAGTGAATGGGACCATAGGGTGTACAGAGAAATATCTGCTTCTAAAACCAAAACGGAGCTATCTAACTGAATGGTTGTCAATGTGTGCATTCAACTGACGGAGTTAAACTCACGTGTGGATTCAGCGGTTTGCAAACCCTTTCTGTGCAGAATCCCAAAAGCGGCATTTCCAGCCCAATGCCAGCATACGTACGAAACAGCAGTAAACTTCGTCTAAAACTCAGGAGAAACGTTTCCTGGAAACTGCTCGGCTGTGAGTTCGTTCACCTAAGAGAGTTCAATCTTTGTTGAGATTCAGCGAGTCAGAAACTCGTTTCTTCTAGGAGCTGCGTTGGGATATTCACAAGTGAGTGGGACCATATGCTGTATAGAGAAATATCTGCTTCGAAAACCAAAACGGAGCTATCTAACTGAATGGTTGTCATTGTGTGCATTGAACTGACGGAGTTAAACTCACGTGTGGATTCAGCGGTTTGCAAACCCTTTATGTGCAGAATCGCAAAACCGGCATTTGCAGCCCAATGCCGGCATACGTACGAAACAGCAGTAAACTTCGTCTAAAACTCAGGAGAAACGTTTCCTTGAAACTGCTCTGCTGTGCGTTCTTTCACCTAAGAGAGTTGAATCTATGTTGAGATTCAACGAGTCAGAAACACGTTTCTTCTAGGAGCTGCGTTGAGATATTCCCGATTGAATTGGACCATAGGCTGTACAGAGAAATATCTGCTTCTAAAACCAAAACGGAGCTATTTAACTGAATGGTTGTCAATGGTTGTCAATGTGTGCATTCAACTGACGGAGTTAAACTCACGTGTGGATCCAGCGGTTTGCAAACCCTTTCTGTGCAGAATCCCAAAACCGGCATTTCCAGCCCAATGCCGGCATACGTACGAAAGAGCAGTAAACTTCGTCTAAAACTCAGGAGTAACATTTCCTTGAAACTGCTCGGCTGTGCGTTCGTTCACCTAAGAGATTTCAATCTATGTTGAGATTCAGCGATGCAGAAACACGTTTCTTCCAGGAGCTGCGCTGAGATATTACCGAGAGAATGGGACCATAGGCTGTACAGAGAAATATCTGCTTCTAAAACCAAAACGGAGCCATCTAACTGACTGATTGTCAATGTGTGCATTCAACTGACGGAGTTAAACTCACGTGTGGATTCAGCGGTTTGCAAACCCTTTCTGTGCAGAATCCCAAAACCGGCATTTCCAGCCCAATGCCGGCATACGTCCGAAACAGCAGTAAACGTCGTCCAAAACTCAGGAGAAACGTTTCCTTGAAACTGCTCTGTTGTGTGTTCATTCACCTAAGAGAGTTGAAACTATGTTGAGATTCACCGAGTCAGAAACACGTTTCTTCTAGGAGCTGCGTTGGGATATTCACGAGTGAATGGGACCGTAGGCTGTGCAGAGAAATATCTGATTCTAAAACCAAAACAGAGCTATATAACTGAATGGTTGTCAATATGTGCATTCAACTGATGGAGTTAAACTCACGTGTGGATTCAGCGGTTTGCAAACCCTTTCTGTGCAGAATCCCAAAACCGGCATTTCCTGCCCAGTGCCACCATACATACGAAACAGCAGTAAACTTCGTCTAAAACTCAGGAGAAACGTTTCCTTGAAACTCCTCGGCTGTGCGTTCGTTCACCTAAGAGAGTGGAATCTATGTTGAGATTCAGCGAGTCAGAAACACGTTTTTTGTAGTAGATGCATAGGGATATTCCCGAGTGAATGGGACCATAGGGTGTACAGAGAAATATCTGCTTCTAAAACCGAAACGGAGCTGTCTAACTGAATGGTTGTCAATGGGTGCATTCAACTGACGCAGTTAAACTCACGTGTGCATTCAGCGGTTTTGCAAACACTTTCTGTGCAGAATCCCAAAACCGGCATTTCCAGCCCAATGCCATCATATGTACGAAACAGCAGTAAAATTCCTCTAAAACTCAGGAGAAACGTTTCCTTGAAACTGCTCTGCTATGCGTTCATTCACGTGAGAGAGTTGAATCCATGTTGAGATTCAGCGAGTCAGAAACACGTTTCTCTAGGAGCTGCGTTGGGATATTCCCGAGTGAATGTGACCATAAGGTGTACAGAGAAATATCTGCTTCTAAAACCAAAACCCAGCTTTCTAACTGAATGGTTGTCAACGGGTGCATTCACCTGAGGGAGTTAAACTCACGTGTGCATTCAGCGGTTTGCAAACCCTTTCTGTCCAGAATCCCAAAACCGGCATTTCCAGCCCAATGCCGCCAATCGTACGAAACAGCAGTAAACTTCGTCTAAAACTCAGGCGAAACGTTTCCTTGAAACTGCTCGATTGTGCGTTAGTTCACCTAAGAGAGTTGAATCTATGCTGAGATTCAACGAGTCAGAAACACGTTTCTTCTAGGACCTGCGTTGGGATATTCCCGATTGAATGGGACCATAGTCTCTACAGAGAAATATCTGCTTCTAAAACCAAAACGGAGCTATGTAACTGAATGGTTGTCAATGTGTGCATTCAACTGACGGAGTTAAACTCACGTGTGGATTCAGCGGTTTGCAAACCCTTTCTGTGCAGAATCCCGAAACCGGCATTTCCAGCCCAATGTCGTCATACATACGAAACAGCAGTAAACTTCGTCTAAAACTCAGGAGAAACGTTTTCTTGAAACTGCTCGGCTCTGCGTTCGTTCACCTAAGAGAGTTGAATCAATGTTGAGATTCAGCGTGTCAGAAAAACGTTTCCTCTAGGAGCTGCGTTGGGATATTCACGAGTGAATGGGACCATAGGCTGTACAGAGAAATATCTGCTTCTAAAACCAAAAATGAGCCATCTAACTGAATGGTTGTCAATGCGTGTGTTCAACTGAAGGAGTTAAACTCACGTGTGGTATTCAGCGGTTTGCAAACCCTTTCTGTGCAGAATCCCAAAACCGGCATTTCCAGCCCAATGCCATCATACATACGAAACAGCACTAAACTTCGTTTAAAACTCAGGAGAAACTTTTCCTTGAAACTCCTCGGCTGTGCGTTCGGTCACCTAAGAGAGTGGATTCTATGTTGAGATTCAACGAGTCAGAAACACGTTTCTTCTAGGAGATGCGTTGGGATATTCCCGTGTGAATGAGACCATAGGGTGTACAGAGAAATATCTGCTTCTAAAACCAAAACGGAGCTATCTAACTGAATGGTTGTCAATGGGTGCATTCAACTGAGGGAGTTAAACTCACCTGTGCATTCAGCGGTTTGTAAACCCTTTCTGTGCAGAATCCCAAAACCGGCATTTCCAGCCCAATGCCAGCATACGTATGAAACAGCAGTAAACTTCGTCTAAAACTCAGGACAAACGTTTCCTTGAAACTGCTCGGCTGTGCGTTCGTTCACCTAAGAGAGTTGAATCTTTGTTGAGATTCAGCGAGTCAGAAACTCGTTTCTTCTAGGAGCTGCGTTGGGATATTCACAAGTGAGTGGGACCATATGCTGTATAGAGAAATATCTGCTTCTAAAACCAAAACGGAGCTATGTAACTGAATGGTTGTCAATGTGTGCATTCAACTGACGTAGTTAAACTCACGTGTGGATTCAGCGGTTTGCAAACCCTTTCTGTGCAGAATCCCAAAACCGGCATTTCCAGCCCAATGCCGGCATACGTACGAAACAGCAGTAAACTTCGTCTAAAACTCAGGAGAAACGTTTCCTTGAAACTGCTCTGCTGTGCGTTCTTTCACCTAAGAGAGTTGAATCTATGTTGAGATTCAACGAGACAGAAACACGTTTCTTCTAGAAGCTGCGTTGTGATATTCCCGAGTGAATGGGACCATAGGCTGTACAGAGAAATATCTGCTTCTAAAACCAAAAAGGAGCTATCTAACTGAATGGTTGCCAATGTGTGCATTCAACTTATGGAGTTAAACTGACGTATGGATTCAGTGGTTTGCAAACCCTTTCTGTGCAGAATCCCAAAACCGGCATTTCCAGCCCAGTGCCATCATACATACGAAACAGCTGTAAACTTGGTGTAAAACTCAGGAGAAACGTTTCCTTGAAACTCCTCGGCTGTGCGTTCATTCACCTGAGAGAGTTGAATCCATGTTGAGATTCAGCGAGTCGGAAACACGTTTCTCTAGGAGCTGCGTTGTGATATTCCCGAGTGAATGGGATAATAGGCTGTACAGAGAAATATCTGCTTCTAAAACCAAAACGGAGCTATCTAACTGAATGGTTGTCAATGTGTGCATTCAACTGACGGACTTAAACTCACGTGTGTATTCAGCGGTTTGCAAACCCTTTCTGTGCAGAATCCCAAAACCAGCATTTCCAGCCCAGTGCCATCATACATAAGAAACAGCAGTAAACTTCGTCTAAAACTCAGGAGAAACGTTTCCTTGAAAATCCTCGGCTGTGCGTTCGTTCACCTAAGAGAGTGGAATCTATGTTGAGATTCAGCGAGTCAGAAACACGTTTCTACTAGTAGATGCATAGGGATATTCCCGAGTGAATGGGACGATAGGGTGTTCAGAGAAATATCTGCTTCTAAAACCAAAACGGAGCTATCTAACTGAATGGTTGTCAATGGGTGCATTCAACTGAGCGAGTTAAACTCACCTGTGCATTCAGCGGTTTGCAAACCCTTTCTGTGCAGAATCCTGAAACCGGCATTTCCAGCCCAATGCCAGCATTCGTACGAAACAGCAGTAAACTTCGTCTAAAACTCAGGAGAAACGTTTCCTTGAAACTGCTCTGCTGTGCGTTCATTCACCTGAGAGAGTTGAATCTATGTTGAGCTTCAGAGAGTCAGAAACACGTTTCTCTAGGAGCTGCGTTGGGATATTCCCGAGTGAATGGGACCATAGGCTGTACAGAGAAATATCTGCTTCTAAAACCAGAACGGAGCTTTCTAACTGAATGGTTGTCAATATGTGCGTTCAACTGACGGAGTTAAACTCAGGTGTGGATTCAGCGGTTTGCAAACCCTTTCTGTGCAGAATCCCAAAACCGGCATTTCAAGCCCAGTGCCATCATACATACGAAACAGCAGTATACTTCGTCTAAAACTCAGGAGAAACGTTTCCTTGAAACTCCTCGGCTGTGCGTTCGTTCACCTAAGAGAGTGGAATCTATGTTGAGATTCAGCGAGTCAGAAACACGTTTCTTCTCGTAGATGCATAGGAATATTCCCGAGTGAATGGGACCATAGGGTGTACAGAGAAATATCTGCTTCTAAAACCAAAACGGAGCTATGTAACTGAATTGTTGTCAATGTGTGCATTCAACTGTCGGAGTTAAACTCAGGTGTGGATTCAGCGGTTTTCAAACCCTTTCTGTGCAGAATCCCAAAAGCGGCATTTCCAGCCCAATGCCGTCATACATACGAAACAGCAGTAAAATTCGTCTAAAACTCAGGAGAAACGTTTCCTTGAAACTGCTCGGCTGTGCGTTCGTTCACCTAAGAGAGTTGAATCTATGTTGAGATTCAGCGAGTCAGAAACACGTTTCTTCTAGGAGCTGCGTTGGGATATTCTCGAGTGAATGGACCATAGGCTGTACAGACAAATATCTGCTTCTAAAACCAAAACGGAGCTATCTAACTGAATGGTTGTCAATGGGTGCATTCAACTGACGGAGTTAAACTCACCTGTTGATTCAACGGTTTGCAAACCCTTTCTGTGCAGAATGCCAAAAACGGCATTTCCAGCCCAATGCCGGCATACGAACGAAACAGCAGTAAACTTCGTCTAAAACTCAGGAGAAACGTTTCCTTGAAACTGCTCTGCTGTGCGTTCGTTCACCTAAGAGATTTCAATCTGTGTTGAGATTCAGCGAGTCTGAAACACGTTTCTCTAGGAGCTGCGTTGGGATATTCCCGAGTGAATGGGACCATAGGCTGTACAGAGAAATATCTGCTTCTAACACCAAAACGGAGCTATCTAACTGAATGGTTTTCAATGTGTGCATTCAACTGACGGAGTTACACTCACGTGTGGATTCAGCGGTTTTCAAACCCTTTCTGTGCAGAATAACAAAACCGGCATTTCCAGCCCAATGCCGGCATACGTACGAAACAGCAGTAAACTTCGTCTAAAACTCACGAGAAACGTTTCCTTGAAACTGCTCTGCTATGCGTTCATTCACCTAAGAGAGTTGAATCTATGTTGAGATTCAGCGAGTCAGAAACACGTTTCTCTATGAGCTGCGTTGGGATATTCCCGAGTGAATGGAGCAAAGGCTGTACAGAGAAATATCTGCTTCTGAAACCAAAACGGAGCTATCTAAATGAATGGTTGTCAATGAGTGCATTCAGCTGACGGAGTTAAACTCGCGTGTTGATTCAGCGGTTTGCAAACTCTTTCTGTGCAGAATGCCAAAACCGGCATTTCCAGGCCAATGCCGTCATACGTACGAAACAGCAGTAAACTTCGTCTAAAACTCAGGAGAAACGTTTCCTTGAAACTGCTCTGCTGTGCGTTCTTTCACATAAGAGAGTTGAATCTATGTTGAGATTCAACGAGTCAGAAACACGTTTCTTCTAGGAGCTGCGTTGAGATATTGCCGAATGAATTGGACCATAGGCTGTACAGAGAAATATCTGCTTCTAAAACCAAAACGGAGCTATCTAACTGAATGGGTGTCAATGGTTGTCAATGTGTGCATTCAACTGACGGAGTTAAACTCTCGTGTGCATTCAGCGGTTTGCAAACCCTTTCTGTGCAGAATCCCAAAACCGGCATTTCCAGCCCAATGCCGTCATACGTACGAAACAGCAGTAAACTTCGTCTAAAACTCAGGAGAAACGTTTCCTTGAAACTGCTCGGCTGTGCGTTCGTTCACCTAAGAGAGTTGAATCTATGTTGAGATTCAGCGATGCAGAAACACGTTTCTTCTATGAGCTGTGTTGGGATATTCCCGAGTGAATGGGACCATAGGCTGTACAGAGAAATATCTGCTTCTAAAACCAAAACGGAGCTATATAACTGAATGGTTGTCAATGTGTGCATTCAGCTGACAGAGTTAAACTCACGTGTGGATTCAGCGGTTTGCAAACCCTTTCTGTGCAAAATCCCAAAACCGGCATTTCCAGCCCAATGCCGGCATACGTACGAAACAGCAGTAAACTTCGTCTAAAACTCAGGAGAAACGTTTCCTTGAAACTGCTCTGCTGTGCGTTCATTCACCTGAGAGAGTTGAATCCATGTTGAGATTCAGCGAGTTAGAAAGACGTTTCTCTAGGAGCTGCTTTGGGATATTCCCGAGTGAGTGGGACCATAGGCTGTACAGAGAAATATCTACTTCTAAAACCAGAACGGAGCTATCTAACTGAATGGTTGTCAATGTGTGCATTCAACTGACCGAGTTCAACTCACGTGTGGATTCAGCGGTTTGCAAACCCTTTCTGTGCAAAATCCCAAAACCGGCATTTCCAGCCCAATGCCGGCATACGTACGAAACAGCAGTATTCTTCGTCTAAAACTCAGGAGAAACGTTTCCTTGAAACTGCTCGGCTCTGCGTTCGTTCACCTAAGAGAGTTGAATCTATGTTGAGATTCAGCGAGTCAGAAACACGTTTCTTCTAGAAGCTGCGTTGGGATATTCACAAGTGAGTGGGACCATATGCTGTATAGAGAAATATCTGCTTCTACAACCAAAACGGAGCTATCTAACTGAATGGTTGTCAATGTGTGCATTCAACTGACGGAGTTAAACTCACGTGTGGATTCAGCGGTTTGCAAACCCTTTCTGTGCAGAATCCCAAAAGCGGCATTTCCAGCCCAATGCCAGCATAGGTACGAAACAGCAGTAAACTTCGTCTAAAACTCAGGAGAAACGTTTCCTTGAAACTGCTCGGCTGTGAGTTCGTTCACCTAAGAGAGTTGAATCTTTGTTGAGATTCAGCGAGTCAGAAACTCGTTTCTTCTAGGAGCTGCGCTGGGATATTCACAAGTGAGTGGGACCATATGCTGTATAGAGAAATATCTGCTTCTAAAACCAAAACGGAGCTATCTAACTGAATGGTTGTCAATGTGTGCATTCAACTGACGGAGTTAAACTCACGTGTGGATTCAGCGGTTTGCAAACCCTTTCTGTGCAGAATCCCAAAACCGGCATTTCCAGCCCAATGCCGGCATACGTACGAAACAGCAGTAAACTTCGTCTAAAACTCAGGAGAATCGTTTCCTTGAAACTGCTCTGCTGTGCGTTCATTCACCTGAGAGAGTTGAATCCATGTTGAGATTCAGCGAGTCAGAAACACGTTTCTCTAGGAGCTGCGTTGTGATATTCCCGAGTGAATGGGACCATAGGCTGTAAAGAGAAATATCTGCTTCTAAAACCAAAACGGAGCTATCTAACTGAATGGTTGCCAATGTGTGCATTCAACTTATGGAGTTAAACTCACGTGTGGATTCAGCGGTTTGCAAACCCTTTCTGTGCAGAATCCCAAAACCGGCATTTCCAGCCCAATGCCATCATACATACGAAACAGCAGTAAACTTCGTCTAAAACTCAGGACAAACTTTTCCTTGAAACTCCTTGGCTGTGCGTTCGGTCAGCTAAGAGAGTGGATTCTATGTTGAGATTCAGCGAGTCAGAAACACGTTTCGTCTAGGAGATGCGTTGGTATATTCCCGAGTGAATGGGACCATAAGGTGTACAGAGAAATATTTGCTTCTAAAACCAAAACCCAGCTTTCTAACTGAATGGTTGTCAACGGGTGCATTCACCTGAGGGAGTTAAACTCACCTGTGCATTCAGCGGTTTGCAAACCCTTTCTGTGCAGAATCCCAAAACCGGCATTTCCAGCCCAATGCCGCCATTCGTAAGAAACAGCAGTAAACTTCGTCTAAAACTCAGGAGAAACGTTTCCTTGAAACTGCTCGACTGTGCGTTAGTTCACCTAAGAGAGTTGAATCTATGCAGAGATTCAACGAGTGAGAAACACGTTTCTTCTAGGACCTGCGTTGGGATATTCCCGATTGAATGGGACCATAGGCTGTACAGAGAAATATCTGCTTCTGAAACCAAAACGGAGCTATCTAACTGAATGGTTGTCAATGAGTGCATTCAACTGACGGAGTTAAACTCGCGTGTTGATTCAGCGGTTTGCAAACCCTTTCTGTGCAGAATGCCAAAACCGGCATTTCCAGGCCAATGCCGGCATACGTACGAAACAGCAGTAAACTTCGTCTAAAACTCAGGAGAAACGTTTCCTTGAAACTGCTCTGCTGTGGGTTCTTTCACCTAAGAGAGTTGAATCTATGTTGAGATTCAGCGATTCAGAAACACGTTTGTTCTAGGAGCTGTATTTGGATATTCCCGAGTGAATGGGACCATAGGACGTACAGAGAAATATCTGCTTCTAAAACCAAAACGGAGCTATATAACTGAATGGTTGTCAATGTGTGCATTCAGCTGACAGAGTTAAACTCACGTGTGGATTCAGCGGTTTGCACACCCTTTCTGTGCAAAATCCCAAAACCGGCATTTCCAGCCCAATGCCGGCATACGTACGAAACAGCAGTATTCTTCGTCTAAAACTCAGGAGAAACGTTTCCTTGAAACTGCTCGGCTCTGCGTTCGTTCACCTAAGAGAGTTGAATCTATGTTGAGATTCAGCGAGTCAGAAACACGTTTCTTCTAGAAGCTGCGTTGGGATATTCACGAGTGAATGGGACCATAGGGTGTACAGAGAAATATCTGCTTCTAAAACCAAAACGGAGCTATCTAGCTGAATGGTTGTCAATGGGTGCATTCAACTGAGGGAGTTAAACTCACCTGTGCATTCAGCGGTTTGCAAACCCTTTCTGTGCAGAATCCCAAAACCGGCATTTCCAGCCCAATGCCAGCATACGTACGAAACAGCAGTAAACTTCGTCTAAAACTCAGGACAAACGTTTCCTTGAAACTGCTCGGCTGTGCGTTCGTTCACCTAAGAGAGTTGAATCTTTGTTGAGATTCAGCGAGTCAGAAACTCGTTTCTTCTAGGAGCTGCGTTGGGATATTCACAAGTGAGTGGGACCATATGCTGTATAGAGAAATATCTGCTTCTACAACCAAAACGGAGCTATCTAACTGAATGGTTGTCAATGTGTGCATTCAACTGACGGAGTTAAACTCACGTGTGGATTCAGCGGTTTGCAAACCCTTTCTGTGCAGAATCCCAAAAGCGGCATTTCCAGCCCAATGCCAGCATACGTACGAAACAGCAGTAAACTTCGTCTAAAACTCAGGAGAAACGTTTCCTTGAAACTGCTCGGCTGTGAGTTCGTTCACCTAAGAGAGTTGAATATTTGTTGAGATTCAGCGAGTCAGAAACTCGTTTCTTCTAGGAGCTGCGCTGGGATATTCACAAGTGAGTGGGACCATATGCTGTATAGAGAAATATCTGCTTCTAAAACCAAAACGGAGCTCTCTAGCTGAATGGTTGTCAATGTGTGCATTCAACTGACGGAGTTAAACTCACGTGTGGATTCAGCGGTTTACAAACCCTTTCTGTGCAGAATCTCAAAACCGGCATTTCCAGCCCAATGCCGGCATACGTACGAAACAGCAGTAAACTTCGTCTAAAACTCAGGAGAATCGTTTCCTTGAAACTGCTCTGCTGTGCGTTCATTCACCTGAGAGAGTTGAATCCATGTTGAGATTCAGCGAGTCAGAAACACGTTTCTCTAGGAGCTGCGTTGGGATATTCCCGAGTGAATGGGACAATAGGCTGTACAGAGAAATATCTGCATCTAAAACCAAAACGGAGCTATCTAACTGAATGGTTCTCAATGTGTGCATTCAACTGACGGAGTTAAACTCACTTGTGGATTCAGCTGTTGGAAACCCTTTCTGTGCAGAATCCCAAAACCGGCATTTCCAGCCCTATGCCGGTATACGTAAGAAACAGCAGTAAACGTCGTCCAAAACTCAGGAGAAACGTTTCCTTGAAACTGCTCTGTTGCGTGTTCATTCACCTAAGAGAGTTGAATCTATGTTGAGATTCACCGAGTCAGAAACACGTTTCTTCTAGGAGCTGCGTTGGGATATTCACGAGTGAAAGGGACCGTAGGCTGTGCAGAGAAATATCTGCTTCTAAAACCAAAACAGAGCTATCTAACTGAATGGTTGTCAATATGTGCATTCAACTGATGGAGTTAAACTCACGTGTGGATTCAGCGGTTTGCAAACCCTTTCTTTGCAGAATCCCAAAACCGGCATTTCCAGCCAGTGCCACCATACATACGAAACAGCAGTAAACTTCGTCTAAAACTCAGGAGAAACGTTTCCTTGAAACTCCTCAGCTGTGTGTTCGTTCACCTAAGAGAGTGGAATCTATGTTGAGATTCAGCGAGTCAGAAACACGTTTCTTCTAGTAGATGCATAGGGATATTCCCGAGTGAATGGGACCATAGGGTGTACAGAGAAATATCTGCTTCTAAAACCAAAACGGAGGTATCTAACTGAATGGTTGTCAATGGGTTCATTCTACTGACGCAGTTAAACTCACGTGTGCATTCAGCGGTTTTGCAAACACTTTCTGTGCAGAATCCCAAAACCGGCATTTCCAGCCCAATGCCATCATACGTACGAAACAGCAGTTAACTTCGCCTAAAATTCAGGAGAAACGTTTCCTGGAAACTGCTCGGCTGTGCGTTCGTTCACCTAAGAGAGTTGAATCTATGCTGATATTCAGCGAATCAGAAACAGGTTTCTTCTAGGAGCTGCGTTGGGATATTCCCGAATGAATGGGGCCATAGGATGTACAGAGAAATATCTGCTTTTAAAACCAAAACGGAGCTATCTAACTGAATGGTTGTCAATGTGTGCATTCAACTGACGGAGTTAAACTCACGTGTGCATTCAGTGGTTTGCAAACCCTTTCTGTGCAGAATCCCAAAACCGGCATTTCCAGCCCAATGCCGTCATACGTACGAAACAGCAGTAAACTTCGTCTAAAACTCAGGAGAAACGTTTCCTTGAAACTGCTCGGCTGTGCGTTCGTTCACCTAAGAGAGTTGAATCTATGTTGAGATTCAGCGAGTCAGAAACACGTTTCTTCTAGGAGCTGCGTTGGGATATTCACGAGTGATTGGGACCATATGTTGTATAGAGAAATATCTGCTTCTAAAACCAAAACGGAGCTACCTAACTGAATGGTTGTCAATGTGTGCATTCAGCTGACAGAGTTAAACTCACGTGTGGATTCAGCGGTTTGCAAACCCTTTCTGTGCAAAATCCCAAAACCGGCATTTCCAGCCCAATGCCGGCATACGTACGAAACAGCAGTAAACTTCGTCTAAAACTCAGGAGAAACGTTTCCTTGAAACTGCTCTGCTGTGCGTTCATTCACCTGAGAGAGTTGAATCCATGTTGAGATTCAGCGAGTTAGAAAGACGTTTCTCTAGGAGCTGCTTTGGGATATTCCCGAGTGAGTGGGACCATAGGCTGTACAGAGAAATATCTACTTCTAAAACCAGAACGGAGCTATCTAACTGAATGGTTGTCAATGTGTGCATTCAACTGACCGAGTTCAACTCACGTGTGGATTCAGCGGTTTGCAAACCCTTTCTGTGCAGAATCCCAAAACCGGCATTTCCAGCCCAATGCCGGCATACGTACGAAACAGCAGTAAACTTCGTCTCAAACTCAGGAGAAACGTTTCCTTGAAACTGCTCTGCTGTGCGTTCGTTCACCTAAGAGAGTTGAATCTATGTTGAGATTCAGCGAGTCAGAAACACGTTTCTTCTAGAAGCTGCGTTGGGATATTCCCGAGTGAATGGGACCATAGGGTGTACAGAGAAATATCTGCTTCTAAAACCAAAACGGAGCTATCTAACTGAATGGTTGTCAAAGGGTGCTTTCAAGTGAGGGAGTTAAACTCACCTGTGCATTCAGCGGTTTTCAAACCCTTTCTGTGCAGAATCCCAAAACCGGCATTTCCAGCCCAATGCCAGCATAGGTACGAAACAGCAGTAAACTTCGTCTAAAACTCAGGAGAAACGCTTCCTTGAAACTGCTCGGCTGTGCGTTCGTTCACCTAAGAGAGTTGAATCTTTGTTGAGATTCAGCGAGTCCGAAACTCGTTTATTCTAGGAGCTGCGTTGGGATATTCACAAGTGAGTGGGACCATATGCTGTATAGAGAAATATCTGCTTCTAAAACCAAAACGGAGCTATCTAACTGAATGGTTGTCAATGTGTGCATTCAACTGACGGAGTTAAACTCACGTGTGGATTCAGCGGTTTGCAAACCCTTTCTGTGCAGAATCCCAAAACCGGCATTTCCAGCCCAATGCCGGCATACGTACGAAACAGCAGTAAACTTCGTCTAAAACTCAGGAGAATCGTCTCCTTGAAACTGCTCTGCTGTGCGTTCATTCACCTGAGAAAGTTGAATCCATGTTGAGATTCAGCGAGTCAGAAACACGTTTCTCTAGGAGCTGCGTTGTGATATTCCCGAGTGAATGGGACCATAGGCTGTACAGAGAAATATCTGCTTCTAAAACCAAAACGGAGCTATCTAACTGAATGGTTGCCAATGTGTGCATTCAACTTATGGAGTTAAACTCACGTGTGGATTCAGCGGTTTGCAAACCCTTTCTGTGCAGAATCCCAAAACCGGCATTTCCAGCCCAATGCCATCATACATACGAAACAGCAGTAAACTTCGTCTAAAACTCAGGACAAACTTTTCCTTGAAACTCCTTGGCTGTGCGTTCGGTCAGCTAAGAGAGTGGATTCTATGTTGAGATTCAGCGAGTCAGAAACACGTTTCGTCTAGGAGATGCGTTGGGATATTCCCGAGTGAATGGGACCATAAGGTGTACAGAGAAATATTTGCTTCTAAAACCAAAACCCAGCTTTCTAACTGAATGGTTGTCAACGGGTGCATTCACCTGAGGGAGTTAAACTCACCTGTGCATTCAGCGGTTTGCAAACCCTTTCTGTGCAGAATCCCAAAACCGGCATTTCCAGCCCAATGCCGCCATTCGTCAGAAACAGCAGTAAACTTCGTCTAAAACTCAGGAGAAACGTTTCCTTGAAACTGCTCGACTGTGCGTTAGTTCACCTAAGAGAGTTGAATCTATGCAGAGATTCAACGAGTGAGAAACACGTTTCTTCTAGGACCTGCGTTGGGATATTCCCGATTGAATGGGACCATAGGCTGTACAGAGAAATATCTGCTTCTGAAACCAAAACGGAGCTATCTAACTGAATGGTTGTCAATGAGTGCATTCAACTGACGGAGTTAAACTCGCGTGTTGATTCAGCGGTTTGCAAACCCTTTCTGTGCAGAATGCCAAAACCGGCATTTCCAGGCCAATGCCGGCATACGTACGAAACAGCAGTAAACTTCGTCTAAAACTCAGGAGAAACGTTTCCTTGAAACTGCTCTGCTGTGGGTTCTTTCACCTAAGAGAGTTGAATCTATGTTGAGATTCAGCGATTCAGAAACACGTTTGTTCTAGGAGCTGCATTTGGATATTCCCGAGTGAATGGGACCATAGGACGTACAGAGAAATATCTGCTTCTAAAACCAAAACGGAGCTATATAACTGAATGGTTGTCAATGTGTGCATTCAGCTGACAGAGTTAAACTCACGTGTGGATTCAGCGGTTTGCAAACCCTTTCTGTGCAAAATCCCAAAACCGGCATTTCCAGCCCAATGCCGGCATACGTACGAAACAGCAGTATTCTTCGTCTAAAACTCAGGAGAAACGTTTCCTTGAAACTGCTCGGCTCTGCGTTCGTTCACCTAAGAGAGTTGAATCTATGTTGAGATTCAGCGAGTCAGAAACACGTTTCTTCTAGAAGCTGCGTTGGGATATTCACGAGTGAATGGGACCATAGGGTGTACAGAGAAATATCTGCTTCTAAAACCAAAACGGAGCTATCTAGCTGAATGGTTGTCAATGGGTGCATTCAACTGAGGGAGTTAAACTCACCTGTGCATTCAGCGGTTTGCAAACCCTTTCTGTGCAGAATCCCAAAACCGGCATTTCCAGCCCAATGCCAGCATACGTACGAAACAGCAGTAAACTTCGTCTAAAACTCAGGACAAACGTTTCCTTGAAACTGCTCGGCTGTGCGTTCGTTCACCTAAGAGAGTTGAATCTTTGTTGAGATTCAGCGAGTCAGAAACTCGTTTCTTCTAGGAGCTGCGTTGGGATATTCACAAGTGAGTGGGACCATATGCTGTATAGAGAAATATCTGCTTCTACAACCAAAACGGAGCTATCTAACTGAATGGTTGTCAATGTGTGCATTCAACTGACGGAGTTAAACTCACGTGTGGATTCAGCGGTTTGCAAACCCTTTCTGTGCAGAATCCCAAAAGCGGCATTTCCAGCCCAATGCCAGCATACGTACGAAACAGCAGTAAACTTCGTCTAAAACTCAGGAGAAACGTTTCCTTGAAACTGCTCGGCTGTGAGTTCGTTCACCTAAGAGAGTTGAATATTTGTTGAGATTCAGCGAGTCAGAAACTCGTTTCTTCTAGGAGCTGCGCTGGGATATTCACAAGTGAGTGGGACCATATGCTGTATAGAGAAATATCTGCTTCTAAAACCAAAACGGAGCTCTCTAGCTGAATGGTTGTCAATGTGTGCATTCAACTGACGGAGTTAAACTCACGTGTGGATTCAGCGGTTTGCAAACCCTTTCTGTGCAGAATCTCAAAACCGGCATTTCCAGCCCAATGCCGGCATACGTACAAAACAGCAGTAAACTTCGTCTAAAACTCAGGAGAATCGTTTCCTTGAAACTGCTCTGCTGTGCGTTCATTCAGCTGAGAGAGTTGAATCCATGTTGAGATTCAGCGAGTCAGAAACACGTTTCTCTAGGAGCTGCGTTGTGATGTTCCCGAGTGAATGGGACCATAGGCTGTACAGAGAAATATCTGCTTCTAAAACCAAAACGGAGCTATCTAACTGAATGGTTGCCAATTTGTGCATTCAACTTATGGAGTTAAACTCACTTGTGGATTCAGCGGTTTGCAAACCCTTTCTGTGCAGAATCCCAAAACCGGCATTTCCAGCCCAGTGCCATCATACATACGAAACAGCAGTAAACTTGGTGTAAAACTCAGGAGAAACGTTTCCTTGAAACTCCTCGGCTGTGCGTTCGTTCACTTAAGAGAGTGGAATCTATGTTGAGATTCAGCGAGTCAGAAACACGTTTCGTCTAGGAGATGCGTTGGGATATTCCCGAGTGAATGGGACCATAAGGTGTACAGAGAAATATCTGCTTCTAAAACCAACACCCAGCTTTCTAACTGAATGGTTGTCAACGGGTGCATTCACCTGAGGGAGTTAAACTCACCTGTGCATTCAGCGGTTTGCAAACCCTTTCTGTCCAGAATCCCAAAACCGGCATTTCCAGCCCAATGCCGCCAATCGTACGAAACAGCAGTAAACTTCGTCTAAAACTCAGGCGAAACGTTTCCTTGAAACTGCTCGATTGTGCGTTAGTTCACCTAAGAGAGTTGAATCTGTGCTGAGATTCAACGAGTCAGAAACACGTTTCTTCTAGGACCTGCGTTGGGATATTCCCGATTGAATGGGACCATAGGCTCTACAGAGAAATATCTGCTTCTAAAACCAAAACGGAGCTATGTAACTGAATGGTTGTCAATGTGTGCATTCAACTGACGGAGTTAAACTCACGTGTGGATTCAGCGGTTTGCAAATCATTTCTGTGCAGAATCCCGAAACCGGCATTTCCAGCCCAATGTCGTCATACATACGAAACAGCAGTAAACTTCGTCTAAAACTCAGGAGAAACGTTTCCTTGAAACTCCTCGGCTGTGCGTTCGTTCACCTAAGAGAGTTGAATCAATGTTGAGATTCAGCGTGTCAGAAAAACGTTTCCTCTAGGAGCTGCGTTGGGATATTCACGAGTGAATGGGACCATAGGCTGTACAGAGAAATATCTGCTTCTAAAACCAAAAATGAGCTATCTAACTGAATGGTTGTCAATGTGTGCGTTCAACTGAAGGAGTTAAACTCACGTGTGGATTCAGCGGTTTGCAAACCCTTTCTGTGCAGAATCCCAAAACCGGCATTTCCAGCCCAATACCATCATACATACGAAACAGCACTAAACTTCGTCTAAAACTCAGGAGAAACTTTTCCTTGAAAATCCTCGGCTGTGCGTTCGGTCACCTAAGAGATTGGATTCTATGTTGAGATTCAGCGAGTCAGAAACACGTTTCTTCTAGGAGATGCGTTGGGATATTCCCGTGTGAATGAGACCATATGCTGTACAGAGAAATATCTGCTTCTAAAACCAAAACGGAGCTATCTAACTGAGTTGTTGTCAATGTGTGCATTCAACAGATGGAGTTAAACTCACGTGCGGATTCAGCGGTTTTCAAACCCTTTCTGTGCAGAATCCCAAAACCGGCATTTCCAGCCCAATGCCGGCATACGTACGAAACAGCAGTAAACTTCGTCTCAAACTCAGGAGAAACGTTTCCTTGAAACTGCTCGGCGGTGCGTTCGTTCACCTAAGAGAGTTGAATCTATGTTGAGACTCAGCGAGTCAGAAACACGTTTCTTCTAGAAGCTGCGTTGGGATATTCACGAGTGAATGGGACCATAGGGTGTACAGAGAAATATCTGCTTCTAAAACCAAAACGGAGCTATCTAACTGAATGGTTGTCAATGGGTGCATTCAACTGAGGGAGTTAAACTCACCTGTGCATTCAGCGGTTTGTAAACCCTTTCTGTGCAGAATCCCAAAACCGGCATTTCCAGCCCAATGCCGCCATTCGTAAGAAACAGCAGTAAACTTCGTCTAAAACTCAGGAGAAACGTTTCCTTGAAACTGCTCGACTGTGCGTTAGTTCACCTAAGAGAGTTGAATCTATGCAGAGATTCAACGAGTCAGAAACACGTTTCTTCTAGGACCTGCGTTGGGATATTCCCGATTGAAAGGGACCATAGGCTCTACAGAGAAATATCTGCTTCTAAAACCAAAACGGAGCTATGTAACTGAATGGTTGTCAATGTGTGCATTCAACTGACGGAGTTAAACTCACATGTGGATTCAGCGGTTTGCAAACCCTTTCCTTGCAGAATCCCGAAACCGGCATTTCCAGCCCAATGCCGTCATACATACGAAACAGCAGTAAACTTCGTCTAAAACTCAGGAGAAACGTTTCCTTGAAACTGCTCGGCTGTGCGTTCGTTCACCTAAGAGAGTTGAATCAATGTTGAGATTCAGCGTGACAGAAAAACGTTTCCTCTAGGAGCTGCGTTGGGATATTCACGAGTGAATGGGACCATAGGCTGTACAGAGAAATATCTGCTTCTAAAACCAAAAAGGAGCTATCTAACCGAATGGTTGTCAATGGGTGCGTTCAACTGAAGGAGTTAAACTCACGTGTGGATTCAGCGGTTTGCAAACCCTTTCTGTGCAGAATCCCAAAACCGGCATTTCCAGCCCAATGCCATCATACATACGAAACAGCAGTAAACTTCGTCTAAAACTCAGGACAAACTTTTCCTTGAAACTCCTTGGCTTTGTGTTCGGTCACCTAAGAGAGTGGATTCTATGTTGAGATTCAGCGAGTCAGAAACACGTTTCTTCTAGGAGATGCGTTGGGATATTCCCGAGTGAATGAGACCATATGCTGTACAGAGAAATATCTGCTTCTAAAACCAAAACGGAGCTATCTAACTGAATGGTTGACAATGTGTGCATTTAACTGATGGAGTTAAACTCACGTGTGGATTCAGCGGTTTTCAAACCCTTTCTGTGCAGAATCCCAAAACCGGCATTTCCAGCCCAATGCCGGCATACGTACGAAACAGCAGTCAACTTCGTCTAAAACTCAAGAGAAACGTTTCCTTGAAACTGCTCTGCTGTGCGTTCATTCACCTGAGAGAGACGAATCCATGTTGAGATTCAGCGAGTCAGAAACACGTTTCTCTAGGACCTGCGTTGTGATATTCCCGAGTGAATGGGACCATAGGCTGTACAGAGAAATATCTGCTTCTAAAACCAAAACGGAGCTATCTAACTGAATGGTTGTCAATGTGTGCATTCAACTGACGGAGTTAAAGTCACGTGTGGATACAGCGGTTTGCAAACCCTTTCTGTGCAGAATCCCAAAACCGGCATTTCCAGCCCTATGCCGGCATACGTACGAAATAGCAGTAAACGTCGTCTAAAGCTCAGGAGAATTGTTTCCTTGAAACTGCTCTGCTGTGCGTTCATAAACCTAAGGGAGTTGAATCTATGTTGAGATTCAACGAGGCAGAAACACGTTTCTTCTAGGAGCTGCGTTGGGATATTCCCGAGTGAATGGGACCATACTCTGTACAGAGAAATATCTGCTTCTAAAACCAAAACGGAGCTATCTAACTGAATGGCTGTCAACGTCTGCATTCAACTGTTGGAGTTAAACTCACGTGTGGATTCAGTGGTTTCCAAACCCTTTCTGTTCAGAATCCCAAAACCGGCATTTGCCGCCCATTGCCGGCATAAGTACGAAACAGCAGTAAACTTCGTCTAAAACTCAGGAGAAACGTTTCCTTGAAACTGCTCTGCTGTGCGCTCGTTCACCTAAGAGAGTTGAATCTATGTTGAGATTCAGCGAGTCAGAAACACGTTTCTTCTAGGAGCTGCGTTGTGATATTCCCGAGTGAATGGGACCATAGGCTGTACAGAGAAATATCTGCTTCTAAAACCAAAACGGAGCTATCTAACTGAATGGTGGTCATTGTGTGCATTCAACTGACGGATTTAAAGTCACGGGTGGATACAGCGGTTTGCAAACCGTTTCTGTGCAAAATCCGAGAACCGGCATTTGCAGCCCTATGCCGGCATACGTTCGAAAGAGCAGTAAACATCGTCTAAAACTCAGGATAATCGTTTCCTTGAAACTGCTCTGCTGTGCGTTCATTCACCTAAGAGAGTAGAATCTATGTTGAGATTCAACGAGTCAGAAACACGTTTCTTCTAGGAGCTGCATTGGGATATTCCCGAGTGAATGGGACCATAGGCTGTACAGAGAAATACCTGCTTCTAAAACCAAAAGGGAGCTATCTAACTGAATGGTTGTCAATGTGTGCATTCAACTGACGGAGTTACACTAACGTGTGGATTCAGCGGTTTGCAAACCCTTTCTGTGCAGAATCCCAAAACCGGCATTTCCAGCCCAATGCCGGAATACGTACGAAACAGCAGTAAACTTCGTCTAAAACTCAGGAGAAACGTTTCCTTGAAACTGCTCTGCTATGCGTTCATTCACCTAAGAGAGTTGAATCTATGTTGAGATTCAGCGAGTCAGAAACACGTTTCTCTAGGAGCTGCGTTGTGATATTCCCGAGTGAATGGACCAAAGGGTGTACAGAGAAATATCTGCTTCTGAAACCAAAACGGAGCTATCTAAATGAATGGTTGTCAATGAGTGCATTCAACTGACGGAGTTAAACTCGCGTGTTGATTCAGCGGTTTGCAAACCCTTTCTGTGCAGAATGCCAAAACCGGCATTTCCAGGCCAATGCCGGCATACGTACGAAACAGCAGTAAACTTCGTCTAAAACTCTGGAGAAACGTTTCCTTGAAACTGCTCTGCTGTGGGTTCTTTCACCTAAGAGAGTTGAATCTATGTTGAGATTCAGCGATACAGAAACACGTTTCTTCTAGGTGCTGCATTGGGATATTCCCGAGTGAATGGGACCATAGGTCGTACAGAGAAATATCTGCTTCTAAAACCAAAACGGAGCTATATAACTGAATGGTTGTCAATGTGTGCATTCAGCTGACAGAGTTAAACTCACGTGTGGATTCAGCGGTTTGCAAACCCTTTCTGTGCAGAATCCCAAAACCGGCATTTCCAGCCCAATGCCGGCATACGTAAGAAACAGCAGTATTCTTCGTCTAAAACTCAGGAGAAACGTTTCTTTGAAACTGCTCGGCTCTGCGTTCGTTCACCTAAGAGAGTTGAATCTATGTTGAGATTCAGCGAGTCAGAAACACGTTTCTTCTAGAAGCTGCGTTGGGATATTCACGAGTGAATGGGACCATAGGGTGTACAGAGAAATATCTGCTTCTAAAACCAAAACGGAGCTATCTAACTGAATGGTTGTCAATGTGTGCATTCAACTGACGGAGTTAAACTCACGTGTGGATTCAGCGGTTTGCAAACCCTTTCTGTGCAGAATCCCAAAAGCGGCATTTCCAGCCCAATGCCAGCATACGTACGAAACAGCAGTAAACTTCGTCTAAAACTCAGGAGAAACGTTTCCTGGAAACTGCTCGGCTGTGAGTTCGTTCACCTAAGAGAGTTCAATCTTTGTTGAGATTCAGCGAGTCAGAAACTCGTTTCTTCTAGGAGCTGCGTTGGGATATTCACAAGTGAGTGGGACCATATGCTGTATAGAGAAATATCTGCTTCGAAAACCAAAACGGAGCTATCTAACTGAATGGTTGTCATTGTGTGCATTGAACTGACGGAGTTAAACTCACGTGTGGATTCAGCGGTTTGCAAACCCTTTATGTGCAGAATCGCAAAACCGGCATTTGCAGCCCAATGCCGGCATACGTACGAAACAGCAGTAAACTTCGTCTAAAACTCAGGAGAAACGTTTCCTTGAAACTGCTCTGCTGTGCGTTCTTTCACCTAAGAGAGTTGAATCTATGTTGAGATTCAACGAGTCAGAAACACGTTTCTTCTAGGAGCTGCGTTGAGATATTCCCGATTGAATTGGACCATAGGCTGTACAGAGAAATATCTGCTTCTAAAACCAAAACGGAGCTATTTAACTGAATGGTTGTCAATGGTTGTCAATGTGTGCATTCAACTGACGGAGTTAAACTCACGTGTGGATCCAGCGGTTTGCAAACCCTTTCTGTGCAGAATCCCAAAACCGGCATTTCCAGCCCAATGCCGGCATACGTACGAAAGAGCAGTAAACTTCGTCTAAAACTCAGGAGTAACATTTCCTTGAAACTGCTCGGCTGTGCGTTCGTTCACCTAAGAGATTTCAATCTATGTTGAGATTCAGCGATGCAGAAACACGTTTCTTCCAGGAGCTGCGCTGAGATATTACCGAGAGAATGGGACCATAGGCTGTACAGAGAAATATCTGCTTCTAAAACCAAAACGGAGCCATCTAACTGACTGATTGTCAATGTGTGCATTCAACTGACGGAGTTAAACTCACGTGTGGATTCAGCGGTTTGCAAACCCTTTCTGTGCAGAATCCCAAAACCGGCATTTCCAGCCCAATGCCGGCATACGTCCGAAACAGCAGTAAACGTCGTCCAAAACTCAGGAGAAACGTTTCCTTGAAACTGCTCTGTTGTGTGTTCATTCACCTAAGAGAGTTGAAACTATGTTGAGATTCACCGAGTCAGAAACACGTTTCTTCTAGGAGCTGCGTTGGGATATTCACGAGTGAATGGGACCGTAGGCTGTGCAGAGAAATATCTGATTCTAAAACCAAAACAGAGCTATATAACTGAATGGTTGTCAATATGTGCATTCAACTGATGGAGTTAAACTCACGTGTGGATTCAGCGGTTTGCAAACCCTTTCTGTGCAGAATCCCAAAACCGGCATTTCCTGCCCAGTGCCACCATACATACGAAACAGCAGTAAACTTCGTCTAAAACTCAGGAGAAACGTTTCCTTGAAACTCCTCGGCTGTGCGTTCGTTCACCTAAGAGAGTGGAATCTATGTTGAGATTCAGCGAGTCAGAAACACGTTTTTTGTAGTAGATGCATAGGGATATTCCCGAGTGAATGGGACCATAGGGTGTACAGAGAAATATCTGCTTCTAAAACCGAAACGGAGCTGTCTAACTGAATGGTTGTCAATGGGTGCATTCAACTGACGCAGTTAAACTCACGTGTGCATTCAGCGGTTTTGCAAACACTTTCTGTGCAGAATCCCAAAACCGGCATTTCCAGCCCAATGCCATCATATGTACGAAACAGCAGTAAAATTCCTCTAAAACTCAGGAGAAACGTTTCCTTGAAACTGCTCTGCTATGCGTTCATTCACGTGAGAGAGTTGAATCCATGTTGAGATTCAGCGAGTCAGAAACACGTTTCTCTAGGAGCTGCGTTGGGATATTCCCGAGTGAATGTGACCATAAGGTGTACAGAGAAATATCTGCTTCTAAAACCAAAACCCAGCTTTCTAACTGAATGGTTGTCAACGGGTGCATTCACCTGAGGGAGTTAAACTCACGTGTGCATTCAGCGGTTTGCAAACCCTTTCTGTCCAGAATCCCAAAACCGGCATTTCCAGCCCAATGCCGCCAATCGTACGAAACAGCAGTAAACTTCGTCTAAAACTCAGGCGAAACGTTTCCTTGAAACTGCTCGATTGTGCGTTAGTTCACCTAAGAGAGTTGAATCTATGCTGAGATTCAACGAGTCAGAAACACGTTTCTTCTAGGACCTGCGTTGGGATATTCCCGATTGAATGGGACCATAGTCTCTACAGAGAAATATCTGCTTCTAAAACCAAAACGGAGCTATGTAACTGAATGGTTGTCAATGTGTGCATTCAACTGACGGAGTTAAACTCACGTGTGGATTCAGCGCTTTGCAAACCCTTTCTGTGCAGAATCCCGAAACCGGCATTTCCAGCCCAATGTCGTCATACATACGAAACAGCAGTAAACTTCGTCTAAAACTCAGGAGAAACGTTTTCTTGAAACTGCTCGGCTCTGCGTTCGTTCACCTAAGAGAGTTGAATCAATGTTGAGATTCAGCGTGTCAGAAAAACGTTTCCTCTAGGAGCTGCGTTGGGATATTCACGAGTGAATGGGACCATAGGCTGTACAGAGAAATATCTGCTTCTAAAACCAAAAATGAGCCATCTAACTGAATGGTTGTCAATGCGTGTGTTCAACTGAAGGAGTTAAACTCACGTGTGGTATTCAGCGGTTTGCAAACCCTTTCTGTGCAGAATCCCAAAACCGGCATTTCCAGCCCAATGCCATCATACATACGAAACAGCACTAAACTTCGTTTAAAACTCAGGAGAAACTTTTCCTTGAAACTCCTCGGCTGTGCGTTCGGTCACCTAAGAGAGTGGATTCTATGTTGAGATTCAACGAGTCAGAAACACGTTTCTTCTAGGAGATGCGTTGGGATATTCCCGTGTGAATGAGACCATAGGGTGTACAGAGAAATATCTGCTTCTAAAACCAAAACGGAGCTATCTAACTGAATGGTTGTCAATGGGTGCATTCAACTGAGGGAGTTAAACTCACCTGTGCATTCAGCGGTTTGTAAACCCTTTCTGTGCAGAATCCCAAAACCGGCATTTCCAGCCCAATGCCAGCATACGTATGAAACAGCAGTAAACTTCGTCTAAAACTCAGGACAAACGTTTCCTTGAAACTGCTCGGCTGTGCGTTCGTTCACCTAAGAGAGTTGAATCTTTGTTGAGATTCAGCGAGTCAGAAACTCGTTTCTTCTAGGAGCTGCGTTGGGATATTCACAAGTGAGTGGGACCATATGCTGTATAGAGAAATATCTGCTTCTAAAACCAAAACGGAGCTATGTAACTGAATGGTTGTCAATGTGTGCATTCAACTGACGTAGTTAAACTCACGTGTGGATTCAGCGGTTTGCAAACCCTTTCTATGCAGAATCCCAAAACCGGCATTTCCAGCCCAATGCCGGCATACGTACGAAACAGCAGTAAACTTCGTCTAAAACTCAGGAGAAACGTTTCCTTGAAACTGCTCTGCTGTGCGTTCTTTCACCTAAGAGAGTTGAATCTATGTTGAGATTCAACGAGACAGAAACACGTTTCTTCTAGAAGCTGCGTTGTGATATTCCCGAGTGAATGGGACCATAGGCTGTACAGAGAAATATCTGCTTCTAAAACCAAAAAGGAGCTATCTAACTGAATGGTTGCCAATGTGTGCATTCAACTTATGGAGTTAAACTGACGTATGGATTCAGTGGTTTGCAAACCCTTTCTGTGCAGAATCCCAAAACCGGCATTTCCAGCCCAGTGCCATCATACATACGAAACAGCTGTAAACTTGGTGTAAAACTCAGGAGAAACGTTTCCTTGAAACTCCTCGGCTGTGCGTTCGTTCACCTAAGAGAGTGGAATCTATGTTGAGATTCAGCGAGTCAGAAACACGTTTCGTCTAGGAGATGCGTTGGGATATTCCCGAGTGAATGGGACCATAGGCTGTACAGAGAAATATCTGCTTCTAAAACCAAAACGGAGCTATCTAAATGAATGGTTGTCAATGGGTGCATTCAACTGAGGGAGTTAAACTCACCTGTGCATTCAGTGGTTTGCAAACCCTTTCTGTGCAGAATCCCAAAACCGGCATTTCTAGCCCAATGCCAGCATACGTGCGAAACAGCAGTAAACTTCGTCTAAAACTCAGGACAAACGTTTCCTTGAAACTGCTCGGCTGTGCGTTCGTTCACCTAAGAGAGTTGAATCTTTGTTGAGATTCAGCGAGTCAGAAACTCATTTCTTCTAGGAGCTGCGTTGGGATATTCACAAGTGAGTGGGACCATATGCTGTATAGAGAAATATCTGCTTCTGCAACCAAAACGGAGCTATCTAACTGAATGGTTGTCAATGTGTGCATTCAACTGACGGAGTTAAACTCACGTGTGGATTCAGCGGTTTGCAAACCCTTTCTGTGCAGAATCCCAAAAGCGGCATTTCCAGCCCAATGCCAGCATACGTACGAAACAGCAGTAAACTTCGTCTAAAACTCAGGAGAAACGTTTCCTGGAAACTGCTCGGCTGTGAGTTCGTTCACCTAAGAGAGTTCAATCTTTGTTGAGATTCAGCGAGTCAGAAACTCGTTTCTTCTAGGAGCTGCGTTGGGATATTCACAAGTGAGTGGGACCATATGCTGTATAGAGAAATATCTGCTTCGAAAACCAAAACGGAGCTATCTAACTGAATGGTTGTCATTGTGTGCATTGAACTGACGGAGTTAAACTCACGTGTGGATTCAGCGGTTTGCAAACCCTTTATGTGCAGAATCGCAAAACCGGCATTTCCAGCCCAATGCCGGCATACGTACGAAACAGCAGTAAACTTCGTCTAAAACTCAGGAGAAACGTTTCCTTGAAACTGCTCTGCTGTGCGTTCTTTCACCTAAGAGAGTTGAATCTATGTTGAGATTCAACGAGTCAGAAACACGTTTCTTCTAGGAGCTGCGTTGAGATATTCCCGATTGAATTGGACCATAGGCTGTACAGAGAAATATCTGCTTCTAAAACCAAAACGGAGCTATTTAACTGAATGGTTGTCAATGGTTGTCAATGTGTGCATTCAACTGACGGAGTTAAACTCACGTGTGGATCCAGCGGTTTGCAAACCCTTTCTGTGCAGAATCCCAAAACCGGCATTTCCAGCCCAATGCCGGCATACGTACGAAAGAGCAGTAAACTTCGTCTAAAACTCAGGAGTAACGTTTCCTTGAAACTGCTCGGCTGTGCGTTCGTTCACCTAAGAGATTTCAATCTATGTTGAGATTCAGCGATGCAGAAACACGTTTCTTCCAGGAGCTGCGCTGAGATATTACCGAGAGAATGGGACCATAGGCTGTACAGAGAAATATCTGCTTCTAAAACCAAAACGGAGCCATCTAACTGACTGATTGTCAATGTGTGCATTCAACTGACGGAGTTAAACTCACGTGTGGATTCAGCGGTTTGCAAACCCTTTCTGTGCAGAATCCCAAAACCGGCATTTCCAGCCCAATGCCGGCATACGTCCGAAACAGCAGTAAACGTCGTCCAAAACTCAGGAGAAACGTTTCCTTGAAACTGCTCTGTTGTGTGTTCATTCACCTATGAGAGTTGAAACTATGTTGAGATTCACCGAGTCAGAAACACGTTTCTTCTAGGAGCTGCGTTGGGATATTCACGAGTGAATGGGACCGTAGGCTGTGCAGAGAAATATCTGATTCTAAAACCAAAACGGAGCTATATAACTGAATGGTTGTCAATATGTGCATTCAACTGATGGAGTTAAACTCACGTGTGGATTCAGCGGTTTGCAAACCCTTTCTGTGCAGAATCCCAAAACCGGCATTTCCTGCCCAGTGCCACCATACATACGAAACAGCAGTAAACTTCGTCTAAAACTCAGGAGAAACGTTTCCTTGAAACTCCTCGGCTGTGCGTTCGTTCACCTAAGAGAGTGGAATCTATGTTGAGATTCAGCGAGTCAGAAACACGTTTTTTGTAGTAGATGCATAGGGATATTCCCGAGTGAATGGGACCATAGGGTGTACAGAGAAATATCTGCTTCTAAAACCGAAACGGAGCTGTCTAACTGAATGGTTGTCAATGGGTGCATTCAACTGACGCAGTTAAACTCACGTGTGCATTCAGCGGTTTTGCAAACACTTTCTGTGCAGAATCCCAAAACCGGCATTTCCAGCCCAATGCCATCATATGTACGAAACAGCAGTAAAATTCCTCTAAAACTCAGGAGAAACGTTTCCTTGAAACTGCTCTGCTATGCGTTCATTCACGTGAGAGAGTTGAATCCATGTTGAGATTCAGCGAGTCAGAAACACGTTTCTCTAGGAGCTGCGTTGGGATATTCCCGAGTGAATGTGACCATAAGGTGTACAGAGAAATATCTGCTTCTAAAACCAAAACCCAGCTGTCTAACTGAATGGTTGTCAACGGGTGCATTCACCTGAGGGAGTTAAACTCACGTGTGCATTCAGCGGTTTGCAAACCCTTTCTGTCCAGAATCCCAAAACCGGCATTTCCAGCCCAATGCCGCCAATCGTACGAAACAGCAGTAAACTTCGTCTAAAACTCAGGCGAAACGTTTCCTTGAAACTGCTCGATTGTGCGTTAGTTCACCTAAGAGAGTTGAATCTATGCTGAGATTCAACGAGTCAGAAACACGTTTCTTCTAGGACCTGCGTTGGGATATTCCCGATTGAATGGGACCATAGGCTCTACAGAGAAATATCTGCTTCTAAAACCAAAACGGAGCTATGTAACTGAATGGTTGTCAATGTGTGCATTCAACTGACGGAGTTAAACTCACGTGTGGATTCAGCGGTTTGCAAACCCTTTCTGTGCAGAATCCCGAAACCGGCATTTCCAGCCCAATGTCGTCATACATACGAAACAGCAGTAAACTTCGTCTAAAACTCAGGAGAAACGTTTTCTTGAAACTGCTCGGCTCTGCGTTCGTTCACCTAAGAGAGTTGAATCAATGTTGAGATTCAGCGTGTCAGAAAAACGTTTCCTCTAGGAGCTGCGTTGGGATATTCACGAGTGAATGGGACCATAGGCTGTACAGAGAAATATCTGCTTCTAAAACCAAAAATGAGCCATCTAACTGAATGGTTGTCAATGCGTGTGTTCAACTGAAGGAGTTAAACTCACGTGTGGTATTCAGCGGTTTGCAAACCCTTTCTGTGCAGAATCCCAAAACCGGCATTTCCAGCCCAATGCCATCATACATACGAAACAGCACTAAACTTCGTTTAAAACTCAGGAGAAACTTTTCCTTGAAACTCCTCGGCTGTGCGTTCGGTCACCTAAGAGAGTGGATTCTATGTTGAGATTCAACGAGTCAGAAACACGTTTCTTCTAGGAGATGCGTTGGGATATTCCCGTGTGAATGAGACCATAGGGTGTACAGAGAAATATCTGCTTCTAAAACCAAAACGGAGCTATCTAACTGAATGGTTGTCAATGGGTGCATTCAACTGAGGGAGTTAAACTCACCTGTGCATTCAGCGGTTTGTAAACCCTTTCTGTGCAGAATCCCAAAACCGGCATTTCCAGCCCAATGCCAGCATACGTATGAAACAGCAGTAAACTTCGTCTAAAACTCAGGACAAACGTTTCCTTGAAACTGCTCGGCTGTGCGTTCGTTCACCTAAGAGAGTTGAATCTTTGTTGAGATTCAGCGAGTCAGAAACTCGTTTCTTCTAGGAGCTGCGTTGGGATATTCACAAGTGAGTGGGACCATATGCTGTATAGAGAAATATCTGCTTCTAAAACCAAAACGGAGCTATGTAACTGAATGGTTGTCAATGTGTGCATTCAACTGACGTAGTTAAACTCACGTGTGGATTCAGCGGTTTGCAAACCCTTTCTGTGCAGAATCCCAAAACCGGCATTTCCAGCCCAATGCCGGCATACGTACGAAACAGCAGTAAACTTCGTCTAAAACTCAGGAGAAACGTTTCCTTGAAACTGCTCTGCTGTGCGTTCTTTCACCTAAGAGAGTTGAATCTATGTTGAGATTCAACGAGACAGAAACACGTTTCTTCTAGAAGCTGCGTTGTGATATTCCCGAGTGAATGGGACCATAGGCTGTACAGAGAAATATCTGCTTCTAAAACCAAAAAGGAGCTATCTAACTGAATGGTTGCCAATGTGTGCATTCAACTTATGGAGTTAAACTGACGTATGGATTCAGTGGTTTGCAAACCCTTTCTGTGCAGAATCCCAAAACCGGCATTTCCAGCCCAGTGCCATCATACATACGAAACAGCTGTAAACTTGGTGTAAAACTCAGGAGAAACGTTTCCTTGAAACTCCTCGGCTGTGCGTTCGTTCACCTAAGAGAGTGGAATCTATGTTGAGATTCAGCGAGTCAGAAACACGTTTCGTCTAGGAGATGCGTTGGGATATTCCCGAGTGAATGGGACCATAGGGTGTACAGAGAAATATCTGCTTCTAAAACCAAAACGGAGCTATCTAAATGAATGGTTGTCAATGGGTGCATTCAACTGAGGGAGTTAAACTCACCTGTGCATTCAGCGGTTTGCAAACCCTTTCTGTGCAGAATCCCAAAACCGGCATTTCCAGCCCAATGCCAGCATACGTGCGAAACAGCAGTAAACTTCGTCTAAAACTCAGGACAAACGTTTCCTTGAAACTGCTCGGCTGTGCGTTCGTTCACCTAAGAGAGTTGAATCTTTGTTGAGATTCAGCGAGTCAGAAACTCATTTCTTCTAGGAGCTGCGTTGGGATATTCACAAGTGAGTGGGACCATATGCTGTATAGAGAAATATCTGCTTCTACAACCAAAACGGAGCTATCTAACTGAATGGTTGTCAATGTGTGCATTCAACTGACGGAGTTAAACTCACGTGTGGATTCAGCGGTTTGCAAACCCTTTCTGTGCAGAATCCCAAAAGCGGCATTTCCAGCCCAATGCCAGCATACGTACGAAACAGCAGTAAACTTCGTGTAAAACTCAGGAGAAACGTTTCCTGGAAACTGCTCGGCTGTGAGTTCGTTCACCTAAGAGAGTTCAATCTTTGTTGAGATTCAGCGAGTCAGAAACTCGTTTCTTCTAGGAGCTGCGTTGGGATATTCACAAGTGAGTGGGACCATATGCTGTATAGAGAAATATCTGCTTCGAAAACCAAAACGGAGCTATCTAACTGAATGGTTGTCCTTGTGTGCATTGAACTGACGGAGTTAAACTCACGTGTGGATTCAGCGGTTTGCAAACCCTTTATGTGCAGAATCGCAAAACCGGCATTTCCAGCCCAATGCCGGCATACGTACGAAACAGCAGTAAACTTCGTCTAAAACTCAGGAGAAACGTTTCCTTGAAACTGCTCTGCTGTGCGTTCTTTCACCTAAGAGAGTTGAATCTATGTTGAGATTCAACGAGTCAGAAACACGTTTCTTCTAGGAGCTGCGTTGAGATATTCCCGATTGAATTGGACCATAGGCTGTACAGAGAAATATCTGCTTCTAAAACCAAAACGGAGCTATTTAACTGAATGGTTGTCAATGGTTGTCAATGTGTGCATTCAACTGACGGAGTTAAACTCACGTGTGGATCCAGCGGTTTGCAAACCCTTTCTGTGCAGAATCCCAAAACCGGCATTTCCAGCCCAATGCCGGCATACGTACGAAAGAGCAGTAAACTTCGTCTAAAACTCAGGAGTAACGTTTCCTTGAAACTGCTCGGCTGTGCGTTCGTTCACCTAAGAGATTTCAATCTATGTTGAGATTCAGCGATGCAGAAACACGTTTCTTCCAGGAGCTGCGCTGAGATATTACCGAGAGAATGGGACCATAGGCTGTACAGAGAAATATCTGCTTCTAAAACCAAAACGGAGCCATCTAACTGACTGATTGTCAATGTGTGCATTCAACTGACGGAGTTAAACTCACGTGTGGATTCAGCGATTTGCAAACCCTTTCTGTGCAGAATCCCAAAACCGGCATTTCCAGCCCAATGCCGGCATACGTCCGAAACAGCAGTAAACGTCGTCCAAAACTCAGGAGAAACGTTTCCTTGAAACTGCTCTGTTGTGTGTTCATTCACCTAAGAGAGTTGAAACTATGATGAGATTCAACGAGTCAGAGACACGTTTCTTCTAGGAGCTGCGTTGGGATATTCACGAGTGAATGGGACCGTAGGCTGTGCAGAGAAATATCTGATTCTAAAACCAAAACGGAGCTATATAACTGAATGGTTGTCAATATGTGCATTCAACTGATGGAGTTAAACTCACGTGTGGATTCAGCGGTTTGCAAACCCTTTCTGTGCAGAATCCCAAAACCGGCATTTCCTGCCCAGTGCCACCATACATACGAAACAGCAGTAAACTTCGTCTAAAACTCAGGAGAAACGTTTCCTTGAAACTCCTCGGCTGTGCGTTCGTTCACCTAAGAGAGTGGAATCTATGTTGAGATTCAGCGAGTCAGAAACACGTTTTTTGTAGTAGATGCATAGGGATATTCCCGAGTGAATGGGACCATAGGGTGTACAGAGAAATATCTGCTTCTAAAACCGAAACGGAGCTGTCTAACTGAATGGTTGTCAATGGGTGCATTCAACTGACGCAGTTAAACTCACGTGTGCATTCAGCGGTTTTGCAAACACTTTCTGTGCAGAATCCCAAAACCGGCATTTCCAGCCCAATGCCATCATATGTACGAAACAGCAGTAAAATTCCTCTAAAACTCAGGAGAAACGTTTCCTTGAAACTGCTCTGCTATGCGTTCATTCACGTGAGAGAGTTGAATCCATGTTGAGATTCAGCGAGTCAGAAACACGTTTCTCTAGGAGCTGCGTTGGGATATTCCCGAGTGAATGTGACCATAAGGTGTACAGAGAAATATCTGCTTCTAAAACCACAACCCAGCTTTCTAACTGAATGGTTGTCAACGGGTGCATTCACCTGAGGGAGTTAAACTCACGTGTGCATTCAGCGGTTTGCAAACCCTTTCTGTCCAGAATCCCAAAACCGGCATTTCCAGCCCAATGCCGCCAATCGTACGAAACAGCAGTAAACTTCGTCTAAAACTCAGGCGAAACGTTTCCTTGAAACTGCTCGATTGTGCGTTAGTTCACCTAAGAGAGTTGAATCTATGCTGAGATTCAACGAGTCAGAAACACGTTTCTTCTAGGACCTGCGTTGGGATATTCCCGATTGAATGGGACCATAGGCTCTACAGAGAAATATCTGCTTCTAAAACCAAAACGGAGCTATGTAACTGAATGGTTGTCAATGTGTGCATTTAACTGACGGAGTTAAACTCACGTGTGGATTCAGCGGTTTGCAAACCCTTTCTGTGCAGAATCCCGAAACCGGCATTTCCAGCCCAATGTCGTCATACATACGAAACAGCAGTAAACTTCGTCTAAAACTCAGGAGAAACGTTTTCTTGAAACTGCTCGGCTCTGCGTTCGTTCACCTAAGAGAGTTGAATCAATGTTGAGATTCAGCGTGTCAGAAAAACGTTTCCTCTAGGAGCTGCGTTGGGATATTCACGAGTGAATGGGACCATAGGCTGTACAGAGAAATATCTGCTTCTAAAACCAAAAATGAGCCATCTAACTGAATGGTTGTCAATGCGTGTGTTCAACTGAAGGAGTTAAACTCACGTGTGGTATTCAGCGGTTTGCAAACCCTTTCTGTGCAGAATCCCAAAACCGGCATTTCCAGCCCAATGCCATCATACATACGAAACAGCACTAAACTTCGTTTAAAACTCAGGAGAAACTTTTCCTTGAAACTCCTCGGCTGTGCGTTCGGTCACCTAAGAGAGTGGATTCTATGTTGAGATTCAACGAGTCAGAAACACGTTTCTTCTAGGAGATGCGTTGGGATATTCCCGTGTGAATGAGACCATAGGGTGTACAGAGAAATATCTGCTTCTAAAACCAAAACGGAGCTATCTAACTGAATGGTTGTCAATGGGTGCATTCAACTGAGGGAGTTAAACTCACCTGTGCATTCAGCGGTTTGTAAACCCTTTCTGTGCAGAATCCCAAAACCGGCATTTCCAGCCCAATGCCAGCATACGTATGAAACAGCAGTAAACTTCGTCTAAAACTCAGGACAAACGTTTCCTTGAAACTGCTCGGCTGTGCGTTCGTTCACCTAAGAGAGTTGAATCTTTGTTGAGATTCAGCGAGTCAGAAACTCGTTTCTTCTAGGAGCTGCGTTGGGATATTCACAAGTGAGTGGGACCATATGCTGTATAGAGAAATATCTGCTTCTAAAACCAAAACGGAGCTATGTAACTGAATGGTTGTCAATGTGTGCATTCAACTGACGTAGTTAAACTCACGTGTGGATTCAGCGGTTTGCAAACCCTTTCTGTGCAGAATCCCAAAACCGGCATTTCCAGCCCAATGCCGGCATACGTACGAAACAGCAGTAAACTTCGTCTAAAACTCAGGAGAAACGTTTCCTTGAAACTGCTCTGCTGTGCGTTCTTTCACCTAAGAGAGTTGAATCTATGTTGAGATTCAACGAGACAGAAACACGTTTCTTCTAGAAGCTGCGTTGTGATATTCCCGAGTGAATGGGACCATAGGCTGTACAGAGAAATATCTGCTTCTAAAACCAAAAAGGAGCTATCTAACTGAATGGTTGCCAATGTGTGCATTCAACTTATGGAGTTAAACTGACGTATGGATTCAGTGGTTTGCAAACCCGTTCTGTGCAGAATCCCAAAACCGGCATTTCCAGCCCAGTGCCATCATACATACGAAACAGCTGTAAACTTGGTGTAAAACTCAGGAGAAACGTTTCCTTGAAACTCCTCGGCTGTGCGTTCGTTCACCTAAGAGAGTGGAATCTATGTTGAGATTCAGCGAGTCAGAAACACGTTTCGTCTAGGAGATGCGTTGGGATATTCCCGAGTGAATGGGACCATAAGGTGTACAGAGAAATATCTGCTTCTAAAACCAAAACCCAGCTTTCTAACTGAATGGTTGTCAACGGGTGCATTTACCTGAGGGTGTTAAACTCACGTGTGCATTCAGCGGTTTGCAAACCCTTTCTGTGCAGAATCCCAAAACCGGCATTTCCAGCCCAATGCCGCCATTCGTAAGAAACAGCAGTAAACTTCGTCTAAAACTCAGGAGAAACGTTTCCTTGAAACTGCTCGACTGTGCGTTAGTTCACCTAAGAGAGTTGAATCTATGCTGAGATTCAACGAGTCAGAAACACGTTTCTTCTAGGACCTGCGTTGTGATATTCCCGATTGAATGGGACCATAGGCTCTACAGAGAAATATCTGCTTCTAAAACCAAAACGGAGCTATGTAACTGAATGGTTGTCAATGTGTGCATTCAACTGACGGAGTTAAACTCACGTGTGGATTCAGCGGTTTGCAAACCCTTTCTGTGCAGAATCCTGAAACCGGCATTTCCAGCCCAATGCCGTCATACATACGAAACAGCAGTAAACTTCGTCTAAAACTCAGGAGAAACGTTTCCTTGAAACTGCTCGGCTGTGCGTTCGTTCACCTAAGAGAGTTGAATCAATGTTGAGATTCAGCGTGTCAGAAAAACGTTTCCTCTAGGAGCTGCGTTGGGATATTCACGAGTGAATGGGACCATAGGCTGTACAGAGAAATATCTGCTTCTATAACCAAAAAGGAGCTATCTAACTGAATGGTTGTCAATGGGTGCGTTCAACTGAAGGAGTTAAACTCACGTGTGGATTCAGCGGTTTGCAAACCCTTTCTGTGCAGAATCCCAAAACCGGCATTTCCAGCCCAATGCCATCATACATACGAAACAGCAGTAAACTTCGTCTAAAACTCAGGACAAACCTTTCCTTGAAACTCCTTGGCTGTGCGTTCGGTCACCTAAGAGAGTGGATTCTATGTTGAGATTCAGCGAGTCAGAAACACGTTTCGTCTAGGAGATGCGTTGGGATATTCCCGAGTGAATGGGACCATAAGGTGTACAGAGAAATATTTGCTTCTAAAACCAAAACTGAGCTTTCTAACTGAATGGTTGTCAACGGGTGCATTCACCTGAGGGAGTTAAACTCACCTGTGCATTCAGCGGTTTGCAAACCCTTTCTGTGCAGAATCCCAAAACCGGCATTTCCAGCCCAATGCCGCCATTCGTAAGAAACAGCAGTAAACTTCGTCTAAAACTCAGGAGAAACGTTTCCTTGAAACTGCTCGACTGTGCGTTAGTTCACCTAAGAGAGTTGAATCTTTGTTGAGATTCAGCGAGTCAGAAACACGTTTATTCTAGGACCTGCGTTGGGATATTCCCGAATGAATGGGACCATAGGCTCTACAGAGAAATATCTGCTTCTAAAACCAAAACGGAGTTATGTAACTGAATGGTTGTCAATGTGTGCATTCAACTGACGGAGTTAAACTCACGTGTGGATTCAGCGGTTTGCAAACCCTTTCTGTGCAGAATCCCGAAACCGGCATTTCCAGCCCAATGCCGTCATACATACGAAACAGCAGTTAACTTCGTCTAAAACTCAGGAGAAACGTTTCCTTGAAACTGCTCGGCTGTGCGTTCGTTCACCTAAGAGAGTTGAATCAATGTTGAGATTCAGCGTGTCAGAAAAACGTTTCCTCTAGGAGCTGCGTTGGGATATTCACGAGTGAATGGGACCATAGGCTGTACAGAGAAATATCTGCTTCTAAAACCAAAAAGGAGCTATCTAACCGAATGGTTGTCAATGGGTGCGTTCAACTGAAGGAGTTAAACTCACGTGTGGATTCAGCGGTTTGCAAACCCTTTCTGTGCAGAATCCCAAAACCGGCATTTCCAGCCCAATGCCATCATACATACGAAACAGCAGTAAACTTCGTCTAAAACTCAGGAGAAACGTTTCCTTGAAACTCCTCGGCTGTGCGTTCGTTCACCTAAGAGAGTGGAATCTATGTTGAGATTCAGCGAGTCAGAAACACGTTTTTTCTAGTAGATGCATAGGGATATTCCCGAGTGAATGGGACCATAGGGTGTACAGAGAAATATCTGCTTCTAAAACCGAAACGGAGCTGTCTAACTGAATGGTTGTCAATGGGTGCATTCAACTGACGCAGTTAAACTCACGTGTGCATTCAGCGGTTTTGCAAACACTTTCTGTGCAGAATCCCAAAACCGGCATTTCCAGCCCAATGCCATCATATGTACGAAACAGCAGTAAAATTCCTCTAAAACTCAGGAGAAACGTTTCCTTGAAACTGCTCTGCTATGCGTTCATTCACGTGAGAGAGTTGAATCCATGTTGAGATTCAGCGAGTCAGAAACACGTTTCTCTAGGAGCTGCGTTGGGATATTCCCGAGTGAATGGGACCATAGGCTGTACAGAGAAATACATCCTTCTAAAACCAAAACGGAGCTATCTAAGTGAATGGTTGTCAATGTGTGCATTCAACTGACGGAGTTAAACTCACGTGTGGATTCAGCGGTTTTCAAACACTTTCTGTGCCGAATCCCAAAACCGGCATTTCCAGCCCTGTGCCGGCATACGTCCGAAACAGCAGTAAACTTCGTCTAAAACTCACGAGAAACGTTTCCTTGAAACTGCACTGTTGTGTGTTCATTCACCTATGAGAGTTGAATCTATGTTGAGATTCAGCGATTCAGAAACACGTTTCTTCTAGGAGCTTCATTGGGATATTCCCGAGTGAATGGGACCATAGGCCGTACAGAGAAATATCTGCTTCTAAAACCAAAACGGAGCTATATAACTGAATGGTTGTCAACGTGTGCATTCAGCTGACAGAGTTAAACTCACGTGTGGATTCAGCGGTTTGCAAACACTTTCTGTGCAAAATCCCAAAACCGGCATTTCCAGCCCAATGCCAGCATACGTACGAAACAGCAGTAAACTTCGTCTAAAACTCAGGAGAAACGTTTCCTTGAAACTGCTCGGCTGTGCGTTCGTTGACCTAAGAGAGTTGAATCAATGTTGAGATTCAGCGAGTCAGATATACGTTTCTTCTAGGAGTTGCGTTGGGATATTCCCGAGTGAATGGGACCATAGGGTGTACAGAGAAATATCTGCTTCTAAAACCAAACCGGAGCTATCTAACTGAATGGTTGTCAATGTGTGCATTCAACTGACGGAGTTAATTTCACGTGTGGACTCAGCGGTTTGCAAACCCTTTCTGTGCAGAATCCCAAAACCGGCATTTCCAGCCCAATGCCGTCATACGTACGAAACAGCAGTAAACTTCGTCTAAAACTCAGGAGAAACCTTTCCTTGAAACTGCTCTGCTGTGCGTTCTTTCACCTGAGAGAGTTGAATCTATGTTGAGATTCAGCGAGTCACAAACACGTTTCTCTAGGAGCTGCGTTGGGATATTCCCGAGTGAATGGGACCATAGGCTGTACAGAGAAATATCTGCTTCTAAAACCAAAACGGAGCTATCTAACTGAATGGTTGTCAATGGGTGCATTCAACTGACGGAGTTAAACTCACGTGTGGATTCAGCGGTTTTCAAACCCTTTCTGTGCAGAATCCCAAAACCGGCATTTCCAGCCCAATGCCGGCATACGTACGAAACAGCAGTAAACTTCGTCTCAAACTCAGGAGAAACGTTTCCTTGAAACTGCTCGGCGGTGCGTTCGTTCACCTAAGAGAGTTGAATCTATGTTGAGACTCAGCGTGTCAGAAACACGTTTCTTCTAGAAGCTGCGTTGGGATATTCACGAGTGAATGGGACCATAGGGTGTACAGAGAAATATCTGCTTCTAAAACCAAAACGGAGCTATCTAACTGAATGGTTGTCAATGGGTGCATTCAACTGAGGGAGTTAAACTCACCTGTGCATTCAGCGGTTTGTAAACCCTTTCTGTGCAGAATCCCAAAACCGGCATTTCCAGCCCAATGCCAGCATACGTATGAAACAGCAGTAAACTTCGTCTAAAACTCAGGACAAACGTTTCCTTGAAACTGCTCGGCTGTGCGTTCGTTCACCTAAGAGAGTTGAATCTTTGTTGAGATTCAGCGAGTCAGAAACTCGTTTCTTCTAGGAGCTGCGTTGGGATATTCACAAGTGAGTGGGACCATATGCTGTATAGAGAAATATCTGCTTCTAAAACCAAAACGGAGCTATCTAACTGAATGGTTGTCAATGTGTGCATTGAACTGACGGAGTTAAACTCACGTGTGGATTCAGCGGTTTGCAAACCCTTTCTGTGCAGAATCCCAAAACCGGCATTTCCAGCCCAATGCCGGCATACGTACGAAACAGCAGTAAACTTCGTCTAAAACTCAGGAGAAACGTTTCCTTGAAACTGCTCTGCTGTGCGTTCTTTCACCTAAGAGAGTTGAATCTATGTTGAGATTCAACGAGTCAGAAACACGTTTCTTCTAGGAGCTGCGTTGTGATATTCCCGAGTGAATGGGACCATAGGCTGTACAGAGAAATATCTGCTTCTAAAACCAAAACGGAGCTATCTAACTGAATGGTTGCCAATGTGTGCATTCAACTTATGGAGTTAAACTCACGTGTGGATTCAGTGGTTTGCAAACCCTTTCTGTGCGGAATCCCAAAACCGGCATTTCCAGCCCAGTGCCATCATACATACGAAACAGCTGTAAACTTGGTGTAAAACTCATGAGAAACGTTTCCTTGAAACTCCTCGGCTGTGCGTTCGTTCACCTAAGAGAGTGGAATCTATGTTGAGATTCAGCGAGTCAGAAACACGTTTCGTCTAGGAGATGCGTTGGGATATTCCCGAGTGAATGGGACCATAAGGTGTACAGAGAAATATCTGCTTCTAAAACCAAAACCCAGCTTTCTAACTGAATGGTTGTCAACGGGTGCATTTACCTGAGGGTGTTAAACTCACGTGTGCATTCAGCGGTTTGCAAACCCTTTCTGTGCAGAATCCCAAAACCGGCATTTCCTGCCCAGTGCCACCATACATACGAAACAGCAGTAAACTTCGTCTAAAACTCAGGAGAAACGTTTCCTTGAAACTCCTCGGCTGTGCGTTCGTTCACCTAAGAGAGTGGAATCTATGTTGAGATTCAGCGAGTCAGAAACACGTTTTTTGTAGTAGATGCATAGGGATATTCCCGAGTGAATGGGACCATAGGGTGTACAGAGAAATATCTGCTTCTAAAACCAAAACGGAGCTACCTAACTGAATGGTTGTCAATGGGTGCATTCAACTGAGGGAGTTAAACTCACCTGTGCATTCAGCGGTTTGGAAACCCTTTCTGTGCAGAATCCCAAAACTGGCATTTCCAGCCCAATGCCAGCATTCGTCCGAAACAGCAGTAAACTTCGTCTAAAACTCAGGACAAACGTTTCCTTGAAACTGCTCGGCTGTGCGTTCGTTCACCTAAGAGAGTTGAATCCATGTTGAGATTCAGCGAGTCAGAAACACGTTTCTCCAGGAGCTGCGTTGGGATATTCCCGAGTGAATGGGACCATAGGCTGTACAGAGAAATATCTGCTTCTACAACCAAAACGGAGCTATCTAACTGAATGGTTGTCAATATGTGCGTTCAACTGACGGAGTTAAACTCACGTGTGGATTCAGCGGTTTGTAAACCCTTTCTGTGCAGAATCCCAAAGCCGGCATTTCCAGCCCAATGCCGGCATACGTACGAAACAACAGTAAACTTCGTCTAAATCTCAGGAGAAACGTTTCCTTGAAACTGCTCTGCTGTGCGTTCATTCACTTGAGAGAGTTGAATCTACGTTGAGATTCAGCGAGTCAGAAACACGTTTCTCTAGGAACTGCGTTGGGAAATTCCCGACTGAATGGGACCATAGGCTGTACAGAGAAATATCTGCTTCTAAAACCAAAGCGGAGCTGTCTAACTGAATGGTTGTCCATATCTGCGTTCAACTGACGGAGTTAAACTCACGTGTAGATTCAGCGGTTTGCAAACCCTCTCTGTCCAGAATCCCAAAACCGGCATTTCCAGCCCAGTGCCATCATATATACGAAACAGCAGTAAACTTCGTCTAAAACTCAGGAGAAACGTATCATTGAAACTCCTCGGCTGTGCGTTCGTTCACCTAAGAGAGTGGAATGTATGTTGAGATTCACCGAGTCAGAAACACGTTTCTTCTAGTAGATGCATAGGGATATTCCCGAGTGAATGGGACCATAGGGTGTACAGAGAAATATCTGCTTCTAAAACCAAAACGGAGCTATGTAACTGAATTGTTGTCAATGTGTGCATTCAACTGACGGAGTTAAACACACGTGTGTATTCAGCGGTTTGCAAATCCTTTCTGTGCAGAATCCCAAAAGCGGCATTTGCAGCCCAATGCTGGCATACGTACGAAACTGCCGTAAACTTCGTCTAAAACTCAGGTGAAACGTTTCCTTGAAACTGCTCTGCTGTGCTCTCGTTCACCTAAGAGAGTTGAATCTATGTTGAGATTCAGCGAGTCAGAAACACGTTTCTTCTAGGAGCTGGGTTGTGATATTCCCGAGTGAATAGGACCATAGGCTGTACAGAGAAATATCTGCTTCTAAAACCAAAACGGAGCTATCTAACTGAATGGTTGTCAATGTGTGCATTCAACTGACGGAGTTACATTCAGGTGTAGATATAGCGGTTTGCAAACCCTTTCTTTGCAGAATCCCAGAACCGGCATTTCCAGCCCTATGCCGGCATACATATGAAACAGCAGTAAACGTCGTCTAAAACTCAGGAGAATCGTTTCCTTGAGACTGCTCTGCTGTGCGTTCATTCACCTAAGAGAGTTGAATCTATGTTGAGATTCAACGAGTCAGAAACACGTTTCTTCTTGGAGCTGCGTTGGGATATACCCGAGTGAATGGGACCAGAGGCTGTACAGAGAAATATCTGCTTCTAAAACCAAAACGGAGCTATGTAACTGAATGGTTGTCAATGTGTGCATTCAACTGACGGAGATAAACTCACGTGTGGATTCAGCGGTTTGCAAACCCTTTCTGTGCAGAATCCCAAAACCGGCATTTCCAACCCAATGCCGGCATACGTACGAAACAGCGGTAAACTTCGTCTAAAACTCAGGAGAAACGTTTCCTTGAAACTGCTCTGCTGTGCGTTCATTCACCTGAGAGTTGAATCTATGTTGAGATTCAGCGAGTCAGAAACACGTTTCTCTAGGAGCTGCGTTGGGATATTCCCGAATGAATGGGACCATAGGCTGTACAGAGAAATATCTGCTTCTAAAACCAAAACGGAGCTATCTAACTGAATGGTTGTCAATGTGTGCATTCAACTGACGGAGTTACAGTCAGGTGTGGATACAGCGGTTTGCAAACCCTTTCTGTGCAGAATCCCAGAACCGGCATTTCCACCCTATGCCGGCATACGTACAAAACAGCAGTAAACGTCATCTAAAACTCAGGAGAATCGTTTCCTTGAAACAGCTATGCTGTGCGTTCATTCTCCTAAGAGAGTTGAATCTATGTTGCGATTCAACGAGTCAGAAACACGTTTCTTCTAGGAGCTGCGTTGGGATATTCCCGAGTGAATGGGACCATAGGCTGTACAGAGAAATATCTGCTTCTAAAACCAAAACGGAGCTATGTAACTGAATGGTTGTCAATGTGTGCATTCAACTGACGGAGTTAAACTCACGTGTGGATTCAGCGGTTTGCAAACCCATTCTGTGCAGAATCCCAAAAGCGGCATTTGCAGCCCAATGCCGGCATACGTACGAAACAGCAGTAAACTTCGTCTAAAACTCAGGTGAAAAGTTTCTTTGAAACTGCTCTGCTGTGCGCTCGTTCACCTAAGAGAGTTGAATCTATGTTGAGATTCAGCGAGTCAGAAACACGTTTCTTCTAGGAGCTGCGTTGTGATATTCCCGAGTGAATGGGACCATAGGCTGTACAGAGAAATATCTGCTTCAAAAACCAAAACGGAGCTTTCTAACTGAATGGTTGTCAATGTGTGCATTCAACTGACGGAGTTACATTCACGTGTGGATACAGCGGTTTGCAAACCCTTTCTGTGCAGAATCCCAGAACTGGCATTTCCAGCCCTATGCCGGCATACGTACGAAACAGCAGTAAACGTCGTCTAAAACTCAGGAGAATCGTTTCCTTGAAACTGCTCTGCTGTGCGTTCATTCACCTAAGAGTGTTGAGTGTATGTTGTGATTCAACGAGTCAGAAACACGTTTCTTCTAGGAGCTGCGTTGGAATATTCCCGAGTGAATGGGACCATAGGCTGTACAGAGAAATATCTGCTTCTAAAACCAAAACGGAGCTATGTAACTGAATGGTTGTCAATGTGTGCATTCAACTGATGGAGTTAAACTCACGTGTGGATTCAGCGGTTTGCAAACCCTTTCTGTGCAGAATCCCAAAACCGGCATTTCCAGCCCAATGCCGTCATACGTACGAAACAGCAGTAAACTTCGTCTAAAACTCAGGAGAAACGTTTCCTTGAAACTGCTTGGCTGTGCGTTCGTTCACCTAGGAGAGTTGAATCTATGTTGAGATTCAGCGAGTCAGAAACACGTTTCTTCTAGGAGCTGCGTTGGGATATTTACGAGTGAATGGGACCATATGCTGTATAGAGAAATATCTGCTTCTAAAACCAAAACGGAGCTATCTAACTGAATGGTTGTCAATGTGTGCATTCAACTGACGGAGTTAAACTCACGTGTGGATTCAGCGGTTTGCAAACCCTTTCTGTGCAGAATCCCAAAAGCGGCATTTGCAGGCCAATGCCGGCATAGGTACGAAACAGCAGTAAACTTCGTCTAAAACTCAGGTGAAACGTTTCCTTGAAACTGCTCTGCTGTGCGCTCGTTCACCTAAGAGAGTTGAATCTATGTTGAGATTCAGCGAGTCAGAAGCACGTTTCTTCTACGAGCTGCGTTGTGATATTCCCGAGTGAATGGGAGCATAGTCTGTACAGAGAAATATCTGCTTCTAAAACCAAAACGGAGCTGTCTAACTGAATGGCTGTCAATGTGTGCATTCAACTGACGGAGTTACAGTCAGGTGTGGATTCAGCGGTTTGCAAACCCTTTCTGTGCAGAATCCCAAAACCGGCATTTCCATCCCAGTGCCATCATACATAAGAAACAGCAGAAACTTCGTCTAAAACTCAGGAGAAACGTTTCCTTGAAACTCCTCGGCTGTGCGTTCGTTCACCTAGGAGAGTGGAATCTACGTTGAGATTCAGCGAGTCAGAAACCCGTTTCTTCTAGTAGATGCATAGGGATATTCCCGAGTGAATGAGACCGTAGTGTGTACAGAGAAATATCTGCTTCTAAAACCAAAACGGAGCTATATAACTGAATGGTTGTCAATGGGTGCATTCAACTGAGGGAGTTAAACTCACCTGTGCATTCAGCGGTTTGAAAACCCTTTCTGTGCAGAATGCCAAAACTGGCATTTCCAGCCCAATGCCAGCATTCGTACGAAACAGCAGTAAACTTCGTCTAAAACTCAGCAGAAACGTTTCCTTGAAACTGCTCGGCTGTGCGTTCGTTCACCTAAGAGAGTTGAATCTATGTTGAGATTCATCGAGTCAGAAACACGTTTCTTCTAGGAGCTGCGTTGTGATATTCCCGAGTGAATGGGACCATAGGCTGTACAGAGAAATATCTGCTTCTAAAACCAAAACGGAGCTATCTAACTGAATGGTTGTCAATATGCACGTTCAACTGACGGAGTTAAACTCACGTGTGGATTCAGCGGTTTGCAAACCCTTTCTGTGCACAATCCCAAAAGCGGCATTTGCAGCCCAATGCCGGCATACGTACGAAACAGCAGTCAACTTCGTCTAAAACTCAGGTGAAACGTTTCCTTGAAACTGCTCTGCTGTGCGCTCGTTCACCTAAGAGAGTTGAATCTATGTTGAGATTCAGCGAGTCAGAAACACGTTTCTTCTAGGAGCTGCGTTGTGATATTCCCGAGTGAATGGGACCATAGGCTGTACAGAAAAATATCTGCTTCTAAAACCAAAACGGAGCTATCTAACTGAATGGCTGTCAATGTGTGCATTCAACTGACGGAGTTACAGTCACGTGTGGATACAGCGGTTTGCAAACCCTTTCTGTGCAGAATCCCAGAACCGGCATTTCCAGCCCTATGCCGGCATACGTACGAAACAGCAGTAAACGTGGTCTAAAACTCAGGAGAAACGTTTCCTTGAAACTGCTCGGCTGTGCGTTCGTTCACCTAAGAGAGTTGAATCTATGTTGAGATTCAGCGAGTCAGAAACACGTTTCTTCTAGGAGCTGCGTTGTGATATTCCCGAGTGAATGGGACCATAGGCTGTACAGAGAAATATCTGCTTCTAAAACCAAAACGGAGCTATCTAACTGAATGGTTGTCAATGTGTGCATTCAACTGACGGAGTTAAACTCACGTGTGGATTCAGCGGTTTGCAATTCCTTTCTGTGCAGAATCCCAAAACCGGCATTTCCAGCCCAATGCCGTCATACGTACGAAACAGCAGTAAACTTCGTCTAAAACTCAGGAGAAACGTTTCCTTGAAACTGCTCGGCTGTGCGTTCGTTCACCTAAGAGAGTTGAATCTATGTTGAGATTCAGCGAGTCAGAAACACGTTTCTTGTAGGAACTGCGTTGGGATATTCACGAGTGATTGGGACCATATGCTGTTTAGAGAAATATCTGCTTCTTAAACCAAAACGGAGCTATCTAACTGAATGGTTGTCAATGTGTGCATTCAACTGATGGAGTTAAATTCACGTGTGGATTCAGCAGTTTGCAAACCCTTTCTGTGCAGAATCCCAAAACCGGCATTTCCAGCCCAACGACGGCATACGTATGAAACAGCAGTAAAGTTCGTCTAAAACTCAGGAGAAACGTTTCCTTGAAACTGCTCTGCTGTGCGTTCATTCACCTGAGAGAGTTGAATCTATGTTGAGATTCAGCGAGTCAGAAACACGTTTCTCCAGGAGCTGCATTGGGATATTCCCGAGTGAATGGGACCATAGGCTGTACAGAGAAATATCTGCTTCTAAAACCAAAACGGAGCTATGTAACTGAATGGTTGTCAATGTGTGCATTCAACTGACGGAGTTGAACTCACGTGTGGATTCAGCGGTTTGCAAACCCTTTCTGTGCAGAATCCCAAATCCGGCATTTCCAGCCCAGTGCCATCATACTTAAGAAACAGCAGTAAACTTCGTCTAAAACTCAGGAGAAACGTTTCCTTGAAACTCCTCGGCTGTGCGTTCGTTCACCTAGGAGAGTGGAATCTATGTTGAGATTCAGCGAGTCAGAAACACGTTTCTTCTAGTAGATGCATAGGGATATTCCCGAGTGAATGGGACCACAGGCTGTACAGAGAAATATCTGCTTCTAAAACCAAAACGGAGCTATCTAACTGAATGGTTGCCAATGGGTGCATTCAACTGAGGGAGTTAAACTCACCTGTGCATTCAGCGGTTTGCAAACCCTTTCTGTGCAGTATCCCAAAACTGGCATTTCCAGCCCAATGCCAGCATTCGTACGAAACAGCAGTAAACTTCGTCTAAAACTCAGGAGAAACGTTTCCTTGAAACTGCTCGGCTGTGCGTTCATTCACCTAAGAGAGTTGAATCCATGTTGAGATTCAGCTAGTCAGAAGCACGTTTCTCCAGGAGCTGCGTTGGGATATTCCCGAGTGAATGGGACCATAGGCTGTACAGAGAAATATCTGCTTCTAAAACTAAAACGGAGCTATCTAACTGAATGGTTGTCAATATGTGCGTTCAACTGACGGAGTTAAATTCACGTGTGGATTCAGCAGTTTGCAAACCCTTACTGTGCAGAATCCCAAAGCCGGCCTTTCCAGCCCAATGCCGGCATACGTACGAAACAGCAGTAAACTTCGTCTAAAACTCAGGAGAAACGTTTCCTTGAAACTGCTCTGCTGTGCGTTCATTCACCTGAGAGAGTTGAATCTATGTTGAGATTCAGCGAGTCAGAAACACGTTTCTCTAGGAGCTGCGTTGGGAAATTCCCGACTGAATGGGACCATAGGCTGTACAGAGAAATATCTGCTTCTAAAACCAAAGCGGAGCTGTCTAACTGAATGGTTGTCCATATCTGCGTTCAACTGACGGAGTTAAACTCACGTGTAGATTCAGCGGTTTGCAAACCCTCTCTGTGCAGAATCCCAAAACCGGCATTTCCAGCCCAGTGCCATCATACATACGAAACAGCAGTAAACTTCGTCTAAAACTCAGGAGAAACGTATCGTTGAAACTCCTCGGATGTGCGTTCGTTCCACTAAGAGAGTGGAATCTATGTTGAGATTCACCGAGTCAGAAACACGTTTCTTCTAGTAGATGCATAGGGATATTCCCGAGTGAATGGGACCATAGGGTGTACAGAGAAATATCTGCTTCTAAAACCAAAACGGAGCTATGTAACTGAATTGTTGTCAATGTGTGCATTCAACTGACGGAGTTAAACTCACGTGTGTATTCAGCGGTTTTCAAATCCTTTCTGTGCAGAATCCCAAAAGCGGCATTTGCAGCCCAATGCTGGCATACATACGAAACTGCAGTAAACTTCGTCTAAAATTCAGGTGAAACGTTTCCTTGAAACTGCTCTGCTGTGCTCTCGTTCACCTAAGAAAGTTGAATCTATGTTGAGATTCAGCGAGTCAGAAACACGTTTCTTCTAGGAGCTGGGTTGTGATATTCCCGAGTGAATAGGACCATAGGCTGTACAGAGAAATATCTGCTTCTAAAACCAAAACGGAGCTATCTAACTGAATGGTTGTCAATGTGTGCATTCAACTGATGGAGTTACATTCAGGTGTGGAAACAGCGGTTTGCAAACCCTTTCTGTGCAAAATCCCAGAACCGGCAATTCCAGCCCTATGCCGGCATACATACGAAACAGCAGTAAACGTCGTCTAAAACTCAGGAGAATCGTTTCCTTGAGACTGCTCTGCTGTGCGTTCATTCACCTAAGAGAGTTGAATCTATGTTGAGATTCAACGAGTCAGAAACACGTTTCTTCTAGGAGCTGCGTTGGGATATACCCGAGTGAATGGGACCAGAGGCTGTACAGAGAAATATCTGCTTCTAAAACCAAAACGGAGCTATGTAACTGAATGGTTGTCAATGTGTGCATTCAACTGACGGAGTTAAACTCACGTGTGGATTCAGCGGTTTGCAAATCCTTTCTGTGCAGAATCCCAAAAGCGGCATTTGCAGCCCAATGCTGGCATACGTACGAAACAGCAGTAAACTTCGTCTAAAACTCAGGAGAAACGTTTCCTTGAAACTGCTCTGCTGTGCGTTCATTCACCTGAGAGCTGAATCTATGTTGAGATTCAGCGAGTCAGAAACACGTTTCTTCTAGGAGCTGCGTTGTGATATTCCCGAGTGAATGGGACCATAGGCTGTACAGAGAAATATCTGCTTCTAAAACCAAAACGGAGCTATCTAACTGAATGGTTGTCAATATGCGCGTTCAGCTGACGGAGTTAAACTCACGTGTGGATTCAGCGGTTTGCAAACCCTTTCTGTGCACAATCCCAAAAGCGGCATTTACAGCCCAATGCCGGCATACGTACGAAACAGCAGTAAACTTCGTGTAAAACACAGGTGAAACATTTCCTTGAAACTGCTCTGCTGTGCGCTCGTTCACCTGAGAGAGTTGAATCTATGTTGAGATTCAGCGAGTCAGAAACACGTTTCTTCTAGGAGCTGCGTTGTGATACTCCCGAGTGAATGGGACCATAGGCTGTACAGAGAAATATCTGCTTATAAAACCAAAACGGAGCTATCTAACTGAATGGTTGTCAATCTGTGCATTCAACTGACGGAGTTAAATTCACGTGTGGATTCAGCAGTTTGCAAACCCTTTCTGTGCAGAATCCCAAAACCGGCATTTCCAGCCCAGTGCCATCATACATAAGAAACAGCAGTAAACTTCGTCTAAAACTCAGGAGAAACGTTTCCTTGAAAATCCTCGGCTGTGCGTTCGTTCACCTAAGAGAGTGGAATCTATGTTGAGATTCAGCGAGTCAGAAACACGTTTCTACTAGTAGATGCATAGGGATATTCCCGAGTGAATGGGACGATAGGGTGTTCAGAGAAATATCTGCTTCTAAAACCAAAACGGAGCTATCTAACTGAATGGTTGTCAATGGGTGCATTCAACTGAGCGAGTTAAACTCACCTGTGCATTCAGCGGTTTGCAAACCCTTTCTGTGCAGAATCCTGAAACCGGCATTTCCAGCCCAATGCCAGCATTCGTACGAAACAGCAGTAAACTTCGTCTAAAACTCAGGAGAAACGTTTCCTTGAAACTGCTCTGCTGTGCATTCATTCACCTGAGAGAGTTGAATCTATGTTGAGCTTCAGCGAGTCAGAAACACGTTTCTCTAGGAGCTGCGTTGGGATATTCCCGAGTGAATGGGACCATAGGCTGTACAGAGAAATATCTGCTTCTAAAACCAGAACGGAGCTTTCTAACTGAATGGTTGTCAATATGTGCGTTCAATTGACGGAGTTAAACTCAGGTGTGGATTCAGCGGTTTGCAAACCCTTTCTGTGCAGAATCCCAAAACCGGCATTTCAAGCCCAGTGCCATCATACATACGAAACAGCAGTATACTTCGTCTAAAACTCAGGAGAAACGTTTCCTTGAAACTCCTCGGCTGTGCGTTCGTTCACCTAAGAGAGTGGAATCTATGTTGAGATTCAGCGAGTCAGAAACACGTTTCTTCTCGTAGATGCATAGGAATATTCCCGAGTGAATGGGACCATAGGGTGTACAGAGAAATATCTGCTTCTAAAACCAAAACGGAGCTATGTAACTGAATTGTTGTCAATGTGTGCATTCAACTGTCGGAGTTAAACTCACGTGTGGATTCAGCGGTTTTCAAACCCTTTCTGTGCAGAATCCCAAAAGCGGCATTTGCAGCCCAATGCCGGCATACGTACGAAACAGCAGTAAACTTCGTCTAAAACTCAGGTGAAACGTTTCCTTGAAACTGCTCTGCTGTGCGCTCGTTCACCTGAGAGAGTTGAATCTATGTTGAGATTCAGCGAGTCAGAAACACGTTTCTTCTAGGAGGTGCGTTGTGATATTCCCGAGTGAATGGGACCATTGGCTGTACAGAGAAATATCTGCTTCTAAAACCAAAACGGAGCTATCTAACTGAATGGTTGTCAATGTGTGCATTCAACTGACGGAGTTACAGTCAGGTGTGGATACAGCGGTTTGCAAACCCTTTCTGTGCAGAATCCCAGAACCGGCATTTCCAGCCCTATGCCAGCATACGTACGAAACAGCAGTAAACGTCATCTAAAACTCAGGAGAATCGTTTCCTTGAAACTGCTCTGCTGTTCGTTCATTCACCTGAGAGAGTTGAATCCATGTTGAGATTCAGCGAGTCGGAAACACGTTTCTCTAGGAGCTGCGTTGGGTATTCGCGAGTGAATGGGACCATAGGCTGTACAGAGAAATATCTGCTTCTAAAACCAAAACGGAGCTATCTAACTGAATGGTTGTCAATGTGTGCATTCAGCTGACGGAGTTAAACTCACGTGTGGATTCAGCGGTTTGCAAACCCTTTCTGTGCAGAATCCCAAAACCGGCATTTCCAGCCCAGTGCCATCATACATACGAAACAGCTGTAAACTTCGTCGAAAACTCAGGAGAAACGTTTCCTTGAAACTCCTCGGCTGTGCGTTCAGTCACCTAAGAGAGTGGAATCTATGTTGAGATTCAGCGAGTCAGAATCACGTTTCTTCTAGGAGATGCGTTGGGATATTCCCGAGTGAATGGGACCATAGGCTGTACAGAGAAATATCTGCTTCTAAAACCAAAACGGAGCTATCTAACAGAATGGTTGTCAATGTGTCCGTTCAACTGACAGAGTTACACTCACGTGTGGATTCAGCGGTTTGCAAAGACTTTCTGTGCAGAATCCCAAAACCGGCAGTTCCAGCCCAATGCCGTCATACATACGAAACAGCAGTAAAATTCGTCTAAAACTCTGGAGAAACGTTTCCTTGAAACTGCTCGGCTGTGCGTTCGTTGACCTAAGAGAGTGGAATCTATGTTGAGATTCAGCGAGTCAGAAACACGTTTCTTCTAGGAGCTGCGTTGGGATATTCCCGAGTGAATGGACCATAGGCTGTACAGACAAATATCTGCTTCTAAAACCAAAACGGAGCTATCTAACTGAATGGTTGTCAATGGGTGCATTCAACTGACGGAGTTAAACTCACCTGTTGATTCAACGGTTTGCAAACCCTTTCTGTGCAGAATGCCAAAAACGGCATTTCCAGCCCAATGCCGGCATACGAACGAAACAGCAGTAAACTTCGTCTAAAACTCAGGAGAAACGTTTCCTTGAAACTGCTCTGCTGTGCGTTCGTTCACCTAAGAGATTTCAATCTGTGTTGAGATTCAGCGAGTCTGAAGCACGTTTCTCTAGGAGCTGCGTTGGGATATTCCCGAGTGAATGGGACCATAGGCTGTACAGAGAAATATCTGCTTCTAACACCAAAACGGAGCTATCTAACTGAATGGTTTTCAATGTGTGCATTCAACTGACGGAGTTACACTCACGTGTGGATTCAGCGGTTTTCAAACCCTTTCTGTGCAGAATAACAAAACCGGCATTTCCAGCCCAATGACGGCATACGTACGAAACAGCAGTAAACTTCGTCTAAAACTCAGGAGAAACGATTCCTTGAAACTGCTCTGCTATGCGTTCATTCACCTAAGAGAGTTGAATCTATGTTGAGATTCAGCGAGTCAGAAACACGTTTCTCTATGAGCTGCGTTGGCATATTCCCGAGTGAATGGAGCAAAGGCTGTACAGAGAAATATCTGCTTCTGAAACCAAAACGGAGCTATCTAAATGAATGGTTGTCAATGAGTGCATTCAGCTGACGGAGTTAAACTCGCGTGTTGATTCAGCGGTGTGCAAACTCTTTCTGTGCAGAATGCCAAAACCGGCATTTCCAGGCCAATGCCGGCATACGTACGAAACAGCAGTAAACTTGGTCTAAAACTCAGGAGAAACGTTTCCTTGAAACTGCTCTGCTGTGCGTTCTTTCACATAAGAGAGTTGAATCTATGTTGAGATTCAACGAGTCAGAAACACGTTTCTTCTAGGAGCTGCGTTGAGATATTGCCGAATGAATTGGACCATAGGCTGTACAGAGAAATATCTGCATCTAAAACCAAAACGGAGATATCTAACTGAATGGTTCTCAATGTGTGCATTCAACTGACGGAGTTAAACTCAAGTGTGGATTCAGCGGTTGGAAACCCTTTCTGTGCAGAATCCCAAAACCGGCATTTCCAGCCCTATGCCGGTATACGTAAGAAACAGCAGTAAACGTCGTCCAAAACTCAGGAGAAACGTTTCCTTGAAACTGCTCTGTTGCGTGCTCATTCACCTAAGAGAGTTGAATCTATGTTGAGATTCACCGAGTCAGAAACACGTTTCTTCTAGGAGCTGCGTTGGGATATTCACGAGTGAATGGGACCGTAGGCTGTGCAGAGAAATATCTGCTTCTAAAACCAAAACGGAGCTATCTAACTGAATGGTTGTCAATATGTGCATTCAACTGATGGAGTTAAACTCACGTGTGGATTCAGCGGTTTGCAAACCCTTTCTGTGCAGAATCCCAAAACCGGCATTTCCAGCCAGTGCCACCATACATACGAAACAGCAGTAAACTTCGTCTAAAACTCAGGAGAAACGTTTCCTTGAAACTCCTCAGCTGTGCGTTCGTTCACCTAAGAGAGTGGAATCTATGTTAAGATTCAGCGAGTCAGAAACACGTTTCTTCTAGTAGATGCATAGTGATATTCCCGAGTGAATGGGACCATAGGGTGTACAGAGAAATATCTGCTTCTAAAACCAAAACGGAGGTATCTAACTGAATGGTTGTCAATGGGTTCATTCAACTGACGCAGTTAAACTCACGTGTGCATTCAGCGGTTTTGCAAACACTTTCTGTGCAGAATCCCAAAACCGGCATTTCCAGCCCAATGCCATCATACGTACGAAACAGCAGTTAACTTCGTCTAAAATTCAGGAGAAACGTTTCCTGGAAACTGCTCGGCTGTGCGTTCGTTCACCTAAGAGAGTTGAATCTATGCTGATATTCAGCGAATCAGAAACAGGTTTCTTCTAGGAGCTGCGTTGGGATATTCCCGAATGAATGGGGCCATAGGATGTACAGAGAAATATCTGCTTTTAAAACCAAAACGGAGCTATCTAACTGAATGGTTGTCAATGTGTGCATTCAACTGACGGAGTTAAACTCACGTGTGCATTCAGCGGTTTGCAAACCCTTTCTGTGCAGAATCCCAAAACCGGCATTTCCAGCCCAATGCCGTCATACGTACGAAACAGCAGTTAACTTCGTCTAAAACTCAGGAGAAACGTTTCCTTGAAACTGCTCGGCTGTGCGTTCGTTCACCTAAGAGAGTTGAATCTATGTTGAGATTCAGCGATGCAGAAACACGTTTCTTCTAGGAGCTGTGTTGGGATATTCCTGAGTGAATGGGACCATAGGCTGTACAGAGAAATATCTGCTTCTAAATCCAAAACGGAGCCATCTAACTGACTGATTGTAAATGTGTTCATTCAACTGACGGAGTTAAACTCACGTGTGGATTCAGCGGTTTGCAAACCCTTTCTGTGCAGAACCCCAAAACCGGCATTTACAGTCCAATGCCGGCATACGTACGAAACAGCAGTAAACTTCCTCTAAAACTCAGGAGAAACGTTTCCTTGAAACTGCTCTGCTATGCGTTCATTCACGTGAGAGAAATGAATCCATGTTGAGATTCAGCGAGTCAGAAACACGTTTCTCTAGGAGCTGCGTTGGGATATTCCCGAGTGAATGGGACCATAGGCTGTACAGAGAAATACCTGCTTCTGAAACCAAAACGGAGGTATCTAACTGAATGGTTGTTAATGTGTGCATTCAACTGACGGAGTTAAACTCACGTGTGGATTCAGCGGTTTTCAAACCCTTTCTGTGCCGAATCCCAAAACCGGCATTTCCAGCCCTGTGCCGGCATACGTCCGAAACAGCAGTAAACTTCGTCTAAAACTCAGGAGAAACGTTTCCTTGAAACTGCACTGTTGTGTGTTCATTCACCTATGAGAGTTGAATCTATGTTGAGATTCAGCGATTCAGAAACACGTTTCTTCTTGGAGCTGCATTGGGATATTCCCGAGTGAATGGGATCAGAGGCCGTACAGAGAAATATCTGCTTCTAAAACCCAAACGGAGCTATATAACTGAATGGTTGTCAATGTGTGCATTCAGCTGACAGAGTTAAACTCACGTGTGGATTCAGCGGTTTGCAAACCCTTTCTGTGCAAAATCCCAAAACCGGCATTTCCAGCCCAATGCCGGCATACGTACGAAACAGCAGTAAACTTCGTCTAAAACTCAGGAGAAACGTTTCCTTGAAACTGCTCTGCTGTGCGTTCATTCACCTGAGAGAGTTGAATCTATGTTGAGATTCAGCGAGTCAGAAACTCGTTTCTCCAGGAGCTGCGTTGGGATATTCCCGAGTGAATGGGACCATAGGCTCTACAGAGAAATATCTGCTTCTAAAACCAAAACGGAGCTATGTAACTGAATGGTTGTCAATGTGTGCATTCAACTGACGGAGTTAAACTCACGTGTGGATTCAGCGGTTTGCAAACCCTTTCTGTGCAGAATCCCAAAACCGGCATTTCCAGCCCAGTGCCATCATACATAAGAAACAGCAGTAAACTTCGTCTAAAACTCAGGAGAAACGTTTTCTTGAAACTCCTCGGCTGTGCGTTCGTTCACCTGAGAGAGTGGAATCTATGTTGAGATTCAGCGAGTCAGAAACACGTTTCTTCTAGTAGATGCATAGGGATATTCCCGAGTGAATGGGACCACAGGCTGTACAGAGAAATATCTGCTTCTAAAACCAAAACGGAGCTATCTAACTGAATGGTTGCCAATGGGTGCATTCAACTGAGGGAGTTAAACTCACCTGTGCATTCAGCAGTTTGCAAACCCTTTCTGTGCAGAATCCCAAAACTGGCATTTCCAGCCCAATGCCAGCATTCGTACGAAACAGCAGTAAACTTCGTCTAAAACTCAGGAGAAACGTTTCCTTGAAACTGCTCGGCTGTGCGTTCGTTCACCTAAGAGAGTTGAATCCATGTTGAGATTCAGCGAGTCAGAAGCACGTTTCTCCAGGAGCTGCGTTGGGATATTCCCGAGTGAATGGGACCATAGGCTGTACAGAGAAATATCTGCTTCTAAAACTAAAACGGAGCTATCTAACTGAATGGTGGTCAATATGTGCGTTCAACTGACGGAGTTAAACTCACGTGTGGATTCAGCGGTTTGCAAACCCTTTCTGTGCAGAATCCCAAAGCCGGCATTTCCAGCCCAATGCCGGCATACGTACGAAACAGCAGTAAACTTCGTCTAAAACTCAGGAGAAACGTTTCCTTGAAACTGCTCTGCTGTGCGTTCATTCACCTGAGAGAGTTGAATCTATGTTGAGATTCAGCGAGTCAGAAACACGTTTCTCTAGGAGCTGCGTTGGGAAATTCTCGACTGAATGGGACCATAGGCTGTACAGAGAAATATCTGCTTCTAAAACCAAAGCGGAGCTGTCTAACTGAATGGTTGTCCATATCTGCGTTCAACTGACGGAGTTAAACTCACGTGTAGATTCAGCGGTTTGCAAACCCTCTCTGTGCAGAATCCCAAAACCGGCATTTCCAGCCCAGTGCCATCATACATACGAAACAGCAGTAAACTTCGTCTAAAACTCAGGAGAAACGTATCGTTGAAACTCCTCGGATGTGCGTTCGTTCACCTAAGAGAGTGGAATCTATGTTGAGATTCACCGAGTCAGAAACACGTTTCTTCTAGTAGATGCATAGGGATATTCCCGAGTGAATGGGACCATAGGGTGTACAGAGAAATATCTGCTTCTAAAACCAAAACGGAGCTATGTAACTGAATTGTTGTCAATGTGTGCATTCAACTGACGGAGTAAAACTCACGTGTGTATTCAGCGGTTTTCAAATCCTTTCTGTGCAGAATCCCAAAAGCGGCATTTGCAGCCCAAAGCTGGCATACATACGAAACTGCAGTAAACTTCGTCTAAATCTCAGGAGAAACGTTTCCTTGAAACTGCTCTGCTGTGCTCTCGTTCACCTAAGAGAGTTGAATCTATGTTGAGATTCAGCGAGTCAGAAACATGTTTCTTCTAGGAGCTGGGTTGTGATATTCCCGAGTGAATAGGACCATAGGCTGTACAGAGAAATATCTGCTTCTAAAACCAAAACGGAGCTATCTAACTGAATGGTTGTCAATGTGTGCATTCAACTGACGGAGTTACATTCAGGTGTGGATACAGCGGTTTGCAAACCCTTTCTGTGCAAAATCCCAGAACCGGCATTTCCAGCCCTATGCCGGCATACATACGAAACAGCAGTAAACGTCGTCTAAAACTCAGGAGAATCGTTTCCTTGAGACTGCTCTGCTGTGCGTTCATTCACCTAAGAGAGTTGAAACTATGTTGAGATTCAACGAGTCAGAAACACGTTTCTTCTAGGAGCTGCGTTGGGATATACCCGAGTGAATGGGACCATAGGCTGTACAGAGAAATATCTGCTTCTAAAACCAAAACGGAGCTATGTAACTGAATGGTTGTCAATGTGTGCATTCAACTGACGGAGTTAAACTCACGTGTGGATTCAACGGTTTGCAAATCCTTTCTGTGCAGAATCCCAAAAGCGGCATTTGCAGCCCAATGCTGGCATACGTACGAAACAGCAGTAAACTTCGTCTAAAACTCAGGAGAAACGTTTCCTTGAAACTGCCCTGCTGTGCGTTCATTCACCTGAGAGTTGAATCTATGTTGAGATTCAGCGAGTCAGAAACACGTTTCTTCTAGGAGCTGCGTTGTGATATTCCCGAGTGAATGGGACCATAGGCTGTACAGAGAAATATCTGCTTCTAAAACCAAAACGGAGCTATCTAACTGAATGGTTGTCAATATGCGCGTTCAGCTGACGGAGTTAAACTCACGTGTGGATTCAGCGGTTTGCAAACCCTTTCTGTGCACAATCCCAAAAGCGGCATTTACAGCCCAATGCCGCATACGTACGAAACAGCAGTAAACTTCGTCTAAAACACAGGTGAAACATTTCCTTGAAACTGCTCTGCTGTGCGCTCGTTCACCTGAGAGAGTTGAATCTATGTTGAGATTCAGCGAGTCAGAAACACGTTTCTTCTAGGAGCTGCGTTGTGATACTCCCGAGTGAATGGGACCATAGGCTGTACAGAGAAATATCTGCTTATAAAACCAAAACGGAGCTATTTAACTGAATGGTTGTCAATCTGTGCATTCAACTGACGGAGTTAAATTCAGGTGTGGATTCAGCAGTTTGCAAACCCTTTCTGTGCAGAATCGCAAAACCGGCATTTCAGCCCTATGACAGCATAGGTATGAAACAGCAGTAAACTTCGTCTAAAACTCAGGAGAAACGTTTCCTTGAAACTGCTCTGCTGTGCGTTCTTTCACCTGAGAGAGTTGAATCTATGTTGAGATTCAGCGAGTCACAAACACGTTTCTCTAGGAGCTGCGTTGGGATATTCCCGATTGAATTGGACCATAGGCTGTACAGAGAAATATCTGCTTCTAAAACCAAAACGGAGCTATCTAACTGAATGGTTGTCAATGTGTGCATTCAACTGACGGAGTTACAGTCAGGTGTGGATTCAGCGGTTTGCAAACCCTTTCTGTGCAGAATCCCAGAACCGGCATTTCCAGCCCTATGCCGGCATACGTACGAAACAGCAGTAAACGTCGTCTAAAACTCAGGAGAATCGTTTCCTTGAAACTGCTCTGCTGTGCGTTCATTCACCTGAGAGAGTTGAATCCATGTTGAGATTCAGCGAGTCAGAAACACGTTTCTCTAGGAGCTGCTTTGGGATATTCGCGAGTGAATGGGACCATAGGCTGTACAGAGAAATATCTGCTTCAAAAACCAAAACGGAGCTATCTAACTGAATGGTAGTCAATGTGTGCATTCAACTGACGGACTTAAACTCACGTGTGGATTCAGCGGTTTTCAAACCCTTTCTGTGCAGAATCCCAAAACCAGCATTTCCAGCCCAGTGCCATCATACATAAGAAACAGCAGTAAACTTCGTCTAAAACTCAGGAGAAACGTTTCCTTGAAAATCCTCGGCTGTGCGTTCGTTCACCTAAGAGAGTGGAATCTATGTTGAGATTCAGCGAGTCAGAAACACGTTTCTACTAGTAGATGCATAGGGATATTCCCGAGTGAATGGGACGATAGGGTGTTCAGAGAAATATCTGCTTCTAAAACCAAAACGGAGCTATCTAACTGAATGGTTGTCAATGGGTGCATTCAACTGAGCGAGTTAAACTCACCTGTGCATTCAGCGGTTTGCAAACCCTTTCTGTGCAGAATCCCAAAACCGGCATTTCCAGCCCAATGCCAGCATTCGTACGAAACAGCAGTAAACTTCGTCTAAAACTCAGGAGAAACGTTTCCTTGAAACTGCTCTGCTGTGCGTTCATTCACCTGAGAGAGTTGAATCTATGTTGAGCTTCAGCGAGTCAGAAACACGTTTCTCTAGGAGCTGCGTTGGGATATTCCCGAGTGAATGGGACCATAGGCTGTACAGAGAAATATCTGCTTCTAAAACCAGAACGGAGCTTTCTAACTGAATGGTTGTCAATATGTGCGTTCAACGGACGGAGTTAAACTCAGGTGTGGATTCAGCGGTTTGCAAACCCTTTCTGTGCAGAATCCCAAAACCGGCATTTCAAGTCCAGTGCCATCATACATACGAAACAGCAGTATACTTCGTCTAAAACTCAGGAGAAACGTTTCCTTGAAACTCCTCGGCTGTGCGTTCGTTCACCTAAGAGAGTGGAATCTATGTTGAGATTCAGCGAGTCAGAAACTCGTTTCTTCTCGTAGATGCATAGGAATATTCCCGAGTGAATGGGACCATAGGGTGTACAGAGAAATATCTGCTTCTAAAACCAAAACGGAGCTATGTAACTGAATTGTTTTCAATGTGTGCATTCAACTGTCGGAGTTAAACTCACATGTGGATTCAGCGGTTTTCAAACCCTTTCTGTGCAGAATCCCAAAAGCGGCATTTGCAGCCCAATGCCGGCATACGTACGAAACAGCAGTAAACTTCGTCTAAAACTCAGGTGAAACGTTCCCTTGAAACTGCTCTGCTGTGCGCTCGTTCACCTGAGAGAGTTGAATCTATGTTGAGATTCAGCGAGTCAGAAACACGTTTCTTCTAGGAGCTGCGTTGTGATATTCCCGAGTGAATGGGACCATTGGCTGTACAGAGAAATATCTGCTTCTAAAACCAAAACGGAGCTATCTAACTGAATGGTTGTCAATGTGTGCATTCAACTGACGGAGTTACAGTCAGGTGTGGATACAGCGGTTTGCAAACCCTTTCTGTGCAGAATCCCAGAACCGGCATTTCCAGCCCTATACCACCATACGTACGAAACAGCAGTAAACGTCATCTAAAACTCAGGAGAATCGTTTCCTTGAAACTGCTCTGCTGTGCGTTCATTCACCTGAGAGAGTTGAATCCATGTTGAGATTCGGCGAGTCGGAAACACGTTTCTCTAGGAGCTGCGTTGTGATATTCGCGAGTGAATGGGACCATAGGCTGTACAGAGAAATATCTGCTTCTAAAACCAAAACGGAGCTATCTAACTGAATGGTTGTCAATATGCGCGTTCAGCTGACGGAGTTAAACTCACGTGTGGATTCAGCGGTTTGCAAACCCTTTCTGTGCACAATCCCAAAAGCGGCATTTACAGCCCAATGCCGGCATGCGTACGAAACAGCAGTAAACTTCGTCTAAAACACAGGTGAAACATTTCCTTGAAACTGCTCTGCTGTGCGCTCGTTCACCTGAGAGAGTTGAATCTATGTTGTGATTCAGCGAGTCAGAAACACGTTTCTTCTAGGAGCTGCGTTGTGATACTCCCGAGTGAATGGGACCATAGGCTGTACAGAGAAATATCTGCTTATAAAACCAAAACGGAGCTATCTAACTGAATGGTTGTCAATCTGTGCATTCAACTGACGGAGTTAAATTCACGTGTGGATTCAGCAGTTTGCAAACCCTTTCTGTGCAGAATCCCAAAACCGGCATTTCCAGCCCTATGACGGCATACGTATGAAACAGCAGTAAACTTCGTCTAAAACTCAGGAGAAACGTTTCCTTGAAACTGCTCTGGTGTGCGTTCATTCACCTGAGAGAGTTGAATCTATGTTGAGATTCAGCGAGTCAGAAACACGTTTCTCTAGGAGCTGCGTTGTGATATTCCCGATTGAATTGGACCATAGGCTGTACAGAGAAATATCTGCTTTTAAAACCAAAACGGAGGTATCTAACTGAATGGTTGTCAATGTGTGCATTCAACTGACGGAGTTACAGTCAGGTGTGGATACAGCGGTTTGCAAACCCTTTCTGTGCAGAATCCCAGAACCGGCATTTCCAGCCCTATGCCGGCATACGTACGAAACAGCAGTAAACGTCGTCTAAAACTCAGGAGAATCGTTTCCTTGAAACTGCTCTGCTGTGCGTTCATTCACCTGAGAGAGTTGAATCCATGTTGAGATTCAGCGAGTCAGAAACACGTTTCTCTAGGAGCTGCTTTGGGATATTCGCGAGTGAATGGGACCATAGGCTGTACAGAGAAATATCTGCTTCAAAAACCAAAACGGAGCTATCTAACTGAATGGTTGTCAATGTGTGCATTCAACTGACGGACGTAAACTCACGTGTGGATTCAGCGGTTTGCAAACCCTTTCTGTGCAGAATCCCAAAACCAGCATTTCCAGCCCAGTGCCATCATACATAAGAAACAGCAGTAAACTTCGTCTAAAACTCAGGAGAAACGTTTCCTTGAAAATCCTCGGCTGTGCGTTCGTTCACCTAAGAGAGTGGAATCTATGTTGAGATTCAGCGAGTCAGAAACACGTTTCTACTAGTAGATGCATAGGGATATTCCCGAGTGCATGGGACGATAGGGTGTTCAGAGAAATATCTGCTTCTAAAACCAAAACGGAGCTATCTAACTGAATGGTTGTCAATGGGTGCATTCAACTGAGCGAGTTAAACTCACCTGTGCATTCAGCGGTTTGCAAACCCTTTCTGTGCAGAATCCTGAAACCGGCATTTCCAGCCCAATGCCAGCATTCGTACGAAACAGCAGTAAACTTCGTCTAAAACTCAGGAGAAACGTTTCCTTGAAACTGCTCTGCTGTGCGTTCATTCACCTGAGAGAGTTGAATCTATGTTGAGCTTCAGCGAGTCAGAAACACGTTTCTCTAGGAGCTGCGTTGCGATATTCCCGAGTGAATGGGACCATAGGCTGTACAGAGAAATATCTGCTTCTAAAACCAGAACGGAGCTTTCTAACTGAATGGTTGTCAATATGTGCGTTCAACTGACGGAGTTAAACTCAGGTGTGGATTCAGCGGTTTGCAAACCCTTTCTGTGCAGAATCCCAAAACCGGCATTTCAAGCCCAGTGCCATCATACATACGAAACAGCAGTATACTTCGTCTAAAACTCAGGAGAAACGTTTCCTTGAAACTCCTCGGCTGTGCGTTCGTTCACCTAAGAGAGTGGAATCTATGTTGAGATTCAGCGAGTCAGAAACACGTTTCTTCTCGTAGATGCATAGGAATATTCCCGAGTGAATGGGACCATGGGGTGTACAGAGAAATATCTGCTTCTAAAACCAAAACGGAGCTATGTAACTGATTTGTTGTCAATGTGTGCATTCAACTGTCGGAGTTAAACTCAGGTGTGGATTCAGCGGTTTTCAAACCCTTTCTGTGCAGAATCCCAAAAGCGTCATTTGCAGCCCAATGCCGGCATACGTACGAAACAGCAGTAAACTTCGTCTAAAACTCAGGTGAAACGTTTCCTTGAAACTGCTCTGCTGTGCGCTCGTTCACCTGAGAGAGTTGAATCTATGTTGAGATTCAGCGAGTCAGAAACACGTTTCTTCTAGGAGCTGCGTTGTGATATTCCCGAGTGAATGGGACCATTGGCTGTACAGAGAAATATCTGCTTCTAAAACCAAAACGGAGCTATCTAACTGAATGGTTGTCAATGTGTGCATTCAACTGACGGAGTTACAGTCAGGTGTGGATACAGCGGTTTGCAAACCCTTTCTGTGCAGAATCCCAGAACCGGCATTTCCAGCCCTATGCCAGCATACGTACGAAACAGCAGTAAACGTCATCTAAAACTCAGGAGAATCGTTTCCTTGAAACTGCTCTGCTGTGCGTTCATTCACCTGAGAGAGTTGAATCCATGTTGAGATTCAGCGAGTCGGAAACACGTTTCTCTAGGAGCTGCGTTGGGATATTCGCGAGTGAATGGGACCATAGGCTGTACAGAGAAATATCTGCTTCTAAAACCAAAACGGAGCTATCTAACTGAATGGTTGTCAATGTGTGCATTCAACTGACGGAGTTAAACTCACGTGTGGATTCAGCGGTTTGCAAAGACTTTCTGTGCAGAATCCCAAAACCGGCATTTCCAGCCCAATGCCGTCATACATACGAAACAGCAGTAAAATTCGTCTAAAACTCAGGAGAAACGTTTCCTTGAAACTGCTCGGCTGTGCGTTCGTTCACCTAAGAGAGTTGAATCTATGTTGAGATTCAGCGAGTCAGAAACACGTTTCTTCTAGGAGCTGCGTTGGGATATTCCCGAGTGAATGGACCATAGGCTGTACAGACAAATATCTGCTTCTAAAACCAAAACGGAGCTATCTAACTGAATGGTTGTCAATGGGTGCATTCAACTGACGGAGTTAAACTCACCTGTTGATTCAACGGTTTGCAAACCCTTTCTGTGCAGAATGCCAAAAACGGCATTTCCAGCCCAATGCCGGCATACGAACGAAACAGCAGTAAACTTCGTCTAAAACTCAGGAGAAACGTTTCCTTGAAACTGCTCTGCTGTGCGTTCGTTCACCTAAGAGATTTCAATCTGTGTTGAGATTCAGCGAGTCTGAAACACGTTTCTCTAGGAGCTGCGTTGGGATATTCCCGAGTGAATGGGACCATAGGCTGTACAGAGAAATATCTGCTTCTAACACCAAAACGGAGCTATCTAACTGAATGGTTTTCAATGTGTGCATTCAACTGACGGAGTTACACTCACGTGTGGATTCAGCGGTTTGCAAACCCTTTCTGTGCAGAATAACAAAACCGGCATTTCCAGCCCAATGCCGGCATACGTACGAAACAGCAGTAAACTTCGTCTAAAACTCAGGAGAAACGTTTCCTTGAAACTGCTCTGCTATGCGTTCATTCACCTAAGAGAGTTGAATCTATGTTGAGATTCAGCGAGTCAGAAACACGTTTCTCTATGAGCTGCGTTGGCATATTCCCGAGTGAATGGAGCAAAGGCTGTACAGAGAAATATCTGCTTCTGAAACCAAAACGGAGCTATCTAAATGAATGGTTGTCAATGAGTGCATTCAGCTGACGGAGTTAAACTCGCGTGTTGATTCAGCGGTTTGCAAACTCTTTCTGTGCAGAATGCCAAAACCGGCATTTCCAGGCCAATGCCGTCATACGTACGAAACAGCAGTAAACTTCGTCTAAAACTCAGGAGAAACGTTTCCTTGAAACTGCTCTGCTGTGCGTTCTTTCACATAAGAGAGTTGAATCTATGTTGAGATTCAACGAGTCAGAAACACGTTTCTTCTAGGAGCTGCGTTGAGATATTCCCGATTGAATTGGACCATAGGCTGTACAGAGAAATATCTGCTTCTAAAACCAAAAAGGAGCTATCTAACTGAATGGGTGTCAATGGTTGTCAATGTGTGCATTCAACTGACGGAGTTAAACTCACGTGTGGATTCAGCGGTTTGCAACCCTTTCTGTGCAGAATCCCAAAAGCGGCATTTGCAGCCCAATGCCGGCATACGTACGAAACAGCAGTAAACTTCGTCTAAAACTCAGGAGAAACGTTTCCTTGAAACTGCTCGGCTGTGCGTTCGTTCACCTAAGAGATTTCAATCTATGTTGAGATTCAGCGATGCAGAAACACGTTTCTTCCAGGAGCTGCGCTGGGATATTCCCGAGAGAATGGGACCATAGGCTGTACAGAGAAATATCTGCTTCTAAAACCAAAATGGAGCCATCTAACTGACTGATTGTCAATGTGTGCATTCAACTGATGGAGTTAAACTCACGTGTGGATTCAGCGGTTTGCAAACCCTTTCTGTGCAGAATCCAAAAACCGGCATTTCCAGCCCAATGACGGCATACGTACGAAACAGCAGTAAACTTCGTCTAAAACTCAGGAGAAACGTTTCCTTGAAACTGCTCTGCTGTGCGTTCATTCACCTGAGAGAGTTGAATCCATGTTGAGATTCAGCGAGTCAGAAACACGTTTCTCTAGGAGCTGCGTTGGGATATTCCCGAGTGAATGGGACAATAGGCTGTACAGAGAAATATCTGCATCTAAAACCAAAACGGAGCTATCTAACTGAATGGTTCTCAATGTGTGCATTCAACTGACGGAGTTAAACTCACGTGTGGATTCAGCTGTTGGAAACCCTTTCTGTGCAGAATCCCAAAACCGGCATTTCCAGCCCTATGCCGGTATACGTAAGAAACAGCAGTAAACGTCGTCCAAAACTCAGGAGAAACGTTTCCTTGAAACTGCTCTGTTGCGTGTTCATTCACCTAAGAGAGTTGAATCTATGTTGAGATTCACCGAGTCAGAAACACGTTTCTTCTAGGAGCTGCATTGGGATATTCACGAGTGAATGGGACCGTAGGCTGTGCAGAGAAATATCTGCTTCTAAAACCAAAACAGAGCTATCTAACTGAATGGTTGTCAATATGTGCATTCAACTGATGGAGTTAAACTCACGTGTGGATTCAGCGGTTTGCAAACCCTTTCTTTGCAGAATCCCAAAACCGGCATTTCCAGCCAGTGCCACCATACATACGAAACAGCAGTAAACTTCGTCTAAAACTCAGGAGAAACGTTTCCTTGAAACTCCTCAGCTGTGCGTTCGTTCACCTAAGAGAGTTGAATCTATGCTGATATTCAGCGAATCAGAAACAGGTTTCTTCTAGGAGCTGCGTTGGGATATTCCCGAATGAATGGGGCCATAGGATGTACAGAGAAATATCTGCTTTTAAAACCAAAACGGAGCTATCTAACTGAATGGTTGTCAATGTGTGCATTCAACTGACGGAGTTAAACTCACGTGTGCATTCAGCGGTTTGCAAACCCTTTCTGTGCAGAATCCCAAAACCGGCATTTCCAGCCCAATGCCGTCATACGTACGAAACAGCAGTAAACTTCGTCTAAAACTCAGGAGAAACGTTTCCTTGAAACTGCTCGGCTGTGCGTTCGTTCACCTAAGAGAGTTGAATCTATGTTGAGATTCAGCGATGCAGAAACACGTTTCTTCTAGGAGCTGTGTTGGGATATTCCCGAGTGAATGGGACCATAGGCTGTACAGAGAAATATCTGCTTCTAAATCCAAAACGGAGCCATCTAACTGACTGATTGTCAATGTGTTCATTCAACTGAAGGAGTTAAACTCACGTGTGGATTCAGCGGTTTGCAAACCCTTTCTGTGCAGAATCCCAAAACCGGCATTTACAGTCCAATGCCGGCATACGTACGAAACAGCAGTAAACTTCCTCTAAAATTCAGGAGAAACGTTTCCTTGAAACTGCTCTGCTATGCGTTCATTCACGTGAGAGAAATGAATCCATGTTGAGATTCAGCGAGTCAGAAACACGTTTCTCTAGGAGCTGCGTTGGGATATTCCCGAGTGAATGGGACCATAGGCTGTACAGAGAAATACCTGCTTCTAAAACCAAAACGGAGCTATCTAACTGAATGGTTGTTAATGTGTGCATTCAACTGACGGAGTTAAACTCACGTGTGGATTCAGCGGTTTTCAAACCCTTTCTGTGCCGAATCCCAAAACCGGCATTTCCAGCCCTGTGCCGGCATATGTCCGAAACAGCAGTAAACTTCGTCTAAAACTCAGGAGAAACGTTTCCTTGAAACTGCACTGTTGTGTGTTCATTCACCTATGAGAGTTGAATCTATGTTGAGATTCAGCGATTCAGAAACACGTTTCTTCTTGGAGCTGCATTGGGATATTCCCGAGTGAATGGGACCATAGGCCGTACAGAGAAATATCTGCTTCTAAAACCAAAACGGAGCTATCTAACTGAATGGTTGTCAATGGGTGCTTTCAAGTGAGGGAGTTAAACTCACCTGTGCATTCAGCGGTTTGCAAACCCTTTCTGTGCAGAATCCTGAAACCGGCATTTCCAGCCCAATGCCAGCATTCGTACGAAACAGCAGTAAACTTCGTCTAAAACTCAGGAGAAACGTTTCCTTGAAACTGCTCTGCTGTGCGTTCATTCACCTGAGAGAGTTGAATCTATGTTGAGCTTCAGCGAGTCAGAAACACGTTTCTCTAGGAGCTGCGTTGGGATATTCCCGAGTGAATGGGACCATAGGCTGTACAGAGAAATATCTGCTTCTAAAACCAGAACGGAGCTTTCTAACTGAATGGTTGTCAATATGTGCGTTCAACTGACGGAGTTAAACTCAGGTGTGGATTCAGCGGTTTGCAAACCCTTTCTGTGCAGAATCCCAAAACCGGCATTTCAAGCCCAGTGCCATCATACATACGAAACAGCAGTATACTTCGTCTAAAACTCAGGAGAAACGTTTCCTTGAAACTCCTCGGCTGTGCGTTCGTTCACCTAAGAGAGTGGAATCTATGTTGAGATTCAGCGAGTCAGAAACACGTTTCTTCTCGTAGATGCATAGGAATATTCCCGAGTGAATGGGACCATAGGGTGTACAGAGAAATATCTGCTTCTAAAACCAAAACGGAGCTATGTAACTGAATTGTTGTCAATGTGTGCATTCAACTGTCGGAGTTAAACTCAGGTGTGGATTCAGCGGTTTTCAAACCCTTTCTGTGCAGAATCCCAAAAGCGGCATTTGCAGCCCAATGCCGGCATACGTACGAAACAGCAGTAAACTTCGTCTAAAACTCAGGTGAAACGTTTCCTTGAAACTGCTCTGCTGTGCGCTCGTTCACCTGAGAGAGTTGAATCTATGTTGAGATTCAGCGAGTCAGAAACACGTTTCTTCTAGGAGCTGCGTTGTGATATTCCCGAGTGAATGGGACCATTGGCTGTACAGAGAAATATCTGCTTCTAAAACCAAAACGGAGCTATCTAACTGAATGGTTGTCAATGTGTGCATTCAACTGACGGAGTTACAGTCAGGTGTGGATACAGCGGTTTGCAAACCCTTTCTGTGCAGAATCCCAGAACCGGCATTTCCAGCCCTATGCCAGCATACGTACGAAACAGCAGTAAACGTCATCTAAAACTCAGGAGAATCGTTTCCTTGAAACTGCTCTGCTGTGCGTTCATTCACCTGAGAGAGTTGAATCCATGTTGAGATTCAGCGAGTCGGAAACACGTTTCTCTAGGAGCTGCGTTGGGATATTCGCGAGTGAATGGGACCATAGGCTGTACAGAGAAATATCTGCTTCTAAAACCAAAACAGAGCTATCTAACTGAATGGTTGTCAATGTGTGCATTCAACTGACGGAGTTAAACTCACGTGTGGATTCAGCGGTTTGCAAAGACTTTCTGTGCAGAATCCCAAAACCGGCATTTCCAGCCCAATGCCGTCATACATACGAAACAGCAGTAAAATTCGTCTAAAACTCAGGAGAAACGTTTCCTTGAAACTGCTCGGCTGTGCGTTCGTTCACCTAAGAGAGTTGAATCTATGTTGAGATTCAGCGAGTCAGAAACACGTTTCTTCTAGGAGCTGCGTTGGGATATTCCCGAGTGAATGGACCATAGGCTGTACAGACAAATATCTGCTTCTAAAACCAAAACGGAGCTATCTAACTGAATGGTTGTCAATGGGTGCATTCAACTGACGGAGTTAAACTCACCTGTTGATTCAACGGTTTGCAAACCCTTTCTGTGCAGAATGCCAAAAACGGCATTTCCAGCCCAATGCCGGCATACGAACGAAACAGCAGTAAACTTCGTCTAAAACTCAGGAGAAACGTTTCCTTGAAACTGCTCTGCTGTGCGTTCGTTCACCTAAGAGATTTCAATCTGTGTTGAGATTCAGCGAGTCTGAAACACGTTTCCCTAGGAGCTGCGTTGGGATATTCCCGAGTGAATGGGACCATAGGCTGTACAGAGAAATATCTGCTTCTAACACCAAAACGGAGCTATCTAACTGAATGGTTTTCAATGTGTGCATTCAACTGACGGAGTTACACTCACGTGTGGATTCAGCGGTTTGCAAACCCTTTCTGTGCAGAATAACAAAACCGGCATTTCCAGCCCAATGCCGGCATACGTACGAAACAGCAGTAAACTTCGTCTAAAACTCAGGAGAAACGTTTCCTTGAAACTGCTCTGCTATGCGTTCATTCACCTAAGAGAGTTGAATCTATGTTGAGATTCAGCGAGTCAGAAACACGTTTCTCTATGAGCTGCGTTGGCATATTCCCGAGTGAATGGAGCAAAGGCTGTACAGAGAAATATCTGCTTCTGAAACCAAAACGGAGCTATCTAAATGAATGGTTGTCAATGAGTGCATTCAGCTGACGGAGTTAAACTCGCGTGTTGATTCAGCGGTTTGCAAACTCTTTCTGTGCAGAATGCCAAAACCGGCATTTCCAGGCCAATGCCGTCATACGTACGAAACAGCAGTAAACTTCGTCTAAAACTCAGGAGAAACGTTTCCTTGAAACTGCTCTGCTGTGCGTTCTTTCACATAAGAGAGTTGAATCTATGTTGAGATTCAACGAGTCAGAAACACGTTTCTTCTAGGAGCTGCGTTGAGATATTGCCGAATGAATTGGACCATAGGCTGTACAGAGAAATATCTGCTTCTAAAACCAAAACGGAGCTATCTAACTGAATGGGTGTCAATGGTTGTCAATGTGTGCATTCAACTGACGGAGTTAAACTCACGTGTGGATTCAGCGGTTTGCAACCCTTTCTGTGCAGAATCCCAAAAGCGGCATTTGCAGCCCAATGCCGGCATACGTACGAAACAGCAGTAAACTTCGTCTAAAACTCAGGAGAAACGTTTCCTTGAAACTGCTCGGCTGTGCGTTCGTTCACCTAAGAGATTTCAATCTATGTTGAGATTCAGCGATGCAGAAACACGTTTCTTCCAGGAGCTGCGCTGGGATATTCCCGAGAGAATGGGACCATAGGCTGTACAGAGAAATATCTGCTTCTAAAACCAAAATGGAGCCATCTAACTGACTGATTGTCAATGTGTGCATTCAACTGATGGAGTTAAACTCACGTGTGGATTCAGCGGTTTGCAAACCCTTTCTGTGCAGAATCCAAAAACCGGCATTTCCAGCCCAATGACGGCATACGTACGAAACAGCAGTAAACTTCGTCTAAAACTCAGGAGAAACGTTTCCTTGAAACTGCTCTGCTGTGCGTTCATTCACCTGAGAGAGTTGAATCCATGTTGAGATTCAGCGAGTCAGAAACACGTTTCTCTAGGAGCTGCGTTGGGATATTCCCGAGTGAATGGGACAATAGGCTGTACAGAGAAATATCTGCATCTAAAACCAAAACGGAGCTATCTAACTGAATGGTTCTCAATGTGTGCATTCAACTGACGGAGTTAAACTCACGTGTGGATTCAGCTGTTGGAAACCCTTTCTGTGCAGAATCCCAAAACCGGCATTTCCAGCCCTATGCCGGTATACGTAAGAAACAGCAGTAAACGTCGTCCAAAACTCAGGAGAAACGTTTCCTTGAAACTGCTCTGTTGCGTGTTCATTCACCTAAGAGAGTTGAATCTATGTTGAGATGCACCGAGTCAGAAACACGTTTCTTCTAGGAGCTGCATTGGGATATTCACGAGTGAATGGGACCGTAGGCTGTGCAGAGAAATATCTGCTTCTAAAACCAAAACAGAGCTATCTAACTGAATGGTTGTCAATATGTGCATTCAACTGATGGAGTTAAACTCACGTGTGGATTCAGCGGTTTGCAAACCCTTTCTTTGCAGAATCCCAAAACCGGCATTTCCAGCCAGTGCCACCATACATACGAAACAGCAGTAAACTTCGTCTAAAACTCAGGAGAAACGTTTCCTTGAAACTCCTCAGCTGTGCGTTCGTTCACCTAAGAGAGTTGAATCTATGCTGATATTCAGCGAATCAGAAACAGGTTTCTTCTAGGAGCTGCGTTGGGATATTCCCGAATGAATGGGGCCATAGGATGTACAGAGAAATATCTGCTTTTAAAACCAAAACGGAGCTATCTAACTGAATGGTTGTCAATGTGTGCATTCAACTGACGGAGTTAAACTCACGTGTGCATTCAGCGGTTTGCAAACCCTTTCTGTGCAGAATCCCAAAACCGGCATTTCCAGCCCAATGCCGTCATACGTACGAAACAGCAGTAAACTTCGTCTAAAACTCAGGAGAAACGTTTCCTTGAAACTGCTCGGCTGTGCGTTCGTTCACCTAAGAGAGTTGAATCTATGTTGAGATTCAGCGATGCAGAAACACGTTTCTTCTAGGAGCTGTGTTGGGATATTCCCGAGTGAATGGGACCATAGGCTGTACAGAGAAATATCTGCTTCTAAATCCAAAACGGAGCCATCTAACTGACTGATTGTCAATGTGTTCATTCAACTGAAGGAGTTAAACTCACGTGTGGATTCAGCGGTTTGCAAACCCTTTCTGTGCAGAATCCCAAAACCGGCATTTACAGTCCAATGCCGGCATACGTACGAAACAGCAGTAAACTTCCTCTAAAATTCAGGAGAAACGTTTCCTTGAAACTGCTCTGCTATGCGTTCATTCACGTGAGAGAAATGAATCCATGTTGAGATTCAGCGAGTCAGAAACACGTTTCTCTAGGAGCTGCGTTGGGATATTCCCGAGTGAATGGGACCATAGGCTGTACAGAGAAATACCTGCTTCTAAAACCAAAACGGAGCTATCTAACTGAATGGTTGTTAATGTGTGCATTCAACTGACGGAGTTAAACTCACGTGTGGATTCAGCGGTTTTCAAACCCTTTCTGTGCCGAATCCCAAAACCGGCATTTCCAGCCCTGTGCCGGCATATGTCCGAAACAGCAGTAAACTTCGTCTAAAACTCAGGAGAAACGTTTCCTTGAAACTGCACTGTTGTGTGTTCATTCACCTATGAGAGTTGAATCTATGTTGAGATTCAGCGATTCAGAAACACGTTTCTTCTTGGAGCTGCATTGGGATATTCCCGAGTGAATGGGACCATAGGCCGTACAGAGAAATATCTGCTTCTAAAACCAAAACGGAGCTATCTAACTGAATGGTTGTCAATGGGTGCTTTCAAGTGAGGGAGTTAAACTCACCTGTGCATTCAGCGGTTTGCAAACCCTTTCTGTGCAGAATCCTGAAACCGGCATTTCCAGCCCAATGCCAGCATTCGTACGAAACAGCAGTAAACTTCGTCTAAAACTCAGGAGAAACGTTTCCTTGAAACTGCTCTGCTGTGCGTTCATTCACCTGAGAGAGTTGAATCTATGTTGAGCTTCAGCGAGTCAGAAACACGTTTCTCTAGGAGCTGCGTTGGGATATTCCCGAGTGAATGGGACCATAGGCTGTACAGAGAAATATCTGCTTCTAAAACCAGAACGGAGCTTTCTAACTGAATGGTTGTCAATATGTGCGTTCAACTGACGGAGTTAAACTCAGGTGTGGATTCAGCGGTTTGCAAACCCTTTCTGTGCAGAATCCCAAAACCGGCATTTCAAGCCCAGTGCCATCATACATACGAAACAGCAGTATACTTCGTCTAAAACTCAGGAGAAACGTTTCCTTGAAACTCCTCGGCTGTGCGTTCGTTCACCTAAGAGAGTGGAATCTATGTTGAGATTCAGCGAGTCAGAAACACGTTTCTTCTCGTAGATGCATAGGAATATTCCCGAGTGAATGGGACCATAGGGTGTACAGAGAAATATCTGCTTCTGAAACCAAAACGGAGCTATGTAACTGAATTGTTGTCAATGTGTGCATTCAACTGTCAGAGTTAAACTCAGGTGTGGATTCAGCGGTTTTCAAACCCTTTCTGTGCAGAATCCCAAAAGCGGCATTTGCAGCCCAATGCCGGCATACGTACGAAACAGCAGTAAACTTCGTCTAAAACTCAGGTGAAACGTTTCCTTGAAACTGCTCTGCTGTGCGCTCGTTCACCTGAGAGAGTTGAATCTATGTTGAGATTCAGCGAGTCAGAAACACGTTTCTTCTAGGAGCTGCGTTGTGATATTCCCGAGTGAATGGGACCATTGGCTGTACAGAGAAATATCTGCTTCTAAAACCAAAACGGAGCTATCTAACTGAATGGTTGTCAATGTGTGCATTCAACTGACGGAGTTACAGTCAGGTGTGGATACAGCGGTTTGCAAACCCTTTCTGTGCAGAATCCCAGAACCGGCATTTCCAGCCCTATGCCAGCATACGTATGAAACAGCAGTAAACGTCATCTAAAACTCAGGAGAATCGTTTCCTTGAAACTGCTCTGCTGTGCGTTCATTCACCTGAGAGAGTTGAATCCATGTTGAGATTCAGCGAGTCGGAAACACGTTTCTCTAGGAGCTGCGTTGGGATATTCGCGAGTGAATGGGACCATAGGCTGTACAGAGAAATATCTGCTTCTAAAACCAAAACAGAGCTATCTAACTGAATGGTTGTCAATGTGTGCATTCAACTGACGGAGTTAAACTCACGTGTGGATTCAGCGGTTTGCAAAGACTTTCTGTGCAGAATCCCAAAACCGGCATTTCCAGCCCAATGCCGTCATACATACGAAACAGCAGTAAAATTCGTCTAAAACTCAGGAGAAACGTTTCCTTGAAACTGCTCGGCTGTGCGTTCGTTCACCTAAGAGAGTTGAATCTATGTTGAGATTCAGCGAGTCAGAAACACGTTTCTTCTAGGAGCTGCGTTGGGATATTCCCGAGTGAATGGACCATAGGCTGTACAGACAAATATCTGCTTCTAAAACCAAAACGGAGCTATCTAACTGAATGGTTGTCAATGGGTGCATTCAACTGACGGAGTTAAACTCACCTGTTGATTCAACGGTTTGCAAACCCTTTCTGTGCAGAATGCCAAAAACGGCATTTCCAGCCCAATGCCGGCATACGAACGAAACAGCAGTAAACTTCGTCTAAAACTCAGGAGAAACGTTTCCTTGAAACTGCTCTGCTGTGCGTTCGTTCACCTAAGAGATTTCAATCTGTGTTGAGATTCAGCGAGTCTGAAACACGTTTCTCTAGGAGCTGCGTTGGGATATTCCCGAGTGAATGGGACCATAGGCTGTACAGAGAAATATCTGCTTCTAACACCAAAACGGAGCTATCTAACTGAATGGTTTTCAATGTGTGCATTCAACTGACGGAGTTACACTCACGTGTGGATTCAGCGGTTTGCAAACCCTTTCTGTGCAGAATAACAAAACCGGCATTTCCAGCCCAATGCCGGCATACGTACGAAACAGCAGTAAACTTCGTCTAAAACTCAGGAGAAACGTTTCCTTGAAACTGCTCTGCTATGCGTTCATTCACCTAAGAGAGTTGAATCTATGTTGAGATTCAGCGAGTCAGAAACACGTTTCTCTATGAGCTGCGTTGGCATATTCCCGAGTGAATGGAGCAAAGGCTGTACAGAGAAATATCTGCTTCTGAAACCAAAACGGAGCTATCTAAATGAATGGTTGTCAATGAGTGCATTCAGCTGACGGAGTTAAACTCGCGTGTTGATTCAGCGGTTTGCAAACTCTTTCTGTGCAGAATGCCAAAACCGGCATTTCCAGGCCAATGCCGTCATACGTACGAAACAGCAGTAAACTTCGTCTAAAACTCAGGAGAAACGTTTCCTTGAAACTGCTCTGCTGTGCGTTCTTTCACATAAGAGAGTTGAATCTATGTTGAGATTCAACGAGTCAGAAACACGTTTCTTCTAGGAGCTGCGTTGAGATATTCCCGATTGAATTGGACCATAGGCTGTACAGAGAAATATCTGCTTCTAAAACCAAAACGGAGCTATCTAACTGAATGGGTGTCAATGGTTGTCAATGTGTGCATTCAACTGACGGAGATAAACTCACGTGTGGATTCAGCGGTTTGCAACCCTTTCTGTGCAGAATCCCAAAAGCGGCATTTGCAGCCCAATGCCGGCATACGTACGAAACAGCAGTAAACTTCGTCTAAAACTCAGGAGAAACGTTTCCTTGAAACTGCTCGGCTGTGCGTTCGTTCACCTAAGAGATTTCAATCTATGTTGAGATTCAGCGATGCAGAAACACGTTTCTTCCAGGAGCTGCGCTGGGATATTCCCGAGAGAATGGGACCATAGGCTGTACAGAGAAATATCTGCTTCTAAAACCAAAATGGAGCCATCTAACTGACTGATTGTCAATGTGTGCATTCAACTGATGGAGTTAAACTCACGTGTGGATTCAGCGGTTTGCAAACCCTTTCTGTGCAGAATCCAAAAACCGGCATTTCCAGCCCAATGACGGCATACGTACGAAACAGCAGTAAACTTCGTCTAAAACTCAGGAGAAACGTTTCCTTGAAACTGCTCTGCTGTGCGTTCATTCACCTGAGAGAGTTGAATCCATGTTGAGATTCAGCGAGTCAGAAACACGTTTCTCTAGGAGCTGCGTTGGGATATTCCCGAGTGAATGGGACAATAGGCTGTACAGAGAAATATCTGCATCTAAAACCAAAACGGAGCTATCTAACTGAATGGTTCTCAATGTGTGCATTCAACTGACGGAGTTAAACTCACGTGTGGATTCAGCTGTTGGAAACCCTTTCTGTGCAGAATCCCAAAACCGGCATTTCCAGCCCTATGCCGGTATACGTAAGAAACAGCAGTAAACGTCGTCCAAAACTCAGGAGAAACGTTTCCTTGAAACTGCTCTGCTGTGCGTTCATTCACCTGAGAGAGACGAATCCATGTTGAGATTCAGCGAGTCAGAAACACGTTTCTCTAGGACCTGCGTTGTGATATTCCCGAGTGAATGGGACCATAGGCTGTACAGAGAAATATCTGCTTCTAAAACCAAAACGGAGCTATCTAACTGAGTGGTTGTCAATGTGTGCATTCAACTGACGGAGTTAAAGTCACGTGTGGATACAGCGGTTTGCAAACCCTTTCTGTGCAGAATCCCAAAACCGGCATTTCCAGCCCTATGCCGGCATACGTACGAAATAGCAGTAAACGTCGTCTAAAGCTCAGGAGAATTGTTTCCTTGAAACTGCTCTGCTGTGCGTTCATAAACCTAAGGGAGTTGAATCTATGTTGAGATTCAACGAGGCAGAAACACGTTTCTTCTAGGAGCTGCGTTGGGATATTCCCGAGTGAATGGGACCATAGTCTGTACAGAGAAATATCTGCTTCTAAAACCAAAACGGAGCTATCTAACTGAATGGCTGTCAACGTCTGCATTCAACTGTTGGAGTTAAACTCACGTGTGGATTCAGTGGTTTCCAAACCCTTTCTGTTCAGAATCCCAAAACCGGCATTTGCAGCCCAATGCCGGCATACGTACGAAACAGCAGTAAACTTCGTCTAAAACTCAGGTGAAACGTTTCCTTGAAACTGCTCTGCTGTGCGCTCGTTCACCTGAGAGAGTTGAATCTATGTTGAGATTCAGCGAGTCAGAAACACGTTTCTTCTAGGAGCTGCGTTGTGATATTCCCGAGTGAATGGGACCATTGGCTGTACAGAGAAATATCTGCTTCTAAAACCAAAACGGAGCTATCTAACTGAATGGTTGTCAATGTGTGCATTCAACTGACGGAGTTACAGTCAGGTGTGGATACAGCGGTTTGCAAACCCTTTCTGTGCAGAATCCCAGAACCGGCATTTCCAGCCCTATGCCAGCATACGTACGAAACAGCAGTAAACGTCATCTAAAACTCAGGAGAATCGTTTCCTTGAAACTGCTCTGCTGTGCGTTCATTCACCTGAGAGAGTTGAATCCATGTTGAGATTCAGCGAGTCGGAAACACGTTTCTCTAGGAGCTGCGTTGGGATATTCGCGAGTGAATGGGACCATAGGCTGTACAGAGAAATATCTGCTTCTAAAACCAAAACGGAGCTATCTAACTGAATGGTTGTCAATGTGTGCATTCAACTGACGGAGTTAAACTCACGTGTGGATTCAGCGGTTTGCAAAGACTTTCTGTGCAGAATCCCAAAACCGGCATTTCCAGCCCAATGCCGTCATACATACGAAACAGCAGTAAAATTCGTCTAAAACTCAGGAGAAACGTTTCCTTGAAACTGCTCGGCTGTGCGTTCGTTCACCTAAGAGAGTTGAATCTATGTTGAGATTCAGCGAGTCAGAAACACGTTTCTTCTAGGAGCTGCGTTGGGATATTCCCGAGTGAATGGACCATAGGCTGTACAGACAAATATCTGCTTCTAAAACCAAAACGGAGCTATCTAACTGAATGGTTGTCAATGGGTGCATTCAACTGACGGAGTTAAACTCACCTGTTGATTCAACGGTTTGCAAACCCTTTCTGTGCAGAATGCCAAAAACGGCATTTCCAGCCCAATGCCGGCATACGAACGAAACAGCAGTAAACTTCGTCTAAAACTCAGGAGAAACGTTTCCTTGAAACTGCTCTGCTGTGCGTTCGTTCACCTAAGAGATTTCAATCTGTGTTGAGATTCAGCGAGTCTGAAACACGTTTCTCTAGGAGCTGCGTTGGGATATTCCCGAGTGAATGGGACCATAGGCTGTACAGAGAAATATCTGCTTCTAACACCAAAACGGAGCTATCTAACTGAATGGTTTTCAATGTGTGCATTCAACTGACGGAGTTACACTCACGTGTGGATTCAGCGGTTTGCAAACCCTTTCTGTGCAGAATAACAAAACCGGCATTTCCAGCCCAATGCCGGCATACGTACGAAACAGCAGTAAACTTCGTCTAAAACTCAGGAGAAACGTTTCCTTGAAACTGCTCTGCTATGCGTTCATTCACCTAAGAGAGTTGAATCTATGTTGAGATTCAGCGAGTCAGAAACACGTTTCTCTATGAGCTGCGTTGGCATATTCCCGAGTGAATGGAGCAAAGGCTGTACAGAGAAATATCTGCTTCTGAAACCAAAACGGAGCTATCTAAATGAATGGTTGTCAATGAGTGCATTCAGCTGACGGAGTTAAACTCGCGTGTTGATTCAGCGGTTTGCAAACTCTTTCTGTGCAGAATGCCAAAACCGGCATTTCCAGGCCAATGCCGTCATACGTACGAAACAGCAGTAAACTTCGTCTAAAACTCAGGAGAAACGTTTCCTTGAAACTGCTCTGCTGTGCGTTCTTTCACATAAGAGAGTTGAATCTATGTTGAGATTCAACGAGTCAGAAACACGTTTCTTCTAGGAGCTGCGTTGAGATATTGCCGAATGAATTGGACCATAGGCTGTACAGAGAAATATCTGCTTCTAAAACCAAAACGGAGCTATCTAACTGAATGGGTGTCAATGGTTGTCAATGTGTGCATTCAACTGACGGAGTTAAACTCACGTGTGGATTCAGCGGTTTGCAACCCTTTCTGTGCAGAATCCCAAAAGCGGCATTTGCAGCCCAATGCCGGCATACGTACGAAACAGCAGTAAACTTCGTCTAAAACTCAGGAGAAACGTTTCCTTGAAACTGCTCGGCTGTGCGTTCGTTCACCTAAGAGATTTCAATCTATGTTGAGATTCAGCGATGCAGAAACACGTTTCTTCCAGGAGCTGCGCTGGGATATTCCCGAGAGAATGGGACCATAGGCTGTACAGAGAAATATCTGCTTCTAAAACCAAAATGGAGCCATCTAACTGACTGATTGTCAATGTGTGCATTCAACTGATGGAGTTAAACTCACGTGTGGATTCAGCGGTTTGCAAACCCTTTCTGTGCAGAATCCAAAAACCGGCATTTCCAGCCCAATGACGGCATACGTACGAAACAGCAGTAAACTTCGTCTAAAACTCAGGAGAAACGTTTCCTTGAAACTGCTCTGCTGTGCGTTCATTCACCTGAGAGAGTTGAATCCATGTTGAGATTCAGCGAGTCAGAAACACGTTTCTCTAGGAGCTGCGTTGGGATATTCCCGAGTGAATGGGACAATAGGCTGTACAGAGAAATATCTGCATCTAAAACCAAAACGGAGCTATCTAACTGAATGGTTCTCAATGTGTGCATTCAACTGACGGAGTTAAACTCACGTGTGGATTCAGCTGTTGGAAACCCTTTCTGTGCAGAATCCCAAAACCAGCATTTCCAGCCCTATGCCGGTATACGTAAGAAACAGCAGTAAACGTCGTCCAAAACTCAGGAGAAACGTTTCCTTGAAACTGCTCTGTTGCGTGTTCATTCACCTAAGAGAGTTGAATCTATGTTGAGATTCACCGAGTCAGAAACACGTTTCTTCTAGGAGCTGCATTGGGATATTCACGAGTGAATGGGACCGTAGGCTGTGCAGAGAAATATCTGCTTCTAAAACCAAAACAGAGCTATCTAACTGAATGGTTGTCAATATGTGCATTCAACTGATGGAGTTAAACTCACGTGTGGATTCAGCGGTTTGCAAACCCTTTCTTTGCAGAATCCCAAAACCGGCATTTCCAGCCAGTGCCACCATACATACGAAACAGCAGTAAACTTCGTCTAAAACTCAGGAGAAACGTTTCCTGGAAACTGCTCTGCTATGCGTTCATTCACGTGAGAGAAATGAATCCATGTTGAGATTCAGCGAGTCAGAAACACGTTTCTCTAGGAGCTGCGTTGGGATATTCCCGAGTGAATGGGACCATAGGCTGTACAGAGAAATACCTGCTTCTAAAACCAAAACGGAGCTATCTAACTGAATGGTTGTTAATGTGTGCATTCAACTGACGGAGTTAAACTCACGTGTGGATTCAGCGGTTTTCAAACCCTTTCTGTGCCGAATCCCAAAACCGGCATTTCCAGCCCTGTGCCGGCATATGTCCGAAACAGCAGTAAACTTCGACTAAAACTCAGGAGAAACGTTTCCTTGAAACTGCACTGTTGTGTGTTCATTCACCTATGAGAGTTGAATCTATGTTGAGATTCAGCGATTCAGAAACACGTTTCTTCTTGGAGCTGCATTGGGATATTCCCGAGTGAATGGGACCATAGGCCGTACAGAGAAATATCTGCTTCTAAAACCAAAACGGAGCTATCTAACTGAATGGTTGTCAATGGGTGCTTTCAAGTGAGGGAGTTAAACTCACCTGTGCATTCAGCGGTTTGCAAACCCTTTCTGTGCAGAATCCTGAAACCGGCATTTCCAGCCCAATGCCAGCATTCGTACGAAACAGCAGTAAACTTCGTCTAAAACTCAGGAGAAACGTTTCCTTGAAACTGCTCTGCTGTGCGTTCATTCACCTGAGAGAGTTGAATCTATGTTGAGCTTCAGCGAGTCAGAAACACGTTTCTCTAGGAGCTGCGTTGGGATATTCCCGAGTGAATGGGACCATAGGCTGTACAGAGAAATATCTGCTTCTAAAACCAGAACGGAGCTTTCTAACTGAATGGTTGTCAATATGTGCGTTCAACTGACGGAGTTAAACTCAGGTGTGGATTCAGCGGTTTGCAAACCCTTTCTGTGCAGAATCCCAAAACCGGCATTTCAAGCCCAGTGCCATCATACATACGAAACAGCAGTATACTTCGTCTAAAACTCAGGAGAAACGTTTCCTTGAAACTCCTCGGCTGTGCGTTCGTTCACCTAAGAGAGTGGAATCTATGTTGAGATTCAGCGAGTCAGAAACACGTTTCTTCTCGTAGATGCATAGGAATATTCCCGAGTGAATGGGACCATAGGGTGTACAGAGAAATATCTGCTTCTAAAACCAAAACGGAGCTATGTAACTGAATTGTTGTCAATGTGTGCATTCAACTGTCGGAGTTAAACTCAGGTGTGGATTCAGCGGTTTTCAAACCCTTTCTGTGCAGAATCCCAAAAGCGGCATTTGCAGCCCAATGCCGGCATACGTACGAAACAGCAGTAAACTTCGTCTAAAACTCAGGTGAAACGTTTCCTTGAAACTGCTCTGCTGTGCGCTCGTTCACCTGAGAGAGTTGAATCTATGTTGAGATTCAGCGAGTCAGAAACACGTTTCTTCTAGGAGCTGCGTTGTGATATTCCCGAGTGAATGGGACCATTGGCTGTACAGAGAAATATCTGCTTCTAAAACCAAAACGGAGCTATCTAACTGAATGGTTGTCAATGTGTGCATTCAACTGACGGAGTTACAGTCAGGTGTGGATACAGCGGTTTGCAAACCCTTTCTGTGCAGAATCCCAGAACCGGCATTTCCAGCCCTATGCCAGCATACGTACGAAACAGCAGTAAACGTCATCTAAAACTCAGGAGAATCGTTTCCTTGAAACTGCTCTGCTGTGCGTTCATTCACCTGAGAGAGTTGAATCCATGTTGAGATTCAGCGAGTCGGAAACACGTTTCTCTAGGAGCTGCGTTGGGATATTCGCGAGTGAATGGGACCATAGGCTGTACAGAGAAATATCTGCTTCTAAAACCAAAACAGAGCTATCTAACTGAATGGTTGTCAATGTGTGCATTCAACTGACGGAGTTAAACTCACGTGTGGATTCAGCGGTTTGCAAAGACTTTCTGTGCAGAATCCCAAAACCGGCATTTCCAGCCCAATGCCGTCATACATACGAAACAGCAGTAAAATTCGTCTAAAACTCAGGAGAAACGTTTCCTTGAAACTGCTCGGCTGTGCGTTCGTTCACCTAAGAGAGTTGAATCTATGTTGAGATTCAGCGAGTCAGAAACACGTTTCTTCTAGGAGCTGCGTTGGGATATTCCCGAGTGAATGGACCATAGGCTGTACAGACAAATATCTGCTTCTAAAACCAAAACGGAGCTATCTAACTGAATGGTTGTCAATGGGTGCATTCAACTGACGGAGTTAAACTCACCTGTTGATTCAACGGTTTGCAAACCCTTTCTGTGCAGAATGCCAAAAACGGCATTTCCAGCCCAATGCCGGCATACGAACGAAACAGCAGTAAACTTCGTCTAAAACTCAGGAGAAACGTTTCCTTGAAACTGCTCTGCTGTGCGTTCGTTCACCTAAGAGATTTCAATCTGTGTTGAGATTCAGCGAGTCTGAAACACGTTTCTCTAGGAGCTGCGTTGGGATATTCCCGAGTGAATGGGACCATAGGCTGTACAGAGAAATATCTGCTTCTAACACCAAAACGGAGCTATCTAACTGAATGGTTTTCAATGTGTGCATTCAACTGACGGAGTTACACTCACGTGTGGATTCAGCGGTTTGCAAACCCTTTCTGTGCAGAATAACAAAACCGGCATTTCCAGCCCAATGCCGGCATACGTACGAAACAGCAGTAAACTTCGTCTAAAACTCAGGAGAAACGTTTCCTTGAAACTGCTCTGCTATGCGTTCATTCACCTAAGAGAGTTGAATCTATGTTGAGATTCAGCGAGTCAGAAACACGTTTCTCTATGAGCTGCGTTGGCATATTCCCGAGTGAATGGAGCAAAGGCTGTACAGAGAAATATCTGCTTCTGAAACCAAAACGGAGCTATCTAAATGAATGGTTGTCAATGAGTGCATTCAGCTGACGGAGTTAAACTCGCGTGTTGATTCAGCGGTTTGCAAACTCTTTCTGTGCAGAATGCCAAAACCGGCATTTCCAGGCCAATGCCGTCATACGTACGAAACAGCAGTAAACTTCGTCTAAAACTCAGGAGAAACGTTTCCTTGAAACTGCTCTGCTGTGCGTTCTTTCACATAAGAGAGTTGAATCTATGTTGAGATTCAACGAGTCAGAAACACGTTTCTTCTAGGAGCTGCGTTGAGATATTCCCGATTGAATTGGACCATAGGCTGTACAGAGAAATATCTGCTTCTAAAACCAAAACGGAGCTATCTAACTGAATGGGTGTCAATGGTTGTCAATGTGTGCATTCAACTGACGGAGTTAAACTCACGTGTGGATTCAGCGGTTTGCAACCCTTTCTGTGCAGAATCCCAAAAGCGGCATTTGCAGCCCAATGCCGGCATACGTACGAAACAGCAGTAAACTTCGTCTAAAACTCAGGAGAAACGTTTCCTTGAAACTGCTCGGCTGTGCGTTCGTTCACCTAAGAGATTTCAATCTATGTTGAGATTCAGCGATGCAGAAACACGTTTCTTCCAGGAGCTGCGCTGGGATATTCCCGAGAGAATGGGACCATAGGCTGTACAGAGAAATATCTGCTTCTAAAACCAAAATGGAGCCATCTAACTGACTGATTGTCAATGTGTGCATTCAACTGATGGAGTTAAACTCACGTGTGGATTCAGCGGTTTGCAAACCCTTTCTGTGCAGAATCCAAAAACCGGCATTTCCAGCCCAATGACGGCATACGTACGAAACAGCAGTAAACTTCGTCTAAAACTCAGGAGAAACGTTTCCTTGAAACTGCTCTGCTGTGCGTTCATTCACCTGAGAGAGTTGAATCCATGTTGAGATTCAGCGAGTCAGAAACACGTTTCTCTAGGAGCTGCGTTGGGATATTCCCGAGTGAATGGGACAATAGGCTGTACAGAGAAATATCTGCATCTAAAACCAAAACGGAGCTATCTAACTGAATGGTTCTCAATGTGTGCATTCAACTGACGGAGTTAAACTCACGTGTGGATTCAGCTGTTGGAAACCCTTTCTGTGCAGAATCCCAAAACCGGCATTTCCAGCCCTATGCCGGTATACGTAAGAAACAGCAGTAAACGTCGTCCAAAACTCAGGAGAAACGTTTCCTTGAAACTGCTCTGTTGCGTGTTCATTCACCTAAGAGAGTTGAATCTATGTTGAGATTCACCGAGTCAGAAACACGTTTCTTCTAGGAGCTGCATTGGGATATTCACGAGTGAATGGGACCGTAGGCTGTGCAGAGAAATATCTGCTTCTAAAACCAAAACAGAGCTATCTAACTGAATGGTTGTCAATATGTGCATTCAACTGATGGAGTTAAACTCACGTGTGGATTCAGCGGTTTGCAAACCCTTTCTTTGCAGAATCCCAAAACCGGCATTTCCAGCCAGTGCCACCATACATACGAAACAGCAGTAAACTTCGTCTAAAACTCAGGAGAAACGTTTCCTTGAAACTCCTCAGCTGTGCGTTCGTTCACCTAAGAGAGTTGAATCTATGCTGATATTCAGCGAATCAGAAACAGGTTTCTTCTAGGAGCTGCGTTGGGATATTCCCGAATGAATGGGGCCATAGGATGTACAGAGAAATATCTGCTTTTAAAACCAAAACGGAGCTATCTAACTGAATGGTTGTCAATGTGTGCATTCAACTGACGGAGTTAAACTCACGTGTGCATTCAGCGGTTTGCAAACCCTTTCTGTGCAGAATCCCAAAACCGGCATTTCCAGCCCAATGCCGTCATACGTACGAAACAGCAGTAAACTTCGTCTAAAACTCAGGAGAAACGTTTCCTTGAAACTGCTCGGCTGTGCGTTCGTTCACCTAAGAGAGTTGAATCTATGTTGAGATTCAGCGATGCAGAAACACGTTTCTTCTAGGAGCTGTGTTGGGATATTCCCGAGTGAATGGGACCATAGGCTGTACAGAGAAATATCTGCTTCTAAATCCAAAACGGAGCCATCTAACTGACTGATTGTCAATGTGTTCATTCAACTGAAGGAGTTAAACTCACGTGTGGATTCAGCGGTTTGCAAACCCTTTCTGTGCAGAATCCCAAAACCGGCATTTACAGTCCAATGCCGGCATACGTACGAAACAGCAGTAAACTTCCTCTAAAATTCAGGAGAAACGTTTCCTTGAAACTGCTCTGCTATGCGTTCATTCACGTGAGAGAAATGAATCCATGTTGAGATTCAGCGAGTCAGAAACACGTTTCTCTAGGAGCTGCGTTGGGATATTCCCGAGTGAATGGGACCATAGGCTGTACAGAGAAATACCTGCTTCTAAAACCAAAACGGAGCTATCTAACTGAATGGTTGTTAATGTGTGCATTCAACTGACGGAGTTAAACTCACGTGTGGATTCAGCGGTTTTCAAACCCTTTCTGTGCCGAATCCCAAAACCGACATTTCCAGCCCTGTGCCGGCATATGTCCGAAACAGCAGTAAACTTCGTCTAAAACTCAGGAGAAACGTTTCCTTGAAACTGCACTGTTGTGTGTTCATTCACCTATGAGAGTTGAATCTATGTTGAGATTCAGCGATTCAGAAACACGTTTCTTCTTGGAGCTGCATTGGGATATTCCCGAGTGAATGGGACCATAGGCCGTACAGAGAAATATCTGCTTCTAAAACCAAAACGGAGCTATCTAACTGAATGGTTGTCAATGGGTGCTTTCAAGTGAGGGAGTTAAACTCACCTGTGCATTCAGCGGTTTGCAAACCCTTTCTGTGCAGAATCCTGAAACCGGCATTTCCAGCCCAATGCCAGCATTCGTACGAAACAGCAGTAAACTTCGTCTAAAACTCAGGAGAAACGTTTCCTTGAAACTGCTCTGCTGTGCGTTCATTCACCTGAGAGAGTTGAATCTATGTTGAGCTTCAGCGAGTCAGAAACACGTTTCTCTAGGAGCTGCGTTGGGATATTCCCGAGTGAATGGGACCATAGGCTGTACAGAGAAATATCTGCTTCTAAAACCAGAACGGAGCTTTCTAACTGAATGGTTGTCAATATGTGCGTTCAACTGACGGAGTTAAACTCAGGTGTGGATTCAGCGGTTTGCAAACCCTTTCTGTGCAGAATCCCAAAACCGGCATTTCAAGCCCAGTGCCATCATACATACGAAACAGCAGTATACTTCGTCTAAAACTCAGGAGAAACGTTTCCTTGAAACTCCTCGGCTGTGCGTTCGTTCACCTAAGAGAGTGGAATCTATGTTGAGATTCAGCGAGTCAGAAACACGTTTCTTCTCGTAGATGCATAGGAATATTCCCGAGTGAATGGGACCATAGGGTGTACAGAGAAATATCTGCTTCTAAAACCAAAACGGAGCTATGTAACTGAATTGTTGTCAATGTGTGCATTCAACTGTCGGAGTTAAACTCAGGTGTGGATTCAGCGGTTTTCAAACCCTTTCTGTGCAGAATCCCAAAAGCGGCATTTGCAGCCCAATGCCGGCATACGTACGAAACAGCAGTAAACTTCGTCTAAAACTCAGGTGAAACGTTTCCTTGAAACTGCTCTGCTGTGCGCTCGTTCACCTGAGAGAGTTGAATCTATGTTGAGATTCAGCGAGTCAGAAACACGTTTCTTCTAGGAGCTGCGTTGTGATATTCCCGAGTGAATGGGACCATTGGCTGTACAGAGAAATATCTGCTTCTAAAACCAAAACGGAGCTATCTAACTGAATGGTTGTCAATGTGTGCATTCAACTGACGGAGTTACAGTCAGGTGTGGATACAGCGGTTTGCAAACCCTTTCTGTGCAGAATCCCAGAACCGGCATTTCCAGCCCTATGCCAGCATACGTACGAAACAGCAGTAAACGTCATCTAAAACTCAGGAGAATCGTTTCCTTGAAACTGCTCTGCTGTGCGTTCATTCACCTGAGAGAGTTGAATCCATGTTGAGATTCAGCGAGTCGGAAACACGTTTCTCTAGGAGCTGCGTTGGGATATTCGCGAGTGAATGGGACCATAGGCTGTACAGAGAAATATCTGCTTCTAAAACCAAAACAGAGCTATCTAACTGAATGGTTGTCAATGTGTGCATTCAACTGACGGAGTTAAACTCACGTGTGGATTCAGCGGTTTGCAAAGACTTTCTGTGCAGAATCCCAAAACCGGCATTTCCAGCCCAATGCCGTCATACATACGAAACAGCAGTAAAATTCGTCTAAAACTCAGGAGAAACGTTTCCTTGAAACTGCTCGGCTGTGCGTTCGTTCACCTAAGAGAGTTGAATCTATGTTGAGATTCAGCGAGTCAGAAACACGTTTCTTCTAGGAGCTGCGTTGGGATATTCCCGAGTGAATGGACCATAGGCTGTACAGACAAATATCTGCTTCTAAAACCAAAACGGAGCTATCTAACTGAATGGTTGTCAATGGGTGCATTCAACTGACGGAGTTAAACTCACCTGTTGATTCAACGGTTTGCAAACCCTTTCTGTGCAGAATGCCAAAAACGGCATTTCCAGCCCAATGCCGGCATACGAACGAAACAGCAGTAAACTTCGTCTAAAACTCAGGAGAAACGTTTCCTTGAAACTGCTCTGCTGTGCGTTCGTTCACCTAAGAGATTTCAATCTGTGTTGAGATTCAGCGAGTCTGAAACACGTTTCTCTAGGAGCTGCGTTGGGATATTCCCGAGTGAATGGGACCATAGGCTGTACAGAGAAATATCTGCTTCTAAAACCAAAAATGAGCCATCTAACTGAATGGTTGTCAATGCGTGTGTTCAACTGAAGGAGTTAAACTCACTTTTGGTATTCAGCGGTTTGCAAACCCTTTCTGTGCAGAATCCCAAAACCGGCATTTCCAGCCCAATGCCATCATACATACGAAACAGCACTAAACTTCGTTTAAAACTCAGGAGAAACTTTTCCTTGAAACTCCTCGGCTGTGCGTTCGGTCACCTAAGAGAGTGGATTCTATGTTGAGATTCAACGAGTCAGAAACACGTTTCTTCTAGGAGATGCGTTGGGATATTCCCGTGTGAATGAGACCATAGGGTGTACAGAGAAATATCTGCTTCTAAAACCAAAACGGAGCTATCTAACTGAATGGTTGTCAATGGGTGCATTCAACTGAGGGAGTTAAACTCACCTGTGCATTCAGCGGTTTGTAAACCCTTTCTGTGCAGAATCCCAAAACCGGCATTTCCAGCCCAATGCCAGCATACGTATGAAACAGCAGTAAACTTCGTCTAAAACTCAGGACAAACGTTTCCTTGAAACTGCTCGGCTGTGCGTTCGTTCACCTAAGAGAGTTGAATCTTTGTTGAGATTCAGCGAGTCAGAAACTCGTTTCTTCTAGGAGCTGCGTTGGGATATTCACAAGTGAGTGGGACCATATGCTGTATAGAGAAATATCTGCTTCTAAAACCAAAACGGAGCTATCTAACTGAATGGTTGTCAATGTGTGCATTGAACTGACGGAGTTAAACTCACGTGTGGATTCAGCGGTTTGCAAACCCTTTCTGTGCAGAATCCCAAAACCGGCATTTCCAGCCCAATGCCGGCATACGTACGAAACAGCAGTAAACTTCGTCTAAAACTCAGGAGAAACGTTTCCTTGAAACTGCTCTGCTGTGCGTTCTTTCACCTAAGAGAGTTGAATCTATGTTGAGATTCAACGAGTCAGAAACACGTTTCTTCTAGGAGCTGCGTTGTGATATTCCCGAGTGAATGGGACCATAGGCTGTACAGAGAAATATCTGCTTCTAAAACCAAAACGGAGCTATCTAACTGAATGGTTGCCAATGTGTGCATTCAACTTATGGAGTTAAACTCACGTGTGGATTCAGTGGTTTGCAAACCCTTTCTGTGCAGAATCCCAAAACCGGCATTTCCAGCCCAGTGCCATCATACATACGAAACAGCTGTAAACTTGGTGTAAAACTCAGGAGAAACGTTTCCTTGAAACTCCTCGGCTGTGCGTTCGTTCACCTAAGAGAGTGGAATCTATGTTGAGATTCAGCGAGTCAGAAACACGTTTCGTCTAGGAGATGCGTTGGGATATTCCCGAGTGAATGGGACCATAAGGTGTACAGAGAAATATCTGCTTCTAAAACCAAAACCCAGCTTTCTAACCGAATGGTTGTCAACGGGTGCATTTACCTGAGGGTGTTAAACTCACGTGTGCATTCAGCGGTTTGCAAACCCTTTCTGTGCAGAATCCCAAAACCGGCATTTCCAGCCCAATGCCGCCATTCGTAAGAAACAGCAGTAAACTTCGTCTAAAACTCAGGAGAAACGTTTCCTTGAAACTGCTCGACTGTGCGTTAGTTCACCTAAGAGAGTTGAATCTATGCTGAGATTCAACGAGTCAGAAACACGTTTCTTCTAGGACCTGTGTTGTGATATTCCCGATTGAATGGGACCATAGGCTCTACAGAGAAATATCTGCTTCTAAAACCAAAACGGAGCTATGTAACTGAATGGTTGTCAATGTGTGCATTCAACTGACGGAGTTAAACTCACGTGTGGATTCAGCGGTTTGCAAACCCTTTCTGTGCAGAATCCCGAAACCGGCATTTCCAGCCCAATGTCGTCATACATACGAAACAGCAGTAAACTTCGTCTAAAACTCAGGAGAAACGTTTTCTTGAAACTGCTCGGCTCTGCGTTCGTTCACCTAAGAGAGTTGAATCAATGTTGAGATTCAGCGTGTCAGAAAAACGTTTCCTCTAGGAGCTGCGTTGGGATATTCACGAGTGAATGGGACCATAGGCTGTACAGAGAAATATCTGCTTCTAAAACCAAAAATGAGCCATCTAACTGAATGGTTGTCAATGCGTGTGTTCAACTGAAGGAGTTAAACTCACTTTTGGTATTCAGCGGTTTGCAAACCCTTTCTGTGCAGAATCCCAAAACCGGCATTTCCAGCCCAATGCCATCATACATACGAAACAGCACTAAACTTCGTTTAAAACTCAGGAGAAACTTTTCCTTGAAACTCCTCGGCTGTGCGTTCGGTCACCTAAGAGAGTGGATTCTATGTTGAGATTCAACGAGTCAGAAACACGTTTCTTCTAGGAGATGCGTTGGGATATTCCCGTGTGAATGAGACCATAGGGTGTACAGAGAAATATCTGCTTCTAAAACCAAAACGGAGCTATCTAACTGAATGGTTGTCAATGGGTGCATTCAACTGAGGGAGTTAAACTCACCTGTGCATTCAGCGGTTTGTAAACCCTTTCTGTGCAGAATCCCAAAACCGGCATTTCCAGCCCAATGCCAGCATACGTATGAAACAGCAGTAAACTTCGTCTAAAACTCAGGACAAACGTTTCCTTGAAACTGCTCGGCTGTGCGTTCGTTCACCTAAGAGAGTTGAATCTTTGTTGAGATTCAGCGAGTCAGAAACTCGTTTCTTCTAGGAGCTGCGTTGGGATATTCACAAGTGAGTGGGACCATATGCTGTATAGAGAAATATCTGCTTCTAAAACCAAAACGGAGCTATCTAACTGAATGGTTGTCAATGTGTGCATTGAACTGACGGAGTTAAACTCACGTGTGGATTCAGCGGTTTGCAAACCCTTTCTGTGCAGAATCCCAAAACCGGCATTTCCAGCCCAATGCCGGCATACGTACGAAACAGCAGTAAACTTCGTCTAAAACTCAGGAGAAACGTTTCCTTGAAACTGCTCTGCTGTGCGTTCTTTCACCTAAGAGAGTTGAATCTATGTTGAGATTCAACGAGTCAGAAACACGTTTCTTCTAGGAGCTGCGTTGTGATATTCCCGAGTGAATGGGACCATAGGCTGTACAGAGAAATATCTGCTTCTAAAACCAAAACGGAGCTATCTAACTGAATGGTTGCCAATGTGTGCATTCAACTTATGGAGTTAAACTCACGTGTGGATTCAGTGGTTTGCAAACCCTTTCTGTGCAGAATCCCAAAACCGGCATTTCCAGCCCAGTGCCATCATACATACGAAACAGCTGTAAACTTGGTGTAAAACTCAGGAGAAACGTTTCCTTGAAACTCCTCGGCTGTGCGTTCGTTCACCTAAGAGAGTGGAATCTATGTTGAGATTCAGCGAGTCAGAAACACGTTTCGTCTAGGAGATGCGTTGGGATATTCCCGAGTGAATGGGACCATAAGGTGTACAGAGAAATATCTGCTTCTAAAACCAAAACCCAGCTTTCTAACCGAATGGTTGTCAACGGGTGCATTTACCTGAGGGTGTTAAACTCACGTGTGCATTCAGCGGTTTGCAAACCCTTTCTGTGCAGAATCCCAAAACCGGCATTTCCAGCCCAATGCCGCCATTCGTAAGAAACAGCAGTAAACTTCGTCTAAAACTCAGGAGAAACGTTTCCTTGAAACTGCTCGACTGTGCGTTAGTTCACCTAAGAGAGTTGAATCTATGCTGAGATTCAACGAGTCAGAAACACGTTTCTTCTAGGACCTGTGTTGTGATATTCCCGATTGAATGGGACCATAGGCTCTACAGAGAAATATCTGCTTCTAAAACCAAAACGGAGCTATGTAACTGAATGGTTGTCAATGTGTGCATTCAACTGACGGAGTTAAACTCACGTGTGGATTCAGCGGTTTGCAAACCCTTTCTGTGCAGAATCCTGAAACCGGCATTTCCAGCCCAATGCCGTCATACATACGAAACAGCAGTAAACTTCGTCTAAAACTCAGGAGAAACGTTTCCTTGAAACTGCTCGGCTGTGCGTTCGTTCACCTAAGAGAGTTGAATCAATGTTGAGATTCAGCGTGTCAGAAAAACGTTTCCTCTAGGAGCTGCGTTGGGATATTCACGAGTGAATGGGACCATAGGCTGTACAGAGAAATATCTGCTTCTAAAACCAAAAAGGAGCTATCTAACTGAATGGTTGTCAATGGGTGCGTTCAACTGAAGGAGTTAAACTCACGTGTGGATTCAGCGGTTTGCAAACCCTTGCTGTGCAGAATCCCAAAACCGGCATTTCCAGCCCAATGCCATCATACATACGAAACAGCAGTAAACTTCGTCTAAAACTCAGGACAAACCTTTCCTTGAAACTCCTTGGCTGTGCGTTCGGTCACCTAAGAGAGTGGATTCTATGTTGAGATTCAGCGAGTCAGAAACACGTTTCGTCTAGGAGATGCGTTGGGATATTCCCGAGTGAATGGGACCATAAGGTGTACAGAGAAATATTTGCTTCTAAAACCAAAACTGAGCTTTCTAACTGAATGGTTGTCAACGGGTGCATTCACCTGAGGGAGTTAAACTCACCTGTGCATTCAGCGGTTTGCAAACCCTTTCTGTGCAGAATCCCAAAACCGGCATTTCCAGCCCAATGCCGCCATTCGTAAGAAACAGCAGTAAACTTCGTCTAAAACTCAGGAGAAACGTTTCCTTGAAACTGCTCGACTGTGCGTTAGTTCACCTAAGAGAGTTGAATCTATGCAGAGATTCAACGAGTCAGAAACACGTTTCTTCTAGGACCTGCGTTGGGATATTCCCGATTGAATGGGACCATAGGCTCTACAGAGAAATATCTGCTTCTAAAACCAAAACGGAGTTATGTAACTGAATGGTTGTCAATCTGTGCATTCAACTGACGGAGTTAAACTCACGTGTGGATTCAGCGGTTTGCAAACCCTTTCTGTGCAGAATCCCGAAACCGGCATTTCCAGCCCAATGCCGTCATACATACGAAACAGCAGTTAACTTCGTCTAAAACTCAGGAGAAACGTTTTCTTGAAACTGCTCGGCTGTGCGTTCGTTCACCTAAGAGAGTTGAATCAATGTTGAGATTCAGCGTGTCAGAAAAACGTTTCCTCTAGGAGCTGCGTTGGGATATTCACGAGTGAATGGGACCATAGGCTGTACAGAGAAATATCTGCTTCTAAAACCAAAAAGGAGCTATCTAACCGAATGGTTGTCAATGGGTGCGTTCAACTGAAGGAGTTAAACTCACGTGTGGATTCAGCGGTTTGCAAACCCTTTCTGTGCAGAATCCCAAAACCGGCATTTCCAGCCCAATGCCATCATACATACGAAACAGCAGTAAACTTCGTCTAAAACTCAGGAGAAACGTTTCCTTGAAACTCCTCGGCTGTGCGTTCGTTCACCTAAGAGAGTGGAATCTATGTTGAGATTCAGCGAGCCAGAAACACGTTTTTTCTAGTAGATGCATAGGGATACTCCCGAGTGAATGGGACCATAGGGTGTACAGAGAAATATCTGCTTCTAAAACCGAAACGGAGCTGTCTAACTGAATGGTTGTCAATGGGTGCATTCAACTGACGCAGTTAAACTCACGTGTGCATTCAGCGGTTTTGCAAACACTTTCTGTGCAGAATCCCAAAACCGGCATTTCCAGCCCAATGCCATCATATGTACGAAACAGAAGTAAAATTCCTCTAAAACTCAGGAGAAACGTTTCCTTGAAACTGCTCTGCTATGCGTTCATTCACGTGAGAGAGTTGAATCCATGTTGAGATTCAGCGAGTCAGAAACACGTTTCTCTAGGAGCTGCGTTGGGATATTCCCGAGTGAATGGGACCATAGGCTGTACAGAGAAATACCTCCTTCTAAAACCAAAACGGAGCTATCTAAGTGAATGGTTGTCAATGTGTGCATTCAACTGACGGAGTTAAACTCACGTGTGGATTCAGCGGTTTTCAAACACTTTCTGTGCCGAATCCCAAAACCGGCATTTCCAGCCCTGTGCCGGCATACGTCCGAAACAGCAGTAAACTTCGTCTAAAACTCAGGAGAAACGTTTCCTTGAAACTGCACTGTTGTGTGTTCATTCACCTATGAGAGTTGAATCTATGTTGAGATTCAGCGATTCAGAAACACGTTTCTTCTAGGAGCTGCATTGGGATATTCCCGAGTGAATGGGACCATAGGCCGTACAGAGAAATATCTGCTTCTAAAACCAAAACGGAGCTATATAACTGAATGGTTGTCAACGTGTGCATTCAGCTGACAGAGTTAAACTCACGTGTGGATTCAGCGGTTTGCAAACACTTTCTGTGCAAAATCCCAAAACCGGCATTTCCAGCCCAATGCCGGCATACGTACGAAACAGCAGTAAACTTCGTCTAAAACTCAGGAGAAACGTTTCCTTGAAACTGCTCGGCTGTGCGTTCGTTGACCTAAGAGAGTTGAATCAATGTTGAGATTCAGCGAGTCAGATATACGTTTCTTCTAGGAGTTGCGTTGGGATATTCCCGAGTGAATGGGACCATAGGCTGTACAGAGAAATATCTGCTTCTAAAACCAAACCGGAGCTATCTAACTGAATGGTTGTCAATGTGTGCATTCAACTGACGGAGTTAATTTCACGTGTGGACTCAGCGGTTTGCAAACCCTTTCTGTGCAGAATCCCAAAACCGGCATTTCCAGCCCAATGCCGTCATACGTACGAAACAGCAGTAAACTTCGTCTAAAACTCAGGAGAAACCTTTCCTTGAAACTGCTCTGCTGTGCGTTCTTTCACCTGAGAGAGTTGAATCTATGTTGAGATTCAGCGAGTCAGAAACACGTTTCTCTAGGAGCTGCGTTGGGATATTCCCGAGTGAATGGGACCATAGGCTGTACAGAGAAATATCTGCTTCTAAAACCAAAACGGAGCTATCTAACTGAATGGTTGTCAATGGGTGCATTCAACTGACGGAGTTAAACTCACGTGTGGATTCAGCGGTTTTCAAACCCTTTCTGTGCAGAATCCCTAAACCGGCATTTCCAGCCCAATGCCGGCATACGTACGAAACAGCAGTAAACTTCGTCTCAAACTCAGGAGAAACGTTTCCTTGAAACTGCTCGGCTGTGCGTTCGTTCACCTAACAGAGTTGAATCTTTGTTGAGATTCAGCGAGTCAGAAACTCGTTTCTTCTAGGAGCTGCGTTGGGATATTCACAAGTGAGTGGGACCATATGCTGTATAGAGAAATATCTGCTTCTAAAACCAAAACGGAGCTATCTAACTGAATGGTTGTCAATGTGTGCATTGAACTGACGGAGTTAAACTCACGTGTGGATTCAGCGGTTTGCAAACCCTTTCTGTGCAGAATCCCAAAACCGGCATTTCCAGCCCAATGCCGGCATACGTACGAAACAGCAGTAAACTTCGTCTAAAACTCAGGAGAAACGTTTCCTTGAAACTGCTCTGCTGTGCGTTCTTTCACCTAAGAGAGTTGAATGTATGTTGAGATTCAACGAGTCAGAAACACGTTTCTTCTAGGAGCTGCGTTGTGATATTCCCGAGTGAATGGGACCATAGGCTGTACAGAGAAATATCTGCTTCTAAAACCAAAACGGAGCTATCTAACTGAATGGTTGCCAATGTGTGCATTCAACTTATGGAGTTAAACTCACGTGTGGATTCAGTGGTTTGCAAACCCTTTCTGTGCAGAATCCCAAAACCGGCATTTCCAGCCCAGTGCCATCATACATACGAAACAGCTGTAAACTTGGTGTAAAACTCAGGAGAAACGTTTCCTTGAAACTCCTCGGCTGTGCGTTCGTTCACCTAAGAGAGTGGAATCTATGTTGAGATTCAGCGAGTCAGAAACACGTTTCGTCTAGGAGATGCGTTGGGATATTCCCGAGTGAATGGGACCATAAGGTGTACAGAGAAATATCTGCTTCTAAAACCAAAACCCAGCTTTCTAACTGAATGGTTGTCAACGGGTGCATTTACCTGAGGGTGTTAAACTCACGTGTGCATTCAGCGGTTTGCAAACCCTTTCTGTGCAGAATCCCAAAACCGGCATTTCCAGCCCAATGCCGCCATTCGTAAGAAACAGCAGTAAACTTCGTCTAAAACTCAGGAGAAACGTTTCCTTGAAACTGCTCGACTGTGCGTTAGTTCACCTAAGAGAGTTGAATCTATGCTGAGATTCAACGAGTCAGAAATATGTTTCTTCTAGGACCTGCGTTGTGATATTCCCGATTGAATGGGACCATAGGCTCTACAGAGAAATATCTGCTTCTAAAACCAAAACGGAGCTATGTAACTGAATGGTTGTCAATGTGTGCATTCAACTGACGGAGTTAAACTCACGTGTGGATTCAGCGGTTTGCAAACCCTTTCTGTGCAGAATCCCGAAACCGGCATTTCCAGCCCAATGCCGTCATACATACGAAACAGCAGTAAACTTCGTCTAAAACTCAGGAGAAACGTTTCCTTGAAACTGCTCGGCTGTGCGTTCGTTCACCTAAGAGAGTTGAATCAATGTTGAGATTCAGCGTGTCAGAAAAACGTTTCCTCTAGGAGCTGCGTTGGGATATTCACGAGTGAATGGGACCATAGGCTGTACAGAGAAATATCTGCTTTTAAAATCAAAAAGGAGCTATCTAACTGAATGGTTGTCAATGGGTGCGTTCAACTGAAGGAGTTAAACTCACGTGTGGATTCAGCGGTTTGCAAACCCTTTCTGTGCAGAATCCCAAAACCGGCATTTCCAGCCCAATGCCATCATACATACGAAACAGCAGTAAACTTCGTCTAAAACTCAGGACAAACCTTTCCTTGAAACTCCTTGGCTGTGCGTTCGGTCACCTAAGAGAGTGGATTCTATGTTGAGATTCAGCGAGTCAGAAACACGTTTCGTGTAGGAGATGCGTTGGGATATTCCCGAGTGAATGGGACCATAAGGTGTACAGAGAAATATTTGCTTCTAAAACCAAAACCCAGCTCTCTAACTGAATGGTTGTCAACGGGTGCATTCACCTGAGGGAGTTAAACTCAACTGTGCATTCAGCGGTTTGCAAACCCTTTCTGTGCAGAATCCCAAAACCGGCATTTCCAGCCCAATGCCGCCATTCGTAAGAAACAGCAGTAAACTTCGTCTAAAACTCAGGAGAAACGTTTCCTTGAAACAGCTCGACTGTGCGTTAGTTCACCTAAGAGAGTTGAATCTATGCAGAGATTCAACGAGTCAGAAACACGTTTCTTCTAGGACCTGCGTTGGGATATTCCCGATTGAATGGGACCATAGGTTCTACAGAGAAATATCTGCTTCTAAAACCAAAACGGAGCTATGTAACTGAATGGTTGTCAATGTGTGCATTCAACTGACGGAGTTAAACTCACGTGTGGATTCAGCGGTTTGCAAACCCTTTCTGTGCAGAATCCCAAAACCGGCATTTCCAGCCCAATGCCATCATACATACGAAACAGCAGTAAACTTCGTCTAAAACTCAGGACAAACTTTTCCTTGAAACTCCTTGGCTGTGCGTTCGGTCACCTAAGAGAGTGGATTCTATGTTGAGATTCAGCGAGTCAGAAACACGTTTCTTCTAGGAGATGCGTTGGGATATTCCCGAGTGAATGAGACCATATGCTGTACAGAGAAATATCTGCTTCTAAAACCAAAACGGAGCTATCTAACTGAATGGTTGTCAATGTGTGCATTTAACTGATGGAGGTAAACTCACGTGTGGATTCAGCGGTTTTCAAACCCTTTCTGTGCAGAATCCCAAAACCGGCATTTCCAGCCCAATGCCGGCATACGTACGAAACAGCAGTCAACTTCGTCTAAAACTCAAGAGAAACGTTTCCTTGAAACTGCTCTGCTGTGCGTTCATTCACCTGAGAGAGACGAATCCATGTTGAGATTCAGCGAGTCAGAAACACGTTTCTCTAGGACCTGCGTTGTGATATTCCTGAGTGAATGGGACCATAGGCTGTACAGAGAAATATCTGCTTCTAAAACCAAAACGGAGCTATCTAACTGAATGGTTGTCAATGTGTGCATTCAACTGACGGAGTTAAAGTCACGTGTGGATACAGCGGTTTGCAAACCCTTTCTGTGCAGAATCCCAAAACCAGCATTTCCAGCCCTATGCCGGCATACGTACGAAATAGCAGTAAACGTCGTCTAAAGCTCAGGAGAATTGTTTCCTTGAAACTGCTCTGCTGTGCGTTCATTCACCTAAGGGAGTTGAATCTATGTTGAGATTCAACGAGGCAGAAACACGTTTCTTCTAGGAGCTGCGTTGGGATATTCCCGAGTGAATGGGACCATAGGCTGTACAGAGAAATATCTGCTTCTAAAACCAAAACGGAGCTATCTAACTGAATGGTTGTCAACGTCTGCATTCAACTGTTGGATTTAAACTCACGTGTGGATTCAGTGGTTTCCAAACCCTTTCTGTGCAGAATCCCAAAACCGGCATTTGCAGCCCATTGCCGGCATAAGTACGAAACAGCAGTAAACTTCGTCTAAAACTCAGGAGAAACGTTTCCTTGAAACTGCTCTGCTGTGCGCTCGTTCACCTAAGAGAGTTGAATCTATGTTGAGATTCAGCGAGTCAGAAACACGTTTCTTCTAGGAGCTGCGTTGTGATATTCCCGAGTGAATGGGACCATAGGATGTACAGAGAAATATCTGCTTCTAAAACCAAAACGGAGCTATCTAACTGAATGGTTGTCATTGTGTGCATTCAACTGACGGATTTAAAGTAACGGGTGGATACAGCGGTTTGCAAACCGTTTCTGTGCAAAATCCGAGAACCGGCATTTGCAGCCCTATGCCGGCATACGTTCGAAAGAGCAGTAAACATCGTCTAAAACTCAGGATAATCGTTTCCTTGAAACTGCTCTGCTGTGCGTTCATTCACCTAAGAGAGTAGAATCTATGTTGAGATTCAACGAGACAGAAACACGTTTCTTCTATGAGCTGCATTGGGATATTCCCGAGTGAATGGGACCATAGGCTGTACAGAGAAATATCTGCTTCTAAAACCAAAACGGAGCTATTTAACTGAATGGTTGTCAATGTGTGCATTCAACTGACTATGTTACACTCACGTGTGGATTCAGCAGTTTGCAAAGACTTTCTGTGTAGAATCCCAAAACCGGCATTTCCAGCCCAATGCCGTCATACATACGAAACAGCAGTAAAATTCGTCTAACACTCAGGAGAAACGTTACCTTAAACTGCTCGGCCTTGCGTTCGTTCACCTAAGAGAGTTGAATCTATGTTGAGATTCAGCGAGTCAGAAACACGTTTCTCTAGGAGCTGCGTTGTGATGGTCCCGAGTGAATGGGACCATAGGCTGTACAGAGAAATATCTGCTTCTAAAACCAAAAAGGAGCTATCTAACTGAATGGTTGCCAATGTGTGCATTCAACTTATGGAGTTAAACTCACGTGTGGATTCAGCGGTTTGCAAACCCTTTCTGTGCAGAATCCCAAAACCGGCATTTCCAGCCCAGTGCCATCATACATACGAAACAGCAGTAAACTTGGTGTAAAACTCAGGAGAAACGTTTCCTTGAAACTCCTCGGCTGTGCGTTCGTTCACTTAAGAGAGTGGAATCTATGTTGAGATTCAGCGAGTCAGAAACACGTTTCGTCTAGGAGATGCGTTGGGATATTCCCGAGTGAATGTGACCATAAGGTGTACAGAGAAATATCTGCTTCTAAAACCAAAACCCAGCTTTCTAACTGAATGGTTGTCAACGGGTGCATTCACCTGAGGGAGTTAAACTCACGTGTGCATTCAGCGGATTGCAAACCCTTTCTGTCCAGAATCCCAAAACCGGCATTTCCAGCCCAATGCCGCCATTCGTACGAAACAGCAGTAAACTTCGTCTAAAACTCAGGCGAAACGTTTCCTTGAAAATGCTCGACTGTGCGTTAGTTCACCTAAGAGAGTTGAATCTATGCTGAGATTCAACGAGTCAGAAATATGTTTCTTCTAGGACCTGCGTTGGGATATTCCCGATTGAATGGGACCATAGGCTCTACAGAGAAATATCTGCTTCTAAAACCAAAACGGAGCTATGTAACTGAATGGTTGTCAATGTGTGCATTCAACTGACGGAGTTAAACTCACGTGTGGATTCAGCGGTTTGCAAACCCTTTCTGTGCAGAATCCCGAAACCCGCATTTCCAGCCCAATGTCGTCATACATACGAAACAGCAGTAAACTTCGTCTAAAACTCAGGAGAAACGTTTCCTTGAAACTGCTCGGCTGTGCGTTCGTTCACCTAAGAGTGTTGAATCAATGTTGAGATTCAGCGTGTCAGAAAAACGTTTCTCTAGGACCTGCGTTGGGATATTCACGAGTGAATGGGACCATAGGCTGTACAGAGAAATATCTGCTTCTAAAACCAAAAATGAGCTATCTAACTGAATGGTTGTCAATGTGTGCGTTCAACTGAAGGAGTTAAACTCACGTGTGGATTCAGCGGTTTGCAAACCCTTTCTGTGCAGAATCCCAAAACCGGCATTTCCAGCCCAATGCCATCATACATACGAAACAGCACTAAACTTCGTCTAAAACTCAGGAGAAACTTTTCCTGGAAACTGCTCTGCTGTGCGTTCGTTCACCTAAGAGAGTTGAATCTATGCTGATATTCAGCGAGTCAGAAACAGGTTTCTTCTAGGAGCTGCGTTGGGATATTCCCGAGTGAATGGGACCATAGGCTGTACAGAGAAATATCTGCTTCTAAATCCAAAACGGAGCCATCTAACTGACTGATTGTCAATGTGTTCAGTCAACTGACGGAGTTAAACTCACTTGTGGATTCAGCGGTTTGCAAACCCTTTCTGTGCAGAATCCCAAAATCGGCATTTACAGCCCAATGTCGGCATACGTACGAAACAGCAGTAAAATTACTCTAAAACTCAGGAGAAACGTTTCCTTGAAACTGCTCTGCTATGCGTTCATTGACGTGAGAGAGTTGAATCCATGTTGAGATTCAGCGAGTCAGAAACACGTTTCTCTAGGAGCTGCGATGGGATATTCCCGAGTGAATGGGACCATAGGCTGTACAGAGAAATACCTCCTTCTAAAACCAAAACGGAGCTATCTAAGTGAATGGTTGTCAATGTGTGCATTCAACTGACGGAGTTAAACTCACGTGTGGATTCAGCGGTTTTCAAACCCTTTTGTGCCGAATCCCAAATCCGGCATTTCCAGCCCTGTGCCGGCATACGTCCGAAACAGCAGTAAACTTCGTCTAAAACTCAGGAGAAACGTTTCCTTGAAAATGCACTGTTGTGTGTTCATTCACCTATGAGAGTTGAATCTATGTTGAGATTCAGCGATTCAGAAACACGTTTCTTCTAGGAGCTGCATTGGGATATTCCCGAGTGAATGGGACCATAGGCCGTACAGAGAAATATCTGCTTCTAAAACCAAAACGGAGCTATATAACTGAATGGTTGTCAACGTGTGCATTCAGCTGACAGAGTTAAACTCACGTGTGGATTCAGCGGTTTGCAAACACTTTCTGTGCAAAATCCCAAAACCGGCATTTCCAGCCCAATGCCGGCATACGTACGAAACAGCAGTAAACTTCGTCTAAAACTCAGGAGAAACGTTTCCTTGAAACTGCTCGGCTGTGCGTTCGTTGACCTAAGAGAGTTGAATCTATGTTGAGATTCAGCGAGTCAGAAATACGTTTCTTCTAGGAGTTGCGTTGGGATATTCCCGAGTGAATGGGACCATAGGCTGTACAGAGAAATATCTGCTTCTAAAACCAAACCGGAGCTATCTAACTGAATGGTTGTCAATGTGTGCATTCAACTGACGGAGTTAATTTCACGTGTGGACTCAGCGGTTTGCAAACCCTTTCTGTGCAGAATCCCAAAACCGTCATTTCCAGCCCAATGCAGTCATACGTACGAAACAGCAGTAAACTTCGTCTAAAACTCAGGAGAAACCTTTCCTTGAAACTGCTCTGCTGTGCGTTCTTTCACCTGAGAGAGTTGAATCTATGTTGAGATTCAGCGAGTCAGAAACACGTTTCTCTAGGAGCTGCGTTGGGATATTCCCGAGTGAATGGGACCATAGGCTGTACAGAGAAATATCTGCTTCTAAAACCAAAACGGAGCTATCTAACTGAATGGTTGTCAATGGGTGCATTCAACTGACGGAGTTAAACTCACGTGTGGATTCAGCGGTTTGCAAACCCTTACTGTGCAGAATCCCAAAACCGGAATTTCCACTCCAATGCCGGCATACGTACAAAACAGCAGTAAACCTCGTCTAAAACTCAGGAGAAACGTTTCCTTGAAACTGCTCTGCTGTGCGTTCATTCACCTAAGAGAGTTGAATCTATGTTGAGATTCGACGAGTCAGAAACACGTTTCTTCTAGCAGCTGTGTTGAGAGATTCCCGATTGAATTGGACCAAAGGCTGTACAGAGAAATATCTGCTTCTAAAACCAAAATGGAGCTATCTAACTGAATGGTTGTCAATGTGTGCATTCAACTGACGGAGTTAAACTCACGTGTGGATTCAGCGATTTGCAAACACTTTCTGTGCAGAATCCCAAAACCGGCATTTCCAGCCCAATGCCGGCATACGTACGAAACAGCAGTAAATTTCGTCTAAAACTCAGGAGAAACGTTTCCTTGAAACTGCTCGGCGGTGCGTTCGTTCACCTAAGAGAGTTGAATCTTTGTTGAGATTCAGCGAGTCAGAAACTCGTTTCTTCTAGGAGCTGCGTTGGGATATTCACAAGTGAGTGGGACCATATGCTGTATAGAGAAATATCTGCTTCTAAAACCAAAACGGAGCTATCTACCTGAATGGTTGTCAAAGTGTGCATTGAACTGACGGAGTTAAACTCACGTGTGGATTCAGCGGTTTGCAAACCCTTTATGTGCAGAATCCCAAAACCGGCATTTCCAGCCCAATGCCGGCATACGAACGAAAGAGCAGTAAACTTCGTCTAAAACTCAGCAGAAACGTTTCCTGAAACTGCTCTGCTGTGCGTTCTTTCACCTAAGAGAGTTGAATCTATGTTGAGATTCAACGAGTCAGAAACACGTTTCTTCTAGGAGCTGCGTTGAGATATTCCCGATTGAATTGGACCATAGGCTGTACAGAGAAATATCTGCTTCTAAAACCAAAACGGAGCTATCTAACTGAATGGTTGTCAATGGTTGTCAATGTGTGCATTCAACTGATGGAGTTAAACTCACGTGTGGATTCAGCGGTTTGTAAACCCTTTCTGTGCAGAATCCCAAAACCGGCATTTCCAGCCCAATGCCGGCATACGTACGAAACAGCAGTAAACTTCGTCTAAAACTCAGGAGAAACGTTTCCTTGAAACTGCTCGGCTGTGCGTTCGTTCACCTAAGAGATTTCAATCTATGTTGAGATTCAGCGATGCAGAAACACGTTTCTTTCAGGAGCTGCGCTGGGATATTCCCGAGAGAATGGGACCATAGGCTGTACAGAGAAATATCTGCTTCTAAAACCAAAACGGAGCCATCTAACTGACTGATTGTCAATGTGTGCATTCAACTGACGGAGTTAAACTCACGTGTGGATTCAGCGGTTTGCAAACCCTTTCTGTGCAGAATCCCAAAACCGGCATTTGCAGCCCAATGCCGGCATAAGTCCGAAACAGCAGTAAACTTCGTCTAAAACTCAGGAGAAACGTTTCCTTGAAACTGCTCTGCTGTGCGTTCATTCACCTGAGAGAGTTGAATCCATGTTGAGATTCAGTGAGTCAGAAACACGTTTCTCTAGGAGATGCGTTGGGATATTCCCGAGTGAAAGGGACAATAGGCTGTACAGAGAAATATCTGCTTCTAAAACCAAAACGGAGCTATATAACTGAATGGTTGTCAATGTGTGCATTCAACTGACGGAGTTAAACTCACGTGTGGATTCAGCGGTTGGAAACCCTTTCTGTGCAGAATCCCAAAACCGGCATTTCCAGCCCTATGCCGGCATACGTACGAAACAGCAGTAAACGTCGTCCAAAACTCAGGAGAAACGTTTCCTTGAAACTGCTCTGTTGTGTGTTCATTCACCTAAGAGAGTTGAATCTATGTTGAGATTCACCGAGTCAGAAACACGTTTCTTCTAGGAGCTGGGTTGGGATATTCACGAGTGAATGGGACCGTAGGCTGTGCAGAGAAATATCTGCTTCTAAAACCAAAACGGAGCTATATAACTGATTGGTTGTCAATATGTGCATTCAACTGATGGAGTTAAACTCACGTGTGGATTCAGCGGTTTGCAAACCCTTTCTGTGCAGAATCCCAAAACCGGCATTTCCAGCCCAGTGCCACCATACATACGAAACAGCAGTAAACTTCGTCTAAAACTCAGGAGAAACGTTTCCTTGAAACTCCTCGGCTGTGCGTTCGTTCACCTAAGAGAGTGGAATCTATGTTGAGATTCAGCGAGTCAGAAACACGTTTCTTCTAGTAGATGCATAGGGATATTCCCGAGTGAATGGGACCATAGGGTGTACAGAGAAATATCTGCTTCTAAAACCGAAACGGAGCTATCTAACTGAATGGTTGTCAATGGGTGCATTCATCTGACGCAGTTAAACTCACGTGTGCATTCAGCGGTTTGCAAACCCTTTCTGTGCAGAATCCCAAAACCGGCATTTCCAGCCCAATGCCGGCATACGTACGAAACAGCAGTAAACTTCGTCTAAAACTCAGGAGAAACGTTTCCCTGAAACTGCTCTGCTATGCGTTCATTCACCTAAGAGAGTTGAATCTATGTTGAGATTCAGCGAGTCAGAAACACGTTTCTCTAGGAGCTGCGTTGTGATATTCCCGAGTGAATGGACCAAAGGGTGTACAGAGAAATATCTGCTTCTGAAACCAAAACGGAGCTATCTAAATGAATGGTTGTCAATGAGTGCATTCAACTGACGGAGTTAAACTCGCGTGTTGATTCAGCGGTTTGCAAACCCTTTCTGTGCAGAATGCCAAAACCGGCATTTCCAGGCCAATGCCGGCATACGTACGAAACAGCAGTAAACTTCGTCTAAAACTCTGGAGAAACGTTTCCTTGAAACTGCTCTGCTGTGGGTTCTTTCAACTAAGAGAGTTGAATCTATGTTGAGATTCAGCGATACAGAAACACGTTTCTTCTAGGTGCTGCATTGGGATATTCCCGAGTGAATGGGACCATAGGTCGTACAGAGAAATATCTGCTTCCAAAACCAAAACGGAGCTATATAACTGAATGGTTGTCAATGTGTGCATTCAGCTGACAGAGTTAAACTCACGTGTGGATTCAGCGGTTTGCAAACCCTTTCTGTGCAGAATCCCAAAACCGGCATTTCCAGCCCAATGCCGGCATACGTAAGAAACAGCAGTATTCTTCGTCTAAAACTCAGGAGAAACGTTTCTTTGAAACTGCTCGGCTCTGCGTTCGTTCAATTAAGAGAGTTGAATCTATGTTGAGATTCAGCGAGTCAGAAACACGTTTCTTCTAGAAGCTGCGTTGGGATATTCACGAGTGAATGGGACCATAGGGTGTACAGAGAAATATCTGCTTCTAAAACCAAAACGGAGCTATCTAACTGAATGGTTGTCAATGGGTGCATTCAACTGAGGGAGTTAAACTCACCTGTGCATTCAGCGGTTTGTAAACCCTTTCTGTGCAGAATCCCAAAACCGGCATTTCCAGCCCAATGCCAGCATACGTATGAAACAGCAGTAAACTTCGTCTAAAACTCAGGACAAACGTTTCCTTGAAACTGCTCGGCTGTGCGTTCGTTCACCTAAGAGAGTTGAATCTTTGTTGAGATTCAGCGAGTCAGAAACTCGTTTCTTCTAGGAGCTGCGTTGGGATATTCACAAGTGAGTGGGACCATATGCTGTATAGAGAAATATCTGCTTCTAAAACCAAAACGGAGCTATCTAACTGAATGGTTGTCAATGTGTGCATTGAACTGACGGAGTTAAACTCACGTGTGGATTCAGCGGTTTGCAAACCCTTTCTGTGCAGAATCCCAAAACCGGCATTTCCAGCCCAATGCCGGCATACGTACGAAACAGCAGTAAACTTCGTCTAAAACTCAGGAGAAACGTTTCCTTGAAACTGCTCTGCTGTGCGTTCTTTCACCTAAGAGAGTTGAATGTATGTTGAGATTCAACGAGTCAGAAACACGTTTCTTCTAGGAGCTGCGTTGTGATATTCCCGAGTGAATGGGACCATAGGCTGTACAGAGAAATATCTGCTTCTAAAACCAAAACGGAGCTATCTAACTGAATGGTTGCCAATGTGTGCATTCAACTTATGGAGTTAAACTCACGTGTGGATTCAGTGGTTTGCAAACCCTTTCTGTGCAGAATCCCAAAACCGGCATTTCCAGCCCAGTGCCATCATACATACGAAACAGCTGTAAACTTGGTGTAAAACTCAGGAGAAACGTTTCCTTGAAACTCCTCGGCTGTGCGTTCGTTCACCTAAGAGAGTGGAATCTATGTTGAGATTCAGCGAGTCAGAAACACGTTTCGTCTAGGAGATGCGTTGGGATATTCCCGAGTGAATGGGACCATAAGGTGTACAGAGAAATATCTGCTTCTAAAACCAAAACCCAGCTTTCTAAATGAATGGTTGTCAACGGGTGCATTTACCTGAGGGTGTTAAACTCACGTGTGCATTCAGCGGTTTGCAAACCCTTTCTGTGCAGAATCCCAAAACCGGCATTTCCAGCCCAATGCCGGCTTACGTAAGAAACAGCAGTAAACTTCGTCTAAAACTCAGGAGAAACGTTTCCTTGAAACTGCTCGACTGTGCGTTAGTTCACCTAAGAGAGTTGAATCTATGCTGAGATTCAACGAGTCAGAAACATGCTTCTTCTAGGACCTGCGTCGTGATATTCCCGATTGAATGGGACCATAGGCTCTACAGAGAAATATCTGCTTCTAAAACCAAAACGGAGCTATGTAACTGAATGGTTGTCAATGTGTGCATTCAACTGACGGAGTTAAACTCACGTGTGGATTCAGCGGTTTGCAAACCCTTTCTGTGCAGAATCCCGAAACCGGCATTTCCAGCCCAATGCCGTCATACATACGAAACAGCAGTAAACTTCGTCTAAAACTCAGGAGAAACGTTTCCTTGAAACTGCTCGGCTGTGCGTTCGTTCACCTAAGAGAGTTGAATCAATGTTGAGATTCAGCGTGTCAGAAAAACGTTTCCTCTAGGAGCTGCGTTGGGATATTCACGAGTGAATGGGACCATAGGCTGTACAGAGAAATATCTGCTTCTAAAATCAAAAAGGAGCTATCTAACTGAATGGTTGTCAATGGGTGCGTTCAACTGAAGGAGTTAAACTCACGTGTGGATTCAGCGGTTTGCAAACCCTTTCTGTGCAGAATCCCAAAACCGGCATTTCCAGCCCAATGCCATCATACATACGAAACAGCAGTAAACTTCGTCTAAAACTCAGGACAAACCTTTCCTTGAAACTCCTTGGCTGTGCGTTCGGTCACCTAAGAGAGTGGATTCTATGTTGAGATTCAGCGAGTCAGAAACACGTTTCGTCTAGGAGATGCGTTGGGATATTCCCGAGTGAATGGGACCATAAGGTGTACAGAGAAATATTTGCTTCTAAAACCAAAACCCAGCTCTCTAACTGAATGGTTGTCAACGGGTGCATTCACCTGAGGGAGTTAAACTCAACTGTGCATTCAGCGGTTTGCAAACCCTTTCTGTGCAGAATCCCAAAACCGGCATTTCCAGCCCAATGCCGCCATTCGTAAGAAACAGCAGTAAACTTCGTCTAAAACTCAGGAGAAACGTTTCCTTGAAACAGCTCGACTGTGCGTTAGTTCACCTAAGAGAGTTGAATCTATGCAGAGATTCAACGAGTCAGAAACACGTTTCTTCTAGGACCTGCGTTGGGATATTCCCGATTGAATGGGACCATAGGTTCTACAGAGAAATATCTGCTTCTAAAACCAAAACGGAGCTATGTAACTGAATGGTTGTCAATGTGTGCATTCAACTGACGGAGTTAAACTCACGTGTGGATTCAGCGGTTTGCAAACCCTTTCTGTGCAGAATCCCAAAACCGGCATTTCCAGCCCAATGCCATCATACATACGAAACAGCAGTAAACTTCGTCTAAAACTCAGGACAAACTTTTCCTTGAAACTCCTTGGCTGTGCGTTCGGTCACCTAAGAGAGTGGATTCTATGTTGAGATTCAGCGAGTCAGAAACAGGTTTCTTCTAGGAGATGCGTTGGGATATTCCCGAGTGAATGAGACCATATGCTGTACAGAGAAATATCTGCTTCTAAAACCAAAACGGAGCTATCTAACTGAATGGTTGTCAATGTGTGCATTTAACTGATGGAGTTAAACTCACGTGTGGATTCAGCGGTTTTCAAACCCTTTCTGTGCAGAATCCCAAAACCGGCATTTCCAGCCCAATGCCGGCATACGTACGAAACAGCAGTCAACTTCGTCTAAAACTCAAGAGAAACGTTTCCTTGAAACTGCTCTGCTCTGCGTTCATTCACCTGAGAGAGACGAATCCATGTTGAGATTCAGCGAGTCAGAAACACGTTTCTCGAGGACCTGCGTTGTGATATTCCTGAGTGAATGGGACCATAGGCTGTACAGAGAAATATCTGCTTCTAAAACCAAAATGGAGCTACCTAACTGAATGGTTGTCAATGTGTGCATTCAACTGACGGAGTTAAAGTCACGTGTGGATACAGCGGTTTGCAAACCCTTTCTGTGCAGAATCCCAAAACCAGCATTTCCAGCCCTATGCCGGCATACGTACGAAATAGCAGTAAACGTCGTCTAAAGCTCAGGAGAATTGTTTCCTTGAAACTGCTCTGCTGTGCGTTCATTCACCTAAGGGAGTTGAATCTATGTTGAGATTCAACGAGGCAGAAACACGTTTCTTCTAGGAGCTGCGTTGGGATATTCCCGAGTGAATGGGACCATAGGCTGTACAGAGAAATATCTGCTTCTAAAACCAAAACGGAGCTATCTAACTGAATGGTTGTCAACGTCTGCATTCAACTGTTGGAGTTAAACTCACGTGTGGATTCAGTGGTTTCCAAACCCTTTCTGTGCAGAATCCCAAAACCGGCATTTGCAGCCCATTGCCGGCATAAGTACGAAACAGCAGTAAACTTCGTCTAAAACTCAGGAGAAACGTTTCCTTGAAACTGCTCTGCTGTGCGCTCGTTCACCTAAGAGAGTTGAATCTATGTTGAGATTCAGCGAGTCAGAAACACGTTTCTTCTAGGAGCTGCGTTGTGATATTCCCGAGTGAATGGGACCATAGGATGTACAGAGAAATATCTGCTTCTAAAACCAAAACGGAGCTATCTAACTGAATGGTTGTCATTGTGTGCATTCAACTGACGGAGTTAAACTCACGTGTGGATACAGCGGTTTGCAAACCGTTTCTGTGCAAAATCCGAGAACCGGCATTTGCAGCCCTATGCCGGCATACGTTCGAAAGAGCAGTAAACATCGTCTAAAACTCAGGATAATCGTTTCCTTGAAACTGCTCTGCTGTGCGTTCATTCACCTAAGAGAGTAGAATCTATGTTGAGATTCAACGAGACAGAAACACGTTTCTTCTATGAGCTGCATTGGGATATTCCCGAGTGAATGGGACCATAGGCTGTACAGAGAAATATCTGCTTCTAAAACCAAAACGGAGCTATCTAACTGAATGATTGTCAATGTGTGCATTCAACTGACGGTGTTACACTCACGTGTGGATTCAGCAGTTTGCAAAGACTTTCTGTGTAGAATCCCAAAACCGGCATTTCCAGCCCAATGCCGTCATACATACGAAACAGCAGTAAAATTCGTCTAACACTCAGGAGAAACGTTTCCTTGAAACTGCTCGGCCTTGCGTTCGTTCACCTAAGAGAGTTGAATCTATGTTGAGATTCAGCGAGTCAGAGACACGTTTCTTCTAGGAGCTGCATTGGGATACTGCCGAGTGAATGGGACCATAGGCTGTACAGAGAAATATCTGCTTCTAAAACCAAAACGGAGCTATCTAACTGAATGGTTGTCAATGTGTGCATTCAGCTGACAGAATTAATCTCACGTGTGGATTCAGCAGTTTGCAAAACCTTTCTGTGCAGAATCCCAAAACAGGCATTTCCAGCCCAATGCCATCATTCATACGAAACAGCAGTAAACTTCGTCTAAAACTCAGGAGAAACGTTTCCTTGAAACTGCTCTGCTGTGTGTTCATTCACCTAAGAGTGTTGAATCTATGTTGAGATTCAACGAGTCAGAAACACATTTCTTCTAGGAGCTGCGTTGAGATATTCCCGATTGAATTGAACCATAGGCTGTACAGAGAAATATCTGCTTCTAAAACCAAAATAGAGCTATCTAACTGAATGGTTGTCAATGTGTGCATTCAACTGACGGAGTTAAACTCACGTGTGGATTCAGCGGTTTGCAAACACTTTCTGTGCAGAATCCCAAAACCGACATTTCCAGCCCAATGCCATCATACGTACGAAACAGCAGTAAACTTCGTCTAAAACTCAGGAGAAACGTTTCCTTGAAACTGCTCGGCTGTGCGTTCGTTCACCTAAGAGAGTTGAATCTATGTTGACATTCAGCGAGTCAGAAACAGGTTTCTTTTAGGAGCTGCGTTGGGATATTCCCGAGTGAATGGGACCATAGGCTGTACAGAGAAATATCTGCTTTTAAAACCAAAACAGAGCTATGTAACTGAATGGTTGTCAATGTGTGCATTCAACTGACGGAGTTAAACTCACGTGTGGATTCAGCGGTTTGCAAACCCTTTCTGTGCAAAATCCCAAAACCGGCATTTCCAGCCCAATGCCGGCATACGTACGAAACAGCAGTAAACTTCGTCTAAAACTCAGGAGAAACGTTTCCTTGAAACTGCTCGGCTGTGCGTTCGTTCACCTAAGAGAGTTGAATCTATGTTGACATTCAGCGAGTCAGAAACAGGTTTCTTCTAGGAGCTCCGTTGGGATATTCCCGAGTGAATGGGACCATAGGGTGTACAGAGAAATATCTGCTTTTAAAACCAAAACAGAGCTATGTAACTGAATGGTTGTCAATGTGTGCATTCAACTGACGGAGTTAAATTCACGTGTGGCTTCAGCGGTTTGCCAACCCTTTCTGTGCAGAATCCCAAAACCGGCATTTCCAGCCCGATGCCGGCATACGTACGAAACAGCAGTAAACTTCGTCTAAAACACAGGAGCAACGTTTCCTTGAAACTGCTCTGCTGTGCGTTCGTTCACCTAAGAGATTTCAATCTGTGTTGAGATTCAGCGAGTCTGAAACACGTTTCTCTAGGAGCTGCGTTGGGATATTCCCGAGTTAATGGGACCATAGGCTGTACAGAGAAATACCTGCTTCTAAAACCAAAACGGAGCTATCTAACTGAATGGTTGTCAATGTGTGCATTCAACTGACGGAGTTAAACTCACGTGTGGATTCAGCGGTTTGCAAACCCTTTCTGTGCAGAATCCCAAAATCGGCATTTCCAGCCCAATGCCGGCATACGTACGAAACAGCAGTAAACTTCGTCTAAAACTCAGGAGAATCGTTTCCTTGAAACTGCTCTGCTGTGCGTTCATTCAGCTGAGAGAGTTGAATCCATGTTGAGATTCAGCGAGTCAGAAACACGTTTCTCTAGGAGCTGCGTTGTGATGTTCCCGAGTGAATGGGACCATAGGCTGTACAGAGAAATATCTGCTTCTAAAACCAAAAAGGAGCTATCTAACTGAATGGTTGCCAATGTGTGCATTCAACTTATGGAGTTAAACTCACGTGTGGATTCAGCGGTTTGCAAACCCTTTCTGTGCAGAATCCCAAAACCGGCATTTCCAGCCCAGTGCCATCATACATACGAAACAGCAGTAAACTTGGTGTAAAACTCAGGAGAAACGTTTCCTTGAAACTCCTCGGCTGTGCGTTCGTTCACTTAAGAGAGTGGAATCTATGTTGAGATTCAGCGAGTCAGAAACACGTTTCGTCTAGGAGATGCGTTGGGATATTCCCGAGTGAATGTGACCATAAGGTGTACAGAGAAATATCTGCTTCTAAAACCAAAACCCAGCTTTCTAACTGAATGGTTGTCAACGGGTGCATTCACCTGAGGGAGTTAAACTCACGTGTGCATTCAGCGGTTTGCAAACCCTTTCTGTCCAGAATCCCAAAACCGGCATTTCCAGCCCAATGCCGCCATTCGTACGAAACAGCAGTAAACTTCGTCTAAAACTCAGGCGAAACGTTTCCTTGAAACTGCTCGATTGTGCGTTAGTTCACCTAAGAGAGTTGAATCTATGTTGAGATTCGACGAGTCAGAAACACGTTTCTTCTAGCAGCTGTGTTGAGAGATTCCCGATTGAATTGGACCAAAGGCTGTACAGAGAAATATCTGCTTCTAAAACCAAAATGGAGCTATCTAACTGAATGGTTGTCAATGTGTGCATTCAACTGACGGAGTTAAACTCACGTGTGGATTCAGCGATTTGCAAACACTTTCTGTGCAGAATCCCAAAACCGGCATTTCCAGCCCAATGCCGGCATACGTACGAAACAGCAGTAAACTTCGTCTAAAACTCAGGAGAAACGTTTCCTTGAAACTGCTCGGCGGTGCGTTCGTTCACCTAAGAGAGTTGAATCTTTGTTGAGATTCAGCGAGTCAGAAACTCGTTTCTTCTAGGAGCTGCGTTGGGATATTCACAAGTGAGTGGGACCATATGCTGTATAGAGAAATATCTGCTTCTAAAACCAAAACGGAGCTATCTAACTGAATGGTTGTCAAAGTGTGCATTGAACTGACGGAGTTAAACTCACGTGTGGATTCAGCGGTTTGCAAACCCTTTATGTGCAGAATCCCAAAACCGGCATTTCCAGCCCAAAGCCGGCATACGAACGAAACAGCAGTAAACTTCGTCTAAAACTCAGCAGAAACGTTTCCTTGAAACTGCTCTGCTGTGCGTTCTTTCACCTAAGAGAGTTGAATCTATGTTGAGATTCAACGAGTCAGAAACACGTTTCTTCTAGGAGCTGCGTTGAGATATTCCCGATTGAATTGGACCATAGGCTGTACAGAGAAATATCTGCTTCTAAAACCAAAACGGAGCTATCTAACTGAATGGTTGTCAATGGTTGTCAATGTGTGCATTCAACTGATGGAGTTAAACTCACGTGTGGATTCAGCGGTTTGTAAACCCTTTCTGTGCAGAATCCCAAAACCGGCATTTCCAGCCCAATGCCGGCATACGTACGAAACAGCAGTAAACTTCGTCTAAAACTCAGGAGAAACGTTTCCTTGAAACTGCTCGGCTGTGCGTTCGTTCACCTAAGAGATTTCAATCTATGTTGAGATTCAGCGATGCAGAAACACGTTTCTTCCAGGAGCTGCGCTGGGATATTCCCGAGAGAATGGGACCATAGGCTGTACAGAGAAATATCTGCTTCTAAAACCAAAACGGAGCCATCTAACTGACTGATTGTCAATGTGTGCATTCAACTGACGGAGTTAAACTCACGTGTGGGTTCAGCGGTTTGCAAACCCTTTCTGTGCAGAATCCCAAAACCGGCATTTGCAGCCCAATGCCGGCATAAGTCCGAAACAGCAGTAAACTTCGTCTAAAACTCAGGAGAAACGTTTCCTTGAAACTGCTCTGCTGTGCGTTCATTCACCTGAGAGAGTTGAATCCATGTTGAGATTCAGTGAGTCAGAAACACGTTTCTCTAGGAGATGCGTTGGGATATTCCCGAGTGAAAGGGACAATAGGCTGTACAGAGAAATATCTGCTTCTAAAACCAAAACGGAGCTATCTAACTGAATGGTTGTCAATGTGTGCATTCAACTGACGGAGTTAAACTCACGTGTGGATTCAGCGGTTGGAAACCCTTTCTGTGCAGAATCCCAAAACCGGCATTTCCAGCCCTATGCCGGCATACGTACGAAACAGCAGTAAACGTCGTCCAAAACTCAGGAGAAACGTTTCCTTGAAACTGCTCTGTTGTGTGTTCATTCACCTAAGAGAGTTGAATCTATGTTGAGATTCACCGAGTCAGAAACACGTTTCTTCTAGGAGCTGGGTTGGGATATTCACGAGTGAATGGGACCGTAGGCTGTGCAGAGAAATATCTGCTTCTAAAACCAAAACGGAGCTATATAACTGATTGGTTGTCAATATGTGCATTCAACTGATGGAGTTAAACTCACGTGTGGATTCAGCGGTTTGCAAACCCTTTCTGTGCAGAATCCCAAAACCGGCATTTCCAGCCCAGTGCCACCATACATACGAAACAGCAGTAAACTTCGTCTAAAACTCAGGAGAAACGTTTCCTTGAAACTCCTCGGCTGTGGGTTCGTTCACCTAAGAGAGTGGAATCTATGTTGAGATTCAGCGAGTCAGAAACACGTTTCTTCTAGTAGATGCATAGGGATATTCCCGAGTGAATGGGACCATAGGGTGTACAGAGAAATATCTGCTTCTAAAACCGAAACGGAGCTATCTAACTGAATGGTTGTCAATGGGTGCATTCAACTGACGCAGTTAAACTCACGTGTGCATTCAGCGGTTTTGCAAACACTTTCTGTGCAGAATCCCAAAACCGGCATTTCCAGCCCAATGCCATCATATGTACGAAACAGCAGTTAACTTCGTCTAAAATTCAGGAGAAACGTTTCCTGGACACTGCTCGGCTGTGCGTTCCTTCACCTAAGAGAGTTGAATCTATGCTGATATTCAGCGAGTCAGAAACAGGTTTCTTCTAGGAGCTGCGTTGGGATATTCCCGAGTGAAAGGGACCATAGGCTGTACAGAGAAATATCTGCTTCTAAATCCAAAACGGAGCCATCTAACTGACTGATTGTCAATGTGTTCATTCAACTGACGGAGTTAAACTCATATGTGGATTCAGCGGTTTGCAAACCCTTTCTGTGCAGAATCCCAAAACCGGCATTTCCAGCCCAATGCCGGCATACGTACGAAACAGCAGTAAAATAACTCTAAAACTCAGGAGAAACGTTTCCTTGAAACTGCTCTGCTATGCGTTCATTCACGTGAGAGGGTTGAATCCATGTTGAGATTCAGCGAGTCAGAAACACGTTTCTCTAGGAGCTGCGTTGGGATATTCCCGAGCAATGGGACCATAGGCTGTACAGAGAAATACCTCCTTCTAAAACCAAAACGGAGCTATCTAACTGAATGGTTGTCAATGTGTGCATTCAACTGACGGAGTTAAACTCACGTGTGGATTCAGCGGTTTTCAAACCCTTTTGTGCCGAATCCCAAAACCGGCATTTCCAGCCCTGTGCCGGCATACGTCCGAAACAGCAGTAAACTCCGTCTAAAACTCAGGAGAAACGTTTCCTTGAAACTGCACTGTTGTGTGTTCATTCACCTATGAGAGTTGAATCTATGTTGAGATTCAGCGATTCAGAAACACGTTTCTTCTAGGAGCTACATTGGGATATTCCCGAGTGAATGGGACCATAGGCCGTACTGAGAAATATCTGCTTCTAAAACCAAAACGGAGCTACATAACTGAATGGTTGTTAACGTGTGCATTCAGCTGACAGAGTTAAACTCACGTGTGGATTCAGCGGTTTGCAAACCCTTTCTGTGCAAAATCCCAAAACCGGAATTTCCAGCCCAATGCCGGCATACGTACGAAACAGCAGTAAACTTCGTCTAAAACTCAGGAGAAACGTTTCCTTGAAACTGCTCGGCTGTTCGTTCGTTCACCTAAGAGAGTTGAATCTATGTTGAGATTCAGCGATGCAGAAACACGTTTCTTCTAGGAGTTGCGGTGGGATATTCCCGAGTGAATGGGACCATAGGCTGTACAGAGAAATATCTGCTTCTAAAACCAAACCGGAGCTATCTAACTGAATGGTTGTCAATGTGTGCATTCAACTGACGGAGTTAAACTCACGTGTGGATTCAGCGGTTTGCAAACCCTTTCTGTGCAGAATCCCAAAACCGGCATTTCCAGCCCAATGCCGTCATACGTACGAAACAGCAGTAAACTTCGTCTAAAACTCAGGAGAAACCTTTCCTTGAAACTGCTCTGCTGTGCGTTCTTTCACTTGAGAGAGTTGAATCTATGTTGAGATTCAGCGAGTCAGAAACACGTTTCTCTAGGAGCTGCGTTGTGATATTCCCGAGTGAATGGGACCATAGGCTGTTCAGAGAAATATCTGCTTCTAAAACCAAAACGGAGCTATCTAACTGAATGGTTGTCAATGGGTGCATTCAACTGACGGAGTTAAACTCACGTGTGGATTCAGCGGTTTGCAAACCCTTACTGTGCAGAATCCCAAAACCGGAATTTCCACTCCAATGCCGGCATACGTACAAAACAGCAGTAAACTTCGTCTAAAACTCAGGAGAAACGTTTCCTTGAAACTGCTCGGCTGTGCGTTCATTCACCTAAGAGAGTTGAATCTATGCTGATATTCAGCGAGTCAGAAACAGGTTTCTTCTAGGAGCTGCGTTGGGATATTCCCGAGTGAATGGGACCATAGGCTGTACAGAGAAATATCTGCTTCTAAAACCAAAACGGAGCCATGCAGCTGACTGATTGTCAATGTGTGCATTCAACTGACGGAGTTAAACTCACGTGTGGATTACGCGGTTTGCAAAGACTTTCTGTGCAGAATCCCAAAATAGGCATTTCCAGCCCAATGCCGGCATAGGTACGAAACAGCAGTAAACTTCGTCTAAAACTCAGGAGAAACGTTTCCTTGAAGCTGCTCTGCTGTGCGTTCATTCACCTGAGAGAGTTGAATCCATGTTGAGAATCAGCGAGTCAGAAACACGTTTCTCTAGGAGTTGCGTTGTGATATTCCCGAGTGAATGGGACCATAGGCTGAACAGAGAAATATCTGCTTCTAAAACCAAAACGGAGGTATCTAACTGAATGGTTGTCAATGTGTGCATTCAGCTGACAGAGTTAAACTCACGTGTGGATTCAGCGGTTTGCAAACCCTTTCTGTGCAAAATCCCAAAACCGGCATTTCCAGCCCATGCCGGCATACGTACGAAACAGCAGTAAACTTCGTCTAAAACTCAGGAGAAACGTTTCCTTGAAACTGCTCTGCTGTGCGTTCATTCACCTGAGAGAGTTGAATCCATGTTGAGATTCAGCGAGTCAGAGACACGTTTCTCTAGGAGCTGCGTTGGGATATACCTGAGTGAATGGGACCATAGGCTGTACAGAGAAATATCTACTTCTAAAACCAGAACGGAGCTATCTAACTGAATGGTTGTCAATATGTGCATTCAACTGACGGAGGTACACTCACGTGTGGATTCAAAGGTTTGCAAACCCTTTCTGTGCAAAATTCCAAAACAGGCATTTCCAGCCCAATGCCGTCATACGTACGAAACAGCAGTAAACTTCGTCTAAAACTCAGGAGAAACGTTTCCTTGAAACTGCTCGGCTGTGCGTTCGTTGACTTAACAGAGTTGAATCTATGTTGAGATTCAGTAAGACAGAAACACGTTTCTTCTAGGAGCTGCGTTGGGATACTCCCGAGTAAATGGGACCATAGTCTGTGCAGAGAAATATCTGCTTCTAAAACCAAAACGGAGCTATCTAACTGAATGGTGGTCAATGCGTGCATTCAACTGACGGAGTTAATTTCACGTGTGGATTCAGCGGTTTGCAAACCCTTTCTGTGCAGAATCCCAAAACCGGCATTTCCAGACCAATGCCGTCATACGTACGAAACAGCAGTAAACTTCATCTAAAACTCAGGAGAAACGTTTCCTTGAAACTGCTCTGCTGTGCGTTCATTCACCTGAGAGAGTTGAATCTATGTTGAGATTCAACGAGTGAGAAACACGTTTCTTCTAGGAGCTGTGTTGAGACATTCCCGATTGAATTGGACCAAAGGCTGTACAGAGAAATATCTGCTTCTAAAACCAAAATGGAGCTATCTAACTGAATGGTTGTCAATGTGTGCATTCAACTGACGGAGTGGATTCAGCGGTTTGCAAACCCTTTCTGTGCAGAATCCCAAAACCGGCATTTCCAGCCCTATGCCGGCATACGTACGAAACAGCAGTAAACTTCGCCTAAAACTCAGCAGAAACGTTTCCTTGAAACTGCTCTGTTGTGTGTTCATTCACCTAAGAGAGTTGAATCTATGTTGAGATTGACCGAGTCAGAAAAACGTTTCTTCTAGGAGCTGCGTTGGGATATTCACGAGTGAATGGGACCATAGGCTGTACAGAGAAATATCTGCTTCTAAAACCAAAACGGAGCTATCTAACTGAATGGTTGTCAATGTGTGCATTCAACTGACGGAGTTAAACTCACGTGTGTATTCAGCGGTTTGCAAAGACTTTCTGTGCAGAATCCCAAAACCGGCATTTCCAGCCCAACGCCGTCATACATACGAAACAGCATTAAAATTCGTCTAAAACTCAGGAGAAACGTTTCCTTGAAACTGCTCGGCTGTGCGTTCGATCACCTTAGACAGTTGAATCTATGTTGAGATTCAGCGATTCAGAAACACGTTTCTTCTAGGAGCTGCATTGGGATATTCCCGAGTGAATGGGACCATAGGCCCTACAGAGAAATATCTGCTTCTAAAACCAAAACGGAGCTATCTAACTGAATGGTTGTCAATGTGTGCATTCAGCTGAGAGAGTTAAACTCACGTGTGGATTCAGCGGTTTGCAAACCCTTTCTGTGCAAAATCCCAAAACCGGCATTTCCAGCCCAATGCCGGCATACGTACGAAACAGCAGTAAACTTCGTCTAAAACTCAGGAGAAACGTTTCCTTGAAACTGCTCGGCTGTGCGTTCGTTGACTTAACAGAGTTGAATCTATGTTGAGATTCAGCAAGACAGAAACACGTTTCATCTAGGAGCTGCGTTGGGATACTCCCGAGTGAATGGGACCATAGTCTGTGCAGAGAAATATCTGCTTCTAAAACCAAAACGGAGCTATCTAACTGAATGGTTGTCAATATGTGCATTCAACTGACGGAGGTAAACTCACGTGTGGATTCAGCGGTTTGCAAACCCTTTCTGTGCAAAATCCGAAAACCGGCATTTCCAGCCCAATGCCGTCATACATACGAAACAGCAGTAAACTTCGTCTAAAACTCAGGTGAAACGTTTCCTTGAAATTGCTCTGCTGTGCGTTCGTTCACCTGAGAGAGTTGAATCTATTTTGAGATTCAACGAGTCAGAAACACGTTTCTTCTAGGAGCTGTGTTGAGACATTCCCGATTGAATTGGACCAAAGGCTGTACAGAGAAATATCTGCTTCTTAAACCAAAATGGAGCTATCTAACTGAATGGTTGTCAATGTGTGCATTCAACTGACGGAGTGGATTCAGCGGTTTGCAAACACTTTCTGTACAGAATCCCAAAACCGGCATTTCCAGCCCAATGACGGCATACGTGCGAAACAGCAGTAAACTTCGTCTAAAACTCAGGAGAAACGTTTCCTTGAAACTGCTCGGCTGTGCGTTCGTTCACCTAAAAGTGTTGAATCTATGCTGATATTCAGCGAGTCAGAAACAGGTTTCTTCTAGGAGCTGCGTTGGGATATTCCCGAGTGAATGGGACCATAGGCTGTACAGAGAAATATCTGCTTTTAAAACCCAAACGGAGCTATCTAACTGAATGGTTGTCAATATGTGCATTCAACTGACGGAGGTAAACTCACGTGTGGATTCAGCGGTTTGCAAACCCTTTCTGTGCAAAATTCCAAAACCGGCATTTCCAGCCCAATGCCGTCATACGTACGAAACAGCAGTAAACTTCGTCTAAAACTCAGGAGAAACGTTTCCTTGAAACTGCTCTGCTGTGCGTTCATTCACCTGAGAGAGTTGAATCCATGTTGAGATTCAGCGAGTCAGAGACACGTTTCTCTAGGAGCTGCGTTGGTATATTCCCGAGTGAATGGGACCAAAGGCTGTACAGAGAAATATCTACTTCTAAAACCAGAACGGAGCTATCTAACTGAATGGTTGTCAATATATGCATTCAACTGACGGAGGTAAACTCACGTGTGGATTCAGCGGTTTGCAAACCTTTTTTGTGCAAAATCCCAAAACCGGCATTTCCAGTCCAATGCCGTCATACGTCGAAACAGCAGTAAACTTCATCTAAAACTCAGGAGAAACTTTTCCTTGAAACTGCTCTGCTGTGCGTTCGTTCACCTGAGAAAGTTGAATCTATTTTGAGATTCAACGAGTCAGAAACACGTTTCTTCTAGGAGCTGTGTTGAGACATTCCCGATTGAATTGGACCAAAGGCTGTACAGAGAAATATCTGCTTCTAAAACCAAAATGGAGCTATCTAACTGAATGGTTGTCAATGTGTGCATTCAACTGATGGAGTTAAACTCACGGTTGGATTCAGCGGTTTGCAAACCCTTTCTGTGCAAAATCCCAAAACCGGCATTTCCAGCCCAATGCCGGCATACGTACGAAACAGCAGTAAACTTCGTCTAAAATTCAGGAGAAACGTTTCCTTGAAACTGCTCGGCTGTGCGTTCATTCACCTAAGAGAGTTGAATCTATGTTGAGATTCAACAAGTCAGAAACACGATTCTTCTAGGAGCTGCGTTGATATATTCCCGATTGAATTGGGCCATAGGCTGTACAGAGAAATATCTGCTTCTAAAACCAAAACGGAGCTATCTAACTGAATGGTTGTCAATGTGTGCATTCAACTGACGGACGTAAACTCAGGTGTGGACTCAGCGGTTTGCAAACAATTTCTGTGCAGAATCCAGAAACCGACATTTCCAGCCCAATGCCATCATACGTACGAAACAGCAGTAAACTTCGTCTAAAACTCAGGAGAAACGTTTCCTTGAAACTGCTCGGCTGTGCGATCGTTCACCTAAGAGAGTTGAATCTTTGTTGAGATTCAGCGAGTCAGAAACAGGTTTCTTCTAGGAGCTGCGTTGGGATATTCCCGAGTGAATGGGACCATAGGCTGTACAGAGAAATATCTGCTTTTAAAACCAAAACGGAGCTATCTAACTGAATGGTTGTAAATGTGTGCATTGAACTGACGGAGTGAAACTCACGTGTGGATTCAGCGGATTGCAAACCCTTTCTGTGCAGAATCCCAAAACCGGCATTTCCAGCCCAATGCCGTCATACGTACGAAACAGCAGTAAACTTCGTCTAAAACTCAGGAGAAACGTTTCCTTGAAACTGCTCGGCTGTACGTTCCTTCACCTAAGAGAGTTGAACCTATGTTGAGATTCAGCGATGCAGAAACACGTTTCTTCTAGGAGCTGCGTTGGGATATTCCCGAGTGAATGGGACCATAGGCTGTACAGAGAAATATCTGCTTCTAAAACCAAAAGGAGCCATCTAACTGACTGATTGTCAATGTGTGCATTCAACTGACGGAGTTATACTCACGTGTGGATTCAGAGGTTTGCAAACCCTTTCTGTGCAGAATCCCAATACCGGCATTTCCAGCCCAATGCCGGCATACGTACGAAACATCAGTAAACTTCGTCTAAATCTCAGGAGAAACGTTTCCTTGAAACTGCTCTGTTGTGCGTTCATTCACCTGAGAGAGTTGAATCCATGTTGAGAATCAGCGAGTCAAAAACACGTTTCTCTAGGAGCTGCGTTGTGATATTCCCGAGTGAATGGGACCATAGGCTGTACAGAGAAATATCTGCTTCTAAAACCAAAACGGAGGTATCTAACTGAATGGTTGTCAATGTGTGCATTCAACTGACGGAGTTAAACTCACGTGTGGATTCAGCGGTTTGCAAACCCTTTCTGTGCAGAATCCCAAAACCGGAATTTCCAGCCCTATGCCGGCATACGTACGAAACAGCAGTAAACGTCGTCTAAAACTCAGGAGAAACGTTTCCTTGAAACTGCTCTGTTGTGTTTTCATTCACCTAAGAGAGTTGAATCTATGTTGAGACTCACCGATTCAGAAACACGTTTCTTCTAGGAGCTGCGTTGGGATATTCACGAGTGAATGGGACCGTAGGCTGTGCAGAGAAATATCTGCTTCTAAAACCAAAACGGAGCTATCTAACTAAATGGTTGTCAATGTGTGCATTCAGATGATGGAGTTAAACTCACGTGTGGATTCAGCGGTCTGCAAACCCTTTCTGTGCAGAATCCCAAATCCGGCATTTCGAGCCAAGTGCCACCATACATACGAAACAGCAGTAAACTTCGTCTAAAACTCAGGAGAAACGTTTCCATGAAACTCCTCGGCTGTGCGTTCATTCATGTGAGAGAGTTGAATCTATGTTGAGATTCAACAAGTCAGAAACACGATTCTTCTAGGAGCTGCGTTGATATATTCCCGATTGAATTGGGCCATAGGCTGTACAGAGAAATATCTGCTTCTAAAACCAAAACGGAGCTATCTATCTGAATGGTTGTCAATGTGTGCATTCAACTGACGGACGTAAACTCACGTGTGGATTCAGCGGTTTGCAAACACTTTCTGTGCAGAATCCAGAAACTGGCATTTCCAGCCCAATGCCGGCATACGTACGAAACAGCAGTAAACTCCGTCTAAAACTCAGGAGAAACGTTTCCTTGAAACTGCTCTGCTGTGCGTTCGTTCACCTAAGAGAGTTGAATCTATATTGAGATTCAGCGTGTCAGAAATACGTTTCTTCTAGGAGCTGCGTTGGGATATTCCCGAGTGAATGGGACCATAGGCTGTACAGAGAAATATCTGCTTCTAAAACCAAAACGGAGCTATCAAACTGAATGGTTGTCAATGGGTGCATTCAACTGATGGAGTTAAACACAGGTGTGGATTCAGTGGTTTTCAAACGCTTTCTGTGCAGAATCCCAAAACAGGCATTTCCAGCCCAATGCCGGCATACGTACGAAACAGCAGTAAACTTCGTCTAAAACTCAGGAGAAACGTTTCCTTGAAACTGCTCTGCTGTGCGTTCATTCACCTGAGAGAGTTGAATCCATGTTGAGATTCAGCGAGTCAGAAACACGTTTCTCTAGGAGCTGCGTTGTGATATTCCCGAGTGAATGGGACCATAGGCTGTACAGAGAAATATCTGCTTCTAAAACCAAAACGGAGCTATCTAACTGAATGGTTGTCAATGTGTGCATTCAACTGACGGAGTTAAAGTCAGGTGTGGATACAGCGGTTTGCAAACCCTTTCTGTGCAGAATTCCAAAACCGGCATTTCCAGCCCTATGCCGGTATACGTACGAAATAGCAGTAAACGTCGTCTAAAACTCAGGAGAAACGTTTCCTTGAAACTGTTCTGCTGTGCCTTCATTCACCTGAGAGAGATGAATCCATGTTGAGATTCAGCGAGTCAGTAACACGTTTCTCTAGGAGCTGCGTTGGGATATTCACGAGTGAATGGGACCATAGGCTGTACAGAGAAATATCTGCTTCTAAAACCAAAACGGAGCTATCTAACTGAATGGTTTTCAATGGGTGCATTCAACTGATGGAGGTAAACTCACGTGTAGATTCAGCGGTTTGCAAACCCTTTCTGTGCAGAATCCCAAAACCGGCATTTCCAGCCCAGTGCCATCATACATACGAAACAGCAGTAAACTTCGTCTAAAACACAGGAGAAACGTTTCCTTGAAACTGCTCGGCTGTGCGTTCGTTCACCTAAGAGATTTCAATCTGTGTTGAGATTCAGCGAGTCTGAAACACGTTTCTCTAGGAGCTGCGTTGGGATATTCCCGAGTGAATGGGACCATAGGCTGTACAGAGAAATATCTGCTTCTAAAACCAAAACGGAGCTATCTAACTGAATGGTTGTCAATGTGTGCATTCAACTGACGGAGTTACACTCACGTGTGGATTCAGCGGTTTGCAAACCCTTTCTGTGCAGAATCCCAAAACCGGCATTTCCAGACCAATGCCGGCATACATACGAAACAGCAGTAAACTTCGTCTAAAACTCAGGAGAAACGTTTCCTTGAAACTGCTCTGCTATGCGTTCATTCACCTAAGAGAGTTGAATCTATGTTGAGATTCAGCGAGACAGAAACACGTTTCTCTAGGAGCTGCGTTGGCATATTCCCGAGTGAATGGACCAAAGGCTGTACAGAGAAATATCTGCTTCTGAAACCAAAACGGAGCTATCTAACTGAATGGTTGTCAATGAGTGCATTCAACTGACGGAGTTACACTCACGTGTGGATTCAGCGGTTTGCAAACCCTTTCTGTGCAGAATCCCAAAACCGGCATTTCCAGCCCAATGCCGGCATACTTACGAAACAGCAGTAAACTTCGTCTAAAACTCAGGAGAATCGTTTCCTTGAAACTGCTCTGCTGTGCGTTCTTTCACCTAAGAGAGTTGAATCTATGTTGAGATTCAACGAGTCAGAAACACGTTTCTTCTAGGAGCTGCGTTGTGATATTCCCGAGTGAATGGGACCATTGGCTGTACAGAGAAATATCTGCTTCTAAAACCAAAACGGAGCTATCTAACTGAATGGTTGTCAATGGTTGTCAATGTGTGCATTCAACTGACGGAGTTAAACTCACGTGTGGATTCAGCGGTTTGCAATCCCTTTCTGTGCAGAATCCCAAAACCGGCATTTCCAGCCCAATGCCGGCATACGTACGAAACAGCAGTAAACTTCGTCTAAAACTCAGGAGAAACGTTTCCTTGAAACTGCTCGGCTGTGCGTTCGTTCACCTAAGAGATTTCAATCTATGATGAGATTCAGCGATGCAGAAACACGTTTCTTCCAGGAGGTGCGCTGGGATATTCCCGAGAGAATGGGACCATAGGCTGTACAGAGAAATATCTGCTTCTAAAACCTAAACGGAGCCATCTAACTGACTGATTGTCAATGTGTGCATTCAACTGACGGAGTTAAACTCACGTGTGGATTCAGCGGTTTGCAAACCCTTTCTGTGCAGAATCCCAAAACCGACATTTCCAGCCCAATGCCGGCATACGTACGAAACAGCAGTAAACTTCGTCTAAAACTCAGGAGAAACGTTTCCTTGAAACTGCTCTGCTGCGCGTTCATTCACCTGAGAGAGTTGAATCCATGTTGAGATTCAGCGAGTCAGAAACACGTTTCTCTAGGAGCTGCGTTGGGATATTCCCGAGTGAATGGGACAATAGGCTGTACAGAGAAATATCTGCTTCTAAAACCAAAACGGAGCTATCTAACTGAATGGTTGTCAATGTGTGCATTCAACTGACGGAGTTAAACTCACGTGTGGATTCAGCGGTTGGAAACCCTTTCTGTGCAGAATCCCAAAACCGGCATTTCCAGCCCTATGCCGGCATACGTACGAAACAGCAGTAAACGTCGTCCAAAACTCAGGAGAAACGTTTCCTTGAAACTGCTCTGTTGTGTGTTCATTCACCTAAGAGAGTTGAATCTATGTTGAGATTCACCGAGTCAGAAACACGTTTCTTCTAGGAGCTGCATTGGGATATTCACGAGTGAATGGGACCGTAGGCTATGCAGAGAAATATCTGCTTCTAAAACCAAAACGGAGCTATCTAACTGAATGGTTGTCAATATGTGCATTCAACTGATGGAGTTAAGCTCACGTGTGGATTCAGCGGTTTGCAAACCATTTCTGTGCAGAATCCCGAAACCGGCATTTCCAGCCCAGTGCCACCATACATACGAAACAGCAGTAAACTTCGTCTAAAACTCAGGAGAAACGTTTCCTTGAAACTCCTCGGCTGTGCGTTCGTTCACCTAAGAGAGTGGAATCTATGTTGAGATTCAGCGAGTCAGAAACACGTTTCTTCTAGTAGATGCATAGGGATATTCCCGAGTGAATGGGACAATAGGGTGTACAGAGAAATATCTGCTTCTAAAACCAAAACGGAGCTATCTAACTGAATGGTTGTCAATGGGTGCATTCAACTGACGCAGTTAAACTCACGTGTGCATTCAGCGGTTTTGCAAACACTTTCTGTGCAGAATCCCAAAACCGGCATTCCCAGCCCAATGACATCATACTTACGAAACAGCAGTAAACTTCGTCTAAAACTCAGGAGAAACGTTTCCTTGAAACTGCACTGTTGTGTGTTCATTCACCTATGAGAGTTGAATTTATGTTGAGATTCAGCGATTCAGAAACACGTTTCTTCTAGGAGCTGCATTGGGATATTCCCGAGTGAATGGGACCATAGGCCGTACAGAGAAATATCTGCTTCTAAAACCAAAACGGAGCTATATAACTGAATGGTTGTCAATGTGTGCATTCAGCTGACTGAGTTAAACTCACGTGTGGATTCAGCGGTTTGCAAACCCTTTCTGTGCAAAATCCCAAAACAGGCATTTCCAGCCCAATGCCGGCATACGTACGAAACAGCAGTAAACTTCGTCTAAAACTCAGGAGAAACGTTTCCTTGAAACTGCTCGGCTGTGCGTTCGTTGACCTAAGAGAGTTGAATCTATGTTGAGATTCAGCGAGTCAGAAACACGTTTCTTCTAGTAGTTGCGTTGGGATATTCCCGAGTGAATGGGACCATAGGCTGTACAGAGAAATATCTGCTTCTAAAACCAAAACGGAGCTATCTAACTGAATGGTTGTCCATGTGTGCATTCAACTGACGGAGTTAATTTCACGTGTGGATTCAGCGGTTTGCAAACCCTTTCTGTGCAGAATCCCAAAACCGGCATTTCCAGCCCAATGCCGTCACACGTACGAAACAGCAGTAAACTTCGTCTAAAACTCAGGAGAAACATTTCCTTGAAACTTCTCTGCTGTGCGTTCGTTCACCTGAGAGAGTTGAATCTATGTTGAGATTCAGCGAGTCAGAAACACGTTTCTCTAGGAGCTGCGTTGGGATATTCCCGAGTGAATGGGACCATAGGCTGTACAGAGAAATATCTGCTTCTAAAACCAAAATGGAGCTATCTAGATGAATGGTTGTCAATGTGTGCATTCAACTGACGGAGTGGATTCAGCGGTTTGCAAACCCTTTCTGTGCAGAATCCCAAAACCGGCATTTCCAGCCCTATGCCGGCATACGTACGAAACAGCAGTAAACTTCATCTAAAACTCAGGAGAAACGTTTACTTGAAACTGCTCTGTTGTGTGTTCATTCACCTAAGAGAGTTGAATCTATGTTGAGATTGACCGAGTCAGAAACACGTTTCTTCTAGGAGCTGCGTTGGGATATTCACGAGTGAATGGGACCATAGGCTGTACAGAGAAATATCTGCTTCTAAAACCAAAACGGAGCTATCTAACTGAATGGTTGTCAATGTGTGCATTCAACTGACGGAGTTAAACTCAAGTGTGTATTCAGCGGTTTGCTAAGACTTTCTGTGCAGAATCGCAAAACCGGCATTTCCAGCCCAACGCCGTCATACATACGAAAGAGCAGTAAAATTCGTCTAAAATTCAGGAGAAACGTTTCCTTGAAACTGCTCGGCTGTGCGTGCGATCACCTAAGACAGTTGAATCTATGTTGAGATTCAGCGATTCAGAAACACGTTTCTTCTAGGAGCTGCATTGGGATATTCCCGAGTGAATGGGACCATAGGCCCTACAGAGAAATATCTGCTTCTAAAACCAAAACGGAGCTATCTAACTGAATGGTTGTCAATGTGTGCATTCAGCTGACAGAATTAAACTCACGTGTGGATTCAGCGGTTTGCAAACCCTTTCTGTGCAAAATCCCAAAACCGGCATTTCCAGCCCAATGCCGGCATACGTACGAAACAGCAGTAAACTTCGTCTAAAACTCAGGAGAAACGTTTCCTTGAAACTGCTCTGCTGTGCGTTCATTCACCTGAGAGAGTTGACTCCATGTTGAGATTCAGCGAGTCAGAGACACGTTTCTCTAGGAGCTGCGTTGGGATATTCCCGAGTGAATGGGACCAAAGGCTGTACAGAGAAATATCTACTTCTAACACCAGAACGGAGCTATCTAACTGAATGGTTGTCAGTATGTGCATTCAACTGACGGAGGTAAACTCACGTGTGGATTCAGCGGTTTGCAAACCCTTTCTGTGCAAAATCCCAAAACCGGCATTTCCAGCCCAATGCCGTCATACGTACGAAACAGCAGTAAACTTCGTCTAAAACTCAGGAGAAACGTTTCCTTGAAACTGCTCTGCTGTGCGTTCGTTCACCTGAGAGAGTTGAATCTATTTTGAGATTCAACGAGTCAGAAACACGTTTCTTCTAGGAGCTGTGTTGAGACATTCCCGATTGAATTGGACCAAAGGCTGTACAGAGAAATATCTGCTTCTAAAACCAAAATGGAGCTATCTAACTGAATGGTTGCCAATGTGTGCATTCAACTGACGGAGTGGATTCAGCGGTTTGCAAACACTTTCTGTACAGAATCCCAAAACCGGCATTTCCAGCCCAATGCCGGCATACGTGCGAAACAGCAGTAAACTTCGTCTAAAACTCAGGATAAACGTTTCCTTGAAACTGCTCGGCTGTGCGTTCGTTCACCTAAGAGAGTTGAATCTATGCTGATATTCAGCGAGTCAGAAACAGGTTTCTTCCAGGAGCTGCGTTGGGATATTCCCGAGTGAATGGGACCATAGGCTGTACAGAGAAATATCTGCTTTTAAAACCCAAACGAAGCTATCTAACTGAATGGTTGTCAATGTGTGCATTCAACTGACGGAGTTAAACTCACGTGTGGATTCAGCGGTTTACAAACACTTTCTGTGAAGAATCGCAAAACCGGAATTTCCAGCCCAATGCCGGCATAAGTACGAAACAGCTGTAAACTTCGTCTAAAACTCTGGAGAAACGTTTCCTTGAAACTGCTCTGCTGTGCGTTCATTCACCTGAGAGAGTTCAATCCATGTTGAGATTCAGCGAGTCAGAAACACGTTTCTCTAGGAGCTGCGTTGGGATATTCCCGAGTGAATGGAACCATAGACTGTACAGAGAAATATCTGCTTCTAAAACCAAAACGGAGCTATCTAACTGAATGGTTGTCAATGTGTGCATTCAACTGACGGAGTTACACTCACGTGTGGATTCAGCGGTTTGCAAAGACTTTCTGGGCAGAATCCCAAAACCGGCATTTCCAGCCCAATGCCATCATACATACGAAACAGCAGTAAAATTCGTCTGAAACTCAGAAGAAACGTTTCCTTGAAGCTGCTCGGCTGTGCGTTCGTTCACCTAAGAGAGTTGAATCTATGTTGAGATTCAGCGAGTCAATAACACGTTTCTCTAGGAGCTGCGCTGGGATATTCCCGAGTGAATGTAACCATAGACTGTATAGAGAAATATCTGCTTCTAAAACCAAAACGGAGGTATCTAACTGAATGGTTGTCAATGTGTGCATTCAACTGACGGAGGTAAACTCACGTGTGGATTCAGCGGTTTGCAAACCCTTTCTGTGCAAAATTCCTAAACCGGCATTTCCAGCCCAATGCCGTCATACGTACGACACAGCAGTAAACTTCGTCTAAAACTCAGGAGAAACGTTTCCTTGAAACTGCTCTGCTGTGCGTTCATTCACCTAAGAGAGTTGAATCTATGTTGAGATTCGACGAGTCAGAAACACGTTTCTTCTAGGAGCTGTGTTGAGACATTCCCGATTGAATTGGACCAAAGGCTGTACAGAGAAATATCTGCTTGTAAAACCAAAATGGAGCTATCTAACTGAATGGTTGTCAATGTGTGCATTCAACTGACGGAGTTAAACTCACGTGTGGATTCAGCAGTTTGCAAACACTTTCTGTGCAGAATCCCAAAACCGGCATTTCCAGCCCAATGCCGGCATACGTACGAAACAGCAGTAAACTTCGTCTAAAACTCAGGAGAAACGTTTCCTTGAAACTGCTCGGCTGTGCGTTCATTCACCTAAGAGAGTTGAATCTATGCTGATATTCAGGGAGTCAGAAACAGGTTTCTTCTAGCAGCTGTGTTGGGATATTCCCGAGTGAATGGGACCATAGGTTGTACGGAGAAATATATGCTTTTAAAACCAAAACGGAGCTATCTAACTGAATGGTTGTCAATGTGTGCATTCAACTGACGGAGTTAAACTCACGTGTGGATTCAGCGGTTTGCAAACACTTTATGTGCAGAATACCAAAACCGGCATTTCCAGCCCAATGCCGGCATACGTACGAAATAGCAGTAAACTTCGTCTAAAACTCAGGAGAAACGTTTCCTTGAAAGTGCTCTGCTGTGTGTTCATTCACCTGAGAGAGTTGAATCCATGTTGAGAATCAGCGAGTCAGAAACACGTTTCTCTAGGAGCTGCATTGGGATATTCCCGAGTGAATGGGACCATAGGCTGTACAGAGAAATATCTGCTTCTAAAACCAAAACGGAGGTATCTAACTGAATGGTTGTCAATGTGTGCATTCAACTGACGGAGTTAAACTCACGTGTTTATTCAGCGGTTTGCAAACCCTTTCTGTGCAGAATCCCAAAACCGGCATTTCCAGCCCTATGACGGCATACGTACGAAACAGCAGTAAACTTCGTCTAAAACTCAGGAGAAACGTTTCCTTGAAGCTGCTCGGCTGTGCGTTCGTTCACCTAAGAGAGTTGAATCTATGTTCAGATTCAGCGAGTCAGAAACAGGTTTCTCTAGGAGCTGTGCTGGGATATTCCCGAGTGAATGGAAGCATAGACTGTATAGAGAAATATCTACTTCTAAAACCAAAACGGAGCTATCTAATTGAATGATTGTCAATGTGTGCATTCAACTGACGGAGGTAAACTCACGTGTGGATTCAGCGGTTTGCAAACGCTTTCTGTGCAGAATCCCAAAACCGGCATTTCCAGCCCAATGCCGGCATACGTACGAAACAGCAGTAAACTTCGTCTAAAACTCAGGTGAAACGTTTCCGTGAAACTGCTCGGCTGTGCGTTCATTCAACTAAGACAGTTGAATCTATGTTGAGATTCAGCGATGCAGAAACACGTTTCTTCTAGGAGCTGCGTTAGGATATTCCCGAGTGAATGGGACCATAGGCTGTACAGAGAAATATCTGCTTCTAAAACCAAAACGGAGCCATGCAACTGAGTGATTATCAATGTGTGCATTCAACTGACGGAGTTAAACTCACGTGTGGATTCAGCGGTTTGCAAACACTTTCTGTGCAGAATCCCAAAACCGGCATTTCCAGCCCAATGCCGGCATACGTACGAAACAGCAGTAAACTTCGTCTAAAACTCAGGAGAAACGTTTCCTTGAAACTGCTCTGCTGTGCGTTCATTCACCTGAGAGAGTTGTATCCATGTTGAGAATCAGCGAGTCAGAAACACGTTTCTCTAGGAGTTGCGTTGGGATATTCCCGAGTGAATGGGACCATAGGCTGTACAGAGAAATATCTGCTTCTAAAACCGAAACGGAGATATCTAACTGAATGGTTGTCAATGTGCGCATTCAACTGACGGAGTTAAACTCACGTGTTTATTCTGCGGTTTGCAAAACCTTTCTGTGCAGAATCCCAAAACCGGCATTTCCAGCCCTATGCCGGCATACGTACGAAACAGCAGTAAACTTCGTCTAAAACTCAGGAGAAACGTTTCCTTGAAACTGCTCTTTTGTGTGTTCATTCACCTAAGAGAGTTGAATGTATGTTGAGATTCACCGAGTCAGAAACACGTTTCTTCTAGGACCTGCGTTAGGATATTCACGACTGAATGGGACCATAGGCTGTACAGAGAAATATCTGCTTCTAAAACCAAAACGGAGCAATCTAACTGAATGGTTGTCAATGTGTGCATTCAACTGATGGAGTTACACTCACGTGTGGATTCAGCGGTTTGCAAACCCTTTCTGTGCAGAATCCCAAAACCAGCATTTCCAGCCCAATGCCACCATACGTACGAAACAGCAGTAAACTTCGTCTAAAACTCAGGAGAAACGTTTCCATGAAAATCCTCGGCTGTGCGTTCATTCACGTGAGAGAGTTGAATCCATGTTGAGATTCAGCGAGTCAGAAACACGTTTCTCTAGGAGCTGCGTTGGGATATTCCCGAGTGAATGGGACCATAGGCTGTACAGAGAAATATCTGCTTCTAAAACCAAAACGGAGCTATCTAACTGAATGGTTGTCAATGTGTGCATTCAACTGATGGAGTTAAACTCACGGTTGGATTCAGCGGTTTGCAAACCCTTTCTGTGCAAAATCCCAAAACCGGCATTTCCATCCCAATGCCGGCATATGTACGAAACAGCAGTAAACTTCGTCTAAAATTCAGGAGAAACGTTTCCTTGAAACTGCTCGGCTGTGCGTTCATTCACCTAAGAGAGTTGAATCTATGTTGAGATTCAACAAGTCAGAAACACGATTCTTCTAGGAGCTGCGTTGATATATTCCCGATTGAATTGGGCCATAGGCTGTACAGAGAAATATCTGCTTCTAAAACCAAAACGGAGCTATCTAACTGAATGGTTGTCAATGTGTGCATTCAACTGACGGACGTAAACTCAGGTGTGGACTCAGCGGTTTGCAAACAATTTCTGTGCAGAATACAGAAACCGACATTTCCAGCCCAATGCCATCATACGTACGAAACAGCAGTAAACTTCGTCTAAAACTCAGGAGAAACGTTTCCTTGAAACTGCTCGGCTGTGCGATCGTTCACCTAAGAGAGTTGAATCTTTGTTGAGATTCAGCGAGTCAGAAACAGGTTTCTTCTAGGAGCTGCGTTGGGATATTCCCGAGTGAATGGGACCATAGGCTGTACAGAGAAATATCTGCTTTTAAAACCAAAACGGAGCTATCTAACTGAATGGTTGTCAATGTGTGCATTGAACTGACGGAGTGAAACTCACGTGTGGATTCAGCGGATTGCAAACCCTTTCTGTGCAGAATCCCAAAACCGGCATTTCCAGCCCAATGCCGTCATACGTACGAAACAGCAGTAAACTTCGTCTAAAACTCAGGAGAAACGTTTCCTTGAAACTGCTCGGCTGTACGTTCCTTCAACTAAGAGAGTTGAACCTATGTTGAGATTCAGTGATGCAGAAACACGTTTCTTCTAGGAGCTGCGTTGGGATATTCCCGAGTGAATGGGACCATAGGCTGTACAGAGAAATATCTGCTTCTAAAACCAAAAGGAGCCATCTAACTGACTGATTGTCAATGTGTGCATTCAACTGACGGAGTTATACTCACGTGTGGATTCAGAGGTTTGCAAACCCTTTCTGTGCAGAATCCCAATACCGGCATTTCCAGCCCAATGCCGGCATACGTACGAAACAGCAGTAAAGTTGTCTAAAACTCAGGAGAAACGTTTCCTTGAAACTCCTCGGCTGTGCGTTCGGTCACCTAAGAGAGTGGAATCTATGTTGAGATTCAGCGAGTCAGAAACACGTTTCTTCTAGGAGATGCGTTGGGATATTCCCGAGTGAATGGGACCATAGGCTGTACAGAGAAATATCTGCTTCTAAAACCAAAACGGAGCCATCCAACTGACTGATTGACAATGTGTGCATTCAACTGACGGAGGTAAACTCACGTGTGGATTCAGCGGTTTGCAAACCCTTTCTGTGCAGAATCCCAAAACCGGCATTTCCAGCCCAATGCCGTCATACGTACGAAACAGCAGTAAACTTCGTCTAAAACTCAGGAGAAACGTTTCCTTGAAACTGCTCTGCTGTGCGTTCATTCACCTGAGAGAGTTGAATCCATGTTGAGATTCAGCGAGTCAGAGACACGTTTCTCTAGGAGCTGCGTTGGGATATTCCCGAGTGAATGGGACCAAAGGCTGTACAGAGAAATATCTACTTCTAACACCAGAACGGAGCTATCTAACTGAATGGTTGTCAATATGTGCATTCAACTGACGGAGGTAAACTCACGTGTGGATTCAGCGGTTTGCAAACCCTTTCTGTGCAAAATCCCAAAACCGGCATTTCCAGCCCAATGCCGTCATACGTATGAAACAGCAGTAAACTTCATCTAAAACTCAGGAGAAACGTTTCCTTGAAACTGCTCTGCTGTCCGTTCGTTCACCTGAGAGAGTTGAATCTATTTTGAGATTCAACGAGTCAGAAACACGTTTCTTCTAGGAGCTGTGTTGAGACATTCCCGATTGAATTGGACCAAAGGCTGTACAGAGAAATATCTGCTTCTAAAACCAAAATGGAGCTATCTAACTGAATGGTTGCCAATGTGTGCATTCAACTGACGGAGTGGATTCAGCGGTTTGCAAACACTTTCTGTACAGAATCCCAAAACCGGCATTTCCAGCCCAATGCCGGCATACGTGCGAAACAGCAGTAAACTTCGTCTAAAACTCAGGATAAACGTTTCCTTGAAACTGCTCGGCTGTGCGTTCGTTCACCTAAGAGAGTTGAATCTATGCTGATATTCAGCGAGTCAGAAACAGGTTTCTTCCAGGAGCTGCGTTGGGATATTCCCGAGTGAATGGGACCATAGGCTGTACAGAGAAATATCTGCTTTTAAAACCCAAACGAAGCTATCTAACTGAATGGTTGTCAATGTGTGCATTCAACTGACGGAGTTAAACTCACGTGTGGATTCAGCGGTTTACAAACACTTTCTGTGCAGAATTGCAAAACCGGAATTTCCAGCCCAATGCCGGCATAAGTACGAAACAGCTGTAAACTTCGTCTAAAACTCAGGAGAAACGTTTCCTTGAAACTGCTCTGCTGTGCGTTCATTCACCTGAGAGAGTTCAATCCATGTTGAGATTCAGCGAGTCAGAAACACGTTTCTCTAGGAGCTGCGTTGGGATATTCCCGAGTGAATGGAACCATAGACTGTACAGAGAAATATCTGCTTCTAAAACCAAAGCGGAGCTGTCTAACTGAATGGTTGTCAATGTGTGCATTCAACTGACGGAGTTACACTCACGTGTGGATTCAGCGGTTTGCAAAGACTTTCTGTGCAGAATCCCAAAACCGGCATTTCCAGCCCAATGCCATCATACATACGAAACAGCAGTAAAATTCGTCTGAAACTCAGAAGAAACGTTTCCTTGAAGCTGCTCGGCTGTGCGTTCGTTCACCTAAGAGAGTTGAATCTATGTTGAGATTCAGCGAGTCAATAACACGTTTCTCTAGGAGCTGCGCTGGGATATTCCCGAGTGAATGTAACCATAGACTGTATAGAGAAATATCTGCTTCTAAAACCAAAACGGAGGTATCTAACTGAATGGTTGTCAATGTGTGCATTCAACTGACGGAGGTAAACTCACGTGTGGATTCAGCGGTTTGCAAACCCTTTCTGTGCAAAATTCCTAAACCGGCATTTCCAGCCCAATGCCGTCATACGTACGACACAGCAGTAAACTTCGTCTAAAACTCAGGAGAAACGTTTCCTTGAAACTGCTCTGCTGTGCGTTCATTCACCTAAGAGAGTTGAATCTATGTTGAGATTCGACGAGTCAGAAACACGTTTCTTCTAGGAGCTGTGTTGAGACATTCCCGATTGAATTGAACCAAAGGCTGTACAGAGAAATATCTGCTTCTAAAACCAAAATGGAGCTATCTAACTGAATGGTTGTCAATGTGTGCATTCAACTGACGGAGTTAAACTCACGTGTGGATTCAGCGGTTTGCAAACACTTTCTGTGCAGAATCCCAAAACCGGCATTTCCAGCCCAATGCCGGCATACGTACGAAACAGCAGTAATCTTCGTCTAAAACTCAGGAGAAACGTTTCCTTGAAACTGCTCGGCTGTGCGTTCATTCACCTAAGAGAGTTGAATCTATGCTGATATTCAGGGAGTCAGAAACAGGTTTCTTCTAGGAGCTGTGTTGGGATATTCCCGAGTGAATGGGACCATAGGTTGTACGGAGAAATATATGCTTTTAAAACCAAAACGGAGCTATCTAACTGAATGGTTGTCAATGTGTGCATTCCACTGACGGAGTGAAACTCACGTGTGGATTCAGCGGTTTGCAAACACTTTATGTGCAGAATACCAAAACCGGCATTTCCAGCCCAATGCCGGCATACGTACGAAATAGCAGTAAACTTCGTGTAAAACTCAGGAGAAACGTTTCCTTGAAAGTGCTCTGCTGTGTGTTCATTCACCTGAGAGAGTTGAATCCATGTTGAGAATCAGCGAGTCAGAAACACGTTTCTCTAGGAGCTGCATTGGGATATTCCCGAGTGAATGGGACCATAGGCTGTACAGAGAAATATCTGCTTCTAAAACCAAAACGGAGGTATCTAACTGAATGGTTGTCAATGTGTGCATTCAACTGACGGAGTTAAACTCACGTGTTTATTCAGCGGTTTGCAAACCCTTTCTGTGCAGAATCCCAAAACCGGCATTTCCAGCCCTATGACGGCATACGTACGAAACAGCAGTAAACTTCGTCTAAAACTCAGGAGAAACGTTTCCTTGAAGCTGCTCGGCTGTGCGTTCGTTCACCTAAGAGAGTTGAATCTATGTTCAGATTCAGCGAGTCAGAAACAGGTTTCTCTAGGAGCTGTGCTGGGATATTCCCGAGTGAATGGAACCATAGACTGTATAGAGAAATATCTACTTCTAAAACCAAAACGGAGCTATCTAATTGAATGATTGTCAATGTGTGCATTCAACTGACGGAGGTAAACTCACGTGTGGATTCAGCGGTTTGCAAACGATTTCTGTGCAGAATCCCAAAACCGGCATTTCCAGCCCAATGCCGGCATACGTACGAAACAGCAGTAAACTTCGTCTAAAACTCAGGTGAAACGTTTCCTTGAAACTGATCGGCTGTGCGTTCATTCAACTAAGACAGTTGAATCTATGTTGAGATTCAGCGATGCAGAAACACGTTTCTTCTAGGAGCTGCGTTAGGATATTCCCGAGTGAATGGGACCATAGGCTGTACAGAGAAATATCTGCTTCTAAAACCAAAACGGAGCCATGCAACTGAGTGATTATCAATGTGTGCATTCAACTGACGGAGTTAAACTCACGTGTGGATTCAGCGGTTTGCAAACACTTTCTGTGCAGAATCCCAAAACCGGCATTTCCAGCCCAATGCCGGCATACGTACGAAACAGCAGTAAACTTCGTCTAAAACTCAGGAGAAACGTTTCCTTGAAACTGCTCTGCTGTGCGTTCATTCACCTGAGAGAGTTGAATCCATGTTGAGAATCAGCGAGTCAGAAACACGTTTCTCTAGGAGTTGCGTTGGGATATTCCCGAGTGAATGGGACCATAGGCTGTACAGAGAAATATCTGCTTCTAAAACCAAAACGGAGATATCTAACTGAATGGTTGTCAATGTGCGCATTCAACTGACGGAGTTAAACTCACTTGTTTATTCTGCGGTTTGCAAAACCTTTCTGTGCAGAATCCCAAAACCGGCATTTCCAGCCCTATGCCGGCATACGTACGAAACAGCAGTAAACTTCGTCTAAAACTCAGGAGAAACGTTTCCTTGAAACTGCTCTTTTGTGTGTTCATTCACCTAAGAGAGTTGAATGTATGTTGAGATTCACCGAGTCAGAAACACGTTTCTTCTAGGACCTGCGTTAGGATATTCACGACTGAATGGGACCATAGGCTGTACAGAGAAATATCTGCTTCTAAAACCAAAACGGAGCAATCTAACTGAATGGTTGTCAATGTGTGCATTCAACTGATGGAGTTACACTCACGTGTGGATTCAGCGGTTTGCAAACCCTTTCTGTGCAGAATCCCAAAACCAGCATTTCCAGCCCAATGCCACCATACGTACGAAACAGCAGTAAACTTCGTCTAAAACTCAGGAGAAACGTTTCCATGAAAATCCTCGGCTGTGCGTTCATTCACGTGAGAGAGTTGAATCCATGTTGAGATTCAGCGAGTCAGAAACACGTTTCTCTAGGAGCTGCGTTGGGATATTCCCGAGTGAATGGGACCATAGGCTGTACAGAGAAATATCTGCTTCTAAAACCAAAACGGAGCTATCTAACTGAATGGTTGTCAAAGTGTGCATTCAACTGATGGAGTCAAACTCACGGTTGGATTCAGCGGTTTGCAAACCCTTTCTGTGCAAAATCCCAAAACCGGCATTTCCAGCCCAATGCCGGCATATGTACGAAACAGCAGTAAACTTCGTCTAAAATTCAGGAGAAACGTTTCCTTGAAACTGCTCGGCTGTGCGTTCATTCACCTAAGAGAGTTGAATCTATGTTGAGATTCAACAAGTCAGAAACACGATTCTTCTAGGAGCTGCGTTGATATATTCCCGATTGAATTGGGCCATAGGCTGTACAGAGAAATATCTGCTTCTAAAACCAAAACGGAGCTATCTAACTGAATGGTTGTCAATGTGTGCATTCAACTGACGGACGTAAACTCAGGTGTGGACTCAGCGGTTTGCAAACAATTTCTGTGCAGAATCCAGAAACCGACATTTCCAGCCCAATGCCATCATACGTACGAAACAGCAGTAAACTTCGTCTAAAACTCAGGAGAAACGTTTCCTTGAAACTGCTCGGCTGTGCGATCGTTCACCTAAGAGAGTTGAATCTTTGTTGAGATTCAGCGAGTCAGAAACAGGTTTCTTCTAGGAGCTGCGTTGGGATATTCCCGAGTGAATGGGACCATAGGCTGTACAGAGAAATATCTGCTTTTAAAACCAAAACGGAGCTATCTAACTGAATGGTTGTCAATGTGTGCATTGAACTGACGGAGTGAAACTCACGTGTGGATTCAGCGGATTGCAAACCCTTTCTGTGCAGAATCCCAAAACCGGCATTTCCAGCCCAATGCCGTCATACGTACGAAACAGCAGTAAACTTCGTCTAAAACTCAGGAGAAACGTTTCCTTGAAACTGCTCGGCTGTACGTTCCTTCACCTAAGAGAGTTGAACCTATGTTGAGATTCAGCGATGCAGAAACACGTTTCTTCTAGGAGCTGCGTTGGGATATTCCCGAGTGAATGGGACCATAGGCTGTACAGAGAAATATCTGCTTCTAAAACCAAAAGGAGCCATCTAACTGACTGATTGTCAATGTGTGCATTCAACTGACGGAGTTATACTCACGTGTGGATTCAGAGGTTTGCAAACCCTTTCTGTGCAGAATCCCAATACCGGCATTTCCAGCCCAATGCCGGCATACGTACGAAACAGCAGTAAAGTTGTCTAAAACTCAGGAGAAACGTTTCCTTGAAACTCCTCGGCTGTGCGTTCGGTCACCTAAGAGAGTGGAATCTATGTTGAGATTCAGCGAGTCAGAAACACGTTTCTTCTAGGAGATGCGTTGGGATATTCCCGAGTGAATGGGACCATAGGCTGTACAGAGAAATATCTGCTTCTAAAACCAAAACGGAGCCATCCAACTGACTGATTGACAATGTGTGCATTCAACTGACGGAGGTAAACTCACGTGTGGATTCAGCGGTTTGCAAACCCTTTCTGTGCAGAATCCCAAAACCGGCATTTCCAGCCCAATGCCGTCATATGTACGAAACAGCAGTAAACTTCGTCTAAAACTGAGGAGAAACGTTTCCTTGAAACTGCTCGTCTGTGAGTTCGTTCAACTAAGACAGTTGAATCTACGTTGAGATTCAGCGAGTAGGAAACACGTTTCTTCTAGGAGCTGCGTTGGGATATTCCCGAGTGAATGGGACCATAGGCTGTACAGAGAAATATCTGCTTCTAAAACCAAAACGGAGCCATGCAACTGACTGATTGTCAATGTGTGCATTCAACTGACGGAGTTAAACTCACGTGTGGATTCAGCGGTTTGCAAACACTTTCTGTGCAGAATCCCAAAACCGGCATTTCCAGCCCAATGCCGGCATACGTACGAAACATCAGTAAACTTCGTCTAAAACTCAGGAGAAACGTTTCCTTGAAACTGCTCTGTTGTGCGTTCATTCACCTGAGAGAGTTGAATCCATGTTGAGAATCAGCGAGTCAAAAACACGTTTCTCTAGGAGCTGCGTTGTGATATTCCCGAGTGAATGGGACCATAGGCTGTACAGAGAAATATCTGCTTCTAAAACCAAAACGGAGGTATCTAACTGAATGGTTGTCAATGTGTGCATTCAACTGACGGAGTTAAACTCACGTGTGGATTCAGCGGTTTGCAAACCCTTTCTGTGCAGAATCCCAAAACCGGAATTTCCAGCCCTATGCCGGCATACGTACGAAACAGCAGTAAACGTCGTCTAAAACTCAGGAGAAACGTTTCCTTGAAACTGCTCTGTTGTGTTTTCATTCACCTAAGAGAGTTGAATCTATGTTGAGACTCACCGATTCAGAAACACGTTTCTTCTAGGAGCTGCGTTGGGATATTCACGAGTGAATGGGACCGTAGGCTGTGCAGAGAAATATCTGCTTCTAAAACCAAAACGGAGCTATCTAACTGAATGGTTGTCAATGTGTGCATTCAGATGATGGAGTTAAACTCACGTGTGGATTCAGCGGTCTGCAAACCCTTTCTGTGCAGAATCCCAAAACCGGCATTTCCAGCCAAGTGCCACCATACATACGAAACAGCAGTAAACTTCGTCTAAAACTCAGGAGAAACGTTTCCATGAAACTCCTCGGCTGTGCGTTCATTCACGTGAGAGAGTTGAATCTATGTTGAGATTCAACAAGTCAGAAACACGATTCTTCTAGGAGCTGCGTTGATATATTCCCGATTGAATTGGGCCATAGGCTGTACAGAGAAATATCTGCTTCTAAAACCAAAACGGAGCTATCTAACTGAATGGTTGTCAATGTGTGCATTCAACTGACGGACGTAAACTCACGTGTGGATTCAGCGGTTTGCAAACACTTTCTGTGCAGAATCCAGAAACTGGCATTTCCAGCCCAATGCCGGCATACGTACGAAACAGCAGTAAACTCCGTCTAAAACTCAGGAGAAACGTTTCCTTGAAACTGCTCTGCTGTGCGTTCGTTCACCTAAGAGAGTTGAATCTATATTGAGATTCAGCGTGTCAGAAATACGTTTCTTCTAGGAGCTGTGTTGGGATATTCCCGAGTGAATGGGACCATAGGCTGTACAGAGAAATATCTGCTTCTAAAACCAAAACGGAGCTATCAAACTGAATGGTTGTCAATGGGTGCATTCAACTGATGGAGTTAAACACACGTGTGGATTCAGTGGTTTTCAAACGCTTTCTGTGCAGAATCCCAAAACAGGCATTTCCAGCCCAATGCCGGCATACGTACGAAACAGCAGTAAACTTCGTCTAAAACTCAGGAGAAACGTTTCCTTGAAACTGCTCTGCTGTGCGTTCATTCACCTGAGAGAGTTGAATCCATGTTGAGATTCAGCGAGTCAGAAACACGTTTCTCTAGGAGCTGCGTTGTGATATTCCCGAGTGAATGGGACCATAGGCTGTACAGAGAAATATCTGCTTCTAAAACCAAAACGGAGCTATGTAACTGAATGGTTGTCAATGTGTGCATTCAACTGACGGAGTTAAAGTCAGGTGTGGATACAGCGGTTTGCAAACCCTTTCTGTGCAGAATTCCAAAACCGGCATTTCCAGCCCTATGCCGGTATACGTACGAAATAGCAGTAAACGTCGTCTAAAACTCAGGAGAAACGTTTCCTTGAAACTGTTCTGCTGTGCCTTCATTCACCTGAGAGAGATGAATCCATGTTGAGATTCAGCGAGTCAGTAACACGTTTCTCTAGGAGCTGCGTTGGTATATTCACGAGTGAATGGGACCATAGGCTGTACAGAGAAATATCTGCTTCTAAAACCAAAACGGAGCTATCTAACTGAATGGTTGTCAATGGGTGCATTCAACTGATGGAGGTAAACTCACGTGTAGATTCAGCGGTTTGCAAACCCTTTCTGTGCAGAATCCCAAAACCGGCATTTCCAGCCCAGTGCCATCATACATACGAAACAGCAGTAAACTTCGTCTAAAACACAGGAGAAACGTTTCCTTGAAACTGCTCGGCTGTGCGTTCGTTCACCTAAGAGATTTCAATCTGTGTTGAGATTCAGCGAGTCTGAAACACGTTTCTCTAGGAGCTGCGTTGGGATATTCCCGAGTGAATGGGACCATAGGCTGTACAGAGAAATATCGGCTTCTAAAACCAAAACGGAGCTATCTAACTGAATGGTTGTCAATGTGTGCATTCAACTGACGGATTTACACTCACGTGTGGATTCAGCGGTTTGCAAACCCTTTCTGTGCAGAATCCCAAAACCGGCATTTCCAGCCCAATGCCGGCATACATACGAAACAGCAGTAAACTTCGTCTAAAACTCAGGAGAAACGTTTCCTTGAAACTGCTCTGCTATGCGTTCATTCACCTAAGAGAGTTGAATCTATGTTGAGATTCAGCGAGTCAGAAACACGTTTCTCTAGGAGCTGCGTTGGCATATTCCCGAGTGAATGGACCAAAGGCTGTACAGAGAAATATCTGCTTCTGAAACCAAAACGGAGCTATCTAACTGAATGGTTGTCAATGAGTGCATTCAACTGACGGAGTTACACTCACGTGTGGATTCAGCGGTTTGCAAACCCTTTCTGTGCAGAATCCCAAAACCGGCATTTCCAGCCCAATGCCGGCATACATACGAAACAGCAGTAAACTTCGTCTAAAACTCAGGAGAATCGTTTCCTTGAAACTGCTCTTCTGTGCGTCCTTTCACCTAAGAGAGTTGAATCTATGTTGAGATTCAACGAGTCAGAAACACGTTTCTTCTAGGAGCTGCGTTGTGATATTCCCGAGTGAATGGGACCATTGTCTGTACAGAGAAATATCTGCTTCTAAAACCAAAAGGGAGCTATCTAACTGAATGGTTGTCAATGGTTGTCAATGTGTGCATTCAACTGACGGAGTTAAACTCACGTGTGGATTCAGCGGTTTGCAAACCCTTTCTGTGCAGAATCCCAAAACCGGCATTTCCAGGCCAATGCCGGCATACGTACGAAACAGCAGTAAACTTCGTCTAAAACTCAGGAGAAACGTTTCCTTGAAACTGCTCGGCTGTGCGTTCCTTCACCTAAGAGATTTCAATCTATGATGAGATTCAGCGATGCAGAAACACGTTTCTTCCAGGAGGTGCGCTGGGATATTCCCGAGAGAATGGGACCATAGGCTGTACAGAGAAATATCTGCTTCTAAAACCTAAACGGAGCCATCTAACTGACTGATTGTCAATGTGTGCATTCAACTGACGGAGTTAAACTCACGTGTGGATTCAGCGGTTTGCAAACCCTTTCTGTGCAGAATCCCAAAACCGACATTTCCAGCCCAATGCCGGCATACGTACGAAACAGCAGTAAACTTCGTCTAAAACTCAGGAGAAACGTTTCCTTGAAACTGCTCTGCTGCGCATTCATTCACCTGAGAGAGTTGAATCCATGTTGAGATTCAGCGAGTCAGAAACACGTTTCTCTAGGAGCTGCGTTGGGATATTCCCGAGTGAATGGGACAATAGGCTGTACAGAGAAATATCTGCTTCTAAAACCAAAACGGAGCTATCTAACTGAATGGTTGTCAATGTGTGCATTCAACTGACGGAGATAAACTCACGTGTGGATTCAGCGGTTGGAAACCCTTTCTGTGCAGAATCCCAAAACCGGCATTTCCAGCCCTATGCCGGCATACGTACGAAACAGCAGTAAACGTCGTCCAAAACTCAGGAGAAACGTTTCCTTGAAACTGCTCTGTTGTGTGTTCATTCACCTAAGAGAGTTGAATCTATGTTGAGATTCACCGAGTCAGAAACACGTTTCTTCTAGGAGCTGCATTGGGATATTCACGAGTGAATGGGACCGTAGGCTATGCAGAGAAATATCTGCTTCTAAAAACAAAACGGAGCTATCTAACTGAATGGTTGTCAATATGTGCATTCAACTGATGGAGTTAAACTCACGTGTGGATTCAGCGGTTTGCAAACCATTTCTGTGCAGAATCCCGAAACCGGCATTTCCAGCCCAGTGCCACCATACATACGAAACAGCAGTAAACTTCGTCTAAAACTCAGGAGAAACGTTTCCTTGAAACTCCTCGGCTGTGCGTTCGTTCACCTAAGAGAGTGGAATCTATGTTGAGATTCAGCGAGTCAGAAACACGTTTCTTCTAGTAGATGCATAGGGATATTCCCGAGTGAATGGGACAATAGGGTGTACAGAGAAATATCTGCTTCTAAAACCAAAACGGAGCTATCTAACTGAATGGTTGTCAATGGGTGCATTCAACTGACGCAGTTAAACTCACGTGTGCATTCAGCGGTTTTGCAAACACTTTCTGTGCAGAATCCCAAAACCGGCATTCCCAGCCCAATGAAATCATACTTACGAAACAGCAGTAAACTTCGTCTAAAACTCAGGAGAAACGTTTCCTTGAAACTGCACTGTTGTGTGTTCATTCACCTATGAGAGTTGAATCTATGTTGAGATTCAGCGATTCAGAAACACGTTTCTTCTAGGAGCTGCATTGGGATATTTCCGAGTGAATGGGACCATAGGCTGTACAGAGAAATATCTGCTTCTAAAACCAAAACGGAGCTATATAACTGAATGGTTGTCAATGTGTGCATTCAGCTGACTGAGTTAAACTCACGTGTGGATTCAGCGGTTTGCAAACCCTTTCTGTGCAAAATCCCAAAACAGGCATTTCCAGCCCAATGCCGGCATACGTACGAAACAGCAGTAAACTTCGTCTAAAACTCAGGAGAAACGTTTCCTTGAAACTGCTCGGCTATGCGTTCGTTGACCTAAGAGAGTTGAATCTATGTTGAGATTCAGCGAGTCAGAAACACGTTTCTTCTAGTAGTTGCGTTGGGATATTCCCGAGTGAATGGGACCATAGGCTGTACAGAGAAATATCTGCTTCTAAAACCAAACCGGAGCTATCTAACTGAATGGTTGTCCATGTGTGCATTCAACTGACGGAGTTAATTTCACGTGTGGATTCAGCGGTTTGCAAACCCTTTCTGTGCAGAATCCCAAAACCGGCATTTCCAGCCCAATGCCGTCACACGTACGAAACAGCAGTAAACTTCGTCTAAAACTCAGGAGAAACATTTCCTTGAAACTGCTCTGCTGTGCGTTCGTTCACCTGAGAGAGTTGCATCTATGTTGAGATTCAGCGAGTCAGAAACACGTTTCTCTAGGAGCTGCGTTGGGATATTCCCGAGTGAATGGGACCATAGGCTGTACAGAGAAATATCTGCTTCTAAAACCAAAATGGAGCTATCTAGATGAATGGTTGTCAATGTGTGCATTCAACTGACGGAGTGGATTCAGCGGTTTGCAAACCCTTTCTGTGTAGAATCCCAAAACCGGCATTTCCAGCCCTATGCCGGCATACGTACGAAACAGCAGTAAACTTCATCTAAAACTCAGGAGAAACGTTTACTTGAAACTGCTCTGTTGTGTGTTCATTCACCTAAGAGAGTTGAATCTATGTTGAGATTGACCGAGTCAGAAACACGTTTCTTCTAGGAGCTGCGTTGGGATATTCACGAGTGAATGGGACCATAGGCTGTACAGAGAAATATCTGCTTCTAAAACCAAAACGGAGCTATCTAACTGAATAGTTGTCAATGTGTGCATTCAACTGACGGAGTTAAACTCACGTGTGTATTCAGCGGTTTGCAAAGACTTTCTGTGCAGAATCGCAAAACCGGCATTTCCAGCCCAACGCCGTCATACATACGAAAGAGCAGTAAAATTCGTCTAAAATTCAGGAGAAACGTTTCCTTGAAACTGCTCGGCTGTGCGTTCGATCACCTAAGACAGTTGAATCTATGTTGAGATTCAGCGATTCAGAAACACGTTTCTTCTAGGAGCTGCATTGGGATATTCCCGAGTGAATGGGACCATAGGCCCTACAGAGAAATATCTGCTTCTAAAACCAAAACGGAGCTATCTAACTGAATGGTTGTCAATGTGTGCATTCAGCTGACAAAGTTAAACTCACGTGTGGATTCAGCGGTTTGCAAACCCTTTCTGTGCAAAATCCCAAAACCGGCATTTCCAGCCCAATGCCGGCATACGTACGAAACAGCAGTAAACTTCGTCTAAAACTCAGGAGAAACGTTTCCTTGAAACTGCTCTGCTGTGCGTTCATTCACCTGAGAGAGTTGAATCCATGTTGAGATTCAGCGAGTCAGAGACACGTTTCTCTAGGAGCTGCGTTGGGATATTCCCGAGTGAATGGGACCAAAGGCTTTACAGAGAAATATCTACTTCTAACACCAGAACGGAGCTATCTAACTGAATGGTTGTCAATATGTGCATTCAACTGACGGAGGTAAACTCACGTGTGGATTCAGCGGTTTGCAAACCCTTTCTGTGCAAAATCCCAAAACCGGCATTTCCAGCCCAATGCCGTCATACGTACGAAACAGCAGTAAACTTCGTCTAAAACTCAGGAGAAACGTTTCCTTGAAACTGCTCTGCTGTGCGTTCGTCCACCTGAGAGAGTTGAATCTATTTTGAGATTCAACGAGTCAGAAACACGTTTCTTCTAGGAGCTGTGTTGAGACATTCCCGATTGAATTGGACCAAAGGCTGTACAGAGAAATATGTGCTTCTAAAACCAAAATGGAGCTATCCAACTGAATGGTTGCCAATGTGTGCATTCAACTGACGGAGTGGATTCAGCGGTTTGCAAACACTTTCTGTACAGAATCCCAAAACCGGCATTTCCAGCCCAATGCCGGCATACGTGCGAAACAGCAGTAAACTTCGTCTAAAACTCAGGATAAACGTTTCCTTGAAACTGCTCGGCTGTGCGTTCGTTCACCTAAGAGAGTTGAATCTATGCTGATATTCAGCGAGTCAGAAACAGGTTTCTTCCAGGAGCTGCGTTGGGATATTCCCGAGTGAATGGGATCATAGGCTGTACAGAGAAATATCTGCTTCTAAAACCAAAATGGAGCTATCTAACTGAATGGTTGTCAATGTGTGCATTCAGCTGACAGAGTTAAACTCACCTGTGGATTCAGCGGTTTGCAAACCCTTTCTGTGCATAATCCCAAAACCAGCATTTCCAGCCCAATGCCGGCATACGTACGAAACAGCAGTAAACTTCGTCTAAAACTCAGGAGAAACGTTTCCTTGAAACTGCTCTGCTGTGCGTTCATTCACCTGAGAGAGTTGAATCCATGTTGAGATTCAGCGAGTCAGAGACACGTTTCTCTAGGAGCTGCGTTGGGATATTCCCGAGTGAATGGGACCAAAGGCTGTACAGAGAAATATCTACTTCTAAAACCAGAACGGAGCTATCTAACTGAATGGTTGTCAATATGTGCATTCAACTGACGGAGGTAAACTCACGTGTGGATTCAGCGGTTTGCAAAACCTTTCTGTGCAGAATCGCAAAACGGGAATTTCCAGCCCAATGCCGTCATACGTACGAAACAGCAGTAAACTTCGTCTAAAACTCAGGAGAAACGTTTCCTTGAAACTGCTCTGCTGTGCGTTCATTCACCTGAGAGAGTTCAATCCATGTTGAGATTCACCGAGTCAGAAACACGTTTCTCTAGGATCTGTGCTGGGTTATTCACGAGTGAATGGAACCATAGACTGTACAGAGAAACATCTGCTTCTAAAACCAAAACGGAGCTATCTAACTGAATGGTTGTCAATGTGTGCATTCAACTGACGGAGTTACACTCACGTGTGGATTCAGCGGTTTGCAAAGACTTTCTGCGCAGATTCCCAAAACCGGCATTTCCAGCCCAATGCCATCATACATACGAAACAGCAGTAAAATTCGTCTGAAACTGAGAAGAAACGTTTCCTTGAAGCTGCTCGGCTGTGCGTTCGTTCACCTAAGAGAGTTGAATCTATGTTGAGATTCAGCGAGTCAAAAACCCGTTTCTTCTAGGAGCTGCATTGGGATATTCCCGAGTGAATGGGATCATAGGCTGTACAGAGAAATATCTGCTTCTAAAACCAAAACGGAGCTATATCACTGAATAGTTGTCAATGTGTGCATTCAGATGACAGAGTTAAACTCACGTGTGGATTCAGCGGTTTGCAAACCCTTTCTGTGCAGAATCCCAAAACCGGCATTTCCAGCCCAAAGCCGGCATACGTACGAAACAGCAGTAAACTTCGTCTAAAACTCAGGAGAAACGTTTCCTTGAAACTGCTCTGCTGTGCGTTCATTCACCTAAGAGAGTTGAATCTATGTTGAGATTCGACGAGTCAGAAACACGTTTCTTCTAGGAGCTGTGTTGAGACATTCCCGATTGAATTGGACCAAAGGCTGTACAGAGAAATATCTGCTTCTAAAACCAAAATGGAGCTATCTAACTGAATGGTTGTCATTGTGGGCATTCAACTGACGGAGTTAAACTCACGTGTGGATTCAGCGGTTTGCAAACACTTTTTGTGCAGAATCCCAAAACCGGCATTTGCAGCCCAATGCCGGCATACGTACGAAACAGCAGTAAACTTCGTCTAAAACTCAGGAGAAACGTTTCCTTGAAACTGTTCGGCTGTGCGTTCGTTCACCTAAGAGAGTTGAATCTATGCTGATATTCAGCGAGTCAGAAATAGGTTTCTTCTAGGATCTGCGTTGGGATATTCCCGAGTGAATGGGACCATAGGCTGTACAGAGAAATATCTGCTTTTAAAACCCAAACAGAGCTATCTAACTGAATGGTTGTCAATGTGTGCATTCAACTGACGGAGTTAAACTCACGTGTGGATTCAGCGGTTTGCAAACAGTTTCTGTGCACAATCGCAAAACCGGCATTTCCAGCCTAATGCCGTCATACGTACGAAACAGCAGTAAACCTCGTCTAAAACTCAGGAAAAACGTTTCCTTGAAACTGCTCGGCTGTGCGTTCGTTCACCTAAGAGAGTTGAATCTATGTTGAGATTCAGCGATGCAGAAACACGTTTCTTCGAGGAGCTGCGTTGGAATATTCCCGAGTGAATGGGACCATAGTCTTTACAGAGAAATATCTGCTCCTAAAACCAAAACGGAGACATCCAACTGACTGATTGTCCATGTGTGCATTCAAATTACAGAGTTAAACTAACGTGTGGAATCAGCGGTTTGCAAACCCTTTCTGTGCAGAATCCCATAACCGGCATTTCCAGCCCAATGCCGTCATACGTACAAAACAGCAGTAAACTTCGTCTAAAACTCAGGAGACACGATTCCATGAAACTGCTCGGCTGTGCGTTCATTGACCTAAGAGAGTTGAATCTATGTTGAGATTCAGCGAGTCAGAAACACGTTTCTTCTAGGAGTTGCGTTGAGATTTTCCCGAGTGAATGGGACCATAGTCTGTACAGAGAAATATCTGCTTCTAAAACCAAAAGGGAGCTATCTAACTGAATGGTTGTCAATGTGTGCATTCAACTGACGGAGTTAATTTCACGTGTGGATTCATTGGTTTGCAAACCCGTTCTGTGCAGAATCCCAAAACCGGCATTTCCAGCCCAATGCCATCATGCGTACGAAACAGCAGTAAACTTCGTCTAAAACTCAGGAGAAACGTTTCCTTGAAACTGCTCGGTTGTGCGTTCGTTCATCTAAGAGAGTTGAATCTATGCTGATATTCAGCGAGTCAGAAACAGGTTTCTTCTAGGAGCTGCGTTGGGATATTCCCGAGTGAATGGGACCATAGGCAGTACAGAGAAATATCTGCTTTTAAAACCCAAACGGAGCTATCTAACTGAATGGTTGTCAATGTGTGCATTCAACTGACGGAGTTAAACTCATGTGTGGATTCAGCGGTTTGCAAACCCTTTCTGTGTAGAATCGCAAAACCGGCATTTCCAGCCCAATGCCGTCATACGTACGAAACAGCAGTAAACTTCTTCTAAAACTCAGGAGAAACGTTTCCTTGAAACTGCTCGGCTGTGCGTTCGTTCACCTAAGAGAGTTGAATCTATGTTGAGATTCAGCGATGCAGAAACACGTTTCTTCTAGGAGCTGCGTTGGGATATTCCCGAGTGAATGGGACCATAGGCTGTACAGAGAAACATCTGCTTCTAAAACCAAAACGGAGCTATCTAACTGAATGGTTGTCAATGTGTGCATTCAACTGACGGAATTACACTCACGTGTGGATTCAGCGGTTTGCAAAGACTTTCTGTGCAGAATCCCAAAACCGGCATTTCTAGCCCAATGCCGTCATACATACGAAACAGCAGTAAAATTCGTCTAAAACTCAGGAGAAAGATTTCCTTGAAACTGCTCGGCTGTGCGTTCGTTCACCTAAGAGAGTTGAAACTATGTTGAGATTCAGCGAGTCAAAAACACGTTTCTTCTAGGAGCTGCATTGGGATATTCCCGAGTGAATGGGACCATAGGCTGTACAGAGAAATATCTGCTTCTAAAACCAAAACGGAGCTATCTAACTGAATGGTTGTCAATGTGTGCATTCAGGTGACAGAGTTAAACTCACGTGTGGATTCAGCGGTTTGCAAACGCTTTCTGTGCAGAATCCCAAAACCGGCATTTCCAGCCCAATGCCGGCATACGTACGAAACAGCAGTAAACTTCGTCTAAAACTCAGGAGAAACGTTTCCTTGAAACTGCTCTGCTGTGCGTTCATTCACCTGAGAGAGTTGAATCCACGTTGAGAATCAGCGAGTCAGAAACACGTTTCTCTAGGAGTTGCGTTGGGATATTCCCGAGTGAATGGGACCATAGGCTGTACAGAGAAATATCTGCTTCTAAAACCAAAACGGAGGTATCTAACTGAATGGTTGTCAATGTGTGCATTCAACTGATGGAGTTAAACTCACGTGTTTATTCTGCGGTTTGCAAACCCTTTCTGTGCAGAATCCCAAAACCGGCATTTCCAGCCCTATGCTGGCATACGTACGAAACAGCAGTAAACTTCGTCTAAAACTCAGGAGAAACGATTCCTTGAAACTGCACTGTTGTGTGTTCATTCACCTAAGAGAGTTGAATCTATGTTGAGATTCACCGAGTCAGAAACACGTTTCTTCTAGGAGCTGCATTGGGATATTCACGAGTGAATGGGACCATAGGCTGTACAGAGAAATATCTACTTCTAAAACCAGAACGGAGCTATCTAACTGAATGGTTGTCAATATGTGCATTCAACTGACGGAGGTAAACTCACGTGTGGATTCAGCGGTTTGCAAACCCTTTCTGTGCAAAATCCCAAAACCGGCATTTCCAGCCCAATGCCGTCATACGTACGAAAGAGCAGTAAACTTCGTCTAAAACTCAGGAGAAACGTTTCCTTGAAACTGCTCGGCTGTGCGTTCGTTGACCTAACAGAGTTGAATCTATGTTGAGATTCAACGAGTCAGAAACACGTTTCTTCTAGGAGCTGTGTTGAGACATTCCCGATTAAATTGGACCAAAGGCTGTACAGAGAAATATCTGCTTCTAAAACCAAAATGGAGCTATCTAACTGAATGGTTGTCAATGTGTGCATTCAACTGACGGAGTGGATTCAGCGGTTTGCAAACACTTTCTGTGCAGAATCCCAAAACCGGCATTTCCAGCCCAATGCCGGCATACGTACGAAACAGCAGTAAACTTCGTCTAAAACTCAGGAGAAACGTTTCCTTGAAACTGCTCGGCTGTGCGTTCATTCACCTAAGAGAGTTGAATCTATGCTGATATTCAGGGAGTCAGAAACAGGTTTCTTCTAGGAGCTGTGTTGGGATATTCCCGAGTGAATGGGACCATAGGCTGTACGGAGAAATATATGCTTTTAAAACCAAAACGGAGCTATCTAACTGAATGGTTGTCAATGTGTGCATTCAACTGAAGGAGTTAAACTCACGTGTGGATTCAGCGGTTTGCAAACCCTTTCTGTGCAGAATCCCAAAACCGGCATTTCCAGCCCAATGCCGTCATACGTACGAAACAGCAGTAAACTTCGTCTAAAACTCAGGAGAAACGTTTCCTTGAAACTGCTCGGCTGTGCGTTCGATCACCTAAGACAGTTGAATCTATGTTGAGATTCAGCGATGCAGAAACACGTTTCTTCTAGGAGCTGCGTTGGGATATTCCCGAGTGAATGGGACCATAGGCTGTACAGAGAAATATCTGCTTCTAAAACCAAAACGGAGCCATGCAACTGACTGATTGTCAATGTGTGCATTCAACTGACGGAGTTAAACTCACCTGTGGATTCAGCGGTTTGCAAACACTTTCTGTGCAGAATACCAAAACCGGCATTTCCAGCCTAATGCCGGCATACGTACGAAATAGCAGTAAACTTCGTCTAAAACTCAGGAGAAACGTTTCCTTGAAACTGCTCTGCTGCGCGTTCATTCAACTGAGAGAGTTGAATCCATGTTGAGAATCAGCGAGTCAGAAACACGTTTCTCTAGGAGCTGCATTGGGATATTCCCGAGTGAATGGGACCATAGGCTGTACAGAGAAATATCTGCTTCTAAAGCCAAAACGGAGGTATCTAACTGAATGGTTGTCAATGTGTGCATTCAACTGACGGAGTTAAACTCAAGTGTTTATTCAGCGGTTTGCAAACCCTTTCTGTGCAGAATCCCAAAACCGGTATTTCCAGCCCTATGCCGGCATACGTACGAAACAGCAGTAAACTTCGTCTAAAACTCAGGAGAAACGTTTCCTTGAAGCTGCTCGGCTGTGCGTTCGTTCACCTAAGAGAGTTGAATCTATGTTGAGATTCAGCGAGTCAGAAACAGGATTCTTCTAGGAGCTGCGTTGGGATATTCCCGAGTGAATGGGACCATAGGCTGTACAGAGAAATATCTGCTTCTAAAACCAAAACGGAGCCATCCAACTGACTGATTGTCAATGTGTGCATTCAACTGGCGGAGTTAAACTCACGGGTGGATTCAGCGGTTTGCAAACCCTTTCTGTGCAGAATGCCAAAACCGGCATTTCCAGCCCAATGCCGGCATACGTACGAAACAGCAGTAAACTTCGTCTAAAACTCAGGAGAAACGTTTCCTTGAAACTGCTCTGCTGTGCGTTCATTCACCTGAGAGAGTTGAATCTATGATGAGATTCAGCGAGTCAGAAACACATTTCTTCTAGGAGCTGCGTTGGGATATTGCCGAGTGAATGGGACCTAAGGCTGTACAGAGAAATATCTGCTTCTAAAACCAAAACGGAGCTATCTAACTGAATGGTTGTCAATGTGTGCATTCAACTGATGCAGGTAAACTCACGTGTAGATACAGCGGTTTGCAAACCCTTTCTGTGCAGAATCCCAAAACCGGCATTTCCAGCCCAGTGCCATCATACATACGAAACAGCAGTAAACTTCGTCTAAAACTCAGGAGAAACGTTTCCTTGAAACCCCTCGGCTGTGCCTTCGGTCACCTAAGAGTGTTGAATCTATGTTGAGATTCAGCGAGTCAGAAACACGTTTCTTCTAGGAGCTGCATTGGGATATTCCCGAGTGAATGGGACCATAGGCTGTGCAGAGAAATATCTGCTTCTAAAACCAAAACGGAGCTATCTAACTAAATGGTTGTCAATGTGTGCATTCAACTGATGGAGTTAAACTCACGTGTGGATTCAGCGGTTTGCAAACCCTTTCTGTGCAAAATCCCAAAACCGGCATTTCCAGCCCAATGCCGTCATACGTACGAAACATCTGTAAACTTCGTCTAAAACTCAGGAGAAACGTTTCCTTGAAACTGCTCGGCTGTGCGTTCGGTCACTTAAGAGAGTGGAATCTATGTTGAGATTCAGCGAGTCAGAAACACGTTTCTCTAGGAGCTGCGTTGTGATATTCCCGAGTGAATGGGACCATAGGCTGTACAGAGAAATATCTGCTTCTAAAACCAAAACGGAGCTATCTAACTGAATGGTTGTCAATGTGTGCATTCAAATGACGGAGTTAAACTCACGTGTTTATTCAGCGGTTTGCAAACACTTTCTGTGCAGAATCCCAAAACCGGCATTTCCAGCCCAATGCCATCATACGTACGAAACAGCAGTAAAATTCGTCTAAAACTCAGGAGAAACGTTTCCTTGAAACTGCTCGGCTGTGCGTTCGTTCACCTAAGAGAGTTGAATCTATGTTTATATTCAGCGAGTCAGAAACAGATTTCTTCTAGGAGCTGCGTTGGGATATTCCCGAGTGAATGGGACCATAGGCTGTACAGATAAATATCTGCTTTTAAAACCAAAACGGATCTATCTAACTGAATGGTTGTCAATGTGTGCATTCAACTGACGGAGTTAAACTCACGTGTGGATTCAGCGGTTTGTCAACCCTTTCTGTGCAGAATCCCAAAACCGGCATTTCCAGCCCAATGCCGTCATACGTACGAAACAGCAGTAAACTTCGTCTAAAACTCAGGAGGAAGGTTTCCTTGAATCTGCTAGGCTGTGCGTTCATTCACCTAAGAGAGTTGAATCTATGTTGAGATTCAGCGATGCAGAAACACGTTTCTTCTAGGAGCTGCGTTGGGATATTCCCGAGTGAATGGGACCATAGGCTGTTCAGAGAAATATCTGCTTCTAAAACCAAAACGGAGCCATCTAACTGACTGATTGTCAATGTGTGCATTCAACTGGCGGAGTTAAACTCACGGGTGGATTCAGCGGTTTGCAAACCCTTTCTGTGCAGAATGCCAAAACCGGCATTTCCAGCCCAATGCCGGCATACGTACGAAACAGCAGTAAACTTCGTCTAAAACTCAGGAGAAACGTTTCCTTGAAACTGCTCTGCTGTGCGTTCATTCACCTGAGAGAGTTGAATCCATGATGAGATTCAGCGAGTCAGAAACAAGTTTCTGTAGGAGCTGCATTGTGATATTCCCGAGTGAATGGGACCATACACTGTACAGAGAAATATCTGCTTCTAAAACCAAAACGGAGCTATCTATCTGAATGGTTTTCAATGTGTGCATTCAACTGACGGAGTTACACTCACGTGTGGATTCAGCTGTTTGCAAAGACTTTCTGGGCAGAATCCCAAAACCGGCATTTCCAGCCCAATGCCGTCATACATACGAAACAGCAGTAAAATTCGTCTAAAACTCAGGAGAAACGTTTACTTGAAACGGCTCGGCTGTGCGTTCGTTCACCTAAGAGTGTTGAATATATGTTAAGATTCAGCGAGTCAGAAACACGTTTCTTCTAGGAGCTGCATTGGGATATTCCCGAGTGAATGGGACCATAGGCTGTGCAGAGAAATATCTGCTTCTAAAACCAAAACGGAGCTATCTAACTGAATGGTGGTCAATGTGTGCATTCAGCTGACAGAGTTAAACTCAAGTGTGGATTCAGCGGTTTGCAAACCCTTTCTGTGCAGAATCCCAAAACCCGCATTTACAGCCCAATGCCGGCATACGTACGAAACAGCAGTAAACTTCGTCTAAAACTCAGGAGAAACGTTTCCTTGAAACTGCTCTGCTGTGCACTCATTCACCTGAGAGAGTTGAATCCATGTTGAGATTCAGCGAGTCAGAAACACGTTTCTCTAGGAGCTGCGTTGGGATACTCCCGAGTGAATGGGACCATAGGCTGTACAGAGAAATATCTGCTTCTAAAACCAAAACGGAGCTATCTAACTGAATGGTTGTCAATGTGTGCATTCAACTGATGCAGGTAAACTCACGTGTAGATTCAGCGGTTTGCAAACCCTTTCTGTGCAGAATCCCAAAACCGGCATTTCCAGCCCAGTGCCATCATACATACGAAACAGCAGTAAACTTCGTCTAAAACTCAGGAGAAACGTTTCCTTGAAACCCCTCGGCTGTGCCTTCGGTCACCTAAGAGTGTTGAATCTATGTTGAGATTCAGCGAGTCAGAAACACGTTTCTTCTAGGAGCTGCATTGGGATATTCCCGAGTGAATGGGACCATAGGCTGTGCAGAGAAATATCTGCTTCTAAAACCAAAACGGAGCTATCTAACTGAATGGCTGTCAATGTGTGCATTCAACTGACGGAGTTAAACTCACGTGTGCATTCTGCCGTTTTCAAACCCTTTCTGTGCAGAATCCCAAAACCGACATTTCCAGCCCAATGCCGGCATACGTACGAAACAGCAGTAAACTTCGTCTAAAACTCAGGAGAAACGTTTCCTTGAAACTGCTCTGCTCTTCGTTCGTTCACCTAAGAGAGTTGAATCTATGTTGAGATTCAGCGAGTCAGAAACACGTTTCTTCTAGGAGCTGCGTTGGGATATTCCCGAGTGAATGGGACCTAAGGCTGTACAGAGAAATATCTGCTTCTAAAACCAAAACGTACCTATTTAACTGAATGGTTGTCAATGTGTGCATTCAAGTGACGGAGTTAAACTCACGTGTGGATTCAGCGGTTTGCAAACCCTTTCTGTGCAAAATCCCAAAACCGGCATTTCCAGCCCAATGCCGTCATACGTACGAAACAGCTGTAAACTTCGTCTAAAGCTCAGTAGAAACGTTTCCTTGAAACTGCTCGGCTGTGCGTTCGGTCACTTAAGAGAGTGGAATCTATGTTGAGATTCAGCGAGTCAGAAACACGTTTGTCTAGGAGCTGCGTTGTGATATTCCCGAGTGAATGGGACCATAGGCTGTACAGAGAAATATCTGCTTCTAAAACCAAAATGGAGCTATCTAACTGAATGGTTGTCAATGTGTGCATTCAACTGACGGAGTTAAAGTCACGTGTGGATACAGCGGTTTGCAAACCCTTTCTGTGCAGAATCCCAAAAGCGACATTTCCAGCCCTATGCCGGCATACGTACGAAATAGCAGTAAACGACGTCTAAAACTCAGGAGAATCGTTTCCTTGAAACTGCACTGCTGTGCGTTCATTCACCTAAGAGAGTTGAATCTATGTTGAGATTCAACGAGTCAGAAACACGTTTCTTCTAGGAGCTGCGTTGGGATATTCCCGAGTGAATGGGACCATAGGCTGTACAGAGAAATATCTGCTTCTAAAACCAAAACGGAGCTCTCTAACTGAATGTTTGTCAATGTCTGCATTCAACTGATGGAGTTAAACTCACGTGTGGAATCAGCGGCTGGCCAACGCGTTCTGTGCAGAATCCGAAAACCGGCATTTCCAGCCCAATGTCGGCATACGTACGAAACAGCAGTAAACTTCGTCTAAAACTCAGGAGAAACGTTTCCTTGAAACTGCTCTGCTGTGCGTTCATTCCCCTGAGAGAGTTGAATCCATGTTGAGATTCAGCGGGTCAGAAACACGTTTCTCTAGGAGCTGCGTTGTGATATTCCCGAGTGAATGGGACCATAGGCTGTACAGAGAAATATCTGCTTCTAAAACCAAAACGGAGCTATCTAACTGAATGGTTGTCAATGTGTGCATTCAAATGACGGGGTTAAACTCACGTGTGGATTCAGCGGTTTTCAAACCCTTTCTGTGCAGAATCCCAAAACCGGCATTTCCAGCCCAATGCCGTCATACGTACGAAACAGCAGTAAACTTCGTCTAAAACTCAGGAGAAACGTTTCCTTGAAACTGCTCGGCTGTGCATTCGTTCACCTAAGAGTGTTGAATCTATGTTGAGATTCAGCGAGTCAGAAACACGTTTCTTCTAGGAGCTGCGTTGGGAAATTCACGAGTTAATGGGACCATAGGCTGTACAGAGAAATATCAGCTTCTAAAACCAAAAAGGAGCTATCTAACTGACTGGTTGTCAATGTGTGCGTTCAACTGGCGGAGTTAAACTCACGTGTGGATTCAGCGGTTTGCAAACCCTTTCTGTGCAGAATCCCAACACCGGCATTTCCAGCCCAATGCCGGCATACGTACGAAACAGCAGTAAACTTCGTCTAAAACTCAGGAGAAACGTTTCCTTGAAATTGCTCTGCTGTGCATTCATTCACCTGAGAGACTTGAATCCATGTTGAGATTCAGCGAGTCAGAAACACGTTTCTCTAGGAGCTGCGTTGGGATATTCCCGAGTGAATGGGACCATAGGCTGTACAGAGAAATATCTACTTCTAAAACCAAAACGGAGCTATCTAACTAAATGGTTGTCAATGTGTGCATTCAACTGATGGAGTTAAACTCACGTGTGGATTCAGCGGTTTGCAAACCCTTTCTGTGCAAAATCCCAAAACCGGCATTTCCAGCCCAATGCCGTCATACGTACGAAACATATGTAAACTTCGTCTAAAACTCAGGAGAAACGTTTCCTTGAAACTGCTCGGCTGTGCGTTCGGTCACTTAAGAGAGTGGAATCTATGTTGAGATTCAGCGAGTCAGAAACACGTTTCTCTAGGAGCTGCGCTGTGATATTCCCGAGTGAATGGGACCATAGGCTGTACAGAGAAATATCTGCTTCTAAAACCAAAACAGAGCTATCTAACTAAATGGTTGTCAATGTGTGCATTCAACTGACGGAGTTAAAGTCACGTGTGGATACAGCGGTTTGCAAACCCCTTCTGTGCAGAATCCCAATACCGGCATTTCCAGCCCTATGCCGGCATACGTACAAAATAGCAGTAAACGACGTCTAAAACCCAGGAGAATCGTTTCCTTGAAACTGCACTGCTGTGCGTTCATTCACCTAAGAGAGTTGAATCTATGTTCAGATTCAACGAGTCAGAAACACGTTTCTTCTAGGAGCTGCGTTGGGATATTCCCGAGTGAATGGGACCATAGACTGTACGGAGAAATATATGCTTTTAAAACCAAAACGGAGCTATCTAACTGAATGGTTGTCAATGTGAGCATTCAACTGAAGGAGTTAAACTCACGTGTGGATTCAGCGGTTTGCAAACACTTTCTGTGCAGAATCCCAAAACCGGCATTTCCAGCCCAATGCCGTCATACGTACGAAACAGCAGTAAAGTTCGTCTAAAACTCAGGAGAAACGTTTCCTTGAAACTGCTCGGATGTGCGTTCGTTCATCTAAGAGAGTTGAATCTATGCTGATATTCAGCGAGTCAGAAACAGGTTTCATCTAGGAGCTGCGTTGGGATATTCCCGAGTGAATGGGACCATAGGCTGTACGGAGAAATATCTGCTTTTAAAACCAAAACGGAGAAATCTAACTGAATGGTGGTCAATGTGTGCATTCAACTGAAGGAGTTAAACTCACGTGTGGATTCAGCGGGTTGCAAACCGTTTCTGTGCAGAATCCCAAAACCGGCATTTCCAGCCCAATGCCGTCATACGTACGAAACAGCAGTAAACTTCGTCTAAAACTCAGGAGAAACGTTTCCTTGAAACTGCACTGTTGTGTGTTCATTCACCTAAGAGAGTTGAATCTATGTTGAAATTGACCGAGTCAGAAACACGTTTCTTCTAGGAGCTGCGTTGGGATATTCAAGAGTGAATGGGACCATAGGCTGTACAGAGAAATATCTGCTTCTAAAACCAAAACGGAGCCATGCAACTGACTGATTGTCAATGTGTGCATTCAACTGACGGAGTTACACTCACGAGTGGAATCAGCGGTTTGCAAAGACTTACTGTGCAGAATCCCAAAACCGGCATTTCTAGCCCAACGCCGTGATACATACGAAACAGCAGTAAAATTCGTCTAAAACTCAGGAGAAACGTTTCCTTGAAACTGCTCGGCTGTGCGTTCGATCACCTAAGACAGTTGAATCTATTTAGAGATTCAGCGAGTCAGAAAAACGTTTCTTCTAGGAGCTGCATTGGGATATTCCCGAGTGAATGGGACCATAGGCCGTACAGAGAAATATCTGCTTCTAAAACCAAAACGGAGGTATCTAACTGAATGGTTGTCAATGTGTGCATTCAACTGACGGAGTTAAACTCACGTGTGGATTCAGCGGTTTCCAAACCCTTTCTGTGCAGAATCCCAAAACCGGCATTTCCAGCCCAATGCCGTCATACGTACGAAAGAGCAGTAAACTTCGTCTATAACTCAGGAGAAACGTTTCCTTGAAACTGCTCTGCTGTGCGTTCGTTCACCTGAGAGAGTTGAATCTATGTTGAGATTCAACGAGTCAGAAACACGTTTCTTCTAGGAGCTGTGTTGAGACATTCCCGATTGAATTGGACCAAAGGCTGTACAGAGAAATATCTGCTTCTAAAACCAAAATGGAGCTATCTAACTGAATGGATGTCAATGTGTGCATTCAACTGACGGAGTGGATTCAGCGGTTTGCAAACACTTTCTGTGCAGAATCCCAAAACCGGCATTTCCAGGACAATGCCGGCATACGTACGAAACAGCAGTAAACTTCGTCTAAAACTCAGGAGAAACGTTTCCTTGAAACTGCTCGGCTGTGCCTTCGTTCACCTAAGACAGTTGAATCTATGTTGAGATTCAGCGATGCAGAAACACGTTTCTTCTAGGAGCTGCGTTGGGATATTCCCGAGTGAATGGGACCATAGGCTGTACGGAGAAATATATGCTTTTAAAACCAAAACGGAGCTATCTAACTGAATGGTTGTCAATGTGTGCATTCAACTGAAGGAGTTAAACTCACGTGTGGATTCAGCGGTTTGCAAACCCTTTGTGTGCAGAATCCCAAAACCGGCATTTCCAGCCCAATGCCGGCATACGTACGAAACAGCAGTAAAGTTCGTCTAAAACTCAGGAGAAACGTTTCCTTGAAACTGCTCGGCTGTGCGTTCGTTCACCTAAGACAGTTGAATCTATGTTGAGATTCAGCGATGCAGAAACACGTTTCTTCTAGGAGCTGCGTTGGGATATTCCCGAATGAATGGGACCATAGGCTGTACAGAGAAATATCTGCTTCTAAAACCAAAACGGAGCCTTGCAACTGACTGATTGTCAATGTGTGCATTCAACTGACGGAGTTAAACTCACGTGTGGATTCAGCGGTTTGCAAGCACTTTCTGTGCAGAATCCCAAAACCGGCATTTCCAGCCCTATGCCGGCATACGTACGAAACAGCAGTAAACTTCGTCTAAAACTCAGGAGAAACGTGTCCTTGAAACTGCTCTACTGTGCATTCATTCACCTGAGAGAGTTGAATCCATGTTGAGAATCAGCGAGTCAGAAACACGTTTCTCTAGGAGTTGCGTTGGGATATTCCCGAGTGAATGGGACCATAGGCTGTACAGAGAAATATCTGCTTCTAAAACCAAAACGGAGGTATCTAACTGAATGGTTGTCAATGTGTGCATTCAACTGACGGAGTTAAACTCACGTGTTTATTCTGCGGTTTGCAAACCCTTTCTGTGCAGAATCCCAAAACCGGCATTTCCAGCCCTATGCCGGCATACGTACGAAACAGCAGTAAACTCGTCTAAAACTCAGGAGAAACGTTTCCTTGAAACTGCTCGGCTGTGCGTTCGTTCATCTAAGAGAGTTGAATCTATGCTGATATTCAGCGAGTCAGAAACAGGTTTCTTCTAGGAGCTGCGTTGGGATATTCCCGAGTGAATGGGACCATAGGCTGTACAGAGAAATATCTGCTTTTAAAACCAAAACGGAGAAATCTAACTGAATGGTGGTCAATGTGTTCATTCAACTGAAGGAGTTAAACTCACGTGTGGATTCAGCGGGTTGCAAACCCTTTCTGTGCAGAATCCCAAAACCGGCATTTCCAGCCCAATGCCGTCATACGTACGAAACAGCAGTAAACTTCGTCTAAAACTCAGGAGAAACGTTTCCTTGAAACTGCTCAGCTGTGCGTTCGTCCACCTAAGAGAGTTGAATCTATGTTGAGATTCAGCGATGCAGAAACACGTTTCTTCTAGGAGCTTCGTTGGGATATTCCCGAGTGAATGGGACCATAGGCTGTACAGAGAAATATCAGCTTCTAAAACCAAAACGGAGCCATCCAACTGACTGATTGTCAATGTGTGCATTCAACTGACAGAGTTAAACTCACGTGTGGATTCAGCGGTTTGCAAACACTTTCTGTGCAGAATCCCAAAACCGGCATTTCCAGCCCAGTGCCATCATACATACGAAACAGCAGTAAACTTCGTCTAAAACACAGGAGAATCGTTTCCTTGAAACTGCTCGGCTGTGCGTTCGTTCACCTAAGAGATTTCAATCTGTGTTGAGATTCAGCGAGTCTGAAACACGTTTCTCTAGGAGCTGCGTTGGGATATTCCCGAGTGAATGGGACCATAGGCGGTACAGAGAAATATCTGCTTCTAAAAACAAAACGGAGGTATCTAACTGAATGGTTGTCAATGTGTGCATTCAACTGACGGAGTTAAACTCACGTGTGGATTCAGCGGTTTGCAAACCCTTTCTGTGCAGAATCCCAAAACCGGCATTTCCAGCCCAATGCCGGCATACGTACGAAACAGCAGTAAACTTCGTCTAAAACTCAGGAGAAACGTTTCCTTGAAACTGCTCGGCTGTGCGTTCGTTAACCTAAGAGATTTCAATCTATGTTGAGATTCAGCGATGCAGAAACATGTTTCTTCCAGGAGCTGCGCTGGGATATTACCGAGAGAATGGGACCATAGTCTGTACAGAGAAATATCTGCTTCTAAAACCAAAACGGAGCCATCTTACTGACTGATTGTCAATGTGTGCATTCAACTGTCGGAGTTAAACTCACGTGTGGATTCAGCGGTTTGCAAACCCTTTCTGTGCAGAATCCCAAAACCGGCATTTCCAGCCCAATGCCGGCATACGTACGAAACAGCGGTAAACTTCGTCTAAAACTCAGGAGAAACGTTTCCTTGAAACTGCTCTGGTGTGCGTTCATTCACCTGAGAGAGTTGAATCCATGTTGAGATTCAGCGAGTCAGAAACACGTTTCTCTAGGAGCTGCGTTGGGATATTCCCGAGTGAATGGGACAATAGGCTGTACAGAGAAATATCTGCTTCTAAAACCAAAACGGAGCTATCTAACTGAATGGTTGTCAATGTGTGGATTCAACTGACGCAGTTAAACTCACGTGTGGATTCAGCGGTTGGAAACCCTTTCTGTGCAGAATCCCCAAACCGGCATTTGCAGCCCTATGCCGGCATACGTACGAAACAGCAGTAAACGTCGTCCAAAACTCAGGAGAAACGTTTCCTTGAAACTGCTCTGTTGTGTGTTCATTCACCTAAGAGAGTTGAATCTATGCTGAGATTCACCGAGTCAGAAACACGTTTCTTCTAGGAGCTGCGTTGGGATATTCACGAGTGAATGGGCCCGTAGGCTGTGCAGAGAAATATCTGCTTCTAAAACCAAAACGGAGCTATCTAACTGAATGGTTGTCAATATGTGCATTCAACTGATGGGGTTAAACTCACGTGTGGATTCAGCGGTTTGCAAACCCTTTCTGTGCAGAATCCCAAAACCGGCATTTCCAGCCCAGTGCCACCATACATACGAAACAGCAGTAAATTTCGTCTAAAACTCAGGAGAAACGTTTCCTTGAAACTCCTCGGCTGTGCGTTCGTTCACCTAAGAGAGTGGAATCTATGTTGAGATTCAACGAGTCAGAAACACGTTTCTTCTAGTAGATGCATAGGGATATTCCCGAGTGAATGGGACAATAGGGTGTACAGAGAAATATCTGCTTCTAAAACCAAAACGGAGCTATCTAACTGAATGGTTGTCAATGGGTGCATTCAACTGACGCAGTTAAACTCACGTGTGCATTCAGCGGTTTTGCAAACACTTTCTGTGCAGAATCCCAAAACCGGCATTTCCAGCCCAATGACATCATAGGTACGAAACTGCAGTAAACTTCGTGTAAAACTCAGGAGAAACGTTTCCTTGAAACTGCACTGTTGTGTCTTCATTCACCTATGAGAGTTGAATCTATGTTGAGATTCAGCGATTCAGAAACACGTTTCTTCTACGAGCTGCATTGGGATATTCCCGAGTGAATGGGACCATAGGCCGTACAGAGAAATATCTGCTTCTAAAACCAAAACGGAGCTATAGAACTGAATGGTTGTCAATGTGTGCATTCAGCTGACTGAGTTAAACTCACGTGTGGATTCAGCGGTTTGCAAACCCTTTCTGTGCAAAATCCCAAAACAGGCATTTCCAGCCCAATGCCATCATACGTACGAAACAGCAGTAAACTTCGTCTAAAACTCAGGAGAAACGTTTCCTTGAAACTGCTCGGCTGTGCGTTCGTTGACCTAAGAGAGTTGAATCTATGTTGAGATTCAGCGAGTCAGAAACACGTTTCTTCAAGGAGTCGCGTTGGAATATTCCCGAGTGAATGGGACCATAGGCTGTACAGAGAAATATCTGCTTCTAAAACCAAACCGGAGCTATCTAACTGAATGGTTGTCAATGTGTGCATTCAACTTACGGAGTTAATTTCACGTGTGGATTCAGCGGTTTGCAAACCCTTTCTGTGCAGAATCCCAAAACCGGCATTTCCAGCCCAATGCCGTCATACGTACGAAACAGCAGTAAACTTCGTCTAAATCTCAGGAGAAACGTTTCCTTGAAACTGCTCTGCTGTGCGTTCGTTCACCTGAGAGAGTTGAATCTATGTTGAGATTCAGCGAGTCAGAAACACGTTTCTCTAGGAGCTGCGTTGGGATATTCCCGAGTGAAAGGGACCATAGGCTGTACAGAGAAATATCTGCTTCTAAAACCAAAACGGAGCTATCTAACTGAATGGTTGTCAATGGGTGCATTCAACTGACGGAGTTAAACTCACGTGTGGATTCAGCGGTTTGCAAACCCTTACTGTGCAGAATCCCAAAACCGGCATTTCCACTCCAATGCCGGCATACGTACAAAACAGCAGTAAACTTCGTCTAAAACTCAGGAGAAACGTTTCCTTGAAACTGCTCTGCTGTGCGTTCATTCACCTAAGAGAGTTGAATCTATGTTGAGATTCAACGAATCAGAATCACGTTTCTTCTAGGAGCTGTGTTGAGACATTCCCGATTGAATTGGACCAAAGGCTGTACAGAGAAATATCTGCTTCTAAAACCAAAATGGAGCTATCTAACTGAATAGTTGTCAATGTGTGCATTCAACTGACGGAGTTAAACTCACGTGTGGATTCAGCGGTTTGCAAACACTTTCTGTGCAGAATCCCAAAACTGGCAATACCAGCCCAATGCCGGCATACATACGAAACAGCAGTAAACTTCGTCTAAATCTCAGGAGAAACGTTTCCTTGAAACTGCTCGGCTGTGCGTTCGTTCACCTAAGAGAGTTGAATCCATGCTGATATTCAGCGAGTCAGAAATAGGTTTCTTCTAGGAGCTGCGTTGGGATATTCCCGTGTGAATGGGACCATAGTCTGTACAGAGAAATATCTGCTTCTAAAACCAAAACGGAGCCATCCAACTGACTGATTCTCAATGTGTGCATTCAAATTACAGAGTTAAACTCACGTGTGGATTCAGCGGTTTGCAAACCCTTTCTGTGCAGAATCCCAAAACCGGCATTTCCAGCCCAATGCCGTCATACGTACGAAACAGCAGTAAACTTCGTCTAAAACTCAGGAGAAACGTTTCCATGAAACTGCTCGGCTGTGCGTTCATTGACCTAAGAGAGTTGAATCTATGTTGAGATTCAGCGAGTCAGAAACACGTTTCTTCTAGGAGTTGCTTTGGGATATTCCCGAGTGAATGGGACCATAGTCTGTACAGAGAAATATCTGCTTCTAAAACCAAAACGGAGCTATCTAACTGAATGGTTGTCAATGTGTGCATTCACCTGACGGAGTTAATTTCACGTGTGGATTCGGCTGTTTGCAAACCCTTTCTGTGCAGAATCCCAAAACCGGCATTTCTAGCCCAATGCTAACATGCGTACGAAACAGCAGTAAACTTCGTCTAAAACTCAGGAGAAACGTTTCCTTGAAACTGCTCTGCTGTGCGTTCGTTCACCTGAGAGAGTTGAATCTATGTTGAGATTCAGCGAGTCAGAAACACGTTTCTCTAAGAGCTACGTTGGGATATTCCCGAGTGAATGGGACCATAGGCTGCACAGAGAAATATCTGTTTCTAAAACCAAAACGGAGCTATCTAACTGAATGGTTGTCAATGGGTGCATTCAACTGACGGAGTTAAACTCACTTGTGGATTCAGCGGTTTGCAAAACCTTACTGTGCAGAATCCCAAAACCGGCATTTCCACTGCGATGCCGGCATACGTAAAAAACAGCAGTAAACTTCGTCTAAAACTCAGGAGAAACGTTTCCTTGAAACTGCTCTGCTGTGCGTTCATTCACCTAAGAGAGTTGAATCTATGCTGATATTCAGCGAGTCAGAACAGGTTTCTTCTTGGAGCTGCGTTGGGATATTCCCGAGTGAATGGGACCATAGGCTGTACAAAGAAATATCTGCTTTTAAAACCCAAACGGAGCGATCTAACTGAATGGTTGTCAATGTGTGCATTCAACTGACGGAGTTAAACTCACGTGTGGATTCAGCGGTTTGCAAACCCTTTCTGTGCAGAATCGTAAAACCGGCATTTCCAGCCCAATGCCGTCATACGTACGAAACAGCAGTAAACTTCGTCTAAAACTCAGGAGAAACGTTTCCTTGAAACTGCTCGGCTGTGCGTTCGTTCACCTAAGAGAGTTGAATCTATGTTGAGATTCAGCGATGCAGAAACACGTTTCTTCTAGGAGCTGCGTTGAGATATTCCCGAGTGAATGGGACCATAGGCTGTACAGAGAAACATCTGCTTCTAAAACCAAAACGGAGCTATCTAACTGAATGGTTGTCAATGTGTGCATTCAACTGACGGAGTTACAGTCAGGTGTGGATACAGCGGTTTGCAAACCCTTACTGTGCAGAATCCCAAAACCGGCATTTCCACTCCGATGCCGGCATACGTAAAAAACAGCAGTAAACTTCGTCTAAAACTCAGCAGAAACGTTTCCTTGAAACTGCTCTGCTGTGCGTTCATTCACGTAAGAGAGTTGAATCTATGCTGATATTCAGCGAGTCAGAAACAGGTTTCTTCTAGGAGCTGCGTTGGGATATTCCCGAATGAATGGGACCATAGTCTGTACAGAGAAATATCTGCTTCTAAAACCAAAACGGAGCCATCCAACTGACTGATTTTCAATGTGTGCATTCAAATTACAGAGTTAAACTCACGTGTGGATTAAGCGGTTTGCAAAATCTTTCTGTGTAGAATCCCAAAACCGGCATTTCCAGCCCAATGCCGTCATACGTACGAAACAGCAGTAAACTTCGTCTAAAACTCAGGAGAAACGTTTCCATGAAACTGCTCGGCTGTGCGTTCGTTGACCTAAGAGAGTTGAATCTATGTTGAGATTCAGCGAGTCAGAAACACGTTTCTTCTAGGAGTTTCTTTGGGATATTCCCGAGTGAATGGGACCATAGTCTGTACAGAGAAATATCTGCTTCTAAAACCAAAACGGAGCTATCTAACTGAATGGTTGTCAATGTGTGCATTCAACTGACGGAGTTAATTTCCCGTGTGGATTCGGCGGTTTGCAAACCCTTTCTGTGCAGATTCCCAAAACCGGCATTTCCAGCCCAATGCCAACATGAGTACGAAACAGCAGTAAACTTCGTCTAAAACTCAGGAGAAACGTTTCCTTGAAACTGCTCTGCTGTGCGTTCGTTCACCTGAGAGAGTTGAATCTATGTTGAGATTCAGCGAGTCAGAAACACGTTTCTCTAGGAGCTGCGTTGGGATATTCTAAAACCAAAACGGAGCTATCCAACTGAATGGTTGTCAATGGGTGTATTCAACTGACGGAGGTAAACTCACGTGTGGATTCAGCGGTTTGCAAACCCTTTCTGTGCAGAATCGCAAAACCGGCATTTCCAGCCCAATGCCGTCATACGTACGAAACAGCAGTAAACTTCGTCTAAAACTCAGGAGAAACGTTTCCTTGAAACTGCTCGGCTGTACGTTCGTTCACCTAAGAGAGTTGAATCTATGTTGAGATTCAGCGATGCAGAAACACGTTTCTTCTAGGAGCTGCGTTGGGATATTCCCGAGTGAATGGGACCATAGGCTGTACAGAGAAATATCTGCTTCTAAAACCAAAACGGAGCCATCCAACAGACTGATTGTCAATGTGTGCATTCAACTGACGGAGTTAAACTCACGTGTGGATTCAGCGGTTTGCAAACCCTTTCTGTGCAGAATCCCAAAACCGGCATTTCCAGCCCAATGCCGTCATACGTACGAAACAGCAGTAAACTTCGTCTAAATCTCAGCAGAAACGTTTCCTTGAAACTGCTCTGCTGTGCGTTCGTTCACCTGAGAGAGTTGAATCTATATTGAGATTCAACGAGTCAGAAACACGTTTCTTCTAGGAGCTGTGTTGAGACATTCCCGATTGAATTGGACCAAAGGCTGTACATAGAAATATCTGCTTCTAAAACCAAAATGGAGCTATCTAACTGAATGGTTGTCAATGTGTGCATTCAACTGACGGAGTGGATTCAGCGGTTTGCAAGCACTTTCTGTGCAGAATCCCAAAACCGGCATTTCCAGCCCAATGCCGGCATACGTACGAAACAGCAGTAAACTTCGTCTAAAACTCAGGAGAAACGTGTCCTTGAAACTGCTCTACTGTGCGTTCATTCACCTGAGAGAGTTGAATCCATGTTGAGAATCAGCGAGTCAGAAACACGTTTCTCTAGGAGTTGCGTTGGGATATTCCCGAGTGAATGGGACCATAGGCTGTACAGAGAAATATCTGCTTCTAAAACCAAAACGGAGGTATCTAACTGAATGGTTGTCAATGTGTGCATTCAACTGACGGAGTTAAACTCACGTGTTTATTCTGCGGTTTGCAAACCCTTTCTGTGCAGAATCCCAAAACCGGCATTTCCAGCCCTATGCCGGCATACGTACGAAACAGCAGTAAACTTCGTCTACAACTCAGGAGAAACGTTTCCTTGAAACTGCACTGTTGTGTGTTCATTCACCTAAGAGAGTTGAATCTATGTTGAGATTGACCGAGTCAGAAACACGTTTCTTCTTGGAGCTGCGTTGGGATATTCACGAGTGAATGGGACCATAGGCTGTACAGAGAAATATCTGCTTCTAAAACCAAAAGGGAGCTATCTAACTGAATGGTTGTCAATGTGTGCATTCAACTGACGGAGTTACACTCACGTGTGGATTCAGCGGTTTGCAAAGACTTTCTGTGCAGAGTCCCAAAACCGGCATTTCCAGCCCAACGCCGTCATACATACGAAACAGCAGTAAAATTCGTCTAAAACTCAGGAGAAACGTTTCCTTGAAACTGCTCGGCTGTGCGTTCGATCACCTAAGACAGTTGAATCTATGTTGAGATTCAGCGATTCAGAAACACGTTTCTTCTAGGAGCTGCATTGGGATATTCCCGAGTGAATGGGACCATAGTCCGTACAGAGAAATATCTGCTTCTAAAACCAAAACGGAGCTATCTAACTGAATGGTTGTCAATGTGGGCATTCAACTGACGGAGTGGATTCAGCGGTTTGCAAACACTTTCTGTGCAGAATCCCAAAACCGGCATTTCCAGCCCAATGCCGGCATACGTACGAAACAGCAGTAAACTTCGTCTAAAACTCAGGGGAAACGTTTCCTTGAAACTGCTCGGCTGTGCGTTCGTTCACCTAAGACAGTTGAATCTATGGTGAGATTCAGCGATGCAGAAACACGTTTCTTCTAGGAGCTGCGTTGGGATATTCCCGAGTGAATGGGACCATAGACTGTACGGAGAAATATATGCTTTTAAAACCAAAACGGAGCTATCTAACTGAATGGTTGTCAATGTGAGCATTCAACTGAAGGAGTTAAACTCACGTGTGGATTCAGCGGTTTGCAAACACTTTCTGTGCAGAATCCCAAAACCGGCATTTCCAGCCCAATGCCGTCATACGTACGAAACAGCAGTAAAGTTCGTCTAAAACTCAGGAGAAACGTTTCCTTGAAACTGCTCGGATGTGCGTTCGTTCACCTAAGACAGTTGAATCTATGTTGAGATTCAGCGATGCAGAAACACGTTTCTTCTAGGAGCTGCGTTGGGATATTCCCGAGTGAATGGGACCATAGGCTGTACAGAGAAATATCTGCTTCTAAAACCAAAACGGAGCCATGCAACTGACTGATTGTCAATGTGTGCATTCAACTGACGGAGTTAAACTCACGTGTGGATTCAGCGGTTTGCAAACACTTTCTGTGCAGAATCCCAAAACGGGCATTTCCAGCCCAATGCCGGCATACGTACGAAACAGCAGTAAACTTCGTCTAAAACTCAGGAGAAACGTTTCCTTGAAACTGCTCGGCTGTGCATTCATTCACCTGAGAGAGTTGAATCCATGTTGAGAATCAGCGAGTCGGAAACACGTTTCTCTAGGAGCTGCGTTGGGACATTCCCGAGTGAATGGGACCATAGGCTATACAGAGAAATATCTGCTTCTAAAACCAAAACGGAGGTATCTAACTGAATGGTTGTCAATGTGTGCATTCAACTGACGGAGTTAAACTCACGTGTGGATTCAGCGGTTTCCAAACCCTTTCTGTGCAGAATCCCAAAACCGGCATTTCCAGCCCAATGCCGTCATACGTACGAAAGAGCAGTAAACTTCGTCTATAACTCAGGAGAAACGTTTCCTTGAAACTGCTCTGCTGTGCGTTCGTTCACCTGAGAGAGTTGAATCTATGTTGAGATTCAACGAGTCAGAAACACGTTTCTTCTAGGAGCTGTGTTGAGACATTCCCGATTGAATTGGACCAAAGGCTGTACAGAGAAATATCTGCTTCTAAAACCAAAATGGAGCTATCTAACTGAATGGATGTCAATGTGTGCATTCAACTGACGGAGTGGATTCAGCGGTTTGCAAACACTTTCTGTGCAGAATCCCAAAACCGGCATTTCCAGGACAATGCCGGCATACGTACGAAACAGCAGTAAACTTCGTCTAAAACTCAGGAGAAACGTTTCCTTGAAACTGCTCGGCTGTGCGTTCGTTCACCTAAGACAGTTGAATCTATGTTGAGATTCAGCGATGCAGAAACACGTTTCTTCTAGGAGCTGCGTTGGGATATTCCCGAGTGAATGGGACCATAGGCTGTACGGAGAAATATATGCTTTTAAAACCAAAACGGAGCTATCTAACTGAATCGTTGTCAATGTGTGCATTCAACTGAAGGAGTTAAACTCACGTGTGGATTCAGCGGTTTGCAAACCCTTTCTGTGCAGAATCCCAAAACCGGCATTTCCAGCCCAATGCCGGCATACGTACGAAACAGCAGTAAAGTTCGTCTAAAACTCAGGAGAAACGTTTCCTTGAAACTGCTCGGATGGACGTTTGTTCACCTAAGACAGTTGAATCTATGTTGAGATTCAGCGATGCAGAAACACATTTCTTCTAGGAGCTGCGTTGGGATATTCCCGAGTGAATGGGACCATAGGCTGTACAGAGAAATATCTGCTTCTAAAACCAAAACGGAGCCATGCAACTGACTGATTGTCAATGTGTGCATTCAACTGACGGAGTTAAACTCACGTGTGGATTCAGCGGTTTGCAAACCCTTTCTGTGCAGAATCCCAAAACGGGCATTTCCAGCCCAATGCCGGCATACGTACGAAACAGCAGTAAACTTCGTCTAAAACTCAGGAGAAACGTTTCCTTGAAACTGCTCGGCTGTGCGTTCGTTCACCTAAGACAGTTGAATCTATGTTGAGATTCAGCGATGCAGAAACACGTTTCTTCTAGGAGCTGCGTTGGGATATTCCCGAATGAATGGGACCATAGGCTGTACAGAGAAATATCTGCTTCTAAAACCAAAACGGAGCCATGCAACTGACTGATTGTCAATGTGTGCATTCAACTGACGGAGTTAAACTCACGTGTGGATTCAGCGGTTTGCAAACACTTTCTGTGCAGAATCCCAAAACCGGCATTTCCAGCCCAATGCCGGCATACGTACGAAACAGCAGTAAACTTCGTCTAAAACTCAGGAGAAACGTGTCCTTGAAACTGCTCTACTGTGCGTTCATTCACCTGAGAGAGTTGAATCCATGTTGAGAATCAGCGAGTCAGAAACACGTTTCTCTAGGACTTGCGTTGGGATATTCCCGAGTGAATGGGACCATAGGCTGTACAGAGAAATATCTGCTTCTAAAACCAAAACGGAGGTATCTAACTGAATGGTTGTCAATGTGTGCATTCAACTGACGGAGTTAAACTCACGTGTTTATTCTGCGGTTTGCAAACCCTTTCTTTGCAGAATCCCAAAACCGGCATTTCCAGCCCTATGCCGGCATACGTACGAAACAGCAGTAAACTTCGTCTAAAACTCAGGAGAAACGTTTCCTTGAAACTGCACTGTTGTGTGTTCATTCACCTAAGAGAGTTGAATCTATGTTGAGATTGACCGAGTCAGAAACACGTTTCTTCTTGGAGCTGCGTTGGGATGTTCACGAGTGAATGGGACCATAGGCTGTACAGAGAAATATCTGCTTCTAAAACCAAAACGCAGCTATGTAACTGAATGGTTGTCAATGCGTGCATTCAACTGACGGAGTTAATTTCACGTGTGGATTCAGCGGTTTGCAAACCCTTTCTGTGCAGAATCACAAAACCGGCATTTCCAGCCCAATGCCGTCATACGTACGAAAGAGCAGTAAACTTCGTCTAAAACTCAGGAGAAACGTTTCCTTGAAACTGCTCTGCTGTGCGTTCGTTCACCTGAGAGAGTTGAATCTATGTTGAGATTCAACGAGTCAGAAACACGTTTCTTCTAGGAGCTGTGTTGAGACATTCCCGATTGAATTGGACCAAAGGCTGTACAGAGAAATATCTGCTTCTAAAACCAAAATGGAGCTATCTAACTGAATGGTTGTCAATGTGGGCATTCAACTGACGGAGTGGATTCAGCGGTTTGCAAACACTTTCTGTGCAGAATCCCAAAACCGGCATTTCCAGCCCTATGCCGGCATACGTACGAAACAGCAGTAAACTTCGTCTAAAACTCAGGAGAAACGTTTCCTTGAAACTGCTCGGCTGTGCGTTCGTTCACCTAAGACAGTTGAATCTATGGTGAGATTCAGCAATGCAGAAACACGTTTCTTCTAGGAGCTGCGTTGGGATATTCCCGAGTGAATGGGACCATAGACTGTACGGAGAAATATATGCTTTTAAAACCAAAACGGAGCTATCTAACTGAATGGTTGTCAATGTGAGCATTCAACTGAAGGAGTTAAACTCACGTGTGGATTCAGCGGTTTGCAAACACTTTCTGTGCAGAATCCCAAAACCGGCATTTCCAGCTCAATGCCGTCATACGTACGAAAGAGCAGTTAACTTCGTCTAAATCTCAGGAGAAACGTTTCCTTGAAACTGCTCTGCTGTGCGTTCGTTCACCTGAGAGAGTTGAATCTATGTTGAGATTCAACGAGGCAGAAACACGTTTCTTCTAGGAGCTGTGTTGAGACATTCCCGATTGAATTGGACCAAAGGCTGTACAGAGTAATATCTGCTTCTAAAACCAAAATGGAGCTATCTAACTGAATGGTTGTCAATGTGGGCATTCAACTGACGGAGTGGATTCAGCGGTTTGCAAACACTTTCTGTGCAGAATCCCAAAACCGGCATTTCCAGCCCAATGCCGGCATACGTACGAAACAGCAGTAAACTTCGTCTAAAACTCAGGGGAAACGTTTCCTTGAAACTGCTCGGCTGTGCGTTCGTTCACCTAAGACAGTTGAATCTATGGTGAGATTCAGCGATGCAGAAACACGTTTCTTCTAGGAGCTGCGTTGGGATATTCCCGAGTGAATGGGACCATAGACTGTACGGAGAAATATATGCTTTGAAAACCAAAACGGAGCTATCTAACTGAATGGTTGTCAATGTGAGCATTCAACTGAAGGAGTTAAACTCACGTGTGGATTCAGCGGTTTGCAAACACTTTCTGTGCAGAATCCCAAAACCGGCATTTCCAGCCCAATGCCGGCATACGTACGAAACAGCAGTAAAGTTCGTCTAAAACTCAGGAGAAACGTTTCCTTGAAACTGCTCGGATGTGCGTTCGTTCACCTAAGACAGTTGAATCTATGTTGAGATTCAGCGATGCAGAAACACGTTTCTTCTAGGAGCTGCGTTGGGATATTCCCGAGTGAATGGGACCATAGGCTGTACAGAGAAATATCTGCTTCTAAAACCAAAACGGAGCCATGCAACTGACTGATTGTCAATGTGTGCATTCAACTGACGGAGTTAAACTCACGTGTGGATTCAGCGGTTTGCAAACACTTTCTGTGCAGAATCCCAAAACGGGCATTTCCAGCCCAATGCCGGCATACGTACGAAACAGCAGTAAACTTCGTCTAAAACTCAGGAGAAACGTTTCCTTGAAACTGCTCGGCTGTGCATTCATTCACCTGAGAGAGTTGAATCCATGTTGAGAATCAGCGAGTCGGAAACACGTTTCTCTAGGAGCTGCGTTGGGACATTCCCGAGTGAATGGGACCATAGGCTATACAGAGAAATATCTGCTTCTAAAACCAAAACGGAGGTATCTAACTGAATGGTTGTCAATGTGTGCATTCAACTGACGGAGTTAAACTCACGTGTGGATTCAGCGGTTTCCAAACCCTTTCTGTGCAGAATCCCAAAACCGGCATTTCCAGCCCAATGCCGTCATACGTACGAAAGAGCAGTAAACTTCGTCTATAACTCAGGAGAAACGTTTCCTTGAAACTGCTCTGCTGTGCGTTCGTTCACCTGAGAGAGTTGAATCTATGTTGAGATTCAACGAGTCAGAAACACGTTTCTTCTAGGAGCTGTGTTGAGACATTCCCGATTGAATTGGACCAAAGGCTGTACAGAGAAATATCTGCTTCTAAAACCAAAATGGAGCTATCTAACTGAATGGATGTCAATGTGTGCATTCAACTGACGGAGTGGATTCAGCGGTTTGCAAACACTTTCTGTGCAGAATCCCAAAACCGGCATTTCCAGGACAATGCCGGCATACGTACGAAACAGCAGTAAACTTCGTCTAAAACTCAGGAGAAACGTTTCCTTGAAACTGCTCGGCTGTGCGTTCGTTCACCTAAGACAGTTGAATCTATGTTGAGATTCAGCGATGCAGAAACACGTTTCTTCTAGGAGCTGCGTTGGGATATTCCCGAGTGAATGGGACCATAGGCTGTACGGAGAAATATATGCTTTTAAAACCAAAACGGAGCTATCTAACTGAATCGTTGTCAATGTGTGCATTCAACTGAAGGAGTTAAACTCACGTGTGGATTCAGCGGTTTGCAAACCCTTTCTGTGCAGAATCCCAAAACCGGCATTTCCAGCCCAATGCCGGCATACGTACGAAACAGCAGTAAAGTTCGTCTAAAACTCAGGAGAAACGTTTCCTTGAAACTGCTCGGATGGACGTTTGTTCACCTAAGACAGTTGAATCTATGTTGAGATTCAGCGATGCAGAAACACATTTCTTCTAGGAGCTGCGTTGGGATATTCCCGAGTGAATGGGACCATAGGCTGTACAGAGAAATATCTGCTTCTAAAACCAAAACGGAGCCATGCAACTGACTGATTGTCAATGTGTGCATTCAACTGACGGAGTTAAACTCACGTGTGGATTCAGCGGTTTGCAAACACTTTCTGTGCAGAATCCCAAAACGGGCATTTCCAGCCCAATGCCGGCATACGTACGAAACAGCAGTAAACTTCGTCTAAAACTCAGGAGAAACGTTTCCTTGAAACTGCTCGGCTGTGCGTTCGTTCACCTAAGACAGTTGAATCTATGTTGAGATTCAGCGATGCAGAAACACGTTTCTTCTAGGAGCTGCGTTGGGATATTCCCGAATGAATGGGACCATAGGCTGTACAGAGAAATATCTGCTTCTAAAACCAAAACGGAGCCATGCAACTGACTGATTGTCAATGTGTGAATTCAACTGACGGAGTTAAACTCACGTGTGGATTCAGCGGTTTGCAAACACTTTCTGTGCAGAATCCCAAAACCGGCATTTCCAGCCCAATGCCGGCATACGTACGAAACAGCAGTAAACTTCGTCTAAAACTCAGGAGAAACGTGTCCTTGAAACTGCTCTACTGTGCGTTCATTCACCTGAGAGAGTTGAATCCATGTTGAGAATCAGCGAGTCAGAAACACGTTTCTCTAGGACTTGCGTTGGGATATTCCCGAGTGAATGGGACCATAGGCTGTACAGAGAAATATCTGCTTCTAAAACCAAAACGGAGGTATCTAACTGAATGGTTGTCAATGTGTGCATTCAACTGACGGAGTTAAACTCACGTGTTTATTCTGCGGTTTGCAAACCCTTTCTGTGCAGAATCCCAAAACCGGCATTTCCAGCCCTATGCCGGCATACGTACGAAACAGCAGTAAACTTCGTCTAAAACTCAGGAGAAACGTTTCCTTGAAACTGCACTGTTGTGTGTTCATTCACCTAAGAGAGTTGAATCTATGTTGAGATTGACCGAGTCAGAAACACGTTTCTTCTTGGAGCTGCGTTGGGATGTTCACGAGTGAATGGGACCATAGGCTGTACAGAGAAATATCTGCTTCTAAAACCAAAACGCAGCTATATAACTGAATGGTTGTCAATGCGTGCATTCAACTGACGGAGTTAATTTCACGTGTGGATTCAGCGGTTTGCAAACCCTTTCTGTGCAGAATCACAAAACCGGCATTTCCAGCCCAATGCCGTCATACGTACGAAAGAGCAGTAAACTTCGTCTAAAACTCAGGAGAAACGTTTCCTTGAAACTGCTCTGCTGTGCGTTCGTTCACCTGAGAGAGTTGAATCTATGTTGAGATTCAACGAGTCAGAAACACGTTTCTTCTAGGAGCTGTGTTGAGACATTCCCGATTGAATTGGACCAAAGGCTGTACAGAGAAATATCTGCTTCTAAAACCAAAATGGAGCTATCTAACTGAATGGTTGTCAATGTGGGCATTCAACTGACGGAGTGGATTCAGCGGTTTGCAAACACTTTCTGTGCAGAATCCCAAAACCGGCATTTCCAGCCCTATGCCGGCATACGTACGAAACAGCAGTAAACTTCGTCTAAAACTCAGGAGAAACGTTTCCTTGAAACTGCTCGGCTGTGCGTTCGTTCACCTAAGACAGTTGAATCTATGGTGAGATTCAGCAATGCAGAAACACGCTTCTTCTAGGAGCTGCGTTGGGATATTCCCGAGTGAATGGGACCATAGACTGTACGGAGAAATATATGCTTTTAAAACCAAAACGGAGCTATCTAACTGAATGGTTGTCAATGTGAGCATTCAACTGAAGGTGTTAAACTCACGTGTGGATTCAGCGGTTTGCAAACACTTTCTGTGCAGAATCCCAAAACCGGCATTTCCAGCTCAATGCCGTCATACGTACGAAACAGCAGTAAAGTTCGTCTAAAATTCAGGAGAAACGTTTCCTTGAAACTGCTCGGCTGTGCGTTCGTTCACCTAAGACAGTTGAATCTATGTTGAGATTCAGCGATGCAGAAACACGTTTCTTCTAGGAGCTGCGTTGGGATATTCCCGAGTGAAAGGGACCATAGGCTGTACAGAGAAATATCTGCTTCTAAAACCAAAACGGAGCCATGCAACTGACTGATTGTCAATGTGTGCATTCAACTGACGGAGTTAAACTCACGTGTGGATTCAGCGGTTTGCAAACACTTTCTGTGCAGAATCCCAAAACGGGCATTTCCAGCCCAATGCCGGCATACGTACGAAACAGCAGTAAACTTTGTCTAAAACTCAGGGGAAACGTTTCCTTGAAACTGCTCGGCTGTGCGTTCGTTCACCTAAGACAGTTGAATCTATGTTGAGATTCAGCGATGCAGAAACACGTTTCTTCTAGGAGCTGCGTTGGGATATTCCCGAGTGAATGGGACCATAGACTGTACGGAGAAATATATGCTTTTAAAACCTAAACCGAGCTATCTAACTGAATGGTTGTCAATGTGAGCATTCAACTGAAGGAGTTAAACTCACGTGTGGATTCAGCGGTTTGCAAACACTTTCTGTGCAGAATCCCAAAACCGGCATTTCCAGCCCAATGCCGGCATACGTACGAAACAGCAGTAAAGTTCGTCTAAAACTCAGGAGAAACGTTTCCTTGGAACTGCTCGGATGGGCGTTTGTTCACCTAAGACAGTTGAATCTATGTTGAGATTCAGCGATGCAGAAACACGTTTCTTCTAGGAGCTGCGTTGGGATATTCCCGAGTGAATGGGACCATAGGCTGTACAGAGAAATATCTGCTTCTAAAACCAAAACGGAGCCATGCAACTGACTGATTGTCAATGTGTGCATTCAACTGACGGAGTTAAACTCACGTGTGGATTCAGCGGTTTGCAAACACTTTCTGTGCAGAATCCCAAAACGGGCATTTCCATCCCAATGCCGGCATACGTACGAAACAGCAGTAAACTTCGTCTAAAACTCAGGAGAAACGTTTCCCTGAAACTGCTCGGCTGTGCGTTCATTCACCTGAGAGAGTTGAATCCATGTTGAGAATCAGCGAGTCGGAAACACGTTTCTCTAGGAGCTGCGTTGGGATATTCCCGAGTGAATGGGACCATAGGCTGTACAGAGAAATATCTGCTTCTAAAACCAAAACGGAGGTATCTAACTGAATGGTTGTCAATGTGTGCATTCAACTGACGGAGTTAAACTCACGTGTGGATTCAGCGGTTTGCAAACACTTTCTGTGCAGAATCCCAAAACCGGCATTTCCAGCCCTATGCCGGCATACGTACGAAACAGCAGTAAACTTCGTCTAAAACTCAGGAGAAACGTTTCCTTGAAACTGCACTGTTGTGAGTTCATTCACCTAAGAGAGTTGAATCTATGTTGAGATTGACCGAGTCAGAAACACGTTTCTTCTAGGAGCTGCGTTGGGATATTCACGAGTGAATGGGACCATAGGCTGTACAGAGAAATATCTGCTTGTAAAACCAAAACGGAGCCATGCAACTGACTGATTGTCAATGTGTGCATTCAACTGACGGAGTTACACTCACGAGTGGATTCAGCGGTTTGCAAAGACTTTCTGTGCAGAATCCCAAAACCGGCATTTTAGCCCAACGCCGTCATACATACGAAACAGCAGTAAAATTCGTCTAAAACTCAGGAGAAACGTTTCCTTGAAACTGCTCTGGTGTGCGTTCATTCACCTGAGAGAGTTGAATCTATGTAGAGATTCAGCGAGTCAGAAAAACGTTTCTTCTAGGAGCTGCATTGGGATATTCCCGAGTGAATGGGACCATAGGCCGTACAGATAAATATCTGCTTCTAAAACCAAAACGGAGGTATCTAACTGAATGGTTGTCAATGTGTGCATTCAACTGACGGAGTTAAACTCACGTGTGGATTCAGCGGTTTCCAAACCCTTTCTGTGCAGAATCCCAAAACCGGCATTTCCAGCCCAATGCCGTCATACGTACGAAAGAGCAGTAAACTTCGTCTATAACTCAGGAGAAACGTTTCCTTGAAACTGCTCTGCTGTGCGTTCGTTCACCTGAGAGAGTTGAATCTATGTTGAGATTCAACGAGTCAGAAACACGTTTCTTCTAGGAGCTGTGTTGAGACATTCCCGATTGAATTGGACCAAAGGCTGTACAGAGAATTATCTGCTTCTAAAACCAAAATGGAGCTATCTAACTGAATGGATGTCAATGTGTGCATTCAACTGACGGAGTGGATTCAGCGGTTTGCAAACACTTTCTGTGCAGAATCCCAAAACCGGCATTTCCAGCCCAATGCCGGCATACGTACGAAACAGCAGTAAACTTCGTCTAAAACTCAGGAGAAACGTGTCCTTGAAACTGCTCTACTGTGCGTTCATTCACCTGAGAGACTTGAATCCATGTTGAGAATCAGCGAGTCAGAAACACGTTTCTCTAGGACTTGCGTTGGGATATTCCCGAGTGAATGGGACCATAGGCTGTACAGAGAAATATCTGCTTCTAAAACCAAAACGGGGGTATCTAACTGAATGGTTGTCAATGTGTGCATTCAACTGACGGAGTTAAACTCACGTGTTTATTCTGCGGTTTGCAAACCCTTTCTGTGCAGAATCCCAAAACCGGCATTTCCAGCCCTATGCCGGCATACGTACGAAACAGCAGTAAACTTCGTCTAAAACTCAGGAGAAACGTTTCCTTGAAACTGCACTGTTGTGTGTTCATTCACCTAAGAGAGTTGAATCTATGTTGAGATTGACCGAGTCAGAAACACGTTTCTTCTTGGAGCTGCGTTGGGATGTTCACGAGTGAATGGGACCATAGGCTGTACAGAGAAATATCTGCTTCTAAAACCAAAACGCAGCTATCTAACTGAATGGTTGTCAATGCGTGCATTCAACTGACGGAGTTAATTTCACGTGTGGATTCAGCGGTTTGCAAACCCTTTCTGTGCAGAATCCCAAAACCGGCATTTCCAGCCCAATGCCGTCATACGTACGAAACAGCAGTAAACTTCGTCTAAAACTCAGGAGAAACGTTTCCTTGAAACTGCTCGGATGGACGTTTGTTCACCTAAGACAGTTGAATCTATGTTGAGATTCAGCGATGCAGAAACACATTTCTTCTAGGAGCTGCGTTGGGATATTCCCGAGTGAATGGGACCATAGGCTGTACAGAGAAATATCTGCTTCTAAAACCAAAACGGAGCCATGCAACTGACTGATTGTCAATGTGTGCATTCAACTGACGGAGTTAAACTCACGTGTGGATTCAGCGGTTTGCAAACACTTTCTGTGCAGAATCCCAAAACGGGCATTTCCAGCCCAATGCCGGCATACGTACGAAACAGCAGTAAACTTCGTCTAAAACTCAGGAGAAACGTTTCCTTGAAACTGCTCGGCTGTGCGTTCGTTCACCTAAGACAGTTGAATCTATGTTGAGATTCAGCGATGCAGAAACACGTTTCTTCTAGGAGCTGCGTTGGGATATTCCCGAATGAATGGGACCATAGGCTGTACAGAGAAATATCTGCTTCTAAAACCAAAACGGAGCCATGCAACTGACTGATTGTCAATGTGTGAATTCAACTGACGGAGTTAAACTCACGTGTGGATTCAGCGGTTTGCAAACACTTTCTGTGCAGAATCCCAAAACCGGCATTTCCAGCCCAATGCCGGCATACGTACGAAACAGCAGTAAACTTCGTCTAAAACTCAGGAGAAACGTGTCCTTGAAACTGCTCTACTGTGCGTTCATTCACCTGAGAGAGTTGAATCCATGTTGAGAATCAGCGAGTCAGAAACACGTTTCTCTAGGACTTGCGTTGGGATATTCCCGAGTGAATGGGACCATAGGCTGTACAGAGAAATATCTGCTTCTAAAACCAAAACGGAGGTATCTAACTGAATGGTTGTCAATGTGTGCATTCAACTGACGGAGTTAAACTCACGTGTTTATTCTGCGGTTTGCAAACCCTTTCTGTGCAGAATCCCAAAACCGGCATTTCCAGCCCTATGCCGGCATACGTACGAAACAGCAGTAAACTTCGTCTAAAACTCAGGAGAAACGTTTCCTTGAAACTGCACTGTTGTGTGTTCATTCACCTAAGAGAGTTGAATCTATGTTGAGATTGACCGAGTCAGAAACACGTTTCTTCTTGGAGCTGCGTTGGGATGTTCACGAGTGAATGGGACCATAGGCTGTACAGAGAAATATCTGCTTCTAAAACCAAAACGCAGCTATATAACTGAATGGTTGTCAATGCGTGCATTCAACTGACGGAGTTAATTTCACGTGTGGATTCAGCGGTTTGCAAACCCTTTCTGTGCAGAATCACAAAACCGGCATTTCCAACCCAATGCCGTCATACGTACGAAAGAGCAGTAAACTTCGTCTAAAACTCAGGAGAAACGTTTCCTTGAAACTGCTCTGCTGTGCGTTCGTTCACCTGAGAGAGTTGAATCTATGTTGAGATTCAACGAGTCAGAAACACGTTTCTTCTAGGAGCTGTGTTGAGACATTCCCGATTGAATTGGACCAAAGGCTGTACAGAGAAATATCTGCTTCTAAAACCAAAATGGAGCTATCTAACTGAATGGTTGTCAATGTGGGCATTCAACTGACGGAGTGGATTCAGCGGTTTGCAAACACTTTCTGTGCAGAATCCCAAAACCGGCATTTCCAGCCCTATGCCGGCATACGTACGAAACAGCAGTAAACTTCGTCTAAAACTCAGGAGAAACGTTTCCTTGAAACTGCTCGGCTGTGCGTTCGTTCACCTAAGACAGTTGAATCTATGGTGAGATTCAGCAATGCAGAAACACGTTTCTTCTAGGAGCTGCGTTGGGATATTCCCGAGTGAATGGGACCATAGACTGTACGGAGAAATATATGCTTTTAAAACCAAAACGGAGCTATCTAACTGAATGGTTGTCAATGTGAGCATTCAACTGAAGGAGTTAAACTCACGTGTGGATTCAGCGGTTTGCAAACACTTTCTGTGCAGAATCCCAAAACCGGCATTTCCAGCTCAATGCCGTCATACGTACGAAAGAGCAGTTAACTTCGTCTAAATCTCAGGAGAAACGTTTCCTTGAAACTGCTCTGCTGTGCGTTCGTTCACCTGAGAGAGCTGAATCTATGTTGAGATTCAACGAGGCAGAAACACGTTTCTTCTAGGAGCTGTGTTGAGACATTCCCGATTGAATTGGACCAAAGGCTGTACAGAGTAATATCTGCTTCTAAAACCAAAATGGAGCTATCTAACTGAATGGTTGTCAATGTGGGCATTCAACTGACGGAGTGGATTCAGCGGTTTGCAAACACTTTCTGTGCGGAATCCCAAAACCGGCATTTCCAGCCCAATGCCGGCATACGTACGAAACAGCAGTAAACTTCGTCTAAAACTCAGGGGAAACGTTTCCTTGAAACTGCTCGGCTGTGCGTTCGTTCACCTAAGACAGTTGAATCTATGGTGAGATTCAGCGATGCAGAAACACGTTTCTTCTAGGAGCTGCGTTGGGATATTCCCGAGTGAATGGGACCATAGACTGTACGGAGAAATATATGCTTTCAAAACCAAAACGGAGCTATCTAACTGAATGGTTGTCAATGTGAGCATTCAACTGAAGGAGTTAAACTCACGTGTGGATTCAGCGGTTTGCAAACACTTTCTGTGCAGAATCCCAAAACCGGCATTTCCAGCCCAATGCCGTCATACGTACGAAACAGCAGTAAAGTTCGTCTAAAACTCAGGAGAAACGTTTCCTTGAAACTGCTCGGATGTGCGTTCGTTCACCTAAGACAGTTGAATCTATGTTGAGATTCAGCGATGCAGAAACACGTTTCTTCTAGGAGCTGCGTTGGGATATTCCCGAGTGAATGGGACCATAGGCTGTACAGAGAAATATCTGCTTCTAAAACCAAAACGGAGCCATGCAACTGACTGATTGTCAATGTGTGCATTCAACTGACGGAGTTAAACTCACGTGTGGATTCAGCGGTTTGCAAACACTTTCTGTGCAGAATCCCAAAACGGGCATTTCCAGCCCAATGCCGGCATACGTACGAAACAGCAGTAAACTACGTCTAAAACTCAGGAGAAACGTTTCCTTGAAACTGCTCGGCTGTGCATTCATTCACCTGAGAGAGTTGAATCCATGTTGAGAATCAGCGAGTCGGAAACACGTTTCTCTAGGAGCTGCGTTGGGACATTCCCGAGTGAATGGGACCATAGGCTATACAGAGAAATATCTGCTTCTAAAACCAAAACGGAGGTATCTAACTGAATGGTTGTCAATGTGTGCATTCAACTGACGGAGTTAAACTCACGTGTGGATTCAGCGGTTTCCAAACCCTTTCTGTGCAGAATCCCAAAACCGGCATTTCCAGCCCAATGCCGTCATACGTACGAAAGAGCAGTAAACTTCGTCTATAACTCAGGAGAAACGTTTCCTTGAAACTGCTCTGCTGTGCGTTCGTTCACCTGAGAGAGTTGAATCTATGTTGAGATTCAACGAGTCAGAAACACGTTTCTTCTAGGAGCTGTGTTGAGACATTCCCGATTGAATTGGACCAAAGGCTGTACAGAGAAATATCTGCTTCTAAAACCAAAATGGAGCTATCTAACTGAATGGATGTCAATGTGTGCATTCAACTGACGGAGTGGATTCAGCGGTTTGCAAACACTTTCTGTGCAGAATCCCAAAACCGGCATTTCCAGGACAATGCCGGCATACGTACGAAACAGCAGTAAACTTCGTCTAAAACTCAGGAGAAACGTTTCCTTGAAACTGCTCGGCTGTGCGTTCGTTCACCTAAGACAGTTGAATCTATGTTGAGATTCAGCGATGCAGAAACACGTTTCTTCTAGGAGCTGCGTTGGGATATTCCCGAGTGAATGGGACCATAGGCTGTACGGAGAAATATATGCTTTTAAAACCAAAACGGAGCTATCTAACTGAATCGTTGTCAATGTGTGCATTCAACTGAAGGAGTTAAACTCACGTGTGGATTCAGCGGTTTGCAAACCCTTTCTGTGCAGAATCCCAAAACCGGCATTTCCAGCCCAATGCCGGCATACGTACGAAACAGCAGTAAAGTTCGTCTAAAACTCAGGAGAAACGTTTCCTTGAAACTGCTCGGATGGACGTTTGTTCACCTAAGACAGTTGAATCTATGTTGAGATTCAGCGATGCAGAAACACATTTCTTCTAGGAGCTGCGTTGGGATATTCCCGAGTGAATGGGACCATAGGCTGTACAGAGAAATATCTGCTTCTAAAACCAAAACGGAGCCATGCAACTGACTGATTGTCAATGTGTGCATTCAACTGACGGAGTTAAACTCACGTGTGGATTCAGCGGTTTGCAAACACTTTCTGTGCAGAATCCCAAAACGGGCATTTCCAGCCCAATGCCGGCATACGTACGAAACAGCAGTAAACTTCGTCTAAAACTCAGGAGAAACGTTTCCTTGAAACTGCTCGGCTGTGCGTTCGTTCACCTAAGACAGTTGAATCTATGTTGAGATTCAGCGATGCAGAAACACGTTTCTTCTAGGAGCTGCGTTGGGATATTCCCGAATGAATGGGACCATAGGCTGTACAGAGAAATATCTGCTTCTAAAACCAAAACGGAGCCATGCAACTGACTGATTGTCAATGTGTGCATTCAACTGACGGAGTTAAACTCACGTGTGGATTCAGCGGTTTGCAAACACTTTCTGTGCAGAATCCCAAAACCGGCATTTCCAGCCCAATGCCGGCATACGTACGAAACAGCAGTAAACTTCGTCTAAAACTCAGGAGAAACGTGTCCTTGAAACTGCTCTACTGTGCGTTCATTCACCTGAGAGAGTTGAATCCATGTTGAGAATCAGCGAGTCAGAAACACGTTTCTCTAGGACTTGCGTTGGGATATTCCCGAGTGAATGGGACCATAGGCTGTACAGAGAAATATCTGCTTCTAAAACCAAAACGGAGGTATCTAACTGAATGGTTGTCAATGTGTGCATTCAACTGACGGAGTTAAACTCACGTGTTTATTCTGCGGTTTGCAAACCCTTTCTGTGCAGAATCCCAAAACCGGCATTTCCAGCCCTATGCCGGCATACGTACGAAACAGCAGTAAACTTCGTCTAAAACTCAGGAGAAACGTTTCCTTGAAACTGCACTGTTGTGTGTTCATTCACCTAAGAGAGTTGAATCTATGTTGAGATTGACCGAGTCAGAAACAGGTTTCTTCTTGGAGCTGCGTTGGGATGTTCACGAGTGAATGGGACCATAGGCTGTACAGAGAAATATCTGCTTCTAAAACCAAAACGCAGCTATATAACTGAATGGTTGTCAATGCGTGCATTCAACTGACGGAGTTAAACTCACGTGTGGATTCAGCGGTTTCCAAACCCTTTCTGTGCAGAATCCCAAAACCGGCATTTCCAGCCCAATGCCGTCATACGTACGAAAGAGCAGTAAACTTCGTCTATAACTCAGGAGAAACGTTTCCTTGAAACTGCTCTGCTGTGCGTTCGTTCACCTGAGAGAGTTGAATCTATGTTGAGATTCAACGAGTCAGAAACACGTTTCTTCTAGGAGCTGTGTTGAGACATTCCCGATTGAATTGGACCAAAGGCTGTACAGAGAAATATCTGCTTCTAAAACCAAAATGGAGCTATCTAACTGAATGGATGTCAATGTGTGCATTCAACTGACGGAGTGGATTCAGCGGTTTGCAAACACTTTCTGTGCAGAATCCCAAAACCGGCATTTCCAGGACAATGCCGGCATACGTACGAAACAGCAGTAAACTTCGTCTAAAACTCAGGAGAAACGTTTCCTTGAAACTGCTCGGCTGTGCGTTCGTTCACCTAAGACAGTTGAATCTATGTTGAGATTCAGCGATGCAGAAACACGTTTCTTCTAGGAGCTGCGTTGGGATATTCCCGAGTGAATGGGACCATAGGCTGTACGGAGAAATATATGCTTTTAAAACCAAAACGGAGCTATCTAACTGAATCGTTGTCAATGTGTGCATTCAACTGAAGGAGTTAAACTCACGTGTGGATTCAGCGGTTTGCAAACCCTTTCTGTGCAGAATCCCAAAACCGGCATTTCCAGCCCAATGCCGGCATACGTACGAAACAGCAGTAAAGTTCGTCTAAAACTCAGGAGAAACGTTTCCTTGAAACTGCTCGGATGGACGTTTGTTCACCTAAGACAGTTGAATCTATGTTGAGATTCAGCGATGCAGAAACACATTTCTTCTAGGAGCTGCGTTGGGATATTCCCGAGTGAATGGGACCATAGGCTGTACAGAGAAATATCTGCTTCTAAAACCAAAACGGAGCCATGCAACTGACTGATTGTCAATGTGTGCATTCAACTGACGGAGTTAAACTCACGTGTGGATTCAGCGGTTTGCAAACACTTTCTGTGCAGAATCCCAAAACGGGCATTTCCAGCCCAATGCCGGCATACGTACGAAACAGCAGTAAACTTCGTCTAAAACTCAGGAGAAACGTTTCCTTGAAACTGCTCGGCTGTGCGTTCGTTCACCTAAGACAGTTGAATCTATGTTGAGATTCAGCGATGCAGAAACACGTTTCTTCTAGGAGCTGCGTTGGGATATTCCCGAATGAATGGGACCATAGGCTGTACAGAGAAATATCTGCTTCTAAAACCAAAACGGAGCCATGCAACTGACTGATTGTCAATGTGTGCATTCAACTGACGGAGTTAAACTCACGTGTGGATTCAGCGGTTTGCAAACACTTTCTGTGCAGAATCCCAAAACCGGCATTTCCAGCCCAATGCCGGCATACGTACGAAACAGCAGTAAACTTCGTCTAAAACTCAGGAGAAACGTGTCCTTGAAACTGCTCTACTGTGCGTTCATTCACCTGAGAGACTTGAATCCATGTTGAGAATCAGCGAGGCAGAAACACGTTTCTCTAGGACTTGCGTTGGGATATTCCCGAGTGAATGGGACCATAGGCTGTACAGAGAAATATCTGCTTCTAAAACCAAAACGGAGGTATCTAACTGAATGGTTGTCAATGTGTGCATTCAACTGACGGAGTTAAACTCACGTGTTTATTCTGCGGTTTGCAAACCCTTTCTGTGCAGAATCCCAAAACCGGCATTTCCAGCCCTATGCCGGCATACGTACGAAACAGCAGTAAACTTCGTCTAAAACTCAGGAGAAACGTTTCCTTGAAACTGCACTGTTGTGTGTTCATTCACCTAAGAGAGTTGAATCTATGTTGAGATTGACCGAGTCAGAAACACGTTTCTTCTTGGAGCTGCGTTGGGATGTTCACGAGTGAATGGGACCATAGGCTGTACAGAGAAATATCTGCTTCTAAAACCAAAACGCAGCTATATAACTGAATGGTTGTCAATGCGTGCATTCAACTGACGGAGTTAATTTCACGTGTGGATTCAGCGGTTTGCAAACCCTTTCTGTGCAGAATCACAAAACCGGCATTTCCAGCCCAATGCCGTCATACGTACGAAAGAGCAGTAAACTTCGTCTAAAACTCAGGAGAAACGTTTCCTTGAAACTGCTCTGCTGTGCGTTCGTTCACCTGAGAGAGTTGAATCTATGTTGAGATTCAACGAGTCAGAAACACGTTTCTTCTAGGAGCTGTGTTGAGACATTCCCGATTGAATTGGACCAAAGGCTGTACAGAGAAATATCTGCTTCTGAAACCAAAATGGAGCTATCTAACTGAATGGTTGTCAATGTGGGCATTCAACTGACGGAGTGGATTCAGCGGTTTGCAAACACTTTCTGTGCAGAATCCCAAAACCGGCATTTCCAGCCCTATGCCGGCATACGTACGAAACAGCAGTAAACTTCGTCTAAAACTCAGGAGAAACGTTTCCTTGAAACTGCTCGGCTGTGCGTTCGTTCACCTAAGAGAGTTGAATCTATGTTGAGATTCAGCAATGCAGAAACACGTTTCTTCTAGGAGCTGCGTTGGGATATTCCCGAGTGAATGGGACCATAGACTGTACGGAGAAATATATGCTTTTAAAACCAAAACGGAGCTATCTAACTGAATGGTTGTCAATGTGAGCATTCAACTGAAGGAGTTAAACTCACGTGTGGATTCAGCGGTTTGCAAACACTTTCTGTGCAGAATCCCAAAACCGGCATTTCCAGCTCAATGCCGTCATACGTACGAAACAGCAGTAAAGTTCGTCTAAAATTCAGGAGAAACGATTCCTTGAAACTGCTCGGCTGTGCGTTCGTTCACCTAAGACAGTTGAATCTATGTTGAGATTCAGCGATGCAGAAACACGTTTCTTCTAGGAGCTGCGTTGGGATATTCCCGAGTGAAAGGGACCATAGGCTGTACAGAGAAATATCTGCTTCTAAAACCAAAACGGAGCCATGCAACTGACTGATTGTCAATGTGTGCATTCAACTGACGGAGTTAAACTCACGTGTGGATTCAGCGGTTTGCAAACACTTTCTGTGCAGAATCCCAAAACGGGCATTTCCAGCCCAATGCCGGCATACGTACGAAACAGCAGTAAACTTCGTCTAAAACTCAGGGGAAACGTTTCCTTGAAACTGCTCGGCTGTGCGTTCGTTCACCTAAGACAGTTGAATCTATGTTGAGATTCAGCGATGCAGAAACACGTTTCTTCTAGGAGCTGCGTTGGGATATTCCCGAGTGAATGGGACCATAGACTGTACGGAGAAATATATGCTTTTAAAACCTAAACCGAGCTATCTAAATGAATGGTTGTCAATGTGAGCATTCAACTGAAGGAGTTAAACTCACGTGTGGATTCAGCGGTTTGCAAACACTTTCTGTGCAGAATCCCAAAACCGGCATTTCCAGCCCAATGCCGTCATACGTACGAAACAGCAGTAAAGTTCGTCTAAAACTCAGGAAAAACGTTTCCTTGGAACTGCTCGGATGGGCGTTTGTTCACCTAAGACAGTTGAATCTATGTTGAGATTCAGCGATGCAGAAACACGTTTCTTCTAGGAGCTGCGTTGGGATATTCCCGAGTGAATGGGACCATAGGCTGTACAGAGAAATATCTGCTTCTAAAACCAAAACGGAGCCATGCAACTGACTGATTGTCAATGTGTGCATTCAACTGACGGAGTTAAACTCACGTGTGGATTCAGCGGTTTGCAAACACTTTCTGTGCAGAATCCCAAAACGGGCATTTCCAGCCCAATGCCGGCATACGTACGAAACAGCAGTAAACTTCGTCTAAAACTCAGGAGAAACGTTTCCCTGAAACTGCTCGGCTGTGCGTTCATTCACCTGAGAGAGTTGAATCCATGTTGAGAATCAGCGAGTCGGAAACACGTTTCTCTAGGAGTTGCGTTGGGATATTCCCGAGTGAATGGGACCATAGGCTGTACAGAGAAATATCTGCTTCTAAAACCAAAACGGAGGTATCTAACTGAATGGTTGTCAATGTGTGCATTCAACTGACGGAGTTAAACTCACGTGTGGGTTCAGCGGTTTGCAAACACTTTCTGTGCAGAATCCCAAAACCGGCATTTCCAGCCCTATGCCGGCATACGTACGAAACAGCAGTAAACTTCGTCTAAAACTCAGGAGAAACGTTTCCTTGAAACTGCACTGTTGTGAGTTCATTCACCTAAGAGAGTTGAATCTATGTTGAGATTGACCGAGTCAGAAACACGTTTCTTCTAGCGGCTGCGTTGGGATATTCACGAGTGAATGGGACCATAGGCTGTACAGAGAAATATCTGCTTGTAAAACCAAAACGGAGCCATGCAACTGACTGATTGTCAATGTGTGCATTCAACTGACGGAGTTACACTCACGAGTGGATTCAGCGGTTTGCAAAGACTTTCTGTGCAGAATCCCAAAACCGGCATTTTAGCCCAACGCCGTCATACATACGAAACAGCAGTAAAATTCGTCTAAAACTCAGGAGAAACGTTTCCTTGAAACTGCTCGGCTGTGCGTTCGATCACCTAAGACAGTTGAATCTATGTAGAGATTCAGCGAGTCAGAAAAACGTTTCTTCTAGGAGCTGCATTGGGATATTCCCGAGTGAATGGGACCATAGGCCGTACAGATAAATATCTGCTTCTAAAACCAAAACGGAGGTATCTAACTGAATGGTTGTCAATGTGTGCATTCAACTGACGGAGTTAAACTCACGTGTGGATTCAGCGGTTTCCAAACCCTTTCTGTGCAGAATCCCAAAACCGGCATTTCCAGCCCAATGCCGTCATACGTACGAAAGAGCAGTAAACTTCGTCTATAACTCAGGAGAAACGTTTCCTTGAAACTGCTCTGCTGTGCGTTCGTTCACCTGAGAGAGTTGAATCTATGTTGAGATTCAACGAGTCAGAAACACGTTTCTTCTAGGAGCTGTGTTGAGACATTCCCGATTGAATTGGACCAAAGGCTGTACAGAGAATTATCTGCTTCTAAAACCAAAATGGAGCTATCTAACTGAATGGATGTCAATGTGTGCATTCAACTGACGGAGTGGATTCAGCGGTTTGCAAACACTTTCTGTGCAGAATCCCAAAACCGGCATTTCCAGCCCAATGCCGGCATACGTACGAAACAGCAGTAAACTTCGTCTAAAACTCAGGAGAAACGTGTCCTTGAAACTGCTCTACTGTGCGTTCATTCACCTGAGAGAGTTGAATCCATGTTGAGAATCAGCGAGTCAGAAACACGTTTCTCTAGGACTTGCGTTGGGATATTCCCGAGTGAATGGGACCATAGGCTGTACAGAGAAATATCTGCTTCTAAAACCAAAACGGAGGTATCTAACTGAATGGTTGTCAATGTGTGCATTCAACTGACGGAGTTAAACTCACGTGTTTATTCTGCGGTTTGCAAACCCTTTCTGTGCAGAATCCCAAAACCGGCATTTCCAGCCCTATGCCGGCATACGTACGAAACAGCAGTAAACTTCGTCTAAAACTCAGGAGAAACGTTTCCTTGAAACTGCACTGTTGTGTGTTCATTCACCTAAGAGAGTTGAATCTATGTTGAGATTGACCGAGTCAGAAACACGTTTCTTCTTGGAGCTGCGTTGGGATGTTCACGAGTGAATGGGACCATAGGCTGTACAGAGAAATATCTGCTTCTAAAACCAAAACGCAGCTATATAACTGAATGGTTGTCAATGCGTGCATTCAACTGACGGAGTTAATTTCACGTGTGGATTCAGCGGTTTGCAAACCCTTTCTGTGCAGAATCACAAAACCGGCATTTCCAGCCCAATGCCGTCATACGTACGAAAGAGCAGTAAACTTCGTCTAAAACTCAGGAGAAACGTTTCCTTGAAACTGCTCTGCTGTGCGTTCGTTCACCTGAGAGAGTTGAATCTATGTTGAGATTCAACGAGTCAGAAACACGTTTCTTCTAGGAGCTGTGTTGAGACATTCCCGATTGAATTGGACCAAAGGCTGTACAGAGAAATATCTGCTTCTAAAACCAAAATGGAGCTATCTAACTGAATGGTTGTCAATGTGGGCATTCAACTGACGGAGTGGATTCAGCGGTTTGCAAACACTTTCTGTGCAGAATCCCAAAACCGGCATTTCCAGCCCTATGCCGGCATACGTACGAAACAGCAGTAAACTTCGTCTAAAACTCAGGAGAAACGTTTCCTTGAAACTGCTCGGCTGTGCGTTCGTTCACCTAAGACAGTTGAATCTATGGTGAGATTCAGCAATGCAGAAACACGTTTCTTCTAGGAGCTGCGTTGGGATATTCCCGAGTGAATGGGACCATAGACTGTACGGAGAAATATATGCTTTTAAAACCAAAACGGAGCTATCTAACTGAATGGTTATCAATGTGAGCATTCAACTGAAGGAGTTAAACTCACGTGTGGATTCAGCGGTTTGCAAACACTTTCTGTGCAGAATCCCAAAACCGGCATTTCCAGCTCAATGCCGTCATACGTACGAAACAGCAGTAAAGTTCGTCTAAAATTCAGGAGAAACGTTTCCTTGAAACTGCTCGGCTGTGCGTTCGTTCACCTAAGACAATTGAATCTATTTTGAGATTCAGCGATGCAGAAACACGTTTCTTCTAGGAGCTGCGTTGGGATATTCCCGAGTGAAAGGGACCATAGGCTGTACAGAGAAATATCTGCTTCTAAAACCAAAACGGAGCCATGCAACTGACTGATTGTCAATGTGTGCATTCAACTGACGGAGTTAAACTCACGTGTGGATTCAGCGGTTTGCAAACACTTTCTGTGCAGAATCCCAAAACGGGCATTTCCAGCCCAATGCCGGCATACGTACGAAACAGCAGTAAACTTCGTCTAAAACTCAGGGGAAACGTTTCCTTGAAACTGCTCGGCTGTGCGTTCGTTCACCTAAGACAGTTGAATCTATGTTGAGATTCAGCGATGCAGAAACACGTTTCTTCTAGGAGCTGCGTTGGGATATTCCCGAGTGAATGGGACCATAGACTGTACGGAGAAATATATGCTTTTAAAACCTAAACCGAGCTATCTAACTGAATGGTTGTCATTGTGAGCATTCAACTGAAGGAGTTAAACTCACGTGTGGATTCAGCGGTTTGCAAACACTTTCTGTGCAGAATCCCAAAACCGGCATTTCCAGCCCAATGCCGTCATACGTACGAAACAGCAGTAAAGTTCGTCTAAAACTCAGGAGAAACGTTTCCTTGAAACTGCTCGGATGGGCGTTTGTTCATCTAAGACAGTTGAATCTATGCTGAGATTCAGCGATGCAGAAACACGTTTCTTCTAGGAGCTGCGTTGGGATATTCCCGAGTGAATGGGACCAAAGGCTGTACAGAGAAATATCTGCTTCTAAAACCAAAACGGAGCCATGCAACTGACTGATTGTCAATGTGTGCATTCAACTGACGGAGTTAAACTCACGTGTGGATTCAGCGGTTTGCAAACACTTTCTGTGCAGAATCCCAAAACGGGCATTTCCAGCCCAATGCCGGCATACGTACGAAACAGCAGTAAACTTCGTCTAAAACTCAGGAGAAACGTTTCCCTGAAACTGCTCGGCTGTGCGTTCATTCACCTGAGAGAGTTGAATCCATGTTGAGAAGCAGCGAGTCGGAAACACGTTTCTCTAGGAGCTGCGTTGGGATATTCCCGAGTGAATGGGACCATAGGCTGTACAGAGAAATATCTGCTTCTAAAACCAAAACGGAGGTATCTAACTGAATGGTTGTCAATGTGTGCATTCAACTGACGGAGTTAAACTCACGTGTGGATTCAGCGGTTTGCAAACACTTTCTGTGCAGAATCCCAAAACCGGCATTTCCAGCCCTATGCCGGCATACGTACGAAACAGCAGTAAACTTCGTCTAAAACTCAGGAGAAACGTTTCCTTGAAACTGCACTGTTGTGAGTTCATTCACCTAAGAGAGTTGAATCTATGTTGAGATTGACCGAGTCAGAAACACGTTTCTTCTAGGAGCTGCGTTGGGATATTCACGAGTGAATGGGACCATAGGCTGTACAGAGAAATATCTGCTTGTAAAACCAAAACGGAGCCATGCAACTGACTGATTGTCAATGTGTGCATTCAACTGACGGAGTTACACTCACGAGTGGATTCAGCGGTTTGCAAAGACTTTCTGTGCAGAATCCCAAAACCGGCATTTCTAGCCCAACGCCGTCATACATACGAAACAGCAGTGAAATTCGTCTAAAACTCAGGAGAAACGTTTCCTTGAAACTGCTCGGCTGTGCGTTCGATCACCTAAGACAGTTGAATCTATGTAGAGATTCAGCGAGTCAGAAAAACGTTTCTTCTAGGAGCTGCATTGGGATATTCCCGAGTGAATGGGACCATAGGCCGTACAGAGAAATATCTGCTTCTAAAACCAAAACGGAGGTATCTAACTGAATGGTTGTCAATGTGTGCATTCAACTGACGGAGTTAAAGTCACGTGTGGATTCAGCGGTTTCCAAACCCTTTCTGTGCAGAATCCCAAAACCGGCATTTCCAGCCCAATGCCGTCATACGTACGAAAGAGCAGTAAACTTCGTCTATAACTCAGGAGAAACGTTTCCTTGAAACTGCTCTGCTGTGCGTTCGTTCACCTGAGAGAGTTGAATCTATGTTGAGATTCAACGAGTCAGAAACACGTTTCTTCTAGGAGCTGTGTTGAGACATTCCCGATTGAATTGGACCAAAGGCTGTACAGAGAAATATCTGCTTCTAAAACCAAAATGGAGCTATCTAACTGAATGGATGTCAATGTGTGCATTCAACTGACGGAGTGGATTCAGCGGTTTGCAAACACTTTCTGTGCAGAATCCCAAAACCGGCATTTCCAGCCCAATGCCGGCATACGTACGAAACAGCAGGAAACTTCGTCTAAAACACAGCAGAAACGTTTCCTTGAAACTGCTCGGCTGTGCGTTCATTCACCTGAGAGAGTTGAATCCATGTTGAGAATCAGCGAGTCAGAAACACGTTTCTCTAGGAGCTGTGTTGGGATATTCCCGAGTGAATGGGACCATAGGCTGTACAGAGAAATATCTGCTTCTAAAACCAAAACGGAGCTTTCTAACTGAATGGTTGTCAATGTGTGCATTCAACTGACGGAGTTACACTCACGTGTGGATTCAGCGGTTTGCAAAGACTTTCTGTGCAGAATCCCAAAACCGGCATTTCCAGCCCAACGCCGTCATACATACGAAACAGCAGTAAAATTCGTCTAAAACTCAGGAGAAACGTTTCCTTGAAACTGCTCGGCTGTGCGTTCGATCACCTAAGACAGTTGAATCTATGTTGAGATTCAGCGAGTCAGAAAAACGTTTCTTCTAGGAGCTGCATTGGGATATTCCCGAGTGATTGGGACCATAGGCCGTACAGAGAAATATCTGCTTCTAAATCCAAAACGGAGCTATCTAACTGAATGGTTGTCAATGTGTGCATTCAGCTGACAGAGATAAACTCACGTGTGGATTCAGCGGTTTGCAAACCCTTTCTGTGCAAAATCCCAAAACCGGCATTTCCAGCCCAATGCCGTCATACGTACGAAACAGCAGTAAACTTCGTCTAAAACTCAGGAGAAACGTTTCCTTGAAAGTGCTCGGCTGTGCGTTCGTTCACCTGGGAGAGTTGAATCTATGTTGAGATTCAACGAGTCAGAAACACGGTTCTTCTAGGAGCTGTGATGAGACATTCCCGATTGAATTGGACCAAAGGCTGTACAGAGAAATATCTGCTTCTAAAACCAAAATGGAGCTATCTAACTGAATGGTTGTCAATTTGTGCATTCAACTGACGGAGTGGATTCAGCGGTTTGCAAGCACTTTCTGTGCAGAATCCCAAAACCGGCATTTCCAGCCCAATGCCGGCATACGTACGAAACAGCAGTAAACTTCGTCTAAAACTCAGGAGAAACGTGTCCTTGAAACTGCTCTACTGTGCGTTCATTCACCTGAGAGAGTTGAATCCCTGTTGAGAATCAGCGAGTCAGAAACACGTTTCTCTAGGAGTTGCGTTGGGATATTCCCGAGTGAATGGGACCATAGGCTGTACAGAGAAATATCTGCTTCTAAAACCAAAACGGAGGTATCTAACTGAATGGTTGTCAATGTGTGCATTCAACTGACGGAGTTAAACTCACGTGTTTATTCTGCGGTTTGCAAACCCTTTCTGTGCAGAATCCCAAAACCGGCATTTCCAGCCCTATGCCGGCATACGTACGAAACAGCAGTAAACTTCGTCTAAAACTCAGGAGAAACGTTTCCTTCAAACTGCACTGTTGTGTGTTCATTCACCTAAGAGAGTTGAATCTATGTTGAGATTGACCGAGTCAGAAACACGTTTCTTCTAGGAGCTGCGTTGGGATATTCACGAGTGAATGGGACCATAGGCTGTACAGAGAAATATCTGCTTCTAAAACCAAAACGGAGCCATGCAACTGACTGATTGTCAATGTGTGCATTCAACTGACGGAGTTACACTCACGAGTGGATTCAGCGGTTTGCAAAGACTTTCTGTGCAGAATACCAAAACCGGCATTTCTAGCCCAACGCCGTCATACATACGAAACAGCAGTGAAATTCGTCTAAAACTCAGGAGAAACGTTTCCTTGAAACTGCTCGGCTGTGCGTTCGATCACCTAAGACAGTTGAATCTATGTAGAGATTCAGCGAGTCAGAAAAACGTTTCTTCTAGGAGTTGCATTGGGATATTCCCGAGTGAATGGGACCATAGGCCGTACAGAGAAATATCTGCTTCTAAAACCAAAACGGAGGTATCTAACTGAATGGTTGTCAATGTGTGCATTCAACTGACGGAGTTAAACTCACGTGTGGATTCAGCGGTTTGCAAACACTTTCTGTGCAGAATCCCAAAACCGGCATTTCCAGCCCAATGCCGGCATACGTACGAAACAGCAGTAAACTTCGTCTAAAACTCAGGAGAAACGTGTCCTTGAAACTGCTCTACTGTGCGTTCATTCACCTGAGAGAGTTGAATCCCTGTTGAGAATCAGCGAGTCAGAAACACGTTTCTCTAGGACTTGCGTTGGGATATTCCCGAGTGAATGGGACCATAGGCTGTACAGAGAAATATCTGCTTCTAAAACCAAAACGGAGGTATCTAACTGAATGGTTGTCAATGTGTGCATTCAACTGACGGAGTTAAACTCACGTGTTTATTCTGCGGTTTGCAAACCCTTTCTGTGCAGAATCCCAAAACCGGCATTTCCAGCCCTATGCCGGCATACGTACGAAACAGCAGTAAACTTCGTCTAAAACTCAGGAGAAACGTTTCCTTGAAACTGCACTGTTGTGTGTTCATTCACCTAAGAGAGTTGAATCTATGTTGAGATTGACCGAGTCAGAAACACGTTTCTTCTTGGAGCTGCGTTGGGATGTTCACGAGTGAATGGGACCATAGGCTGTACAGAGAAATATCTGCTTCTAAAACCAAAACGCAGCTATCTAACTGAATGGTTGTCAATGCGTGCATTCAACTGACGGAGTTAATTTCACGTGTGGATTCAGCGGTTTGCAAACCCTTTCTGTGCAGAATCACAAAACCGGCATTTCCAGCCCAATGCCGTCATACGTACGAAAGAGCAGTAAACTTCGTCTAAAACTCAGGAGAAACGTTTCCTTGAAACTGCTCTGCTGTGCGTTCGTTCACCTGAGAGAGTTGAATCTATGTTGAGATTCAACGAGTCAGAAACACGTTTCTTCTAGGAGCTGTGTTGAGACATTCCCGATTGAATTGGACCAAAGGCTGTACAGAGAAATATCTGCTTCTAAAACCAAAATGGAGCTATCTAACTGAATGGATGTCAATGTGTGCATTCAACTGACGGAGTGGATTCAGCGGTTTGCAAACACTTTCTGTGCAGAATCCCAAAACCGGCATTTCCAGCCCAATGCCGGCATACGTACGAAACAGCAGGAAACTTCGTCTAAAACACAGCAGAAACGTTTCCTTGAAACTGCTCGGCTGTGCGTTCATTCACCTGAGAGAGTTGAATCCATGTTGAGAATCAGCGAGTCAGAAACACGTTTCTCTAGGAGCTGTGTTGGGATATTCCCGAGTGAATGGGACCATAGGCTGTACAGAGAAATATCTGCTTCTAAAACCAAAACAGAGGTATCTAACTGAATGGTTGTCAATGTGTGCATTCAACTGACGGAGTTAAACTCACGTGTGGATTCAGCGGTTTGCAAACCCTTTCTGTGCAGAATCCCAAAACCGGCATTTCCAGCCCTATGCCGGCATACGTACGAAACAGCAGTAAACTTCGTCTAAAACTCAGGAGAAACGTTTCCTTGAAACTGCACTGTTGTGTGTTCATTCACCTAAGAGAGTTGAATCTATGTTGAGATTGACCGAGTCAGAAACACGTTTCTTCTAGGAGATGCGTTGGGATATTCACGAGTGAAAGGGACCATAGGCTGTACAGAGAAATATCTGCTTCTAAAACCAAAACGGAGCTTTCTAACTGAATGGTTGTCAATGTGTGCATTCAACTGACGGAGTTACACTCACGTGTGGATTCAGCGGTTTGCAAAGACTTTCTGTGCAGAATCCCAAAACCGGCATTTCCAGCCCAACGCCGTCATACATACGAAACAGCAGTAAAATTCGTCTAAAACTCAGGAGAAACGTTTCCTTGAAACTGCTCGGCTGTGCGTTCGATCACCTAAGACAGTTGAATCTATGTTGAGATTCAGCGAGTCAGAAAAACGTTTCTTCTAGGAGCTGCATTGGGATATTCCCGAGTGAATGGGACCATAGGCCGTACAGAGAAATATCTGCTTCTAAATCCAAAACGGAGCTATCTAACTGAATGGTTGTCAATGTGTGCATTCAGCTGACAGAGATAAACTCACGTGTGGATTCAGCGGTTTGCAAACCCTTTCTGTGCAAAATCCCAAAACCGGCATTTCCAGCCCAATGCCGTCATACGTACGAAACAGCAGTAAACTTCGTCTAAAACTCAGGAGAAACGTTTCCTTGAAAGTGCTCGGCTGTGCGTTCGTTCACCTGGGAGAGTTGAATCTATGTTGAGATTCAACGAGTCAGAAACACGGTTCTTCTAGGAGCTGTGATGAGACATTCCCGATTGAATTGGACCAAAGGCTGTACAGAGAAATATCTGCTTCTAAAACCAAAATGGAGCTATCTAACTGAATGGTTGTCAATGTGTGCATTCAACTGACGGAGTGGATTCAGCGGTTTGCAAGCACTTTCTGTGCAGAATCCCAAAACCGGCATTTCCAGCCCAATGCCGGCATACGTACGAAACAGCAGTAAACTTCGTCTAAAACTCAGGAGAAACGTGTCCTTGAAACTGCTCTACTGTGCGTTCATTCACCTGAGAGAGTTGAATCCCTGTTGAGAATCAGCGAGTCAGAAACACGTTTCTCTAGGAGTTGCGTTGGGATATTCCCGAGTGAATGGGACCATAGGCTGTACAAAGAAATATCTGCTTCTAAAACCAAAACGGAGGTATCTAACTGAATGGTTGTCAATGTGTGCATTCAACTGACGGAGTTAAACTCACGTGTTTATTCTGCGGTTTGCAAACCCTTTCTGTGCAGAATCCCAAAACCGGCATTTCCAGCCCTATGCCGGCATACGTACGAAACAGCAGTAAACTTCGTCTAAAACTCAGGAGAAACGTTTCCTTGAAACTGCACTGTTGTGTGTTCATTCACCTAAGAGAGTTGAATCTATGTTGAGATTGACCGAGTCAGAAACACGTTTCTTCTAGGAGCTGCGTTGGGATATTCACGAGTGAATGGGACCATAGGCTGTACAGAGAAATATCTGCTTCTAAAACCAAAACGGAGCCATGCAACTGACTGATTGTCAATGTGTGCATTCAACTGACGGAGTTACACTCACGAGTGGATTCAGCGGTTTGCAAAGACTTTCTGTGCAGAATACCAAAACCGGCATTTCTAGCCCAACGCCGTCATACATACGAAACAGCAGTGAAATTCGTCTAAAACTCAGGAGAAACGTTTCCTTGAAACTGCTCGGCTGTGCGTTCGATCACCTAAGACAGTTGAATCTATGTAGAGATTCAGCGAGTCAGAAAAACGTTTCTTCTAGGAGTTGCATTGGGATATTCCCGAGTGAATGGGACCATAGGCCGTACAGAGAAATATCTGCTTCTAAAACCAAAACGGAGGTATCTAACTGAATGGTTGTCAATGTGTGCATTCAACTGACGGAGTTAAAGTCACGTGTGGATTCAGCGGTTTCCAAACCCTTTCTGTGCAGAATCACAAAACCGGCATTTCCAGCCCAATGCCGTCATACGTACGAAAGAGCAGTAAACTTCGTCTATAACTCAGGAGAAACGTTTCCTTGAAACTGCTCTGCTGTGCGTTCGTTCACCTGAGAGAGTTGAATCTATGTTGAGATTCAACGAGTCAGAAACATGTTTCTTCTAGGAACTGTGTTGAGACATTCCCGATTGAATTGGACCAAAGGCTGTACAGAGAAATATCTGCTTCTAAAACCAAAATAGAGCTATCTAACTGAATGGATGTCAATGTGTGCATTCAACTGACGGAGTGGATTCAGCGGTTTGCAAACACTTTCTGTGCAGAATCCCAAAACCGGCATTTCCAGGACAATGCCGGCATACGTACGAAACAGCAGTAAAGTTCGTCTAAAACTCAGGAGAAACGTTTCCTTGAAACTGCTCGGCTGTGTGTTCGTTCACCTAAGACAGTTGAATCTATGTTGAGATTCAGCGATGCAGAAACACATTTCTTCTAGGAGCTGCGTTGGGATATTCCCGAATGAATGGGACCATAGGCTGTACAGAGAAATATCTGCTTCTAAAACCAAAACGGAGCCATGCAACTGACTGATTGTCAATGTGTGAATTCAACTGACGGAGTTAAACTCACGTGTGGATTCAGCGGTTTGCAAACACTTTCTGTGCAGAATCCCAAAACCGGCATTTCCAGCCCAATGCCGGCATACGTACGAAACAGCAGTAAACTTCGTCTAAAACTCAGGAGAAACGTGTCCTTGAAACTGCTCTACTGTGCGTTCATTCACCTGAGAGAGTTGAATCCCTGTTGAGAATCAGCGAGTCAGAAACACGTTTCTCTAGGACTTGCGTTGGGATATTCCCGAGTGAATGGGACCATAGGCTGTACAGAGAAATATCTGCTTCTAAAACCAAAACGGAGGTATCTAACTGAATGGTTGTCAATGTGTGCATTCAACTGACGGAGTTAAACTCACGTGTTTATTCTGCGGTTTGCAAACCCTTTCTGTGCAGAATCCCAAAACCGGCATTTCCAGCCCTATGCCGGCATACGTACGAAACAGCAGTAAACTTCGTCTAAAACTCAGGAGAAACGTTTCCTTGAAACTGCACTGTTGTGTGTTCATTCACCTAAGAGAGTTGAATCTATGTTGAGATTGACCGAGTCAGAAACACGTTTCTTCTTGGAGCTGCGTTGGGATGTTCACGAGTGAATGGGACCATAGGCTGTACAGAGAAATATCTGCTTCTAAAACCAAAACGCAGCTATCTAACTGAATGGTTGTCAATGCGTGCATTCAACTGACGGAGTTAATTTCACGTGTGGATTCAGCGGTTTGCAAACCCTTTCTGTGCAGAATCACAAAACCGGCATTTCCAGCCCAATGCCGTCATACGTACGAAAGAGCAGTAAACTTCGTCTAAAACTCAGGAGAAACGTTTCCTTGAAACTGCTCTGCTGTGCGTTCGTTCACCTGAGAGAGTTGAATCTATGTTGAGATTCAACGAGTCAGAAACACGTTTCTTCTAGGAGCTGTGTTGAGACATTCCCGATTGAATTGGACCAAAGGCTGTACAGAGAAATATCTGCTTCTAAAACCAAAATGGAGCTATCTAACTGAATGGATGTCAATGTGTGCATTCAACTGACGGAGTGGATTCAGCGGTTTGCAAACACTTTCTGTGCAGAATCCCAAAACCGGCATTTCCAGCCCAATGCCGGCATACGTACGAAACAGCAGGAAACTTCGTCTAAAACACAGCAGAAACGTTTCCTTGAAACTGCTCGGCTGTGCGTTCATTCACCTGAGAGAGTTGAATCCATGTTGAGAATCAGCGAGTCAGAAACACGTTTCTCTAGGAGCTGTGTTGGGATATTCCCGAGTGAATGGGACCATAGGCTGTACAGAGAAATATCTGCTTCTAAAACCAAAACAGAGGTATCTAACTGAATGGTTGTCAATGTGTGCATTCAACTGACGGAGTTAAACTCACGTGTGGATTCAGCGGTTTGCAAACCCTTTCTGTGCAGAATCCCAAAACCGGCATTTCCAGCCCTATGCCGGCATACGTACGAAACAGCAGTAAACTTCGTCTAAAACTCAGGAGAAACGTTTCCTTGAAACTGCACTGTTGTGTGTTCATTCACCTAAGAGAGTTGAATCTATGTTGAGATTGACCGAGTCAGAAACACGTTTCTTCTAGGAGATGCGTTGGGATATTCACGAGTGAAAGGGACCATAGGCTGTACAGAGAAATATCTGCTTCTAAAACCAAAACGGAGCTTTCTAACTGAATGGTTGTCAATGTGTGCATTCAACTGACGGAGTTACACTCACGTGTGGATTCAGCGGTTTGCAAAGACTTTCTGTGCAGAATCCCAAAACCGGCATTTCCAGCCCAACGCCGTCATACATACGAAACAGCAGTAAAATTCGTCTAAAACTCAGGAGAAACGTTTCCTTGAAACTGCTCGGCTGTGCGTTCGATCACCTAAGACAGTTGAATCTATGTTGAGATTCAGCGAGTCAGAAAAACGTTTCTTCTAGGAGCTGCATTGGGATATTCCCGAGTGAATGGGACCATAGGCCGTACAGAGAAATATCTGCTTCTAAATCCAAAACGGAGCTATCTAACTGAATGGTTGTCAATGTGTGCATTCAGCTGACAGAGATAAACTCACGTGTGGATTCAGCGGTTTGCAAACCCTTTCTGTGCAAAATCCCAAAACCGGCATTTCCAGCCCAATGCCGTCATACGTACGAAACAGCAGTAAACTTCGTCTAAAACTCAGGAGAAACGTTTCCTTGAAAGTGCTCGGCTGTGCGTTCGTTCACCTGGGAGAGTTGAATCTATGTTGAGATTCAACGAGTCAGAAACACGGTTCTTCTAGGAGCTGTGATGAGACATTCCCGATTGAATTGGACCAAAGGCTGTACAGAGAAATATCTGCTTCTAAAACCAAAATGGAGCTATCTAACTGAATGGTTGTCAATGTGTGCATTCAACTGACGGAGTGGATTCAGCGGTTTGCAAGCACTTTCTGTGCAGAATCCCAAAACCGGCATTTCCAGCCCAATGCCGGCATACGTACGAAACAGCAGTAAACTTCGTCTAAAACTCAGGAGAAACGTGTCCTTGAAACTGCTCGGCTGTGCGTTCATTCACCTGAGAGAGTTGAATCCCTGTTGAGAATCAGCGAGTCAGAAACACGTTTCTCTAGGAGTTGCGTTGGGATATTCCCGAGTGAATGGGACCATAGGCTGTACAGAGAAATATCTGCTTCTAAAACCAAAACGGAGGTATCTAACTGAATGGTTGTCAATGTGTGCATTCAACTGACGGAGTTAAACTCACGTGTTTATTCTGCGGTTTGCAAACCCTTTCTGTGCAGAATCCCAAAACCGGCATTTCCAGCCCTATGCCGGCATACGTACGAAACAGCAGTAAACTTCGTCTAAAACTCAGGAGAAACGTTTCCTTGAAACTGCACTGTTGTGTGTTCATTCACCTAAGAGAGTTGAATCTATGTTGAGATTGACCGAGTCAGAAACACGTTTCTTCTAGGAGCTGCGTTGGGATATTCACGAGTGAATGGGACCATAGGCTGTACAGAGAAATATCTGCTTCTAAAACCAAAACGGAGCCATGCAACTGACTGATTGTCAATGTGTGCATTCAACTGACGGAGTTACACTCACGAGTGGATTCAGCGGTTTGCAAAGACTTTCTGTGCAGAATACCAAAACCGGCATTTCTAGCCCAACGCCGTCATACATACGAAACAGCAGTGAAATTCGTCTAAAACTCAGGAGAAACGTTTCCTTGAAACTGCTCGGCTGTGCGTTCGATCACCTAAGACAGTTGAATCTATGTAGAGATTCAGCGAGTCAGAAAAACGTTTCTTCTAGGAGTTGCATTGGGATATTCCCGAGTGAATGGGACCATAGGCCGTACAGAGAAATATCTGCTTCTAAAACCAAAACGGAGGTATCTAACTGAATGGTTGTCAATGTGTGCATTCAACTGACGGAGTTAAAGTCACGTGTGGATTCAGCGGTTTCCAAACCCTTTCTGTGCAGAATCACAAAACCGGCATTTCCAGCCCAATGCCGTCATACGTACGAAAGAGCAGTAAACTTCGTCTATAACTCAGGAGAAACGTTTCCTTGAAACTGCTCTGCTGTGCGTTCGTTCACCTGAGAGAGTTGAATCTATGTTGAGATTCAACGAGTCAGAAACACGTTTCTTCTAGGAACTGTGTTGAGACATTCCCGATTGAATTGGACCAAAGGCTGTACAGAGAAATATCTGCTTCTAAAACCAAAATAGAGCTATCTAACTGAATGGATGTCAATGTGTGCATTCAACTGACGGAGTGGATTCAGCGGTTTGCAAACACTTTCTGAGCAGAATCCCAAAACCGGCATTTCCAGGACAATGCCGGCATACGTACGAAACAGCAGTAAAGTTCGTCTAAAACTCAGGAGAAACGTTTCCTTGAAACTGCTCGGCTGTGTGTTCGTTCACCTAAGACAGTTGAATCTATGTTGAGATTCAGCGATGCAGAAACACATTTCTTCTAGGAGCTGCGTTGGGATATTCCCGAATGAATGGGACCATAGGCTGTACAGAGAAATATCTGCTTCTAAAACCAAAACGGAGCCATGCAACTGACTGATTGTCAATGTGTGAATTCAACTGACGGAGTTAAACTCACGTGTGGATTCAGCGGTTTGCAAACACTTTCTGTGCAGAATCCCAAAACCGGCATTTCCAGCCCAATGCCGGCATACGTACGAAACAGCAGTAAACTTCGTCTAAAACTCAGGAGAAACGTGTCCTTGAAACTGCTCTACTGTGCGTTCATTCACCTGAGAGAGTTGAATCCATGTTGAGAATCAGCGAGTCAGAAACACGTTTCTCTAGGACTTGCGTTGGGATATTCCCGAGTGAATGGGACCATAGGCTGTACAGAGAAATATCTGCTTCTAAAACCAAAACGGAGGTATCTAACTGAATGGTTGTCAATGTGTGCATTCAACTGACGGAGTTAAACTCACGTGTTTATTCTGCGGTTTGCAAACCCTTTCTGTGCAGAATCCCAAAACCGGCATTTCCAGCCCTATGCCGGCATACGTACGAAACAGCAGTAAACTTCGTCTAAAACTCAGGAGAAACGTTTCCTTGAAACTGCACTGTTGTGTGTTCATTCACCTAAGAGAGTTGAATCTATGTTGAGATTGACCGAGTCAGAAACACGTTTCTTCTTGGAGCTGCGTTGGGATGTTCACGAGTGAATGGGACCATAGGCTGTACAGAGAAATATCTGCTTCTAAAACCAAAACGCAGCTATCTAACTGAATGGTTGTCAATGCGTGCATTCAACTGACGGAGTTAATTTCACGTGTGGATTCAGCGGTTTGCAAACCCTTTCTGTGCAGAATCACAAAACCGGCATTTCCAGCCCAATGCCGTCATACGTACGAAAGAGCAGTAAACTTCGTCTAAAACTCAGGAGAAACGTTTCCTTGAAACTGCTCTGCTGTGCGTTCGTTCACCTGAGAGAGTTGAATCTATGTTGAGATTCAACGAGTCAGAAACACGTTTCTTCTAGGAGCTGTGTTGAGACATTCCCGATTGAATTGGACCAAAGGCTGTACAGAGAAATATCTGCTTCTAAAACCAAAATGGAGCTATCTAACTGAATGGATGTCAATGTGTGCATTCAACTGACGGAGTGGATTCAGCGGTTTGCAAACACTTTCTGTGCAGAATCCCAAAACCGGCATTTCCAGCCCAATGCCGGCATACGTACGAAACAGCAGGAAACTTCGTCTAAAACACAGCAGAAACGTTTCCTTGAAACTGCTCGGCTGTGCGTTCATTCACCTGAGAGAGTTGAATCCATGTTGAGAATCAGCGAGTCAGAAACACGTTTCTCTAGGAGCTGTGTTGGGATATTCCCGAGTGAATGGGACCATAGGCTGTACAGAGAAATATCTGCTTCTAAAACCAAAACAGAGGTATCTAACTGAATGGTTGTCAATGTGTGCATTCAACTGACGGAGTTAAACTCACGTGTGGATTCAGCGGTTTGCAAACCCTTTCTGTGCAGAATCCCAAAACCGGCATTTCCAGCCCTATGCCGGCATACGTACGAAACAGCAGTAAACTTCGTCTAAAACTCAGGAGAAACGTTTCCTTGAAACTGCACTGTTGTGTGTTCATTCACCTAAGAGAGTTGAATCTATGTTGAGATTGACCGAGTCAGAAACACGTTTCTTCTAGGAGATGCGTTGGGATATTCACGAGTGAAAGGGACCATAGGCTGTACAGAGAAATATCTGCTTCTAAAACCAAAACGGAGCTTTCTAACTGAATGGTTGTCAATGTGTGCATTCAACTGACGGAGTTACACTCACGTGTGGATTCAGCGGTTTGCAAAGACTTTCTGTGCAGAATCCCAAAACCGGCATTTCCAGCCCAACGCCGTCATACATACGAAACAGCAGTAAAATTCGTCTAAAACTCAGGAGAAACGTTTCCTTGAAACTGCTCGGCTGTGCGTTCGATCACCTAAGACAGTTGAATCTATGTTGAGATTCAGCGAGTCAGAAAAACGTTTCTTCTAGGAGCTGCATTGGGATATTCCCGAGTGAATGGGACCATAGGCCGTACAGAGAAATATCTGCTTCTAAATCCAAAACGGAGCTATCTAACTGAATGGTTGTCAATGTGTGCATTCAGCTGACAGAGATAAACTCACGTGTGGATTCAGCGGTTTGCAAACCCTTTCTGTGCAAAATCCCAAAACCGGCATTTCCAGCCCAATGCCGTCATACGTACGAAACAGCAGTAAACTTCGTCTAAAACTCAGGAGAAACGTTTCCTTGAAAGTGCTCGGCTGTGCGTTCGTTCACCTGGGAGAGTTGAATCTATGTTGAGATTCAACGAGTCAGAAACACGGTTCTTCTAGGAGCTGTGATGAGACATTCCCGATTGAATTGGACCAAAGGCTGTACAGAGAAATATCTGCTTCTAAAACCAAAATGGAGCTATCTAACTGAATGGTTGTCAATGTGTGCATTCAACTGACGGAGTGGATTCAGCGGTTTGCAAGCACTTTCTGTGCAGAATCCCAAAACCGGCATTTCCAGCCCAATGCCGGCATACGTACGAAACAGCAGTAAACTTCGTCTAAAACTCAGGAGAAACGTGTCCTTGAAACTGCTCTACTGTGCGTTCATTCACCTGAGAGAGTTGAATCCCTGTTGAGAATCAGCGAGTCAGAAACACGTTTCTCTAGGAGTTGCGTTGGGATATTCCCGAGTGAATGGGACCATAGGCTGTACAGAGAAATATCTGCTTCTAAAACCAAAACGGAGGTATCTAACTGAATGGTTGTCAATGTGTGCATTCAACTGACGGAGTTAAACTCACGTGTTTATTCTGCGGTTTGCAAACCCTTTCTGTGCAGAATCCCAAAACCGGCATTTCCAGCCCTATGCCGGCATACGTACGAAACAGCAGTAAACTTCGTCTAAAACTCAGGAGAAACGTTTCCTTGAAACTGCACTGTTGTGTGTTCATTCACCTAAGAGAGTTGAATCTATGTTGAGATTGACCGAGTCAGAAACACGTTTCTTCTAGGAGCTGCGTTGGGATATTCACGAGTGAATGGGACCATAGGCTGTACAGAGAAATATCTGCTTCTAAAACCAAAACGGAGCCATGCAACTGACTGATTGTCAATGTGTGCATTCAACTGACGGAGTTACACTCACGAGTGGATTCAGCGGTTTGCAAAGACTTTCTGTGCAGAATACCAAAACCGGCATTTCTAGCCCAACGCCGTCATACATACGAAACAGCAGTGAAATTCGTCTAAAACTCAGGAGAAACGTTTCCTTGAAACTGCTCGGCTGTGCGTTCGATCACCTAAGACAGTTGAATCTATGTAGAGATTCAGCGAGTCAGAAAAACGTTTCTTCTAGGAGTTGCATTGGGATATTCCCGAGTGAATGGGACCATAGGCCGTACAGAGAAATATCTGCTTCTAAAACCAAAACGGAGGTATCTAACTGAATGGTTGTCAATGTGTGCATTCAACTGAAGGAGTTAAACTCACGTGTGGATTCAGCGGTTTGCAAACACTTTCTGTGCAGAATCCCAAAACCGGCATTTCCAGCCCAATGCCGGCATACGTACGAAACAGCAGTAAAGTTCGTCTAAAACTCAGGAGAAACGTTTCCTTGAAACTGCTCGGCTGTGCGTTCGTTCACCTAAGACAGTTGAATCTATGTTGAGATTCAGCGATGCAGAAACACGTTTCTTCTAGGAGCTGCGTTGGGATATTCCCGAATGAATGGGACCATAGGCTGTACAGAGAAATATCTGCTTCTAAAACCAAAACGGAGCCATGCAACTGACTGATTGTCAATGTGTGAATTCAACTGACGGAGTTAAACTCACGTGTGGATTCAGCGGTTTGCAAACACTTTCTGTGCAGAATCCCAAAACCGGCATTTCCAGCCCAATGCCGGCATACGTACGAAACAGCAGTAAACTTCGTCTAAAACTCAGGAGAAACGTGTCCTTGAAACTGCTCTACTGTGCGTTCATTCACCTAAGAGAGGTGAATCCCTGTTGAGAATCAGCGAGTCAGAAACACGTTTCTCTAGGAGTTGCGTTGGGATATTCCCGAGTGAATGGGACCATAGGCTGTACAGAGAAATATCTGCTTCTAAAACCAAAACGGAGGTATCTAACTGAATGGTTGTCAATGTGTGCATTCAACTGACGGAGTTAAACTCACGTGTTTATTCTGCGGTTTGCAAACCCTTTCTGTGCAGAATCCCAAAACCGGCATTTCCAGCCCTATGCCGGCATACGTACGAAACAGCAGTAAACTTCGTCTAAAACTCAGGAGAAACGTTTCCTTGAAACTGCACTGTTGTGTGTTCATTCACCTAAGAGAGTTGAATCTATGTTGAGATTGACCGAGTCAGAAACACGTTTCTTCTAGGAGCTGCGTTGGGATATTCACGAGTGAATGGGACCATAGGCTGTACAGAGAAATATCTGCTTCTAAAACCAAAACGGAGCCATGCAACTGACTGATTGTCAATGTGTGCATTCAACTGACGGAGTTACACTCACGAGTGGATTCAGCGGTTTGCAAAGACTTTCTGTGCAGAATACCAAAACCGGCATTTCTAGCCCAACGCCGTCATACATACGAAACAGCAGTGAAATTCGTCTAAAACTCAGGAGAAACGTTTCCTTGAAACTGCTCGGCTGTGCGTTCGATCACCTAAGACAGTTGAATCTATGTAGAGATTCAGCGAGTCAGAAAAACGTTTCTTCTAGGAGTTGCATTGGGATATTCCCGAGTGAATGGGACCATAGGCCGTACAGAGAAATATCTGCTTCTAAAACCAAAACGGAGGTATCTAACTGAATGGTTGTCAATGTGTGCATTCAACTGACGGAGTTAAAGTCACGTGTGGATTCAGCGGTTTCCAAACCCTTTCTGTGCAGAATCACAAAACCGGCATTTCCAGCCCAATGCCGTCATACGTACGAAAGAGCAGTAAACTTCGTCTATAACTCAGGAGAAACGTTTCCTTGAAACTGCTCTGCTGTGCGTTCGTTCACCTGAGAGAGTTGAATCTATGTTGAGATTCAACGAGTCAGAAACACGTTTCTTCTAGGAACTGTGTTGAGACATTCCCGATTGAATTGGACCAAAGGCTGTACAGAGAAATATCTGCTTCTAAAACCAAAATAGAGCTATCTAACTGAATGGATGTCAATGTGTGCATTCAACTGACGGAGTGGATTCAGCGGTTTGCAAACACTTTCTGAGCAGAATCCCAAAACCGGCATTTCCAGGACAATGCCGGCATACGTACGAAACAGCAGTAAAGTTCGTCTAAAACTCAGGAGAAACGTTTCCTTGAAACTGCTCGGCTGTGTGTTCGTTCACCTAAGACAGTTGAATCTATGTTGAGATTCAGCGATGCAGAAACACATTTCTTCTAGGAGCTGCGTTGGGATATTCCCGAATGAATGGGACCATAGGCTGTACAGAGAAATATCTGCTTCTAAAACCAAAACGGAGCCATGCAACTGACTGATTGTCAATGTGTGAATTCAACTGACGGAGTTAAACTCACGTGTGGATTCAGCGGTTTGCAAACACTTTCTGTGCAGAATCCCAAAACCGGCATTTCCAGCCCAATGCCGGCATACGTACGAAACAGCAGTAAACTTCGTCTAAAACTCAGGAGAAACGTGTCCTTGAAACTGCTCTACTGTGCGTTCATTCACCTGAGAGAGTTGAATCCATGTTGAGAATCAGCGAGTCAGAAACACGTTTCTCTAGGACTTGCGTTGGGATATTCCCGAGTGAATGGGACCATAGGCTGTACAGAGAAATATCTGCTTCTAAAACCAAAACGGAGGTATCTAACTGAATGGTTGTCAATGTGTGCATTCAACTGACGGAGTTAAACTCACGTGTTTATTCTGCGGTTTGCAAACCCTTTCTGTGCAGAATCCCAAAACCGGCATTTCCAGCCCTATGCCGGCATACGTACGAAACAGCAGTAAACTTCGTCTAAAACTCAGGAGAAACGTTTCCTTGAAACTGCACTGTTGTGTGTTCATTCACCTAAGAGAGTTGAATCTATGTTGAGATTGACCGAGTCAGAAACACGTTTCTTCTTGGAGCTGCGTTGGGATGTTCACGAGTGAATGGGACCATAGGCTGTACAGAGAAATATCTGCTTCTAAAACCAAAACGCAGCTATCTAACTGAATGGTTGTCAATGCGTGCATTCAACTGACGGAGTTAATTTCACGTGTGGATTCAGCGGTTTGCAAACCCTTTCTGTGCAGAATCACAAAACCGGCATTTCCAGCCCAATGCCGTCATACGTACGAAAGAGCAGTAAACTTCGTCTAAAACTCAGGAGAAACGTTTCCTTGAAACTGCTCTGCTGTGCGTTCGTTCACCTGAGAGAGTTGAATCTATGTTGAGATTCAACGAGTCAGAAACACGTTTCTTCTAGGAGCTGTGTTGAGACATTCCCGATTGAATTGGACCAAAGGCTGTACAGAGAAATATCTGCTTCTAAAACCAAAATGGAGCTATCTAACTGAATGGATGTCAATGTGTGCATTCAACTGACGGAGTGGATTCAGCGGTTTGCAAACACTTTCTGTGCAGAATCCCAAAACCGGCATTTCCAGCCCAATGCCGGCATACGTACGAAACAGCAGGAAACTTCGTCTAAAACACAGCAGAAACGTTTCCTTGAAACTGCTCGGCTGTGCGTTCATTCACCTGAGAGAGTTGAATCCATGTTGAGAATCAGCGAGTCAGAAACACGTTTCTCTAGGAGCTGTGTTGGGATATTCCCGAGTGAATGGGACCATAGGCTGTACAGAGAAATATCTGCTTCTAAAACCAAAACAGAGGTATCTAACTGAATGGTTGTCAATGTGTGCATTCAACTGACGGAGTTAAACTCACGTGTGGATTCAGCGGTTTGCAAACCCTTTCTGTGCAGAATCCCAAAACCGGCATTTCCAGCCCTATGCCGGCATACGTACGAAACAGCAGTAAACTTCGTCTAAAACTCAGGAGAAACGTTTCCTTGAAACTGCACTGTTGTGTGTTCATTCACCTAAGAGAGTTGAATCTATGTTGAGATTGACCGAGTCAGAAACACGTTTCTTCTAGGAGATGCGTTGGGATATTCACGAGTGAAAGGGACCATAGGCTGTACAGAGAAATATCTGCTTCTAAAACCAAAACGGAGCTTTCTAACTGAATGGTTGTCAATGTGTGCATTCAACTGACGGAGTTACACTCACGTGTGGATTCAGCGGTTTGCAAAGACTTTCTGTGCAGAATCCCAAAACCGGCATTTCCAGCCCAACGCCGTCATACATACGAAACAGCAGTAAAATTCGTCTAAAACTCAGGAGAAACGTTTCCTTGAAACTGCTCGGCTGTGCGTTCGATCACCTAAGACAGTTGAATCTATGTTGAGATTCAGCGAGTCAGAAAAACGTTTCTTCTAGGAGCTGCATTGGGATATTCCCGAGTGAATGGGACCATAGGCCGTACAGAGAAATATCTGCTTCTAAATCCAAAACGGAGCTATCTAACTGAATGGTTGTCAATGTGTGCATTCAGCTGACAGAGATAAACTCACGTGTGGATTCAGCGGTTTGCAAACCCTTTCTGTGCAAAATCCCAAAACCGGCATTTCCAGCCCAATGCCGTCATACGTACGAAACAGCAGTAAACTTCGTCTAAAACTCAGGAGAAACGTTTCCTTGAAAGTGCTCGGCTGTGCGTTCGTTCACCTGGGAGAGTTGAATCTATGTTGAGATTCAACGAGTCAGAAACACGGTTCTTCTAGGAGCTGTGATGAGACATTCCCGATTGAATTGGACCAAAGGCTGTACAGAGAAATATCTGCTTCTAAAACCAAAATGGAGCTATCTAACTGAATGGTTGTCAATGTGTGCATTCAACTGACGGAGTGGATTCAGCGGTTTGCAAGCACTTTCTGTGCAGAATCCCAAAACCGGCATTTCCAGCCCAATGCCGGCATACGTACGAAACAGCAGTAAACTTCGTCTAAAACTCAGGAGAAACGTGTCCTTGAAACTGCTCTACTGTGCGTTCATTCACCTGAGAGAGTTGAATCCCTGTTGAGAATCAGCGAGTCAGAAACACGTTTCTCTAGGAGTTGCGTTGGGATATTCCCGAGTGAATGGGACCATAGGCTGTACAGAGAAATATCTGCTTCTAAAACCAAAACGGAGGTATCTAACTGAATGGTTGTCAATGTGTGCATTCAACTGACGGAGTTAAACTCACGTGTTTATTCTGCGGTTTGCAAACCCATTCTGTGCAGAATCCCAAAACCGGCATTTCCAGCCCTATGCCGGCATACGTACGAAACAGCAGTAAACTTCGTCTAAAACTCAGGAGAAACGTTTCCTTGAAACTGCACTGTTGTGTGTTCATTCACCTAAGAGAGTTGAATCTATGTTGAGATTGACCGAGTCAGAAACACGTTTCTTCTAGGAGCTGCGTTGGGATATTCACGAGTGAATGGGACCATAGGCTGTACAGAGAAATATCTGCTTCTAAAACCAAAACGGAGCCATGCAACTGACTGATTGTCAATGTGTGCATTCAACTGACGGAGTTACACTCACGAGTGGATTCAGCGGTTTGCAAAGACTTTCTGTGCAGAATACCAAAACCGGCATTTCTAGCCCAACGCCGTCATACATACGAAACAGCAGTGAAATTCGTCTAAAACTCAGGAGAAACGTTTCCTTGAAACTGCTCGGCTGTGCGTTCGATCACCTAAGACAGTTGAATCTATGTAGAGATTCAGCGAGTCAGAAAAACGTTTCTTCTAGGAGTTGCATTGGGATATTCCCGAGTGAATGGGACCATAGGCCGTACAGAGAAATATCTGCTTCTAAAACCAAAACGGAGGTATCTAACTGAATGGTTGTCAATGTGTGCATTCAACTGAAGGAGTTAAACTCACGTGTGGATTCAGCGGTTTGCAAACACTTTCTGTGCAGAATCCCAAAACCGGCATTTCCAGCCCAATGCCGGCATACGTACGAAACAGCAGTAAAGTTCGTCTAAAACTCAGGAGAAACGTTTCCTTGAAACTGCTCGGCTGTGCGTTCGTTCACCTAAGACAGTTGAATCTATGTTGAGATTCAGCGATGCAGAAACACGTTTCTTCTAGGAGCTGCGTTGGGATATTCCCGAATGAATGGGACCATAGGCTGTACAGAGAAATATCTGCTTCTAAAACCAAAACGGAGCCATGCAACTGACTGATTGTCAATGTGTGAATTCAACTGACGGAGTTAAACTCACGTGTGGATTCAGCGGTTTGCAAACACTTTCTGTGCAGAATCCCAAAACCGGCATTTCCAGCCCAATGCCGGCATACGTACGAAACAGCAGTAAACTTCGTCTAAAACTCAGGAGAAACGTGTCCTTGAAACTGCTCTACTGTGCGTTCATTCACCTGAGAGAGTTGAATCCCTGTTGAGAATCAGCGAGTCAGAAACACGTTTCTCTAGGAGTTGCGTTGGGATATTCCCGAGTGAATGGGACCATAGGCTGTACAGAGAAATATCTGCTTCTAAAACCAAAACGGAGGTATCTAACTGAATGGTTGTCAATGTGTGCATTCAACTGACGGAGTTAAACTCACGTGTTTATTCTGCGGTTTGCAAACCCTTTCTGTGCAGAATCCCAAAACCGGCATTTCCAGCCCTATGCCGGCATACGTACGAAACAGCAGTAAACTTCGTCTAAAACTCAGGAGAAACGTTTCCTTGAAACTGCACTGTTGTGTGTTCATTCACCTAAGAGAGTTGAATCTATGTTGAGATTGACCGAGTCAGAAACACGTTTCTTCTAGGAGCTGCGTTGGGATATTCACGAGTGAATGGGACCATAGGCTGTACAGAGAAATATCTGCTTCTAAAACCAAAACGGAGCCATGCAACTGACTGATTGTCAATGTGTGCATTCAACTGACGGAGTTACACTCACGAGTGGATTCAGCGGTTTGCAAAGACTTTCTGTGCAGAATACCAAAACCGGCATTTCTAGCCCAACGCCGTCATACATACGAAACAGCAGTGAAATTCGTCTAAAACTCAGGAGAAACGTTTCCTTGAAACTGCTCGGCTGTGCGTTCGATCACCTAAGACAGTTGAATCTATGTAGAGATTCAGCGAGTCAGAAAAACGTTTCTTCTAGGAGTTGCATTGGGATATTCCCGAGTGAATGGGACCATAGGCCGTACAGAGAAATATCTGCTTCTAAAACCAAAACGGAGGTATCTAACTGAATGGTTGTCAATGTGTGCATTCAACTGACGGAGTTAAAGTCACGTGTGGATTCAGCGGTTTCCAAACCCTTTCTGTGCAGAATCACAAAACCGGCATTTCCAGCCCAATGCCGTCATACGTACGAAAGAGCAGTAAACTTCGTCTATAACTCAGGAGAAACGTTTCCTTGAAACTGCTCTGCTGTGCGTTCGTTCACCTGAGAGAGTTGAATCTATGTTGAGATTCAACGAGTCAGAAACACGTTTCTTCTAGGAACTGTGTTGAGACATTCCCGATTGAATTGGACCAAAGGCTGTACAGAGAAATATCTGCTTCTAAAACCAAAATAGAGCTATCTAACTGAATGGATGTCAATGTGTGCATTCAACTGACGGAGTGGATTCAGCGGTTTGCAAACACTTTCTGTGCAGAATCCCAAAACCGGCATTTCCAGGACAATGCCGGCATACGTACGAAACAGCAGTAAAGTTCGTCTAAAACTCAGGAGAAACGTTTCCTTGAAACTGCTCGGCTGTGTGTTCGTTCACCTAAGACAGTTGAATCTATGTTGAGATTCAGCGATGCAGAAACACATTTCTTCTAGGAGCTGCGTTGGGATATTCCCGAATGAATGGGACCATAGGCTGTACAGAGAAATATCTGCTTCTAAAACCAAAACGGAGCCATGCAACTGACTGATTGTCAATGTGTGCATTCAACTGACGGAGTTAAACTCACGTGTGGATTCAGCGGTTTGCAAACACTTTCTGTGCAGAATCCCAAAACCGGCATTTCCAGCCCAATGCCGGCATACGTACGAAACAGCAGTAAACTTCGTCTAAAACTCAGGAGAAACGTGTCCTTGAAACTGCTCTACTGTGCGTTCATTCACCTGAGAGAGTTGAATCCATGTTGAGAATCAGCGAGTCAGAAACACGTTTCTCTAGGACTTGCGTTGGGATATTCCCGAGTGAATGGGACCATAGGCTGTACAGAGAAATATCTGCTTCTAAAACCAAAACGGAGGTATCTAACTGAATGGTTGTCAATGTGTGCATTCAACTGACGGAGTTAAACTCACGTGTTTATTCTGCGGTTTGCAAACCCTTTCTGTGCAGAATCCCAAAACCGGCATTTCCAGCCCTATGCCGGCATACGTACGAAACAGCAGTAAACTTCGTCTAAAACTCAGGAGAAACGTTTCCTTGAAACTGCACTGTTGTGTGTTCATTCACCTAAGAGAGTTGAATCTATGTTGAGATTGACCGAGTCAGAAACACGTTTCTTCTTGGAGCTGCGTTGGGATGTTCACGAGTGAATGGGACCATAGGCTGTACAGAGAAATATCTGCTTCTAAAACCAAAACGCAGCTATCTAACTGAATGGTTGTCAATGCGTGCATTCAACTGACGGAGTTAATTTCACGTGTGGATTCAGCGGTTTGCAAACCCTTTCTGTGCAGAATCACAAAACCGGCATTTCCAGCCCAATGCCGTCATACGTACGAAAGAGCAGTAAACTTCGTCTAAAACTCAGGAGAAACGTTTCCTTGAAACTGCTCTGCTGTGCGTTCGTTCACCTGAGAGAGTTGAATCTATGTTGAGATTCAACGAGTCAGAAACACGTTTCTTCTAGGAGCTGTGTTGAGACATTCCCGATTGAATTGGACCAAAGGCTGTACAGAGAAATATCTGCTTCTAAAACCAAAATGGAGCTATCTAACTGAATGGTTGTCAATGTGGGCATTCAACTGACGGAGTGGATTCAGCGGTTTGCAAAGACTTTCTGTGCAGAATCCCAAAACCGGCATTTCCAGCCCAATGCCGTCATACGTACGAAACAGCAGTAAAGTTCGTCTAAAACTCAGGAGAAACGTTTCCTTGAAACTGCTCGGCTGTGCGTTCGTTCACCTAAGACAGTTGAATCTATGTTGAGATTCAGCGATGCAGAAACACGTTTCTTCTAGGAGCTGCGTTGGGATATTCCCGAGTGAATGGGACCATAGACTGTACGGAGAAATATATGCTTTTAAAACCTAAACGGAGCTATCTAACTGAATGGTTGTCAATGTGAGCATTCAACTGAAGGAGTTAAACTCACGTGTGGATTCAGCGGTTTGCAAACACTTTCTGTGCAGAATCCCAAAACCGGCATTTCCAGCCCAATGCCGTCATACGTACGAAACAGCAGTAAAGTTCGTCTAAAACTCAGGAGAAACGATTCCTTGAAACTGCTCGGATGGGCGTTTGTTCACCTAAGACAGTTGAATCTATGTTGAGATTCAGCGATGCAGAAACACGTTTCTTCTAGGAGCTGCGTTGGGATATTCCCGAGTGAATGGGACCATAGGCTGTACAGAGAAATATCTGCTTCTAAAACCAAAACGGAGCCATGCAACTGACTGATTGTCAATGTGTGCATTCAACTGACGGAGTTAAACTCACGTGTGGATTCAGCGGTTTGCAAACACTTTCTGTGCAGAATCCCAAAACGGGCATTTCCAGCCCAATGCCGGCATACGTACGAAACAGCAGTAAACTTCGTCTAAAACTCAGGAGAAACGTTTCCTTGAAACTGCTCGGCTGTGCGTTCATTCACCTGAGAGAGTTGAATCCATGTTGAGAATCAGCGAGTCGGAAACACGTTTCTCTAGGAGCTGCGATGGGATATTCCCGAGTGAATGGGACCATAGGCTGTACAGAGAAATATCTGCTTCTAAAACCAAAACGGAGGTATCTAACTGAATGGTTGTCAATGTGTGCATTCAACTGACGGAGTTAAACTCACGTGTGGATTCAGCGGTTTGCAAACACTTTCTGTGCAGAATCCCAAAACCGGCATTTCCAGCCCTATGCCGGCATACGTACGAAACAGCAGTAAACTTCGTCTAAAACTCAGGAGAAACGTTTCCTTGAAACTGCACTGTTGTGTGTTCATTCACCTAAGAGAGTTGAATCTATGTTGAGATTGACCGAGTCAGAAACACGTTTCTTCTAGGAGCTGCGTTGGGATATTCACGAGTGAATGGGACCATAGGCTGTACAGAGAAATATCTGCTTGTAAAACCAAAACGGAGCCATGCAACTGATTGATTGTCAATGTGTGCATTCAACTGACGGAGTTACACTCACGAGTGGATTCAGCGGTTTGCAAAGACTTTCTGTGCAGAATCCCAAAACCGGCATTTCTAGCCCAACGCCGTCATACATACGAAACAGCAGTAAAATTCGTTTAAAACTCAGGAGAAACGTTTCCTTGAAACTGCTCGGCTGTGCGTTCGATCAGCTAAGACAGTTGAATCTATGTAGAGATTCAGCGAGTCAGAAAAACGTTTCTTCTAGGAGCTGCATTGGGATATTCCCGAGTGAATGGGACCATAGGCCGTACAGATAAATATCTGCTTCTAAAACCAAAACGGAGGTATCTAACTGAATGGTTGTCAATGTGTGCATTCAACTGACAGAGTTAAACTCACGTGTGGATTCAGCGGTTTCCAAACCCTTTCTGTGCAGAATCCCAAAACCGGCATTTCCAGCCCAATGCCGTCATACGTACGAAAGAGCAGTAAACTTCGTCTATAACTCAGGAGAAACGTTTCCTTGAAACTGCTCTGCTGTGCGTTCGTTCACCTGAGAGAGTTGAATCTATGTTGAGATTCAACGAGTCAGAAACACGTTTCTTCTAGGAGCTGTGTTGAGACATTCCCGATTGAATTGGACCAAAGGCTGTACAGAGAAATATCTGCTTCTAAAACCAAAATGGAGCTATCTAACTGAATGGATGTCAATGTGTGCATTCAACTGACGGAGTGGATTCAGCGGTTTGCAAACACTTTCTGTGCAGAATCCCAAAACCGGCATTTCCAGGACAATGCCGGCATACGTACGAAACAGCAGTAAACTTCGTCTAAAACTCAGGAGAAACGTTTCCTTGAAACTGCTCGGCTGTGCGTTCGTTCACCTAAGACAGTTGAATCTATGGTGAGATTCAGCGATGCAGAAACACGTTTCTTCTAGGAGCTGCGTTGGGATATTCCCGAGTGAATGGGACCATAGACTGTACGGAGAAATATATGCTTTTAAAACCAAAACGGAGCTATCTAACTGAATGGTTGTCAATGTGAGCATTCAACTGAAGGAGTTAAACTCACGTGTGGATTCAGCGGTTTGCAAACACTTTCTGTGCAGAATCCCAAAACCGGCATTTCCAGCCCAATGCCGTCATACGTACGAAACAGCAGTAAAGTTCGTCTAAAACTCAGGAGAAACGTTTCCTTGAAACTGCTCGGCTGTGCGTTCGTTCACCTAAGACAGTTGAATCTATGTTGAGATTCAGCGATGCAGAAACACGTTTCTTCTAGGAGCTGCGTTGGGATATTCCCGAGTGAAAGGGACCATAGGCTGTACAGAGAAATATCTGCTTCTAAAACCAAAACGGAGCCATGCAACTGACTGATTGTCAATGTGTGCATTCAACTGACGGAGTTAAACTCACGTGTGGATTCAGCGGTTTGCAAACACTTTCTGTGCAGAATCCCAAAACGGGCATTTCCAGCCCAATGACGGCATACGTACGAAACAGCAGTAAACTTCGTCTAAAACTCAGGGGAAACGTTTCCTTGAAACTGCTCGGCTGTGCGTTCGTTCACCTAAGACAGTTGAATCTATGTTGAGATTCAGCGATGCAGAAACACGTTTCTTCTAGGAGCTGCGTTGGGATATTCCCGAGTGAATGGGACCATAGACTGTACGGAGAAATATATGCTTTTAAAACCTAAACGGAGCTATATAACTGAATGGTTGTCAATGTGAGCATTCAACTGAAGGAGTTAAACTCACGTGTGGATTCAGCGGTTTGCAAACACTTTCTGTGCAGAATCCCAAAACCGGCATTTCCAGCCCAATGCCGTCATACGTACGAAACAGCAGTAAAGTTCGTCTAAAACTCAGGAGAAACGTTTCCTTGAAACTGCTCGGATGGGCGTTTGTTCACCTAAGACAGTTGAATCTATGTTGAGATTCAGCGATGCAGAAACACGTTTCTTCTAGGAGCTGCGTTGGGATATTCCCGAGTGAATGGGACCATAGGCTGTACAGAGAAATATCTGCTTCTAAAACCAAAACGGAGGTATCTAACTGAATGGTTGTCAATGTGTGCATTCAACTGACGGAGTTAAACTCACGTGTGGATTCAGCGGTTTGCAAACACTTTCTGTGCAGAATCCCAAAACCGGCATTTCCAGCCCTATGCCGGCATACGTACGAAACAGCAGTAAACTTCGTCTAAAACTCAGGAGAAACGTTTCCTTGAAACTGCTCGGCTGTGCGTTCGTTCACCTAAGACAGTTGAATCTATGTTGAGATTCAGCGATGCAGAAACACGTTTCTTCTAGGAGCTGCGTTGGGATATTCCCGAGTGAATGGGACCATAGGCTGTACAGAGAAATATCTGCTTCTAAAACCAAAACGGAGGTATCTAACTGAATGGTTGTCAATGTGTGCATTCAACTGACGGAGTTAAACTCACGTGTGGATTCAGCGGTTTGCAAACACTTTCTGTGCAGAATCCCAAAACCGGCATTTCCAGCCCTATGCCGGCATACGTACGAAACAGCAGTAAACTTCGTCTAAAACTCAGGAGAAACGTTTCCTTGAAACTGCACTGTTGTGTGTTCATTCACCTAAGAGAGTTGAATCTATGTTGAGATTGACCGAGTCAGAAACACGTTTCTTCTAGGAGCTGCGTTGGGATATTCACGAGTGAATGGGACCATAGGCTGTACAGAGAAATATCTGCTTGTAAAACCAAAACGGAGCCATGCAACTGACTGATTGTCAATGTGTGCATTCAACTGACGGAGTTACACTCACGAGTGGATTCAGCGGTTTGCAAAGACTTTCTGTGCAGAATCCCAAAACCGGCATTTCTAGCCCAACGCCGTCATACATACGAAACAGCAGTGAAATTCGTCTAAAACTCAGGAGAAACGTTTCCTTGAAACTGCTCGGCTGTGCGTTCGATCACCTAAGACAGTTGAATCTATGTAGAGATTCAGCGAGTCAGAAAAACGTTTCTTCTAGGAGCTGCATTGGGATATTCCCGAGTGAATGGGACCATAGGCCGTACAGAGAAATATCTGCTTCTAAAACCAAAACGGAGGTATCTAACTGAATGGTTGTCAATGTGTGCATTCAACTGACGGAGTTAAACTCACGTGTGGATTCAGCGGTTTGCAAACCCTTTCTGTGCAAAATCCCAAAACCGGCATTTCCAGCCCAATGCCGGCATACGTACGAAACAACAGTAAATTTCGTCTAAAACTCATGAGAAACGTTTCCTTGAAACTGCTCTGGTGTGCGTTCATTCACCTGAAAGAGATGAATCCATGTTGAGATTCAGCGAGTCAGAGACACGTTTCTCTAGGAGCTGCGTTGGGATATTACCGAGTGAATGGGACCATAGGCTGTAAAGAGAAATATCTACTTCTAAAACCAGAACGGAGCTATCTAACTGAATGGTTGTCAATATGTGCATTCAACTGACGGAGTTAAACTCACGTGTGGTTTCAGCAGTTTGCAAACCCTTTCTGTGCAAAATCCCAAAACCGGCATTTCCAGCCCAATGCCGTCATACGTACGAAACAGCAGTAAACTTCGTCTAAAACTCAGGAGAAACGTTTCCTTGAAAGTGCTCGGCTGTGCGTTCGTTCACCTGGGAGAGTTGAATCTATGTTGAGATTCAACGAGTCAGAAACACGGTTCTTCTAGGAGCTGTGATGAGACATTCCCGATTGAATTGGACCAAAGGCTGTACAGAGAAATATCTGCTTCTAAAACCAAAATGGAGCTATCTAACTGAATGGTTGTCAATGTGTGCATTCAACTGACGGAGTGGATTCAGCGGTTTGCAAGCACTTTCTGTGCAGAATCCCAAAACCGGCATTTCCAGCCCAATGCCGGCATACATACGAAACAGCAGTAAACTTCGTCTAAAACTCAGGAGAAACGTGTCCTTGAAACTGCTCTACTGTGCGTTCATTCACCCGAGAGAGTTGAATCCCTGTTGAGAATCAGCGAGTCAGAAACACGTTTCTCTAGGAGTTGCGTTGGGATATTCCCGAGTGAATGGGACCATAGGCTGTACAGAGAAATATCTGCTTCTAAAACCAAAACGGAGGTATCTAACTGAATGGTTGTCAATGAGTGCATTCAACTGACGGAGTTAAACTCACGTGTTTATTCTGCGGTTTGCAAACCCTTTCTGTGCAGAATCCCAAAACCGGCATTTCCAGCCCTATGCCGGCATACGTACGAAACAGCAGTAAACTTCGTCTAAAACTCAGGAGAAACGTTTCCTTGAAACTGCACTGTTGTGTGTTCATTCACCTAAGAGAGTTGAATCTATGTTGAGATTGACCGAGTCAGAAACACGTTTCTTCTTGGAGCTGCGTTGGGATATTCCCGAGTGAATGGGACCATAGGCTGTACAGAGAAATATCTGCTTCTAAAACCAAAACGCAGCTATCTAACTGAATGGTTGTCAATGCGTGCATTCAACTGACGGATTTAATTTCACGTGTGGATTCAGCGGTTTGCAAACCCTTTCTGTGCAGAATCACAAAACCGGCATTTCCAGCCCAATGCCGTCATACGTACGACAGAGCAGTAAACTTCGTCTAAAACTCAGGAGAAACGTTTCCTTGAAACTGCTCTGCTGTGCGTTCGTTCACCTGAGAGAGTTGAATCTATGTTGAGATTCAACGAGTCAGAAACACGTTTCTTCTAGGAGCTGTGTTGAGACATTCCCGATTGAATTGGACCAAATGCTGTACAGAGAAATATCTGCTTCTAAAACCAAAATGGAGCTATCTAACTGAATGGATGTCAATGTGTGCATTCAACTGACGGAGTGGATTCAGTGGTTTGCAAACACTTTCTGTGCAGAATCCCAAAACCGGCATTTCCAGCCCAATGCCGGCATACGTACGAAACAGCAGTAAACTTCGTCTAAAACTCAGGGGAAACGTTTCCTTGAAACTAATCGGCTGTGCGTTCGTTCACCTAAGACAGTTGAATCTATGTTGAGATTCAGCGATGCAGAAACACGTTTCTTCTAGGAGCTGCGTTGGGATATTCCCGAGTGAATGGGACCATAGACTGTACGGAGAAATATATGCTTTTAAAACCAAAACGGAGCTATCTAACTGAATGGTTGTCAATGTGAGCATTCAACTGAAGGAGTGAAACTCACGTGTGGATTCAGCGGTTTGCAAACACTTTCTGTGCAGAATCCCAAAACCGGCATTTCCAGGACAATGCCGGCATACGTACGAAACAGCAGTAAACTTCGTCTAAAACTCAGGAGAAACGTTTCCTTGAAACTGCTCGGCTGTGCGTTCGTTCACCTAAGACAGTTGAATCTATGTTGAGATTCAGCGATGCAGAAACACGTTTCTTCTAGGAGCTGCGTTTGGATATTCCCGAGTGAATGGGACCATAGGCTGTACGGAGAAATATATGCTTTTAAAACCAAAACGGAGCTATCTAACTGAATGGTTGTCAATGTGTGCATTCAACTGAAGGAGTTAAACTCACGTGTGGATTCAGCGGTTTGCAAACCCATTCTGTGCAGAATCCCAAAACCGGCATTTCCAGCCCAATGCCGGCATACGTACGAAACAGCAGTAAAGTTCGTCTAAAACTCAGGAGAAACGTTTCCTTGAAACTGCTCGGCTGTGCGTTCGTTCACCTAAGACAGTTGAATCTATGTTGAGATTCAGCGATGCAGAAACACGTTTCTTCTGGAGGTGCATTGGGATATTCCCGAATGAATGGGACCATAGGCTGTACAGAGAAATATCTGCTTCTAAAACCAAAACGGAGCCATGCAACTGACTGATTGTCAATGTGTGCATTCAACTGACGGAGTTAAACTCACGTGTGGATTCAGCAGTTTGCAAACACTTTCTGTGCAGAGTCCCAAAACCGGCATTTCCAGCCCAATGCCGTCATACGTACGAAACAGCAGTAAACTTCGTCTAAAACTCAGCAGAAACGTTTCCTTGAAACTGCTCGGCTGTGCGTTCATTCACCTGAGAGAGTTGAATCCATGTTGAGAATCAGCGAGTCAGAAACACGTTTCTCTAGGAGCTGTGTTGGGATATTCCCGAGTGAATGGGACCATAGGCTGTACAGAGAAATATCTGCTTCTAAAACCAAAACAGAGGTATCTAACTGAATGGTTGTCAATGTGTGCATTCAACTGACGGAGTTAAATTCACGTGTGGATTCAGCGGTTTGCAAACCCTTTCTGTGCAGAATCCCAAAACCGGCATTTCCAGCCCTATGCCGGCATACGTACGAAACAGCAGGAAACTTCGTCTAAAACTCAGGAGAAACGCTTCCTTGAAATTGCACTGTTGTGTGTTCATTCACCTAAGAGAGTTGAATCTATATTGAGATTGACCGAGTCAGAAACACGTTTCTTCTAGGAGCTGCGTTGGGATATTCACGAGTGAAAGGGACCATAGGCTGTACAGAGAAATATCTGCTTCTAAAACCAAAACGGAGCTATCTAACTGAATGGTTGTCAATGTGTGCATTCAACTGACGGAGTTACACTCACGTGTGGATTCAGCGGTTTGCAAAGACTTTCTGTGCAGAATCCCAAAACCGGCATTTGCAGCCCAACGCCGTCATACATACGAAACAGCAGTAAAATTCGTCGAAAACTCAGGAGAAACGTTTCCTTGAAACTGCTCGGCTGTGCGTTCGATCACCTAAGACAGTTGAATCTATGTTGAGATTCAGCGAGTCAGAAAAACGTTTCTTCTAGGAGCTGCATTGGGATATTCCCGAGTGAATGGGACCATAGGCCGTACAGAGAAATATCTGCTTCTAAAACCAAAACGGAGCTATCTAACTGAATGGTTGTCAATGTGTGCATTCAGCTGACAGAGATAAACTCACGTGTGGATTCAGCGGTTTGCAAACCCTTTCTGTGCAAAATCCCAAAACCGGCATTTCCAGCCCAATGCCGGCATACGTACGAAACAACAGTAAATTTCGTCTAAAACTCAGGAGAAAAGTTTCCTTGAAACTGCTCTGGTGTGCGTTCATTCACCTGAAAGAGTTGAATCCATGTTGAGATTCAGCGAGTCAGAGACACGTTTCTCTAGGAGCTGCGTTGGGATATTCCCGAGTGAATGGGACCATAGGCTGTACAGAGAAATATCTACTTCTAAAACCAGAACGGAGCTATCTAACTGAATGGTTGTCAATATGTGCATTCAACTGACAGAGGTAAACTCACGTGTGGATTCAGCGGTTTGCAAACCCTTTCTGTGCAAAATCCCAAAACCGGCATTTCCAGCCCAATGCCGTCATACGTACGAAACAGCAGTAAACTTCGTCTAAAACTCAGGAGAAACGTTTCCTTGAAAGTGCTCGGCTGTGCGTTCGTTCACCTAAGACAGTTGAATCTATGTTGAGATTCAGCAAGACAGAAACACGTTTCTTCTATGAGCTGCGTTGGGATATTCCCGAGTGAATGGGACCATAGGCTGTACAGAGAAATATGTGCTTCTAAAACCAAAACGGAGGTATCTAACTGAATGGTTGTCAATGTGTGCATTCAACTGACGGAGTTAATTTCACGTGTGGATTCAGCGGTTTGCAAACCCTTTCTGTGCAGAATCCCAAAACCGGCATTTCCAGCCCAATGCCGTCATACGTACGAAACAGCAGTAAACTTCGTCTAAAACTCAGCAGAAACGTTTCCTTGAAACTGCTCTGCTGTGCGTTCGTTCACCTGGGAGAGTTGAATCTATGTTGAGATTCAACGAGTCAGAAACACGTTTCTTCTAGGAGCTGTGTTGAGACATTCCCGATTGAATTGGACCAAAGGTTGTACAGAGAAATATCTGCTTCTAAAACCAAAATGGAGCTATCTAACTGAATGGTTGTCAATGTGTGCATTCAACTGACGGAGTGGATTCAGCGGTTTGCAAGCACTTTCTGTGCAGAATCCCAAAACAAGCATTTCCATCCCAATGCCGGCATACGTACGAAACAGCAGTAAACTTCGTCTAAAACTCAGGAGAAACGTGTCCTTGAAACTGCTCTACTGTGCGTTCATTCACCTGAGAGAGTTGAATCCATGTTGAGAATCAGCGAGTCAGAAACACGTTTCTCTAGGAGTTGCGTTGGGATATTCCCGAGTGAATGGTACCATAGGTTGTACCGAGAAATATCTGCTTCTAAAACCAAAACGGAGGTATCTAACTGAATGGTTGTCAATGTGTGCATTCAACTGACGGAGTTAAACTCACGTGTTTATTCTGCAGTTTGCAAACCCTTTCTGTGCAGAATCCCAAAACCGGCATATCCAGCCCTATGCCGGCATACGTACGAAACAGCAGTAACCTTCGTCTAAAACTCAGGAGAAACGTTTCCTTGAAACTGCACTGCTGTGTGTTCATTCACCTAAGAGAGTTGAATCTATGTTGAGATTGACCGAGTCAGAAACACGTTTCTTCTTGGAGCTGCGTTGGGATATTCACGAGTGAATGGGACCATAGGCTGTACAGAGAAATATCTGCTTCTAAAACCAAAACGCAGCTATCTAACTGAATGGTTGTCAATGCGTGCATTCAACTGACGGATTTAATTTCACGTGTGGATTCAGCGGTTTGCAAACCCTTTCTGTGCAGAATCACAAAACCGGCATTTCCAGCCCAATGCCGTCATACGTACGACAGAGCAGTAAACTTCGTCTAAAACTCAGGAGAAACGTTTCCTTGAAACTGCTCTGCTGTGCGTTCATTCACCTGAGAGAGTTGAATCTATGTTGAGATTCAACGAGTCAGAAACACGTTTCTTCTAGGAGCTGTGTTGAGACATTCCCGATTGAATTGGACCAAAGGCTGTACAGAGAAATATCTGCTTCTAAAACCAAAATGGAGCTATCTAACTGAATGGTTGTCAATGTGGGCATTCAACTGACGGAGTGGATTCAGCGGTTTGCAAACACTTTCTGTGCAGAATCCCAAAACCGGCATTTCCAGCCCAATGCCGGCATACGTACGAAACAGCAGTAAACTTCGTCTAAAACTCAGGGGAAACGTTTCCTTGAAACTAATCGGCTGTGCGTTCGTTCACCTAAGACAGTTGAATCTATGTTGAGATTCAGCGATGCAGAAACACGTTTCTTCTAGGAGCTGCGTTAGGATATTCCCGAGTGAATGGGACCATAGACTGTACGGAGAAATATATGCTTTTAAAACCAAAACGGAGCTATCTAACTGAATGGTTGTCAATGTGAGCATTCAACTGAAGGAGTGAAACTCACGTGTGGATTCAGCGGTTTGCAAACACTTTCTGTGCAGAATCCCAAAACCGGCATTTCCAGGACAATGCCGGCATACGTACGAAACAGCAGTAAACTTCGTCTAAAACTCAGGAGAAACGTTTCCTTGAAACTGCTCGGCTGTGCGTTCGTTCACCTAAGACAGTTGAATCTATGTTGAGATTCAGCGATGCAGAAACACGTTTCTTCTAGGAGCTGCGTTGGGATATTCCCGAGTGAATGGGACCATAGGCTGTACGGAGAAATATATGCTTTTAAAACCAAAACCGAGCTATCTAACTGAATGGTTGTCAATGTGTGCATTCAACTGAAGGAGTTAAACTCACGTGTGGATTCAGCGGTTTGCAAACCCATTCTGTGCAGAATCCCAAAACCGGCATTTCCAGCCCAATGCCGGCATACGTACGAAACAGCAGTAAAGTTCGTCTAAAACTCAGGAGAAACGTTTCCTTGAAACTGCTCGGCTGTGCGTTCGTTCACCTAAGACAGTTGAATCTATGTTGAGATTCAGCGATGCAGAAACACGTTTCTTCTAGGAGCTGCATTGGGATATTCCCGAATGAATGGGACCATAGGCTGTACAGAGAAATATCTGCTTCTAAAACCAAAACGGAGCCATGCAACTGACTGATTGTCAATGTGTGCATTCAACTGACGGAGTTAAACTCACGTGTGGATTCAGCGGTTTGCAAACACTTTCTGTGCAGAGTCCCAAAACCGGCATTTCCAGCCCAATGCCGGCATACGTACGAAACAGCAGTAAACTTCGTCTAAAACTCAGCAGAAACGTTTCCTTGAAACTGCTCGGCTGTGCGTTCATTCACCTGAGAGAGTTGAATCCATGTTGAGAATCAGCGAGTCAGAAACACGTTTCTCTAGGAGCTGTGTTGGGATATTCCCGAGTGAATGGGACCATAGGCTGTACAGAGAAATATCTGCTTCTAAAACCAGAACGGAGCTATCTAACTGAATGGTTGTCAATATGTGCATTCAACTGACAGAGGTAAACTCACGTGTGGATTCAGCGGTTTGCAAAGCCTTTCTGTGCAAAATCCCAAAACCGGCATTTCCAGCCCAATGCCGTCATACGTACGAAACAGCAGTAAACTTCGTCTAAAACTCAGGAGAAACGTTTCCTTGAAAGTGCTCGGCTGTGCGTTCGTTCACCTAAGACAGTTGAATCTATGTTGAGATTCAGCAAGACAGAAACACGTTTCTTCTATGAGCTGCGTTGGGATATTCCCGAGTGAATGGGACCATAGGCTGTACAGAGAAATATGTGCTTCTAAAACCAAAACGGAGGTATCTAACTGAATGGTTGTCAATGTGTGCATTCAACTGACGGAGTTAATTTCACGTGTGGATTCAGCGGTTTGCAAACCCTTTCTGTGCAGAATCCCAAAACCGGCATTTTCAGCCCAATGCCGTCATACGTACGAAACAGCAGTAAACTTCGTCTAAAACTCAGCAGAAACGTTTCCTTGAAACTGCTCTGCTGTGCGTTCGTTCAACTGGGAGAGTTGAATCTATGTTGAGATTCAACGAGTCAGAAACACGTTTCTTCTAGGAGCTGTGTTGAGACATTCCCGATTGAATTGGACCAAAGGTTGTACAGAGAAATATCTGCTTCTAAAACCAAAATGGAGCTATCTAACTGAATGGTTGTCAATGTGTGCATTCAACTGACGGAGTGGATTCAGCGGTTTGCAAGCACTTTCTGTGCAGAATCCCAAAACCGGCATTTCCAGCCCAATGCCGGCATACGTACGAAACAGCAGTAAACTTCGTCTAAACTCAGGAGAAACGTGTCCTTGAAACTGCTCTACTGTGCGTTCATTCACCTGAGAGAGTTGAATCCATGTTGAGAATCAGCGAGTCAGAAACACGTTTCTCTAGGAGTTGCGTTGGGATATTCCCGAGTGAATGGGACCATAGGCTGTACAGAGAAATATCTGCTTCTAAAACCAAAACGGAGGTATCTAACTGAATGGTTGTCAATGTGTGCATTCAACTGACGGAGTTAAACTCAGGTGTTTATTCTGCGGTTTGCAAACCCTTTCTGTGCAGAATCCCAAAACCGGCATTTCCAGCCCTATGCCGGCATACGTACGAAACAGCAGTAAACTTCGTCTAAAACTTAGGAGAAACGTTTCCTTGAAACTGCACTGTTGTGTGTTCATTCACCTAAGAGAGTTGAATCTATGTTGAGATTGACCGAGTCAGAAACACGTTTCTTCTTGGAGCTGCGTTGGGATATTCACGAGTGAATGGGACCATAGGCTGTACAGAGAAATATCTGCTTCTAAAACCAAAACGCAGCTATCTAACTGAATGGTTGTCAATGCGTGCATTCAAATGACGGATTTAATTTCACGTGTGGATTCAGCGGTTTGCAAACCCTTTCTGTGCAGAATCCCAAAACCGGCATTTCCAGCCCAATGCCGTCATACGTACCAAAGAGCAGTAAACTTCGTCTAAAACTCAGGAGAAACGTTTCCTTGAAACTGCTCTGCTGTGCGTTCATTCACCTGAGAGAGTTGAATCTATGTTGAGATTCAACGAGTCAGAAACACGTTTCTTCTAGGAGCTGTGTTGAGACATTCCCGATTGAATTGGACCAAAGGCTGTACAGAGAAATACCTGCTTCTAAAACCAAAATGGAGCTATCTAACTGAATGGTTGTCAATGTGGGCATTCAACTGACGGAGTGGATTCAGCGGTGTGCAAACACTTTCTGTGCAGAATCCCAAAACCGGCATTTCCAGCCCAATGCCGGCATACATACGAAACAGCAGTAAACTTCGTCTAAAACACAGGGGAAACGTTTCCTTGAAACTGCTCGGCTGTGCGTTCGTTCACCTAAGACAGTTGAATCTATGTTGAGATTCAGCGATGCAGAAACACGTTTCTTCTAGGAGCTGCGTTGGGATATTCCCAAGTGAATGGGACCATAGACTGTACGGAGAAATATATGCTTTTAAAACCAAAACGGAGCTATCTAACTGAATGGTTGTCAATGTGAGCATTCAACTTAAAGAGTTAAACTCACGTGTGGATTCAGCGGTTTGCAAACACTTTCTGTGCAGAATCCCAAAACCGGCATTTCCAGCCCAATGCCGTCATACGTCCGAAACAGCAGTAAAGTTCGTCTAAAACTCAGGAGAAACGTTTCCTTGAAACTGCTCGGCTGTGCGTTCATTCACCTAAGACAGTTGAATCTATGTTGAGATTCAGCGATGCAGAAACACGTTTCTTCTAGGAGCTGCGTTGGGATATTCCCGAGTGAATGGGACCATAGGCTGTACAGAGAAATATCTGCTTCTAAAACCAAAACGGAGCCATGCAACTGACTGATTGTCAATGTGTGCATTCAACTGACGGAGTTAAACTCACGTGTGGATTCAGCGGTTTGCAAACACATTCTGTGCAGAATCCCAAAACGGGCATTTCCAGCCCAATGCCGGCATACGTACGAAACAGCAGTAAACTTCGTCTAAAACTCAGGAGAAACGTTTCCTTGAAACTGCTCTGGTGTGCGTTCATTCACCTGAAAGAGTTGAATCCATGTTGAGATTCAGCGAGTCAGAGACACGTTTCTCTAGGAGCTGCGTTGGGATATTCCCGAGTGAATGGGACCATAGGCTGTACAGAGAAATCTCTACTTCTAAAACCAGAACGGAGCTATCTAACTGAATGGTTGTCAATATGTGCATTCAACTGACGGAGGTAAACTCACGTGTGGATTCAGCGGTTTGCAAACCCTTTCTGTGCAAAATCCCAAAACCGGCATTTCCAGCCCAATGCCGTCATACGTACGAAACAGCAGTAAACTTCGTCTAAAACTCAGGAGAAACGTTTCCTTGAAAGTGCTCGGCTGTGCGTTCGTTCACCTAAGACAGTTGAATCTATGTTGAGATTCAGCAAGACAGAAACACGTTTCTTCTAGGAGCTGCGTTGGGATATTCCCGAGTGAATGGGACCATAGTCTGTACAGAGAAATATCTGCTTCTAAAACCAAAACGGAGCTATCTAACTGAAAGGTTGTCAATGTGTGCATTCAACTGACGGAGTTAATTTCACGTGTGGATTCAGCGGTTTGCAAACCCTTTCTGTGCAGAATCCCAAAACCGGCATTTCCCGCCCAATGCCGTCATACGTACGAAACAGCAGTAAACTTCGTCTAAAACTCAGCAGAAACGTTTCCTTGAAACTGCTCTGCTGTGCGTTCGTTCACCTGGGAGAGTTGAATCTATGTTGAGATTCAACGAGTCAGAAACACGTTTCTTCTAGGAGCTGTGTTGAGACATTCCCGATTGAATTGGACCAAAGGCTGTACAGAGAAATATCTGCTTCTAAAACCAAAATGGAGCTATCTAACTGAATGGTTGTCAATGTGTGCATTCAACTGACGGAGTGGATTCCGCGGTTTGCAAACACTGTCTGTGCAGAATCCCAAAACCGGCATTTCCAGCCCAATGCCGGCATACGTACGAAACAGCAGTAAACTTCGTGTAAAACTCAGGAGAAACGTTTCCTTGAACCTGCTCGGCTGTGCGTTCGTTCACCTAAGACAGTTGAATCTATGTTGAGATTCAGCGATGCAGAAACACGTTTCTTCTAGGAGCTGCGTTGGGATATTCCCGAGTGAATGGGACCATAGGCTGTACAGAGAAATATCTGCTTCTAAAACCAAAACGGAGCCATGCAACTGACTGATTGTCAATGTGTGCATTCAACTGACGGAGTTAAACTCACGTGTGGATTCAGCGGTTTGCAAACACTTTCTGTGCAGAATCCCAAAACGGGCATTTCCAGCCCAATGCCGGCATACGTACGAAACAGCAGTAAACTTCGTCTAAAACTCAGGAGAAACGTTTCCTTGAAACTGCTCTGCTGTGCGTTCATTCATCTGAGAGAGTTGAATCCATGTTGAGAATCAGCGAGTCAGAAACACGTTTCTCTAGGAGCTGCGTTGGGATATTCCCGAGTGAATGGGACCATAGGCTGTACAGAGAAATATCTGCTTCTAAAACCAAAACGAAGGTATCTAACTGAATGGTTGTCAAAGTGTGCATTCAACTGACGGAGTAAAACTCACGTGTTTATTCAGCGGTTTGCAAACCCTTTCTGTGCAGAATCCCAAAACCGACATTTCCAGCCCTATGCCGGCATACGTACGAAACAGCAGTAAACTTCGTCTAAAACTCAGGAGAAACGTTTCCTTGAAACTGCACTGTTGTGTGTTCATTCACCTAAGAGAGTTGAATCTATGTTGAGGTTGACCGAGTCAGAAACACGTTTCTTCTAGGAGCTGCGTTGGGATATTCACGAGTGAATGGGACCATAGGCTGTACAGAGAAATATCTGCTTCTAAAACCAAAACGGAGCTATCTAATTGAATGGTTGTCAATGTGTGCATTCAACTGACGGAGTTACACTCACGTGTGGATTCAGCGGTTTGCAAAGACTTTCTGTGCAGAATCCCAAAACCGGAATTTGCAGCCCAACGCCGTCATACATACGAAACAGCAGTAAAATTCGTCGAAAACTCAGGAGAAACGTTTCCTTGAAACTGCTCGGCTGTGCGTTCGATCACCTAAGACAGTTGAATCTATGTTGAGATTCAGCGAGTCAGAAAAACGTTTCTTCTAGGAGCTGCATTGGGATATTCCCGAGTGAATGGGACCATAGGCCGTACAGAGAAATATCTGCTTCTAAAACCAAAACGGAGCTATCTAACTGAATGGTTGTCAATGTGTGCATTCAGCTGACAGAGATAAACTCACGTGTGGATTCAGCGGTTTGCAAACCCTTTCTGTGCAAAATCCCAAAACCGGCATTTCCAGCCCAATGCCGGCATACGTACGAAACAACAGTAAATTTCGTCTAAAACTCAGGAGAAACGTTTCCTTGAAACTGCTCTGGTGTGCGTTCATTCACCTGAAAGAGTTGAATCCATGTTGAGATTCAGCGAGTCAGAGACACGTTTCTCTAGGAGCTGCGTTGGGATATTCCCGAGTGAATGGGACCATAGGCTGTACAGAGAAATATCTACTTCTAAAACCAGAACGGAGCTATCTAACTGAATGGTTGTCAATATGTGCATTCAACTGCCGGAGGTAAACTCACGTGTGGATTCAGCGGTTTGCAAACCCTTTCTGTGCAAAATCCCAAAAGCGGCATTTCCAGCCCAATGTCGTCATACGTACGAAACAGCAGTAAACTTCGTCTAAAACTCAGGAGAAACGTTTCCTTGAACCTGCTCGGCTGTGCGTTCGTTCACCTAAGACAGTTGAATCTATGTTGAGATTCAGCGATGCAGAAACACGTTTCTTCTAGGAGCTGCGTTGGGATATTCCCGAGTGAATGGGACCATAGGCTGTACAGAGAAATATCTGCTTCTAAAACCAAAACGGAGCCATGCAACTGACTGATTGTCAATGTGTGCATTCAACTGACGGAGTTAAACTCACGTGTGGATTCAGCGGTTTGCAAACACTTTCTGTGCAGAATCCCAAAACGGGCATTTCCAGCCCAATGCCGGCATACGTACGAAACAGCAGTAAACTTCGTCTAAAACTCAGGAGAAACGTTTCCTTGAAACTGCTCTGCTGTGCGTTCATTCATCTGAGAGAGTTGAATCCATGTTGAGAATCAACGAGTCAGAAACACGTTTCTCTAGGAGCTGCGTTGGGATATTCCCGAGTGAATGGGACCATAGGCTGTACAGAGAAATATCTGCTTCTAAAACCAAAACGGAGGTATCTAACTGAATGGTTGTCAAAGTGTGCATTCAACTGACGGAATAAAACTCACGTGTTTATTCAGCGGTTTGCAAACCCTTTCTGTGCAGAATCCCAAAACCGGCATTTCCAGCCCTATGCCGGCATACGTACGAAACGGCAGTAAACTTCGTCTAAAACTCAGGAGAAACGTTTCCTTGAAACTGCACTGTTGTGTGTTCATTCACCTAAGAGAGTTGAATCTATGTTGAGATTGACCGAGTCAGAAACACGTTTCTTCTAGGAGCTGCGTTGGGATATTCACGAGTGAATGGGACCATAGGCTGTACAGAGAAATATCTGCTTCTAAAACCAAAACGGAGCTATCTAACTGAATGGTTGTCAATGTGTGCATTCAACTGACGGAGTTACACTCACGTGTGGATTCAGCGGTTTGCAAACCCTTTCTGTGCAAAATCCCAAAACCGGCATTTCCAGCCCAACGCCGTCATACATATGAAACGGCAGTAAATTTCGTCTAAAACTCAGGAGAAACGTTTCCTTGAAACTGCTCGGCTGTGCGTTCGATCACCTAAGACAGTTGAATCTATGTTGAGATTCAGCGAGTCAGAAAAACGTTTCTTCTAGGAGCTGCATTGGGATATTCCCGAGTGAATGGGACCATAGGCCGTACAGAGAAATATCTGCTTCTAAAACCAAAACGGAGCTATCTTACTGAATGGTTGCCAATGTGTGCATTCTGGTGACAGAGTTAAACTCACGTGTGGATTCAGCGGTTTGCAAACCCTTTCTGTGCAAAATCCCAAAACCGGCATTTCCAGCCCAATGCCGGCATACGTTCGAAAGAGCAGTAAACTTCGTCTAAAACTCAGGAGAAACGTTTCCTTGAAACTGCTCTGCTGTGCGTTCATTCACCTGAGAGAGTTGAATCCATGATGAGATTCAGCGAGTCAGAGACACGTTTCTCTGGGAGCTGCGTTGGGATATTCCCGAGTGAATGGGACCATAGGCTGTACAGAGAAATATCTACTTCTAAAACCAGAACGGAGCTATCTAACTGAATGGTGGTCAATATGTGCATTCAACTGACGGAGGTAAACTCACGAGTGGATTCAGCGGTTTGCAAACCCTTTCTGTGCAAAATCCCAAAACCGGCATTTCCAGCCCAAAGCCGTCATACGTACGAAACAGCAGTAAACTTCGTCTAAAACTCAGGAGAAACGTTTCCTTGAAACTGCTCGTCTGTGCATTCGTTCACCTAACAGAGTTGAATCTATGTTGAGATTCAGCAAGACAGAAACACGTTTCTTCTAGGAGCTGCATTGGGATATTCCCGAGTGAATGGGACCATAGTCTGTACAGAGAAATATCTGCTTCTAAAACCAAAACGCAGCTATCTAACTGAATGGTTGTCAATGCGTGCATTCAACTGACGGAGTTAATTTCACGTTTGGATTCAGCGGTTTGCAAACCCTTTCTGTGCAGAATCACAAAACCGGCATTTCCAGCCCAATGCCGTCATACGTACGAAAGAGCAGTTAACTTCGTCTAAAACTCAGGAGAAATGTTTCCTTGAAACTGCTCGGCTGTGCGTTCGTTCACCTGAGAGACTTGAATCTATGTTGAGATTCAACGAGTCAGAAACACGTTTCTTCTAGGAGCTGTGTTGAGACATTCCTGATTGAATTGGACCAAAGGCTGTACAGAGAAATATCTGCTTCTAAAACCAAAATGGAGCTATCTAACTGAATGGTTTTCAATGTGTGCATTCAACTGACGGAGTGGATTCAGCGGTTTGCAAACACTTTCTGTGCAGAATCCCAAAACCGGCATTTCCAGGACAATGCCGGCATACGTACGAAACAGCAGAAAACTTCGTCTAAAACTCAGGAGAAACGTTTCCTTGAACCTGCTCGGCTGTGCGTTCGTTCACCTAAGACAGTTGAATCTATGTTGAGATTCAGTGATGCAGAAACACGTTTCTTCTAGGAGCTGCGTTGGAATATTCCCGAGTGAATGGGACCATAGGCAGTACGGAGAAATATATGCTTTTAAAACCAAAACGGAGCTATCTAACTGAATGGTTGTCAATGTGTGCATTCAACTGAAGGAGTTAAACTCACGTGTGGATTCAGCGGTTTGCAAACCCTTTATGTGCAGAATCCCAAAACCGGCATTTCCAGCCCAATGCCGTCATACATACGAAACAGCAGTAAAGTTCGTCTAAAACTCAGGAGTAACGTTTCCTTGAAACTGCTCGGCTGTGCGTTCATTCACCTAAGACAGTTGAATCTATGTTGAGATTCAGCGATGAAGAAACATGGTTCTTCTAGGAGCTGCGTTGGGATATTCCCGAGTGAATGGTACCATAGGCTGTACAGAGAAATATCTGCTTCTAACACCAAAACGGAGCCATGCAACTGACTGATTGTCAATGTGTGCATTCAAGTGACGGAGTTAAACTCACGTGTGGATTCAGCGGTTTGCAAACACTTTCTGTGCAGAATCCCAAAACCGGCATTTCCAGCCCAATACCGGCATACGTACGAAACAGCAGTAAACTTCGTCTAAAACTCAGCAGAAACGTTTCCTTGAAACTGATCGACTGTGCGTTCATTCACCTGAGAGAGTTGAATCCATGTTGAGAATCAGCGAGTCAGAAACACGTTTCTCTAGGAGCTGTGTTGGGATATTCCCGAGTGAATGGGACCATAGGCTGTACAGAGAAATATCTGCTTCTAAAACCAAAACAGAGGTATCTAACTGAATGGTTGTCAATGTGTGCATTCAACTGACGGAGTTAAACTCACGTGTGGATTCAGCGGTTTGCAAACCCTTTCTGTGCAGAATCCCAAAACCGGCATTTCCAGCCCTATGCCGGCATACGTACGAAACAGCAGTAAACTTCGTCTAAAACTCAGGAGAAACGTTTCCTTGAAACTGCACTGTTGTGTGTTCATTCACCTAAGAGAGTTGAATCTATGTTGAGATTGACCGAGTCAGGAACACGTTTCTTCTAGGAGCTGCGTTGGGATATTCACGAGTGAAAGGGACCATAGGCTGTACAGAGAAATATCTGCTTCTAAAACCAAAACGGAGCTATCTAACTGAATGGTTGTCAATGTGTGCATTCAACTGACGGAGTTACACTCACGTGTGGATTCAGCGGTTTGCAAAGACTTTCTGTGCAGAATCCCAAAACCGGCATTTCCAGCCCAACGCCGTCATACATACGAAACAGCAGTAAAATTCGTCTAAAACTCAGGAGAAACGTTTCCTTGAAACTGCTCGGCTGTGCGTTCGATCACCTAAGACAGTTGAATCTATGTTGAGATTCAGCGAGTCAGAAAAACGTTTCTTCTAGGAGTTGCAATGGGGTATTCCCGAGTGAATGGGACCATAGGCCATACAGAGAAATATCTGCTTCTAAAACCAAAACGGAGCTATCTAACTGAATGGTTATCAATGTGTGCATTCAACTGACGGAGTGGATTCAGCGGTTTGCAAACACTTTCTGTGCAGAATCCCAAAACCGGCATTTCCAGCCCAATGCCGGCATACGCACGAAACAGCAGTAAACTTCGTCTAAAACTCAGGAGAAACGTTTCCTTGAAACTTCTCAGCTGTGCGTTCGTTCACCTAAGACAGTTGAATCTATGTTGAGATTCAGCGATGCAGAAACACGTTTCTTCTAGGAGCTGCGTTGGGATATTCCCGAGTGAATGGGACCATAGGCTGTACGGAGAAATATATGCTTTTAAAACCAAAATGGAGCTATCTAACTGAATGGTTATCAATGTGTGCATTCAACTGAAGGAGTTAAACTCACGTGTGGATTCAGCGGTTTGCAAACCCTTTCTGTGCAGAATCCCAAAACCGGCATTGCCAGCCCAATGCCGGCATACGTACGAAACAGCAGTAAAGTTCATCTAAAACTCAGGAGAAACGTTTCCTTGAAACTGCTCGGCTTTGCATTCGTTCACTTAAGACAGTTGAATCTATGTTGAGATTCAGCGATGCAGAAACACGTTTCTTCTAGGAGCTGCGTTGGGATATTCCCGAGTGAATGGGACCATAGGCTGTACAGAGAAATATCTGCTTCTAAAACCAAAACGGAGCTATCTAACTGAATGGTTGTCAATGTGTGCATTCAATTGACGGAGTTAAACTCACGTGTGGATTCAGCGGTTTGCAAACCCTTTCTGTGCAGAATCCCAAAACCGGCATTGCCAGCCCAACGCCGTCATACGTACGAAACAGCAGTAAAATTCGTCTAAAACTCAGGAGAAACGTTTCCTTGAAACTGCTCGGCTGTGCGTTCGATCACCTAAGACAGTTGAATCTATGTTGAGATTCAGCGAGTCAGAAAAACGTTTCTTCTAGGAGCTGCGTTGGGGTATTCCCGAGTGAATGGGACCATAGGCCGTACAGAGAAATACCTGCTTCTAAAACCAAAACGGAGCTATCTAACTGAATGGTTGTCAATGTGTGCATTCAACTGACGGAGTGGATTCAGCGGTTTGCAAACACTTTCTGTGCAGAATCCCAAAACCGGCATTTCCAGCCCAATGCCGGCATACGCACGAAACAGCAGTAAACTTCGTCTAAAACTCAGGAGAAACGTTTCCTTGAAACTTCTCGGCTGTGCGTTCGTTCACCTAAGACAGTTGAATCTATGTTGAGATTCAGCGATGCAGAAACACGTTTCTTCTAGGAGCTGCGTTGGGATATTCCCGAGTGAATGGGACCATAGGCTGTACGGAGAAATATATGCTTTTAAAACCAAAACGGAGCTATCTAACTGAATGGTTATCAATGTGTGCATTCAACTGAAGGAGTTAAACTCACGTGTGGATTCAGCGGTTTGCAAACCCTTTCTGTGCAGAATCCCAAAACCGGCATTGCCAGCCCAATGCCGGCATACGTACGAAACAGCAGTAAAGTTCATCTAAAACTCAGGAGAAACGTTTCCTTGAAACTGCTCGGCTTTGCGTTCGTTCACCTAAGACAGTTGAATCTATGTTGAGATTCAGCGATGCAGAAACACGTTTCTTCTAGGAGCTGCGTTGGGATATTCCCGAGTGAATGGGACCATAGGCTGTACAGAGAAATATCTGCTTCTAAAACCAAAACGGAGCCATGCAACTGACTGATTGTCAATGTGTGCATTCAACTGACGGAGTTAAACTCACGTGTGGATTCAGCGGTTTGCAAACACTTTCTGTGCAGAATCCCAAAACCGGCATTTACAGCCCAATGCCGGCATACGTACGAAACAGCAGTAAACTTCGTCTAAAACTCAGCAGAAACGTTTCCTTGAAACTGCTCGGCTGTGCATTCATTCACCTGAGAGAGTTGAATCCATGTTGAGAATCAGCGAGTCAGAAAGACGTTTCTCTTGGAGCTGCGTTGGGATATTCCCGAGTGAATGGGACCATAGGCTGTACAGAGAAATATCTGCTTCTAAAACCAAAACAGAGGTATCTAACTGAATGGTTGTCAATGTGTGCATTCAACTGATGGAGTTAAACTCACGTGGGGATTCAGCGGTTTGCAAACCCTTTCTGTGCAAAATCCCAAAACCGGCATTTCCAGCCCAAAGCCGTCATACGTACGAAACAGCAGTAAACTTCGTCTAAAACTCAGGAGAAACGTTTCCTTGAAAGTGCTCGGCTGTGCGTTCGTTCACCTAAGACAGTTGAATCTATGTTGAGATTCAGCAAGACAGAAACACGTTTCTTCTAGGAGCTGCGTTGGGATATTCCCGAGTGAATGGGACCATTGTCTGTACAGAGAAATATCTGCTTCTAAAACCAAAACGGAGCTACCTAACTGAATGGTTGTCAATGTGTGCATTCAACTGACGGAGTTAATTTCACGTGTGGATTCAGCGGTTTGCAAATCCTTTCTGTGCAGAATCCCAAAACCGGCATTTCCAGCCCAACGCCGTCATACGTACGAAACAGCAGTAAACTTCGTCTAAAACTCAGCAGAAACGTTTCCTTGAGACTGCTCTGCTGTGCGTTCGTTCACCTGGGAGAGTTGAATCTATGTTGAGATTCAACGAGTCAGAAACACGTTTCTTCTAGGAGCTGTGTTGAGACATTCCCGATTGAATTGGACCAAAGGCTGTACAGAGAAATATCTGCTTCTAAAACCAAAATGGAGCTATCTAACTGAATGGTTGTCAATGTGTGCTTTCAACTGACGGAGTGGACTCCGCGGTTTGCAAACACTGTCTGTGCAGAATCCCAAAACCGGCATTTCCAGCCCAATGCCGGCATACGTACGAAACAGCAGTAAACTTCGTGTAAAACTCAGGAGAAACGTTTCCTTGAAACTGCTCGGCTGTGCGTTCATTCACCTAAGAGAGTTGAATCTATGCTGATATTCAGCGAGTCAGAAACAGGTTTCTTCTAGGAGCTGTGTTGGGATATTCCCGAGTGAATGCGACCATAGGCTTTACGGAGAAATATATGCTTTTAAAACCAAAACGGAGCTATCTAACTGAATGGTTGTCAATGTGTGCATTCAACTGAAGGAGTTAAACTCACGTGTGGATTCAGCGGTTTGAAAACGCTTTCTGTGCAGAATCCGAAAACCGGCATTTCCAGCCCAATGCCGTCATACGTACGAAACAGCAGTAAACTTCGTCTAAAACTCAGGAGAAACGTTTCCTTGAACCTGCTCGGCTGTGCGTTCGTTCACCTAAGACAGTTGAATCTATGTTGAGATTCAGCGATGCAGAAACACGTTTCTTCTAGGAGCTGCGTTGGGATATTCCCGAGTGAATGGGACCATAGGCTGTACAGAGAAATATCTGCTTCTAAAACCAAAACGGAGCCATGCAACTGACTGATTGTCAATGTGTGCATTCAACTGACGGAGTTAAACTCACGTGTGGATTCAGCAGTTTGCAAACCCTTTCTGTGCAGAATCCCAAAACCGGCATTTCCAGCCCTATGCCGGCATACGTACGAAACAGCAGTAAACTTCGTCTAAAACTCAGGAGAAACGTTTCCTTGAAACTGCACTGTTGTGTGTTCATTCACCTAAGAGAGTTGAATCTATGTTGAGATTGACCGAGTCAGAAACACGTTTCTTCTAGGAGCTGCGTTGGGATATTCCCGAGTGAATGGGACCATAGGCTGTACAGAGAAATATCTGCTTCTAACACCAAAACGGAGACATGCAACTGACTGATTGTCAATGTGTGCATTCAAGTGACGGAGTTAAACTCACGTGTGGATTCAGCGGTTTGCAAACACTTTCTGTGCAGAATCCCAAAACCGGCATTTCCAGCCCAATACCGGCATACGTACGAAACAGCAGTAAACTTCGTCTAAAACTCAGCAGAAACGTTTCCTTGAAACTGATCGACTGTGCGTTCATTCACCTGAGAGAGTTGAATCCATGTTGAGAATCAGCGAGTCAGAAACACGTTTCTCTAGGAGCTGTGTTGGGATATTCCCGAGTGAATGGGACCATAGGCTGTACAGAGAAATATCTGCTTCTAAAACCAAAACAGAGGTATCTAACTGAATGGTTGTCAATGTGTGCATTCAACTGACGGAGTTAAACTCACGTGTGGATTCAGCGGTTTGCAAACCCTTTCTGTGCAGAATCCCAAAACCGGCATTTCCAGCCCTATGCCGGCATACGTACGAAACAGCAGTAAACTTCGTCTAAAACTCAGGAGAAACGTTTCCTTGAAACTGCACTGTTGTGTGTTCATTCACCTAAGAGAGTTGAATCTATGTTGAGATTGACCGAGTCAGAAACACGTTTCTTCTAGGAGCTGCGTTGGGATATTCACGAGTGAAAGGGACCATAGGCTGTACAGAGAAATATCTGCTTCTAAAACCAAAACGGAGCTATCTAACTGAATGGTTTTCAATGTGTGCATTCAACTGACGGAGTTACACTCACGTGTGGATTCAGCGGTTTGCAAAGACTTTCTGTGCAGAATCCCAAAACCGGCATTTCCAGCCCAACGCCGTCATACATACGAAACAGCAGTAAAATTCGTCTAAAACTCAGGAGAAACGTTTCCTTGAAACTGCTCGGCTGTGCGTTCGATCACCTAAGACAGTTGAATCTATGTTGAGATTCAGCGAGTCAGAAAAACGTTTCTTCTAGGAGCTGCATTGGGGTATTCCCGAGTGAATGGGACCATAGGCCGTACAGAGAAATATCTGCTTCTAAAACCAAAACGGAGCTATCTAACTGAATGGTTGTCAATGTGTGCATTCAACTGACGGAGTGGATTCAGCGGTTTGCAAACACTTTCTGTGCAGAATCCCAAAACCGGCATTTCCAGCCCAATGCCGGCATACGCACGAAACAGCAGTAAACTTCGTCTAAAACTCAGGAGAAACGTTTCCTTGAAACTTCTCGGCTGTGCGTTCGTTCACCTAAGACAGTTGAATCTATGTTGAGATTCAGCGATGCAGAAACACGTTTCTTCTAGGAGCTGCGTTGGGATATTCCCGAGTGAATGGGACCATAGGCTGTACGGAGAAATATATGCTTTTAAAACCAAAACGGAGCTATCTAACTGAATGGTTATCAATGTGTGCATTCAACTGAAGGAGTTAAACTCACGTGTGGATTCAGCGGTTTGAAAACCCTTTCTGTGCAGAATCCCAAAACCGGCATTGCCAGCCCAATGCCGGCATACGTACGAAACAGCAGTAAAGTTCATCTAAAACTCAGGAGAAACGTTTCCTTGAAACTGCTCGGCTTTGCGTTCGTTCACCTAAGACAGTTGAATCTATGTTGAGATTCAGCGATGCAGAAACACGTTTCTTCTAGGAGCTGCGTTGGGATATTCCCGAGTGAATGGGACCATAGGCTGTACAGAGAAATATCTGCTTCTAAAAGCAAAACGGAGCCATGCAACTGACTGATTGTCAATGTGTGCATTCAACTGACGGAGTTAAACTCACGTGTGGATTCAGCGGTTTGCAAACACTTTCTGTGCAGAATCCCAAAACCGGCATTTACAGCCCAATGCCGGCATACGTACGAAACAGCAGTAAACTTCGTCTAAAACTCAGCAGAAACGTTTCCTTGAAACTGCTCGGCTGTGCATTCATTCACCTGAGAGAGTTGAATCCATGTTGAGAATCAGCGAGTCAGAAACACGTTTCTCTAGGAGCTGCGTTGGGATATTCCCGAGTGAATGGGACCATAGGCTGTACAGAGAAATATCTGCTTCTAAAACCAAAACAGTGGTATCTAACTGAATGGTTGTCAATGTGTGCATTCAACTGATGAAGTTAAACTCACGTGGGGATTCAGCGGTTTGCAAACCCTTTCTGTGCAAAATCCCAAAACCGGCATTTCCAGCCCAATGCCGTCATACGTACGAAACAGCAGTAAACTTCGTCTAAAACTCAGGAGAAACGTTTCCTTGAAAGTGCTCGGCTGTGCGTTCGTTCACCTAAGACAGTTGAATCTATGTTGAGATTCAGCAAGACAGAAACACGTTTCTTCTAGGAGCTGCGTTGGGATATTCCCGAGTGAATGGGACCATAGTCTGTACAGAGAAATATCTGCTTCTAAAACCAAAACGGAGCTACCTAACTGAATGGTTGTCAATGTGTGCATTCAACTGACGGAGTTAATTTCACGTGTGGATTCAGCGGTTTGCAAACCCTTTCTGTGCAGAATCCCAAAACCGGCATTTCCAGCCCAATGCCGTCATACGTACGAAACAGCAGTAAACTTCGTCTAAAACTCAGCAGAAACGTTTCCTTGAGACTGCTCTGCTGTGCGTTCGTTCACCTGGGAGAGTTGAATCTATGTTAAGATTCAACGAGTCAGAAACACGTTTCTTCTTGGAGCTGTGTTGAGACATTCCCGATTGAATTGGACCAAAGGCTGTACAGAGAAATATCTGCTTCTAAAACCAAAATGGAGCTATCTAACTGAATGGTTGTCAATGTGTGCATTCAACTGATGGAGTGGACTCCGCGGTTTGCAAACACTGTCTATGCAGAATCCCAAAACCGGCATTTCCAGCCCAATGCCGGCATACGTACGAAACAGCAGTAAACTTCGTGTAAAACTCAGGAGAAACGTTTCCTTGAAGCTGCTCGGCTGTGCGTTCATTCACCTAAGAGAGTTGAATCTATGCTGATATTCAGCGAGTCAGAAACAGGTTTCTTCCAGGAGCTGTGTTGGGATATTCCCGAGTGAATGGGACCATAGGCTTTACGGAGAAATATATGCTTTTAAAATCAAAACGGAGCTATCTAACTGAATGGTTGTCAATGTGTGCATTCAGCTGACAGAGATAAACTCACGTGTGGATTCAGCGGTTTGCAAACCCTTTCTGTGCAAAATCCCAAAACCGGCATTTCCAGCCCAATGCCGGCATACGTACGAAACAACAGTAAATTTCGTCTAAAACTCAGGAGAAACGTTTCCTTGAAACTGCTCTGGTGTGCGTTCATTCACCTGAAAGAGTTGAATCCATGTTGAGATTCAGCGAGTCAGAGACACGTTTCTCTAGGAGCTTCGTTGGGATATTCCCGAGTGAATGGGACCATAGGCTGTACAGAGAAATATCTACTTCTAAAACCAGAACGGAGCTATCTAACTGAATGGTTGTCAATATGTGCATTCAACTGACGGAGGTAAACTCACGTGTGGATTCAGCGGTTTGCAAACCCTTTCTGTGCAAAATCCCAAAACCGGCATTTCCAGCCCAATGCCGTCATACGTACGAAACAGCAGTAAACTTCGTCTAAAACTCAGGAGAAACGTTTCCTTGAAAGTGCTCGGCTGTGCGTTCGTTCACCTAAGACAGTTGAATCTATGTTGAGATTCAGCAAGACAGAAACACGTTTCTTCTAGGAGCTGCGTTGGGATATTCCCGAGTGAATGGGACCATAGTCTGTACAGAGAAATATCTGCTTCTAAAACCAAAACGGAGCTATCTAACTGAATGGTTGTCAATGTGTGCATTCAACTGACGGAGTTAATTTCACGTGTGGATTCAGCTGTTTGCAAACCCTTTCTGTGCAGAATCCCAAAACCGGCATTTCCAGCCCAATGCCGTCATACGTACGAAACAGCAGTAAACTTCGTCTAAAACTCAGCAGAAACGTTTCCTTGAAACTGCTCTGCTGTGCGTTCGTTCACCTGGGAGAGTTGAATCTATGTTGAGATTCAACGAGTCAGAAACACGTTTCTTCTAGGAGCTGTGTTGAGACATTCCCGAATGAATTGGACCAAAGGCTGTACAGAGAAATATCTGCTTCTAAAACCAAAATGGAGCTATCTAACTGAATGGTTGTCAATGTGTGCATTCAACTGACGGAGTGGACTCCGCGGTTTGCAAACACTGTCTGTGCAGAATCCCAAAACCGGCATTTCCAGCCCAATGCCGTCATACGTATGAAACAGCAGTAAACTTCGTGTAAAACTCAGGAGAAACGTTTCCTTGAAACTCCTCGGCTGTGCGTTCATTCACCTTAGAGAGTTGAATCTATGCTGATATTCAGCGAGTCAGAAACAGGTTTCTTCTAGGAGCTGCGTTGGGATATTCCCGAGTGAATGGGACCATAGGCTGTACAGAGAAATATCTGCTTTTAAAACCCAAACGGAGCTATCTAACTGAATGGTTATCAATGTGTGCATTCAACTGACGGATTAAAACTCATGTGTGGATTCAGCGGTTTGCAAACCCTTTCTGTGCAAAATTCCTAAACCGGCATTTCCAGCCCAATGCCGTCATACGTAAGACACAGCAGTAAACTTCGTCTAAAACTCAGGAGAAACGTTTCCTTGAAACTGCTCTGCTGTGCGTTCGTTCACCTGAGAGAGTTGAATCTATGTTGAGATTCAGCGAGTCAGAAACACGTTTCTCTAGGAGATGCGCTGGGATATTCCCGAGTGAAGGGGCCATAGGCTGTACAGAGAAATATCTGCTTCTAAAACCAAAACGGAGCTATCTAACTGAATGGTTGTCAATGTGTGCATTCAACTGAAGGAGTGAAAGTCACGTGTGGATTCACCGGTTTGCAAACCATTTCTGTGCAGAATTCCAAAATCGGCACTTCCAGCCAAATGCCCGCATACGTACGAAACAGCACTAAACTTCGTCTAAAACTCAGGAGAAACGTTTCCTTGAAACTGCTCTGCTGTGCGTTCATTCACCTAAGAGAGCTGAATCTATGTTGAGATTCAACGAGTCAGAAACACGTTTCTCCTAGGAGCTGCGTTGGGATATTCCCGAGTGAATGGGACCATAGGCTGTACAGAGAAATATCTGCTTGTAAAACGAAAACGGAGCTATCTAACTGAATGGTTGTCAATGTGTGCATTCAAATGACGGGGTTAAACTCACGTGTGGATTCAGCGGTTTTCAAACCCTTTCTGTGCAGAATCCCCAAACCGGCATTTCCAGCCCAATGCCGTCATACGTACGAAACAGCTGTAAAGTTCGTCTAAAACTCAGGAGAAACGTTTCCTTGACAGTGCTCGGCTGTGCGTTCATTCACCTAAGAGAGTTGAATCTATGTTGAAATTCAGAGTGTCAGAAACACGTTTCTTCTAGGAGCTGCGTTGGGAAATTCACGAGTTAATGGGACCATAGGCTGTATAGAGAAATATCTGCTTCTAAAACCAAAACGGAGCTATCTAACTGAATGGTTGTCAATGTGTGCATTCAACTGACGGAGTTAAATTCACGTGTGGATTCAGCGGTTTGCAAACCCTTTCTGTGCATAATCCCAAATCCGGCATTTCCAGCCCAATGTCAGCATACGTACGAAACAGCAGTAAACTTCGTCTAAAACTGAGGAGAAACGTTTCCTTGAAACTGCTCGGCTGTGTGATCATTCACCTAAGAGAGTTGAATCTATGCTGAGATTCAACGAGTCAGAAACACGATTCTTCTAGGAGCTGCCTTGAGATATTCCCGATTGAATTGCACCATAGGCTGTACAGAGAAATATCTGCTTCTAAAACCAAAACGGAGCTATCTAACTGAATGGTTGTCAATGTGTGCATTCAACTGACGGAGTTAAACTCACGTGTTTATTCAGCAGTTTGCAAACACTTTCTGTGCAGAATCCCAAAACCGGCATTTCCAGCCCAATGCCATCATACGTACAAAACAGCAGTAAACTTCGTCTAAAACTCAGGAGAAACGTTTCCTTGAAACTGCTCGGCTGTGCGTTCGTTCACCTAAGAGAGTTGAATCTATGATGATATTCAGCGAGTCAGAAACAGATTTCTGCTAGGAGCTGCGTTGGGATATTCCCGAGGGAATGAGACCATAGGTTGTACAGAGAAATATCTGCTTTTAAAACCAAAACGGAGCTATCTAACTGAATGGTTGTCAATGTGTGCATTCAACTGACGGAGTTAATTTCACGTGTGGATTCAGCTGTTTGCAAACCCTTTCTGTGCAGAATCCCAAAACCGGCATTTCCAGCCCAATGCCGTCATACGTACGAAACAGCAGTAAACTTCGTCTAAAACTCAGCAGAAACGTTTCCTTGAAACTGCTCTGCTGTGCGTTCGTTCACCTGGGAGAGTTGAATCTATGTTGAGATTCAACGAGTCAGAAACACGTTTCTTCTAGGAGCTGTGTTGAGACATTCCCGAATGAATTGGACCAAAGGCTGTACAGAGAAATATCTGCTTCTAAAACCAAAATGGAGCTATCTAACTGAATGGTTGTCAATGTGTGCATTCAACTGACGGAGTGGACTCCGCGGTTTGCAAACACTGTCTGTGCAGAATCCCAAAACCGGCATTTCCAGCCCAATGCCGTCATACGTACGAAACAGCAGTAAACTTCGTGTAAAACTCAGGAGAAACGTTTCCTTGAAACTCCTCGGCTGTGCGTTCATTCACCTTAGAGAGTTGAATCTATGCTGATATTCAGCGAGTCAGAAACAGGTTTCTTCTAGGAGCTGCGTTGGGATATTCCCGAGTGAATGGGACCATAGGCTGTACAGAGAAATATCTGCTTTTAAAACCCAAACGGAGCTATCTAACTGAATGGTTATCAATGTGTGCATTCAACTGACGGATTAAAACTCATGTGTGGATTCAGCGGTTTGCAAACCCTTTCTGTGCAAAATTCCTAAACCGGCATTTCCAGCCCAATGCCGTCATACGTAAGACACAGCAGTAAACTTCGTCTAAAACTCAGGAGAAACGTTTCCTTGAAACTGCTCTGCTGTGCGTTCGTTCACCTGAGAGAGTTGAATCTATGTTGAGATTCAGCGAGTCAGAAACACGTTTCTCTAGGAGATGCGCTGGGATATTCCCGAGTGAAGGGGCCATAGGCTGTACAGAGAAATATCTGCTTCTAAAACCAAAACGGAGCTATCTAACTGAATGGTTGTCAATGTGTGCATTCAACTGAAGGAGTGAAAGTCACGTGTGGATTCACCGGTTTGCAAACCATTTCTGTGCAGAATTCCAAAATCGGCACTTCCAGCCAAATGCCCGCATACGTACGAAACAGCAGTAAACTTCGTCTAAAACTCAGGAGAAACGTTTCCTTGAAACTGCTCTGCTGTGCGTTCATTCACCTAAGAGAGCTGAATCTATGTTGAGATTCAACGAGTCAGAAACACGTTTCTTCTAGGAGCTGCGTTGGGATATTCCCGAGTGAATGGGACCATAGGCTGTACAGAGAAATATCTGCTTGTAAAACGAAAACGGAGCTATCTATCTGAATGGTTGTCAATGTGTGCATTCAAATGACGGGGTTAAACTCACGTGTGGATTCAGCGGTTTTCAAACCCTTTCTGTGCAGAATCCCCAAACCGGCATTTCCAGCCCAATGCCGTCATACGTACGAAACAGCTGTAAAGTTCGTCTAAAACTCAGGAGAAACGTTTCCTTGACAGTGCTCGGCTGTGCGTTCGTTCACCTAAGAGAGTTGAATCTATGTTGAAATTCAGAGTGTCAGAAACACGTTTCTTCTAGGAGCTGCGTTGGGAAATTCACGAGTTAATGGGACCATAGGCTGTATAGAGAAATATCTGCTTCTAAAACCAAAACGGAGCTATCTAACTGAATGGTTGTCAATGTGTGCATTCAACTGACGGAGTTAAATTCACGTGTGGATTCAGCGGTTTTCAAACCCTTTCTGTGCAGAATCCCAAAACCGGCATTTCCAGCCCAATGCCGTCATAGGTACGAAACAGCAGTAAAGATCGTCTAAAACTCAGGAGAAAGGTTTCCTTGAAATTGCTCGGCTGTGCGTTCGTTCACCTAAGAGAGTTGAATCTATGTTGAAATTCAGCGTGTCAGAAACACGTTTGTTCTAGGAGCTGCGTTGGGAAATTCACGAGTTAATGGGACCATAGGCTGTACAGAGAAATATCAGCTTCTAAAACCAAAAAGGAGCTATCTAACTCAATGCATGTCAATGTGTGCGTTCAACTGGCGGAGTTAAACTCACGTGTGGATTCAGCGGTTTGCAAACCCTTTCTGTGCAGAATCCCAACACCGACATTTCCAGCCCAATGCCGGCATACGTACGAAACCACAGTAAACTTCGTCTAAAACTCAGGAGAAACGTTTCCTTGAAACTGCTCTGCTGTGCGTTCATTCACCTGAGAGAGTTGAATCTATGCTGAGGTTCAGCGAGTCAGAAACACGTTTCTTCTAGGAGCTGCGTTGGGATATTGCCGAGTGAATGGGACCTAAGGCTGTACAGAGAAATATCTGCTTCTAAAACCAAAACGGAGCTATTTAACTGAATGGTTGTCAATGTGTGCATTCAACTGACGGAGATAAACTTACGTGTGGATTCAGCGGTTTGCAAACCCTTTCTGTGCAGAATTCCAAAATCGGCATTTCCAGCCAAATGCCGGCATACGTACGAAACAGCAGTAAACTTCGTCTAAAACTCAGGAGAAGCGTTTCCTTGAAACTGCTCTCCTGTGCGTTTGTTCACCTAAGAGAGTTGAATCTATGTTGAGATTCAGCGAGTCAGAAACACGTTTCTCTTGGAGCTGCGTTGTGATATTCCCGAGTGAATGGGACCGTAGGTTGTACAGAGAAATATCTGCTTATAAAACCAAAACGGAGCTATCTAACTGAATGGTTTTCAATGAGTGCATTCAACTGACGGAGTTACACTCACGTGTGGATTCAGCGGTTTGCAAAGACTTTCTGGGCAGAATCCCGGAACCGGCATTTCCAGCCCAATGCCATCATAAATACGAAACAGCAGTAAAGTTCGTCTAAAACTCAGGAGAAACGTTTACTTGAAACTGCTCGGCTGTGCGTTCGTTCACCTAAGAGAGTTGAATCTATGTTGAGATTCAGCGAGTCAGAAACACGTTTCTTCTAAGAGATGCATTGTGATATTCCCGTGTGAATGGGACCATAGGCTGTGCAGAGAAATATCTGCTTCTAAAACCAAAACGGAGCTATCTAACTGAATGGTGGTCAATGTGTACATTCAGCTGACAGAGTTAAACTCACGTGTGGATTCAGCAGTTTGCAAACCCTTTCTGTGCAGAATCCCAAAATCGGCATTTACAGCCCAATGCCAGCATACGTACGAAACAGCAGTAAACTTCGTCTAAAACTCACGAGAAACGTTTTCTTGAAACTGCTCTGCTGTGCATTCATTCACCTGAGAGAGTTGAATCCATGTTGAGATTCAGCGAGTCAGAAACACGTTTCTCTCGGAGCTGCGTTGGGATATTCCCGAGTGAATGGGACCATAGGCTGTACAGAGAAATATCTACTTCTAAAACCAAAACGGAGCTATCTAACTAAATGGTTGTCAATGTGTGCATTCAGCTGATGGAGTTAAACTCACGTGTGGATTCAGCGGTTTGCAAACCCTTTCTGTGCAAAATCCCAAAACCGGCATTTCCAGCCCAATGCCGTCATATGTACGAAACAGCTGTAAACTTCGTGTAAAACTCAGGAGAAACGTTTCCTTGAAACTGCTCGGCTGTGCGTTCGTTCACCTAAGAGAGTTGAATCTATGTTGAGATTCAGCGAGTCAGAAACAGATTTCTTCTAGGAGCTGCGTTGGTATATTCCCGAGTGAATGGGACCATAGGCTGTACAGAGAAATATCTGCTTCTAAAACCAAAACGGAGCTATCTAACTGAATGGTTGTCAATGTGTGCATTCAACTGACGGAGTTAAATTCACGTGTGGATTCAGCGGTTTGCAAACCCTTTCTGTGCAGAATCCCAAATCCGGCATTTCCAGTCCAATGCCGGTATACGTACAAACAGCAGTAAACTTCGTCTAAAACTGAGGAGAAACGTTTCCTTGATACTGCTCGGCTGTGCGTTCATTCACCTAAGAGAGTTGAATCTATGCTGAGATTCAACGAGTCAGAAACACGATTCTTCTAGGAGCTGCCTTGAGATATTCCCGATTGAATTGGACCATAGGCTGTACAGAGAAATATCTGCTTCTAAAACCAAAACGGAGCAATCTACCTGAATGGTTGTCAATGTGTGCATTCAACTGACGGAGTTAAAGTCAGGTGTGGATACAGCGGTTTGCAAACCCTTTCTGTGCAGAATTCCAAAACCGGCATTTCCAGCCCAATGCTGGTATACGTGCGAAATAGCAGTAAACGTCGTCTAAAACTCAGGAGAATCGTTTCCTTGAAACTGCTCTGCTGTGCGTTCATTCAACTAAGAGAGCTGAATCTATGTTGAGATTCAACGAGGCAGAAACACGTTTCCTCTAGGAGCTGCGTTGGGATATTCCCGAGTGAATGGGATCATAGGCTGTACAGAGAAATATCTGCTTCTAAAACCAAATCGGAGCTATCTAACTGAATGGTTGTCAATGTCTACATTCAACTGATGGAGTTAAAGTCACATGTGGAATCAGCGGTTGGCAAACGCGTTCTGTGCAGAATCCCAAAACCGGCATTTCCAGCCCAATGTCGGCATACGTACGAAACAGCAGTAAACTTCGTCTAAAACTCAGGAGAAACGTTTCCTTGAAACTGTTCTGCTGTGCGTTCATTCACCTGAGAGAGTTGAATCCATGTTGAGATTCAGCGAGTCAGTAACACGTTTCTCTAGGAGCTGCGTTGGGATATACACGAGTGAATGGGACCATAGGCTCTACAAAGAAATATCTGCTTCTAAAACCAAAACGGAGCTATCTAACTGAATGGTTGTCAATGTGTGCATTCAACTGATGGAGGTAAACTCACGTGTAGATTCAGCGGTTTGCAAACCCTTTCTGTGCAGAATCCCAAAACCGGCATTTCCAGCCCAGTGCCATCATACATACGAAACAGCAGTAAACTTCGTCTAAAACTCAGGAGAAACGTTTCCTTGAAACCCCTCGGCTGTGCCTTCGGTCACCTAAGAGAGTGGAATCTATGTTGAGATTCAGCGAGTCAGAAACACGTTTCTTCTAGGAGATGCGTTGGGATATTCCCGAGTGAATGGGACCATAGGCTGTACAGAGAAATATCTGCTTCTAAAACCAAAACGGAGCTATGTAACTGAATGGTTGTCAATGTGTGCATTCAACTGATGGAGTTAAACTCACGGGTAGATTCAGCGGTTTGCAAACCCTTTCTGTGCAGAATCTCAAAAGCGACATTTGCAGCCCAATGCCGGCATACGTACGAAGCAGCAGTAAACTTCGTCTAAAACTCAGGAGAAACGTTTCCTTGAAACTGCTCTGCTCTGCGTTCGTTCACCTAAGAGAGTTGAATCTATGTTGAGATTCAGCGAGTCAGAAACACGTTTCTTCTAGGAGCTTCGTTGGGATATTCCCGAGTGAATGGGACCTAAGGCTGTACAGAGAAATATCTGCTTCTAAAACAAAAACGGAGCTATTTAACTGAATGGTTGTCAATGTGTGCATTCAACTGACGGAGTTAAACTCACGTCTGGATTCAGCGGTTTGCAAACCCTTTCTGTGCAGAATCCCAACACCGACATTTCCAGCCCAATGCCGGCATACGTACGAAACCGCAGTAAGCTTCGTCTAAAACTCAGGAGAAACGTTTCCTTGAAATTGCTCTGCTGTGCGTTCATTCACCTGAGAGAGTTGAATCTATGTTGAGATTCAGCGAGTCAGAAACACATTTCTTCTAGGACCTGCGTTGGGATATTCCCGAGTGAATGGGACCATAGGTTGTACAGAGAAATATCTGCTTCTGAAAAAAAAACGGAGCAATCTAACTGAATGGTTGTCAATGTGTGCATTCAACTGAAGGAGTTGAACTCACGTGTGGATTCAGCGGTTTGCAAATCCTTTCTGTGCAGAATCCCAAAACCGGCATTTCCAGCCCAATGCCGGCATACGTACGAAACAGCAGTAAACTTCGTCTAAAACTCACGAGAAACGTTTCCTTGAAACTGCTCTGCTGTGCGTTCATTCACCTGAGAGAGTTGAATCTATGCTGAGATTCAGCGAGTCAGAAACACGTTTCTTCTAGGAGCTGCGTTGGGATATTGTCGAGTGAATGAGACCTAAGGCTGTACAGAGAAATATCTGCTTCTAAAACCAAAACGGAGCTATTTAACTGAATGGTTGTCAATGTGTGCATTCAACTGACGGAGATAAACTTACGTGTGGATTCAGCGGTTTGCAAACCCTTTCTGTGCAGAATTCCAAAATCGGCATTTCCAGCCAAATGCCGGCATACGTACGAAACAGCAGTAAACTTCGTCTAAAACTCAGGAGAAGCGTTTCCTTGAAACTGCTCTCCTGTGCGTTTGTTCACCTAAGAGAGTTGAATCTATGTTGAGATTCAGCGAGTCAGAAACACGTTTCTCTAGGAGCTGCGTTGTGATATTCCCGAGTGAATGGGACCGTAGGTTGTACAGAGAAATATCTGCTTATAAAACCAAAACGGAGCTATCTAACTGAATGGTTTTCAATGAGTGCATTCAACTGACGGAGTTACACTCACGTGTGGATTCAGCGGTTTGCAAAGACTTTCTGGGCAGAATCCCGGAACCGGCATTTCCAGCCCAATGCCATCATAAATACGAAACAGCAGTAAAGTTCGTCTAAAACTCAGGAGAAACGTTTACTTGAAACTGCTCGGCTGTGCGTTCGTTCACCTAAGAGAGTTGAATCTATGTTGAGATTCAGCGAGTCAGAAACACGTTTCTTCTAAGAGATGCATTGTGATATTCCCGTGTGAATGGGACCATAGGCTGTGCAGAGAAATATCTGCTTCTAAAACCAAAACGGAGCTATCTAACTGAATGGTGGTCAATGTGTGCATTCAGCTGACAGAGTTAAACTCACGTGTGGATTCAGCAGTTTGCAAACCCTTTCTGTGCAGAATCCCAAAATCGGCATTTACAGCCCAATGCCGGCATACGTACGAAACAGCAGTAAACTTCGTCTAAAACTCACGAGAAACGTTTTCTTGAAACTGCTCTGCTGTGCATTCATTCACCTGAGAGAGTTGAATCCATGTTGAGATTCAGCGAGTCAGAAACACGTTTCTCTCGGAGCTGCGTTGGGATATTCCCGAGTGAATGGGACCATAGGCTGTACAGAGAAATATCTACTTCTAAAACCAAAACGGAGCTATCTAACTAAATGGTTGTCAATGTGTGCATTCAGCTGATGGAGTTAAACTCACGTGTGGATTCAGCGGTTTGCAAACCCTTTCTGTGCAAAATCCCAAAACCGGCATTTCCAGCCCAATGCCGTCATATGTACGAAACAGCTGTAAACTTCGTGTAAAACTCAGGAGAAACGTTTCCTTGAAACTGCTCGGCTGTGCGTTCGTTCACCTAAGAGAGTTGAATCTATGTTGAGATTCAGCGAGTCAGAAACAGATTTCTTCTAGGAGCTGCGTTGGTATATTCCCGAGTGAATGGGACCATAGGCTGTACAGAGAAATATCTGCTTCTAAAACCAAAACGGAGCTATCTAACTGAATGGTTGTCAATGTGTGCATTCAACTGACGGAGTTAAATTCACGTGTGGATTCAGCGGTTTGCAAACCCTTTCTGTGCAGAATCCCAAATCCGGCATTTCCAGTCCAATGCCGGCATACGTACAAACAGCAGTAAACTTCGTCTAAAACTGAGGAGAAACGTTTCCTTGATACTGCTCGGCTGTGCGTTCATTCACCTAAGAGAGTTGAATCTATGCTGAGATTCAACGAGTCAGAAACACGATTCTTCTAGGAGCTGCCTTGAGATATTCCCGATTGAATTGGACCATAGGCTGTACAGAGAAATATCTGCTTCTAAAACCAAAACGGAGCAATCTACCTGAATGGTTGTCAATGTGTGCATTCAACTGACGGAGTTAAAGTCAGGTGTGGATACAGCGGTTTGCAAACCCTTTCTGTGCAGAATTCCAAAACCGGCATTTCCAGCCCAATGCTGGTATACGTGCGAAATAGCAGTAAACGTCGTCTAAAACTCAGGAGAATCGTTTCCTTGAAACTGCTCTGCTGTGCGTTCATTCAACTAAGAGAGCTGAATCTATGTTGAGATTCAACGAGGCAGAAACACGTTTCCTCTAGGAGCTGCGTTGGGATATTCCCGAGTGAATGGGATCATAGGCTGTACAGAGAAATATCTGCTTCTAAAACCAAATCGGAGCTATCTAACTGAATGGTTGTCAATGTCTACATTCAACTGATGGAGTTAAAGTCACATGTGGAATCAGCGGTTGGCAAACGCGTTCTGTGCAGAATCCCAAAACCGGCATTTCCAGCCCAATGTCGGCATACGTACGAAACAGCAGTAAACTTCGTCTAAAACTCAGGAGAAACGTTTCCTTGAAACTGTTCTGCTGTGCGTTCATTCACCTGAGAGAGTTGAATCCATGTTGAGATTCAGCGAGTCAGTAACACGTTTCTCTAGGAGCTGCGTTGGGATATACACGAGTGAATGGGACCATAGGCTCTACAAAGAAATATCTGCTTCTAAAACCAAAACGGAGCTATCTAACTGAATGGTTGTCAATGTGTGCATTCAACTGATGGAGGTAAACTCACGTGTAGATTCAGCGGTTTGCAAACCCTTTCTGTGCAGAATCCCAAAACCGGCATTTCCAGCCCAGTGCCATCATACATACGAAACAGCAGTAAACTTCGTCTAAAACTCAGGAGAAACGTTTCCTTGAAACCCCTCGGCTGTGCCTTCGGTCACCTAAGAGAGTGGAATCTATGTTGAGATTCAGCGAGTCAGAAACACGTTTCTTCTAGGAGATGCGTTGGGATATTCCCGAGTGAATGGGACCATAGGCTGTACAGAGAAATATCTGCTTCTAAAACCAAAACGGAGCTATGTAACTGAATGGTTGTCAATGTGTGCATTCAACTGATGGAGTTAAACTCACGGGTAGATTCAGCGGTTTGCAAACCCTTTCTGTGCAGAATCTCAAAAGCGACATTTGCAGCCCAATGCCGGCATACGTACGAAGCAGCAGTAAACTTCGTCTAAAACTCAGGAGAAACGTTTCCTTGAAACTGCTCTGCTCTGCGTTCGTTCACCTAAGAGAGTTGAATCTATGTTGAGATTCAGCGAGTCAGAAACACGTTTCTCTCGGAGCTGCGTTGGGATATTCCCGAGTGAATGGGACCATAGGCTGTACAGAGAAATATCTACTTCTAAAACCAAAACGGAGCTATCTAACTAAATGGTTGTCAATGTGTGCATTCAGCTGATGGAGTTAAACTCACGTGTGGATTCAGCGGTTTGCAAACCCTTTCTGTGCAAAATCCCAAAACCGGCATTTCCAGCCCAATGCCGTCATATGTACGAAACAGCTGTAAACTTCGTGTAAAACTCAGGAGAAACGTTTCCTTGAAACTGCTCGGCTGTGCGTTCGTTCACCTAAGAGAGTTGAATCTATGTTGAGATTCAGCGAGTCAGAAACAGATTTCTTCTAGGAGCTGCGTTGGTATATTCCCGAGTGAATGGGACCATAGGCTGTACAGAGAAATATCTGCTTCTAAAACCAAAACGGAGCTATCTAACTGAATGGTTGTCAATGTGTGCATTCAACTGACGGAGTTAAATTCACGTGTGGATTCAGCGGTTTGCAAACCCTTTCTGTGCAGAATCCCAAATCCGGCATTTCCAGTCCAATGCCGGCATACGTACAAACAGCAGTAAACTTCGTCTAAAACTGAGGAGAAACGTTTCCTTGATACTGCTCGGCTGTGCGTTCATTCACCTAAGAGAGTTGAATCTATGCTGAGATTCAACGAGTCAGAAACACGATTCTTCTAGGAGCTGCCTTGAGATATTCCCGATTGAATTGGACCATAGGCTGTACAGAGAAATATCTGCTTCTAAAACCAAAACGGAGCAATCTACCTGAATGGTTGTCAATGTGTGCATTCAACTGACGGAGTTAAAGTCAGGTGTGGATACAGCGGTTTGCAAACCCTTTCTGTGCAGAATTCCAAAACCGGCATTTCCAGCCCAATGCTGGTATACGTGCGAAATAGCAGTAAACGTCGTCTAAAACTCAGGAGAATCGTTTCCTTGAAACTGCTCTGCTGTGCGTTCATTCAACTAAGAGAGCTGAATCTATGTTGAGATTCAACGAGGCAGAAACACGTTTCCTCTAGGAGCTGCGTTGGGATATTCCCGAGTGAATGGGATCATAGGCTGTACAGAGAAATATCTGCTTCTAAAACCAAATCGGAGCTATCTAACTGAATGGTTGTCAATGTCTACATTCAACTGATGGAGTTAAAGTCACATGTGGAATCAGCGGTTGGCAAACGCGTTCTGTGCAGAATCCCAAAACCGGCATTTCCAGCCCAATGTCGGCATACGTACGAAACAGCAGTAAACTTCGTCTAAAACTCAGGAGAAACGTTTCCTTGAAACTGTTCTGCTGTGCGTTCATTCACCTGAGAGAGTTGAATCCATGTTGAGATTCAGCGAGTCAGTAACACGTTTCTCTAGGAGCTGCGTTGGGATATACACGAGTGAATGGGACCATAGGCTCTACAAAGAAATATCTGCTTCTAAAACCAAAACGGAGCTATCTAACTGAATGGTTGTCAATGTGTGCATTCAACTGATGGAGGTAAACTCACGTGTAGATTCAGCGGTTTGCAAACCCTTTCTGTGCAGAATCCCAAAACCGGCATTTCCAGCCCAGTGCCATCATACATACGAAACAGCAGTAAACTTCATCTAAAACTCAGGAGAAACGTTTCCTTGAAACCCCTCGGCTGTGCCTTCGGTCACCTAAGAGAGTGGAATCTATGTTGAGATTCAGCGAGTCAGAAACACGTTTCTTCTAGGAGATGCGTTGGGATATTCCCGAGTGAATGGGACCATAGGCTGTACAGAGAAATATCTGCTTCTAAAACCAAAACGGAGCTATGTAACTGAATGGTTGTCAATGTGTGCATTCAACTGATGGAGTTAAACTCACGGGTAGATTCAGCGGTTTGCAAACCCTTTCTGTGCAGAATCTCAAAAGCGACATTTGCAGCCCAATGCCGGCATACGTACGAAGCAGCAGTAAACTTCGTCTAAAACTCAGGAGAAACGTTTCCTTGAAACTGCTCTGCTCTGCGTTCGTTCACCTAAGAGAGTTGAATCTATGTTGAGATTCAGCGAGTCAGAAACACGTTTCTTCTAGGAGCTTCGTTGGGATATTCCCGAGTGAATGGGACCTAAGGCTGTACAGAGAAATATCTGCTTCTAAAACAAAAACGGAGCTATTTAACTGAATGGTTGTCAATGTGTGCATTCAACTGACGGAGTTAAACTCACGTCTGGATTCAGCGGTTTGCAAACCCTTTCTGTGCAGAATCCCAACACCGACATTTCCAGCCCAATGCCGGCATACGTACGAAACCGCAGTAAGCTTCGTCTAAAACTCAGGAGAAACGTTTCCTTGAAATTGCTCTGCTGTGCGTTCATTCACCTGAGAGAGTTGAATCTATGTTGAGATTCAGCGAGTCAGAAACACATTTCTTCTAGGACCTGCGTTGGGATATTCCCGAGTGAATGGGACCATAGGTTGTACAGAGAAATATCTGCTTCTGAAAAAAAAACGGAGCAATCTAACTGAATGGTTGTCAATGTGTGCATTCAACTGAAGGAGTTGAACTCACGTGTGGATTCAGCGGTTTGCAAATCCTTTCTGTGCAGAATCCCAAAACCGGCATTTCCAGCCCAATGCCGGCATACGTACGAAACAGCAGTAAACTTCGTCTAAAACTCACGAGAAACGTTTCCTTGAAACTGCTCTGCTGTGCGTTCATTCACCTGAGAGAGTTGAATCTATGCTGAGATTCAGCGAGTCAGAAACACGTTTCTTCTAGCAGCTGCGTTGGGATATTGTCGAGTGAATGAGACCTAAGGCTGTACAGAGAAATATCTGCTTCTAAAACCAAAACGGAGTTATTTAACTGAATGGTTGTCAATGTGTGCATTCAACTGACGGAGTTAAACTCAAGTGTGGATTCAGCGGTTTGCAAACCCTTTCTGTGCAGAATTCCAAAATCGGCATTTCCAGCCAAATGCCGGCATACGTACGAAACAGCAGTAAACTTCGTCTAAAACTCAGGAGAAGCGTTTCCTTGAAACTGCTCTCCTGTGCGTTTGTTCACCTAAGAGAGTTGAATCTATGTTGAGATTCAGCGAGTCAGAAACACGTTTCTCTAGGAGCTGCGTTGTGATATTCCCGAGTGAATGGGACCGTAGGCTGTACAGAGAAATATCTGCTTCTAAAACCAAAACGGAGCTATCTAACTGAATGGTTTTCAATGAGTGCATTCAACTGACGGAGTTACACTCACGTGTGGATTCAGCGGTTTGCAAAGACTTTCTGGGCAGAATCCCGAAACCGGCATTTCCAGCCCAATGCCATCATACATACGAAACAGCAGTAAAATTCGTCTAAAACTCAGAAGAAACGTTTACTTGAAACTGCTCGGCTGTGCGTTCGTTCACCTAAGAGAGTTGAATGTATGTTGAGATTCAGCGAGTCAGAAACACGTTTCTTCTAGGAGCTGCATTGTGATATTCCCGTGTGAATGGGACCATAGGCTGTGCAGAGAAATATCTGCTTCTAAAACCAAATCGGAGCTATCTAACTGAATGGTGGTCAATGTGTGCATTCAGCTGACAGAGTTAAACTCACGTGTGGATTCAGCGGTTTGCAAACCCTTTCTGTGCAGAATCCCAAAACCGGTATTTCCAGTCCAATGCCGGCATACGTACGAAACAGCAGTAAACTTCGTCTAAAACTCACGAGAAACGTTTCCTTGAAACTGATCTGCTGTGCATTCATTCACCTGAGAGAGTTGAATCCATGTTGAGATTCAGCGAGTCAGAAACACGTTTCTCTAGGAGCTGCGTTGGGATATTCCCGAGTGAATGGGACCATAGGCTGTACAGAAAAATATCTACTTCTAAAACCAAAACGGAGCTATCTAACTAAATGGTTGTCAATGTGTGCATTCAACTGATGGAGTTAAACTCACGTGTGGATTCAGCGGTTTGCAAACCCTTTCTGTGCAAAATCCCGAAACCGGCATTTCCAGCCCAATGCCGTCATACGTACGAAACAGCTGTAAACTTCGTCTAAAACTCAGGAGAAACGTTTCCTTGAAACTGCTCGGCTGTGCGTTCGTTCACCTAAGAGAGTTGAATCTATGTTGAGATTCAGCGAGTCAGAAACACGTTTCTCTAGGAGCTGCATTGGGATTTTCCAGAGTCAATGGGACCAAAGGCTGTACGGAGTAATATCTGCTTCTAAAACCAGAACGGAGCTATGTAACTGAATGGTTGTCAATGGGTGCATTCAACTGACGGAGTTAAACACACGTGTGGATTCAGTGGTTTGCAAACCCTTTCTGTGCAGAATCCCAAAACCGGCATTTCCAATCCACTGCCGGCATACGTACAAACAGCAGTAAACTTCGTCTAAAACTGAGGAGAAACGTTTCCTTGAAACTGCTCGGCTGTGCGTTCATTCACCTAAGAGAGCTGAATCTATGCTGAGATTCAACGAGTCAGAAACACGATTCTTCTAGGAGCTGCCTTGAGATATTCCCGATTGAATTGGACCATAGGCTGTACAGAGAAATATCTGCTTCTAAAACCAAAACGGAGCTATCTAACTGAATGGTTGTCAATGTGTGCATTCAACTGACGGAGTTAAACTCACGTGTTTATTCAGCGGTTTGCAAACACTTTCTGTGCAGAATCCCAAAACCGGCATTTACAGCCCAATGCCATCATACGTACGAAACAGCAGTAAACTTCGTCTAAAACTCAGGAGAAACGTTTCCTTGAAACTGCTCGGCTGTGCGTTCGTTCACCTAAGAGAGTTGAATCTATGTTGATATTCAGCGAGTCAGAAACAGATTTCTTCTAGGAGCTGCGTTGGGATATTCCCGAGTGAATGGGACCATAGGCTGTACAGAGAAATATCTGCTTTTAAAACCAAAACGGAGCTATCTAACTGAATGGTTGTCAATGTGTGCATTCAACTGACGGAGTTAAACTCACGTGTGGATTCAGCGGTTTGTAAACCCTTTCTGTGCAGAATCCCAAAACCGGCATTTCCAGCCCAATGCCGTCATACCTACGAAACAGCAGTAAACTTCGTCAAAAACTCAGGAGGAACGTTTCCTTGAAACTGCTCGGCTGTGCGTTCGTTCACCTAAGAGAGTTGAATCTATGTTGAGATTCAGCGATGCAGAAACACATTTCTTCTAGGAGCTGCGTTGGGAAATTCACGAGTTAATGGGACCATAGGCTGTACAGAGAAATATCAGCTTCTAAAACCAAAAAGGAGCTATCTAACTGAATGGTTGTCAATGTGTGCGTTCAACTGGCGGAGTTAAACTCACGTGTGGATTCAGCGGTTTGCAAACCCTTTCTGTGCAGAATCCCAACACCGGCATTTCCAGCCCAATGCCGGCATACGTACGAAACCGCAGTAAACTTCGTCTAAAACTCAGGAGAAACGTTTCCTTGAAATTGCTCTGCTGTGTGTTCATTCACCTGAGAGAGTTGAATCTATGTTGCGATTCAGCGAGTCAGAAAAACATTTCTTCTAGGACCTGCGTTGGGATATTCCCGAGTGAATGGGACCATAGGTTGTACAGAGAAATATCTGCTTCTAAAACCAAAACGGAGCAATCTACCTGAATGGTTGTCAATGTGTGCATTCAACTGACGGAGTTAAAGTCAGGTGTGGATACAGCGGTTTGCAAACCCTTTCTGTGCAGAATTCCAAAACCGGCATTTCCAGCCCAATGCTGGTATACGTGCGAAATAGCAGTAAACGTCGTCTAAAACTCAGGAGAATCGTTTCCTTGAAACTGCTCTGCTGTGCGTTCATTCAACTAAGAGAGCTGAATCTATGTTGAGATTCAACGAGGCAGAAACACGTTTCCTCTAGGAGCTGCGTTGGGATATTCCCGAGTGAATAGGATCATAGGCTGTACAGAGAAATATCTGCTTCTAAAACCAAATCGGAGCTATCTAACTGAATGGTTGTCAATGTCTACATTCAACTGATGGAGTTAAAGTCACATGTGGAATCAGCGGTTGGCAAACGCGTTCTGTGCAGAATCCCAAAACCGGGATTTCCAGCCCAATGTCGGCATACGTACGAAACAGCAGTAAACTTCGTCTAAAACTCAGGAGAAACGTTTCCTTGAAACTGTTCTGCTGTGCGTTCATTCACCTGAGAGAGTTGAATCCATGTTGAGATTCAGCGAGTCAGTAACACGTTTCTCTAGGAGCTGCGTTGGGATATACACGAGTGAATGGGACCATAGGCTCTACAAAGAAATATCTGCTTCTAAAACCAAAACGGAGCTATCTAACTGAATGGTTGTCAATGTGTGCATTCAACTGATGGAGGTAAACTCACGTGTAGATTCAGCGGTTTGCAAACCCTTTCTGTGCAGAATCCCAAAACCGGCATTTCCAGCCCAGTGCCATCATACATACGAAACAGCAGTAAACTTCGTCTAAAACTCAGGAGAAACGTTTCCTTGAAACCCCTCGGCTGTGCCTTCGGTCACCTAAGAGAGTGGAATCTATGTTGAGATTCAGCGAGTCAGAAACACGTTTCTTCTAGGAGATGCGTTGGGATATTCCCGAGTGAATGGGACCATAGGCTGTACAGAGAAATATCTGCTTCTAAAACCAAAACGGAGCTATGTAACTGAATGGTTGTCAATGTGTGCATTCAACTGATGGAGTTAAACTCACGGGTAGATTCAGCGGTTTGCAAACCCTTTCTGTGCAGAATCTCAAAAGCGACATTTGCAGCCCAATGCCGGCATACGTACGAAGCAGCAGTAAACTTCGTCTAAAACTCAGGAGAAACGTTTCCTTGAAACTGCTCTGCTCTGCGTTCGTTCACCTAAGAGAGTTGAATCTATGTTGAGATTCAGCGAGTCAGAAACACGTTTCTTCTAGGAGCTTCGTTGGGATATTCCCGAGTGAATGGGACCTAAGGCTGTACAGAGAAATATCTGCTTCTAAAACAAAAACGGAGCTATTTAACTGAATGGTTGTCAATGTGTGCATTCAACTGACGGAGTTAAACTCACGTCTGGATTCAGCGGTTTGCAAACCCTTTCTGTGCAGAATCCCAACACCGACATTTCCAGCCCAATGCCGGCATACGTACGAAACCGCAGTAAGCTTCGTCTAAAACTCAGGAGAAACGTTTCCTTGAAATTGCTCTGCTGTGCGTTCATTCACCTGAGAGAGTTGAATCTATGTTGAGATTCAGCGAGTCAGAAACACATTTCTTCTAGGACCTGCGTTGGGATATTCCCGAGTGAATGGGACCATAGGTTGTACAGAGAAATATCTGCTTCTGAAAAAAAAACGGAGCAATCTAACTGAATGGTTGTCAATGTGTGCATTCAACTGAAGGAGTTGAACTCACGTGTGGATTCAGCGGTTTGCAAATCCTTTCTGTGCAGAATCCCAAAACCGGCATTTCCAGCCCAATGCCGGCATACGTACGAAACAGCAGTAAACTTCGTCTAAAACTCACGAGAAACGTTTCCTTGAAACTGCTCTGCTGTGCGTTCATTCACCTGAGAGAGTTGAATCTATGCTGAGATTCAGCGAGTCAGAAACACGTTTCTTCTAGCAGCTGCGTTGGGATATTGTCGAGTGAATGAGACCTAAGGCTGTACAGAGAAATATCTGCTTCTAAAACCAAAACGGAGTTATTTAACTGAATGGTTGTCAATGTGTGCATTCAACTGACGGAGTTAAACTCAAGTGTGGATTCAGCGGTTTGCAAACCCTTTCTGTGCAGAATTCCAAAATCGGCATTTCCAGCCAAATGCCGGCATACGTACGAAACAGCAGTAAACTTCGTCTAAAACTCAGGAGAAGCGTTTCCTTGAAACTGCTCTCCTGTGCGTTTGTTCACCTAAGAGAGTTGAATCTATGTTGAGATTCAGCGAGTCAGAAACACGTTTCTCTAGGAGCTGCGTTGTGATATTCCCGAGTGAATGGGACCGTAGGCTGTACAGAGAAATATCTGCTTCTAAAACCAAAACGGAGCTATCTAACTGAATGGTTTTCAATGAGTGCATTCAACTGACGGAGTTACACTCACGTGTGGATTCAGCGGTTTGCAAAGACTTTCTGGGCAGAATCCCGAAACCGGCATTTCCAGCCCAATGCCATCATACATACGAAACAGCAGTAAAATTCGTCTAAAACTCAGAAGAAACGTTTACTTGAAACTGCTCGGCTGTGCGTTCGTTCACCTAAGAGAGTTGAATGTATGTTGAGATTCAGCGAGTCAGAAACACGTTTCTTCTAGGAGCTGCATTGTGATATTCCCGTGTGAATGGGACCATAGGCTGTGCAGAGAAATATCTGCTTCTAAAACCAAATCGGAGCTATCTAACTGAATGGTGGTCAATGTGTGCATTCAGCTGACAGAGTTAAACTCACGTGTGGATTCAGCGGTTTGCAAACCCTTTCTGTGCAGAATCCCAAAACCGGTATTTCCAGTCCAATGCCGGCATACGTACGAAACAGCAGTAAACTTCGTCTAAAACTCACGAGAAACGTTTCCTTGAAACTGATCTGCTGTGCATTCATTCACCTGAGAGAGTTGAATCCATGTTGAGATTCAGCGAGTCAGAAACACGTTTCTCTAGGAGCTGCGTTGGGATATTCCCGAGTGAATGGGACCATAGGCTGTACAGAAAAATATCTACTTCTAAAACCAAAACGGAGCTATCTAACTAAATGGTTGTCAATGTGTGCATTCAACTGATGGAGTTAAACTCACGTGTGGATTCAGCGGTTTGCAAACCCTTTCTGTGCAAAATCCCGAAACCGGCATTTCCAGCCCAATGCCGTCATACGTACGAAACAGCTGTAAACTTCGTCTAAAACTCAGGAGAAACGTTTCCTTGAAACTGCTCGGCTGTGCGTTCGTTCACCTAAGAGAGTTGAATCTATGTTGAGATTCAGCGAGTCAGAAACACGTTTCTCTAGGAGCTGCATTGGGATTTTCCAGAGTCAATGGGACCAAAGGCTGTACGGAGTAATATCTGCTTCTAAAACCAGAACGGAGCTATGTAACTGAATGGTTGTCAATGGGTGCATTCAACTGACGGAGTTAAACACACGTGTGGATTCAGTGGTTTGCAAACCCTTTCTGTGCAGAATCCCAAAACCGGCATTTCCAATCCACTGCCGGCATACGTACAAACAGCAGTAAACTTCGTCTAAAACTGAGGAGAAACGTTTCCTTGAAACTGCTCGGCTGTGCGTTCATTCACCTAAGAGAGCTGAATCTATGCTGAGATTCAACGAGTCAGAAACACGATTCTTCTAGGAGCTGCCTTGAGATATTCCCGATTGAATTGGACCATAGGCTGTACAGAGAAATATCTGCTTCTAAAACCAAAACGGAGCTATCTAACTGAATGGTTGTCAATGTGTGCATTCAACTGACGGAGTTAAACTCACGTGTTTATTCAGCGGTTTGCAAACACTTTCTGTGCAGAATCCCAAAACCGGCATTTACAGCCCAATGCCATCATACGTACGAAACAGCAGTAAACTTCGTCTAAAACTCAGGAGAAACGTTTCCTTGAAACTGCTCGGCTGTGCGTTCGTTCACCTAAGAGAGTTGAATCTATGTTGATATTCAGCGAGTCAGAAACAGATTTCTTCTAGGAGCTGCGTTGGGATATTCCCGAGTGAATGGGACCATAGGCTGTACAGAGAAATATCTGCTTTTAAAACCAAAACGGAGCTATCTAACTGAATGGTTGTCAATGTGTGCATTCAACTGACGGAGTTAAACTCACGTGTGGATTCAGCGGTTTGTAAACCCTTTCTGTGCAGAATCCCAAAACCGGCATTTCCAGCCCAATGCCGTCATACCTACGAAACAGCAGTAAACTTCGTCAAAAACTCAGGAGGAACGTTTCCTTGAAACTGCTCGGCTGTGCGTTCGTTCACCTAAGAGAGTTGAATCTATGTTGAGATTCAGCGATGCAGAAACACATTTCTTCTAGGAGCTGCGTTGGGAAATTCACGAGTTAATGGGACCATAGGCTGTACAGAGAAATATCAGCTTCTAAAACCAAAAAGGAGCTATCTAACTGAATGGTTGTCAATGTGTGCGTTCAACTGGCGGAGTTAAACTCACGTGTGGATTCAGCGGTTTGCAAACCCTTTCTGTGCAGAATCCCAACACCGGCATTTCCAGCCCAATGCCGGCATACGTACGAAACCGCAGTAAACTTCGTCTAAAACTCAGGAGAAACGTTTCCTTGAAATTGCTCTGCTGTGTGTTCATTCACCTGAGAGAGTTGAATCTATGTTGCGATTCAGCGAGTCAGAAAAACATTTCTTCTAGGACCTGCGTTGGGATATTCCCGAGTGAATGGGACCATAGGTTGTACAGAGAAATATCTGCTTCTAAAACCAAAACGGAGCAATCTACCTGAATGGTTGTCAATGTGTGCATTCAACTGACGGAGTTAAAGTCAGGTGTGGATACAGCGGTTTGCAAACCCTTTCTGTGCAGAATTCCAAAACCGGCATTTCCAGCCCAATGCTGGTATACGTGCGAAATAGCAGTAAACGTCGTCTAAAACTCAGGAGAATCGTTTCCTTGAAACTGCTCTGCTGTGCGTTCATTCAACTAAGAGAGCTGAATCTATGTTGAGATTCAACGAGGCAGAAACACGTTTCCTCTAGGAGCTGCGTTGGGATATTCCCGAGTGAATAGGATCATAGGCTGTACAGAGAAATATCTGCTTCTAAAACCAAATCGGAGCTATCTAACTGAATGGTTGTCAATGTCTACATTCAACTGATGGAGTTAAAGTCACATGTGGAATCAGCGGTTGGCAAACGCGTTCTGTGCAGAATCCCAAAACCGGGATTTCCAGCCCAATGTCGGCATACGTACGAAACAGCAGTAAACTTCGTCTAAAACTCAGGAGAAACGTTTCCTTGAAACTGTTCTGCTGTGCGTTCATTCACCTGAGAGAGTTGAATCCATGTTGAGATTCAGCGAGTCAGTAACACGTTTCTCTAGGAGCTGCGTTGGGATATACACGAGTGAATGGGACCATAGGCTCTACAAAGAAATATCTGCTTCTAAAACCAAAACGGAGCTATCTAACTGAATGGTTGTCAATGTGTGCATTCAACTGATGGAGGTAAACTCACGTGTAGATTCAGCGGTTTGCAAACCCTTTCTGTGCAGAATCCCAAAACCGGCATTTCCAGCCCAGTGCCATCATACATACGAAACAGCAGTAAACTTCGTCTAAAACTCAGGAGAAACGTTTCCTTGAAACCCCTCGGCTGTGCCTTCGGTCACCTAAGAGAGTGGAATCTATGTTGAGATTCAGCGAGTCAGAAACACGTTTCTTCTAGGAGATGCGTTGGGATATTCCCGAGTGAATGGGACCATAGGCTGTACAGAGAAATATCTGCTTCTAAAACCAAAACGGAGCTATGTAACTGAATGGTTGTCAATGTGTGCATTCAACTGATGGAGTTAAACTCACGGGTAGATTCAGCGGTTTGCAAACCCTTTCTGTGCAGAATCTCAAAAGCGACATTTGCAGCCCAATGCCGGCATACGTACGAAGCAGCAGTAAACTTCGTCTAAAACTCAGGAGAAACGTTTCCTTGAAACTGCTCTGCTCTGCGTTCGTTCACCTAAGAGAGTTGAATCTATGTTGAGATTCAGCGAGTCAGAAACACGTTTCTTCTAGGAGCTTCGTTGGGATATTCCCGAGTGAATGGGACCTAAGGCTGTACAGAGAAATATCTGCTTCTAAAACAAAAACGGAGCTATTTAACTGAATGGTTGTCAATGTGTGCATTCAACTGACGGAGTTAAACTCACGTCTGGATTCAGCGGTTTGCAAACCCTTTCTGTGCAGAATCCCAACACCGACATTTCCAGCCCAATGCCGGCATACGTACGAAACCGCAGTAAGCTTCGTCTAAAACTCAGGAGAAACGTTTCCTTGAAATTGCTCTGCTGTGCGTTCATTCACCTGAGAGAGTTGAATCTATGTTGAGATTCAGCGAGTCAGAAACACATTTCTTCTAGGACCTGCGTTGGGATATTCCCGAGTGAATGGGACCATAGGTTGTACAGAGAAATATCTGCTTCTGAAAAAAAAACGGAGCAATCTAACTGAATGGTTGTCAATGTGTGCATTCAACTGAAGGAGTTGAACTCACGTGTGGATTCAGCGGTTTGCAAATCCTTTCTGTGCAGAATCCCAAAACCGGCATTTCCAGCCCAATGCCGGCATACGTACGAAACAGCAGTAAACTTCGTCTAAAACTCACGAGAAACGTTTCCTTGAAACTGCTCTGCTGTGCGTTCATTCACCTGAGAGAGTTGAATCTATGCTGAGATTCAGCGAGTCAGAAACACGTTTCTTCTAGCAGCTGCGTTGGGATATTGTCGAGTGAATGAGACCTAAGGCTGTACAGAGAAATATCTGCTTCTAAAACCAAAACGGAGTTATTTAACTGAATGGTTGTCAATGTGTGCATTCAACTGACGGAGTTAAACTCAAGTGTGGATTCAGCGGTTTGCAAACCCTTTCTGTGCAGAATTCCAAAATCGGCATTTCCAGCCAAATGCCGGCATACGTACGAAACAGCAGTAAACTTCGTCTAAAACTCAGGAGAAGCGTTTCCTTGAAACTGCTCTCCTGTGCGTTTGTTCACCTAAGAGAGTTGAATCTATGTTGAGATTCAGCGAGTCAGAAACACGTTTCTCTAGGAGCTGCGTTGTGATATTCCCGAGTGAATGGGACCGTAGGCTGTACAGAGAAATATCTGCTTCTAAAACCAAAACGGAGCTATCTAACTGAATGGTTTTCAATGAGTGCATTCAACTGACGGAGTTACACTCACGTGTGGATTCAGCGGTTTGCAAAGACTTTCTGGGCAGAATCCCGAAACCGGCATTTCCAGCCCAATGCCATCATACATACGAAACAGCAGTAAAATTCGTCTAAAACTCAGAAGAAACGTTTACTTGAAACTGCTCGGCTGTGCGTTCGTTCACCTAAGAGAGTTGAATGTATGTTGAGATTCAGCGAGTCAGAAACACGTTTCTTCTAGGAGCTGCATTGTGATATTCCCGTGTGAATGGGACCATAGGCTGTGCAGAGAAATATCTGCTTCTAAAACCAAATCGGAGCTATCTAACTGAATGGTGGTCAATGTGTGCATTCAGCTGACAGAGTTAAACTCACGTGTGGATTCAGCGGTTTGCAAACCCTTTCTGTGCAGAATCCCAAAACCGGTATTTCCAGTCCAATGCCGGCATACGTACGAAACAGCAGTAAACTTCGTCTAAAACTCACGAGAAACGTTTCCTTGAAACTGATCTGCTGTGCATTCATTCACCTGAGAGAGTTGAATCCATGTTGAGATTCAGCGAGTCAGAAACACGTTTCTCTAGGAGCTGCGTTGGGATATTCCCGAGTGAATGGGACCATAGGCTGTACAGAAAAATATCTACTTCTAAAACCAAAACGGAGCTATCTAACTAAATGGTTGTCAATGTGTGCATTCAACTGATGGAGTTAAACTCACGTGTGGATTCAGCGGTTTGCAAACCCTTTCTGTGCAAAATCCCGAAACCGGCATTTCCAGCCCAATGCCGTCATACGTACGAAACAGCTGTAAACTTCGTCTAAAACTCAGGAGAAACGTTTCCTTGAAACTGCTCGGCTGTGCGTTCGTTCACCTAAGAGAGTTGAATCTATGTTGAGATTCAGCGAGTCAGAAACACGTTTCTCTAGGAGCTGCATTGGGATTTTCCAGAGTCAATGGGACCAAAGGCTGTACGGAGTAATATCTGCTTCTAAAACCAGAACGGAGCTATGTAACTGAATGGTTGTCAATGGGTGCATTCAACTGACGGAGTTAAACACACGTGTGGATTCAGTGGTTTGCAAACCCTTTCTGTGCAGAATCCCAAAACCGGCATTTCCAATCCACTGCCGGCATACGTACAAACAGCAGTAAACTTCGTCTAAAACTGAGGAGAAACGTTTCCTTGAAACTGCTCGGCTGTGCGTTCATTCACCTAAGAGAGCTGAATCTATGCTGAGATTCAACGAGTCAGAAACACGATTCTTCTAGGAGCTGCCTTGAGATATTCCCGATTGAATTGGACCATAGGCTGTACAGAGAAATATCTGCTTCTAAAACCAAAACGGAGCTATCTAACTGAATGGTTGTCAATGTGTGCATTCAACTGACGGAGTTAAACTCACGTGTTTATTCAGCGGTTTGCAAACACTTTCTGTGCAGAATCCCAAAACCGGCATTTACAGCCCAATGCCATCATACGTACGAAACAGCAGTAAACTTCGTCTAAAACTCAGGAGAAACGTTTCCTTGAAACTGCTCGGCTGTGCGTTCGTTCACCTAAGAGAGTTGAATCTATGTTGATATTCAGCGAGTCAGAAACAGATTTCTTCTAGGAGCTGCGTTGGGATATTCCCGAGTGAATGGGACCATAGGCTGTACAGAGAAATATCTGCTTTTAAAACCAAAACGGAGCTATCTAACTGAATGGTTGTCAATGTGTGCATTCAACTGACGGAGTTAAACTCACGTGTGGATTCAGCGGTTTGTAAACCCTTTCTGTGCAGAATCCCAAAACCGGCATTTCCAGCCCAATGCCGTCATACCTACGAAACAGCAGTAAACTTCGTCAAAAACTCAGGAGGAACGTTTCCTTGAAACTGCTCGGCTGTGCGTTCGTTCACCTAAGAGAGTTGAATCTATGTTGAGATTCAGCGATGCAGAAACACATTTCTTCTAGGAGCTGCGTTGGGAAATTCACGAGTTAATGGGACCATAGGCTGTACAGAGAAATATCAGCTTCTAAAACCAAAAAGGAGCTATCTAACTGAATGGTTGTCAATGTGTGCGTTCAACTGGCGGAGTTAAACTCACGTGTGGATTCAGCGGTTTGCAAACCCTTTCTGTGCAGAATCCCAACACCGGCATTTCCAGCCCAATGCCGGCATACGTACGAAACCGCAGTAAACTTCGTCTAAAACTCAGGAGAAACGTTTCCTTGAAATTGCTCTGCTGTGTGTTCATTCACCTGAGAGAGTTGAATCTATGTTGCGATTCAGCGAGTCAGAAAAACATTTCTTCTAGGACCTGCGTTGGGATATTCCCGAGTGAATGGGACCATAGGTTGTACAGAGAAATATCTGCTTCTAAAACCAAAACGGAGCAATCTACCTGAATGGTTGTCAATGTGTGCATTCAACTGACGGAGTTAAAGTCAGGTGTGGATACAGCGGTTTGCAAACCCTTTCTGTGCAGAATTCCAAAACCGGCATTTCCAGCCCAATGCTGGTATACGTGCGAAATAGCAGTAAACGTCGTCTAAAACTCAGGAGAATCGTTTCCTTGAAACTGCTCTGCTGTGCGTTCATTCAACTAAGAGAGCTGAATCTATGTTGAGATTCAACGAGGCAGAAACACGTTTCCTCTAGGAGCTGCGTTGGGATATTCCCGAGTGAATAGGATCATAGGCTGTACAGAGAAATATCTGCTTCTAAAACCAAATCGGAGCTATCTAACTGAATGGTTGTCAATGTCTACATTCAACTGATGGAGTTAAAGTCACATGTGGAATCAGCGGTTGGCAAACGCGTTCTGTGCAGAATCCCAAAACCGGGATTTCCAGCCCAATGTCGGCATACGTACGAAACAGCAGTAAACTTCGTCTAAAACTCAGGAGAAACGTTTCCTTGAAACTGTTCTGCTGTGCGTTCATTCACCTGAGAGAGTTGAATCCATGTTGAGATTCAGCGAGTCAGTAACACGTTTCTCTAGGAGCTGCGTTGGGATATACACGAGTGAATGGGACCATAGGCTCTACAAAGAAATATCTGCTTCTAAAACCAAAACGGAGCTATCTAACTGAATGGTTGTCAATGTGTGCATTCAACTGATGGAGGTAAACTCACGTGTAGATTCAGCGGTTTGCAAACCCTTTCTGTGCAGAATCCCAAAACCGGCATTTCCAGCCCAGTGCCATCATACATACGAAACAGCAGTAAACTTCGTCTAAAACTCAGGAGAAACGTTTCCTTGAAACCCCTCGGCTGTGCCTTCGGTCACCTAAGAGAGTGGAATCTATGTTGAGATTCAGCGAGTCAGAAACACGTTTCTTCTAGGAGATGCGTTGGGATATTCCCGAGTGAATGGGACCATAGGCTGTACAGAGAAATATCTGCTTCTAAAACCAAAACGGAGCTATGTAACTGAATGGTTGTCAATGTGTGCATTCAACTGATGGAGTTAAACTCACGGGTAGATTCAGCGGTTTGCAAACCCTTTCTGTGCAGAATCTCAAAAGCGACATTTGCAGCCCAATGCCGGCATACGTACGAAGCAGCAGTAAACTTCGTCTAAAACTCAGGAGAAACGTTTCCTTGAAACTGCTCTGCTCTGCGTTCGTTCACCTAAGAGAGTTGAATCTATGTTGAGATTCAGCGAGTCAGAAACACGTTTCTTCTAGGAGCTTCGTTGGGATATTCCCGAGTGAATGGGACCTAAGGCTGTACAGAGAAATATCTGCTTCTAAAACAAAAACGGAGCTATTTAACTGAATGGTTGTCAATGTGTGCATTCAACTGACGGAGTTAAACTCACGTCTGGATTCAGCGGTTTGCAAACCCTTTCTGTGCAGAATCCCAACACCGACATTTCCAGCCCAATGCCGGCATACGTACGAAACCGCAGTAAGCTTCGTCTAAAACTCAGGAGAAACGTTTCCTTGAAATTGCTCTGCTGTGCGTTCATTCACCTGAGAGAGTTGAATCTATGTTGAGATTCAGCGAGTCAGAAACACATTTCTTCTAGGACCTGCGTTGGGATATTCCCGAGTGAATGGGACCATAGGTTGTACAGAGAAATATCTGCTTCTGAAAAAAAAACGGAGCAATCTAACTGAATGGTTGTCAATGTGTGCATTCAACTGAAGGAGTTGAACTCACGTGTGGATTCAGCGGTTTGCAAATCCTTTCTGTGCAGAATCCCAAAACCGGCATTTCCAGCCCAATGCCGGCATACGTACGAAACAGCAGTAAACTTCGTCTAAAACTCACGAGAAACGTTTCCTTGAAACTGCTCTGCTGTGCGTTCATTCACCTGAGAGAGTTGAATCTATGCTGAGATTCAGCGAGTCAGAAACACGTTTCTTCTAGCAGCTGCGTTGGGATATTGTCGAGTGAATGAGACCTAAGGCTGTACAGAGAAATATCTGCTTCTAAAACCAAAACGGAGTTATTTAACTGAATGGTTGTCAATGTGTGCATTCAACTGACGGAGTTAAACTCAAGTGTGGATTCAGCGGTTTGCAAACCCTTTCTGTGCAGAATTCCAAAATCGGCATTTCCAGCCAAATGCCGGCATACGTACGAAACAGCAGTAAACTTCGTCTAAAACTCAGGAGAAGCGTTTCCTTGAAACTGCTCTCCTGTGCGTTTGTTCACCTAAGAGAGTTGAATCTATGTTGAGATTCAGCGAGTCAGAAACACGTTTCTCTAGGAGCTGCGTTGTGATATTCCCGAGTGAATGGGACCGTAGGCTGTACAGAGAAATATCTGCTTCTAAAACCAAAACGGAGCTATCTAACTGAATGGTTTTCAATGAGTGCATTCAACTGACGGAGTTACACTCACGTGTGGATTCAGCGGTTTGCAAAGACTTTCTGGGCAGAATCCCGAAACCGGCATTTCCAGCCCAATGCCATCATACATACGAAACAGCAGTAAAATTCGTCTAAAACTCAGAAGAAACGTTTACTTGAAACTGCTCGGCTGTGCGTTCGTTCACCTAAGAGAGTTGAATGTATGTTGAGATTCAGCGAGTCAGAAACACGTTTCTTCTAGGAGCTGCATTGTGATATTCCCGTGTGAATGGGACCATAGGCTGTGCAGAGAAATATCTGCTTCTAAAACCAAATCGGAGCTATCTAACTGAATGGTGGTCAATGTGTGCATTCAGCTGACAGAGTTAAACTCACGTGTGGATTCAGCGGTTTGCAAACCCTTTCTGTGCAGAATCCCAAAACCGGTATTTCCAGTCCAATGCCGGCATACGTACGAAACAGCAGTAAACTTCGTCTAAAACTCACGAGAAACGTTTCCTTGAAACTGATCTGCTGTGCATTCATTCACCTGAGAGAGTTGAATCCATGTTGAGATTCAGCGAGTCAGAAACACGTTTCTCTAGGAGCTGCGTTGGGATATTCCCGAGTGAATGGGACCATAGGCTGTACAGAAAAATATCTACTTCTAAAACCAAAACGGAGCTATCTAACTAAATGGTTGTCAATGTGTGCATTCAACTGATGGAGTTAAACTCACGTGTGGATTCAGCGGTTTGCAAACCCTTTCTGTGCAAAATCCCGAAACCGGCATTTCCAGCCCAATGCCGTCATACGTACGAAACAGCTGTAAACTTCGTCTAAAACTCAGGAGAAACGTTTCCTTGAAACTGCTCGGCTGTGCGTTCGTTCACCTAAGAGAGTTGAATCTATGTTGAGATTCAGCGAGTCAGAAACACGTTTCTCTAGGAGCTGCATTGGGATTTTCCAGAGTCAATGGGACCAAAGGCTGTACGGAGTAATATCTGCTTCTAAAACCAGAACGGAGCTATGTAACTGAATGGTTGTCAATGGGTGCATTCAACTGACGGAGTTAAACACACGTGTGGATTCAGTGGTTTGCAAACCCTTTCTGTGCAGAATCCCAAAACCGGCATTTCCAATCCACTGCCGGCATACGTACAAACAGCAGTAAACTTCGTCTAAAACTGAGGAGAAACGTTTCCTTGAAACTGCTCGGCTGTGCGTTCATTCACCTAAGAGAGCTGAATCTATGCTGAGATTCAACGAGTCAGAAACACGATTCTTCTAGGAGCTGCCTTGAGATATTCCCGATTGAATTGGACCATAGGCTGTACAGAGAAATATCTGCTTCTAAAACCAAAACGGAGCTATCTAACTGAATGGTTGTCAATGTGTGCATTCAACTGACGGAGTTAAACTCACGTGTTTATTCAGCGGTTTGCAAACACTTTCTGTGCAGAATCCCAAAACCGGCATTTACAGCCCAATGCCATCATACGTACGAAACAGCAGTAAACTTCGTCTAAAACTCAGGAGAAACGTTTCCTTGAAACTGCTCGGCTGTGCGTTCGTTCACCTAAGAGAGTTGAATCTATGTTGATATTCAGCGAGTCAGAAACAGATTTCTTCTAGGAGCTGCGTTGGGATATTCCCGAGTGAATGGGACCATAGGCTGTACAGAGAAATATCTGCTTTTAAAACCAAAACGGAGCTATCTAACTGAATGGTTGTCAATGTGTGCATTCAACTGACGGAGTTAAACTCACGTGTGGATTCAGCGGTTTGTAAACCCTTTCTGTGCAGAATCCCAAAACCGGCATTTCCAGCCCAGTGCCATCATACATACGAAACAGCAGTAAACTTCGTCTAAAACTCAGGAGAAACGTTTCCTTGAAACCCCTCGGCTGTGCCTTCGGTCACCTAAGAGAGTGGAATCTATGTTGAGATTCAGCGAGTCAGAAACACGTTTCTTCTAGGAGATGCGTTGGGATATTCCCGAGTGAATGGGACCATAGGCTGTACAGAGAAATATCTGCTTCTAAAACCAAAACGGAGCTATGTAACTGAATGGTTGTCAATGTGTGCATTCAACTGATGGAGTTAAACTCACGGGTAGATTCAGCGGTTTGCAAACCCTTTCTGTGCAGAATCTCAAAAGCGACATTTGCAGCCCAATGCCGGCATACGTACGAAGCAGCAGTAAACTTCGTCTAAAACTCAGGAGAAACGTTTCCTTGAAACTGCTCTGCTCTGCGTTCGTTCACCTAAGAGAGTTGAATCTATGTTGAGATTCAGCGAGTCAGAAACACGTTTCTTCTAGGAGCTTCGTTGGGATATTCCCGAGTGAATGGGACCTAAGGCTGTACAGAGAAATATCTGCTTCTAAAACAAAAACGGAGCTATTTAACTGAATGGTTGTCAATGTGTGCATTCAACTGACGGAGTTAAACTCACGTCTGGATTCAGCGGTTTGCAAACCCTTTCTGTGCAGAATCCCAACACCGACATTTCCAGCCCAATGCCGGCATACGTACGAAACCGCAGTAAGCTTCGTCTAAAACTCAGGAGAAACGTTTCCTTGAAATTGCTCTGCTGTGCGTTCATTCACCTGAGAGAGTTGAATCTATGTTGAGATTCAGCGAGTCAGAAACACATTTCTTCTAGGACCTGCGTTGGGATATTCCCGAGTGAATGGGACCATAGGTTGTACAGAGAAATATCTGCTTCTGAAAAAAAAACGGAGCAATCTAACTGAATGGTTGTCAATGTGTGCATTCAACTGAAGGAGTTGAACTCACGTGTGGATTCAGCGGTTTGCAAATCCTTTCTGTGCAGAATCCCAAAACCGGCATTTCCAGCCCAATGCCGGCATACGTACGAAACAGCAGTAAACTTCGTCTAAAACTCACGAGAAACGTTTCCTTGAAACTGCTCTGCTGTGCGTTCATTCACCTGAGAGAGTTGAATCTATGCTGAGATTCAGCGAGTCAGAAACACGTTTCTTCTAGGAGCTGCGTTGGGATATTGTCGAGTGAATGAGACCTAAGGCTGTACAGAGAAATATCTGCTTCTAAAACCAAAACGGAGTTATTTAACTGAATGGTTGTCAATGTGTGCATTCAACTGACGGAGTTAAACTCAAGTGTGGATTCAGCGGTTTGCAAACCCTTTCTGTGCAGAATTCCAAAATCGGCATTTCCAGCCAAATGCCGGCATACGTACGAAACAGCAGTAAACTTCGTCTAAAACTCAGGAGAAGCGTTTCCTTGAAACTGCTCTCCTGTGCGTTTGTTCACCTAAGAGAGTTGAATCTATGTTGAGATTCAGCGAGTCAGAAACACGTTTCTCTAGGAGCTGCGTTGTGATATTCCCGAGTGAATGGGACCGTAGGCTGTACAGAGAAATATCTGCTTCTAAAACCAAAACGGAGCTATCTAACTGAATGGTTTTCAATGAGTGCATTCAACTGACGGAGTTACACTCACGTGTGGATTCAGCGGTTTGCAAAGACTTTCTGGGCAGAATCCCGAAACCGGCATTTCCAGCCCAATGCCATCATACATACGAAACAGCAGTAAAATTCGTCTAAAACTCAGAAGAAACGTTTACTTGAAACTGCTCGGCTGTGCGTTCGTTCACCTAAGAGAGTTGAATGTATGTTGAGATTCAGCGAGTCAGAAACACGTTTCTTCTAGGAGCTGCATTGTGATATTCCCGTGTGAATGGGACCATAGGCTGTGCAGAGAAATATCTGCTTCTAAAACCAAATCGGAGCTATCTAACTGAATGGTGGTCAATGTGTGCATTCAGCTGACAGAGTTAAACTCACGTGTGGATTCAGCGGTTTGCAAACCCTTTCTGTGCAGAATCCCAAAACCGGTATTTCCAGTCCAATGCCGGCATACGTACGAAACAGCAGTAAACTTCGTCTAAAACTCACGAGAAACGTTTCCTTGAAACTGATCTGCTGTGCATTCATTCACCTGAGAGAGTTGAATCCATGTTGAGATTCAGCGAGTCAGAAACACGTTTCTCTAGGAGCTGCGTTGGGATATTCCCGAGTGAATGGGACCATAGGCTGTACAGAAAAATATCTACTTCTAAAACCAAAACGGAGCTATCTAACTAAATGGTTGTCAATGTGTGCATTCAACTGATGGAGTTAAACTCACGTGTGGATTCAGCGGTTTGCAAACCCTTTCTGTGCAAAATCCCGAAACCGGCATTTCCAGCCCAATGCCGTCATACGTACGAAACAGCTGTAAACTTCGTCTAAAACTCAGGAGAAACGTTTCCTTGAAACTGCTCGGCTGTGCGTTCGTTCACCTAAGAGAGTTGAATCTATGTTGAGATTCAGCGAGTCAGAAACACGTTTCTCTAGGAGCTGCATTGGGATTTTCCAGAGTCAATGGGACCAAAGGCTGTACGGAGTAATATCTGCTTCTAAAACCAGAACGGAGCTATGTAACTGAATGGTTGTCAATGGGTGCATTCAACTGACGGAGTTAAACACACGTGTGGATTCAGTGGTTTGCAAACCCTTTCTGTGCAGAATCCCAAAACCGGCATTTCCAATCCACTGCCGGCATACGTACAAACAGCAGTAAACTTCGTCTAAAACTGAGGAGAAACGTTTCCTTGAAACTGCTCGGCTGTGCGTTCATTCACCTAAGAGAGCTGAATCTATGCTGAGATTCAACGAGTCAGAAACACGATTCTTCTAGGAGCTGCCTTGAGATATTCCCGATTGAATTGGACCATAGGCTGTACAGAGAAATATCTGCTTCTAAAACCAAAACGGAGCTATCTAATTGAATGGTTGTCAATGTGTGCATTCAACTGACGGAGTTAAACTCACGTGTTTATTCAGCGGTTTGCAAACACTTTCTGTGCAGAATCCCAAAACCGGCATTTACAGCCCAATGCCATCATACGTACGAAACAGCAGTAAACTTCGTCTAAAACTCAGGAGAAACGTTTCCTTGAAACTGCTCGGCTGTGCGTTCGTTCACCTAAGAGAGTTGAATCTATGTTGATATTCAGCGAGTCAGAAACAGATTTCTTCTAGGAGCTGCGTTGGGATATTCCCGAGTGAATGGGACCATAGGCTGTACAGAGAAATATCTGCTTTTAAAACCAAAACGGAGCTATCTAACTGAATGGTTGTCAATGTGTGCATTCAACTGACGGAGTTAAACTCACGTGTGGATTCAGCGGTTTGTAAACCCTTTCTGTGCAGAATCCCAAAACCGGCATTTCCAGCCCAATGCCGTCATACCTACGAAACAGCAGTAAACTTCGTCAAAAACTCAGGAGGAACGTTTCCTTGAAACTGCTCGGCTGTGCGTTCGTTCACCTAAGAGAGTTGAATCTATGTTGAGATTCAGCGATGCAGAAACATATTTCTTCTAGGAGCTGCGTTGGGAAATTCACGAGTTAATGGGACCATAGGCTGTACAGAGAAATATCAGCTTCTAAAACCAAAAAGGAGCTATCTAACTGAATGGTTGTCAATGTGTGCGTTCAACTGGCGGAGTTAAACTCACGTGTGGATTCAGCGGTTTGCAAACCCTTTCTGTGCAGAATCCCAACACCGGCATTTCCAGCCCAATGCCGGCATACGTACGAAACCGCAGTAAACTTCGTCTAAAACTCAGGAGAAACGTTTCCTTGAAATTGCTCTGCTGTGCGTTCATTCACCTGAGAGAGTTGAATCTATGTTGCGATTCAGCGAGTCAGAAAAACATTTCTTCTAGGACCTGCGTTGGGATATTCCCGAGTGAATGGGACCATAGGTTGTACAGAGAAATATCTGCTTCTGAAACCAAAACGGAGCAATCTAACTGAATGGTTGTCAATGTGTGCATTCAACTGAAGGAGTTGAACTCACGGGTGGATTCAGCGGTTTGCAAACCCTTTCTGTGCAGAATCCCAAAACCGGAATTTCCAGCCCAATGCAGGCATATGTACGAAACAGCAGTAATCTTCGTCTAAAACTCAAGAGAAACGTTTCCTTGAAACTGCTCGGCTGTGCGTTCATTCACCTAAGAGTGTTGAATCTATGCTGAGATTCAACGACTCAGAGACACGATTCTTCTAGGAGCTGCGTTGAGATATTCCCGATTGAATTGGACCATAGGCTGTACAGAGAAATATCTGCTTCTAAAACCAAAACGGAGCTATCTAATTGAATGGTTGTCAATGTGTGCATTCAACTGAAGGAGTTAAACTCACGTGTTTATTCAGCGGTTTGCAAACACTTCCTGTGCAGAATCCCAAACCGGCATTTCCAGCCCAATGCCATCATACGTACGAAACAGCAGTAAACTTCGTCTAAAACTCAGGAGATACGTTTCCTTGAAACTGCTCGGCTGTGCGTTCGTTCACCTCAGAGAGTTGAATCTATGTTGATATTCAGCGAGTCGGAAACAGATTTCTTCTAGGAGCTGCGTTGGGATATTCCCGAGTGAATGGGACCATAGGCTGTACAGAGAAATATCTGCTTCTAAAACCAAAACGGAGCTATCTAACTGAATGGTTTTCAATGTGTGCATTCAACTGACGGAGTTACACTCACGTGTGGATTCAGCGGTTTGCAAAGAATTTCTGGGCAGAATCCCGAAACCGGCATTTCCAGCCCAATGCCGTCATACATACGAAACAGCAGTAAAATTCGTCTAAAACTCAGGAGAAACGTTTACTTGAAACTGCTCGGCTGTGCGTTCGTTCACCAAAGAGAGTTGAATCTATGTTGAGATTCAGCGAGTCAGAAACACGTTTCTTCTAGGAGCTGCATTGTGATATTCCCGTGTGAATGGGACCATAGGCTGTGCAGAGAAATATCTGCTTCTAAAACTAAAACGGAGCTATCTAACTGAATGGTTCTCAATGTGTGCATTCAGCTGACAGAATTAAACTCACGTGTGGATTCAGCGGTTTGCAAACCCTTTCTGTGCAGAATCCCAAAACCGTGATTTACAGCCCAATGCCGGCATACGTACGAAACAGCATTAAACTTCGTCTAAAACTCAGGAGAAACGTTTCCTTGAAACTGCTCTGCTGTGCATTCATTTACCTGAGAGAGTTGAATCCATGTTGAGATTCAGCGAGTCAGAAACACGTTTCTCTAGGAGCTGCGTTGGGATATTCCCGAGTGAATGGGACCATAGGCTATACAGAGAAATATCTACTTCTAAAACCAAAACGGAGCTATCTAACTAAGTGGTTGTCAATATGTGCATTCAACTGATGGAGTTAAACTCACGTGTGGATTCAGCGGTTTGCAAACCCTTTCTGTGAAAAATCCCAAAACCGGCATTTCCAGCCCAATGCCGTCATACGTACGAAACAGCTGTAAACTTCGTCTAAAACTCAGGAGAAACGTTTACTTGAAACTGCTCGGCTGTGCGTTCGTTCACCTAAGAGAGTTGAATCTATGTTGAGATTCAGCGAGTCAGAAACAGATTTCTTCTAGGAGCTGCATTGGGATATTCCCGAGTGAATGGGACCATAGGCTGTACAGAGAAATATCTGCTTCTAAAACCAAAACGGAGCTATCTAACTGAATGGTTGTCAATGTGTGCATTCAACTGACAGAGTTAAATTCACGTGTGGATTCAGCGGTTTGCAAACACTTTCTGTGCAGAATCCCAAAACCGGCATTTCCAGCCCAATGTCAGCATACGTACGAAACAGCGGAAAACTTCGTCTAAAACTCAGGAGAAACGTTTCCTTGAAACTGCTCGGCTGTGCGTTCGTTCACCTGAGACAGTTGAATCTATGTTGAGATTCAGCGAGTCAGAAACACGTTTCTCTAGGAGCTGCATTGGGATTTTCCAGAGTCAATGGGACCAAAGGCTGTACAGAGTAATATCTGCTTCTAAAACCAGAACGGATCTGTCTAACTGAATGGTTGTCAATGGGTGCATTCAACTGACGGAGTTAAACTCACCTGTGGATTCAGTGGTTTGCAAACCCTTTCTGTGCAGAATCCCAAAACCGGCATTTCCAGTCCAATGCCGGCATACGTACAAACAGCAGTAAACTTTGTCTAAAACTGAGGAGAAACGTTTCCTTGAAACTGCTCTGCTGTGCGTTCATTCACCTAAGAGGGTTGAATGTATGTTGAGATTCAGCGAGTCAGAAACACGTTTCTTCTAGGAGCTGCGTTGGGATATTCCCGAGTGAATGGACCCTAGGCTGGACAGAGAAATATCTGCTTCTAAAACCAAAACGGAGCTATCTAACTGAATGGTGGTCAATGGGTTCATTCAACTGACGGATTTAAACTCACGTGTTGATTCAGCGGTTTGCAAACCCTATCTGTGCAGAATGCCAAAACCGGCAGTTCCAGCCCAATGCCGGCATACGTACGAAACAGCAGTAAACTTCGTCTAAAACTCAGGAGAAACGTTTCCATGAAACTGCTCGGCTGTGCGTTCATTCACCTAAGAGAGTTGAATCTATGCTGAGATTCAGCGAGTCAGAAACACGATTCTTCTAGGAGCCGCGTTGAGATATTCCCGATTGAATTGGACCATAGGCTGTACAGAGAAATATCTGCTTCTAAAACCAAAACGGAGCTATCTAATTGAATGGTTGTCAATGTGTGCATTCAACTGACGGAGTTAAACTCACGTGTTTATTCAGCGGTTTACAAACACTTTCTGTGCAGAATCCCAAAACCGGCATTTCCAGCCCAATTCCGTCATACGTACGAAACAGCAGTAAACTTCGTCTAAAACTCAGGAGAAACGTTTCCTTGAAAGTGCTCGGCTGTGCGTTCGTTAACCTAAAAGAGTTGAATCTATGTTGAGATTCAGCGATGCAGAAACACGTTTCTTCTAGGAGCTGCGTTGGGATATTCCCGAGTGAATGGGACCATAGGCTGTTCAGAGAAATATCTGATTCTAAAACCAAAACGGAGCCATCTAACTGACTGATTGACAATGTGTGCACTCAACTGACGGAGTTAAACTCACGGGTGGATTCAGCGGTTTGCAAACCCTTTCTGTGCAGAATGCCAAAACCGGCATTTCCAGCCCAATGCCGGCATACGTACGAAACAGAAGTAAACTTCGTCTAAAACACAGGAGAAACGTTTCCTTGAAACTGCTCGGCTGTGCGTTCGTTCACCTAAAAGAGTTGAATCTATGTTGAGATTCAGCGATGCAGAAACACGTTTCTTCTAGGAGCTGCGTTGGGATATACCCGAGTGAATTGACCCTAGGCTGTACAGAGAAATATCTGCTTCTAAAACCAAAACGGAGCTATCTAACTGAATGGTGGTCAATGGGTTCATTCAACTGACGGAGTTAAACTCCCGTGTGGATTAAGCGGTTTGCAAACCCTATCTGTGCAGAATGCCAAAACCGGCATTTCTAGCCCAATGCCGGCATACGTACGAAACAGCAGTAATCTTCGTCTAAAACTCAGGAGAAACGTTTCCTTGAAACTGCTCGGCTGCGCGTTCATTCACCTAAGAGAGTTGAATCTATGTTGAGATTCAATGAGTCAGAAACACGATTCTTCTAGGAGCCGCGTTGAGATATTCCCGATTGAATTGGACCATAGGCTGTAAAGAGAAATATCTGCTTCTAAAACCAAAAAGGAGCTATGTAACTGAATGGTTGTCAAAGTGTGCATTCAACTGACGGAGTTAAAGTCACGTGTGGATACAGCGGTTTGCAAACGCTTTCTGTTCAGAATCCCAAAACCGGCATTTCCAGCCCTATGCCGGCATACGTACGAAATAGCAGTGAACGTCGTCTAAAACTCAGAGGAATCGTTTCCTTGAAACTGCTCTGCTGTGCGTTCATTCACATAAGAGAGTTGAATCTATGCTGAGATTCAACGAGTCAGAAACACGTTTCTTCTAGCAGCTGCGTTGGGACATTCCCGAGTGAATGGGACCATAGGCTGTACAGAGAAATATCTGCTTCTAAAACCAAAACGGAGATATCTAACTGAATGGTTGTCAATGTGTGCATTCAACTGACGGGGTTAAACTCACGTGTGGATTCGGCGGTTTGCAAACCGTTCCTGTGCAGAATCCCAAAACCGGCATTTCCAGCCCAATGCCGGCATACGTACGAAACAGCAGTAAACTTCGTCTAAAACTCAGGAGAAACGTTTCCTTGAAACTGCTCTGCTGTGCATTCATTCACCTGAGAGAGTTGAATGTATGTTGAGATTCAGCGACTCAGAAACACGTTTCTCCACGAGCTGTGTTGTGATATTCACGAGTGAATGGGACCATAGGCTATACAGAGAAATATCTGCTTCGAAAACCAGAAAGGAGCTATCTAACTGAATGGTTGTCAATGTGCGCTTTCAACTGACGGAGTTAAACTCACGTGTGGATTCAGCGGTTTGCAAAGACTTTCTGTGCAGGATCCCAAAACCAGCATTTCCAGCCCAATGCAGACATACATACGAAGCAGCAGTAAACTTCGTCTAACACTCAGGAGAAACGTTTCCTTGAAACTGCTCGGCTGTGCGTTCGTTCACCTAAGAGAGTTGAATCTATGTTGAGATTCAGCGAGTCAGAATCACGTTTCTTCTAGGACCTGTGTTGGGATATTCCCTAGTGAATGGGACCATAGTTTGTACAGAGAAATATCTGCTTCTGGAACCAAAACGAAGTTATCTAAATGAATGGTTGTCAATGTGTGCATTGAACTGAAGGAGTTGAACTCACGTGTGTATTCAGCTGTTTGCAAAACCTTTCTGTGCAGAATCCCCAAACCGGCATTTCCAGCCCAATGCCGGCATACGTACGAAACAGCAGTAAACTTCGTCTAAAACTCAGGAGAAACGTTTCCTTGAAACTGCTCTGCGGTGCATTCATTCACCTGAGAGAGTTGAATCTATGTTTAGATTCAGCGAGTCAGAAACACGTTTCTCTAGGAGTTGCGTTGGGATATTCCCGAGTGAATGGGGCCTTAGGCTGTACAGACAAATATCTGCTTCTAAAACCAAAACGGAGCTATCTAACTGAATGGTTTTCAATGTGTGCATTCAACTGACGGAGTTACACTCACGTGTGGATTCAGCGGTTTGCAAAGACTTTCTGGGCAGAATCCCAAAACCGGCATTTCCAGCCCTGTGCCGTCATACATACGAAACAGCAGTAAAATTCGTCTACAACTGAGGAGAAACGTTTACTTGAAACTGCTCGGCTGTGGGTTCGTTCACCTAAGAGAGTTGAATCTATGTTGAGATTCAGCGAGTCAGAAACACGTTTCTTCTAGGAGCTGCATTGTGATATTCCCGTGTGAATGGCACCATAGGCTGTGCAGAGAAATGTCTGCTTCTAAAAACAAAACGGAGCTATCTAACTGAATGGTTCTGAATGTGTGCATTCAGCTGACAGAGTTAAACTCACGTGTGGATTCAGCGTTTTGCAAACCCTTTCTGTGCAGAATCCCAAAACCGTCCTTTACAGCCCAATGCCGGCATACGTACGAAACAGCAGTAAACTTCGTCTAAAACTCAGGAGAAACGTTTCCTTGAAACTGCTCTGCTGTGCATTCATTCACCTGAGAGAGTTGAATCCATGTTGAGATTCAGCGAGTCAGAAACACGTTTCTCTAGGAGCTGCCTTGGGTTATTCCCGAGTGAATGGGACCATAGGCTGTACAGAGAAATATCTACTTCTAAAACCAAAACGGAGATATCTAACTGAATGGTTGTCAATGTGTGCATTCAACTGATGGAGTTAAACTCACGTGTGGATTCAGCGGTTTGCAAACCCTTTCTGTGCAAAATCCCAAAACCGGCATTTCCAGCCCAATGCCGTCTTACGTACGAAACAGCTGTAAACTTCGTCTAAAACTCAGGAGCAACGTTTCCTTGAAACTGCTCGGCTGTGCGTTCGTTCACCTAAAAGAGTTGAATCTATGTTGAGATTCAGCGAGTCAGAAACAGACTTCTTCTAGGAGCTGCGTTGGGATATTCCCGAGTGAATGGGACCATAGGCTGTACCGAGAAACAACTGCTTCTAAAACCAAAACGGAGCTATCTAACTGAATGGTTGTCAATGTGTGCATTCAACTGACGGAGTTAAATTCACGTGTGGATTCAGTGGTTTGCAAACCCTTTCTGTGCAGTATCCCAAAACCGGCATTTCCAGCCCAATGTCGGCATACGTACGAAACAGCAGTAAACTTCGTCTAAAACTCAGGAGAAACGTTTCCTTGAAACTGCTCTGCTGTGCGTTCATTCACCTGAGAGAGTTGAATCTATGTTTAGATTCAGCGAGTCAGAAACACGTTTCTCTAGGAGTTGCGTTGGGATATTCCCGAGTGAACGGGGCTTTAGGCTGTACAGAGAAATATCTGCTTCTAAAACCAAAACGGAGCTATCTAACTGAATGGTTTTCAATGTGTGCATTCAACTGACGGAGTTACACTCACGTGTGGATTCAGCGGTTTGCAAAGACTTTCTGGGCAGAATCCCAAAACCGGCATTTCCAGCCCTGTGCCGTCATACATACGAAACAGCAGTAAAATTCGTCTAAAACTCAGGAGAAACGTTTACTTGAAACTGCTCGGCTGTGGGTTCGTTCACCTAAGAGAGTTGAATCTATGTTGAGATTCAGCGAGTCAGAAACACGTTTCTTCTAGGACCTGCATTGTGATATTCCCGTGTGAATGGGACCATAGGCTGTGCAGAGAAATGTCTGCTTCTAAAACCAAAACGGAGCTATCTAACTGAATGGTTCTCAATGTGTGCATTCAGCTGACAGAGTTAAACTCACGTGTGGATTCAGCGTTTTGCAAACCCTTTCTGTGCAGAATCCCAAAACCGTCATTTACAGCCCAATGCCGGCATGCGTACGAAACAGCAGTAAACTTCGTCTAAAACTCAGGAGAAACGTTTCCTTGCAACTGCTCTGCTGTGCATTCATTCACCTGAGAGAGTTGAATCCATGTTGAGATTCAGCGAGTCAGAAACACGTTTCTCTAGGAGCTGCGTTGGGATATTCCCGAGTGAATGGGACCATAGGCTGTACAGAGAAATATCTACTTCTAAAACCAAAACGGAGATATCTAACTGAATGGTTGTCAATGTGTGCATTGAACTGATGGAGTTAAACTCACGTGTGGATTCAGCGGTTTGCAAACCCTTTCTGTGCAAAATCCCAAAACCGGCATTTCCAGCCCAATGCCGTCATACGTACGAAACAGCTGTAAACTTCGTCTAAAACTCAGGAGAAACGTTTCCTTGAAACTGCTCAGCTGTGCATTCGTTCACCTAGGAGAGTTGAATCTATGTTGAGATTCAGCGAGTCAGAAACAGACTTCTTCTAGGAGCTGCGTTGGGATATTCCCGAGTGAATGCGACCATAGGCTGTACAGAGAAATATCTGCTTCTAAAACCAAAACGGAGCTATCTAACTGAATGGTTGTCAATGTGTGCATTCAACTGACGGAGTTAAATTCACGTGTGTATTCAGCGGTTTGCAAACCCTTTCTGTGCAGAATCCCAAAACCGGCATTTCCAGCCCAATGTCGGCATACCTACGAAACAGCAGTAAACTTCGTCTAAAACTCAGGAGAAACGTTTCCTTGAAACTGCTCGGCTGTGCTTTCATTCACCTAAGAGAGTTGAATCTACGTTGAGATTCAACGAGTCAGAAACACGATTCTTCTAGGAGCTGCGTTGAGATATTCCCGATTGAATTGGACCATAGGCTGTACAGAGAAATATCTGCTCCTAAAACCAAAACGGAGCTTTCTATCTGAATGGTTTTCAATGTGTGCATTCAACTGACGGAGTTACACTCACGTGTGGATTCAGCCGTTTGCAAAGACTTTCTGGGCAGAATCCCAAAACCGGCATTTCTAGCCCAATGCCGTCACATACGAAACAGCAGTAAAATTCGTCTAAAACTCAGGAGAAACGTTTACTTGAAACTGCTCGGATGTGCGTTCGTTCACCTAAGAGAGTTCAATCTATGTTGAGATTCAGCGAGTCAGAAACACGTTTCTTCTAGGAGCTGCATTGGGATATTCCCGAGTGAATGGGACCATAGGCTGTGCAGAGAAATATCTGCTTCTAAAACCAAAACGGAGCTATCTAACTGAATGGTTCTCAATGTGTGCATTCAGCTGACAGAGTTAAACTCACGTGTGGATTCAGCGGTTTGCAAACCCTTTCTGTGCAGAATCCCAAAACCGGCATTTACAGCCCAATGCCGGCATACGTACGAAACAGCAGTAAACTTCGTCTAAAACTCAGGAGAAACGTTTCCTTGAAACTGCTCGGCTATGCGTTCATTCACCTGAGGGAATTGAATCTATGTTGAGATTCAGCGAGTCAGAAACACGTTTCTCTAGGAGCTGCGTTGGGACATTCCCGAGTGAATGGGACCTTAGGCTGTACAGAGAAATATCTGCTTCTAAAACCAAAACGGAGCTATCTAACTGAATGGTTGTCAATGTCTGCATTCAACTGACGGAGTTAAACTCACGTGTGGATTCAGCGGTTTGCAAACCCTTTCTGTAAAGAATCCCAAACCAAGCATTTCCAGTCCAATGCCGGCATACGTACGAAACAGCAGTAAACTTCGTCTAAAACTCAGGAGAAACGTTTCCTTGAAGCTGCTCGGCTGTGTGTTCATTCACCTGAGAGAGTTGAATCTATGTTGAGATTCAGCGAGTCAGAAACACGTTTCTCTAGGAGCTGCGTTGGGATATTTTCGAGTGAATGGGACCTTAGGCTGTACACAGAAATATCTGCTTCTAAAACCAAAACGGAGCTATCTAACTGAATGGTTGTCAATGTGTGCATTCAACTCACGGAGTTAAACTCACGTGTGGATTCAGCGGTTTGCAAAACCTTTCTGTGCAGAATCCCAAAACCGGCATTTCCAGCCCTATGCCGGGATACGTACGAAACAGCAGTAAACTTCGTCTACAACTCAGGAGAAACGTTTCCTTGAAACTGCTCTGCTGCGTGTTTATTCACCTAGGAGAGTTGAATGTATGTTGAGATTCAACGAGTCGGAAACACGTTTCACCTAGGAGGTGCGTTGGGATATTCCCGAGTGAATGGGACCATAATCTGTACAGAGAAATATCTGCTTCTAAAACCAAAACGGAGCAATCTAACTGAATGGTTGTCAATATGTGCGTTCAACAGACGGAGTTAAAATCACGTGTGGATTCAGCGGTTTGCAAACCCTTTCTGTGCAGAATCCCAAAACCGGCATTTCCAGTGCAATGCCGGCATACGTACGAAACAGCAGTAAACTTGGTCTAAAACTCAGGAGAAACGTTTCCTTAAAACTGATCTGCTGTGCGTTCATTCACCTGAGAGAGTTGAATCTATGTTGAGATTCAGCGAGTCAGAAACACGATTCTTCTAGGAGCCGCGTTGAGATATTCCCGATTGAATTGGACCATAGGCTGTACAGAGAAATATCTGCTTCTAAAACCAAAAAGGAGCTATGTAACTGAATGGTTGCCAATGTGTGCATTCAACTGACGGAGTTAAAGTCACATGTGGATACAGCGGTTTGCAAACCCTTTCTGTTCAGAATCCCAAAACCGGCATTTCCAGCCCTATGCCGGCATACGTATGAAATAGCAGTGAACGTCGTCTAAAACTCAGGGGAATCGTTTCCTTGAAACTGCTCTGCTCTGCGTTCATTCACATAAGAGAGTTGAATCTATGCTGAGATTCAACGAGTCAGAAACACGTTTCTCTAGGAACTGCGTTGGGATATTCGTGAGTGAATGGGACCATAGGCTGTACAGAGAAATATCTGCTTCTAAAAACAAAACGGAGCTATCTAACTGAATGGTTGTCAATGTGTGCATTCAACTGATGGAGTTAAACTCACGTGTGGATTCAGCGGTTTGCAAACCCTTTCTGTGCAGAATCCCAAAACCGGCATTTCCAGCCTAGTGCCATCATACATACGAAACAGCAGTAAACTTCGTCTAAAACTAAGGAGAAACGTTTCCTTGAAACTCCTCGTCTGTGCGTTCGGTCACCTAAGAGAGTGGAATCTATGTTGAGATTCAGCGGGTCAGAAACACGTTTCTTCTAGGAGATGCGTTGGGATATTCCCGAGTGAATGTGACCATAGGGTTTACAGAGAAATATCTGCTTCTAAAACCAAAACGGAGTTATCTAACTGAATGGTTGTCAATGTGTGCATTCAACTGACAGAGTTAAGCTCACGTGTGGATTCAGCGGTTTTCAAACCCTTTCTATGCAGAATCCCAAAACCAGCATTTCCAGCCCAATGCCGGCATACGTACGAAACAGCAGTAAACTTCGTCTAAAACTCAGGAGAAACGTTTCCATGAAACTGCTCTCTGTGCCTTCATTCACTTGAGAGAGTTGAATCTATGTTGAGATTCAGCGAGTCAGAAACACGTTTCTCTAGGAGCTGCGTTGTGGTATTCCCGAGTGAAAGGGAACATAGGCTGTACAGAGAAATATCTGCTTCTAAAACCAAAACGGAGCTATCTAACTGAATGGTTGTCCATGTGTGCATTAAACTGACGGAGTTAAAGTCACGTGTGGATACAGCGGTTTGCAAACCCTTTCTGTGCAGAATCCCAAAACCGGAATTTCCAGCCCTATACCGGCATACGTACGAAACAGCAGTAAACGTCGTCTAAAACTCACGAGAATCGTTTCCTTGAAACTGCTCCACTGTGCGTTCATTCACCTAAGAGAGTTGAATCTGTGTTGAGATTCAACGAGTGAGAAACACGTTTCTTCTAGGAGCTGCATTGGGATATTCCCGAGTGAATGGGACCATAGGCTGTACAGAGAAATATCTGCTTCTAAAACCAAAACGGAGATATCTAACTGATTGGTTGTCAATGTGTGCATTCAACTGACGGGGTTAAACTCACGTGTGGATTCAGCGGTTTGCAAACCCTTCCTGTGCAGAATCCCAAAACCGGCTTTTCCAGCCCAATGCCGGCATACGTACGAAACAGCAGTAAACTTCGTCTAAAACTCAGGAGAAACGTTTCCTTGAAACTGCTCTGCTGTGCGTTCATTCACCTGAGAGAGTTGAATGTATGTTGAGATTCAGCGACTCAGAAACACGTTTCTCTACGAGCTGTGTTGTGATATTCCCGAGTGAATGGGACCATAGGCTGTACAGAGAAATATCTGCTTCGAAAAACAGGAAGGAGCTATCTAACTGAATGGTTGTCAATGTGCGCTTTCAACTGACGGAGTTAAACTCACGTGTGGATTCAGCGGTTTGCAAAGACTATCTGTGCAGGATCCCAAAACCAGCATTTCCAGCCCAATGCCGACATTCATACGAAGCAGCAGTAAACTTCGTCTAACACTCAGGAGAAACGTTTCCTTGAAACTGCTCGGCTGTGCGTTCGTTCACCTAAGAGAGTTGAATCTATGTTGAGATTCAGCGAGCCAGAAACACGTTTCTTCTAGGACCTGCGTTGGGATATTCCCTAGTGAATGGGACCATAGTTTGTACAGAGAAATATCTGATTCTGGAACCAAAACGGAGTTATCTAAATGAATGGTTGTCAATGTGTGCATTGAACTGAAGGAGTTGAACTCACGTGTGTATTCAGCTGTTTGCAAACCCTTTCTGTGCAGAATCCCAAAACCGGCATTTCCAGCCCAATGCCGGCATACGTACGAAACAGCAGTAAACTTCGTCTAAAACTCAGGAGAAACGTTTCCTTGAAACTGCTCTGCGGTGCGTTCATTCACCTGAGAGAGTTGAATCTATGTTTAGATTCAGCGAGTCAGAAACACGTTTCTCTAGGAGTTGCGTTGGGATATTCCCGAGTGAATGGGGCCTTAGGCTGTACAGAGAAATATCTGCTTCTAAAAAAAAAAGGAGCTATCTAACTGAATGGTTTTCAATGTGTGCATTCAACTGACGGAGTTGCACTCACGTGTGGATTCAGCGGTTTGCAAAGTCTTTCTGGGCAGAATCCCAAAACCGGCATTTCCATCCCTGTGCCGTCATACATACGAAACAGCAGTAAAATTCGTCTAAAACTCAGGAGCAACGTTTACTTGAAACTGCTCGGCTGTGGGTTCGTTCACCTAAGAGAGTTGAATCTATGTTGAGATTCAGCGAGTCAGAAACACGTTTCTTCTAGGAGCTGCATTGTGATATTCCCGTGTGAATGGGACCATAGGCTGTGCAGATAAATGTCTGCTCCTAAAACCAAAACGGAGCTATCTAACTGAATGGTTCTCAATGTGTGCATTCAGCTGACAGAGTTAAACTCACGTGTGGATTCAGCGTTTTGCAAACCCTTTCTGTGCAGAATCCCAAAACCGTCCTTTACAGCCCAATGCCGGCATACGTACGAAACAGCAGTAAACTTCGTCTAAAACTCACGAGAAACGTTTCCTTGAAACTGCTCTGCTGTGCGTTCATTCACCTGAGGTAGTTGAATCTATGCTGAGATTCAGCGAGTCACAAACACGTTTCTCCAGGAGCTGCGTTGGGATATTCCCGAGTGAATGGGACCATAGGCTGTACAGAGAAATATCTACTTCTAAAACCAAAACGGAGATATCTAACTGAATGGTTGTCAATGTGTGCATTCAACTGATGGAGTTAAACTCACGTGTGGATTCAGCGGTTTGCAAACCCTTTCTGTGCAAAATCCCAAAACCGGCATATCCAACCCAATGCCGTCATACGTAGGAAACAGCTGTAAACTTCGTCTAAAACTCAGGAGAAACGTTTCCTTGAAACTGCTCGGCTGTGCATTCGTTCACCTAAGAGAGTTGAATCTATGTTGAGATTCAGCGAGGCAGAAACAGACTTCTTCTAGGAGCTGCGTTGGGATATTCCCGAGTGAATGGGACCATAGGCTGTACAGAGAAATATCTGCTTCTAAAACCAAAACGGAGCTATCCAACTGAATGGTTGTCAATATGTGCATTCAACTGACGGAGTTAAATTCACGTGTGGATTCAGCGGTTTGCAAACCCTTTCTGTGCAGAATCCCAAAACCGGCATTTCCAGCCCAATGTCGGCATACCTACGAAACAGCAGTAAACTTCGTCTAAAACTCAGGAGAAACGTTTCCTTGAAACTGCTCGGCTGTGCTTTCATTCACCTAAGAGAGTTGAATCTACGTTGAGATTCAACGAGTCAGAAACACGATTCTTCTAGGAGCTGCGTTGAGATATTCCCGATTGAATTGGACCATGGGCTGTACAGAGAAATATCTGCTCCTAAAACCAAAACGGAGCTTTCTATCTGAATGGTTTTCAATGTGTGCATTCAACTGACGGAGTTACACTCACGTGTGGATTCAGCCGTTTGCAAAGACTTTCTGGGCAGAATCCCAAAACCGGCATTTCTAGCCCAATGCCGTCACATACGAAACAGCAGTAAAATTTGTCTAAAACTCAGGAGAAACGTTTACTTGAAACTGCTCGGCTGTGCGTTCGTTCACCTAAGAGAGTTGAATCTATGTTGAGATTCAGCGAGTCAGAAACACGTTTCTTCTAGGAGCTGCATTGTGATATTCCCGTGTGAATGGGACCATAGGCTGTGCAGAGAAATGTCTGCTTCTAAAACCAAAACGGAGCTATCTAACTGAATGGTTCTCAATGTGTGCATTCAGCTGACAGAGTTAAACTCACGTGTGGATTCAGCGTTTTGCAAACCCTTTCTGTGCAGAATCCCAAAACCGGCATTTACAGCCCAATGCCGGCATACGTACGAAACAGCAGTAAACTTCGTCTAAAACTCAGGAGAAACGTTTCCTTGCAACTGCTCTGCTGTGCATTCATTCACCTGAGAGAGTTGAATCCATGTTGAGATTCAGCGAGTCAGAAACACGTTTCTCCAGGAGCTGCGTTGGGATATTCCCGAGTGAATGGGACCATAGGCTGTACAGAGAAATATCTACTTCTAAAACCAAAACGGAGATATCTAACTGAATGGTTTTCAATGTGTGCATTCAACTGATGGAGTTAAACTCACGTGTGGATTCAGCGGTTTGCAAACCCTTTCTGTGCAAAATCCCAAAACCGGCATTTCCAGCCCAATGCCGTCTTACGTACGAAACAGCTGTAAACTTCGTCTAAAACTCAGGAGAAACGTTTCCTTGAAACTGCTCGGCTGTGCGTTCGTTCACCTAAGAGAGTTGAATCTATGTTGAGATTCAGCGAGCCAGAAACACGTTTCTTCTAGGAGCTGCGTTGGGATATTCCCGAGTGAATGGGACCATAGGCTGTACCGAGAAACATCTGCTTCTAAAACCAAAACGGAGCTATCTAACTGAATGGTTGTCAATGTGTGCATTCAACTGACGGAGTTAAATTCACGTGTGGATTCAGCGGTTTGCAAACCCTTTCTGTGCAGAATCCCAAAACCGGCATTTCCAGCCCAATGTCGGCATACGTACGAAACAGCAGTAAACTTCGTCTAAAACTCAGGAGAAACGTTTCCTTGAAACTGCTCTGCGGTGCGTTCATTCACCTGAGAGAGTTGAATCTATGTTTAGATTCAGCGAGTCAGAAACACGTTTCTCTAGGAGTTGCGTTGGGATATTCCCGAGTGAATGGGGCCTTAGGCTGTACAGAGAAATATCTGCTTCTAAAACCAAAACGGAGCTATCTAACTGAATGGTTTTCAATGTGTGCATTCAACTGACGGAGTTACACTCACGTGTGGATTCAGCGGTTTGCAAAGACTTTCTGGGCAGAATCCCAAAACCGGCATTTCCAGCCCTGTGCCGTCATACATACGAAACAGCAGTAAAATTCGTCTAAAACTCAGGAGAAACGTTTACTTGAAACTGCTCGGCTGTGGGTTCGTTCACCTAAGAGAGTTGAATCTATGTTGAGATTCAGCGAGTCAGAAACACGTTTCTTCTAGGAGCTGCATTGTGATATTCCCGTGTGAATGGGACCATAGGCTGTGCAGAGAAATGTCTGCTTCTAAAACCAAAACGGAGCTATCTAACTGAATGGTTCTCAATGTGTGCATTCAGCTGACAGAGTTAAACTCACGTGTGGATTCAGCGTTTTGCAAACCCTTTCTGTGCAGAATCCCAAAACCGTCATTTACAGCCCAATGCCGGCATACGTACGAAACAGCAGTAAACTTCGTCTAAAACTCAGGAGAAACGTTTCCTTGCAACTGCTCTGCTGTGCATTCATTCACCTGAGAGAGTTGAATCCATGTTGAGATTCAGCGAGTCAGAAACACGTTTCTCTAGGAGCTGCGTTGGGATATTCCCGAGTGAATGGGACCATAGGCTGTACAGAGAAATATCTACTTCTAAAACCAAAACGGAGATATCTAACTGAATGGTTTTCAATGTGTGCATTCAACTGATGGAGTTAAACTCACGTGTGGATTCAGCGGTTTGCAAACCCTTTCTGTGCAAAATCCCAAAACCGGCATATCCAACCCAATGCCGTCATACGTAGGAAACAGCTGTAAACTTCGTCTAAAACTCAGGAGAAACGTTTCCTTGAAACTGCTCGGCTGTGCATTCGTTCACCTAAGAGAGTTGAATCTATGTTGAGATTCAGCGAGTCAGAAACAGACTTCTTCTAGGAGCTGCGTTGGGATATTCCCGAGTGAATGGGACCATAGGCTGTACAGAGAAATATCTGCTTCTAAAACCAAAACGGAGCTATCCAACTGAATGGTTGTCAATGTGTGCATTCAACTGACGGAGTTAAATTCACGTGTGGATTCAGCGGTTTGCAAACCCTTTCTGTGCAGAATCCCAAAACCGGCATTTCCAGCCCAATGTCGGCATACCTACGAAACAGCAGTAAACTTCGTCTAAAACTCAGGAGAAACGTTTCCTTGAAACTGCTCGGCTGTGCTTTCATTCACCTAAGAGAGTTGAATCTACGTTGAGATTCAACGAGTCAGAAACACGATTCTTCTAGGAGCTGCGTTGAGATATTCCCGATTGAATTGGACCATAGGCTGTACAGAGAAATATCTGCTCCTAAAACCAAAACGGAGCTATCTGTCTGAATGGTTTTCAATGTGTGCATTCAACTGACGGAGTTACACTCACGTGTGGATTCAGCCGTTTGCAAAGACTTTCTGGGCAGAATCCCAAAACCGGCATTTCTAGCCCAATGCCGTCACATACGAAACAGCAGTAAAATTCGTCTAAAACTCAGGAGAAACGTTTACTTGAAACTGCTCGGCTGTGCGTTCGTTCACCTAAGAGAGTTCAATCTATGTTGAGATTCAGCGAGTCAGAAACACGTTTCTTCTAGGAGCTGCATTGGGATATTCCCAAGTGAATGGGACCATAGGCTGTGCACAGAAATATCTGCTTCTAAAACCAAAACGGAGCTATCTAACTGAATGGTTCTCAATGTGTGCATTCAGCTGACAGAGTTAAACTCACGTGTGGATTCAGCGGTTTGCAAACCCTTTCTGTGCAGAATCCCAAAACCGGCATTTACAGCCCAATGCCGGCATACGTACGAAACAGCAGTAAACTTCGTCTAAAACTCAGGAGAAACGTTTCCTTGAAACTGCTCTGCTATGCGTTCATTCACCTGAGAGAATTGAATCTATGTTGAGATTCAGCGAGTCAGAAACACGTTTCTCTAGGAGCTGCGTTGGGATATTCCCGAGTGAATGGGACCTAAGGGTGTACAGAGAAATATCTGCTTCTAAAACCAAAACGGAGCTATCTAACTGAATGGTTGTCAATGTCTGCATTCAACTGACGGAGTTAAACTCACGTGTGGATTCAGCGGTTTGCAAACCCTTTCTGTAAAGAATCCCAAAACCAGCATTTCCGGTCCAATGCCGGCATACGTACGAAACAGCAGTAAACTTCGTCTAAAACTCAGGAGAAACGTTTCCTTGAAACTGCTCGGCTGTGCGTTCATTCACCTGAGAGAGTTGAATCTATGTTGAGATTCAGCGAGTCAGAAACACGTTTCTCTAGGAGCTGCGTTGGGATATTTTCGAGTGAATGGGACCTTAGGCTGTACACAGAAATATCTGCTTCTAAAACCAAAACGGAGCTATCTAACTGAATGGTTGTCAATGTGTTCATTCAACTGACGGAGTTAAACTCACGTGTGGATTCAGCGGTTTGCAAAACCTTTCTGTGCAGAATCCCAAAACCGGCATTTCCAGCCCTATGCCGGGATGCGTACGAAACAGCAGTAAACTTCGTCTACAACTCAGGAGAAACGTTTCCTTGAAACTGCTCTGCTGCGTGTTTATTCACCTGGAGAGTTGAATGTATGTTGAGATTCAACGAGTCGGAAACACGTTTCATCTAGGAGGTGCGTTGGGATATTCCCGAGTGAATGGGACCATAATCTGTACAGAGAAATATCTGCTTCTAAAACCAAAACGGAGCAATCTAACTGAATGGTTGTGAATATGTGCTTTCAACAGACGGAGTTAAACTCACGTGTGGATTCAGCGGTTTGCAAACCCTTTCTGTGCAGAATCCCAAAACCGGCATTTCCAGTGCAATGCCGGCATACGTACGAAACAGCAGTAAACTTGGTCTAAAACTCAGGAGAAACGTTTCCTTGAAACTGATCTGCTGTGCGTTCATTCACCTGAGAGAGTTGAATCTATGTTGAGATTCAGCGAGTCAGAAACAATTTTCTTCTAGGACCTGCATTGGGATATTCCCGAGTGACTGGGACCATAGGTTGTACAGAGAAATATCTGCTTCTGAAACCAAAACGGAGCTATCTAACTGAATGGTTGTCAATGTGTGCATTCAACTGAAGGAGCTGAACTCACGTGTGTATTCAGCGGTTTGGAAACCCTTTCTGTGCAAAATCCCAAAACCGGCATTTCCAGCCCAATACCGGCATACGTACGAAACAGCAGTAAACTTCGTCTAAAACTCAGGAGAAACGTTTCCTTGAAACTGCTCTGCTGTGCGTTCATTCACCTGAGAGAGTTGAACCTATGTTGAGATTCAGCGAGTCAGAAACACGTTTCTCTAGGAGCTGCGTTGGGATATTCCGGAGTGAATGGGACCATAGTCTGTACAGAGAAATATCTGCTTCTGAAACCAAAACGGAGCTATCTAACTGAATGGTTGTCAATGTGTGCATTCAACTGACGGAGTTAAACTCACGTGTGGATTCAGCGGTTTGCAAAGACTTTCTGTGCAGGATCCCAAAACCAGCATTTCCAGCCCAATGCCGACATACATACGAGGCAGCAGTAAACTTCGTCTAACACTCAGGAGAAACGTTTCCTTGAAACTGCTCGGCTGTGCATTCATTCACCTGAGAGAGTTGAATCTATGTTGAGATTCAGCGAGTCAGAAACACGTTTCTTCTATTAGCTGCGTTGGGATATTCCCGAGTGAATGGGACCTAAGGATGTACAGAGAAGTATCTGCTTCTAAAACCAAAACGGAGCTATCTAACTGAATGGTTGTCAATGTGTGCATTCAACTGACGGAGTTAAACTCACGTGTGGATTCAGCGGTTTGCAAACCCTTTCTGTGCAGAATTCCAAAATCGGCATTTCCAGCCAAATTCCGGCATACGTACGAAACAGCAGTAAACTTCGTCTAAAACTCAGGAGAAACGATTCCTTGAAACTGCTCGGCTGTGCGTTCGTTCACCTAAGAGAGTTGAATCTATGTTGAGATTCAGTGAGTCAGAAACAGATTTCTTCTTGGAGCTGCGTTGGGATATTCCCGAGTGAATGGGACCATAGGCTGTACAGAGAAATACCTACTTCTAAAACCAAAACGGAGCTATCTAACTGAATGGTTGTCAATGGGTGCATTCAACTGACGGAGTTAAACTCACGTGTGGATTCAGCGGTTTACAAACCCTTTCCGTGCAGAATCCCAAAACTGGCATTTCCAGTGCAATGCCGGCATACGTACGAAACAGCAATTAACTTCGTCTAAAACTCAGGAGAAACGTTTCCTTGAAATAGCTCTGCTGTGCGTTCGTTCACCTAAGAGAGTTGAATCTATGTTGAGATTCAGCAAGTCAGAAACACGTTTCTTCTAGCAGCTGCATTGGGATATTCACGAGTGAATGGGACCAAAGGCTGTACAGAGAAATATCAGCTTCCAAATCCAAAAAGGAACTATCTAACTGAATGGTTGTCAATGTGCGCGTTCAACTGACGGAGTTAAACTCACGTGTGTATTCAGCGGTTTGCAAAGACTTTCTGTGCAGCATCCCAAAAACCGGAATTTCCAACCCAATGCCGACATACGAAACAGCAGTAAACTTCGTCTAACACTCAGGAGAAACGTTTCCTTGAAACTGCTCTGCTGTGCGTTCGTTCACCTAAGAGAGTTTAATCTATGTTGAGATTCAGCGAGTCAGAAACATGTTTCTTCTAGTACCTGCGTTGGGATATTCCCGAGTGAATGGGACCATATGTTGTACAGAGAAATATCTGCTTCTGAAACCAAAACGGAGCTATCTAACTGAATGGTTGTCAATTTGTACATTCAACTGAAGGAGTTGAACTCACGTGTGTATTCAGCGGTTTGCAAAACCTTTCTGTGCAGAATCCCAAAACCGGCATTTCCAGCCCAATGCCGGCATACGTACGAAACAGCAGTAAACTTCGTCTAAAACTCAGGAGAAACGTTTCCTTGAAACTGCTCGGCTGTGCCTTCATTCACCTGAGAGATTTGAATCTATGTTGAGATTCAGCGACTCAGAAACACGTTTCTCTAGGAGCTGCGTTGGGATATTCCCGACTGAGTGGGACCATAGGCTGTACAGAGAAATATCTGCTTCGAAAACCAAAACGGAGCTATCTAAATGAATGGTTGTCAATGGGTGCATTCAACTGACGGAGGTAAACTCACGTGTGGATTCAGCGGTTTGCAAACCCTTTCTGTGCAGAATCCCAAAAACGGCATTTCCAGCCCAATGCCGGCATACGTACGAAACAGCAGTAAACTTGGTCTAAAACTCAGGAGAAACGTTTCCTTGAAATTGCTCGGCTGTGCGTTCGTTCACCTAAGAGAGTTGAATCTATGTTGAGTTTCAGCAAGTCAGAAACACGTTTCTTCTAGGAGCTGCGTTGGGATATTCAAGAGTGAATGGGACCAAAGGCTGTACAGAGAAATATCAGCTTCTAAAACCAGAAAGGAGCTATCTAACTGAATGGTTGTCAATGTGCGCTTTCAACTGACGGAGTGAAACTCACGTGTGGATTCAGCGGTTTGCAAAGACTTTCTGTGCAGGATCCCAAAACCAGCATTTCCAGCCCAATGCCGACATACATACGAAGCAGCAGTAAACTTCGTCTAACACTCAGGAGAAACGTTTCCTTGAAACTGCTCGGCTGTGCGTTCGTTCACCTAAGAGAGTTGAATCTATGTTGAGATTCAGCGAGTCAGAAACACGTTTCTTCTAGGAGTTGTGTTGGGATATTCCCGAGTGAATGGGACCATAGGTTGTACAGAGAAATATCTGCTTCTGGAACCAAAACGGAGCTATCTAACTGAATGGTTGTCAATGTGTGCATTGAACTGAAGGAGTTGAACTCACGTGTGTATTCAGCGGTTTGTAAACACTTTCTGTGCAGAATCCCAAAACCGGCATTTCCAGCCCAATGCCGTCATACGTGCGAAACAGCTGTAAACTTCGTCTAAAACTCAGGAGAAACGTTTCCTTGAAACTGCTCTGATGTGCGTTCGTTCACCTAAGAGAGTTGAATCTATGTTGAGATTCAGCGAGTCAGAAACAGATTTCTTCTAGGAGCTGCGTTGGGATATTCCCGAGTGAATGGGAACATAGGCTGTACAGAGAAATATCTGCTTCTAAAACCAAAACGGAGCTATCTAACTGAATGGTTGTCAATGTGTGCATTCAACTGACGGAGTTAAATTCACGTGTGGATTCAGCGGTTTGCAAACCCTTTCTGTGCAGAATCCCAAAACCGGCATTTCCAGCCCAATGTCGGCATACGTACGAAACAGCAGTAAACTTCGTCTAAAACTCAGGAGAAACGTTTCCTTGAAACTGCTCTGCTGTGCGTTCGTTCACCTGAGACAGTTGAATCTATGTTGAGATTCAGCGAGTCAGAAACACGTTTCTATAGGAGCTGCATTGCGATTTTCCAGAGTCAATGGGACCAAAGGCTGTACAGAGTAATATCCGCTTCTAAAACCAGAACGGAGCTATCTAACTGAATGGTTGTCAATGGGTGCATTCAACTGACGGAGGTAAACTCACGTGTTGATTCAGCGGTTTGCAAACCCTTTCTGTGCAGAATCCCAAAAACGGCATTTCCAGCCCAATGCCGGCATACGTACGAAACAGTAGTAAACTTGGTCTAAAACTCAGGAGAAACGTTTCCTTGAAATTGCTCGGCTGTGCGTTCGTTCACCTAAGAGAGTTGAATCTATGTTGAGATTCAGCAAGTCAGAAACACGTTTCTTCTAGGAGCTGCGTTGGGATATTCACGAGTGAATGGGACCAAAGGCTGTACAGAGAAATATCAGCTTCTAAAACCAGAAAGGAGCTATCTAACTGAATGGTTGTCAATGTGCGCTTTCAACTGACGGAGTTAAACTCACGTGTGGATTCAGCGGTTTGCAAAGACTTTCTGTGCAGGATCCCAAAACCAGCATTTCCAGCCCAATGCCGACATACATACGAAGCAGCAGTAACCTTCGTCTAACACTCAGGAGAAACGTTTCCTTGAAACTGCTCGGCTGTGCGTTCATTCACCTGAGAGAGTTGAATCTATGTTGAGATTCAGCGAGTCAGAAACACGTTTCTTCTATTAGCTGCGTTGGGATATTCCCGAGTGAATGGGACCTAAGGCTGTACAGAGAAATATCTGCTTCTAAAACCAAAACGGAGCTATCTAACTGAATGGTTGTCAATGTGTGCATTCAGCTGACAGAGTTAAACTCACGTGTGGATTCAGCGGTTTTCAAACCCTTTCTGTGCAGAATCCCAAAACCGGCATTTCCAGCCCAATGCCGTCATACGTACGAAAGAGCAGTAAACTTCGTCTAAAACTCAGGAGAAACGTTTCCTTGAAACTGCTCGGCTGTGCGTTCGTTCACCTAAGAGAGTTGAATCTATGTTGAAATTCAGCGTGTCAGAAACACGTTTCTTCTAGGAGCTGCGTTGGGAAATTCACGAGTTAATGGGACCATAGGCTGTACAGAGAAATATCAGCTTCTAAAACCAAAATGGAGCTATCTAACTGAATGGTTGTCAATGTGTGCGTTCAACTGGCGGAGTTAAACTCACGTGTGGATTCAGCGGTTTGCAAACCCTTTCTGTGCAGAATCCCAACACCGGCATTTCCAGCCCAATGCCGGCATACGTTCGAAACCGCAGTAAACTTCGTCTAAAACTCAGGAGAAACGTTTCCTTGAAATTGCTCTGCTGTGCGTTCATTCACCTGAGAGAGTTGAATCTATGTTGAGATTCAGCGAGTCAGAAAAACATTTCTTCTAGGACCTGCGTTGGGATATTCCCGAATGAATGGGACCATAGGTTGTACAGAGAAATATCTGCTTCTGAAACCAAAACGGAGCAATCTAACTGAATGGTTGTCAATGTGTGCATTCAACTGAAGGAGTTGAACTCACGTGTGGATTCAGCGGTTTGCAAACCCTTTCTGTGCAGAATCCCAAAACCGGCATTTCCAGCCCAATGCAGGCATATGTACGAAACAGCAGTAAACTTCGTCTAAAACTCAGGAGAAACGTTTCCTTGAAACTGCTCGGCTGTGCGTTCGTTCACCTGAGACAGGTGAATCTATGTTGAGATTCAGCGAGTCAGAAACACGTTTCTCTAGGAGCTGCATTGGGATTTTCCAGAGTCAATGGGACCAAAGGCTGTACAGAGTAATATCTGCTTCTAAAACCAGAACGGATCTGTCTAACTGAATGGTTGTCAATGGGTGCATTCAACTGACGGAGTTAAACTCACCTGTGGATTCAGTGGTTTGCAAACCCTTTCTGTGCAGAATCCCAAAACCGGCATTTCTAGTGCAATGCCGGCATACGTACGAAACAGCAGTAAACTTGGTCTAAAACTCAGGAGAAACGTTTCCTTGAAACTGATCTGCTGTGCGTTCATTCACCTGAGAGAGTTGAATCTATGTTGAGATTCAGCGAGTCAGAAACACGATTCTTCTAGGAGCCGCGTTGAGATATTCCCGATTGAATTGGACCATAGGCTGTACAGAGAAATATCTGCTTCTAAAACCAAAAAGGAGCTATGTAACTGAATGGTTGCCAATGTGTGCATTCAACTGACGGAGTTAAAGTCACGTGTGGATACAGCGGTTTGCAAACCCTTTCTGTTCAGAATCCCAAAACCGGCATTTCCAGCCCTATGCCGGCATACGTATGAAATGGCAGTGAACGTCGTCTAAAACTCAGGGGAATCGTTTCCTTGAAACTGCTCTGCTCTGCGTTCATTCACATAAGAGAGTTGAATCTATGCTGAGATTCAACGAGTCAGAAACACGTTTCTTCTAGTAGCTGCGTTGGGACATTCCCGAGTGAATGGGACCATAGGCTGTACAGAGAAATATCTGCTTCTAAAACCAAAACGGAGCTATCTAACTGAATGGTTGTCAATGTCTGCATTCAACTGACGGAGTTAAACTCACGTGTGGATTCATCGGTTGGCAAACGCGTTCTGTGCAGAATCCCAAATCCGGCATTTCCAGCCCAATGTCGGCATACGTACGAAACAGCAGTAAACTTCGTGTAAAACTCAGGAGAAACGTTTCCTTGAAACTGCTCGGCTGTGCGTTCATTCACCTTAGAGAGTTGAATCCATGTTGAGATTCAGCGAGTCAGAAACACGTTTCTCTAGGAACTGCGTTGGGATATTCGCGAGTGAATGGGACCATAGGCTGTACAGAGAAATATCTGCTTCTAAAACCAAAACGGAGCTTTCTAACTGAATGGTTGTCAATGTGTGCATTCAATTGATGGAGTTAAACTCACGTGTGGATTCATCGGTTGGCAAACGCGTTCTGTGCAGAATCCCAAATCCGGCATTTCCAGCCCAATGTCGGCATACGTACGAAACAGCAGTAAACTTCGTGTAAAACTCAGGAGAAACGTTTCCTTGAAACTGCTCGGCTGTGCGTTCATTCACCTGAGAGAGTTGAATCCATGTTGAGATTCAGCGAGTCAGAAACACGTTTCCCTAGGAACTGCGTTGGGATATTCGCGAGTGAATGGGACCATAGGCTGTACAGAGAAATATCTGCTTCTAAAACCAAAACGGAGCTATCTAACAGAATGGTTGTCAATGTGTGCATTCAACTGATGGAGTTAAACTCACGTGTGGATTCAGCGCTTTGCAAACCCTTTCTGTGCAGAATCCCAAAACCGGCATTTCCAGCCTAGTGCCATCATACATACGAAACAGCAGTAAACTTCGTCTAAAACTCAGGAGAAACGTTTCCTTGAAACTCCTCGTCTGTGCGTTCGGTCACCTAAGAGAGTGGAATCTATGTTGAGATTCAGCGGGTCAGAAACACGTTTCTTCTAGGAGATGCGTTGGGATATTCCCGAGTGAATGGGACCATAGGTTGTACAGAGAAATATCTGCTTCTGAAACCAAAACGGAGCAATCTAACTGAATGGTTGTCAATGTGTGCATTCAACTGAAGGAGTTGAACTCACGTGTGGATTCAGCGGTTTGCAAACCCTTTCTGTGCAGAATCCCAAAACCGGCATTTCCAGCCCAATGCAGGCATATGTACGAAACAGCAGTAAACTTCGTCTAAAACTCAGGAGAAACGTTTCCTTGAAACTGCTCGGCTGTGCGTTCGTTCACCTGAGACAGTTGAATCTATGTTGAGATTCAGCGAGTCAGAAACACGTTTCTCTAGGAGCTGCATTGGGATTTTCCAGAGTCAATGGGACCAAAGGCTGTACAGAGTAATATCTGCTTCTAAAACCAGAACGGATCTGTCTAACTGAATGGTTGTCAATGGGTGCATTCAACTGACGGAGTTAAACTCACCTGTGGATTCAGTGGTTTGCAAACCCTTTCTGTGCAGAATCCCAAAACCGGCATTTCCAGTCCAATGCCGGCATACGTACAAACAGCAGTAAACTTCGTCTAAAACTGAGGAGAAACGTTTCCTTGAAACTGCTCTGCTGTGCGTTCATTCACCTAAGAGAGTTGAATGTATGTTGAGATTCAGCGAGTCAGAAACACGTTTCTTCTAGGAGCTGCGTTGGGATATTCCCGAGTGAATGGACCCTAGGCTGGACAGAGAAATATCTGTTTCTAAAACCAAAACGGAGCTATCTAACTGAATGGTGGTCAATGGGTTCATTCAACTGACGGAGTTAAACTCACGTGTTGATTCAGCGGTTTGCAAACCCAATCTGTGCAGAATGCCAAAACCGGCATTTCCAGCCCAATGCCGGCATACGTACGAAACAGCAGTAAACTTCGTCTAAAACTCAGGAGAAACGTTTCCATGAAACTGGTCGGCTGTGCGTTCATTCACCTAAGAGAGTTGAATCTATGCTGAGATTCAACGAGTCAGAAACACGATTCTTCTAGGAGCTGCGTTGAGATATTCCCGATTGAATTGGACCATAGGCTGTACAGAGAAATATCTGCTTCTAAAACCAAAACGGAGCTATCTAATTGAATGGTTGTCAATGTGTGCATTCAACTGTCGGAGTTAAACTCACGTGTTTATTCAGCGGTTTACAAACACTTTCTGTGCAGAATCCCAAAACCGGCATTTCCAGCCCAATTCCGTCATACGTACGAAACAGCAGTAAACTTCGTCTAAAACTCAGGAGAAACGTTTCCTTGAAAGTGCTCGGCTGTGCGTTCGTTCACCTAAGAGAGTTGAATCTATGTTGAGATTCAGCGATGCAGAAACAAGTTTCTTCTAGGAGCTGCGTTGGGATATTCCCGAGTGAATGGGACCATAGGCTGTTCAGAGAAATATCTGATTCTAAAACCAAAACGGAGCCATCTAACTGACTGATTGACAATGTGTGCATTCAACTGACGGAGTTAAACTCACGGGCGGATTCAGCGGTTTGCAAACCCTTTCTGTGCAGAATGCCAAAACCGGCATTTCCAGCCCAATGCCGGCATACGTACGAAACAGAAGTAAACTTCGTCTAAAACACAGGAGAAACGGTTCCTTGAAACTGCTCTGCTATGCGTTCATTCACCTGAGAGAGTTGAATCCATGTTGAGATTCAGCGAGTCAGAAACACGTTTCTCTAGGAGCTGCGTTGTGATATTCCCGAGTGAATGGGACCATAGACTGTACAGAGAAATATCTGCTTCTAAAACCAAAACGGAGCTATCTAACTGAATTGTTGTCAATGGGTGCATTCAACTGATGGAGTTAAACTCACGTGTGGATTCAGTGGTTTGCAAACCCTTTCTGTGCAGAATCCCAAAACCGGCATTTCCAGTCCAATGCCGGCATACGTACGAAACAGCAGTAAACTTCGTCTACAACTCAGGAGAAACGTTTCCTTGATACTGCTCTCTGTGTGTTCATTCACCTGAAATAGGTGAATGTATGTTGAGATTCAGCGAGTGAGAAACACGTTTCTTCTAGGAGCTGCGTTGGGATATACCCGAGTGAATTGACCCTAGGCTGTACAGAGAAATATCTGCTTCTAAAACCAAAACGGAGCTATCTAACTGAATGGTGGTCAATGGGTTCATTCAACTGACGGAGTTAAACTCACTTGTTGATTCAGCGGTTTGCAAACCCTATCTGTGCAGAATCCCAAAACCGGCATTTCCAGCCCAATGCCGGCATACGTACGAAACAGCAGTAATCTTCGTCTAAAACTCAGGAGAAACGTTTCCTTGAAACTGCTCGGCTGTGCGTTCATTCACCTAAGAGAGTTGAATCTATGTTGAGATTCAACGAGTCAGAAACACGAATCTTCTAGGAGCCGCGTTGAGATATTCCCGATTGAATTGGACCATATGCTGTACAGAGAAATATCTGCTTCTAAAACCAAAAAGGAGCTATGTAACTGAATGGTTGTCAAAGTGTGCATTCAACTGACGGAGTTAAAGTCACGTGTGGATACAGCGGTTTGCAAACCCTTTCTGTTCAGAATCCCAAAACCGGCATTTCCAGCCCTATGCCGGCATACGTACGAAATAGCAGTGAACGTCGTCTAAAACTCAGGGGAATCGTTTCCTTGAAACTGCTCTGCTGTGCGTTCATTCACATAAGAGAGTTGAATCTATGCTGAGATTCAACGAGTCAGAAACACGTTTCTTCTAGCAGCTGCGTTGGGACATTTCCGAGTGAATGGGACCATAGGTTGTACAGAGAAATATCTGCTTCTAAAACCAAAACGGAGATATCTAACTGAATGGTTGTCAATGTGTGCATTCAACTGACGGGGTTAAACTCACGTGTGGATTCAGCGGTTTGCAAACCCTTCCTGTGCAGAATCCCAAAACCGGCATTTCCAGCTCAATGCCGACATACGTACGAAACAGCAGTAAACTTCGTCTAAAACTCAGGAGAAACGTTTCCTTGAAACTGCTCTGCTGTGCGTTCATTCACCTGAGAGAGTTGAATGTATGTTGAGATTCAGCGACTCAGAAACACGTTTCTCTACGAGCTGTGTTGTGATATTTCCGAGTGAATGGGACCATAGGCTGTACAGAGAAATATCTGCTTCGAAAACCAGAAAGGAGCTATCTAACTGAATGGTTGTCAATGTGCGCTTTCAACTGACGGAGTTAAACTCACGTGTGGATTCAGCGGTTTGCAAAGACTTTCTGTGCAGGATCCCAAAACCAGCATTTCCAGCCCAATGCCGACATACATACGAAGCAGCAGTAAACTTCGTCTAACACTCAGGAGAAACGTTTCCTTGAAACTGCTCGGCTGTGCGTTCGTTCACCTAAGAGAGTTGAATCTATGTTGAGATTCAGCGAGTCAGAAACACGTTTCTTCTAGGACCTGCGTTGGGATATTCCCTAGTGAATGGGACCATAGTTTGTACAGAGAAATATCTGCTTCTGGAACCAAAACGGAGTTATCTAAATGAATGGTTGTCAATGTGTGCATTGAACTGAAGGAGTTGAACTCACGTGTGTATTCAGCTGTTTGCAAACCCTTTCTGTGCAGAATCCCAAACCCGGCATTTCCAGCCCAATGCCGGCATACGTACGAAACAGCAGTAAACTTCGTCTAAAACTCAGGAGAAACGTTTCCTTGAAACTGCTCTGCGGTGCGTTCATTCACCTGAGAGAGTTGAATCTATGTTTAGATTCAGCGAGTCAGAAACACGTTTCTCTAGGAGTTGCGTTGGGATATTCCCGAGTGAATGGGGCCTTAGGCTGTACAGAGAAATATCTGCTTCTAAAAAAAAAAGGAGCTATCTAACTGAATGGTTTTCAATGTGTGCATTCAACTGACGGAGTTACACTCACGTGTGGATTCAGCGGTTTGCAAAGTCTTTCTGGGCAGAATCCCAAAACCGGCATTTCCAGCCCTGTGCCGTCATACATACGAAACAGCAGTAAAATTCGTCTAAAACTCAGGAGAAACGTTTACTGGAAACTGCTCGGCTGTGGGTTCGTTCACCTAAGAGAGTTGAATCTATGTTGAGATTCAGCGAGTCAGAAACACGTTTCTTCTAGGAGCTGCATTGTGATATTCCCGTGTGAATGGGACCATAGGCTGTGCAGAGAAATGTCTGCTTCTAAAACCAAAACGGAGCTATCTAACTGAATGGTTCTCAATGTGTGCATTCAGCTGACAGAGTTAAACTCACGTGTGGATTCAGCGTTTTGCAAACCCTTTCTGTGCAGAATCCCAAAACCGTCCTTTACAGCCCAATGCCGGCATACGTACGAAACAGCAGTAAACTTCGTCTAAAACTCAGGAGAAACGTTTCCTTGCAACTGCTCTGCTGTGCATTCATTCACCTGAGAGAGTTGAATCCATGTTGAGATTCAGCGAGTCAGAAACACGTTTCTCCAGGAGCCGCGTTGGGATATTCCCGAGTGAATGGGACCATAGGCTGTACAGAGAAATATCTACTTCTAAAACCAAAACGGAGATATCTAACTGAATGGTTTTCAATGTGTGCATTCAACTGATGGAGTTAAACTCACGTGTGGATTCAGCGGTTTGCAAACCCTTTCTGTGCAAAATCCCAAAACCGGCATTTCCAGCCCAATGCCTTCTTACGTACGAAACAGCTGTAAACTTCGTCTAAAACTCAGGAGAAACGTTTCCTTGAAACTGCTCGGCTGTGCGTTCATTCACCTGAGAGAGTTGAACGTATGTTGAGATTCAGCGAGTCAGAAACACGTTTCTCTAGGAGCTGCGTTGGGATATTCCGGAGTGAATGGGACCATAGTCTGTACAGAGAAATATCTGCTTCTGAAACCAAAACGGAGCAATCTAACTGAATGGTTGTCAATATGTGCGTTCAACAGACGGAGTTAAACTCACGTGTGGATTCAGCGGTTTGCAAACCCTTTCTGTGCAGAATCCCAAAACCGGCATTTCCAGTGCAATGCCGGCATACGTACGAAACAGCAGTAAACTTGGTCTAAAACTCAGGAGAAACGTTTCCTTGAAACTGATCTGCTGTGCGTTCATTCACCTGAGAGAGTTGAATCTATGTTGAGATTCAGCGAGTCAGAAACAATTTTCTTCTAGGACCTGCATTGGGATATTCCCGAGCGACTGGGACCATAGGTTGTACAGAGAAATATCTGCTTCTGAAACCAAAACGGAGCTATCTAACTGAATGGTTGTCAATGTGTGCATTCAACTGAAGGAGTTGAACTCACGTCTGTATTCAGCGGTTTGCAAACCCTTTCTGTGCAGAATCCCAAAACCGGCATTTCCAGCCCAATACCGGCATACGTACGAAACAGCACTAAACTTCGTCTAAAACTCAGGAGAAACGTTTCCTTGAAACTGCTCTGCTGTGCGTTCATTCACCTGAGAGAGGTGAACCTATGTTGAGATTCAGCGAGTCAGAAACACGTTTCTCTAGGAGCTGCGTTGGGATATTCCGGAGTGAATGGGACCATAGTCTGTACAGAGAAATATCTGCTTCTGAAACCAAAACGGAGCTATCTAACTGAATGGTTGTCAATGTGTGCATTCAACTAACGGAGTTAAACTCACGTGTGGATTCAGCGGTTTGCAAAGACTTTCTGTGCAGGATCCCAAAACCAGCATTTCCAGCCCAATGCCGACATACATACGAGGCAGCAGTAAACTTCGTCTAACACTCAGGGGAAACGTTTCCTTGAAACTGCTCGGCTGTGCGTTCATTCACCTAAGAGAGTTGAATCTATGTTGAGATTCAGCGAGTCAGAAACACGTTTCTTCTATTAGCTGCGTTGGGATATTCCCGAGTGAATGGGACCTAAGGATGTACAGAGAAGTATCTGCTTCTAAAACCAAAACGGAGCTATCTAACTGAATGGTTGTCAATGTGTGCATTCAGCTGACGGAGGTAAACTCACGTGTGGATTCAGCGGTTTGCAAACCCTTTCTGTGCAGAATTCCAAAATCGGCATTTCCAGCCAAATTCCGGCATACGTACGAAACAGCAGTAAACTTCGTCTAAAACTCAGGAGAAACGTTTCCTTGAAACTGCTCTCCTGTCCGTTCATTCACCTGAGAGAGTTGAACCTATGTTGAGATTCAGCGAGTCAGAAACACGTTTCTCTAGGAGCTGCGTTGGGATATTCCGGGGTGAATGGGACCATAGTCTGTACCGAGAAATATCTGCTTCTAAAAGCAAAACGGAGCTATCTAACTGAATGGTTGTCAATGTGTGCATTCAACTGACGGAGATAAACTCACGTGTGGATTCAGCGGTTTGCAAACCATTTCCGTGCAGAATCCGAAAACCGGCATTTCCGGTTCAATGCCGGCATACGTACAAAACAGCAGTAAACTTCGTCTAAAACTCAGGAGAAACGTTTCCTTGAAACTGCTCTGCTGTGCGTTCATTCACCTGAGAGAGTTGAATGTATGTTGAGATTCAGCGAATCAGAAACACGTTTCTCTACGAGCTGTGTTGTGATATTCCCGAGTGAATGGGACCAAAGGATGTACAGAGAAATATCTGCTTGTAAAAACAAAACGGAGCTATCTTAATGAATGGTTGTCAAAGGGTGCATTCAACTGACGGACTTAAACTCACGTGTGGATTCAGCGGTTTGCAAACCCTTTCCGATCAGAATCCCAAAACTGGCATTTCCAGTGCAATGCCGGCATACGTACAAAACAGCAATAAACTTCGTCTAAAACTCAGGAGAAACGTTTCCTTGAAATAGCTCTGCTGTGCGTTCGTTCACCTAAGAGAGTTGAATCTATGTTGAGATTCAGCAAGTCAGAAACACGTTTCTTCTAGGAGCTGCATTGGGATATTCACGAGTGAATGGGACCAAAGGCTGTACAGAGAAATATCAGCTTCCAAATCCAAAAAGGAGCTATCTAACTGAATGGTTGTCAATGTGCGCGTTCAACTGACGGAGTTAAACTCACGTGTGGATTCAGCGGTTTGCAAAGACTTTCTGTGCAGCATCCCAAAACCGGAATTTCCAACGCAATGCCGACATACGAAGGAGCAGTAAACTTCGTCTAACACTCAGGAGAAACGTTTCCTTGAAACTGCTCGGCTGTGCGTTCGTTCACCTAAGAGAGTTTGATCTATGTTGAGATTCAGCGAGTCAGAAACACGTTTCTTCTAGTACCTGCGTTGGGATATTCCCGAGTGAATGGGACCATAGGTTGTACAGAGAAATATCTGCTTCTGAAACCAAAACGGAGCTATCTAACTGAATGGTTGTCAATGTGTACATTCAACTGAAGGAGTTGAACTCACGTGTGTATTCAGCGGTTTGCAAAACCTTTCTGTGCAGAATCCCAAAACCGGCATTTCCAGCCCAATGCCGGCATACGTACGAAACAGCAGTAAACTTCGTCTAAAACTCAGGAGAAACGTTTCCTTGAAACTGCTCTGCTGTGCCTTCATTCACCTGAGAGATTTGAATCTATGTTGAGATTCAGCGACTCAGAAACTCGTTTCTCTAGGAGCTGCGTTGGGATATTCCAGACTGAGTGGGACCATAGGCTGTACAGAGAAATATCTGCTTCGAAAACCAAAACGGAGCTATCTAAATGAATGGTTGTCAATGGGTGCATTCAACTGACGGAGGTAAACTCACGTGTGGATTCAGCGGTTTGCAAACCCTTTCTGTGCAGAATCCCAAAAACGGCATTTCCAGCCCAATGCCGGCATACGTACGAAACAGCAGTAAACTTGGTCTAAAACTCAGGAGAAAGGTTTCCTTGAAATTGCTCGGCTGTGCGTTCGTTCACCTAAGAGAGTTGAATCTATGTTGAGTTTCAGCAAGTCAGAAACACGTTTCTTCTAGGAGCTGCGTTGGGATATTCAAGAGTGAATGGGACCAAAGGCTGTACAGAGAAATATCTGCTTCTAAAACCAAAACGGAGCTATCTAACTGAATGGTTGTCAATGTGTGCATTCAACTGACGGAGTTAAACTCACGTGTGGATTCAGCGGTTTGCAAACCCTTTCTGTGCAGAATTCCAAAATCGGCATTTCCAGCCAAATGCCGGCATACGTACGAAACAGCAGTAAACTTCGTCTAAAACTCAGGAGAAACGTTTCCTTGAAACTGCTCTCCTGTGCGTTCATTCACCTGAGAGAGTTGAACCTATGTTGAGATTCAGCGAGTCAGAAACACATTTCTCTAGGAGCTGCGTTTGGATACTCCGGGGTGAATGGGACCATAGTCTGTACCGAGAAATATCTGCTTCTAAAACCAAAACGGAGCTATCTAACTGAATGGTTGTCAATGTGTGCATTCAACTGACCGAATTAAATTCACGTGTGGATTCAGTGGTTTGCAAACCCTTTCTGTGCAGAATCCCAAAATCGTCATTTCCAGCCCAATGACGGCATACGTACAAAACAGCAGTAAACTTCGTCTAAAACTCAGGAGCAACGTTTCCTTGAAACTGCTCTGCTGTGCGTTCATTCACCTGAGAGAGTTGAATCCATGTTGGGATTCAGCGAGTCAGAAACACGTTTCTCTAGGAGCTGCGTTGGGATATTCCCGACTGAGTGGGACCATAGGCTGTACAGAGAAATATCTGCTTCGAAAAACCAAACGGAGCTATCTAAATGAATGGTTGTCAATGGGTGCATTCAACTGACGGAGGTAAACTCACGTGTTGATTCAGCGGTTTGCAAACCCTTTCTGTGCAGAATCCCAAAAACGGCATTTCCTGCCCAATGCCGGCATACGTACGAAACAGCAGTAAACTTGGTCTAAAACTCAGGAGAAACGTTTCCTTGAAATTGCTCGGCTGTGCGCTCGTTCACCTAAGAGAGTTGAATCTATGTTGAGATTCAGCGAGTCAGAAACACGTTTCTTCTAGGAGCTGTGTTGGGATATTCCCGAGTGAATGGGACCGTAGGATGTACAGAGAAATATCTGCTTCTAAAACCAAAACGGAGCTATCTAACTGAATGGATGTCAATGTTTGCATTCAAATGACGGAGTTAAACTCACGTGTGGATTCAGTGGTTTTCAAACCCTTTCTGTGCAGAATCCCAAAACCGGCATTTCCAGCCCAATACCGGCATACGTACGAAACAGCAGTAAACTTCGTCTAAAACTCAGGAGAAACGTTTCCTTGAAACTGCTCTGCTGTGCGTTCATTTACCTGAGATAGTTGAATCCATGTTGAGATTCAGCGAGTCAGAAACACGTTTCTCTAGGATCTGCGTTGTGATATTCCCGAGTGAATGGGACCATAGGCTGTACAGAGAAATATCTACTTCTAAAACCAAAACGGAGCTATCTAACTGAATGGTTGTCAATGTGTGCATTCAACTGACGGAGGTAAACTCACGTGTTGATTCAGCGGTTTGCAAACCCTTTCTGTGCAGAATCCCAAAACCGGCATTTCCAGCCCAGTGCCATCATACATACGAAACAGCAGTAAACTTCGTCTAAAACTCAGGAGAAACGTTTCCTTGAAACTCCTCGGCTGTGCGTTCGGTCACTTAAGAGAGTGGAATCTATGTTGAGATTCAGCGGGTCAGAAACACGTTTCTTCTAGGAGATGCGTTGGGATATTCCCGAGTGAATGTGACCATAGGGTTTATAGAGAAATATCTGCTTCTAAAACCAAAACGGGGCTATCTAACTGAATGGTTGTCAATGTGTGCATTGAAATGACGGGGTTAAACTCACGTGTGGATTCAGCGGTTTTCAAACCCTTTCTGTGCAGAATCCCAAAACCGGCATTTACAGCCCAATGCCGTCATACGTACGAAACAGCAGTAAACTTCGTCTAAAACTCAGGAGAAACGTTTCCTTGAAACTGCTCGGCTGTGCGTTCGTTCACCTAAGAGAGTTGAATCTATGTTGAAATTCAGCAGGTCAGAAACACGTTTCTTCTAGGAGCTGCGTTGCGAAATTCACGAATTAATGCGACCATAGGCTGTACAGAGAAATATCAGCTTCTAAAACAAAAAAGGAGCTATCTAACTGAATGTTTGTCAATGTGTGCATTCAACTGGCGGAGTTAAACTCACGTGTGGATTCTGCGGTTTGCAAACCCTTTCTGTGCAGAATCCCAACACCGGCGTTTCCAGCCCAATGCCGGCATACATACGAAACAGCAGTAAACTTCGTCTAAAACTCACGAGAAACGTTTCCTTGAAACTGCTCTGCTGTGCGTTCATTCACCTGAGGTAGTTGAATCTATGCTGAGATTCAGCGAGTCACAAACACGTTTCTTCTAGGAGCTGCGTTGGGATATTCCCGAGGGAATGGCACCTAAGGCTGTACAGAGAAATATCTGCTTCTAAAACCAAAACGGAGCTATCTAACTGAATGGTTTTCAATGTGTGCATTCAACTGACGGAGTTACACTCACGTGTGGATTCAGCGGTTTGCAAAGACTTTCTGGGCAGAATCCCGAAACCGGCATTTCCAGCCCAATGCCGTCATACATACGAAACAGCAGTAAAATTCGTCTAAAACTCAGGAGAAACGTTTACTTGAAACTGCTCGGCTGTGCGTTCGTTCACCTAAGAGAGTTGAATCTATGTTGAGATTCAGCGAGTCAGAAACACGTTTCTTCTAGGAGCTGCATTGTGATATTCCCGTGTGAATGGGACCAAAGGCTGTGCAGAGAAATATCTGCTTCTAAAACCAAAACGGAGCTATCTAACTGAATGGTGGTCAATGTGTGCATTCAGCTGACAGAGTTAAACTCACGTGTGGATTCAGCGGTTTGCAAACCCTTTCTGTGCAAAATCCCAAAACCGGCATTTCCAGCCCAATGCCGTCATACGTACGAAACAGCTGTAAACTTCGTCTAAAACTCAGGAGAAACGTTTCCTTGAAACTGCTCGGCTGTGGGTTCGTTCACCTAAGAGAGTTGAATCTATGTTGAGATTCAGCGAGTCAGAAACAGATTTCTTCTAGGAGCTGCGTTGGGATATTCCCGAGTGAATGGGACCATAGGCTCTACAAAGAAATATCTGCTTCTAAAACCAAAACGGAGCTATCTAACTGAATGGTTGTCAATGTGTGCATTCAACTGACGGAGTTAAATTCACGTGTTGATTCAGCGGTTTGCAAACCCTTTCTGTGCAGAATCCCAAAACCGGCATTTCCAGCTCAATGTCAGCATACGTACGAAACAGCAGTAAACTTCGTCTAAAACTCAGGAGAAACGTTTCCTTGAAACTGCTCTGCTGTGCGTTCGTTCACCTGAGACAGTTGAATCTATGTTGAGATTCAGCGAGTCAGAAACACGTTTCTCTAGGAGCTGCATTGCGATTTTCCAGAGTCAATGGGACCAAAGGCTGTACAGAGTAATATCTGCTTCTAAAACCAGAACGGAGCTATGTAACTGAATGGTTGTCAATGGGTGCATTCAACTGAGGGAGTTAAACTCACGTGTGGATTCAGTGGTTTGCAAACCCTTTCTGTGCAGAATCACAAAACCGGCATTTCCAGCCCAATGCCAGCATACGTACGAAACAGCAGTAAACTTCGTCTAAAACTCAGAAGAAACGTTTCCTTGAAACTGCTCGGCTGTGCGTTCATTCACCTAAGAGAGTTGAATCTATGCTGAGATTCAACGAGTCAGAAACACGATTCTTCTAGGAGCTGCGTTGAGATATTCCCGATTGAATTGGACCATTGGCTGTACAGAGAAATATCTACTTCTAAAACCAAAACGGAGCTATCTAACTGAATGGTTGTCAATGTGTGCATTCAACTGACGGAGTTAAACTCACGTGTTTATTCAGCGGTTTGCAAACACTTTCTGTGCAGAATCCCAAAACCGGCATTTCCAGCCCAATGCCACCATACGTACGAAACAGCAGTAAACTTCGTCTAAAACTCAGGAGAAACGTTTCCTTGAAACTGCTCGGCTGTGCGTTCGTTCACCTAAGAGAGTTGAATCTATGTTGATATTCAGCGAGTCAGAAACAGATTTCTTCTAGGAGCTGCGTTGGGATATTCCCGAGTGAAAGGGACCATAGGCTGTACAGAGAAATATCTGCTTTTAAAACCAAAACGGAGCTATCTAACTGAATGGTTGTCAATGTGTGCATTCAACTGACGGAGTTAAACTCACGTGTGGATTCAGCGGTTTGTAAACCCTTTCTGTGCAGAAAACCAAAACCGGCATTTCCAGCCCAATGCCGTCATACGTACGAAACAGCAGTAAACTTCGTCTAAAACTCAGGAGGAACGTTTCCTTGAAACTCCTTGGCTGTGCGTTCGTTCACCTAAGAGAGTTGAATCTATGTTGAGATTCAGCGATGCAGAAACACGTTTCTTCTAGGAGCTGCGTTGGGATATTCCCGAGTGAATGGGACCATAGGCTGTTCAGAGAATTATCTGCTTCTAAAACCAAAACGGAGCCATCTAACTGACTGATTGTCAATGTGTGCATTCAACTGACGGAGTTAAACTCACGGGTGGATTCAGCGGTTTGCAAACCCTTTCTGTGCAGAATGTCAAAACCGGCATTTCCAGCCCAATGCCGGCATACGTGTGAAACAGCAGTAAACTTCGTCTAAAACTCAGGAGAAACGTTTCCTTGAAACTGCTCGGCTGTGCGTTCGTTCACCTAAGAGATTTGAATCTATGTTGAGATTCAGCGAGTCAGAAACACGTTTCTTCTAGGAGCTGCATTGGGATATTCCCGAGTGAATGGGACCATAGGCTGTGCAGAGAAATATCTGCTTCTAAAACCAAAACGGAGCTATCTAACAGAATGGTTTTCAATGTGTGCATTCAACTGACGGAGTTACACTCACTTGTGTATTCAGCCGTTTGCAAAGACTTTCTGGGCAGAATCCCAAAACCGGCATTTCCAGCCCAATGCCGTCATACATACGAAGCAGCAGTAAAATTCGTCTAAAACTCAGGAGAAACGTTTACTTGAAAAGGCTCGGCTGTGCGTTCGTTCACCTAAGAGAGTTGAATCTATGTTGAGATTCAGCGAGTCAGAAACACGTTTCTTCTAGGAGCTGCATTGGGATATTCCCGAGTGAATGGGACCATAGGCTGTGCAGAGAAATATCTGCTTCTAAAACCAAAACGGAGCTATCTAACTGAATGGTGGTCAATGTGTCCATTCAGCTGACCGAGTTAAACTCACGTGTGGATTCAGCGGTTTGCAAACCCTTTCTGTGCAGAATCCCAAAACCGGCATTTACAGCCCAATGCCGGCATACGTGTGAAACAGCAGTAAACTTCGTCTAAAACTCAGGAGAAACGTTTCCTTGAAACTGCTCGGCTATGCGTTCGTTCACCTAAGAGAGTTGAATCTATGTTGAGATTCAGCGAGTCAGAAACAGATTTCTTCTAGGAGCTGCGTTGGGATATTCCCGAGTGATTGGGACCATAGGCTGTACAGAGAAGTATCTGCTTCTAAAACCAAAACGGAGCTATCTAACTGAATGGTTGTCAATGTGTGCATTCAACTGACGGAGTTAAATTCACGTGTGGATTCAGCGGTTTGCAAACCCTTTCTGTGCAGAATCCCAAAACCGGCATTTCCAGCCCAATGTCAGCATACGTACGAAACAGCAGTAAACTTCGTCTAAAACTCAGGAGAAACGTTTCCTTGAAACTGCTCTGCTGTGCGTTCGTTCACCTGAGACAGCTGAATCTATATTGAGATTCAGCGAGTCAGAAACACGTTTCTCTAGGAGCTGCATTGGGATTTTCCAGAGTCAATGGGACCAAAGGCTGTACAGAGTAATGTCTGCTTCTAAAACCAGAACGGAGCTATGTAACTGAGTGGTTGTCAATGGGTGCATTCAACTGACGGAGTTAAACTCACGTGTGGATTCAGTGGTTTGCAAACCCTTTCTGTGCAGAATCCCAAAACCGGCATTTCCAGTCCAATGCCGGCACACGTACAAACAGCAGTAAACTTCGTCTAAAACTGAGGAGAAACGTTTTCTTGAAACTGCTCTGCTGTGAGTTCATTCACCTAAGAGAGTTGAATGTATGTTGAGATTCAGCGAGTCAGAAACACGTTTCTTCTAGGAGCTGCGTTGGGATATTCCCGAGTGAATGGACCCTAGGCTGTACAGAGAAATATCTGCTTCTAAAACCAAAACGGAGCTATCTAACTGAATGGTGGTCAATGGGTTCATTCAACTGACGGAGTTAAACTCACGTGTTGATTCAGCGGTTTGCCAACCCTATCTGTGCAGAATGCAAAACCGGCATTTCCAGCCCAATGCCGGCATACGTACGAAACAGCAGTAAACTTCGTCTAAAACTCAGGAGAAACGTTTCCTTGAAACTGCTCGGCTGTGCGTTCGTTCACCTAAGAGAGTTGAATCTATGTTGATATTCAGCGAGTCAGAAACAGATTTCTTCTAGGAGCTGCGTTGGGATATTCCCGAGTGAATGGGACCATAGGCTGTACAGAGAAATATCTGCTTTTAAAACCAAAACGGAGCTATCTAACTGAATGGTTGTCAATGTGTGCATTCAACTGACGGAGTTAAACTCACGTGTGGATTCAGCAGTTTGTAAACCCTTTCTGTGCAGAATCCCAAAACCGGCATTTCCAGCCCAATGCCGTCATACGTACGAAACAGCAGTAAACTTCGTCTAAAACTCAGGAGGAACGTTTCCTTGAAACTCCTCGGCTGTGCGTTCGTTCACCTAAGAGAGTTGAATCTATGTTGAGATTCAGCGATGCAGAAACACGTTTCTTCTAGGAGCTGCGTTGGGATACTCCCGAGTGAATGGGACCATAGGCTGTTCAGAGAAATATCTGCTTCTAAAACCAAAACGGAGCCATCTAACTGACTGATTGTCAATGTGTGCATTCAACTGACGGAGTTAAACTCACGGGTGGATTCAGCGGTTTGCAAACCCTTTCTGTGCAGAATGTCAAAACCGACATTTCCAGCCCAATGCCGGCATACGTACGAAACAGCAGTAAACTTCGTCTAAAACTCAGGAGAAACGTTTCCTTGAAACTGCTCTGCTGTGCGTTCATTCACCTTAGAGAGTTGAATCCATGTTGAGATTCAGCGAGTCAGAAACACGTTTCTGTAGGAGCTGCGTTGTGATATTCCCGAGTGAATGGGACCATAGACTGTACAGAGATATATCTGCTTCTAAAACCAAAACGGAGCTATCTATCTGAATGGTTTTCAATGTGTGCATTCAACTGACGGAGTTACACTCACGTGTGGATTCAGCCGTTTGCAAAGACTTTCTGGGCAGTGTCTGACCTGCCCGGACCCTCATAACTTGGACCCCACGGCGCGACCGAATTAGACCAGATGAAAGAGGAGTTCAGGCTTTATTGGATAGTCTCCGGGCGGACTGGACTCGTAACGGGGGAAGAGTCAGCAGTCTCGCACCGGCTTTCTTTGTTTGGCTGTTTTTATAGGGGTAGAAGGATTGGGGGAGTGGGAGAGCTGATTTGGCAGGTGGTAATGAGTCAGGTTGGCTGTCGGGGTCGGGGGGGGGATGTCTGCCGGGCGGGGATCTTGTCGGGCCGGAAGTTACTGGAGAGCTGTTGGAGTGGATGGTGATTGGTTCAGTTGGTTGCCCGGCCGGAAGGCTGCTGGAATCGGGCCGAGCCAAGGCCGTAGACAGAGTGAGATAAGGGACTGGGCGGGGGGGATGTTTGCCGGGAATCGGGCTGAGCCAAGGCGGTAGACAGAGTGAGATAAGGGACCCTCCTTGCGAGGGAGGAGGGGCTTTCCTCATCCGGAAGTTAGGCACTTTCCATGTGGCGGGGGGGTGGGGGTGCCTAAAGGTCCTCCACCAGACATTCCCAACTCCTTAAAGAGGAAAAAGGGGGCGGCGGCTTTCTTTCTGGCTACTTCCTGCTGATTTTGGGCGGCGAAAGGGAAAAAGGATAAGGAGTTAGGTTGGCTGGAGGAGGCTAGGGGTCTGGAATGAGTGGCTGTAGTAGCATTTGATTAACTGTGGCCCGAGTAAGTTCTTGGAAGCGCCGTTGTAGAAACTCCTCGTTCAGCAGTGAGCAGGTCTAGAGCTTTTCGGTTCTGCAAAGCAACTTGGGCTACAGAGGTGATCTGTCGTTGGAGGGATGCCAGGGACTCAGCAGAGTTATCAATAGCTGCTTGGAATTGCGAGGTTAGGCGAGCTAAGGCTTGGTGAGAGTGGCTTAGTGCTCCGCCCCCTAACCCAGCCGCCAGTGCTGAGCTAGCAAGGGAGAGGCCTATGGCGAGGGGCAGAAAGGCAGCCCGGCGGGTGCAGTGATGTGGCATTTGTTGTATTTGAAATTCGGCTGGGGAGTAGATAGTCGGGGGACTAAGGTTACTGGGAGGCATAAGAGAGTTGGTGGCAGGCTATTATGGAGAGTTTTTGTTAGGGTTTTGTTACACCAGAAAAAGGTTCCCTGTGGGGCTGTTAAATTAGTAGTTACCGGTATGGTCCAGTTACAGTTAGGGTGGTTTTGGCTTACAGAGTAGCATGTTGGCAGCTGTGTGAAATCAGGTGGAGTATAGAGACTTACTTCCTTGATGGGAGGGAAGGGAGAAGTAGAGGCAGATGTCTTGAGAGGGAAGGGATAGGGAACAGCAACAAAAGGGGTTTGTCCCAGTGAGCCGCACATGAGGCACGGGGTTAGGTTGGTTAGCCCGGAGAGGTTGGCTAGTGTAATGCCTTCCTTAAGGAAGGTGAGCCAGGAAAATGGAGATGACTGTGGCTGTAGGTGGGTAGTTAAGGTTTGTTCCTGTTGTTTTATGGTGGTATGGACTTTATGTACTGTGTGCTTATATGCTCGCCATATGTACAGATGGGAAGACGGATAGGAGGTAGTGTCAGTTTCATATACTGATGCCTTTTGGGGAGATGTCCAGCGACTATCCTAAGGGTCGGTTATTATAAGGGAGAACTGGGTGGAACCAATTATGGTGTTTCTCTCTCCATCTATATTTGGAACAATTTTTAGGCGAGAGGGGTGATTCTGCGCTTTTGTGGCTGGGTGGGTGGAACACGTGCCCTAAGTGCACCCCATGCAGGAACGCCAGGAGGTAGTTTTACATTCTCCTGTTTGATCGTGCTTAAAACAGAGTAGAGGCTATGGGTAATGGATGTTGTTAAACTTGGTAAAGTTTAGATAGATGGTGGTGCTGCACCCTGTTGAGGGGCAGTCCGAGGTTGCAAGGAGGTGATTATGGCTGTGGGGGGGTGTTACAGATGAAGGTGGTTTTGGTATAGTTTTTAGTTAGGTAGAACCTTCATACATAAGGGGTGTGGCTGCTAGACCTTGGTAAGTTTGATAGATAGAGGGCCAGTAGGAACAGCTTTCCATAGTGAGGGAGATCCATGGGGGGGCCTTTTTTACCCCGGACAGGTGGATCTAAGATTGGATTTCAGCAATTTTTATGGCTGATGGGGTGGTAAGGATAACGGTGTATGGTCCTTCCCATCTGGGGGCAAGGGGTTTTGGGGAGAGGGATTTGATAAAGACTGAGTCACCCGGAGAAACTTTTTGGGTAGTTTCGGATGACTGGATGGGTTGGGGAAGAGAAGCGTTGGCGTGTTCCCTGAGGAGGTTTTGAAGGAGGGTGAAATAAGGGAGGTAACTATTTAGGGGTGTGACGTTGGGTGATGGGGGGGTTGAAAGTAGGAGGGGGTGACTGTATAGCAGCTTAAACGGGCTTAGCTGTGATGGGCTTCAGGGGCTTGCTTGTAGCCTGGTGAGGGCTATAGGGAGTAAAGTGACCCAGGACTGGCGGAGCTCAAGCACAAGTTTGGTTAAATGTTCCTTGATGAGGCCATTGGCCCGCTTTACCTTACCAGAGGATTGAGGATGGTAAGCAGTGTGTAGCTTCTATTGGATTCCTAGAGAGGTAGAAACAGCATTAATAACTTTAGAGATGAATGCTGGGCTGTTGTCAGATTGTATGGTAGCCGGGAGTCCGAAGCGTGGTATGATGTCCTGGATAAGGTGAGTGGCCACTGTTTCTGCAGATTCAGAGGCTGCGGGGTAGGCTTTGATCCAGCCTGAAAAAGTGTCAACAATGGTTAGTAGATATCGGTATTGCTTGTGCTTTGGCATGTGGGTAAAATTAATTTGCCAGTCTTGGCCAGGTAGGAACCCACGTAGTTGATGAAGCTGATGCCGAGGATGACAGGAACCTTGGGAGTTGGTTTTTGCACAAACAGTGCAAGAGGATTGGACTTCCTGTATTGTATTAAGGAGGTGGTGGGGGTGAAAGAGCGGGCTGAGGAACTGGTATAAAGCTTTAGGTGCGATGTGGAGTGAGTTGTGTATGTCTTGGATTATTTGGTACCTTTGTTTTTCAGGGAGAATAAGGAGGTTATGTTTGAAGGCCCATTTGTTTCGGAATTGAACTTTGGGTGAGGACTGAAGGTTGGCTAGTTCAGTGGGGGAGTATTGAGGGTTGTAGGTTTTGGAAAGGAAGCAGAGGGTGGCTGGAGGGGCTTTTTCACTTGCTGTGGCTCTGGCAACTGAGTCAGCAAAGGCATTGCCTTTAGCTACAGGAGTAAGTGTGGATTGGTGTCCCTTGCAGTGGATGATTGCTACCTTGCTGGGGAGCTGGATTGCCTGAATAAGCTGAGAAATGAGCTTTCCATTGAGAACAGGGGTACCTTTAGTGGTGAGAAAACCTCGTTCTTTTCATATCATGCAATGTGTGTGTGCAATCAGGAAGGCATATTTGGAGTCTGTGTAGATGTTTACTGCTTTTCCGGTTGCCCAGACTAGCGCCTGAGTGAGAGCGACTAATTCAGCTTGTTGCGAGGTAGTTCCCAGGGATAAGGGCTGAGTTTTAATGATGTTAGTGTCTGTGACGATGGCATAGGCAGCCTTTTGGGGTCCTGGGGTGTTAAGGGTTGAATTACTGTTGACGTAGAGGGTGACTGAGGCTGTTGGTATTGGCTGGTTAGATAAATCTGGGCGCGGGGACTGACTGATTTTAAGAATTTTTGAGCACGAGTGTTGTGCTGGAGGTTTTGAGGGGAGAGGGACAAGAGTGGCAGGGTTTAGTGGAGAGCAATGTGAAAGAGTGATAGCAGGGTTTGGGACTACTGAGTGTACAGGTATGACGGCTGCATTGATGAGGCAGAGATTTTGGACTAGTTTATACTGACTAGAGGGTTTTTGTACTGGCAAGATGGGAGTATTACATGGAGAGTTAACTGGGATTAGCAGACCTTATTTCTTTAACTTTTTTATGATAGGGCGGAGGCCTAGTTGGTGAGTTTTGGAGATTGGAAATTGGGGACAGGCGGGAAAGGAGGTAGGATTTTTTTAGGTGGATGCGTACTGGCTGGTGATGGGAAGCTATAGTTGGAGTACTGGTGTCCCAGACTTGGGGACAGACGTCAGGGAGAAGTTGGGTAGGTTGGCAGGAGGTTGGTGGGTCTGCAGCAAGGGAGAGGAGGAAGGCATTGGCGTGAGGAAAGAAGATAGTAGTTTTCAGTTTGGCTAAGATATCTCGTTTCAGGAGAGGCACTGGACATGAGGGAATGACTAGAAAGGAGTGTGTGAATATAGAGGAGTTAAAAGAACACGTAAGTGGAGGGGTTTGGCTGGGAATGGAGGGAGTTCCGTTAATTCCCATGACAGAGACCTGGGAAGGGAAAGGTTTTCCAGAATAAATGGGAAGTACAGAGTAGGCAGCCCCCTGTGTTAAGCAAGAAGGAGACACTTTTACTCGCTACTTTGAGCACGACCCTGGGCTTAGCAAGGGTAACCAGGTCAGAGAGCCAAGGCCCTGCTAGTTGTCCACTGGCCTTAACAGTTCTGGGAATGGAGAGTTTTGGATGCCTGGCTCCTGGACAGCACGAACAGGTTCTAGGCCTCCAGTGACTGTCCCCTGTTGTCCAGTATGCCGATCCGGAGAGACCGGGACCCTGGATGAACTGGGGCAGTCAGACTTCCAGTGTCCCATAAGCTGGCAGATGGGACAGGGCTTGGTGGGTGGACGAGGCTGGGGACAGGCCTTAGACCAGTGTTTTTTTTTTTTTTCTACATTTAAAACACGCACCTGGAGGAGTGCGGGAATTGCTTTTAGGTTTTTGGTTTCTTGCCGGCCTCAGGGCTGCCACTAGAGCTTGGGTCTGTAAAGTGACCTTCTGCCTTATTCGGGCTTGGCGGGCTGCCTTAGCTGTGTCTTCCCTAGCATTAAAAACTTTAAAGGCCATTTTCACTAGGTCTTGTATGGGGGTTTCCGGACCTTCTTCTACTTTTTTAGTTTTTTCTGGATGTTAGGGACTGATTGAGAGATAAAATGGGAGGCTAGGACAGTGGCCCTATTTTGGGAGGCAGGGTTTAGTCAGGTGTAACGGACTAACGCTTCCTGCAAGCGGGTGAGGAAAAGGGCAGGGTTTTTATTGGGGAGTTGAGTGACTTCCTTTAATTTGTCATAATTTACGACTTTGTTAGACACAACATCCATGCCCTTGAGGAGGTACCAGATTATGCGGTCTTTCTGGGGTATATTAGACCTATGACTAGCCTGATAGTTTTACTGAGGGTTTTTATTTGGGACTACTTTAGGGCTTAAAGGGACCTGGTTATTTATAGCGTGGTCCTTATCTGCTTGGTGTCTGGCTGCAGCAAGGATACGCTCATGCTCCTTTACTGTGAGTGTGGAGGTACAGATAACGCGGATGTCATGCCAAGTGAGGCTGTGTGCCTGAGTGAGATATTGGAATTCCTTGATATAATTGGAGGGGTCTGCTGGGAACGAGCTAAGTTGCCGCTCAATCTGTGACAGATCTTGGAGTGAGAAAGGGACATGGACCTGAACTAAGCTTTCTGTGCCTGCTACTTCTTGAAGAGGGGCTAGGATTGTGGGTTGATGAGAGCGGGTATGGGCAGCTACCGGGGAGGCAAGAGGAGGTGGGGCCTCCGAAGCAGAAGGCGCGGAGAGGGTGGGGGCATGGGCGAGCGGCTGAAGGTGGCTCTTCTCTCTCCTCTCTCTTTTCTTTCTCTTCTCTTTCCTTTCTTTTTCTTTCCCTTCTCTTTCCTTTCTTTTTTCTTTCCCTTCTCTTTCCTTTCTTTTTCCTCTCTCTTTTCTTTCCCTTCTCTTTCCTTTCTTTTTTCTTTCCCTTCTTCTTTTCTAGCTTTCTTTTCTCTCTTGTCTTTTTCCGTTTATCTGTGTATTGGCAGATTTTCTGACGAGGGATAAGGAGGAGGAGAGGCAGTGAAGGAGGGTTCATGAGGGGTGCGAGCTAGAAGAATTTGATGGGTGGAGCAGGAGGAGCAAAGATCAGGACGGGTACGGAGATCCCAGAAAGCCTGAACATAGGGAATTTTATTGTCTTTGCCAGTGCGGCGGCAGAAATTATTGAGATCCTGAAGTATGTTGAAATTGAAAGTGCCAGTCGGGGGCCAATGTGACTGGTTATCGAGCTGGTACTGAGGCCATGCCACTAGAGACAAGAAAATAAGTTTCTTTTGCCTCAAGGTTTGCGAGTATCCTAATTTGGAAAAATTTCACAACAAACACCCAAGAGGAGTGTTAAGGGGTATTTTGGACTCTGCGTTCCCCATGGGTGGCGCGGCAGTGGTTCCCTGCCAACTACCGAGTAAATGTAGGAAGAGGCGTCCCCCAAACACTACAAATACCCGGAGAATTGGAGAGTAAATGTAGGACGAGGCGTCCCCCGAACACTACAAATACCCGGAGAATTGGAGAGAGGAAGAGTCAGAGAGGGCGTCCCCTGTCCGACGCTTCCAAAAGGCTCCTGGAGCCTGGTTGGAGGATCGTACTCGGGCCGGCCGGCGCTTGGCGAGAGATCCGTGGAGTTGGAGTTGGGAGGGACTGCCGTGCACCCCACGGGGAAGGAAAGGTAAGGCAGGGAAAGAGTAATAAAATCGGTCCTACCTTACTCAGAGTGTAGATCAGCCAGATCCAGAGGGGTCGCCGGGGGAGGGGGGCTGTGGGGAGCCCAGCAGCCCGAACCTCCCGGGTTTCGGCACCAGTTGTCTGACCTGCCCGGACCCTCATAACTTGGACCCCAAGGCACGACCGAATTAGACCAGATGAAAGAGGAGTTCAGGCTTTATTGGAGAGTCTCCGGGCGGACTGGACTCGTAACGGGGGAAGAGTCAGCAGTCTCGCACCGGCTTTCTTTGTTTGGCTGTTTTTATAGGGGTAGAAGGATTGGGGGAGTGGGAGAGCTGATTTGGCAGGTGGTAATGAGTCAGGTTGGCTGTCGGGGTGGGGGGGGGATGTCTGCCGGGCGGGGAGCTTGTCGGGCCGGAAGTTACTGGAGAGCTGGTGGAGTGGATGGTGATTGGTTCAGTTGGTTGCCCGGCCGGAAGGCTGCTGGAATCGGGCCGAGCCAAGGCCGTAGAAAGAGTGAGATAAGGGACTGGGCGGGGGGGAAGTTTGCCGGGAATCGGGCTGAGCCAAGGCGGTAGACAGAGTGAGATAAGGGACCCTCCTTGCAAGGGAGGAGGGGCTTTCCTCATCCGGAAGTTAGGCACTTTCCATGTGGCGGGGGGGGTGCATAAAGGTCCTCCACCAGACAGGCAGAATCCCAAAGCCGGCATTTCCAGCCCAATGCCGTCATACATACGAAACAGCAGTAAAATTCGTCTAAAACTCAGGAGAAACGTTTACTTGAAAAGGCTCGGCTGTGTGTTCGTTCACCTAAGAGAGTTGAATCTATGTTGAGATTCAGCGAGTCAGAAACACGTTTCTTCTAGGAGCTGCATTGGGATATTCCCAAGTGAATGGGACCATAGGCTGTACAGAGAAATATCTGCTTCTAAAACCAAAACGGAGCTATCTAACTGAATGGTGGTCAATGTGTGCATTCAGCTGACAGAGTTAAACTCACGTGTGGATTCAGCGGTTTGCAAACCCTTTCTGTGCAGAATCCCAAAACCGGCATTTACAGCCCAATGCCGGCATACGTGTGAAACAGCAGTAAACTTCGTCTAAAACTCAGGAGAAACGTTTCCTTGAAACTGCTCTGCTGTGCATTCATTCACCTGAGAGTTGAATCCATGTTGAGATTCAGCGAGTCAGAAACACGTTTCTCTAGGAGCTGCGTTGGGATATTCCCGAGTGAATGGGACCATAGGCTGTACAGAGAAATATCTACTTCTAAAACCAAAACGGAGCTATCTAACTGAATGGTTGTCAATGTGTGCATTCAACCGATGGAGTACAACTCACGTGTGGATTCAGCGGTTTGCAAACCCTTTCTGTGCAAAATCCCAAAACCGGCATTTCCAGCCCAATGCCGTCATACGTGCGAAACAGCTGTAAACTTCGGCTAAAACTCGGGAGAAACGTTTCCTTGAAACTGGTCGGCTGTGCGTTCGTTCACCTAAGAGAGTTGAATCTATGTTGAGATTCAGCGAGTCAGAAACAGATTTCTTCTAGGAGCTGCGTTGGGATTTTCCCGAGTGAATGGGACCATAGGCTGTACAGAGAAATATCTGCTTCTAAAACCAAAACGGAGCTATCTAACTGAATGGTTGTCAATGTGTGCATTCAACTGACGGAGTTAAACTCACATGTGGATTCAGCGGTTTGCAAACCCTTTCTGTGCAGAATCCCAAAACCGTCATTTCCGGTCCAATGCCGGCATACGTACAAAACAGCAATAAACTTCGTCTAAAACTCAGGAGAAACGTTTCCTTGAAACTGCTCTGCTGTGCATTCATTCACCTGAGAGAGTTGAATCCATGTTGAGATTCAGCGAGTCAGAAACACGTTTCTCCAGGAGCTGCGTTGGGATTTTCCCGAGTGAATGGGACCATAGGCTGTACAGAGAAATGTCTGCTTCTAAAACCAAAACGGAGCTATCTAACTGAATGGTTTTCAATGTGTGCATTCAACTGACGGAGTTACACTCACGTGTGGATTCAGCGGTTTGCAAAGACTTTCTGGGCAGAATTCCAAAACCGGCATTTCCAGCCTTGTGCCGTCATACATACGAAACAGCAGTAAAATTCGTCTAAAACTCAGGAGAAACGTTTACTTGAAACTGCACGGCTGTGGGTTCGTTCACCTAAGAGAGCTGAATCTATGTAGAGATTCAGCGAGACAGAAACACGTTTCTTCTAGGAGCTGCATTGTGATATTCCGGTGTGAATGGGACCATAGGCTGTGCAGAGAAATGTCTGCTTCTAAAACCAAAACGGAGCTATCTAACTGAATGGTTCTCAATGTGTGCATTCTGCTGACAGAGTTAAACTCACGTGTGGATTCAGCGTTTTGCAAACCCTTTCTGTGCAGAATCCCAAAACCGTCATTTACAGCCCAATGCCGGCATACGTACGAAACAGCAGTAAACTTCGTCTAAAACTCAGGAGAAACGTTTCCTTGAAACTGCTCTGCTGTGCATTCATTCACCTGAGAGAGTTGAATCCATGTTGAGATTCAGCGAGTCAGAAACACGTTTCTCTAGGAGCTCGTTGGGATATTCCAGAGTGAATGGGACCATAGCCTGTACAGAGAAATATCTACTTCTAAAACCAAAACGCAGATATCTAACTGAATGGTTGTCAATGTGTGCATTCAACTGATGGAGTTAAACTCACGTGTGGATTCAGCGGTTTGCAAACCCTTTCTGTGCAAATCCCAAAACCGGAATTTCCAGCCCAATGACGGCATACGTACGAAACAGCAGGAAACTTCGTCTAAAACTCAGGAGAAACGTTTCCTTGAAACTGCTCGGCTGTGTGTTCGTTCACCTAAGAGAGTTGAATCTATGTTGAGATTCAGCGAGTCAGAAACAGACTTCTTCTAGGAGCTGCGTTGGGATATTCCCGAGTGAATGGGACCATAGGCTGTACAGAGAAATATCTGCTTCTAAAACCAAACCGGAGCTATCTAACTGAATGGTTGACAACGTGTGCATTCAACTGACGGAGTTAATTTCACGTGTGGATTCAGCGGTTTGCAAACCCTTTCTATGCAGAATCCCAAAACCGGCATTTCCAGCCCAATGCCGTCATACGTACGAAACAGCAGTAAACTTCGTCTAAAACTCAGGAGAAACCTTTCCTTGAAACTGATCTGCTGTGCGTTCGTTCACCTGAGAGAGTTGAATCTATGTTGAGATTCAGCGAGGCAGAAACACGTTTCTCTAGGAGCTGCGTTGGGATATTCCCGAGTGAATGGGACCATAGGCTGTACAGAGAAATATCTGCTTCTAAAACCAAAATGGAGCTATCTAAATGAATGATTGTCAATGTGTGCATTCAACTGACGGAGTGGATTCAGCGGTTTGCAAACCCTTTCTGTGCAGAATCCCAAAACCGACATTTCCAGTCCTATGCCGGCATACGTACGAAACAGCAGTAAACTTCGTCTAAAACTCAGGAGAAACGTTTCCTTGAAACTGCTCTGTTGTGTGTTCATTCACCTAAGAGAGTTGAATCTATGTTGAGATTGACCGAGTCAGAAACACGTTTCTTCTGGGAGCTGCGTTGGGTTATTCACGAGTGAATAGGACCATAGGCCCTACAGAGAAATATCTGCTTCTAAAACCAAAACGGAGCTATCTAACTGAATGGTTGTCAATGTGTGCATTCAGCTGACAGAGTTAAACTCACCTGTGGATTCAGCGGTTTGCAAACCCTTTCTGTGCATAATCCCAAAACCAGCATTTCCAGCCCAATGCCGGCATACGTACGAAACAGCAGTAAACTTCGTCTAAAACTCAGGAGAAACGTTTCCTTGAAACTGCTCTGCGGTGCGTTCGTTCACCTAAGAGAGTTGAATCCATGTTGAGATTCAGCGAGTCAGAGACACGTTTCTCTAGGAGCTGCGTTGGGATATTCCCGAGTGAATGGGACCAAAGGCTGTACAGAGAAATATCTACTTCTAAAACCAGAACGGAGCTATCTAACTGAATGGTTGTCAATATGTGCATTCAACTGACGGAGGTAAACTCACGTGTGGATTCAGCGGTTTGCAAAACCTTTCTGTGCAGAATCGCAAAACGGGAATTTCCAGCCCAATGCCGTCATACGTACGAAACAGCAGTAAACTTCGTCTAAAACTCAGGAGAAACGTTTCCTTGAAACTGCTCTGCTGTGCGTTCATTCACCTGAGAGAGTTCAATCCATGTTGAGATTCACCGAGTCAGAAACACGTTTCTCTAGGATCTGTGCTGGGTTATTCACGAGTGAATGGAACCATAGACTGTACAGAGAAACATCTGCTTCTAAAACCAAAACGGAGCTATCTAACTGAATGGTTGTCAATGTGTGCATTCAACTGACGGAGTTACACTCACGTGTGGATTCAGCGGTTTGCAAAGACTTTCTGCGCAGATTCCCAAAACCGGCATTTCCAGCCCAATGCCATCATACATACGAAACAGCAGTAAAATTCGTCTGAAACTGAGAAGAAACGTTTCCTTGAAGCTGCTCGGCTGTGCGTTCGTTCACCTAAGAGAGTTGAATCTATGTTGAGATTCAGCGAGTCAATAACACGTTTCTTCTAGGAGCTGCATTGGGATATTCCCGAGTGAATGGGATCATAGGCTGTACAGAGAAATATCTGCTTCTAAAACCAAAACGGAGCTATATCACTGAATAGTTGTCAATGTGTGCATTCAGATGACAGAGTTAAACTCACGTGTGGATTCAGCGGTTTGCAAACCCTTTCTGTGCAGAATCCCAAAACCGGCATTTCCAGCCCAATGCCGGCATACGTACGAAACAGCAGTAAACTTCGTCTAAAACTCAGGAGAAACGTTTCCTTGAAACTGCTCTGCTGTGCGTTCATTCACCTAAGAGAGTTGAATCTATGTTGAGATTCGACGAGTCAGAAACACGTTTCTTCTAGGAGCTGTGTTGAGACATTCCCGATTGAATTGGACCAAAGGCTGTACAGAGAAATATCTGCTTCTAAAACCAAAATGGAGCTATCTAACTGAATGGTTGTCATTGTGGGCATTCAACTGACGGAGTTAAACTCACGTGTGGATTCAGCGGTTTGCAAACACTTTTTGTGCAGAATCCCAAAACCGTCATTTGCAGCCCAATGCCGGCATACGTACGAAACTGCAGTAAACTTCGTCTAAAACTCAGGAGAAACGTTTCCTTGAAACTGCTCGGCTGTGCGTTCGTTCACCTAAGAGAGTTGAATCTATGCTGATATTCAGCGAGTCAGAAATAGGTTTCTTCTAGGATCTGCGTTGGGATATTCCCGAGTGAATGGGACCATAGGCTGTACAGAGAAATATCTGCTTTTAAAACCCAAACAGAGCTATCTAACTGAATGGTTGTCAATGTGTGCATTCAACTGACGGAGTTAAACTCACGTGTGGATTCAGCGGTTTGCAAACAGTTTCTGTGCACAATCGCAAAACCGGCATTTCCAGCCTAATGCCGTCATACGTACGAAACAGCAGTAAACCTCGTCTAAAACTCAGGAAAAACGTTTCCTTGAAACTGCTCGGCTGTGCGTTCGTTCACCTAAGAGAGTTGAATCTATGTTGAGATTCAGCGATGCAGAAACACGTTTCTTCGAGGAGCTGCGTTGGAATATTCCCGAGTGAATGGGACCATAGTCTTTACAGAGAAATATCTGCTCCTAAAACCAAAACGGAGACATCCAACTGACTGATTGTCCATGTGTGCATTCAAATTACAGAGTTAAACTAACGTGTGGAATCAGCGGTTTGCAAACCCTTTCTGTGCAGAATCCCATAACCGGCATTTCCAGCCCAATGCCGTCATACGTACAAAACAGCAGTAAACTTCGTCTAAAACTCAGGAGACACGATTCCATGAAACTGCTCGGCTGTGCGTTCATTGACCTAAGAGAGTTGAATCTATGTTGAGATTCAGCGAGTCAGAAACACGTTTCTTCTAGGAGTTGCGTTGAAATTTTCCCGAGTGAATGGGACCATAGTCTGTACAGAGAAATATCTGCTTCTAAAACCAAAAGGGAGCTATCTAACTGAATGGTTGTCAATGTGTGCATTCAACTGACGGAGTTAATTTCACGTGTGGATTCATTGGTTTGCAAACCCGTTCTGTGCAGAATCCCAAAACCGGCATTTCCAGCCCAATGCCATCATGCGTACGAAACAGCAGTAAACTTCGTCTAAAACTCAGGAGAAACGTTTCCTTGAAACTGCTCGGTTGTGCGTTCGTTCATCTAAGAGAGTTGAATCTATGCTGATATTCAGCGAGTCAGAAACAGGTTTCTTCTAGGAGCTGCGTTGGGATATTCCCGAGTGAATGGGACCATAGGCTGTACAGAGAAATATCTGCTTTTAAAACCCAAACGGAGCTATCTAACTGAATGGTTGTCAATGTGTGCATTCAACTGACGGAGTTAAACTCATGTGTGGATTCAGCGGTTTGCAAACCCTTTCTGTGTAGAATCGCAAAACCGGCATTTCCAGCCCAATGCCGTCATACGTACGAAACAGCAGTAAACTTCTTCTAAAACTCAGGAGAAACGTTTCCTTGAAACTGCTCGGCTGTGCGTTCGTTCACCTAAGAGAGTTGAATCTATGTTGAGATTCAGCGATGCAGAAACACGTTTCTTCTAGGAGCTGCGTTGGGATATTCCCGAGTGAATGGGACCATAGGCTGTACAGAGAAACATCTGCTTCTAAAACCAAAACGGAGCTATCTAACTGAATGGTTGTCAATGTGTGCATTCAACTGACGGAATTACACTCACGTGTGGATTCAGCGGTTTGCAAAGACTTTCTGTGCAGAATCCCAAAACCGGCATTTCTAGCCCAATGCCGTCATACATACGAAACAGCAGTAAAATTCGTCTAAAACTCAGGAGAAAGATTTCCTTGAAACTGCTCGGCTGTGCGTTCGTTCACCTAAGAGAGTTGAAACTATGTTGAGATTCAGCGAGTCAAAAACACGTTTCTTCTAGGAGCTGCATTGGGATATTCCCGAGTGAATGGGACCATAGGCTGTACAGAGAAATATCTGCTTCTAAAACCAAAACGGAGCTATCTAACTGAATGGTTGTCAACGTGTGCATTCAGCTGACAGAGTTAAACTCACGTGTGGATTCAGTGGTTTGCAAACCCTTTCTGTGCAAAATCCCAAAACCGGCATTTCCAGCCCAATGCCGTCATACGTACGAAAGAGCAGTAAACTTCGTCTAAAACTCAGGAGAAACGTTTCCTTGAAACTGCTCGGCTGTGCGTTCGTTGACCTAACAGAGTTGAATCTATATTGAGATTCAACGAGTCAGAAACACGTTTCTTCTAGGAGCTGTGTTGAGACATTCCCGATTAAATTGGACCAAAGGCTGTACAGAGAAATATCTGCTTCTAAAACCAAAATGGAGCTATCTAACTGAATGGTTGTCAATGTGTGCATTCAACTGACGGAGTGGATTCAGCGGTTTGCAAACACTTTCTGTGCAGAATCCCAAAACCGGCATTTCCAGCCCAATGCCGGCATACGTACGAAACAGCAGTAAACTTCGTCTAAAACTCAGGAGAAACGTTTCCTTGAAACTGCTCGGCTGTGCGTTCGTTCACCTAAGACAGTTGAATCTATGTTGAGATTCAGCAGTGCAGAAACACGTTTCTTTTAGGGGCTGCGTTGGGATATTCCCGAGTGAATGCGACCATAGGCTGTACGGAGAAATATATGCTTTTAAAACCAAAACGGAGCTATCTAACTGAATAGTTGTCAATGTGTGCATTCAACTGACGGAGTTAATTTCACGTGTGGATTCGGCGGTTTGCAAACCCTTTCTGTGCAGAATCCCAAAACCGGCATTTCCAGCCCAATGCCGTCATACGTACAAAACAGCAGTAAACTTCGGCTAAAACTCAGCAGAAACGTTTCCTTGAAACTGCTCTGCTGTGCGTTCGTTCACCTGAGAGAGTTGAATCTATGTTGAGATTCAACGAGTCAGAAACACGTTTCTTCTAGGAGCTGTGTTGAGACATTCCCGATTGAATTGGACCAAAGGCTATACAGAGAAATATCTGCTTCTAAAACCAAAATGGAGCTATCTAACTGAATGGTTGTCAATGTGTGCATTCAACTGACGGAGTGGATTCAGCGGTTTGCAAACACTTTCTGTGCAGAATCCCAAAACCGGCATTTCCAGCCCAATGCCGGCATACGTACGAAACAGCAGTAAACTTCGTCTAAAACTCAGGAGAAACGTTTCCTTGAAACTGCTCGGCTGTGCGTTCATTCACCTAAGAGAGTTGAATCTATGCTGATATTCAGGGAGTCAGAAACAGGTTTCTTCTAGGAGCTGTGTTGGGATATTCCCGAGTGAATGGGACCATAGGCTGTACGGAGAAATATATGCTTTTAAAACCAAAACGGAGCTATCTAACTGAATGGTTGTCAATGTGTGCATTCAACTGAAGGAGTTAAACTCACGTGTGGATTCAGCGGTTTGCAAACCCTTTCTGTGCAGAATCCCAAAACCGGCATTTCCAGCCCAATGCCGTCAAACATACGAAACAGCAGTAAACTACGTCTAAAACTCAGGAGAAACGTTTCCTTGAAACTCCTCGGCTGTGCGTTCGATCACCTAAGACAGTTGAATCTATGTTGAGATTCAGCGATGCAGAAACACGTTTCTTCTAGGAGCTGCGTTGGGATATTCCCGAGTGAATGGGACCATAGGCTGTACAGAGAAATATCTGCTTCTAAAACCAAAACGGAGCCATGCAACTGACTGATTGTCAATGTGTGCATTCAACTGACGGAGTTAAACTCACCTGTGGATTCAGCGGTTTGCAAACACTTTCTGTGCAGAATACCAAAACCGGCATTTCCAGCCTAATGCCGGCATACGTACGAAATAGCAGTAAACTTCGTCTAAAACTCAGGAGAAACGTTTCCTTGAAACTGCTCTGCTGCGCGTTCATTCACCTGAGAGAGTTCAATCCATGTTGAGATTCAGCGAGTCAGAAACACGTTTCTCTAGGAGCTGTGCTGGGATATTCCCGAGTGAATGGAACCATAGACTGTATAGAGAAATATCTACTTCTAAAACCAAAACGGAGCTATCTAATTGAATGGTTGTCAATGTGTGCATTCAACTGACGGAGTTAAACTCACGTGTGGATTCAGGGGATTGCAAAACCTTTCTGTGCAAAATTCCTAAACCGGCATTTCCAGCCCAATGCCGTCATACGTACGACACAGCAGTAAACTTCGTCTAAAACTCAGGAGAAACGTTTCCTTGAAACTGCTCTGCTGTGCGTTCGTTCACCTGAGAGAGTTGAATCTATGTTGAGATTCAGCGAGTCAGAAACACGTTTCTCTAGGAGCTGCGCTGGGATATTCCCGAGTGAATGGGACCATAGGCTGTACGGAGAAATATCTGCTTTAAAAACCAAAACGGAGGTATCTAACTGAATGGTTGTCAATGTGTGCATTCAACTGATGGAGTTACACTCACGTGTGGATTCAGCGGTTTGCAAACCCTTTCTGTGCAGAATCCCAAAACCGGCATTTCGAGCCCAGTGCCACCATACATACGAAACAGCAGTAAACTTCGTCTAAAACTCAGGAGAAACGTTTCCATGAAACTCCTCGGCTGTGCGTTCATTCACGTGAGAGAGTTGAATCCATGTTGAGATTCAGCGAGTCAGAAACACGTTTCTCTAGGAGCTGCGTTGGGATATTCCCGAGTGAATGGGACCATAGGGTGTACAGAGAAATATCTGCTTCTAAAACCAAAACGGAGATATCTAACTGAATGGTTGTCAATGTGTGCATTCAACTGATGGAGTTAAACTCACGTGTGGATTCAGCGGTTTGCAAACCCTTTCTGTGCAAAATCCCAAAACCGGCATTTCCAGGCCAATGCCGGCATACGTACGAAACAGCAGTAAACTTCGTCTAAAATTCAGGAGAAACGTTTCCTTGAAACTGCTCGGCTGTGCGTTCATTCACCTAAGAGAGTTGAATCTATGTTGAGATTCAACAAGTCAGAAACACGATTCTTCTAGGAGCTGCGTTGATATATTCCCGATTGAATTGGGCCATAGGCTGTACAGAGAAATATCTGCTTCTAAAACCAAAACGGAGCTATCTAACTGAATGGTTGTCAATGTGTGCATTCAACTGACGGACGTAAACTCACGTGTGGATTCAGCGGTTTGCAAACACTTTCTGTGCAGAATCCAGAAACCGGCATTTCCAGCCCAATGCCATCATACGCACGAAACAGCAGTAAACTTCGTCTAAAACTCAGGAGAAACGTTTCCTTGAAACTGCTCGGCTGTGCGATCGTTCACCTAAGAGAGTTGAATCTTTGTTGAGATTCAGCGAGTAAGAAACAGGTTTCTTCTAGGAGCTGCGTTGGGATATTCCCGAGTGAATGGGACCATAGGCTGTACAGAGAAATATCTGCTTTTAAAACCAAAACGGAGCTATCTAACTGAATGGTTGTCAATGTGTGCATTGAACTGACGGAGTTAAACTCACGTGTGGATTCAGCGGTTTGCAAACCCTTTCTGTGCAGAATCCCAAAACCGGCATTTCCAGCCCAATGCCGTCATACGTACGAAACAGCAGTAAACTTCGTCTAAAACTCAGGAGAAACGTTTCCTTGAAACTGCTCGGCTGTACGTTCGTTCATCTAAGAGAGTTGAACCTATGTTGAGATTCAGCGATGCAGAAACACATTTCTTCTAGGAGCTGCGTTGGGATATTCCCGAGTGAATGGGACCATAGGCTGTACAGAGAAATATCTGCTTCTAAAACCAAAACGGAGCCATCTAACTGACTGATTGTCAATGTGTGCATTCAACTGACGGAGTTATACTCACGCGTGGATTCAGAGGTTTGCAAAACCTTTCTGTGCAGAATCCCAAAACCGGCATTTCCAGCCCAATGCCGGCATACGTACGAAACAGCAGTAAACTTGTCTAAAACTCAGGAGAAACGTTTCCATGAAACTCCTCGGCTGTGCGTTCATTCACGTGAGAGAGTTGAATCCATGTTGAGATTCAGCGAGTCAGAAACACGTTTCTCTAGTAGCTGCGTTGGGATATTCCCGAGTGAATGGGACCATAGGGTGTACAGAGAAATATCTGCTTCTAAAACCAAAACGGAGATATCTAACTGAATGGTTGTCAATGTGTGCATTCAACTGATGGAGTTAAACTCACGTGTGGATTCAGCGGTTTGCAAACCCTTTCTGTGCAAAATCCCAAAACCGGCATTTCCAGGCCAATGCCGGCATACGTACGAAACAGCAGTAAACTTCGTCTAAAATTCAGGAGAAACGTTTCCTTGAAACTGCTCGGCTGTGCGTTCATTCACCTAAGAGAGTTGAATCTATGTTGAGATTCAACAAGTCAGAAACACGATTCTTCTAGGAGCTGCGTTGATATATTCCCGATTGAATTGGGCCATAGGCTGTACAGAGAAATATCTGCTTCTAAAACCAAAACGGAGCTATCTAACTGAATGGTTGTCAATGTGTGCATTCAACTGACGGACGTAAACTCACGTGTGGATTCAGCGGTTTGCAAACACTTTCTGTGCAGAATCCAGAAACCGGCATTTCCAGCCCAATGCCATCATACGCACGAAACAGCAGTAAACTTCGTCTAAAACTCAGGAGAAACGTTTCCTTGAAACTGCTCGGCTGTGCGATCGTTCACCTAAGAGAGTTGAATCTTTGTTGAGATTCAGCGAGTAAGAAACAGGTTTCTTCTAGGAGCTGCGTTGGGATATTCCCGAGTGAATGGGACCATAGGCTGTACAGAGAAATATCTGCTTTTAAAACCAAAACGGATCTATCTAACTGAATGGTTGTCAATGTGTGCATTGAACTGACGGAGTTAAACTCACGTGTGGATTCAGCGGTTTGCAAACCCTTTCTGTGCAGAATCCCAAAACCGGCATTTCCAGCCCAATGCCGTCATACGTACGAAACAGCAGTAAACTTCGTCTAAAACTCAGGAGAAACGTTTCCTTGAAACTGCTCGGCTGTACGTTCGTTCATCTAAGAGAGTTGAACCTATGTTGAGATTCAGCGATGCAGAAACACATTTCTTCTAGGAGCTGCGTTGGGATATTCCCGAGTGAATGGGACCATAGGCTGTACAGAGAAATATCTGCTTCTAAAACCAAAACGGAGCCATCTAACTGACTGATTGTCAATGTGTGCATTCAACTGACGGAGTTATACTCACGCGTGGATTCAGAGGTTTGCAAACCCTTTCTGTGCAGAATCCCAAAACCGGCATTTCCAGCCCAATGCCGGCATACGTACGAAACAGCAGTAAACTTGTCTAAAACTCAGGAGAAACGTTTCCTTGAAACTCCTCGGCTGTGCGTTCGGTCACCTAAGAGAGTGGAATCTATGTTGAGATTCAGCGAGTCAGAAACACGTTTCTTCTAGGAGATGCGTTGGGATATTCCCGAGTGAATGGGACCAGAGGGTGTACAGAGAAATATCTGCTTCTAAAACCAAAACGGAGCTATCTAACTGAATGGTTGTCAATGGGTTCATTCAACTGAGGGAGTTAAACTGACGTGTGGATTCAGCGGTTTGCAAACCCTTTCTGTGCAGAATCCCAAAACCGGCATTTCCAGCCCAATGCCGGCATACATACGAAACACCAGTAAACTTCGTCTAAAACTCAGGAGAAACGTTACCTTGAAACTGCTCGGCTGTGCGTTCGTTCACCTAAGAGAGTTGAATCTATGTTGAGATTCAGCGAGTCAGAAACACGTTTCTTCTAGGAGCTGCGTTGGGATATTCCCAAGTGAATGGGACCATAGGCTGTACAGAGAAATATCTGCTTCTAAAACCAAAACGGAGCTATCTAACTGAATGGCTGTCAATGTGTGCATTCAACTGATGGAGTTAAACTCACGTGTGCATTCAGCCGTTTTCAAACCCATTCTGTGCAGAATCCCAAAACCGACATTTCCAGCCCAATGCCGGCATACGTACGAAACAGCAGTAAACTTCGTCTAAAACTCAGGAGAAACGTTTCCTTGAAACTGCTCTGCTGTGCGTTCATTCACCTGAGAGAGTTGAATCTATGTTGAGATTCACCGAGTCAGAAACACGTTTCTCTAGGAGCTGCGTTGGGATATTCCCGAGTGAATGGGACCATAGGCTGTACAGAGAAATATCTGCTTCTAAAACCAAAACGGAGCCATCCAACTGACTGATTGTCAACGTGTGCATTCAACTGACGGAGGTAAACTCACGTGTGGATTCAGCGGTTTGCAAACCCTTTCTGTGCAGAATCCCAAAACCGGCATTTCCAGCCCTATGCCGGCATACGTACGAAACAGCAGTAAACGTCGTCTAAAACTCAGGAGAAACGTTTCCTTGAAACTGCTCTGTTGTGTGTTCATTCACCTAAGAGAGTTGAATCTATGTTGAGATTCACCGAGTCAGAAACACGTTTCTTCTAGGAGCTCCGTTGGGATATTCACGAGTGAATGGGACCGTAGGCTGTGCAGAGAAATATCTGCTTCTAAAACCAAAACGGAGCTATCTAACTGAATGGTTGTCAATGTGTGCATTCAGCTGATGGAGTTAAACACACGTGTGGATTCAGCGGTTTGCAAACCCTTTCTGTGCAGAGTCCCAAAACAGGCATTTCGAGCCCAGTGCCACCATACCTACGAAACAGCAGTAAACTTCATCTAAAACTCAGGAGAAACGTTTCCTTGAAACTCCTCGTCTGTGCGTTCATTCACGTGAGAGAGTTGAATCCATGTTGAGATTCAGCGAGTCAGAAACACGTTTCTCTAGGAGCTGCGTTGGGATATTCCCGAGTGAATTGGACCATAGGCTGTACAGAGAAATATCTGCTTCTAAAAACAAAACGGAGCTATCTAACTGAATGGTTGTCAATGTGTACATTCAACTGACGGAGTTAAACTCACGTGTGGATTCAGCGGTTTTCAAACTCTTTCTGTGCCAAATCCCAAAACCGGCATTTCCAGCCCAATGCCGGCATACGTACGAAACAGCAGTAAACTTCGTCTAAAACTCAGGAGAAACGTTTCCTTGAAACTGCTCGGCTGTCCGTTCGTTAACCTAAGAGAGTTGAATCTACGTTGGGATTCAGCAAGACAGAAACACGTTTCTTCAAGGGGCTGCGTTGGGATATTCCCGAGTGAATGGGACCATAGTCTGTACAGAGAAATATCTGCTTCTAAAACCAAAAAGGAGCTATCTAACTGAATGGTTGTCAATGTGTGCATTCAACTGACGGAGTAAATTTCACGTGTGGATTCAGCGGTTTGCAAACCCTTTCTGTGCAGAATCCCAAAACCGGCATTTCCAGCCCAATGCCGTCATACGTACGAAACAGCAGTAAACTTCGTCTAAAACTCAGCAGAAACGTTTCCTTGAAACTGCTGCTGTGCGTTCGTTCACCTGAGAGAGTTGAATCTATGTTGAGATTCAACGAGTCAGAAACACGTTTCTTCTAGGAGCTGTGTTGAGACATTCCCGATTGAATTGGACCAAAGGCTGTACAGAGAAATATCTGCTTCTAAAACCAAAACGGAGCTATCTAACTGAATGGTTGTCAATGCCTGCATTCAACTGATGGAGTTAAACTCACATGTGGAATCAGCGGTTGGCAAACGCGTTTTGTGCAGAATCCCAAAACCGGCATTTCCAACCCAATGTCGGCATACGTACGAAACAGCAGTAAACTTCGCCTAAACTCAGGAGAAACGTTTCCTTGAAACTGTTCTGCTGTGCCTTCATTCACCTGAGAGAGTTGAATCCTTGTTGAGATTCAGCGAGTCAGTAACACGTTTCTCTAGGAGCTGCGTTGGCATATTCCCGACTGAATGGACCAAAGGCTGTACAGAGAAATATCTGCTTCTGAAACCAAAACGGAGCTATCTAACTGAATGGTTGTCAATGAGTGCATTCAACTAACGGAGTTAAACTCGCGTGTTGATTCAGCGGTTTGCAAACCCTTTCTGTGCAGAATGCCAAAACCGGCATTTCCAGGCCAATGCCGGAATACGTACGAAACAGCAGTAAACTTCGTCTAAAACTCAGGAGAAACGTTTCCTTGAAACTGCTCTGCTGTGCGTTCTTTCACCTAAGAGAGTTGAATCTATGTTGAGATTAAACGAGTCAGAAACACGTTTCTTCTAGGAGCTCGTTGTGATATTCCCGAGTGAATGTTACCATTGGCTGTACAGAGAAATATCTGCTTCTAAAACCAAAACGGAGCTATCTAACTGAATGGTTGTCAATGGTTGTCAATGTGTGCATTCAACTGATGGAGTTAAACTCACGTGTGGATTCAGCGGATTGCAAACCCTTTCTGTGCAGAATCCCAAAACCGGCATTTCCAGTCCAATGCCGGCATACGTACGAAACAGCAGTAAACTTCGTCTAAAACTCAGGAGAAACGTTTCCTTGAAACTGCTCGGCTGTGCGTTCGTTCACCTAAGAGATTTCAATCTATGTTGATATTCAGCGATGCAGAAACACGTTTATTCCAGGAGCTGCGCTGGGATATTCGCGAGAGAATGGGACCATAGGCTGTACAGAGAAATATCTGCTTCTAAAACCAAAACGGAGCCATCTAACTGACTGATTGTCAGTGTGTGCATTCAACTGAGGAAGTTAAACTCACGTGTGGATTCAGCGGTTTGCAAACCCTTTCTGTGCAGAATCCCAAAACCGACATTTCCAGCCCAATGCCGGCATACGTACGAAACAGCAGTAAACTTCGTCTAAAATTCAGGAGAAACGTTTCCTTGAAACTGCTCTGCTGTGCGTTCATTCACCTGAGAGAGTTGAATCCATGTTGAGATTCAGCGAGTCAGAAACACGTTTCTCTAGGAGCTGCGTTGGGATATTCCCGAGTGAATGGGACCATAGGCTGTACAGAGAAATATCTGCTTCTGAAACCAAAACGGAGCTATCTAACTGAATGGTTGTCAATGTGTGCATTCAACTGACGGAGTTAAACTCACGTGTATATTCAGCGGTTTGCAAACACTTTCTGTGCAGAATCCCAAAACCGGCAATACCAGCCCAATGCCGGCATGCGTACGAAACAGCAGTAAACTTCGTCTAAATCTCAGGAGAAACGTTTCCATGAAACTGCTCGGCTGTGCGTTCATTGACCTAAGAGAGTTGAATCTATGTTGAGATTCAGCGAGTCAGAAACCCGTTTCTTCTAGGAGTTGCTTTGGGATATTCCCGAGTGAATGGGACCATAGTCTGTACAGAGAAATATCTGCTTCTAAAACCAAAACGGAGCTATCTAACTGAATGGTTGTCAATGTGTGCATTCAACTGACGGAGTTAATTTCACGTGTGGATTCGGCGGTTTGCAAACCCTTACTGTGCAGAATCCGAAAACCGGCATTTCCACTCCGATGCCGGCATACGTATAAAACAGCAGTAAACTTCGTCTAAAACTCAGGAGAAACGTTTCCTTGAAACTGCTCTGCTGTGCGTTCATTCACCTAAGAGAGTTGAATCTATGCTGATATTCACCGAGTCAGAAAAAGGTTTCTTCTAGGAGCTGCGTTGGGATATTCCCGAGTGAATGGGACCATAGGCTGTACAGAGAAATATCTGCTTTTAAAACCCAAACGGAGCTATCTAACTGAATGGTTGTTAATGTGTGCATTCAACTGACGGAGTTAAACTCACGTGTGGATTCAGCGGTTTGCAAACCCTTTCTGTGCAGAATCGCAAAACCAGCATTTCCAGCCCAATGCCGTCATACGTACGAAACAGCAGTAAACTTCGTCTAAAACTCAGGAGAAACGTTTCCTTGAAACTGCTCGGCTGTGCGTTCGTTCACCTAATAGAGTTGAATCTATGTTGAGATTCAGCGATGCAGAAACACGTTTCTTCTTGGAGCTGCGTTGGGATATTCCCGAGTTAATGGGACCATAGTCTGTACAGAGAAATATCTGCTTCTAAAACAAAAACGGAGCCATCCAACTGACTGATTGTCAATGTGTGCATTCAAATTACAGAGTTAAACTCACGTGTGGATTCAGCGGTTTGCAAACGTTTCTGTGCAGAATCCCAAAACCGGCATTTCCAGCCCAATGCCGTCATACGTACGAAACAGCAGTAAACTTCGTCTAAAACTCAGGAGAAACGTTTCCATGAAACTGCTCGGCTGTGCGTTCGTTGACCTAAGAGAGTTGAATCTATGTTGAGATTCAGCGAGTCAGAAACACGTTTCTTCTAGGAGTAGCTTTGGGATATTCCCGAGTGAATGGGACCATAGTCTGTACAGAGAAATATCTGCTTCTAAAACCAAAACGGAGCTATCTAACTGAATGGTTGTCAATGTGTGCATTCAACTGACGGAGTTAATTTCACGTGTGGATTCAGCGGTTTGCAAACCCTTTCTGTGCAGAATCCCAAAACCGGCATTTCCAGCCCAATGCCAACATGCGTACGAAACAGCAGTAAACTTCGTCTAAAACTCAGGACAAACGTTTCCTTGAAACTGTTCTGCTGTGCGTTCGTTCACCTGAGAGAGTTGAATCTATGTTGAGATTCAGCGAGTCAGAAACACGTTTCTCTAGGAGCTGCGTTGGGATATTCCCGAGTGAATGGGACCATAGGTTGTACAGAGAAATATCTGCTTCTAAAACCAAAACGGAGCTATCTAACTGAATGGTTGTCAATGGGTGCATTCAACTGACGGAGTTAAACTCACGTGTGGATTCAGCGGTTTGCAAACCCTTTCTGTGCAGTATCGCAAAACCGGCATTTCCAGCCCTATGCCGTCATCCGTACGAAAGAGCAGCAAACTTCGTCTAAATCTCAAGAGAAACGTTTCCTTGAAACTGCTCGGCTGTGCGTTGGTTCACCTAAGAGAGTTGAATCTATGTTGAGATTCAGCGATGCAGAAACACGTTTCTTCTAGGAGCTGCGTTGGGATATTCCCGAGTGAATGGGACCATAGGCTGTACAGAGAAACATCTGCTTCTAAAACCAAAACGGAGCTATCTAACTGAATGGTTTTCAATGTGTGCATTCAACTGACGGAGTTACACTCACGTGTGGATTCTGCAGTTTGCAAAGACTTTCTGTGCAGAATCCCAAAACTGGCATTTCCAGCCCAATGCCGTCATACATACGAAACAGCAGTAAAATTCGTCTAAAACTCAGAAGAAACGTTTCCTTGAAACTGCTCGGCTGTGCGTTCGTTCACCTAAGAGAGTTGAAACGATGTTGAGATTCAGCGAGTCAGAAACACGTTTCTCTAGGAGCTGCGCTGGGATATTCCCGAGTGAATGGAACCATAGACTGTACAGAGAAATATCTACTTCTAAAACCAAAACGGAGCTATCTAACTGAATGGTTGTCAATGTGTGCATTCAACTGACGGAGGTAAACTCACGTGTGGATTCAGCGGTGTGCAAACCCTTTCTGTGCAAAATTCCTAAACCGGCATTTCCAGCCCAATGCCGCAATACGTACGACACAGCATTAAACTTCGTCTAAAACTCAGGAGAAACGTATCCTTGAAACTGCTCTGCTGTGCATTCGTTCACCTGAGAGAGTTGAATCTATGTTGAGATTCAGCGAGTCAGAAACACGTTTCTCTAGGCGCTGCGTTGGGATGTTCCCGAGTGAATGGGACCATAGGCTGTACAGAGAAATATCTGCTTCTTAAACCAAAACCGAGCTATCTAACTGAATGGTTGTCAATGTGTGCATTCAACTGACGGAGTTAAACTCACGTGTGGATTCAGCGGTTTGCAAACACTTTCTGTGCAGAATCCCAAAACCTGTATTTCCAGCCCAATGCTGTCATACGTACGACACAGCAGTAAACTTCGTCTAAAACTCAGGAGAAACGTTTCCTTGAAACTGCTCGGCTGTGCGTTCGTTCACCTAAGAGAGTTGAATCTATGTTGAGATTCTGCGATTCAGAAACAGCTTTCTTCTAGGAGCTGCGTTGGGATATTCCCGAGTGAATGCGACCATAGGCTGTACAGAGAAATATCTGCTTCTAAAACCAAAACGGAGCTTTCTAACTGAATGGTTGTCAATGTGTGCATTCAACTGAAGGAGTTACACTCACGTGTGGATTCAGCGGTTTGCAAACACTTTCTGTGCAGAATCCCAAAACTGGCATTTCCAGCCCTATGCCGGCATACGTACAAAACAGCAGTAAACTTCGTCTAAAACTCAGGAGAAACGTTTCCTTGAAACTGCTTGGCTGTGCGTTCATTCACCTAAGAGAGTTGCATATATGCTGATATTCAGCGAGCCAGAAACAGGTTTCTTGTAGGAGCTGCGTTGGTATATTCCCGAGTGAATGGGACCATAGGCTGTACAGAGAAATATCTGCTTTTAAATCCCAAACGGAGCTATCTAACTGAATGGTTGTCAATGTGTGCATTTAACTGACGGAGTTAAACTCACGTGTGGATTCAGCGGTTTGCAAACCCTTTCTGTGCAGAATCCCAAAACCGGCATTTCCAGCCCAATGCCGTCATACGTACGAAACGGCAGTAAACTTCCTCTAAAACTCAGGAGAAACGTTTCCTTGAGACTGCTCTGCTGTGCTTTCGTTCACCTAAGAGAGTTGAATCTATGTTGAGATTCAGCGAGTCAGAAACAGGATTCTTCTAGGAGCTGCGTTGGGATATTCCCGAGTGAATGGGACCATAGGCTGTACAGAGAAATATCTGCTTCTAAAACCAAAACGGAGCCATCCAACTGACTGATTGTCAATGTGTGCATTCAACTGACGGAGGTAAACTCACGTGTGGATTCAGCGGTTTGCAAACCCTTTCTGTGCAAAATCCCAAAATCGGCATTTCCAGCCCAATGCCGTCATACGTACAAAACAGCAGTAAACTTCGTCTAAAACTCAGGAGAAATGTTTCCTTGAAACTGCTCGGCTGTGCGTTCATTCACCTGAGAGAGTTGAATCCATGTTGAGATTCAGCGAGTCAGAGACACGTTTCTCTAGGAGCTGCGTTGGGATATTCCCGAGTGAATGGGACCATAGGCTGTACAGAGAAATATCTACTTCTAAAACCAGAACGGAGCTATCTAACTGAATGGTTGTCAATATGTGCATTCAACTGACGGAGGTAAACTCACGTGTGGATTCAGCGGTTTGCAAACCCTTTCTGTGCAAAATCCCAAAACCGGCATTTCCAGCCCAATGCCGTCATACGTACGAAACAGCAGTAAACTTCGTCTAAAACTCAGGAGAAACGTTTCCTTGAAACTGCTCGGCTGTGCGTTCGTTGACCTAACAGAGTTGAATCTATGTTGAGATTCAGCAAGACAGAAACACGTTTCTTCTAGGAGCTGCGTTGGGATATTCTCGAGTGAATGGGACCATAGTCTGTACAGAGAAATATCTGCTTCTAAAACCAAAACGGAGCCATCCAACTGACTGATTGTCAATGTGTGCATTCAAATTACAGAGTTAAACTCACGTGTGGATTCAGCGGTTTGCAAACCCTTTCTGTGCAAAAACCCAAAACCGGCATTTCCAGCCCAATGCCGTCATACGTACGAAACAGCAGTAAACTTCGTCTAAAACTCAGGAGAAACGTTTCCTTGAAACTGCTCTGCTGTGCGTTCGTTCACCTGAGAGAGTTGAATCTATGTTGAGATTCAGCGAGTCAGAAACACGTTTCTCTAGGAGCTGCGTTGGGATATTCCCGAGTGAATGGGACCATAGGCTGTACAGAGAAATATCTGTTTCTAAAACCAAAACGGAGCTATCTAACTGAATGGTTGTCAATGGGTGCATTCAACTGACGGAGTTAAACTCACTTGTGGATTCAGCGGTTTGCAAACCCTTACTGTGCAGAATCCCAAAACCGGCATTTCCACTCCGATGCCGGCATACATATAAAACAGCAGTAAACTTCGTCTAAAACTCAGGAGAAACGTTTCCTTGAAACTGCTCTGCTGTGCGTTCATTCACCTAAGAGAGTTGAATCTATGCTGATATTCACCGAATCAGAAAAGGTTTCTTCTAGGAGCTGCGTTGGGATATTCCCGAGTGAATGGGACCATAGGCTGTACAGAGAAATATCTGCTTTTAAAACCCAAACGGAGCTATCTAACTGAATGGTTGTCAATGTGTGCATTCAACTGACGGAGTTAAACACACGTGTGGATTCAGCGGTTTGCAAACCCTTTCTGTGCAGAATCGCAAAACCGGCATTTCCAGCCCAATGCCGTCAGACGTACGAAACAGCAGTAAACTTCGTCTAAAACTCAGGAGAAACGTTTCCTTGAAACTGCTCGGCTGTGCGTTCGTTCACCTAAGAGAGTTGAATCTATGCTGAGATTCAGCGATGCAGAAACACGTTTCTTCTAGGAGCTGCGTTGGGATATTCCCGAGTGAATGGGACCATAGGCTGTACAGAGAAACATCTGCTTCTAAAACCAAAACGGAGCTATCTAACTGAATGGTTGTCAATGTGTGCATTCAACTGACGGAGTTGCGCTCACGTGTGGATTCTGCGGTTTGCAAAGACTTTCTGTGCAGAATCCCAAAACTGGCATTTCCAGCCCAATGCCGTCATACTTACGAAACAGCAGTAAAATTCGTCTAAAACTCAGAAGAAACGTTTCCTTGAAACTGCTCGGCTGTGCGTTCGTTCACCTAAGAGAGTTGAAACTATGTTGAGATTCAGCGAGTCAGAAACACGTTTCTCTAGGAGCTGCGCTGGGATATTCCCGAGTGAATGGAACCATAGACTATACAGAGAAATATCTACTTCTAAAACCAAAACGGAGCTATCTAACTGAATGGTTGTCAATGTGTGCATTCAACTGACGGAGGTAAACTCACGTGTGGATTCAGCGGTTTGCAAACCCTTTCTGTGCAAAATTCCTAAACCGGCATTTCCAGCCCAATGCCGTCATACGTACGACACAGCAGTAAACTTCGTCTAAAACTCAGGAGAAACGTATCCTTGAAACTGCTCGGCTGTGCGTTCGTTCACCTAAGAGAGTTGAATCTATGTTGAGATTCTGCGAGTCAGAAACAGCTTTCTTCTAGGAGCTGCGTTGTGATATTCCCGAGTGAATGGGACCATAGGCTGTACAGAGAAATATCTGCTTCTAAAACCAGAACGGAGCTATCTAACTGAATGGTTGTCAATGTGTGCATTCAACTGACGGAGTTACACTCACGTGTGGATTCAGCGGTTTGCAAACCCTTTCTGTGCAAAATCCCAAAACCGGCATTTCAAGCCCAATGACGTCAGACGTACGAAACAGCAGTAAACTTCGTCTAAAACTCAGGAGAAACGTTTCCTTGAAACTGCTCGGCTGTGCGTTCGTTGACCTAACAGAGTTGAATCTATGTTGAGATTCAGCAAGACAGAAACACGTTTCTTCTAGGAGCTGCGTTGGGATATTACCGAGTGAATGGGACCATAGTCTGTACAGAGAAATATCTGCTTCTAAAACCAAAACGGAGCTATCTAACTGAATGGTTGTCAATGTGTGCATTCAATTGACGGAGTTAAACTCACGTATGGATTCAGCGGTTTGCAAACCCTTTCTGTGCAGAATCCGAAAACCGGTATTTCCAGCCCAATGCCGTCATACGTACGAAACAGCAGTAAATTTTGTCTAAAACTCAGTAGAAACGTTTCCTTGAAACTTCTCTGCTGTGCGTTCGTTCACCTGAGAGAGTTGAATCTATGTTGAGATTCAACGAGTCAGAAACACGTTTCTTCTACGAGCTGTGTTGAGACATTCCCGATTGAATTGGACCAAAGGCTGTACAGAGAAATATCTGCTTCTAAAACCAAAATGGAGCTATCTAACTGAATGGTTGTCAATGTGTGCATTCAACTGACGGAGTGGATTCAGCGGTTTGCAAACACTTGCTGTGCAGAATCCCAAAACCGGCATTTCCAGCCCAATGCCGGCATACGTACGAAACAGCAGTAAACTTCGTCTAAAACTCAGGAGAAACGTTTCCTTGAAACTGCTCTGCTGTGCGTTCATTCACCTGAGAGAGTTGAATCCATGTTGAGAATCAGCGAGTCAGAAACACGTTTCTCTAGGAGTTGCGTTGGGATATTCCCGAGTGAATGGGACCATAGGCTGTACAGAGAAATATCTGCTTCTAAAACCAAAACGGAGGTATCTAACTGAATGGTTGTCAATGTGTGCATTCAACTGACGGAGTTAAACTCACGTGTTTATTCTGCGGTTTGCAAACCCTTTCTGTGCGGAATCCCAAAACCGGCATTTCCAGCCCAATGCCGTCAAACATACGAAACAGCAGTAAACTTCGTCTAAAACTCAGGAGAAACGTTTCCTTGAAAGTGCTCGGCTGTGCGTTCGTTCACCTAAGACAGTTGAATCTATGTTGAGATTCAGCAAGACAGAAACACGTTTCTTCTAGGAGCTGCGTTGGGATATTCCCGAGTGAATGGGACCATAGTCTGTACAGAGAAATATCTGCTTCTAAAACCAAAATGGAGCTATCTAACTGAATGGTTGTCAATGTGTGCATTCAACTGACGGAGTGGATTCAGCGGTTTGCAAACACTTTCTGTACAGAATCCCAAAACCGGCATTTCTAGCCCAATGCCGGCATACGTGCGAAACAGCAGTAAACTTCGTGTAAAACTCAGGAGAAACGTTTCCTTGAAACTGCTCGGCTGTGCGTTCGTTCACCTAAGAGAGTTGAATCTATGCTGATATTCAGCGAGTCAGAAACAGGTTTCTTCTAGGAGCTGCGTTGGGATATTCCCGAGTGAACGGGACCATAGGCTGTACAGAGAAATATCTGCTTTTAAAACCCAAACGGAGCTATCTAACTGAATGGTTGTCAATGTGTGCATTCAACTGACGGAGGTAAACTCATGTGTGGATTCAGCGGTTTGCAAACCCTTTCTGTGTAAAATTCCTAAACCGGCTTTTCCAGCCCAATGCCGTCATACGTAAGACACAGCAGTAAACTTCGTCTAAAACTCAGGAGAAACGTTTCCTTGAAACTGCTCTGCTGTGCGTTCGTTCACCTGAGAGAGTTGAATCTATGTTGAGATTCAGCGAGTCAGAAACACGTTTCTCTAGGAGCTGCGCTGGGATATTCCCGAGTGAATGGAACCATAGACTGTACAGAGAAATATCTACTTCTAAAACCAAAACGGAGCTATCTAACTGAATGGTTGTCAATGTGTGCATTCAACTGACGGAGGTAAACTCATGTGTGGATTCAGCGGTTTGCAAACCCTTTCTGTGCAAAATTCCTAAACCGGAATTTCCAGCCCAATGTCGTCATACGTAAGACACAGCAGTAAACTTCGTCTGAAACTCAGGAGAAACGTTTACTTGAAACTGCTCGGCTGTGCGTTCGTTCACCTGAGAGAGCTGAATCTATGTTGAGATTCAGCGAGTCAGAAACACGTTTCTCTAAGAGCTGCGATGGGATATTCCCGAGTGAATGGGACCATAGGCTGTACAGAGAAATATCTGCTTCTAAAACCAAAACGGAGCTAACTGAATGGTTGTCAAAGTGTGCATTCAACTGACGGAGTTGCGCTCACGTGTGGATTCTGCGGTTTGCAAAGACTTTCTGTGCAGAATCCCAAAACTGGCATTTCCAGCCCAATGCCGTCATACTTACGAAACAGCAGTAAAATTCGTCTAAAACTCAGAAGAAACGTTTCCTTGAAACTGCTCGGCTGTGCGTTCGTTCACCTAAGAGAGTTGAAACTATGTTGAGATTCAGCGAGTCAGAAACACGTTTCTCTAGGAGCTGCGCTGGGATATTCCCGAGTGAATGGAACCATAGACTATACAGAGAAATATCTACTTCTAAAACCAAAACGGAGCTATCTAACTGAATGGTTGTCAATGTGTGCATTCAACTGACGGAGGTAAACTCACGTGTGGATTCAGCGGTTTGCAAACCCTTTCTGTGCAAAATTCCTAAACCGGCATTTCCAGCCCAATGCCGTCATACGTACGACACAGCAGTAAACTTCGTCTAAAACTCAGGAGAAACGTATCCTTGAAACTGCTCGGCTGTGCGTTCGTTCACCTAAGAGAGTTGAATCTATGTTGAGATTCTGCGAGTCAGAAACAGCTTTCTTCTAGGAGCTGCGTTGTGATATTCCCGAGTGAATGGGACCATAGGCTGTACAGAGAAATATCTGCTTCTAAAACCAGAACGGAGCTATCTAACTGAATGGTTGTCAATGTGTGCATTCAACTGACGGAGTTACACTCACGTGTGGATTCAGCGGTTTGCAAACCCTTTCTGTGCAAAATCCCAAAACCGGCATTTCAAGCCCAATGACGTCAGACGTACGAAACAGCAGTAAACTTCGTCTAAAACTCAGGAGAAACGTTTCCTTGAAACTGCTCGGCTGTGCGTTCGTTGACCTAACAGAGTTGAATCTATGTTGAGATTCAGCAAGACAGAAACACGTTTCTTCTAGGAGCTGCGTTGGGATATTACCGAGTGAATGGGACCATAGTCTGTACAGAGAAATATCTGCTTCTAAAACCAAAACGGAGCTATCTAACTGAATGGTTGTCAATGTGTGCATTCAATTGACGGAGTTAAACTCACGTATGGATTCAGCGGTTTGCAAACCCTTTCTGTGCAGAATCCGAAAACCGGTATTTCCAGCCCAATGCCGTCATACGTACGAAACAGCAGTAAATTTTGTCTAAAACTCAGTAGAAACGTTTCCTTGAAACTTCTCTGCTGTGCGTTCGTTCACCTGAGAGAGTTGAATCTATGTTGAGATTCAACGAGTCAGAAACACGTTTCTTCTACGAGCTGTGTTGAGACATTCCCGATTGAATTGGACCAAAGGCTGTACAGAGAAATATCTGCTTCTAAAACCAAAATGGAGCTATCTAACTGAATGGTTGTCAATGTGTGCATTCAACTGACGGAGTGGATTCAGCGGTTTGCAAACACTTGCTGTGCAGAATCCCAAAACCGGCATTTCCAGCCCAATGCCGGCATACGTACGAAACAGCAGTAAACTTCGTCTAAAACTCAGGAGAAACGTTTCCTTGAAACTGCTCTGCTGTGCGTTCATTCACCTGAGAGAGTTGAATCCATGTTGAGAATCAGCGAGTCAGAAACACGTTTCTCTAGGAGTTGCGTTGGGATATTCCCGAGTGAATGGGACCATAGGCTGTACAGAGAAATATCTGCTTCTAAAACCAAAACGGAGGTATCTAACTGAATGGTTGTCAATGTGTGCATTCAACTGACGGAGTTAAACTCACGTGTTTATTCTGCGGTTTGCAAACCCTTTCTGTGCGGAATCCCAAAACCGGCATTTCCAGCCCAATGCCGTCAAACATACGAAACAGCAGTAAACTTCGTCTAAAACTCAGGAGAAACGTTTCCTTGAAAGTGCTCGGCTGTGCGTTCGTTCACCTAAGACAGTTGAATCTATGTTGAGATTCAGCAAGACAGAAACACGTTTCTTCTAGGAGCTGCGTTGGGATATTCCCGAGTGAATGGGACCATAGTCTGTACAGAGAAATATCTGCTTCTAAAACCAAAATGGAGCTATCTAACTGAATGGTTGTCAATGTGTGCATTCAACTGACGGAGTGGATTCAGCGGTTTGCAAACACTTTCTGTACAGAATCCCAAAACCGGCATTTCTAGCCCAATGCCGGCATACGTGCGAAACAGCAGTAAACTTCGTGTAAAACTCAGGAGAAACGTTTCCTTGAAACTGCTCGGCTGTGCGTTCGTTCACCTAAGAGAGTTGAATCTATGCTGATATTCAGCGAGTCAGAAACAGGTTTCTTCTAGGAGCTGCGTTGGGATATTCCCGAGTGAACGGGACCATAGGCTGTACAGAGAAATATCTGCTTTTAAAACCCAAACGGAGCTATCTAACTGAATGGTTGTCAATGTGTGCATTCAACTGACGGAGGTAAACTCATGTGTGGATTCAGCGGTTTGCAAACCCTTTCTGTGTAAAATTCCTAAACCGGCTTTTCCAGCCCAATGCCGTCATACGTAAGACACAGCAGTAAACTTCGTCTAAAACTCAGGAGAAACGTTTCCTTGAAACTGCTCTGCTGTGCGTTCGTTCACCTGAGAGAGTTGAATCTATGTTGAGATTCAGCGAGTCAGAAACACGTTTCTCTAGGAGCTGCGCTGGGATATTCCCGAGTGAATGGAACCATAGACTGTACAGAGAAATATCTACTTCTAAAACCAAAACGGAGCTATCTAACTGAATGGTTGTCAATGTGTGCATTCAACTGACGGAGGTAAACTCATGTGTGGATTCAGCGGTTTGCAAACCCTTTCTGTGCAAAATTCCTAAACCGGAATTTCCAGCCCAATGTCGTCATACGTAAGACACAGCAGTAAACTTCGTCTGAAACTCAGGAGAAACGTTTACTTGAAACTGCTCGGCTGTGCGTTCGTTCACCTGAGAGAGCTGAATCTATGTTGAGATTCAGCGAGTCAGAAACACGTTTCTCTAAGAGCTGCGATGGGATATTCCCGAGTGAATGGGACCATAGGCTGTACAGAGAAATATCTGCTTCTAAAACCAAAACGGAGCTATCTAACTGAATGGTTGTCAAAGTGTGCATTCAACTGACGGAGTTGCGCTCACGTGTGGATTCTGCGGTTTGCAAAGACTTTCTGTGCAGAATCCCAAAACTGGCATTTCCAGCCCAATGCCGTCATACTTACGAAACAGCAGTAAAATTCGTCTAAAACTCAGAAGAAACGTTTCCTTGAAACTGCTCGGCTGTGCGTTCGTTCACCTAAGAGAGTTGAAACTATGTTGAGATTCAGCGAGTCAGAAACACGTTTCTCTAGGAGCTGCGCTGGGATATTCCCGAGTGAATGGAACCATAGACTATACAGAGAAATATCTACTTCTAAAACCAAAACGGAGCTATCTAACTGAATGGTTGTCAATGTGTGCATTCAACTGACGGAGGTAAACTCACGTGTGGATTCAGCGGTTTGCAAACCCTTTCTGTGCAAAATTCCTAAACCGGCATTTCCAGCCCAATGCCGTCATACGTACGACACAGCAGTAAACTTCGTCTAAAACTCAGGAGAAACGTATCCTTGAAACTGCTCGGCTGTGCGTTCGTTCACCTAAGAGAGTTGAATCTATGTTGAGATTCTGCGAGTCAGAAACAGCTTTCTTCTAGGAGCTGCGTTGTGATATTCCCGAGTGAATGGGACCATAGGCTGTACAGAGAAATATCTGCTTCTAAAACCAGAACGGAGCTATCTAACTGAATGGTTGTCAATGTGTGCATTCAACTGACGGAGTTACACTCACGTGTGGATTCAGCGGTTTGCAAACCCTTTCTGTGCAAAATCCCAAAACCGGCATTTCAAGCCCAATGACGTCAGACGTACGAAACAGCAGTAAACTTCGTCTAAAACTCAGGAGAAACGTTTCCTTGAAACTGCTCGGCTGTGCGTTCGTTGACCTAACAGAGTTGAATCTATGTTGAGATTCAGCAAGACAGAAACACGTTTCTTCTAGGAGCTGCGTTGGGATATTACCGAGTGAATGGGACCATAGTCTGTACAGAGAAATATCTGCTTCTAAAACCAAAACGGAGCTATCTAACTGAATGGTTGTCAATGTGTGCATTCAATTGACGGAGTTAAACTCACGTATGGATTCAGCGGTTTGCAAACCCTTTCTGTGCAGAATCCGAAAACCGGTATTTCCAGCCCAATGCCGTCATACGTACGAAACAGCAGTAAATTTTGTCTAAAACTCAGTAGAAACGTTTCCTTGAAACTTCTCTGCTGTGCGTTCGTTCACCTGAGAGAGTTGAATCTATGTTGAGATTCAACGAGTCAGAAACACGTTTCTTCTACGAGCTGTGTTGAGACATTCCCGATTGAATTGGACCAAAGGCTGTACAGAGAAATATCTGCTTCTAAAACCAAAATGGAGCTATCTAACTGAATGGTTGTCAATGTGTGCATTCAACTGACGGAGTGGATTCAGCGGTTTGCAAACACTTGCTGTGCAGAATCCCAAAACCGGCATTTCCAGCCCAATGCCGGCATACGTACGAAACAGCAGTAAACTTCGTCTAAAACTCAGGAGAAACGTTTCCTTGAAACTGCTCTGCTGTGCGTTCATTCACCTGAGAGAGTTGAATCCATGTTGAGAATCAGCGAGTCAGAAACACGTTTCTCTAGGAGTTGCGTTGGGATATTCCCGAGTGAATGGGACCATAGGCTGTACAGAGAAATATCTGCTTCTAAAACCAAAACGGAGGTATCTAACTGAATGGTTGTCAATGTGTGCATTCAACTGACGGAGTTAAACTCACGTGTTTATTCTGCGGTTTGCAAACCCTTTCTGTGCGGAATCCCAAAACCGGCATTTCCAGCCCAATGCCGTCAAACATACGAAACAGCAGTAAACTTCGTCTAAAACTCAGGAGAAACGTTTCCTTGAAAGTGCTCGGCTGTGCGTTCGTTCACCTAAGACAGTTGAATCTATGTTGAGATTCAGCAAGACAGAAACACGTTTCTTCTAGGAGCTGCGTTGGGATATTCCCGAGTGAATGGGACCATAGTCTGTACAGAGAAATATCTGCTTCTAAAACCAAAATGGAGCTATCTAACTGAATGGTTGTCAATGTGTGCATTCAACTGACGGAGTGGATTCAGCGGTTTGCAAACACTTTCTGTACAGAATCCCAAAACCGGCATTTCTAGCCCAATGCCGGCATACGTGCGAAACAGCAGTAAACTTCGTGTAAAACTCAGGAGAAACGTTTCCTTGAAACTGCTCGGCTGTGCGTTCGTTCACCTAAGAGAGTTGAATCTATGCTGATATTCAGCGAGTCAGAAACAGGTTTCTTCTAGGAGCTGCGTTGGGATATTCCCGAGTGAACGGGACCATAGGCTGTACAGAGAAATATCTGCTTTTAAAACCCAAACGGAGCTATCTAACTGAATGGTTGTCAATGTGTGCATTCAACTGACGGAGGTAAACTCATGTGTGGATTCAGCGGTTTGCAAACCCTTTCTGTGTAAAATTCCTAAACCGGCTTTTCCAGCCCAATGCCGTCATACGTAAGACACAGCAGTAAACTTCGTCTAAAACTCAGGAGAAACGTTTCCTTGAAACTGCTCTGCTGTGCGTTCGTTCACCTGAGAGAGTTGAATATATGTTGAGATTCAGCGAGTCAGAAACACGTTTCTCTAGGAGCTGCGCTGGGATATTCCCGAGTGAATGGAACCATAGACTGTACAGAGAAATATCTACTTCTAAAACCAAAACGGAGCTATCTAACTGAATGGTTGTCAATGTGTGCATTCAACTGACGGAGGTAAACTCATGTGTGGATTCAGCGGTTTGCAAACCCTTTCTGTGCAAAATTCCTAAACCGGAATTTCCAGCCCAATGTCGTCATACGTAAGACACAGCAGTAAACTTCGTCTGAAACTCAGGAGAAACGTTTACTTGAAACTGCTCGGCTGTGCGTTCGTTCACCTGAGAGAGCTGAATCTATGTTGAGATTCAGCGAGTCAGAAACACGTTTCTCTAAGAGCTGCGATGGGATATTCCCGAGTGAATGGGACCATAGGCTGTACAGAGAAATATCTGCTTCTAAAACCAAAACGGAGCTATCTAACTGAATGGTTGTCAATGTGTGCATTCAACTGACGGAGTTAAACTCACCTGTGGATTCAGCGGTTTGCAAACACTTTCTGTGCAGAATCCCAAAACCGGTATTTCCAGCCCAATGCTGTCATACGAACGAAACAGCAGTAAACTTCGTCTAAAACTCAGGAGAAACGTTTCCTTGAAACTGCTCGGCTGTGCGTTCGTTCACCTAAGAGAGTTGAATCTATGTTGAGATTCTGCGAGTCAGAAACAGGTTTCTTCTAGGAGCTGCGTTGGGAAATTCACGAGTTAATGGGACCATAGGCTGTACAGAGAAATATCAGCATCTAAAACCAAAAACGAGCTATCTAACTGAATGGTTGTCAATGTGTGCGTTCAACTGGCGGAGTTAAACTCACGTGTGGATTCAGCGGTTTGCAAACCCATTCTGTGCAGAATCCCAACACCGGCATTTCCAGCCCAATGCCGGCATACGTACGAAACCGCAGTAAACTTCGTCTAAAACTCAGGAGAAACGTTTCCTTGAAACTGCTGTGCTGTGCGTTCATTCACCTGAGAGAGTTGAATCTATGTTGAGATTCAGCGAGTCAGAAACACATTTCTTCTAGGACCTGCGTTGGGATATTCCCGAGTGAATGGGACCATAGGTTGTACAGAGAAATATCTGCTTCTGAAACCAAAACGGAGCAATCTAACTGAATGGTTGTCAATGTGTGCATTCAACTGAAGGAGTTGAACTCACGTGTGGATTCAGCGGTTTGCAAACCCTTTCTGTGCAGAATCCCAAAACCGGCATTTCCAGCCCAATGCCGTCATACGTACGAAACAGCAGTAAAATTCGTTTAAAACTCACGAGAAACGTTTCCTTGAAACTGCTCTGCTGTGCGTTCATTCACCTGAGAGAGTTGAATCTATGATGAGATTCAGCGAGTCAGAAACACATTTCTTCTCGGAGCTGCGTTGGGATATTCCCGAGTGAATGGGACCTAAGGCTGTACAGAGAAATATCTGCTTCTAAAACCAAAACGGAGCTATTTAACTGAATGGTTGTCAATGTGTGCATTCAACTGAAGGAGTTGAACTCACGTGTGGATTCAGCGGTTTGCAAACCCTTTCTGTGCAGAATCCCAAAACCGGCATTTCCAGCCAAATGCCGGCATACGTACGAAACAGCATTAAACTTCGTCTAAAACTCAGGAGAAGCGTTTCCTTGAAACTGCTCGGCTGTGCGTTCGTTCACCTAAGAGAGTTGAATCTATGTTTATATTCAGCGAGTCAGAAACAGATTTCTTCTAGGAGCTGCGTTGGGATATTCCCGAGTGAATGGGACCATAGGCTGTACAGATAAATATCTGCTTTTAAAAACAAAACGGAGCTATCTAACTGAATGGTTGTCAATGTGTGCATTCAACTGACGGAGTTAAACTCACGTGTGGATTCAGCGGTTTGTAAACCCTTTCTGTGCAGAATCCCAAAACCGGCATTTCCAGCCCAATGCCGTCATACGTACGAAACAGCAGTAAACTTCGTCTAAAACTCAGGAGGAAGGTTTCCTTGAAACTGCTCGGCTGTGCGTTCGTTCACCTAAGAGAGTTGAATCTATGTTGAGATTCAGCGATGCAGAAACACGTTTCTTCTAGGAGCTGCGTTGGGATATTCCCGAGTGAATGGGACCATAGGCTGTTCAGAGAAATATCTGCTTCTAAAACCAAAACGGAGCCATCTAACTGACTGATTGTGAATGTGTGCATTCAACTGGCGGAGTTAAACTCACGGGTGGATTCAGCGGTTTGCAAACCCTTTCTGTGCAGAATGCCAAAACCGGCATTTCCAGCCCAATGCCGGCATACGTACGAAACAGCAGTAAACTTCGTCTAAAACTCAGGAGAAACGTTTCCTTGAAACTGCTCTGCTGTGCTTCATTCACCTGAGAGAGCTGAATCTATGATGAGATTCAGCGAGTCAGAAACACATTTCTTCTAGGAGCTGCGTTGGGATATTGCCGAGTGAATGGGACCTAAGGCTGTACAGAGAAATATCTGCTTCTAAAACCAAAACGGAGCTATCTAACTGAATGGTTGTCAATGTGTGCATTCGACTGATGCAGGTAAACTCACGTGTAGATACAGCGGTTTGCAAACCCTTTCTGTGCAGAATCCCAAAACCGGCATTTCCAGCCCAGTGCCATCATACATACGAAACAGCAGTAAACTTCGTCTAAAACTCAGGAGAAACGTTTCCTTGAAACCCCTCGGCTGTGCCTTCGGTCACCTAAGAGTGTTGAATCTATGTTGAGATTCAGCGAGTCAGAAACACGTTTCTTCTAGGAGCTGCATTGGGATATTCCCGAGTGAATGGGACCATAGGCTGTGCAGAGAAATATCTGCTTCTAAAACCAAAACGGAGCTATCTAACTGAATGGCTGTCAATGTGTGCATTCAACTGACGGAGTTAAACTCACGTGTGCATTCTGCCGTTTTCAAACCCTTTCTGTGCAGAATCCCAAAACCGACATTTCCAGCCCAATGCCGGCATACGTACGAAACAGCAGTAAACTTCGTCTAAAACTCAGGAGAAACGTTTCCTTGAAACTGCTCTGCTCTTCGTTCGTTCACCTAAGAGAGTTGAATCTATGTTGAGATTCAGCGAGTCAGAAACACGTTTCTTCTAGGAGCTGCGTTGGGATATTCCCGAGTAAATGGGACCTAAGGCTGTACAGAGAAATATCTGCTTCTAAAACCAAAACGGACCTATTTAACTGAATGGTTGTCAATGTGTGCATTCAAGTGACGGAGTTAAACTCACGTGTGGATTCAGCGGTTTGCAAACCCTTTCTGTGCAAAATCCCAAAACCGGCATTTCCAGCCCAATGCCGTCATACGTACGAAATAGCTGTAAACTTCGTCTAAAGCTCAGTAGAAACGTTTCCTTGAAACTGCTCGGCTGTGCGTTCGGTCACTTAAGAGAGTGGAATCTATGTTGAGATTCAGCGAGTCAGAAACACGTTTGTCTAGGAGCTGCGTTGTGATATTCCCGAGTGAATGGGACCATAGGCTGTACAGAGAAATATCTGCTTCTAAAACCAAAATGGAGCTATCTAACTGAATGGTTGTCAATGTGTGCATTCAACTGAGGGAGTTAAAGTCACGTGTGGATACAGCGGTTTGCAAACCCTTTCTGTGCAGAATCCCAAAAGCGACATTTCCAGCCCTATGCCGGCATACGTACGAAATAGCAGTAAACGACGTCTAAAACTCAGGAGAATCGTTTCCTTGAAACTGCACTGCTGTGCGTTCATTCACCTAAGAGAGTTGAATCTATGTTGAGATTCAACGAGTCAGAAACACGTTTCTTCTAGGAGCTGTGTTGGGATATTCCCGAGTGAATGGGACCATAGGCTGTACAGAGAAATATCTGCTTCTGAAACCAAAACGGAGCTCTCTAACTGAATGTTTGTCAATGTCTGCATTCAACTGATGGAGTTAAACTCACGTGTGGAATCAGCGGCTGGCAAACGCGTTCTGTGCAGAATCCCAAAACCGGCATTTCCAGCCCAATGTCGGCATACGTACGAAACAGCAGTAAACTTCGTCTAAAACTCAGGAGAAACGTTTCCTTGAAACTGCTCTGCTGTGCGTTCATTCCCCTGAGAGAGTTGAATCCATGTTGAGATTCAGCGGGTCAGAAACACGTTTCTCTAGGAGCTGCGTTGGGATTTTCGCGAGTGAATGGGACCATAGGCTGTACAGAGAAATATCTGCTTCTAAAACCAAAACGGAGCTATCTAACCGAATGGTTGTCAATGTGGGCATTCAACTGATGGAGTTAAACTCACGTGTGGATTCAGCGGTTTGCAAACCCTTTCTGTGCAGAATCCCAAAACCGGCATTTCCAGCCCAGTGCCATCATACATACGAAACAGCAATAAACTTCGTCTAAAACTCAGGAGAAACGTTTCCTTGAAACGCCTCGGCTGTGCGTTCGGTCACTTAAGAGAGTGGAATCTATGTTGAGATTCAGCGGGTCAGAAACACGTTTCTTCTAGGAGATGCGTTGGGATATTCCCGAGTGAATGTGACCATAGGGTTTATAGAGAAATATCTGCTTCTAAAACCAAAACGGAGGTATCTAACTGAATGGTTGTCAATGGGTGCATTCAACTGAGGGAGTTAAACTGACGTGTGGATTCAGCGGTTTGCAAACCCTTTCTGTGCAGAATCCCAAAACCGGCATTTCCAGCCCAATGCCGGCATACGTACGAAACAGCAGTAAACGTCGTCTAAAACTCAGGAGAATCGTTTCCTTGAAACTGCTCTGTTGTGCGTTCATTCACCTAAGAGAGCTGAATCTATGTTGAGATTCAACGAGTCAGAAACACGTTTCTTCTAGGAGCTGCGTTGGGATATTCCCGAGTGAATGGGACCATAGGCTGTACAGAGAAATATCTGCTTGTAAAACGAAAACGGAGCTATCTAACTGAATGGTTGTCAATGTGTGCATTCAAATGACGAGGTTAAACTCACGTGTGGATTCAGCGGTTTTCAAACCCTTTCTGTGCAGAATCCCAAAACCGACATTTCCAGCCCAATGCCGTCATACGTACGAAACAGCAGTTAACTTCGTCAAAAACTCAGGAGAAACGTTTCCTTGAAACTGCTCGGCTGTGCGTTCGTTTACCTAAGAGAGTTGAATCTATGTGGAGATTCAGCGAGTCAGAAACACGTTTCTTCTAGGAGCTGCGTTGGGATATTCCCGAGTGAATGGGACCATAGGCTGTACAGAGAATTATCAGCTTCTAAAACCAAAAAGGAGCTATCTAACTGACTGGTTGTCAATGTGTGCGTTCAACTGGCGGAGTTAAACTCACGTGTGGATTCAGCGGTTTCCAAACCCTTTCTGTGCAGAATCCCAACACCGGCATTTCCAGCCCAATGCCGGCATACGTACGAAACAGCAGTAACTTCGTCTAAAACTCAGGAGAAACGTTTCCTTGAAATTGCTCTGCTGTGCATTCATTCACCTGAGAGACTTGAATCCATGTTGAGATTCAGCGAGTCAGAAACACGTTTCTCTAGGAGCTGCGTTGGGATATTCCCGAGTGAATGGGACCATAGGCTGTACAGAGAAATATCTACTTCTAAAACCAAAACGGAGCTATCTAACTAAATGGTTGTCAATGTGTGCATTCAACTGATGGAGTTAAACTCACGTGTGGATTCAGCGGTTTGCAAACCTTTCTGTGCAAAATCCCAAAACCGGCATTTCCAGCCCAATGCCGTCATACGTACGAAACATCTGTAAACTTCGTCTAAAACTCAGGAGAAACGTTTCCTTGAAACTGCTCGGCTGTGCGTTCGGTCACTTAAGAGAGTGGAATCTATGTTGAGATTCAGCGAGTCAGAAACACGTTTCTCTAGGAGCTGCGTTGTGATATTCCCGAGTGAATGGGACCATAGGCTGTACAGAGAAATATCTGCTTCTAAAACCAAAACGGAGCTATCTAACTGAATGGTTGTCAATGTGTGCATTCAAATGACGGAGTTAAACTCACGTGTTTATTCAGCGGTTTGCAAACACTTTCTGTGCAGAATCCCAAAACCGGCATTTCCAGCCCAATGCCATCATACGTACGAAACAGCAGTAAACTTCGGCTAAAACTCAGGAGAAACGTTTCCTTGAAACTGCTCGGCTGTGCGTTCGTTCACCTAAGAGAGTTGAATCTATGTTTATATTCAGCGAGTCAGAAACAGATTTCTTCTAGGAGCTGCGTTGGGATATTCCCGAGTGAATGGGACCATAGGCTGTACAGATAAATATCTGCTTTTAAAACCAAAACGGATCTATCTAACTGAATGGTTGTCAATGTGTGCATTCAACTGACGGAGTTAAACTCACGTGTGGATTCAGCGGTTTGTAAACCCTTTCTGTGCAGAATCCCAAAACCGGCATTTCCAGCCCAATGCCGTCATACGTACGAAACAGCAGTAAACTTCGTCTAAAAATCAGGAGGAAGGTTTCCTTGAAACTGCTCGGCTGTGCGTTCGTTCACCTAAGAGAGTTGAATCTATGTTGAGATTCAGCGATGCAGAAACACGTTTCTTCTAGGAGCTGCGTTGGGATATTCCCGAGTGAATGGGACCATAGGCTGTTCAGAGAAATATCTGCTTCTAAAACCAAAACGGAGCCATCTAACTGACTGATTGTCAATGTGTGCATTCAACTGGCGGAGTTAAACTCACGGGTGTATTCAGCGGTTTGCAAACCCTTTCTGTGCAGAATGCCAAAACCGGCATTTCCAGCCCAATGCCGGCATACGTACGAAACAGCAGTAAACTTCGTCTAAAACTCAGGAGAAACGTTTCCTTGAAACTGCTCTGCTGTGCGTTCATTCACCTGAGAGAGTTGAATCCATGATGAGATTCAGCGAGTCAGAAACAAGTTTCTGTAGGAGCTGCATTGTGATATTCCCGAGTGAATGGGACCATACACTGTACAGAGAAATATCTGCTTCTAAAACCAAAACGGAGCTATCTATCTGAATGGTTTTCAATGTGTGCCTTCAACTGACGGAGTTACACTCACGTGTGGATTCAGCTGTTTGCAAAGACTTTCTGGGCAGAATCCCAAAACCGGCATTTCCAGCCCAATGCCGTCATACATACGAAACAGCAGTAAAATTCCTCTAAAACTCAGGAGAAACGTTTACTTGAAACGGCTCGGCTGTGCGTTCGTTCACCTAAGAGTGTTGAATATATGTTAAGATTCAGCGAGTCAGAAACACGTTTCTTCTAGGAGCTGCATTGGGATATTCCCGAGTGAATGGGACCATAGGCTGTGCAGAGAAATATCTGCTTCTAAAACCAAAACGGAGCTATCTAACTGAATGGTGGTCAATGTGTGCATTCAGCTGACAGAGTTAAACTCAAGTGTGGATTCAGCGGTTTGCAAACCCTTTCTGTGCAGAATCCCAAAACCCGCATTTACAGCCCAATGCCGGCATACGTACGAAACAGCAGTAAACTTCGTCTAAAACTCAGGAGAAACGTTTCCTTGAAACTGCTCTGCTGTGCACTCATTCACCTGAGAGAGTTGAATCCATGTTGAGATTCAGCGAGTCAGAAACACGTTTCTCTAGGAGCTGCGTTGGGATACTCCCGAGTGAATGGGACCATAGGCTGTACAGAGAAATATCTGCTTCTAAAACCAAAACGGAGCTATCTAACTGAATGGTTGTCAATGTGTGCATTCAACTGATGCAGGTAAACTCACGTGGAGATTCAGCGGTTTGCAAACCCTTTCTGTGCAGAATCCCAAAACCGGCATTTCCAGCCCAGTGCCATCATACATACGAAACAGCAGTAAACTTCGTCTAAAACTCAGGAGAAACGTTTCCTTGAAACCCCTCGGCTGTGCCTTCGGTCACCTAAGAGTGTTGAATCTATGTTGAGATTCAGCGAGTCAGAAACACGTTTCTTCTAGGAGCTGCATTGGGATATTCCCGAGTGAATGGGACCATAGGCTGTGCAGAGAAATATCTGCTTCTAAAACCAAAACGGAGCTATCTAACTGAATGGCTGTCAATGTGTGCAATCAACTGACGGAGTTAAACTCACGTGTGCATTCTGCCGTTTTCAAACCCTTTCTGTGCAGAATCCCAAAACCGACATTTCCAGCCCAATGCCGGCATACGTACGAAACAGCAGTAAACTTCGTCTAAAACTCAGGAGAAACGTTTCCTTGAAACTGCTCTGCTCTTCGTTCGTTCACCTAAGAGAGTTGAATCTATGTTGAGATTCAGCGAGTCAGAAACACGTTTCTTCTAGGAGCTGCGTTGGGATATTCCCGAGTGAATGGGACCTAAGGCTGTACAGAGAAATATCTGCTTCTAAAACCAAAACGGACCTATTTAACTGAATGGTTGTCAATGTGTGCATTCAAGTGACGGAGTTAAACTCACGTGTGGATTCAGCGGTTTGCAAACCCTTTCTGTGCAAAATCCCAAAACCGGCATTTCCAGCCCAATGCCGTCATACGTACGAAACAGCTGTAAACTTCGTCTAAAGCTCAGTAGAAACGTTTCCTTGAAACTGCTCGGCTGTGCGTTCGGTCACTTAAGAGAGTGGAATCTATGTTGAGATTCAGCGAGTCAGAAACACGTTTGTAGGAGCTGCGTTGTGATATTCCCGAGTGAATGGGACCATAGGCTGTACAGAGAAATATCTGCTTCTAAAACCAAAATGGAGCTATCTAACTGAATGGTTGTCAATGTGTGCATTCAAATGACGGGGTTAAACTCACGTGTGGATTCAGCGGTTTTCAAACCCTTTCTGTGCAGAATCCCAAAACCGGCATTTCCAGCCCAATGCCGTCATACGTACGAAACAGCAGTAAACTTCGTCTAAAACTCAGGAGAAACGTTTCCTTGAAACTGCTCGGCTGTGCGTTCGTTCACCTAAGAGTGTTGAATCTATGTTGAGATTCAGCGAGTCAGAAACACGTTTCTTCTAGGAGCTGCGTTGGGAAATTCACGAGTTAATGGGACCATAGGCTGTACAGAGAAATATCAGCTTCTAAAACCAAAAAGGAGCTATCTAACTGACTGGTTGTCAATGTGTGCGTTCAACTGGCGGAGTTAAACTCACGTGTGGATTCAGCGGTTTGCAAACCCTTTCTGTGCAGAATCCCAACACCGGCATTTCCAGCCCAATGCCGGCATACGTACGAAACAGCAGTAAACTTCGTCTAAAACTCAGGAGAAACGTTTCCTTGAAATTGCTCTGCTGTGCATTCATTCACCTGAGAGACTTGAATCCATGTTGAGATTCAGCGAGTCAGAAACACGTTTCTCTAGGAGCTCCGTTGGGATATTCCCGAGTGAATGGGACCATAGGCTGTACAGAGAAATATCTACTTCTAAAACCAAAACGGAGCTATCTAACTAAATGGTTGTCAATGTGTGCATTCAACTGATGGAGTTAAACTCACGTGTGGATTCAGCGGTTTGCAAACCCTTTCTGTGCAAAATCCCAAAACCGGCATTTCCAGCCCAATGCCGTCATACGTACGAAACATCTGTAAACTTCGTCTAAAACTCAGGAGAAACGTTTCCTTGAAACTGCTCGGCTGTGCGTTCGGTCACTTAAGAGAGTGGAATCTATGTTGAGATTCAGCGAGTCAGAAACACGTTTCTCTAGGAGCTGCGTTGTGATATTCCCGAGTGAATGGGACCATAGGCTGTACAGAGAAATATCTGCTTCTAAAACCAAAACAGAGCTATCTAACTGAATGGTTGTCAATGTGTGCGTTCAACTGACGGAGTTAAAGTCACGTGTGGATACAGCGGTTTGCAAACCCTTTCTGTGCAGAATCCCAATACCGGCATTTCCAGCCCTATGCCGGCATACGTACAAAATAGCAGTAAACGACGTCTAAAACCCAGGAGAATCGTTTCCTTGAAACTGCACTGCTGTGCGTTCATTCACCTAAGAGAGTTGAATCTATGTTCAGATTCAACGAGTCAGAAACACGTTTCTTCTAGGAGCTGCGTTGGGATATTCCCGAGTGAATGGGACCATAGACTGTACGGAGAAATATATGCTTTTAAAACCAAAACGGAGCTATCTAACTGAATGGTTGTCAATGTGAGCATTCAACTGAAGGAGTTAAACTCACGTGTGGATTCAGCGGTTTGCAAACACTTTCTGTGCAGAATCCCAAAACCGGCATTTCCAGCCCAATGCCGTCATACGTACGAAACAGCAGTAAAGTTCGTCTAAAACTCAGGAGAAACGTTTCCCTGAAACTGCTCGGATGGCCGTTCGTTCATCTAAGAGAGTTGAATCTATGCTGATATTCAGCGAGTCAGAAACAGGTTTCTTCTAGGAGCTGCGTTGGGATATTCCCGAGTGAATGGGACCATAGGCTGTACGGAGAAATATCTGCTTTTAAAACCAAAACGGAGAAATCTAACTGAATGGTGGTCAATGTGTGCATTCAACTGAAGGAGTTAAACTCACGTGTGGATTCAGCGGGTTGCAAACCGTTTCTGTGCAGAATCCCAAAACCGGCATTTCCAGCCCAATGCCGTCATACGTACGAAACAGCAGTAAACTTCGTCTAAAACTCAGGAGAAACGTTTCCTTGAAACTGCACTGTTGTGTGTTCATTCACCTAAGAGAGTTGAATCTATGTTGAAATTGACCGAGCCAGAAACACGTTTCTTCTAGGAGCTGCGTTGGGATATTCAAGAGTGAATGGGACCATAGGCTGTACAGAGAATTATCTGCTTCTAAAACCAAAACGGAGCCATGCAACTGACTGATTGTCAATGTGTGCATTCAACTGACGGAGTTACACTCACGAGTGGAATCAGCGGTTTGCAAAGACTTACTGTGCAGAATCCCAAAACCGGCATTTCTAGCCCAACGCCGTCATACATACGAAACAGCAGTAAAATTCGTCTAAAACTCAGGAGAAACGTTTCCTTGAAACTGCTCGGCTGTGCGTTCGATCACCAAAGACAGTTGAATCTATTTAGAGATTCAGCGAGTCAGAAAAACGTTTCTTCTAGGAGCTGCATTGGGATATTCCCGAGTGAATGGGACCATAGGCCGTACAGAGAAATATCTGCTTCTAAAACCAAAACGGAGGTATCTAACTGAATGGTTGTCAATGTGTGCATTCAACTGACGGAGTTAAACTCACGTGTGGATTCAGCGGTTTCCAAACCCTTTCTGTGCAGAATCCCAAAACCGGCATTTCCAGCCCAATGCCGTCATACGTACGAAAGAGCAGTAAACTTCGTCTATAACTCAGGAGAAACGTTTCCTTGAAACTGCTCTGCTGTGCGTTCGTTCACCTGAGAGAGTTGAATCTATGTTGAGATTCAACGAGTCAGAAACACGTTTCTTCTAGGAGCTGTGTTGAGACATTCCCGATTGAATTGGACCAAAGGCTGTACAGAGAAATATCTGCTTCTAAAACCAAAATGGAGCTATCTAACTGAATGGATGTCAATGTGTGCATTCAACTGACGGAGTGGATTCAGCGGTTTGCAAACACTTTCTGTGCAGAATCCCAAAACCGGCATTTCCAGGACAATGCCGGCATACGTACGAAACAGCAGTAAACTTCGTCTAAAACTCAGGAGAAACGTTTCCTTGAAACTGCTCGGCTGTGCCTTCGTTCACCTAAGACAGTTGAATCTATGTTGAGATTCAGCGATGCAGAAACACGTTTCTTCTAGGAGCTGCGTTGGGATATTCCCGAGTGAATGGGACCATAGGCTGTACGGAGAAATATATGCTTTTAAAACCAAAACGGAGCTATCTAACTGAATGGTTGTCAATGTGTGCATTCAACTGAAGGAGTTAAACTCACGTGTGGATTCAGCGGTTTGCAAACCCTTTGTGTGCAGAATCCCAAAACCGGCATTTCCGGCCCAATGCCGGCATACGTACGAAACAGCAGTAAAGTTCGTCTAAAACTCAGGAGAAACGTTTCCTTGAAACTGCTCGGCTGTGCGTTCGTTCACCTAAGACAGTTGAATCTATGTTGAGATTCAGCGATGCAGAAACACGTTTCTTCTAGGAGCTGCGTTGGGATATTCCCGAATGAATGGGACCATAGGCTGTACAGAGAAATATCTGCTTCTAAAACCAAAACGGAGCCTTGCAACTGACTGATTGTCAATGTGTGCATTCAACTGACGGAGTTAAACTCACGTGTGGATTCAGCGGTTTGCAAGCACTTTCTGTGCAGAATCCCAAAACCGGCATTTCCAGCCCTATGCCGGCATACGTACGAAACAGCAGTAAACTTCGTCTAAAACTCAGGAGAAACGTGTCCTTGAAACTGCTCTACTGTGCATTCATTCACCTGAGAGAGTTGAATCCATGTTGAGAATCAGCGAGTCAGAAACACGTTTCTCTAGGAGTTGCGTTGGGATATTCCCGAGTGAATGGGACCATAGGCTGTACAGAGAAATATCTGCTTCTAAAACCAAAACGGAGGTATCTAACTGAATGGTTGTCAATGTGTGCATTCAACTGACGGAGTTAAACTCACGTGTTTATTCTGCGGTTTGCAAACCCTTTCTGTGCAGAATCCCAAAACCGGCATTTCCAGCCCTATGCCGGCATACGTACGAAACAGCAGTAAACTCGTCTAAAACTCAGGAGAAACGTTTCCTTGAAACTGCTCGGCTGTGCGTTCGTTCATCTAAGAGAGTTGAATCTATGCTGATATTCAGCGAGTCAGAAACAGGTTTCTTCTAGGAGCTGCGTTGGGATATTCCCGAGTGAATGGGACCATAGGCTGTACGGAGAAATATCTGCTTTTAAAACCAAAACGGAGAAATCTAACTGAATGGTGGTCAATGTGTGCATTCAACTGAAGGAGTTAAACTCACGTGTGGATTCAGCGGGTTGCAAACCCTTTCTGTGCAGAATCCCAAAACCGGCATTTCCAGCCCAATGTCGGCATACGTACGAAACAGCAGTAAACTTCGTCTAAAACTCAGGAGAAACGTTTCCTTGAAACTGCTCTGCTGTGCGTTCATTCCCCTGAGAGAGTTGAATCCATGTTGAGATTCAGCGGGTCAGAAACACGTTTCTCTAGGAGCTGCGTTGGGATTTTCGCGAGTGAATGGGACCATAGGCTGTACAGAGAAATATCTGCTTCTAAAACCAAAACGGAGCTATCTAACCGAATGGTTGTCAATGTGGGCATTCAACTGATGGAGTTAAACTCACGTGTGGATTCAGCGGTTTGCAAACCCTTTCTGTGCAGAATCCCAAAACCGGCATTTCCAGCCCAGTGCCATCATACATACGAAACAGCAATAAACTTCGTCTAAAACTCAGGAGAAACGTTTCCTTGAAACGCCTCGGCTGTGCGTTCGGTCACTTAAGAGAGTGGAATCTATGTTGAGATTCAGCGGGTCAGAAACACGTTTCTTCTAGGAGATGCGTTGGGATATTCCCGAGTGAATGTGACCATAGGGTTTATAGAGAAATATCTGCTTCTAAAACCAAAACGGAGGTATCTAACTGAATGGTTGTCAATGGGTGCATTCAACTGAGGGAGTTAAACTGACGTGTGGATTCAGCGGTTTGCAAACCCTTTCTGTGCAGAATCCCAAAACCGGCATTTCCAGCCCAATGCCGGCATACGTACGAAACAGCAGTAAACGTCGTCTAAAACTCAGGAGAATCGTTTCCTTGAAACTGCTCTGTTGTGCGTTCATTCACCTAAGAGAGCTGAATCTATGTTGAGATTCAACGAGTCAGAAACACGTTTCTTCTAGGAGCTGCGTTGGGATATTCCCGAGTGAATGGGACCATAGGCTGTACAGAGAAATATCTGCTTGTAAAACGAAAACGGAGCTATCTAACTGAATGGTTGTCAATGTGTGCATTCAAATGACGAGGTTAAACTCACGTGTGGATTCAGCGGTTTTCAAACCCTTTCTGTGCAGAATCCCAAAACCGACATTTCCAGCCCAATGCCGTCATACGTACGAAACAGCAGTAAACTTCGTGTAAAACTCAGGAGAAACGTTTCCTTGAAACTGCACTGTTGTGTCTTCATTCACCTATGAGAGTTGAATCTATGTTGAGATTCAGCGATTCAGAAACACGTTTCTTCTACGAGCTGCATTGGGATATTCCCGAGTGAATGGGACCATAGGCCGTACAGAGAAATATCTGCTTCTAAAACCAAAACGGAGCTATAGAACTGAATGGTTGTCAATGTGTGCATTCAGCTGACTGAGTTAAACTCACGTGTGGATTCAGCGGTTTGCAAACCCTTTCTGTGCAAAATCCCAAAACAGGCATTTCCAGCCCAATGCCGGCATACGTACGAAACAGCAGTAAACTTCGTCTAAAACTCAGGAGAAACGTTTCCTTGAAACTGCTCGGCTGTGCGTTCGTTGACCTAAGAGAGTTGAATCTATGTTGAGATTCAGCGAGTCAGAAACACGTTTCTTCAAGGAGTCGCGTTGGGATATTCCCGAGTGAATGGGACCATAGGCTGTACAGAGAAATATCTGCTTCTAAAACCAAACCGGAGCTATCTAACTGAATGGTTGTCAATGTGTGCATTCAACTTACGGAGTTAATTTCACGTGTGGATTCAGCGGTTTGCAAACCCTTTCTGTGCAGAATCCCAAAACCGGCATTTCCAGCCCAATGCCGTCATACGTACGAAACAGCAGTAAACTTCGTCTAAATCTCAGGAGAAACGTTTCCTTGAAACTGCTCTGCTGTGCGTTCGTTCACCTGAGAGAGTTGAATCTATGTTGAGATTCAGCGAGTCAGAAACACGTTTCTCTAGGAGCTGCGTTGGGATATTCCCGAGTGAAAGGGACCATAGGCTGTACAGAGAAATATCTGCTTCTAAGACCAAAACGGAGCTATCTAACTGAATGGTTGTCAATGGGTGCATTCAACTGACGGAGTTAAACTCACGTGTGGATTCAGCGGTTTGCAAACCCTTACTGTGCAGAATCCCAAAACCGGCATTTCCACTCCAATGCCGGCATACGTACAAAACAGCAGTAAACTTCGTCTAAAACTCAGGAGAAACGTTTCCTTGAAACTGCTCTGCTGTGCGTTCATTCACCTAAGAGAGTTGAATCTATGTTGAGATTCAACGAATCAGAATCACGTTTCTTCTAGGAGCTGTGTTGAGACATTCCCGATTGAATTGGACCAAAGGCTGTACAGAGAAATATCTGCTTCTAAAACCAAAATGGAGCTATCTAACTGAATAGTTGTCAATGTGTGCATTCAACTGACGGAGTTAAACTCACGTGTGGATTCAGCGGTTTGCAAACACTTTCTGTGCAGAATCCCAAAACTGGCAATACCAGCCCAATGCCGGCATACATACTAAACAGCAGTAAACTTCGTCTAAATCTCAGGAGAAACGTTTCCTTGAAACTGCTCGGCTGTGCGTTCGTTCACCTAAGAGAGTTGAATCCATGCTGATATTCAGCGAGTCAGAAATAGGTTTCTTCTAGGAGCTGCGTTGGGATATTCCGGTGTGAATGGGACCATAGTCTGTACAGAGAAATATCTGCTTCTAAAACCAAAACGGAGCCATCCAACTGACTGATTCTCAATGTGTGCATTCAAATTACAGAGTTAAACTCACGTGTGGATTCAGCGGTTTGCAAACCCTTTCTGTGCAGAATCCCAAAACCGGCATTTCCAGCCCAATGCCGTCATACGTACGAAACAGCAGTAAAGTTCGTCTAAAACTCAGGAGAAACGTTTCCTTGAAACTGCTCGGCTGTGCGTTCGTTCACCTAAGACAGTTGAATCTATGTTGAGATTCAGCGATGCAGAAACACGTTTCTTCTAGGAGCTGCGTTGGGATATTCCCGAGTGAAAGGGACCATAGGCTGTACAGAGAAATATCTGCTTCTAAAACCAAAACGGAGCCATGCAACTGACTGATTGTCAATGTGTGCATTCAACTGACGGAGTTAAACTCACGTGTGGATTCAGCGGTTTGCAAACACTTTCTGTGCAGAATCCCAAAACGGGCATTTCCAGCCCAATGCCGGCATACGTACGAAACAGCAGTAAACTTCGTCTAAAACTCAGGGGAAACGTTTCCTTGAAACTGCTCGGCTGTGCCTTCGTTCACCTAAGACAGTGGAATCTATGTTGAGATTCAGCGATGCAGAAACAAGTTTCTTCTAGGAGCTGCGTTGGGATATTCCCGAGTGAATGGGACCATAGGCCGTACAGATAAATATCTGCTTCTAAAACCAAAACAGAGGTATCTAACTGAATGGTTGTCAATGTGTGCATTCAACTGACGGAGTTAAACTCACGTGTGGATTCAGCGGTTTCCAAACCCTTTCTGTGCAGAATCCCAAAACCGGCATTTCCAGCCCAATGCCGTCATATGTACGAAAGAGCAGTAAACTTCGTCTAAAACTCAGGAGAAACGTTTCCTTGAAACTGCACTGTTGTGAGTTCATTCACCTAAGAGAGTTGAATCTATGTTGAGATTGACCGAGTCAGAAACACGTTTCTTCTAGGAGCTGCGTTGGGATATTCACGAGTGAATGGGACCATAGGCTGTACAGAGAAATATCTGCTTGTAAAACCAAAACGGAGCCATGCAACTGACTGATTGTCAATGTGTGCATTCAACTGACGGAGTTACACTCACGAGTGGATTCAGCGGTTTGCAAAGACTTTCTGTGCAGAATCCCAAAACCGGCATTTCTAGCCCAACGCCGTCATACATACGAAACAGCAGTAAAATTCGTCTAAAACTCAGGAGAAACGTTTCCTTGAAACTGCTCGGCTGTGCGTTCGATCACCTAAGACAGTTGAATCTATGTAGAGATTCAGCGAGTCAGAAAAACGTTTCTTCTAGGAGCTGCATTGGGATATTCCCGAGTGAATGGGACCATAGGCCGTACAGATAAATATCTGCTTCTAAAACCAAAACGCAGCTATCTAACTGAATGGTTGTCAATGCGTGCATTCAACTGACGGAGTTAATTTCACGTGTGGATTCAGCGGTTTGCAAACCCTTTCTGTGCAGAATCACAAAACCGGCATTTCCAGCCCAATGCCGTCATACGTACGAAAGAGCAGTAAACTTCGTCTAAAACTCAGGAGAAACGTTTCCTTGAAACTGCTCTGCTGTGCGTTCGTTCACCTGAGAGAGTTGAATCTATGTTGAGATTCAACGAGTCAGAAACACGTTTCTTCTAGGAGCTGTGTTGAGACATTCCCGATTGAATTGGACCAAAGGCTGTACAGAGAAATATCTGCTTCTAAAACCAAAATGGAGCTATCTAACTGAATGGTTGTCAATGTGGGCATTCAACTGACGGAGTGGATTCAGCGGTTTGCAAACACTTTCTGTGCAGAATCCCAAAACCGGCATTTCCAGCCCTATGCCGGCATACGTACGAAACAGCAGTAAACTTCGTCTAAAACTCAGGAGAAACGTTTCCTTGAAACTGCTCGGCTGTGCGCTCGTTCACCTAAGACAGTTGAATCTATGGTGAGATTCAGCAATGCAGAAACACGTTTCTTCTAGGAGCTGCGTTGGGATATTCCCGAGTGAATGGGACCATAGACTGTACGGAGAAATATATGCTTTTAAAACCAAAACGGAGCTATCTAACTGAATGGTTGTCAATGTGAGCATTCAACTGAAGGAGTTAAACTCACGTGTGGATTCAGCGGTTTGCAAACACTTTCTGTGCAGAATCCCAAAACCGGCATTTCCAGCTCAATGCCGTCATACGTACGAAACAGCAGTAAAGTTCGTCTAAAATTCAGGAGAAACGTTTCCTTGAAACTGCTCGGCTGTGCATTCGTTCACCTAAGACAGTTGAATCTATGTTGAGATTCAGCGATGCAGAAACACGTTTCATCTAGGAGCTGCGTTGGGATATTCCCGAGTGAAAGGGACCATAGGCTGTACAGAGAAATATCTGCTTCTAAAACCAAAACGTAGCCATGCAACTGACTGATTGTCAATGTGTGCATTCAACTGACGGAGTTAAACTCACGTGTGGATTCAGCGGTTTGCAAACACTTTCTGTGCAGAATCCCAAAACGGGCATTTCCAGCCCAATGCCGGCATACGTACGAAACAGCAGTAAACTTCGTCTAAAACTCAGGGGAAACGTTTCCTTGAAACTGCTCGGCTGTGCGTTCGTTCACCTAAGACAGTTGAATCTATGTTGAGATTCAGCGATGCAGAAACACGTTTCTTCTAGGAGCTGCGTTGGGATATTCCCGAGTGAATGGGACCATAGACTGTACGGAGAAATATATGATTTTAAAACCTAAACCGAGCTATCTAACTGAATGGTTGTCAATGTGAGCATTCAACTGAAGGAGTTAAACTCACGTGTGGATTCAGCGGTTTGCAAACACTTTCTGTGCAGAATCCCAAAACCGGCATTTCCAGCCCAATGCCGTCATACGTACGAAACAGCAGTAAAGTTCGTCTAAAACTCAGGAGAAACGTTTCCTTGAAACTGCTCGGATGGGCGTTTGTTCACCTAAGACAGTTGAATCTATGTTGAGATTCAGCGATGCAGAAACACGTTTCTTCTAGGAGCTGCGTTGGGATATTCCCGAGTGAATGGGACCATAGGCTGTACAGAGAAATATCTGCTTCTAAAACCAAAACGGAGCCATGCAACTGACTGATTGTCAATGTGTGCATTCAACTGACGGAGTTAAACTCACGTGTGGATTCAGCGGTTTGCAAACACTTTCTGTGCAGAATCCCAAAACGGGCATTTCCAGCCCAATGCCGGCATACGTACGAAACAGCAGTAAACTTCGTCTAAAACTCAGGAGAAACGTTTCCCTGAAACTGCTCGGCTGTGCGTTCATTCACCTGAGAGAGTTGAATCCATGTTGAGAATCAGCGAGTCGGAAACACGTTTCTCTAGGAGCTGCGTTGGGATATTCCCGAGTGAATGGGACCATAGGCTGTACAGAGAAATATCTGCTTCTAAAACCAAAACGGAGGTATCTAACTGAATGGTTGTCAATGTGTGCATTCAACTGACGGAGTTAAACTCACGTGTGGATTCAGCGGTTTGCAAACACTTTCTGTGCAGAATCCCAAAACCGGCATTTCCAGCCCTATGCCGGCATACGTACGAAACAGCAGTAAACTTCGTCTAAAACTCAGGAGAAACGTTTCCTTGAAACTGCACTGTTGTGAGTTCATTCACCTAAGAGAGTTGAATCTATGTTGAGATTGACCGAGTCAGAAACACGTTTCTTCTAGGAGCTGCGTTGGGATATTCACGAGTGAATGGGACCTTGGCTGTACAGAGAAATATCTGCTTGTAAAACCAAAACGGAGCCATGCAACTGACTGATTGTCAATGTGTGCATTCAACTGACGGAGTTACACTCACGAGTGGATTCAGCGGTTTGCAAAGACTTTCTGTGCAGAATCCCAAAACCGGCATTTCTAGCCCAACGCCGTCATACATACGAAACAGCAGTAAAATTCGTCTAAAACTCAGGAGAAACGTTTCCTTGAAACTGCTCGGCTGTGCGTTCGATCACCTAAGACAGTTGAATCTATGTAGAGATTCAGCGAGTCAGAAAAACGTTTCTTCTAGGAGCTGCATTGGGATATTCCCGAGTGAATGGGACCATAGGCCGTACAGAGAAATATCTGCTTCTAAAACCAAAACGGAGGTATCTAACTGAATGGTTGTCAATGTGTGCATTCAACTGACGGAGTTAAACTCACGTGTGGATTCAGCGGTTTCCAAACCCTTTCTGTGCAGAATCCCAAAACCGGCATTTCCAGCCCAATGCCGTCATACGTACGAAAGAGCAGTAAACTTCGTCTATAAATCAGGAGAAACGTTTCCTTGAAACTGCTCTGCTGTGCGTTCGTTCACCTGAGAGAGTTGAATCTATGTTGAGATTCAATGAGTCAGAAACACGTTTCTTCTAGGAGCTGTGTTGAGACATTCCCGATTGAATTGGACCAAAGGCTGTACAGAGAAATATCTGCTTCTAAAACCAAAATGGAGCTATCTAACTGAATGGATGTCAATGTGGGCATTCAACTGACGGAGTGGATTCAGCGGTTTGCAAACACTTTCTGTGCAGAATCCCAAAACCGGCATTTCCAGGACAATGCCGGCATACGTACGAAACAGCAGTAAACTTCGTCTAAAACTCAGGAGAAACGTGTCCTTGAAACTGCTCTACTGTGCGTTCATTCACCTGAGAGAGTTGAATCCATGTTGAGAATCAGCGAGTCAGAAACACGTTTCTCTAGGACTTGCGTTGGGATATTCCCGAGTGAATGGGACCATAGGCTGTACAGAGAAATATCTGCTTCTAAAACCAAAACGGAGGTATCTAACTGAATGGTTGTCAATGTGTGCATTCAACTGACGGAGTTAAACTCACGTGTTTATTCTGCGGTTTGCAAACCCTTTCTGTGCAGAATCCCAAAACCGGCATTTCCAGCCCTATGCCGGCATACGTACGAAACAGCAGTAAACTTCGTCTAAAACTCAGGAGAAACGTTTCCTTGAAACTGCACTGTTGTGTGTTCATTCACCTAAGAGAGTTGAATCTATGTTGAGATTGACCGAGTCAGAAACACGTTTCTTCTTGGAGCTGCGTTGGGATGTTCACGAGTGAATGGGACCATAGGCTGTACAGAGAAATATCTGCTTCTAAAACCAAAACGCAGCTATCTAACTGAATGGTTGTCAATGCGTGCATTCAACTGACGGAGTTAATTTCACGTGTGGATTCAGCGGTTTGCAAACCCTTTCTGTGCAGAATCACAAAACCGGCATTTCCAGCCCAATGCCGTCATACGTACGAAAGAGCAGTAAACTTCGTCTAAAACTCAGGAGAAACGTTTCCTTGAAACTGCTCTGCTGTGCGTTCGTTCACCTGAGAGAGTTGAATCTATGTTGAGATTCAACGAGTCAGAAACACGTTTCTTCTAGGAGCTGTGTTGAGACATTCCCGATTGAATTGGACCAAAGGCTGTACAGAGAAATATCTGCTTCTAAAACCAAAATGGAGCTATCTAACTGAATGGTTGTCAATGTGGGCATTCAACTGACGGAGTGGATTCAGCGGTTTGCAAACACTTTCTGTGCAGAATCCCAAAACCGGCATTTCCAGCCCAATGCCGGCATACGTACGAAACAGCAGTAAACTTCGTCTAAAACTCAGGAGAAACGTTTCCTTGAAACTGCTCGGCTGTGCGTTCGTTCACCTAAGACAGTTGAATCTATGGTGAGATTCAGCAATGCAGAAACACGTTTCTTCTAGGAGCTGCGTTGGGATATTCCCGAGTGAATGGGACCATAGACTGTACGGAGAAATATATGCTTTTAAAACCAAAACGGAGCTATCTAACTGAATGGTCGTCAATGTGAGCATTCAACTGAAGGAGTTAAACTCACGTGTGGATTCAGCGGTTTGCAAACACTTTCTGTGCAGAATCCCAAAACCGGCATTTCCAGCCCAATGCCGTCATACGTACGAAACAGCAGTAAAGTTCGTCTAAAACTCAGGAGAAACGTTTCCTTGAAACTGCTCGGCTGTGCGTTCGTTCACCTAAGACAGTTGAATCTATGTTGAGATTCAGCGATGCAGAAACACGTTTCTTCTAGGAGCTGCGTTGGGATATTCCCGAGTGAAAGGGACCATAGGCTGTACAGAGAAATATCTGCTTCTAAAACCAAAACGGAGCCATGCAACTGACTGATTGTCAATGTGTGCATTCAACTGACGGAGTTAAACTCACGTGTGGATTCAGCGGTTTGCAAACACTTTCTGTGCAGAATCCCAAAACGGGCATTTCCAGCCCAATGCCGGCATACGTACGAAACAGCAGTAAACTTCGTCTAAAACTCAGGAGAAACGTTTCCTTGAAACTGCTCGGCTGTGCGTTCATTCACCTGAGAGAGTTGAATCCATGTTGAGAATCAGCGAGTCGGAAACACGTTTCTCTAGGAGCTGCGTTGGGATATACCCGAGTGAATGGGACCATAGGCTGTACAGAGAAATATCTGCTTCTAAAACCAAAACGGAGGTATCTAACTGAATGGTTGTCAATGTGTGCATTCAACTGACGGAGTTAAACTCACGTGTGGATTCAGCGGTTTGCAAACACTTTCTGTGCAGAATCCCAAAACCGGCATTTCCAGCCCTATGCCGGCATACGTACGAAACAGCAGTAAACTTCGTCTAAAACTCAGGAGAAACGTTTCCTTGAAACTGCACTGTTGTGAGTTCATTCACCTAAGAGAGTTGAATCTATGTTGAGATTGACCGAGTCAGAAACACGTTTCTTCTAGGAGCTGCGTTGGGATATTCACGAGTGAATGGGACCATAGGCTGTACAGAGAAATATCTGCTTGTAAAACCAAAACGGAGCCATGCAACTGACTGATTGTCAATGTGTGCATTCAACTGACGGAGTTACACTCACGAGTGGATTCAGCGGTTTGCAAAGACTTTCTGTGCAGAATCCCAAAACCGGCATTTCTAGCCCAACGCCGTCATACATACGAAACAGCAGTAAAATTCGTCTAAAACTCAGGAGAAACGTTTCCTTGAAACTGCTCGGCTGTGCGTTCGATCACCTAAGACAGTTGAATCTATGTAGAGATTCAGCGAGTCAGAAAAACGTTTCTTCTAGGAGCTGCATTGGGATATTCCCGAGTGAATGGGACCATAGGCCGTACAGATAAATATCTGCTTCTAAAACCAAAACGGAGGTATCTAACTGAATGGTTGTCAATGTGTGCATTCAACTGACGGAGTTAAACTCACGTGTGGATTCAGCGGTTTCCAAACCCTTTCTGTGCAGAATCCCAAAACCGGCATTTCCAGCCCAATGCCGTCATACGTACGAAAGAGCAGTAAACTTCGTCTATAACTCAGGAGAAACGTTTCCTTGAAACTGCTCTGCTGTGCGTTCGTTCACCTGAGAGAGTTGAATCTATGTTGAGATTCAACGAGTCAGAAACACGTTTCTTCTAGGAGCTGTGTTGAGACATTCCCGATTGAATTGGACCAAAGGCTGTACAGAGAAATATCTGCTTCTAAAACCAAAATGGAGCTATCTAACTGAATGGATGTCAATGTGTGCATTCAACTGACGGAGTGGATTCAGCGGTTTGCAAACACTTTCTGTGCAGAATCCCAAAACCGGCATTTCCAGCCCTATGCCGGCATACGTACGAAACAGCAGTAAACTTCGTCTAAAACTCAGGAGAAACGTTTCCTTGAAACTGCTCGGCTGTGCGTTCGTTCACCTAAGACAGTTGAATCTATGGTGAGATTCAGCGATGCAGAAACACGTTTCTTCTAGGAGCTGCGTTGGGATATTCCCGAGTGAATGGGACCATAGACTGTACGGAGAAATATATGCTTTTAAAACCAAAACGGAGCTATCTAACTGAATGGTTGTCAATGTGAGCATTCAACTGAAGGAGTTAAACTCACGTGTGGATTCAGCGGTTTGCAAACACTTTCTGTGCAGAATCCCAAAACCGGCATTTCCAGCCCAATGCCGTCATACGTACGAAACAGCAGTAAAGTTCGTCTAAAACTCAGGAGAAACGTTTCCTTGAAACTGCTCGGCTGTGCGTTCGTTCACCTAAGACAGTTGAATCTATGTTGAGATTCAGCGATGCAGAAACACGTTTCTTCTAGGAGCTGCGTTGGGATATTCCCGAGTGAAAGGGACCATAGGCTGTACAGAGAAATATCTGCTCCTAAAACCAAAACGGAGCCATGCAACTGACTGATTGTCAATGTGTGCATTCAACTGACGGAGTTAAACTCACGTGTGGATTCAGCGGTTTGCAAACACTTTCTGTGCAGAATCCCAAAACGGGCATTTCCAGCCCAATGCCGGCATACGTACGAAACAGCAGTAAACTTCGTCTAAAACTCAGGGGAAACGTTTCCTTGAAACTGCTCGGCTGTGCGTTCGTTCACCTAAGAGAGTTGAAAATATGTTGAGATTCAGCGATGCAGAAACACGTTTCTTCTAGGAGCTGCGTTGGGATATTCCCGAGTGAATGGGACCATAGACTGTACGGAGAAATATATGCTTTTAAAACCTAAACGGAGCTATCTAACTGAATGGTTGTCAATGTGAGCATTCAACTGAAGGAGTTAAACTCACGTGTGGATTCAGCGGTTTGCAAACACTTTCTGTGCAGAATCCCAAAACCGGCATTTCCAGCCCAATGCCGTCATACGTACGAAACAGCAGTAAAGTTCGTCTAAAACTCAGGAGAAACGTTTCCTTGAAACTGCTCGGATGGGCGTTTGTTCACCTAAGACAGTTGAATCTATGTTGAGATTCAGCGATGCAGAAACACGTTTCTTCTAGGAGCTGCGTTGGGATATTCCCGAGTGAATGGGACCATAGGCTGTACAGAGAAATATCTGCTTCTAAAACCAAAACGGAGCCATGCAACTGACTGATTGTCAATGTGTGCATTCAACTGACGGAGTTAAACTCACGTGTGGATTCAGCGGTTTGCAAACACTTTCTGTGCAAAATCCCAAAACGGGCATTTCCAGCCCAATGCCGGCATACGTACGAAACAGCAGTAAACTTCGTCTAAAACTCAGGAGAAACGTTTCCTTGAAACTGCTCGGCTGTGCGTTCATTCACCTGAGAGAGTTGAATCCATGTTGAGAATCAGCGAGTCGGAAACACGTTTCTCTAGGAGCTGCGTTGGGATATTCCCGAGTGAATGGGACCATAGGCTGTACAGAGAAATATCTGCTTCTAAAACCAAAACGGAGGTATCTAACTGAATGGTTGTCAATGTGTGCATTCAACTGACGGAGTTAAACTCACGTGTGGATTCAGCGGTTTCCAAACACTTTCTGTGCAAAATCCCAAAACCGGCATTTCCAGCCCTATGCCGGCATACGTACGAAACAGCAGTAAACTTCGTCTAAAACTCAGGAGAAACGTTTCCTTGAAACTGCACTGTTGTGTGTTCATTCACCTAAGAGAGTTGAATCTATGTTGAGATTGACCGAGTCAGAAACACGTTTCTTCTAGGATCTGCGTTGGGATATTCACGAGTGAATGGGACCATAGGCTGTACAGAGAAATATCTGCTTGTAAAACCAAAACGGAGCCATGCAACTGACTGATTGTCAATGTGTGCATTCAACTGACGGAGTTACACTCACGAGTGGATTCAGCGGTTTGCAAAGACTTTCTGTGCAGAATCCCAAAACCGGCATTTCTAGCCCAACGCCGTCATACATACGAAACAGCAGTGAAATTCGTCTAAAACTCAGGAGAAACGTTTCCTTGAAACTGCTCGGCTGTGCGTTCGATCACCTAAGACAGTTGAATCTATGTAGAGATTCAGCGAGTCAGAAAAACGTTTCTTCTAGGAGCTGCATTGGGATATTCCCGAGTGAATGGGACCATAGGCCGTACAGAGAAATATCTGCTTCTAAAACCAAAACGGAGGTATCTAACTGAATGGTTGTCAATGTGTGCATTCAACTGACGGAGTTAAACTCACGTGTGGATTCAGCGGTTTCCAAACCCTTTCTGTGCAGAATCCCAAAACCGGCATTTCCAGCCCAATGCCGTCATACGTACGAAAGAGCAGTAAACTTCGTCTATAACTCAGGAGAAACGTTTCCTTGAAACTGCTCTGCTGTGCGTTCGTTCACCTGAGAGAGTTGAATCTATGTTGAGATTCAACGAGTCAGAAACACGTTTCTTCTAGGAGCTGTGTTGAGACATTCCCGATTGAATTGGACCAAAGGCTGTACAGAGAAATATCTGCTTCTAAAACCAAAATGGAGCTATCTAACTGAATGGATGTCAATGTGTGCATTCAACTTACGGAGTGGATTCAGCGGTTTGCAAACACTTTCTGTGCAGAATCCCAAAACCGGCATTTCCAGCCCAATGCCGGCATACGTACGAAACAGCAGGAAACTTCGTCTAAAACTCAGCAGAAACGTTTCCTTGAAACTGCTCGGCTGTGCGTTCATTCACCTGAGAGAGTTGAATCCATGTTGAGAATCAGCGAGTCAGAAACACGTTTCTCTAGGAGCTGTGTTGGGATATTCCCGAGTGAATGGGACCATAGGCTGTACAGAGAAATATCTGCTTCTAAAACCAAAACAGAGGTATCTAACTGAATGGTTGTCAATGTGTGCATTCAACTGACGGAGTTAAACTCACGTGTGGATTCAGCGGTTTGCAAACCCTTTCTGTGCAGAATCCCAAATCCGGCATTTCCAGCCCTATGCCGGCATACGTACGAAACAGCAGTAAACTTCGTCTAAAACTCAGGAGAAACGTTTCCTTGAAACTGCACTGTTGTGTGTTCATTCACCTAAGAGAGTTGAATCTATGTTGAGATTGACCGAGTCAGAAACACGTTTCTTCTAGGAGATGCGTTGGGATATTCACGAGTGAAAGGGACCATAGGCTGTACAGAGAAATATCTGCTTCTAAAACCAAAACGGAGCTTTCTAACTGAATGGTTGTCAATGTGTGCATTCAACTGACGGAGTTACACTCACGTGTGGATTCAGCGGTTTGCAAAGACTTTCTGTGCAGAATCCCAAAACCGGCATTTCCAGCCCAACGCCGTCATACATACGAAACAGCAGTAAAATTCGTCTAAAACTCAGGAGAAACGTTTCCTTGAAACTGCTCGGCTGTGCGTTCGATCACCTAAGACAGTTGAATCTATGTTGAGATTCAGCGAGTCAGAAAAACGTTTCTTCTAGGAGCTGCATTGGGATATTCCCGAGTGAATGGGACCATAGGCCGTACAGAGAAATATCTGCTTCTAAATCCAAAACGGAGCTATCTAACTGAATGGTTGTCAATGTGTGCATTCAGCTGACAGAGATAAACTCACGTGTGGATTCAGCGGTTCGCAAACCCTTTCTGTGCAAAATCCCAAAACCGGCATTTCCAGCCCAATGCCGGCATACGTACGAAACAACAGTAAATTTCGTCTAAAACTCATGAGAAACGTTTCCTTGAAACTGCTCTGGTGTGCGTTCATTCACCTGAAAGAGTTGAATCCATGTTGAGATTCAGCGAGTCAGAGACACGTTTCTCTAGGAGCTGCGTTGGGATATTCCCGAGTGAATGGGACCATAGGCTGTACAGAGAAATATCTACTTCTAAAACCAGAACGGAGCTATCTAACTGAATGGTTGTCAATATGTGCATTCAACTGACGGAGTTAAACTCACGTGTGGATTCAGCGGTTTGCAAACCCTTTCTGTGCAAAATCCCAAAACCGGCATTTCCAGCCCAATGCCGTCATACATACGAAACAGCAGTAAACTTCGTCTAAAACTCAGGAGAAACGTTTCCTTGAAAGTGCTCGGCTGTGCGTTCGTTCACCTGGGAGAGTTGAATCTATGTTGAGATTCAACGAGTCAGAAACACGGTTCTTCTAGGAGCTGTGATGAGACATTCCCGATTGAATTGGACCAAAGGCTGTACAGAGAAATATCTGCTTCTAAAACCAAAATGGAGCTATCTAACTGAATGGTTGTCAATGTGTGCATTCAACTGACGGAGTGGATTCAGCGGTTTGCAAGCACTTTCTGTGCAGAATCCCAAAACCGGCATTTCCAGCCCAATGCCGGCATACGTACGAAACAGCAGTAAACTTCGTCTAAAACTCAGGAGAAACGTGTCCTTGAAACTGCTCTACTGTGCGTTCATTCACCTGAGAGAGTTGAATCCCTGTTGAGAATCAGCGAGTCAGAAACACGTTTCTCTAGGAGTTGCGTTGGGATATTCCCGAGTGAATGGGACCATAGGCTGTACAGAGAAATATCTGCTTCTAAAACCAAAACGGAGGTATCTAACTGAATGGTTGTCAATGTGTGCATTCAACTGACGGAGTTAAACTCACGTGTTTATTCTGCGGTTTGCAAACCCTTTCTGTGCAGAATCCCAAAACCGGCATTTCCAGCCCTATGCCGGCATACGTACGAAACAGCAGTAAACTTCGTCTAAAACTCAGGAGAAACGTTTCCTTGAAACTGCACTGTTGTGTGTTCATTCACCTAAGAGAGTTGAATCTATGTTGAGATTGACCGAGTCAGAAACACGTTTCTTCTAGGAGCTGCGTTGGGATATTCACGAGTGAATGGGACCATAGGCTGTACAGAGAAATATCTGCTTCTAAAACCAAAACGGAGCCATGCAACTGACTGATTGTCAATGTGTGCATTCAACTGACGGAGTTACACTCACGAGTGGATTCAGCGGTTTGCAAAGACTTTCTGTGCAGAATACCAAAACCGGCATTTCTAGCCCAACGCCGTCATACATACGAAACAGCAGTGAAATTCGTCTAAAACTCAGGAGAAACGTTTCCTTGAAACTGCTCGGCTGTGCGTTCGATCACCTAAGACAGTTGAATCTATGTAGAGATTCAGCGAGTCAGAAAAACGTTTCTTCTAGGAGTTGCATTGGGATATTCCCGAGTGAATGGGACCATAGGCCGTACAGAGAAATATCTGCTTCTAAAACCAAAACGGAGGTATCTAACTGAATGGTTGTCAATGTGTGCATTCAACTGACGGAGTTAAAGTCACGTGTGGATTCAGCGGTTTCCAAACCCTTTCTGTGCAGAATCACAAAACCGGCATTTCCAGCCCAATGCCGTCATACGTACGAAAGAGCAGTAAACTTCGTCTATAACTCAGGAGAAACGTTTCCTTGAAACTGCTCTGCTGTGCGTTCGTTCACCTGAGAGAGTTGAATCTATGTTGAGATTCAACGAGTCAGAAACACGTTTCTTCTAGGAGCTGTGTTGAGACATTCCCGATTGAATTGGACCAAAGGCTGTACAGAGAAATATCTGCTTCTAAAACCAAAATAGAGCTATCTAACTGAATGGATGTCAATGTGTGCATTCAACTGACGGAGTGGATTCAGCGGTTTGCAAACACTTTCTGTGCAGAATCCCAAAACCGGCATTTCCAGGACAATGCCGGCATACGTACGAAACAGCAGTAAACTTCGTCTAAAACTCAGGAGAAACGTTTCCTTGAAACTGCTCGGCTGTGCGTTCGTTCACCTAAGACAGTTGAATCTATGTTGAGATTCAGCGATGCAGAAACACGTTTCTTCCAGGAGCTGCGTTGGGATATTCCCGAGTGAATGGGACCATAGGCTGTACGGAGAAATATATGCTTTTAAAACCAAAACGGAGCTATCTAACTGAATGGTTGTCAATGTGTGCATTCAACTGAAGGAGTTAAACTCACGTGTGGATTCAGCGGTTTGCAAACACTTTCTGTGCAGAATCCCAAAACCGGCATTTCCAGCCCAATGCCGGCATACGTACGAAACAGCAGTAAAGTTCGTCTAAAACTCAGGAGAAACGTTTCCTTGAAACTGCTCGGCTGTGCGTTCGTTCACCTAAGACAGTTGAATCTATGTTGAGATTCAGCGATGCAGAAACACGTTTCTTCTAGGAGCTGCGTTGGGATATTCCCGAATGAATGGGACCATAGGCTGTACAGAGAAATATCTGCTCCTAAAACCAAAACGGAGCCATGCAACTGACTGATTGTCAATGTGTGAATTCAACTGACGGAGTTAAACTCACGTGTGGATTCAGCGGTTTGCAAACACTTTCTGTGCAGAATCCCAAAACCGGCATTTCCAGCCCAATGCCGGCATACGTACGAAACAGCAGTAAACTTCGTCTAAAACTCAGGAGAAACGTGTCCTTGAAACTGCTCTGCTGTGCGTTCATTCACCTGAGAGAGTTGAATCCATGTTGAGAATCAGCGAGTCAGAAACACGTTTCTCTAGGACTTGCGTTGGGATATTCCCGAGTGAATGGGACCATAGGCTGTACAGAGAAATATCTGCTTCTAAAACCAAAACGGAGGTATCTAACTGAATGGTTGTCAATGTGTGCATTCAACTGACGGAGTTAAACTCACGTGTTTATTCTGCGGTTTGCAAACCCTTTCTGTGCAGAATCCCAAAACCGGCATTTCCAGCCCTATGCCGGCATACGTACGAAACAGCAGTAAACTTCGTCTAAAACTCAGGAGAAACGTTTCCTTGAAACTGCACTGTTGTGTGTTCATTCACCTAAGAGAGTTGAATCTATGTTGAGATTGACCGAGTCAGAAACACGTTTCTTCTTGGAGCTGCGTTGGGATGTTCACGAGTGAATGGGACCATAGGCTGTACAGAGAAATATCTGCTTCTAAAACCAAAACGCAGCTATCTAACTGAATGGTTGTCAATGCGTGCATTCAACTGACGGAGTTAATTTCACGTGTGGATTCAGCGGTTTGCAAACCCTTTCTGTGCAGAATCACAAAACCGGCATTTCCAGCCCAATGCCGTCATACGTACGAAAGAGCAGTAAACTTCGTCTAAAACTCAGGAGAAACGTTTCCTTGAAACTGCTCTGCTGTGCGTTCGTTCACCTGAGAGAGTTGAATCTATGTTGAGATTCAACGAGTCAGAAACACGTTTCTTCTAGGAGCTGTGTTGAGACATTCCCGATTGAATTGGACCAAAGGCTGTACAGAGAAATATCTGCTTCTAAAACCAAAATGGAGCTATCTAACTGAATGGTTGTCAATGTGGGCATTCAACTGACGGAGTGGATTCAGCGGTTTGCAAACACTTTCTGTGCAGAATCCCAAAACCGGCATTTCCAGCCCAATGCCGGCATACGTACGAAACAGCAGTAAACTTCGTCTAAAACTCAGGAGAAACGTTTCCTTGAAACTGCTCGGCTGTGCGTTCGTTCACCTAAGACAGTTGAATCTATGGTGAGATTCAGCAATGCAGAAACACGTTTCTTCTAGGAGCTGCGTTGGGATATTCCCGAGTGAATGGGACCATAGACTGTACGGAGAAATATATGCTTTTAAAACCAAAACGGAGCTATCTAACTGAATGGTTGTCAATGTGAGCATTCAACTGAAGGAGTTAAACTCACGTGTGGATTCAGCGGTTTGCAAACACTTTCTGTGCAGAATCCCAAAACCGGCATTTCCAGCCCAATGCCGTCATACGTACGAAACAGCAGTAAAGTTCGTCTAAAACTCAGGAGAAACGTTTCCTTGAAACTGCTCGGCTGTGCGTTCGTTCACCTAAGACAGTTGAATCTATGTTGAGATTCAGCGATGCAGAAACACGTTTCTTCTAGGAGCTGCGTTGGGATATTCCCGAGTGAAAGGGACCATAGGCTGTACAGAGAAATATCTGCTTCTAAAACCAAAACGGAGCCATGCAACTGACTGATTGTCAATGTGTGCATTCAACTGACGGAGTTAAACTCACGTGTGGATTCAGCGGTTTGCAAACACTTTCTGTGCAGAATCCCAAAACGGGCATTTCCAGCCCAATGCCGGCATACGTACGAAACAGCAGTAAACTTCGTCTAAATCTCAGGGGAAACGTTTCCTTGAAACTGCTCGGCTGTGCGTTCGTTCACCTAAGACAGTTGAATCTATGTTGAGATTCAGCGATGCAGAAACACGTTTCTTCTAGGAGCTGCGTTGGGATATTCCCGAGTGAATGGGACCATAGACTGTACGGAGAAATATATGCTTTTAAAACCTAAACCGAGCTATCTAACTGAATGGCTGTCAATGTGAGCATTCAACTGAAGGAGTTAAACTCACGTGTGGATTCAGCGGTTTGCAAACACTTTCTGTGCAGAATCCCAAAACCGGCATTTCCAGCCCAATGCCGTCATACGTACGAAACAGCAGTAAGTTCGTCTAAAACTCAGGAGAAACGTTTCCTTGAAACTGCTCGGATGGGCGTTTGTTCACCTAAGACAGTTGAATCTATGTTGAGATTCAGCGATGCAGAAACACGTTTCTTCTAGGAGCTGCGTTGGGATATTCCCGAGTGAATGGGACCATAGGCTGTACAGAGAAATATCTGCTTCTAAAACCAAAACGGAGCCATGCAACTGACTGATTGTCAATGTGTGCATTCAACTGACGGAGTTAAACTCACGTGTGGATTCAGCGGTTTGCAAACACTTTCTGTGCAGAATCCCAAAACGGGCATTTCCAGCCCAATGCCGGCATACGTACGAAACAGCAGTAAACTTCGTCTAAAACTCAGGAGAAACGTTTCCTTGAAACTGCTCGGCTGTGCGTTCATTCACCTGAGAGAGTTGAATCCATGTTGAGAATCAGCGAGTCGGAAACACGTTTCTCTAGGAGCTGCGTTGGGATATTCCCGAGTGAATGGGACCATAGGCTGTACAGAGAAATATCTGCTTCTAAAACCAAAACGGAGGTATCTAACTGAATGGTTGTCAATGTGTGCATTCAACTGACGGAGTTAAACTCACGTGTGGATTCAGCGGTTTCCAAACCCTTTCTGTGCAGAATCCCAAAACCGGCATTTCCAGCCCAATGCCGTCATACGTACGAAAGAGCAGTAAACTTCGTCTATAACTCAGGAGAAACGTTTCCTTGAAACTGCTCTGCTGTGCGTTCGTTCACCTGAGAGAGTTGAATCTATGTTGAGATTCAACGAGTCAGAAACACGTTTCTTCTAGGAGCTGTGTTGAGACATTCCCGATTGAATTGGACCAAAGGCTGTACAGAGAAATATCTGCTTCTAAAACCAAAATGGAGCTATCTAACTGAATGGATGTCAATGTGTGCATTCAACTGACGGAGTGGATTCAGCGGTTTGCAAACACTTTCTGTGCAGAATCCCAAAACCGGCATTTCCAGGACAATGCCGGCATACGTACGAAACAGCAGTAAACTTCGTCTAAAACTCAGGAGAAACGTTTCCTTGAAACTGCTCGGCTGTGCGTTCGTTCACCTAAGACAGTTGAATCTATGGTGAGATTCAGCGATGCAGAAACACGTTTCTTCTAGGAGCTGCGTTGGGATATTCCCGAGTGAATGGGACCATAGACTGTACGGAGAAATATATGCTTTTAAAACCAAAACGGAGCTATCTAACTGAATGGTTGTCAATGTGAGCATTCAACTGAAGGAGTTAAACTCACGTGTGGATTCAGCGGTTTGCAAACCCTTTCTGTGCAGAATCCCAAAACCGGCATTGCCAGCCCAATGCCGTCATACGTACGAAACAGCAGTAAAGTTCGTCTAAAACTCAGGAGAAACGTTTCCTTGAAACTGCTCGGCTGTGCGTTCGTTCACCTAAGACAGTTGAATCTATGTTGAGATTCAGCGATGCAGAAACACGTTTCTTCTAGGAGCTGCGTTGGGATATTCCCGAGTGAAAGGGACCATAGGCTGTACAGAGAAATATCTGCTTCTAAAACCAAAACGGAGCCATGCAACTGACTGATTGTCAATGTGTGCATTCAACTGACGGAGTTAAACTCACGTGTGGATTCAGCGGTTTGCAAACACTTTCTGTGCAGAATCCCAAAACGGGCATTTCCAGCCCAATGCCGGCATACGTACGAAACAGCAGTAAACTTCGTCTAAAACTCAGGGGAAACGTTTCCTTGAAACTGCTCGGCTGTGCGTTCGTTCACCTAAGAGAGTTGAATCTATGTTGAGATTCAGCGATGCAGAAACACGTTTCTTCTAGGAGCTGCGTTGGGATATTCCCGAGTGAATGGGACCATAGACTGTACGGAGAAATATATGCTTTTAAAACCTAAACGGAGCTATCTAACTGAATGGTTGTCAATGTGAGCATTCAACTGAAGGAGTTAAACTCACGTGTGGATTCAGCGGTTTGCAAACACTTTCTGTGCAGAATCCCAAAACCGGCATTTCCAGCCCAATGCCGTCATACGTACGAAACAGCAGTAAAGTTCGTCTAAAACTCAGGAGAAACGTTTCCTTGAAACTGCTCGGATGGGCGTTTGTTCACCTAAGACAGTTGAATCTATGTTGAGATTCAGCGATGCAGAAACACGTTTCTTCTAGGAGCTGCGTTGGGATATTCCCGAGTGAATGGGACCATAGGCTGTACAGAGAAATATCTGCTTCTAAAACCAAAACGGAGGTATCTAACTGAATGGTTGTCAATGTGTGCATTCAACTGATGGAGTTAAACTCACGTGTGGATTCAGCGGTTTGCAAACACTTTCTGTGCAGAATCCCAAAACCGGCATTTCCAGCCCTATGCCGGCATACGTACGAAACAGCAGTAAACTTCGTCTAAAACTCAGGAGAAACGTTTCCTTGAAACTGCTCGGCTGTGCGTTCATTCACCTGAGAGAGTTGAATCCATGTTGAGAATCAGCGAGTCGGAAACACGTTTCTCTAGGAGCTGCGTTGGGATATTCCCGAGTGAATGGGACCATAGGCTGTACAGAGAAATATCTGCTTCTAAAACCAAAACGGAGGTATCTAACTGAATGGTTGTCAATGTGTGCATTCAACTGACGGAGTTAAACTCACGTGTGGATTCAGCGGTTTGCAAACACTTTCTGTGCAGAATCCCAAAACCGGCATTTCCAGCCCTATGCCGGCATACATACGAAACAGCAGTAAACTTCGTCTAAAACTCAGGAGAAACGTTTCCTTGAAACTGCACTGTTGTGTGTTCATTCACCTAAGAGAGTTGAATCTATGTTGAGATTGACCGAGTCAGAAACACGTTTCTTCTAGGAGCTGCGTTGGGATATTCACGAGTGAATGGGACCATAGGCTGTACAGAGAAATATCTGCTTGTAAAACCAATACGGAGCCATGCAACTGACTGATTGTCAATGTGTGCATTCAACTGACGGAGTTACACTCACGAGTGGATTCAGCGGTTTGCAAAGACTTTCTGTGCAGAATCCCAAAACCGGCATTTCTAGCCCAACGCCGTCATACATACGAAACAGCAGTGAAATTCGTCTAAAACTCAGGAGAAACGTTTCCTTGAAACTGCTCGGCTGTGCGTTCGATCACCTAAGACAGTTGAATCTATGTTGAGATTCAACGAGTCAGAAACACGGTTCTTCTAGGAGCTGTGATGAGACATTCCCGATTGAATTGGACCAAAGGCTGTACAGAGAAATATCTGCTTCTAAAACCAAAATGGAGCTATCTAACTGAATGGTTGTCAATGTGTGCATTCAACTGACGGAGTGGATTCAGCGGTTTGCAAGCACTTTCTGTGCAGAATCCCAAAACCGGCATTTCCAGCCCAATGCCGGCATACGTACGAAACAGCAGTAAACTTCGTCTAAAACTCAGGAGAAACGTGTCCTTGAAACTGCTCTACTGTGCGTTCATTCACCTGAGAGAGTTGAATCCCTGTTGAGAATCAGCGATGCAGAAACACGTTTCTTCTAGGAGCTGCGTTGGGATATTCCCGAGTGAATGGGACCATAGACTGTACGGAGAAATATATGCTTTTAAAACCAAAACGGAGCTATCTAACTGAATGGTTGTCAATGCGTGCATTCAACTGACGGATTTAATTTCACGTGTGGATTCAGCGGTTTGCAAACCCTTTCTGTGCAGAATCACAAAACCGGCATTTCCAGCCCAATGCCGTCATACGTACGACAGAGCAGTAAACTTCGTCTAAAACTCAGGAGAAACGTTTCCTTGAAACTGCTCTCCTGTGCGTTCGTTCACCTGAGAGAGTTGAATCTATGTTGAGATTCAACGAGTCAGAAACACGTTTCTTCTAGGAGCTGTGTTGAGACATTCCCGATTGAATTGGACCAAAGGCTGTACAGAGAAATATCTGCTTCTAAAACCAAAATGGAGCTATCTAACTGAATGGATGTCAATGTGTGCATTCAACTGACGGAGTGGATTCAGTGGTTTGCAAACACTTTCTGTGCAGAATCCCAAAACCGGCATTTCCAGCCCAATGCCGGCATACGTACGAAACAGCAGTAAACTTCGTCTAAAACTCAGGGGAAACGTTTCCTTGAAACTAATCGGCTGTGCGTTCGTTCACCTAAGACAGTTGAATCTATGTTGAGATTCAGCGATGCAGAAACACGTTTCTTCTAGGAGCTGCGTTGGGATATTCCCGAGTGAATGGGACCATAGACTGTACGGAGAAATATATGCTTTTAAAACCAAAACGGAGCTATCTAACTGAATGGTTGTCAATGTGAGCATTCAACTGAAGGAGTGAAACTCACGTGTGGATTCAGCGGTTTGCAAACACTTTCTGTGCAGAATCCCAAAACCGGCATTTCCAGGACAATGCCGGCATACGTACGAAACAGCAGTAAACTTCGTCTAAAACTCAGGAGAAACGTTTCCTTGAAACTGCTCGGCTGTGCGTTCGTTCACCTAAGACAGTTGAATCTATGTTGAGATTCAGCGATGCAGAAACACGTTTCTTCTAGGAGCTGCGTTGGGATATTCCCGAGTGAATGGGACCATAGGCTGTACGGAGAAATATATGCTTTTAAAACCAAAACGGAGCTATCTAACTGAATGGTTGTCAATGTGTGCATTCAACTGAAGGAGTTAAACTCACGTGTGGATTCAGCGGTTTGCAAACCCATTCTGTGCAGAATCCCAAAACCGGCATTTCCAGCCCAATGCCGGCATACGTACGAAACAGCAGTAAAGTTCGTCTAAAACTCAGGAGAAACGTTTCCTTGAAACTGCTCGGCTGTGCGTTCGTTCACCTAAGACAGTTGAATCTATGTTGAGATTCAGCGATGCAGAAACACGTTTCTTCTAGGAGCTGCATTGGGATATTCCCGAATGAATGGGACCATAGGCTGTACAGAGAAATATCTGCTTCTAAAACCAAAACGGAGCCATGCAACTGACTGATTGTCAATGTGTGCATTCAACTGACGGAGTTAAACTCACGTGTGGATTCAGCGGTTTGCAAACACTTTCTGTGCAGAGTCCCAAAACCGGCATTTCCAGCCCAATGCCAGCATACGTACGAAACAGCAGTAAACTTCGTCTAAAACTCAGGAGAAACGTTTCCTTGAAAGTGCTCGGCTGTGCGTTCGTTCACCCAAGACAGTTGAATCTATGTTGAGATTCAGCAAGACAGAAACACGTTTCTTCTATGAGCTGCGTTGGGATATTCCCGAGTGAATGGGACCATAGGCTGTACAGAGAAATATGTGCTTCTAAAACCAAAACGGAGGTATCTAACTGAATGGTTGTCAATGTGTGCATTCAACTGACGGAGTTAATTTCACGTGTGGATTCAGCGGTTTGCAAACCCTTTCTGTGCAGAATCCCAAAACCGGCATTTCCAGCCCAATGCCGTCATACGTACGAAACAGCAGTAAACTTCGTCTAAAACTCAGCAGAAACGTTTCCTTGAAACTGCTCTGCTGTGCGTTCGTTCACCTGGGAGAGTTGAATCTATGTTGAGATTCAACGAGTCAGAAACACGTTTCTTCTAGGAGCTGTGTTGAGACATTCCCGATTGAATTGGACCAAAGGTTGTACAGAGAAATATCTGCTTCTAAAACCAAAATGGAGCTATCTAACTGAATGGTTGTCAATGTGTGCATTCAACTGACGGAGTGGATTCAGCGGTTTGCAAGCACTTTCTGTGCAGAATCCCAAAACCAGCATTTCCATCCCAATGCCGGCATACGTACGAAACAGCAGTAAACTTCGTCTAAAACTCAGGAGAAACGTGTCCTTGAAACTGCTCTACTGTGCGTTCATTCACCTGAGAGAGTTGAATCCATGTTGAGAATCAGCGAGTCAGAAACACGTTTCTCTAGGAGTTGCGTTGGGATATTCCCGAGTGAATGGGACCATAGGTTGTACCGAGAAATATCTGCTTCTAAAACCAAAACGGAGGTATCTAACTGAATGGTTGTCAATGTGTGCATTCAACTGACGGAGTTAAACTCACGTGTGGATTCAGCGGTTTGCAAACACTTTCTGTGCAGAGTCCCAAAACCGGCATTTCCAGCCCAATGCCAGCATACGTACGAAACAGCAGTAAACTTCGTCTAAAACTCAGGAGAAACGTTTCCTTGAAACTGCACTGTTGTGTGTTCATTCACCTAAGAGAGTTGAATCTATGTTGAGATTGACCGAGTCAGAAACACGTTTCTTCTAGGAGCTGCGTTGGGATATTCACGAGTGAATGGGACCATAGGCTGTACAGAGAAATATCTGCTTGTAAAACCAAAACGGAGCCATGCAACTGACTGATTGTCAATGTGTGCATTCAACTGACGGAGTTACACTCACGAGTGGATTCAGCGGTTTGCAAAGACTTTCTGTGCAGAATCCCAAAACCGGCATTTCTAGCCCAACGCCGTCATACATACGAAACAGCAGTGAAATTCGTCTAAAACTCAGGAGAAACGTTTCCTTGAAACTGCTCGGCTGTGCGTTCGATCACCTAAGACAGTTGAATCTATGTTGAGATTCAACGAGTCAGAAACACGGTTCTTCTAGGAGCTGTGATGAGACATTCCCGATTGAATTGGACCAAAGGCTGTACAGAGAAATATCTGCTTCTAAAACCAAAATGGAGCTATCTAACTGAATGGTTGTCAATGTGTGCATTCAACTGACGGAGTGGATTCAGCGGTTTGCAAGCACTTTCTGTGCAGAATCCCAAAACCGGCATTTCCAGCCCAATGCCGGCATACGTACGAAACAGCAGTAAACTTCGTCTAAAACTCAGGAGAAAACGTGTCCTTGAAACTGCTCTACTGTGCGTTCATTCACCTGAGAGAGTTGAATCCCTGTTGAGAATCAGCGATGCAGAAACACGTTTCTTCTAGGAGCTGCGTTGGGATATTCCCGAGTGAATGGGACCATAGACTGTACGGAGAAATATATGCTTTTAAAACCAAAACGGAGCTATCTAACTGAATGGTTGTCAATGCGTGCATTCAACTGACGGATTTAATTTCACGTGTGGATTCAGCGGTTTGCAAACCCTTTCTGTGCAGAATCACAAAACCGGCATTTCCAGCCCAATGCCGTCATACGTACGACAGAGCAGTAAACTTCGTCTAAAACTCAGGAGAAACGTTTCCTTGAAACTGCTCTCCTGTGCGTTCGTTCACCTGAGAGAGTTGAACCTATGTTGAGATTCAACGAGTCAGAAACACGTTTCTTCTAGGAGCTGTGTTGAGACATTCCCGATTGAATTGGACCAAAGGCTGTACAGAGAAATATCTGCTTCTAAAACCAAAATGGAGCTATCTAACTGAATGGATGTCAATGTGTGCATTCAACTGACGGAGTGGATTCAGTGGTTTGCAAACACTTTCTGTGCAGAATCCCAAAACCGGCATTTCCAGCCCAATGCCGGCATACGTACGAAACAGCAGTAAACTTCGTCTAAAACTCAGGGGAAACGTTTCCTTGAAACTAATCGGCTGTGCGTTCGTTCACCTAAGACAGTTGAATCTATGTTGAGATTCAGCGATGCAGAAACACGTTTCTTCTAGGAGCTGCGTTGGGATATTCCCGAGTGAATGGGACCATAGACTGTACGGAGAAATATATGCTTTTAAAACCAAAACGGAGCTATCTAACTGAATGGTTGTCAATGTGAGCATTCAACTGAAGGAGTGAAACTCACGTGTGGATTCAGCGGTTTGCAAACACTTTCTGTGCAGAATCCCAAAACCGGCATTTCCAGGACAATGCCGGCATACGTACGAAACAGCAGTAAACTTCGTCTAAAACTCAGGAGAAACGTTTCCTTGAAACTGCTCGGCTGTGCGTTCGTTCACCTAAGACAGTTGAATCTATGTTGAGATTCAGCGATGCAGAAACACGTTTCTTCTAGGAGCTGCGTTGGGATATTCCCGAGTGAATGGGACCATAGGCTGTACGGAGAAATATATGCTTTTAAAACCAAAACGGAGCTATCTAACTGAATGGTTGTCAATGTGTGCATTCAACTGAAGGAGTTAAACTCACGTGTGGATTCAGCGGTTTGCAAACCCATTCTGTGCAGAATCCCAAAACCGGCATTTCCAGCCCAATGCCGGCATACGTACGAAACAGCAGTAAAGTTCGTCTAAAACTCAGGAGAAACGTTTCCTTGAAACTGCTCGGCTGTGCGTTCGTTCACCTAAGACAGTTGAATCTATGTTGAGATTCAGCGATGCAGAAACACGTTTCTTCTAGGAGCTGCATTGGGATATTCCCGAATGAATGGGACCATAGGCTGTACAGAGAAATATCTGCTTCTAAAACCAAAACGGAGCCATGCAACTGACTGATTGTCAATGTGTGCATTCAACTGACGGAGTTAAACTCACGTGTGGATTCAGCGGTTTGCAAACACTTTCTGTGCAGAGTCCCAAAACCGGCATTTCCAGCCCAATGCCAGCATACGTACGAAACAGCAGTAAACTTCGTCTAAAACTCAGGAGAAACGTTTCCTTGAAAGTGCTCGGCTGTGCGTTCGTTCACCCAAGACAGTTGAATCTATGTTGAGATTCAGCAAGACAGAAACACGTTTCTTCTATGAGCTGCGTTGGGATATTCCCGAGTGAATGGGACCATAGGCTGTACAGAGAAATATGTGCTTCTAAAACCAAAACGGAGGTATCTAACTGAATGGTTGTCAATGTGTGCATTCAACTGACGGAGTTAATTTCACGTGTGGATTCAGCGGTTTGCAAACCCTTTCTGTGCAGAATCCCAAAACCGGCATTTCCAGCCCAATGCCGTCATACGTACGAAACAGCAGTAAACTTCGTCTAAAACTCAGCAGAAACGTTTCCTTGAAACTGCTCTGCTGTGCGTTCGTTCACCTGGGAGAGTTGAATCTATGTTGAGATTCAACGAGTCAGAAACACGTTTCTTCTAGGAGCTGTGTTGAGACATTCCCGATTGAATTGGACCAAAGGTTGTACAGAGAAATATCTGCTTCTAAAACCAAAATGGAGCTATCTAACTGAATGGTTGTCAATGTGTGCATTCAACTGACGGAGTGGATTCAGCGGTTTGCAAGCACTTTCTGTGCAGAATCCCAAAACCAGCATTTCCATCCCAATGCCGGCATACGTACGAAACAGCAGTAAACTTCGTCTAAAACTCAGGAGAAACGTGTCCTTGAAACTGCTCTACTGTGCGTTCATTCACCTGAGAGAGTTGAATCCATGTTGAGAATCAGCGAGTCAGAAACACGTTTCTCTAGGAGTTGCGTTGGGATATTCCCGAGTGAATGGGACCATAGGTTGTACCGAGAAATATCTGCTTCTAAAACCAAAACGGAGGTATCTAACTGAATGGTTGTCAATGTGTGCATTCAACTGACGGAGTTAAACTCACGTGTGGATTCAGCGGTTTGCAAACACTTTCTGTGCAGAGTCCCAAAACCGGCATTTCCAGCCCAATGCCAGCATACGTACGAAACAGCAGTAAACTTCGTCTAAAACTCAGGAGAAACGTTTCCTTGAAACTGCACTGTTGTGTGTTCATTCACCTAAGAGAGTTGAATCTATGTTGAGATTGACCGAGTCAGAAACACGTTTCTTCTAGGAGCTGCGTTGGGATATTCACGAGTGAATGGGACCATAGGCTGTACAGAGAAATATCTGCTTGTAAAACCAAAACGGAGCCATGCAACTGACTGATTGTCAATGTGTGCATTCAACTGACGGAGTTACACTCACGAGTGGATTCAGCGGTTTGCAAAGACTTTCTGTGCAGAATCCCAAAACCGGCATTTCTAGCCCAACGCCGTCATACATACGAAACAGCAGTGAAATTCGTCTAAAACTCAGGAGAAACGTTTCCTTGAAACTGCTCGGCTGTGCGTTCGATCACCTAAGACAGTTGAATCTATGTTGAGATTCAACGAGTCAGAAACACGGTTCTTCTAGGAGCTGTGATGAGACATTCCCGATTGAATTGGACCAAAGGCTGTACAGAGAAATATCTGCTTCTAAAACCAAAATGGAGCTATCTAACTGAATGGTTGTCAATGTGTGCATTCAACTGACGGAGTGGATTCAGCGGTTTGCAAGCACTTTCTGTGCAGAATCCCAAAACCGGCATTTCCAGCCCAATGCCGGCATACGTACGAAACAGCAGTAAACTTCGTCTAAAACTCAGGAGAAACGTGTCCTTGAAACTGCTCTACTGTGCGTTCATTCACCTGAGAGAGTTGAATCCCTGTTGAGAATCAGCGATGCAGAAACACGTTTCTTCTAGGAGCTGCGTTGGGATATTCCCGAGTGAATGGGACCATAGACTGTACGGAGAAATATATGCTTTTAAAACCAAAACGGAGCTATCTAACTGAATGGTTGTCAATGCGTGCATTCAACTGACGGATTTAATTTCACGTGTGGATTCAGCGGTTTGCAAACCCTTTCTGTGCAGAATCACAAAACCGGCATTTCCAGCCCAATGCCGTCATACGTACGACAGAGCAGTAAACTTCGTCTAAAACTCAGGAGAAACGTTTCCTTGAAACTGCTCTCCTGTGCGTTCGTTCACCTGAGAGAGTTGAACCTATGTTGAGATTCAACGAGTCAGAAACACGTTTCTTCTAGGAGCTGTGTTGAGACATTCCCGATTGAATTGGACCAAAGGCTGTACAGAGAAATATCTGCTTCTAAAACCAAAATGGAGCTATCTAACTGAATGGATGTCAATGTGTGCATTCAACTGACGGAGTGGATTCAGTGGTTTGCAAACACTTTCTGTGCAGAATCCCAAAACCGGCATTTCCAGCCCAATGCCGGCATACGTACGAAACAGCAGTAAACTTCGTCTAAAACTCAGGGGAAACGTTTCCTTGAAACTAATCGGCTGTGCGTTCGTTCACCTAAGACAGTTGAATCTATGTTGAGATTCAGCGATGCAGAAACACGTTTCTTCTAGGAGCTGCGTTGGGATATTCCCGAGTGAATGGGACCATAGACTGTACGGAGAAATATATGCTTTTAAAACCAAAACGGAGCTATCTAACTGAATGGTTGTCAATGTGAGCATTCAACTGAAGGAGTGAAACTCACGTGTGGATTCAGCGGTTTGCAAACACTTTCTGTGCAGAATCCCAAAACCGGCATTTCCAGGACAATGCCGGCATACGTACGAAACAGCAGTAAACTTCGTCTAAAACTCAGGAGAAACGTTTCCTTGAAACTGCTCGGCTGTGCGTTCGTTCACCTAAGACAGTTGAATCTATGTTGAGATTCAGCGATGCAGAAACACGTTTCTTCTAGGAGCTGCGTTGGGATATTCCCGAGTGAATGGGACCATAGGCTGTACGGAGAAATATATGCTTTTAAAACCAAAACGGAGCTATCTAACTGAATGGTTGTCAATGTGTGCATTCAACTGAAGGAGTTAAACTCACGTGTGGATTCAGCGGTTTGCAAACCCATTCTGTGCAGAATCCCAAAACCGGCATTTCCAGCCCAATGCCGGCATACGTACGAAACAGCAGTAAAGTTCGTCTAAAACTCAGGAGAAACGTTTCCTTGAAACTGCTCGGCTGTGCGTTCGTTCACCTAAGACAGTTGAATCTATGTTGAGATTCAGCGATGCAGAAACACGTTTCTTCTAGGAGCTGCATTGGGATATTCCCGAATGAATGGGACCATAGGCTGTACAGAGAAATATCTGCTTCTAAAACCAAAACGGAGCCATGCAACTGACTGATTGTCAATGTGTGCATTCAACTGACGGAGTTAAACTCACGTGTGGATTCAGCGGTTTGCAAACACTTTCTGTGCAGAGTCCCAAAACCGGCATTTCCAGCCCAATGCCAGCATACGTACGAAACAGCAGTAAACTTCGTCTAAAACTCAGGAGAAACGTTTCCTTGAAAGTGCTCGGCTGTGCGTTCGTTCACCCAAGACAGTTGAATCTATGTTGAGATTCAGCAAGACAGAAACACGTTTCTTCTATGAGCTGCGTTGGGATATTCCCGAGTGAATGGGACCATAGGCTGTACAGAGAAATATGTGCTTCTAAAACCAAAACGGAGGTATCTAACTGAATGGTTGTCAATGTGTGCATTCAACTGACGGAGTTAATTTCACGTGTGGATTCAGCGGTTTGCAAACCCTTTCTGTGCAGAATCCCAAAACCGGCATTTCCAGCCCAATGCCGTCATACGTACGAAACAGCAGTAAACTTCGTCTAAAACTCAGCAGAAACGTTTCCTTGAAACTGCTCTGCTGTGCGTTCGTTCACCTGGGAGAGTTGAATCTATGTTGAGATTCAACGAGTCAGAAACACGTTTCTTCTAGGAGCTGTGTTGAGACATTCACGATTGAATTGGACCAAAGGTTGTACAGAGAAATATCTGCTTCTAAAACCAAAATGGAGCTATCTAACTGAATGGTTGTCAATGTGTGCATTCAACTGACGGAGTGGATTCAGCGGTTTGCAAGCACTTTCTGTGCAGAATCCCAAAACCAGCATTTCCATCCCAATGCCGGCATACGTACGAAACAGCAGTAAACTTCGTCTAAAACTCAGGAGAAACGTGTCCTTGAAACTGCTCTACTGTGCGTTCATTCACCTGAGAGAGTTGAATCCATGTTGAGAATCAGCGAGTCAGAAACACGTTTCTCTAGGAGTTGCGTTGGGATATTCCCGAGTGAATGGGACCATAGGTTGTACCGAGAAATATCTGCTTCTAAAACCAAAACGGAGGTATCTAACTGAATGGTTGTCAATGTGTGCATTCAACTGACGGAGTTAAACTCACGTGTTTATTCTGCAGTTTGCAAACCCTTTCTGTGCAGAATCCCAAAACCGGCATATCCAGCCCTATGCCGGCATACGTACGAAACAGCAGTAAACTTCGTCTAAAACTCAGGAGAAACGTTTCCTTGAAACTGCACTGTTGTGTGTTCATTCACCTAAGAGAGTTGAATCTATGTTGAGATTGACCGAGTCAGAAACACGTTTCTTCTTGGAGCTGCGTTGGGATATTCACGAGTGAATGGGACCATAGGCTGTACAGAGAAATATCTGCTTCTAAAACCAAAACGCAGCTATCTAACTGAATGGTTGTCAATGCGTGCATTCAACTGACGGATTTAATTTCACGTGTGGATTCAGCGGTTTGCAAACCCTTTCTGTGCAGAATCACAAAACCGGCATTTCCAGCCCAATGCCGTCATACGTACGACAGAGCAGTAAACTTCGTCTAAAACTCAGGAGAAACGTTTCCTTGAAACTGCTCTGCTGTGCGTTCGTTCACCTGAGAGAGTTGAATCTATGTTGAGATTCAACGAGTCAGAAACACGTTTCTTCTAGGAGCTGTGTTGAGACATTCCCGATTGAATTGGACCAAAGGCTGTACAGAGAAATATCTGCTTCTAAAACCAAAATGGAGCTATCTAACTGAATGGTTGTCAATGTGGGCATTCAACTGACGGAGTGGATTCAGCGGTTTGCAAACACTTTCTGTGCAGAATCCCAAAACCGGCATTTCCAGCCCAATGCCGGCATACGTACGAAACAGCAGTAAACTTCGTCTAAAACTCAGGGGAAACGTTTCCTTGAAACTAATCGGCTGTGCGTTCGTTCACCTAAGACAGTTGAATCTATGTTGAGATTCAGCGATGCAGAAACACGTTTCTTCTAGGAGCTGCGTTGGGATATTCCCGAGTGAATGGGACCATAGACTGTACGGAGAAATATATGCTTTTAAAACCAAAACGGAGCTATCTAACTGAATGGTTGTCAATGTGAGCATTCAACTGAAGGAGTGAAACTCACGTGTGGATTCAGCGGTTTGCAAACACTTTCTGTGCAGAATCCCAAAACCGGCATTTCCAGGACAATGCCGGCATACGTACGAAACAGCAGTAAACTTCGTCTAAAACTCAGGAGAAACGTTTCCTTGAAACTGCTCGGCTGTGCGTTCGTTCACCTAAGACAGTTGAATCTATGTTGAGATTCAGCGATGCAGAAACACGTTTCTTCTAGGAGCTGTGTTGGGATATTCCCGAGTGAATGGGACCATAGGCTGTACGGAGAAATATATGCTTTTAAAACCAAAACGGAGCTATCTAACTGAATGGTTGTCAATGTGTGCATTCAACTGAAGGAGTTAAACTCACGTGTGGATTCAGCGGTTTGCAAACCCATTCTGTGCAGAATCCCAAAACCGGCATTTCCAGCCCAATGCCGGCATACGTACGAAACAGCAGTAAAGTTCGTCTAAAATTCAGGAGAAACGTTTCCTTGAAACTGCTCGGCTGTGCGTTCGTTCACCTAAGACAGTTGAATCTATGTTGAGATTCAGCGATGCAGAAACACGTTTCTTCTAGGAGCTGCATTGGGATATTCCCGAATGAATGGGACCATAGGCTGTACAGAGAAATATCTGCTTCTAAAACCAAAACGGAGCCATGCAACTGACTGATTGTCAATGTGTGCATTCAACTGACGGAGTTAAACTCACGTGTGGATTCAGCGGTTTGCAAACACTTTCTGTGCAGAGTCCCAAAACCGGCATTTCCAGCCCAATGCCGGCATACGTACGAAACAGCAGTAAACTTCGTCTAAAACTCAGGAGAAACGTTTCCTTGAAACTGCTCGGCTGTGCGTTCATTCACCTGAGAGAGTTGAATCCATGTTGAGAATCAGCGAGTCAGAAACACGTTTCTCTAGGAGCTGTGTTGGGATATTCCCGAGTGAATGGGACCATAGGCTGTACAGAGAAATATCTGCTTCTAAAACCAAAACAGAGGTATCTAACTGAATGGTTGTTAATGTGTGCATTCAACTGACGGAGTTAAATTCACGTGTGGATTCAGCGGTTTGCAAACCCTTTCTGTGCAGAATCCCAAAACCGGCATTTCCAGCCCTATGCCGGCATACGTACGAAACAGCAGGAAACTTCGTCTAAAACTCAGGAGAAACGTTTCCTTGAAATTGCACTGTTGTGTGTTCATTCACCTAAGAGAGTTGAATCTATATTGAGATTGACCGAGTCAGAAACACGTTTCTTCTAGGAGCTGCGTTGGGATATTCACGAGTGAAAGGGACCATAGGCTGTACAGAGAAATATCTGCTTCTAAAACCAAAACGGAGCTATCTAACTGAATGGTTGTCAATGTGTGCATTCAACTGACGGAGTTACACTCACGTGTGGATTCAGCGGTTTGCAAAGACTTTCTGTGCAGAATCCCAAAACCGGCATTTGCAGCCCAACGCCGTCATACCTACGAAACAGCAGTAAAATTCGTCGAAAACTCAGGAGAAACGTTTCCTTGAAACTGCTCGGCTGTGCGTTCGATCACCTAAGACAGTTGAATCTATGTTGAGATTCAGCGAGTCAGAAAAACGTTTCTTCTAGGAGCTGCATTGGGATATTCCCGAGTGAATGGGACCATAGGCCGTACAGAGAAATATCTGCTTCTAAAACCAAAACGGAGCTATCTAACTGAATGGTTGTCAATGTGTGCATTCAGCTGACAGAGATAAACTCACGTGTGGATTCAGCGGTTTGCAAACCCTTTCTGTGCAAAATCCCAAAACCGGCATTTCCAGCCCAATGCCGGCATACGTACGAAACAACAGTAAATTTCGTCCAAAACTCAGGAGAAACGTTTCCTTGAAACTGCTCTGGTGTGCGTTCATTCACCTGAAAGAGTTGAATCCATGTTGAGATTCAGCGAGTCAGAGACACGTTTCTCTAGGAGCTGCGTTGGGATATTCCCGAGTGAATGGGACCATAGGCTGTACAGAGAAATATCTACTTCTAAAACCAGAACGGAGCTATCTAACTGAATGGTTGTCAATATGTGCATTCAACTGACGGAGGTAAACTCACGTGTGGATTCAGCGGTTTGCAAACCCTTTCTGTGCAAAATCCCAAAACCGGCATTTCCAGCCCAATGCCGTCATACGTACGAAACAGCAGTAAACTTCGTCTAAAACTCAGGAGAAACGTTTCCTTGAAAGTGCTCGGCTGTGCGTTCGTTCACCTAAGACAGTTGAATCTATGTTGAGATTCAGCAAGACAGAAACACGTTTCTTCTATGAGCTGCGTTGGGATATTCCCGAGTGAATGTGACCATAGGCTGTACAGAGAAATATGTGCTTCTAAAACCAAAACGGAGGTATCTAACTGAATGGTTGTCAATGTGTGCATTCAACTGACGGAGTTAATTTCACGAGTGGATTCAGCGGTTTGCAAACCCTTTCTGTGCAGAATCCCAAAACCGGCATTTCCAGCCCAATGCCGTCATACGTACGAAACAGCAGTAAACTTCGTCTAAAACTCAGCAGAAACGTTTCCTTGAAACTGCTCTGCTGTGCGTTCGTTCACCTGGGAGAGTTGAATCTATGTTGAGATTCAACGAGTCAGAAACACGTTTCTTCTAGGAGCTGTGTTGAGACATTCCCGATTGAATTGGACCAAAGGTTGTACAGAGAAATATCTGCTTCTAAAACCAAAATGGAGCTATCTAACTGAATGGTTGTCAATGTGTGCATTCAACTGACGGAGTGGATTCAGCGGTTTGCAAGCACTTTCTGTGCAGAATCCCAAAACCAGCATTTCCATCCCAATGCCGGCATACGTACGAAACAGCAGTAAACTTCGTCTAAAACTCAGGAGAAACGTGTCCTTGAAACTGCTCTACTGTGCGTTCATTCACCTGAGAGAGTTGAATCCATGTTGAGAATCAGCGAGTCAGAAACACGTTTCTCTAGGAGTTGCGTTGGGATATTCCCGAGTGAATGGGACCATAGGTTGTACCGAGAAATATCTGCTTCTAAAACCAAAACGGAGGTATCTAACTGAATGGTTGTCAATGTGTGCATTCAACTGACGGAGTTAAACTCACGTGTTTATTCTGCAGTTTGCAAACCCTTTCTGTGCAGAATCCCAAAACCGGCATATCCAGCCCTATGCCGGCATACGTACGAAACAGCAGTAAACTTCGTCTAAAACTCAGGAGAAACGTTTCCTTGAAACTGCACTGTTGTGTGTTCATTCACCTAAGAGAGTTGAATCTATGTTGAGATTGACCGAGTCAGAAACACGTTTCTTCTTGGAGCTGCGTTGGGATATTCACGAGTGAATGGGACCATAGGCTGTACAGAGAAATATCTGCTTCTAAAACCAAAACGCAGCTATCTAACTGAATGGTTGTCAATGCGTGCATTCAACTGACGGAGTTAATTTCACATGTGGATTCAGCGGTTTGCAAACCCTTTCTGTGCAGAATCACAAAACCGGCATTTCCAGCCCAATGCCGTCATACGTACGAAAGAGCAGTAAACTTCGTCTAAAACTCAGGAGAAACGTTTCCTTGAAACTGCTCTGCTGTGCGTTCGTTCACCTGAGAGACTTGAATCTATGTTGACATTCAACGAGTCAGAAACACGCTTCTTCTAGGAGCTGTGTTGAGACATTCCCGATTGAATTGTACCAAAGGCTGTACAGAGAAATATTTGCTTCTAAAACCAAAATGGAGCTATCTAACTGAATGGTTGTCAATGTGGGCATTCAACTGACGGAGTTGATTCAGCGGTTTGCAAACACTTTCTGTGCAGAATCCCAAAACCGGCATTTCCAGCCCAATGCCGGCATACGTATGAAACAGCAGTAAACTTCGTCTAAAACTCAGGGGAAACGTTTCCTTGAAACTGCTCGGCTGTGCATTCGTTCACCTAAGACAGTTGAATCTATGTTGAGATTCAGCGATGCAGAAACACGTTTCTTCTAGGAGCTGCGTTGGGATATTCCCGAGTGAATGGGACCATATACTGTACGGAGAAATATATGCTTTTAAAACCAAAACGGAGCTATCTAACTGAATAGTTCTCAATGTGAGCATTCAACTGAAGGAGTTAAACTCACGTGTGGATTCAGCGGTTTGCAAACACTTTCTGTGCAGAATCCCAAAAAAGGCATTTCCAGCCCAATGCCGTCATACGTACGAAACAGCAGTAAAGTTCGTCTAAAACTCACGAGAAACGTTTCCTTGAAACTGCTCGGCTGTGTGTTCATTCACCTAAGACAGTTGAATCTATGTTGAGATTCAGCGATGCAGAAACACGTTTCTTCCAGGAGCTGCGTTGGGATATTCCCGAGTGAATGGGACCATAGGCTGTACAGAGAAATATCTGCTTCTAAAACCAAAACGGAGCCATGCAACTGACTGATTGTCAATGTGTGCATTCAACTGACGGAGTTAAACTCAGGTGTGGATTCAGCGGTTTGCAAACACTTTCTGTGCAGAATCCCAAAACCGGCATTTCCAGGACAATGCCATCATACGTACGAAACAGCAGTAAACTTCGTCTAAAACTCAGGAGAAACGTTTCCTTGAAACTGCTCGGCTGTGCGTTCGTTCACCTAAGACAGTTGAATCTATGTTGAGATTCAGCGATGCAGAAACACGTTTCTTCTAGGAGCTGCGTTGGGATATTCCCGAGTGAATGGGACCATAGGCTGTACGGAGAAATATCTGCTTCTAAAACCAAAACGGAGCCATGCAACTGACTGATTGTCAATGTGTGCATTCAACTGACGGAGTTAAACTCACGTGTGGATTCAGCGGTTTGCAAACACTTTCTGTGCAGAGTCCCAAAACCGGCATTTCCAGCCCAATGCCGGCATACGTACGAAACAGCAGTAAACTTCGTCTAAAACTCAGCAGAAACGTGTCCTTGAAACTGCTCTACTGTGCGTTCATTCACCTGAGAGAGTTGAATCCATGTTGAGAATCAGCGAGTCAGAAACACGTTTCTCTAGGAGTTGCGTTGGGATATTCCCGAGTGAATGGGACCATAGGCTGTACAGAGAAATATCTGCTTCTAAAACCAAAACGGAGTATCTAACTGAATGGTTGTCAATGTGTGCATTCAACTGACGGAGTTAAACTCACGTGTTTATTCTGCAGTTTGCAAACCCTTTCTGTGCAGAATCCCAAAACCGGCATTTCCAGCCCTATGCCGGCATACGTACGAAACAGCAGTAAACTTCGTCTAAAACTCAGGAGAAACGTTTCCTTGAAACTGCACTGTTGTGTGTTCATTCACCTAAGAGAGTTGAATCTATGTTGAGATTCAACGAGTCAGAAACACGTTTCTTCTTGGAGCTGCGTTGGGATATTCCCGAGTGAATGGGACCATAGGCTGTACAGAGAAATATCTGCTTCTAAAACCAAAACGCAGCTATCTAACTGAATGGTTGTCAATGCGTGCATTCAACTGACGGATTTAATTTCACGTGTGGATTCAGCGGTTTGCAAACACTTTCTGTGCAGAATCACAAAACCGGCATTTCCAGCCCAATGCCGTCATACGTACGACAGAGCAGTAAACTTCGTCTAAAACTCAGGAGAAACGTTTCCTTGAAACTGCTCTGCTGTGCGTTCGTTCACCTGAGAGAGTTGAATCTATGTTGAGATTCAACGAGTCAGAAACACGTTTCTTCTAGGAGCTGTGTTGAGACATTCCCGATTGAATTGGACCAAAGGCTGTACAGAGAAATATCTGCTTCTAAAACCAAAATGGAGCTATCTAACTGAATGGATGTCAATGTGTGCATTCAACTGACGGAGTGGATTCAGTGGTTTGCAAACACTTTCTGTGCAGAATCCCAAAACCGGCATTTCCAGCCCAATGCCGGCATACGTACGAAACAGCAGTAAACTTCGTCTAAAACTCAGGGGAAACGTTTCCTTGAAACTAATCGGCTGTGCGTTCGTTCACCTAAGACAGTTGAATCTATGTTGAGATTCAGCGATGCAGAAACACGTTTCTTCTAGGAGCTGCGTTGGGATATTCCCGAGTGAATGGGACCATAGACTGTACGGAGAAATATATGCTTTTAAAACCAAAACGGAGCTATCTAACTGAATGGTTGTCAATGTGAGCATTCAACTGAAGGAGTGAAACTCACGTGTGGATTCAGCGGTTTGCAAACACTTTCTGTGCAGAATCCCAAAACCGGCATTTCCAGGACAATGCCGGCATACGTACAAAACAGCAGTAAACTTCGTCTAAAACTCAGGAGAAACGTTTCCTTGAAACTGCTCGGCTGTGCGTTCGTTCACCTAAGACAGTTGAATCTATGTTGAGATTCAGCGATGCAGAAACACGTTTCTTCTAGGAGCTGCGTTGGGATATTCCCGAGTGAATGGGACCATAGGCTGTACGGAGAAATATATGCTTTTAAAACCAAAACGGAGCTATCTAACTGAATGGTTGTCAATGTGTGCATTCTACTGAAGGAGTTAAACTCACGTGTGGATTCAGCGGTTTGCAAACCCATTCTGTGCAGAATCCCAAAACCGGCATTTCCAGCCCAATGCCGGCATACGTACGAAACAGCAGTAAAGTTCGTCTAAAACTCAGGAGAAACGTTTCCTTGAAACTGCTCGGCTGTGCGTTCGTTCACCTAAGACAGTTGAATCTATGTTGAGATTCAGCGATGCAGAAACACGTTTCTTCTAGGAGCTGCATTGGGATATTCCCGAATGAATGGGACCATAGGCTGTACAGAGAAATATCTGCTTCTAAAACCAAAACGGAGCCATGCAACTGACTGATTGTCATTGTGTGCATTCAACTGACGGAGTTAAACTCACGTGTGGATTCAGCGGTTTGCAAACACTTTCTGTGCAGAGTCCCAAAACCGGCATTTCCAGCCCAATGCCGGCATACGTACGAAACAGCAGTAAACTTCGTCTAAAACTCAGCAGAAACGTTTCCTTGAAACTGCTCGGCTGTGCGTTCATTCACCTGAGAGAGTTGAATCCATGTTGAGAATCAGCGAGTCAGAAACACGTTTCTCTAGGAGCTGTGTTGGGATATTCCCGAGTGAATGGGACCATAGGCTGTACAGAGAAATATCTGCTTCTAAAACCAAAACAGAGGTATCTAACTGAATGGTTGTCAATGTGTGCATTCAACTGACGGAGTTAAATTCACGTGTGGATTCAGCGGTTTGCAAACCCTTTCTGTGCAGAATCCCAAAACCGGCATTTCCAGCCCTATGCAGGCATACGTACGAAACAGCAGGAAACTTCGTCTAAAACTCAGGAGAAACGTTTCCTTGAAATTGCACTCTTGTGTGTTCATTCACCTAAGAGAGTTGAATCTATATTGAGATTGACCGAGTCAGAAACACGTTTCTTCTAGGAGCTGCGTTGGGATATTCACGAGTGAAAGGGACCATAGGCTGTACAGAGAAATATCTGCTTCTAAAACCAAAACGGAGCTATCTAACTGAATGGTTGTCAATGTGTGCATTCAACTGACGGAGTTACACTCACGTGTGGATTCAGCGGTTTGCAAAGACTTTCTGTGCAGAATCCCAAAACCGGCATTTGCAGCCCAACGCCGTCATACATACGAAACAGCAGTAAAATTCGTCGAAAACTCAGGAGAAAAGTTTCCTTGAAACTGCTCGGCTGTGCGTTCGATCACCTAAGACAGTTGAATCTATGTTGAGATTCAGCGAGTCAGAAAAACGTTTCTTCTAGGAGCTGCATTGGGATATTCCCGAGTGAATGGGACCATAGGCCGTACAGAGAAATATCTGCTTCTAAAACCAAAACGGAGCTATCTAACTGAATGGTTGTCAATGTGTGCATTCAGCTGACAGAGATAAACTCACGTGTGGATTCAGCGGTTTGCAAACCCTTTCTGTGCAAAATCCCAAAACCGGCATTTCCAGCCCAATGCCGGCATACGTACGAAACAACAGTAAATTTCGTCTAAAACTCAGGAGAAACGTTTCCTTGAAACTGCTCGGCTGTGCGTTCATTCACCTGAAAGAGTTGAATCCATGTTGAGATTCAGCGAGTCAGAGACACGTTTCTCTAGGAGCTGCGTTGGGATATTCCCGAGTGAATGGGACCATAGGCTGTACAGAGAAATATCTACTTCTAAAACCAGAACGGAGCTATCTAACTGAATGGTTGTCAATATGTGCATTCAACTGACGGAGGTAAACTCACGTGTGGATTCAGCGGTTTGCAAACCCTTTCTGTGCAAAATCCCAAAACCGGCATTTCCAGCCCAATGCCGTCATACGTACGAAACAGCAGTAAACTTCGTCTAAAACTCAGGAGAAACGTTTCCTTGAAAGTGCTCGGCTGTGCGTTCGTTCACCTAAGACAGTTGAATCTATGTTGAGATTCAGCAAGACAGAAACACGTTTCTTCTATGAGCTGCGTTGGGATATTCCCGAGTGAATGGGACCATAGGCTGTACAGAGAAATATGTGCTTCTAAAACCAAAACGGAGGTATCTAACTGAATGGTTGTCAATGTGTGCATTCAACTGACGGAGTTAATTTCACGTGTGGATTCAGCGGTTTGCAAACCCTTTCTGTGCAGAATCCCAAAACCGGCATTTCCAGCCCAATGCCGTCATACGTACGAAACAGCAGTAAACTTCGTCTAAAACTCAGCAGAAACGTTTCCTTGAAACTGCTCTGCTGTGCGTTCGTTCACCTGGGAGAGTTGAATATATGTTGAGATTCAACGAGTCAGAAACACGTTTCTTCTAGGAGCTGTGTTGAGACATTCCCGATTGAATTGGACCAAAGGTTGTACAGAGAAATATCTGCTTCTAAAACCAAAATGGAGCTATCTAACTGAATCGTTGTCAATGTGTGCATTCAACTGACGGAGTGGATTCAGCGGTTTGCAAGCACTTTCTGTGCAGAATCCCAAAACCAGCATTTCCATCCCAATGCCGGCATACGTACGAAACAGCAGTAAACTTCGTCTAAAACTCAGGAGAAACGTGTCCTTGAAACTGCTCTACTGTGCGTTCATTCACCTGAGAGAGTTGAATCCATGTTGAGAATCAGCGAGTCAAAAACACGTTTCTCTAGGAGTTGCGTTGGGATATTCCCGAGTGAATGGGACCATAGGCTGTACAGAGAAATATCTGCTTCTAAAACCAAAACGCAGGTATCTAACTGAATGGTTGTCAATGTGTGCATTCAACTGACGGAGTTAAACTCACGTGTTTATTCTGCAGTTTGCAAACCCTTTCTGTGCAGAATCCCAAAACCGGCATATCCAGCCCTATGCCGGCATACGTAAGAAACAGCAGTAAACTTCGTCTAAAACTCAGGAGAAACGTTTCCTTGAAACTGCACTGTTGTGTGTTCATTCACCTAAGAGAGTTGAATCTATGTTGAGATTGACCGAGTCAGAAACACGTTTCTTCTTGGAGCTGCGTTGGGATATTCACGAGTGAATGGGACCATAGGCTGTACAGAGAAATATCTGCTTCTAAAACCAAAACGCAGGTATCTAACTGAATGGTTGTCAATGCGTGCATTCAACTGACGGATTTAATTTCACGTGTGGATTCAGCGGTTTGAAAACCCTTTCTGTGCAGAATCACAAAACCGGCATTTCCAGCCCAATGCCGTCATACGTACGACAGAGCAGTAAACTTCGTCTAAAACTCAGGAGAAACGTTTCCTTGAAACTGCTCTGCTGTGCGTTCATTCACCTGAGAGAGTTGAATCTATGTTGAGATTCAACGAGTCAGAAACACGTTTCTTCTAGGAGCTGTGTTGAGACATTCCCGATTGAATTGGACCAAAGGCTGTACAGAGAAATATCTGCTTCTAAAACCAAAATGGAGCTATCTAACTGAATGGTTGTCAATGTGGGCATTCAACTGACGGAGTGGATTCAGCGGTTTGCAAACACTTTCTGTGCAGAATCCCAAAACCGGCATTTCCAGCCAAATGCCGGCATACGTACGAAACAGCAGTAAACTTCGTCTAAAACTCAGGGGAAACGTTTCCTTGAAACTAATCGGCTGTGCGTTCGTTCACCTAAGACAGTTGAATCTATGTTGAGATTCAGCGATGCAGAAACACGTTTCTTCTAGGAGCTGCGTTGGGATATTCCCGAGTGAATGGGACCATAGACTGTACGGAGAAATATATGCTTTTAAAACCAAAACGGAGCTATCTAACTGAATGGTTGTCAATGTGAGCATTCAACTGAAGGAGTGAAACTCACGTGTGGATTCAGCGGTTTGCAAACACTTTCTGTGCAGAATCCCAAAACCGGCATTTCCAGGACAATGCCGGCATACGTACGAAACAGCAGTAAACTTCGTCTAAAACTCAGGAGAAACGTTTCCTTGAAACTGCTCGGCTGTGCGTTCGTTCACCTAAGACAGTTGAATCTATGTTGAGATTCAGCGATGCAGAAACACGTTTCTTCTAGGAGCTGCGTTGGGATATTCCCGAGTGAATGGGACCATAGGCTGTACGGAGAAATATATGCTTTTAAAACCAAAACGGAGCTATCTAACTGAATGGTTGTCAATGTGTGCATTCAACTGAAGGAGTTAAACTCACGTGTGGATTCAGCGGTTTGCAAACCCATTCTGTGCAGAATCCCAAAACCGGCATTTCCAGCCCAATGCCGGCATACGTACGAAACAGCAGTAAAGTTCGTCTAAAACTCAGGAGAAACGTTTCCTTGAAACTGCTCGGCTGTGCGTTCGTTCACCTAAGACAGTTGAATCTATGTTGAGATTCAGCGATGCAGAAACACGTTTCTTCTAGGAGCTGCATTGGGATATTCCCGAATGAATGGGACCATAGGCTGTACAGAGAAATATCTGCTTCTAAAACCAAAACGGAGCCATCCAACTGACTGATTGTCAATGTGTGCATTCAACTGACGGAGTTAAACTCACGTGTGGATTCAGCGGTTTGCAAACACTTTCTGTGCAGAGTCCCAAAACCGGCATTTCCTGCCCAATGCCGGCATACGTACGAAACAGCAGTAAACTTCGTCTAAAACTCAGCAGAAACGTTTCCTTGAAACTGCTCGGCTGTGCGTTCATTCACCTGAGAGAGTTGAATCCATGTTGAGAATCAGCGAGTCAGAAACACGTTTCTCTAGGAGCTGTGTTGGGATATTCCCGAGTGAATGGGACCATAGGCTGTACAGAGAAATATCTGCTTCTAAAACCAAAACAGAGGTATCTAACTGAATGGTTGTCAATGTGTGCATTCAACTGACGGAGTTAAATTCACGTGTGGATTCAGCGGTTTGCAAACCCTTTCTGTGCAGAATCCCAAAACCGGCATTTCCAGCCCTATGCCGGCATACGTACGAAACAGCAGGAAACTTCGTCTAAAACTCAGGAGAAACGTTTCCTTGAAATTGCACTGTTGTGTGTTCATTCACCTAAGAGAGTTGAATCTATATTGAGATTGACCGAGTCAGAAACACGTTTCTTCTAGGAGCTGCGTTGGGATATTCACGAGTGAAAGGGACCATAGGCTGTACAGAGAAATATCTGCTTCTAAAACCAAAACGGAGCTATCTAACTGAATGGTTGTCAATGTGTGCATTCAACTGACGGAGTTACACTCACGTGTGGATTCAGCGGTTTGCAAAGACTTTCTGTGCAGAATCCCAAAACCGGCATTTGCAGCCCAACGCCGTCATACATACGAAACAGCAGTAAAATTCGTCGAAAACTCAGGAGAAACGTTTCCTTGAAACTGCTCGGCTGTGCGTTCGATCACCTAAGACAGTTGAATCTATGTTGAGATTCAGCGAGTCAGAAAAACGTTTCTTCTAGGAGCTGCATTGGGATATTCCCGAGTGAATGGGACCATAGGCAGTACAGAGAAATATCTGCTTCTAAAACCAAAACGGAGCTATCTAACTGAATGGCTGTCAATGTGTGCATTCAGCTGACAGAGATAAACTCACGTGTGGATTCAGCGGTTTGCAAACCCTTTCTGTGCAAAATCCCAAAACCGGCATTTCCAGCCCAATGCCGGCATACGTACGAAACAACAGTAAATTTCGTCCAAAACTCAGGAGAAACGTTTCCTTGAAACTGCTCTGGTGTGCGTTCATTCACCTGAAAGAGTTGAATCCATGTTGAGTTTCAGCGAGTCAGAGACACGTTTCTCTAGGAGCTGCGTTGGGATATTCCCGAGTGAATGGGACCATAGGCTGTACAGAGAAATATCTACTTCTAAAACCAGAACGGAGCTATCTAACTGAATGGTTGTCAATATGTGCATTCAACTGACGGAGGTAAACTCACGTGTGGATTCAGCGGTTTGCAAACCCTTTCTGTGCAAAATCCCAAAACCGGCATTTCCATCCCAATGCCGTCATACGTACGAAACAGCAGTAACTTCGTCTAAAACTCAGGAGAAACGTTTCCTTGAAAGTGCTCGGCTGTGCGTTCGTTCACCTAAGACAGTTGAATCTATGTTGAGATTCAGCAAGACAGAAACACGTTTCTTCTATGAGCTGCGTTGGGATATTCCCGAGTGAATGGGACCATAGGCTGTACAGAGAAATATGTGCTTCTAAAACCAAAACGGAGGTATCTAACTGAATGGTTGTCAATGTGTGCATTCAACTGACGGAGTTAATTTCACGTGTGGATTCAGCGGTTTGCAAACCCTTTCTGTGCAGAATCCCAAAACCGGCATTTCCAGCCCAATGCCGTCATACGTACGAAACAGCAGTAAACTTCGTCTAAAACTCAGCAGAAACGTTTCCTTGAAACTGCTCTGCTGTGCGTTCGTTCACCTGGGAGAGTTGAATCTATGTTGAGATTCAACGAGTCAGAAACACGTTTCTTCTAGGAGCTGTGTTGAGACATTCCCGATTGAATTGGACCAAAGGTTGTACAGAGAAATATCTGCTTCTAAAACCAAAATGGAGCTATCTAACTGAATGGTTGTCAATGTGTGCATTCAACTGACGGAGTGGATTCAGCGGTTTGCAAGCACTTTCTGTGCAGAATCCCAAAACCAGCATTTCCATCCCAATGCCGGCATACGTACGAAACAGCAGTAAACTTCGTCTAAAACTCAGGAGAAACGTGTCCTTGAAACTGCTCTACTGTGCGTTCATTCACCTGAGAGAGTTGAATCCATGTTGAGAATCAGCGAGTCAGAAACACGTTTCTCTAGGAGTTGCGTTGGGATATTCCCGAGTGAATGGGACCATAGGCTGTACAGAGAAATATCTGCTTCTAAAACCAAAACGGAGGTATCTAACTGAATGGTTGTCAATGTGTGCATTCAACTGACGGAGTTAAACTCACGTGTTTATTCTGCAGTTTGCAAACCCTTTCTGTGCAGAATCCCAAAACCGGCATATCCAGCCCTATGCCGGCATACGTACGAAACAGCAGTAAACTTCGTCTAAAACTCAGGAGAAACGTTTCCTTGAAACTGCACTGTTGTGTGTTCATTCACCTAAGAGAGTTGAATCTATGTTGAGATTGACCGAGTCAGAAACACGTTTCTTCTTGGAGCTGCGTTGGAATATTCACGAGTGAATGGGACCATAGGCTGTACAGAGAAATATCTGCTTCTAAAACCAAAACGGAGCCATGCAACTGACTGATTGTCAATGCGTGCATTCAACTGACGGAGTTAATTTCACATGTGGATTCAGCGGTTTGCAAACCCTTTCTGTGCAGAATCACAAAACCGGCATTTCCAGCCCAATGCCGTCATACGTACGAAAGAGCAGTAAACTTCGTCTAAAACTCAGGAGAAACGTTTCCTTGAAACTGCTCTGCTGTGCGTTCGTTCACCTGAGAGACTTGAATCTATGTTGACATTCAACGAGTCAGAAACACGCTTCTTCTAGGAGCTGTGTTGAGACATTCCCGATTGAATTGTACCAAAGACTGTACAGAGAAATATTTGCTTCTAAAACCAAAATGGAGCTATCTAACTGAATGGTTGTCAATGTGGGCATTCAACTGACGGAGTGGATTCAGCGGTTTGCAAACACTTTCTGTGCAGAATCCCAAAACCGGCATTTCCAGCCCAATGCCGGCATACGTATGAAACAGCAGTAAACTTCGTCTAAAACTCAGGGGAAACGTTTCCTTGAAACTGCTCGGCTGTGCATTCGTTCACCTAAGACAGTTGAATCTATGTTGAGATTCAGCGATGCAGAAACACGTTTCTTCTAGGAGCTGCGTTGGGATATTCCCGAGTGAATGGGACCATATACTGTACGGAGAAATATATGCTTTTAAAACCAAAACGGAGCTATCTAACTGAATAGTTCTCAATGTGAGCATTCAACTGAAGGAGTTAAACTCACGTGTGGATTCAGCGGTTTGCAAACACTTTCTGTGCAGAATCCCAAAACCGGCATTTCCAGCCCAATGCCGTCATACGTACGAAACAGCAGTAAAGTTCGTCTAAAACTCACGAGAAACGTTTCCTTGAAACTGCTCGGCTGTGCGTTCGTTCACCTAAGACAGTTGAATCTATGTTGAGATTCAGCGATGCAGAAACACGTTTCTTCCAGGAGCTGCGTTGGGATATTCCCGAGTGAATGGGACCATAGGCTGTACAGAGAAATATCTGCTTCTAAAACCAAAACGGAGCCATGCAACTGACTGATTGTCAATGTGTGCATTCAACTGACGGAGTTAAACTCAGGTGTGGATTCAGCGGTTTGCAAACACTTTCTGTGCAGAATCCCAAAACGGGCATTTCCAGCCCAATGCCGGCATACGTACGAAAAAGCAGTAAACTTCGTCTAAAACTCAGGAGAAACGTTTCCTTGAAACTGCTCTGGTGTGCTTTCATTCACCTGAGAGAGTTGAATCCATGTTGAGAATCAGCGAGTCAGAAACACGTTTCTCTAGGAGCTGCGTTGGGATATTCCCGAGCGAATGGGACCATAGGCTGTACAGAGAAATATCTGCTTCTAAAACCAAAACGGAGGTATCTAACTGAATGGTTGACAATGTGTGCATTCAACTGACGGAGTTAAACTCACCTGTGGATTCAGCGGTTTGCAAACACTTTCTGTGCAGAATCCCAAAACCGGCATTTCCAGCCCTATGCCGGCATACGTACGAAACAGCAGTAAACTTCGTCTAAAACTCAGGAGAAACGTTTCCTTGAAACTGCACTGTTGTGTGTTCATTCACCTAAGAGAGTTGAATCTATGTTGAGATTGACCGAGTCAGAAACACGTTTCTTCTAGGAGCTGCGTTGGGATATTCCCGAGTGAATGGGACCATAGGCTGTACAGAGAAATATGTGCTTCTAAAACCAAAACGGAGGTATCTAACTGAATGGTTGTCAATGTGTGCATTCAACTGACGGAGTTACACTCACGAGTGGATTCAGCGGTTTGCAAAGACTTTCTGTGCAGAATCCCAAAACCGGCATTTCTAGCCCAACGCCGTCATACATACGAAACAGCAGTAAAATTCGTCTAAAACTCAGGAGAAACGTTTCCTTGAAACTGCTCGGCTGTGCGTTCGATCACCTAAGACAGTTGAATCTATGTAGAGATTCAGCGAGTCAAAAAAACGTTTCTTCTAGGATCTGCATTGGGATATTCCCGAGTGAATGGGACCATAGGCCGTACAGAGAAATATCTGCTTCTAAAACCAAAACGGAGGTATCTAACTGAATGGTTGTCAATGTGTGCATTCAACTGACGGAGTTAAACTCACGTGTGGATTCAGCGGTTTCCAAACCCTTTCTGTGCAGAATCCCAAAACCGGCATTTCCAGCCCAATGCCGTCATACGTACGAAAGAGCAGTAAACTTCGTCTATAACTCAGGAGAAACGTTTCCTTGAAACTGCTCTGCTGTGCGTTCGTTCACCTGAGAGAGTTGAATCTATGTTGAGATTCAACGAGTCAGAAACACGTTTCTTCTAGGAGCTGTGTTGAGACATTCCCGATTGAATTGGACCAAAGGCTGTACAGAGAAATATCTGCTTCTAAAACCAAAATGGAGCTATCTAACTGAATGGATGTCAATGTGTGCATTCAACTGACGGAGTGGATTCAGCGGTTTGCAAACACTTTCTGTGCAGAATCCCAAAACCGGCATTTCCAGGACAATGCCATCATACGTACGAAACAGCAGTAAACTTCGTCTAAAACTCAGGAGAAACGTTTCCTTGAAACTGCTCGGCTGTGCGTTCGTTCACCTAAGACAGTTGAATCTATGTTGAGATTCAGCGATGCAGAAACACGTTTCTTCTAGGAGCTGCGTTGGGATATTCCCGAGTGAATGGGACCATAGGCTGTACGGAGAAATATCTGCTTCAAAAACCAAAACGGAGCTATCTAACTGAATGGTTGTCAATGTGTGCATTCAACTGAAGGAGTTAAACTCACGTGTGGATTCAGCGGTTTGCAAACACTTTCTGTGCAGAATCCCAAAACCGGCATTTCCAGCCCAATGCCGGCATACGTACGAAACAGCAGTAAAGTTCGTCTAAAACTCAGGAGAAACGTTTCCTTGAAACTGCTCGGCTGTGCGTTCGTTCACCTAAGACAGTTGAATCTATGTTGAGATTCAGCGATGCAGAAACACGTTTCTTCTAGGAGCTGCGTTGGGATATTCCCGAGTGAATGGGACCATAGGCTGTACAGAGAAATATCTGCTTCTAAAACCAAAACGGAGCCATGCAACTGACTGATTGTCAATGTGTGCATTCAACTGACGGAGTTAAACTCACGTGTGGATTCAGCGGTTTGCAAACCCTTTCTGTGCAGAATCACAAAACCGGCATTTCCAGCCCAATGCCGTCATACGTACGAAAGAGCAGTAAACTTCGTCTAAAACTCAGGAGAAACGTTTCCTTGAAACTGCTCTGCTGTGCGTTCGTTCACCTGAGAGACTTGAATCTATGTTGACATTCAACGAGTCAGAAACACGCTTCTTCTAGGAGCTGTGTTGAGACATTCCCGATTGAATTGTACCAAAGGCTGTACAGAGAAATATTTGCTTCTAAAACCAAAATGGAGCTATCTAATTGAATGGTTGTCAATGTGGGCATTCAACTGACGGAGTGGATTCAGCGGTTTGCAAACACTTTCTGTGCAGAATCCCAAAACCGGCATTTCCAGGCCAATGCCGGCATACGTATGAAACAGCAGTAAACTTCGTCTAAAACTCAGGGGAAACGTTTCCTTGAAACTGCTCGGCTGTGCATTCGTTCACCTAAGACAGTTGAATCTATGTTGAGATTCAGCGATGCAGAAACACGTTTCTTCTAGGAGCTGCGTTGGGATATTCCCGAGTGAATGGGACCATATACTGTACGGAGAAATATATGCTTTTAAAACCAAAACGGAGCTATCTAACTGAATGGTTCTCAATGTGAGCATTCAACTGAAGGAGTTAAACTCACGTGTGGATTCAGCGGTTTGCAAACACTTTCTGTGCAGAATCCCAAAACCGGCATTTCCAGCCCAATGCCGGCATACGTACGAAACAGCAGTAAAGTTCGTCTAAAACTCAGGAGAAACGTTTCCTTGAAACTGCTCGGCTGTGCGTTCGTTCACCTAAGACAGTTGAATCTATGTTGAGATTCAGCGATGCAGAAACACGTTTCTTCTAGGAGCTGCGTTGGGATATTCCCGAGTGAATGGGACCATAGGCTGTACAGAGAAATATCTGCTTCTAAAACCAAAACGGAGCCATGCAACTGACTGATTGTCAATGTGTGCATTCAACTGACGGAATTAAACTCACGTGTGGATTCAGCGGTTTGCAAACACTTTCTGTGCAGAATCCCAAAACCGACATTTCCAGCCCAATGCCGGCATACGTACGAAACAGCAGTAAACTTCTTCTAAAACTCAGCAGAAACGTTTCCTTGAAACTGCTCGGCTGTGCGTTCATTCACCTGAGAGAGTTGAATCCATGTTGAGAATCAGCGAGTCAGAAACACGTTTCCTAGGAGCTGTGTTGGGATATTCCCGAGTGAATGGGACCATAGGCTGTACAGAGAAATATCTGCTTCTAAAACCAAAACGGAGCTATCTAACTGAATGGTTGTCAATGTGTGCATTCAACTGACGGAGTTAAACTCACGTGTGGATTCAGCGGTTTGCAAACCCTTTCTGTGCAGAATCCCAAAACCGGCATTTCAAGCCCTATGCCGGCATACGTACGAAACAGCAGTAAACTTCGTCTAAAACTCAGGAGAAACGTTTCCTTGAAACTGCACTGTTGTGTGTTCATTCACCTAAGAGAGTTGAATCTATGTTGAGATTGACCGAGTCAGAAACACGTTTCTTCTAGGAGCTGCGTTGGGATATTCACGAGTGAAAGGGACCATAGGCTGTACAGAGAAATATCTGCTTCTAAAACCAAAACGGAGCTATCTAACTGAATGGTTGTCAATGTGTGCATTCAACTGACGGAGTTACACTCACGTGTGGTTTCAGCGGTTTGCAAAGACTTTCTGTGCAGAGTCCCAAAACCGGCATTTCCAGCCCAACGCCGTCATACATACGAAACAGCAGTAAAATTCGTCTAAAACTCAGGAGAAACGTTTCCTTGAAACTCCTCGGCTGTGCGTTCGATCACCTAAGACAGTTGAATCTTTGTTGAGATTCAGCGAGTCAGAAAAACGTTTCTTCTAGGAGCTGCATTGGGATATTCCCGAGTGAATGGGACCATAGGCCGTACAGAGAAATATCTGCTTCTAAAACCAAAACGGAGCTATCTAACTGAATGGTTGTCAATGTGTGCATTCAGCTGACGGAGATAAACTCACGCGTGGATTCAGGGGTTTGCAAACCCTTTCTGTGCAAAATCCCAAAACCGGCATTTCCAGCCCAATGCCGGCATACGTACGAAACAACAGTAAATTTCGTCTAAAACTCAGGAGAAACGTTTCCTTGAAACTGCTCTGGTGTGCGTTCATTCACCTGAAAGAGTTGAATCCATGTTGAGATTCAGCAAGACTGAAACACGTTTCTTCTAGGAGCTGCGTTGGGATATTCCCGAGTGAATGGGACCATAGGCTGTACAGAGAAATATCTACTTCTAAAACCAGAACGGAGCTATCTAACTGAATGGTTGTCAATATGTGCATTCAACTGACGGAGGTAAACTCACGTGTGGATTCAGCGGTTTGCAAACCCTTTCTGTGCAAAATCCCAAAACCGGCATTTCCAGCCCAATGCCGCCATACGTACGAAACAGCAGTAAACTTCGTCTAAAACTCAGGAGAAACGTTTCCTTGAAAGTGCTCGGCTGTGCGTTCGTTCACCTAAGACAGTTGAATCTATGTTGAGATTCAGCAAGACAGAAACACGTTTCTTCTAGGAGCTGCGTTGAGATATTCCCGAGTGAATGGGACCATAGTCTGTACAGAGAAATATCTGCTTCTAAAACCAAAACGGAGCTATCTAACTGAATGGTTGTCAATGTGTGCATTCAACTGACGGAGTTAATTTCACATGTGGATTCAGCGGTTTGCAAACCCTTTCTGTGCAGAATCCCAAAACCGGCATTTCCAGCCCAATGCCGTCATACGTACGAAACAGCAGTAAACTTCGTCTAAAACTCAGCAGAAACGTTTCCTTGAAACTGCTCTGCTGTGCGTTCGTTCACCTGGGAGAGTTGAATCTATGTTGAGATTCAACGAGTCAGAAACACGTTTCTTCTAGGAGCTGTGTTGAGACATTCCCGATTGAATTGGACCAAAGGTTGTACAGAGAAATATCTGCTTCTAAAACCAAAATGGAGCTATCTAACTGAATGGTTGTCAATGTGTGCATTCAACTGACGGAGTGGATTCAGCGGTTTGCAAGCACTTTCTGTGCAGAATCCCAAAACCGGCATTTCCAGCCCAATGCCGGCATACGTACGAAACAGCAGTAAACTTCGTCTAAACTCAGGAGAAACGTGTCCTTGAAACTGCTCTACTGTGCGTTCATTCACCTGAGAGAGTTGAATGCATGTTGAGAATCAGCGAGTCAGAAACACGTTTCTCTAGGAGTTGCGTTGGGATATTCCCGAGTGAATGGGACCATAGGCTGTACAGAGAAATATCTGCTTCTAAAACCAAAACGGAGGTATCTAACTGAATGGTTGTCAATGTGTGCATTCAACTGACGGAGTTAAACTCACGTGTTTATTCTGCGGTTTGCAAACCCTTTCTGTGCAGAATCCCAAAACCGGCATTTCCAGCCCTATGCCGGCATACGTACGAAACAGCAGTAAACTTCGTCTAAAACTTAGGAGAAACGTTTCCTTGAAACTGCACTGTTGTGTGTTCATTCACCTAAGAGAGTTGAATCTATGTTGAGATTGACCGAGTCAGAAACACGTTTCTTCTTGGAGCTGCGTTGGGATATTCACGAGTGAATGGGACCATAGGCTGTACAGAGAAATATCTGCTTCTAAAACCAAAACGGAGCTATCTAACTGAATGGTTGTCAATGTGTGCATTCAACTGACGGAGTTACACTCACGTGTGGATTCAGCGGTTTGCAAACCCTTTCTGTGCAAAATCCCAAAACCGGCATTTCCAGCCCAACGCCGTCATACATACGAAACGGCAGCAAATTTCGTCTAAAACTCAGGAGAAACGTTTCCTTGAAACTGCTCGGCTGTGCGTTCGATCACCTAAGACAGTTGAATCTATGTTGAGATTCAGCGATTCAGAAACACGTTTCTTCTAGGAGCTGCATTGGGATATTCCCGAGTGAATGGGACCATAGGCGGTACAGAGAAATATCTGCTTCTAAAACCAAAACGGAGCTATCTTACTGAATGGTTGCCAATGTGTGCATTCAGGTGACAGAGTTAAACTCACGTGTGGATTCAGCGGTTTGCAAACCATTTCTGTGCAAAATCCCAAAACCGGCATTTCCAGCCCAATGCCGGCATACGTTCGAAAGAGCAGTAAACTTCGTCTAAAACTCAGGAGAAACGTTTCCTTGAAACTGCTCTGCTGTGCGTTCATTCACCTGAGAGAGTTGAATCCATGTTGAGATTCAGCGAGTCAGAGACACGTTTCTCTGGGAGCTGCGTTGGGATATTCCCGAGTGAATGGCACCATAGGCTGTACAGAGAAATATCTACTTCTATAACCAGAACGGAGCTATCTAACTGAAAGGTGGTCAATATGTGCATTCAACTGACGGAGGTAAACTCACGAGTGGATTCAGCGGTTTGCAAACCCTTTCTGTGCAAAATCCCAAAACCGGCATTTCCAGCCCAAAGCCGTCATACGTATGAAACAGCAGTAAACTTCGTCTAAAACTCAGGAGAAACGTTTCCTTGAAACTGCTCGTCTGTGCGTTCGTTCACCTAACAGAGTTGAATCTATGTTGAGATTCAGCAAGACAGAAACACGTTTCTTCTAGGAGCTGCATTGGGATATTCCCGAGTGAATGGGACCATAGTCTGTACAGAGAAATATCTGCTTCTAAAACCAAAACGCAGCTATCTAACTGAATGGTTGTCAATGCGTGCATTCAACTGACGGAGTTAATTTCACGTTTGGATTCAGCGGTTTGCAAACCCTTTCTGTGCAGAATCACAAAACCGGCATTTCCAGCCCAATGCCGTCATACGTACGAAAGAGCAGTTAACTTCGTCTAAAACTCAGGAGAAACGTTTCCTTGAAACTGCTCGGCTGTGCGTTCGTTCACCTGAGAGACTTGAATCTATGTTGAGATTCAACGAGTCAGAAACACGTTTCTTCTAGGAGCTGTGTTGAGACATTCCCGATTGAATTGGACCAAAGGCTGTACAGAGAAATATCTGCTTCTAAAACCAAAATGGAGCTATCTAACTGAATGGTTTTCAATGTGTGCATTCAACTGACGGAGTGGATTCAGCGGTTTGCAAATACTTTCTGTGCAGAATCCCAAAACCGGCATTTCCAGGACAATGCCGGCATACGTACGAAACAGCAGAAAACTTCGTCTAAAACTCAGGAGAAACGTTTCCTTGAACCTGCTCGGCTGTGCCTTCGTTCACCTAAGACAGTTGAATCTATGTTGAGATTCAGCGATGCAGAAACACGTTTCTTCTAGGAGCTGCGTTGGAATATTCCCGAGTGAATGGGACCATAGGCAGTACGGAGAAATATATGCTTTTAAAACCAAAACGGAGCTATCTAACTGAATGGTTGTCAATGTGTGCATTCAACTGAAGGAGTTAAACTCACGTGTGGATTCAGCGGTTTGCAAACCCTTTATGTGCAGAATCCCAAAACCGGCATTTCCAGCCCAATGCCGTCATACATACGAAACAGCAGTAAAGTTCGTCTAAAACTCAGGAGAAACGTTTCCTTGAAACTGCTCGGCTGTGCGTTCATTCACCTAAGACAGTTGAATCTATGTTGAGATTCAGCGATGAAGAAACATGGTTCTTCTAGGAGCTGCGTTGGGATATTCCCGAGTGAATGGGACCATAGGCTGTACAGAGAAATATCTGCTTCTAACACCAAAACGGAGCCATGCAACTGACTGATTGTCAATGTGTGCATTCAAGTGACGGAGTTAAACTCACGTGTGGATTCAGCGGTTTGCAAACACTTTCTGTGCAGAATCCCAAAACCGGCATTTCCAGCCCAATACCGGCATACGTACGAAACAGCAGTAAACTTCGTCTAAAACTCAGCAGAAACGTTTCCCTGAAACTGATCGACTGTGCGTTCATTCACCTGAGAGAGTTGAATCCATGTTGAGAATCAGCGAGTCAGAAACACGTTTCTCTAGGAGCTGTGTTGGGATATTCCCGAGTGAATGGGACCATAGGCTGTACGGAGAAATATCTGCTTCTAAAACCAAAACAGAGGTATCTAACTGAATGGTTGTCAATGTGTGCATTCAACTGACGGAGTTAAACTCACGTGTGGATTCAGCGGTTTGCAAACCCTTTCTGTGCAGAATCCCAAAACCGGCATTTCCAGCCCTATGCCGGCATACGTACGAAACAGCAGTAAACTTCGTCTAAAACTCAGGAGAAACGTTTCCTTGAAACTGCACTGTTGTGTGTTCATTCACCTAAGAGAGTTGAATCTATGTTGAGATTGACCGAGTCAGGAACACGTTTCTTCTAGGAGCTGCGTTGGGATATTCACGAGTGAAAGGGACCATAGGCTGTACAGAGAAATATCTGCTTCTAAAACCAAAACGGAGCTATCTAACTGAATGGTTGTCAATGTGTGCATTCAACTGACGGAGTTACACTCACGTGTGGATTCAGCGGTTTGCAAAGACTTTCTGTGCAGAATCCCAAAACCGGCATTTCCAGCCCAACGCCGTCATACATACGAAACAGCAGTAAAATTCGTCTAAAACTCAGGAGAAACGTTTCCTTGAAACTGCTCGGCTGTGCGTTCGATCACCTAAGACAGTTGAATCTATGTTGAGATTCAGCGAGTCAGAAAAACGTTTCTTCTAGGAGCTGCATTGGGGTATTCCCGAGTGAATGGGACCATAGGCCATACAGAGAAATATCTGCTTCTAAAACCAAAACGGAGCTATCTAACTGAATGGTTGTCAATGTGTGCATTCAACTGACGGAGTGGATTCAGCGGTTTGCAAACACTTTCTGTGCAGAATCCCAAAACCGGCATTTCCAGCCCAATGCCGGCATACGCACGAAACAGCAGTAAACTTCGTCTAAAACTCAGGAGAAACGTTTCCTTGAAACTTCTCAGCTGTGCGTTCGTTCACCTAAGACAGTTGAATCTATGTTGAGATTCAGCGATGCAGAAACACGTTTCTTCTAGGAGCTGCGTTGGGATATTCCCGAGTGAATGGGACCATAGGCTGTACGGAGAAATATATGCTTTTAAAACCAAAACGGAGCTATCTAACTGAATGGTTATCAATGTGTGCATTCAACTGAAGGAGTTAAACTCACGTGTGGATTCAGCGGTTTGCAAACCCTTTCTGTGCAGAATCCCAAAACCGGCATTGCCAGCCCAATGCCGGAATACGTACGAAACAGCAGTAAAGTTCATCTAAAACTCAGGAGAAACGTTTCCTTGAAACTGCTCGGCTTTGCGTTCGTTCACCTAAGACAGTTGAATCTATGTTGAGATTCAGCGATGCAGAAACACGTTTCTTCTAGGAGCTGCGTTGGGATATTCCCGAGTGAATGGGACCATATACTGTACGGAGAAATATATGCTTTTAAAACCAAAACGGAGCTATCTAACTGAATGGTTCTCAATGTGAGCATTCAACTGAAGGAGTTAAACTCACGTGTGGATTCAGCGGTTTGCAAACACTTTCTGTGCAGAATCCCAAAACCGGCATTTCCAGCCCAATGCCGGCATACGTACGAAACAGCAGTAAAGTTCGTCTAAAACTCAGGAGAAACGTTTCCTTGAAACTGCTCGGCTGTGCGTTCGTTCACCTAAGACAGTTGAATCTATGTTGAGATTCAGCGATGCAGAAACACGTTTCTTCTAGGAGCTGCGTTGGGATATTCCCGAGTGAATGGGACCATAGGCTGTACAGAGAAATATCTGCTTCTAAAACCAAAACGGAGCCATGCAACTGACTGATTGTCAATGTGTGCATTCAACTGACGGAATTAAACTCACGTGTGGATTCAGCGGTTTGCAAACACTTTCTGTGCAGAATCCCAAAACCGACATTTCCAGCCCAATGCCGGCATACGTACGAAACAGCAGTAAACTTCTTCTAAAACTCAGCAGAAACGTTTCCTTGAAACTGCTCGGCTGTGCGTTCATTCACCTGAGAGAGTTGAATCCATGTTGAGAATCAGCGAGTCAGAAACACGTTTCCTAGGAGCTGTGTTGGGATATTCCCGAGTGAATGGGACCATAGGCTGTACAGAGAAATATCTGCTTCTAAAACCAAAACGGAGCTATCTAACTGAATGGTTGTCAATGTGTGCATTCAACTGACGGAGTTAAACTCACGTGTGGATTCAGCGGTTTGCAAACCCTTTCTGTGCAGAATCCCAAAACCGGCATTTCAAGCCCTATGCCGGCATACGTACGAAACAGCAGTAAACTTCGTCTAAAACTCAGGAGAAACGTTTCCTTGAAACTGCACTGTTGTGTGTTCATTCACCTAAGAGAGTTGAATCTATGTTGAGATTGACCGAGTCAGAAACACGTTTCTTCTAGGAGCTGCGTTGGGATATTCACGAGTGAAAGGGACCATAGGCTGTACAGAGAAATATCTGCTTCTAAAACCAAAACGGAGCTATCTAACTGAATGGTTGTCAATGTGTGCATTCAACTGACGGAGTTACACTCACGTGTGGTTTCAGCGGTTTGCAAAGACTTTCTGTGCAGAGTCCCAAAACCGGCATTTCCAGCCCAACGCCGTCATACATACGAAACAGCAGTAAAATTCGTCTAAAACTCAGGAGAAACGTTTCCTTGAAACTCCTCGGCTGTGCGTTCGATCACCTAAGACAGTTGAATCTTTGTTGAGATTCAGCGAGTCAGAAAAACGTTTCTTCTAGGAGCTGCATTGGGATATTCCCGAGTGAATGGGACCATAGGCCGTACAGAGAAATATCTGCTTCTAAAACCAAAACGGAGCTATCTAACTGAATGGTTGTCAATGTGTGCATTCAGCTGACGGAGATAAACTCACGCGTGGATTCAGGGGTTTGCAAACCCTTTCTGTGCAAAATCCCAAAACCGGCATTTCCAGCCCAATGCCGGCATACGTACGAAACAACAGTAAATTTCGTCTAAAACTCAGGAGAAACGTTTCCTTGAAACTGCTCTGGTGTGCGTTCATTCACCTGAAAGAGTTGAATCCATGTTGAGATTCAGCAAGACTGAAACACGTTTCTTCTAGGAGCTGCGTTGGGATATTCCCGAGTGAATGGGACCATAGGCTGTACAGAGAAATATCTACTTCTAAAACCAGAACGGAGCTATCTAACTGAATGGTTGTCAATATGTGCATTCAACTGACGGAGGTAAACTCACGTGTGGATTCAGCGGTTTGCAAACCCTTTCTGTGCAAAATCCCAAAACCGGCATTTCCAGCCCAATGCCGCCATACGTACGAAACAGCAGTAAACTTCGTCTAAAACTCAGGAGAAACGTTTCCTTGAAAGTGCTCGGCTGTGCGTTCGTTCACCTAAGACAGTTGAATCTATGTTGAGATTCAGCAAGACAGAAACACGTTTCTTCTAGGAGCTGCGTTGAGATATTCCCGAGTGAATGGGACCATAGTCTGTACAGAGAAATATCTGCTTCTAAAACCAAAACGGAGCTATCTAACTGAATGGTTGTCAATGTGTGCATTCAACTGACGGAGTTAATTTCACATGTGGATTCAGCGGTTTGCAAACCCTTTCTGTGCAGAATCCCAAAACCGGCATTTCCAGCCCAATGCCGTCATACGTACGAAACAGCAGTAAACTTCGTCTAAAACTCAGCAGAAACGTTTCCTTGAAACTGCTCTGCTGTGCGTTCGTTCACCTGGGAGAGTTGAATCTATGTTGAGATTCAACGAGTCAGAAACACGTTTCTTCTAGGAGCTGTGTTGAGACATTCCCGATTGAATTGGACCAAAGGTTGTACAGAGAAATATCTGCTTCTAAAACCAAAATGGAGCTATCTAACTGAATGGTTGTCAATGTGTGCATTCAACTGACGGAGTGGATTCAGCGGTTTGCAAGCACTTTCTGTGCAGAATCCCAAAACCGGCATTTCCAGCCCAATGCCGGCATACGTACGAAACAGCAGTAAACTTCGTCTAAACTCAGGAGAAACGTGTCCTTGAAACTGCTCTACTGTGCGTTCATTCACCTGAGAGAGTTGAATGCATGTTGAGAATCAGCGAGTCAGAAACACGTTTCTCTAGGAGTTGCGTTGGGATATTCCCGAGTGAATGGGACCATAGGCTGTACAGAGAAATATCTGCTTCTAAAACCAAAACGGAGGTATCTAACTGAATGGTTGTCAATGTGTGCATTCAACTGACGGAGTTAAACTCACGTGTTTATTCTGCGGTTTGCAAACCCTTTCTGTGCAGAATCCCAAAACCGGCATTTCCAGCCCTATGCCGGCATACGTACGAAACAGCAGTAAACTTCGTCTAAAACTTAGGAGAAACGTTTCCTTGAAACTGCACTGTTGTGTGTTCATTCACCTAAGAGAGTTGAATCTATGTTGAGATTGACCGAGTCAGAAACACGTTTCTTCTTGGAGCTGCGTTGGGATATTCACGAGTGAATGGGACCATAGGCTGTACAGAGAAATATCTGCTTCTAAAACCAAAACGGAGCTATCTAACTGAATGGTTGTCAATGTGTGCATTCAACTGACGGAGTTACACTCACGTGTGGATTCAGCGGTTTGCAAACCCTTTCTGTGCAAAATCCCAAAACCGGCATTTCCAGCCCAACGCCGTCATACATACGAAACGGCAGCAAATTTCGTCTAAAACTCAGGAGAAACGTTTCCTTGAAACTGCTCGGCTGTGCGTTCGATCACCTAAGACAGTTGAATCTATGTTGAGATTCAGCGATTCAGAAACACGTTTCTTCTAGGAGCTGCATTGGGATATTCCCGAGTGAATGGGACCATAGGCGGTACAGAGAAATATCTGCTTCTAAAACCAAAACGGAGCTATCTTACTGAATGGTTGCCAATGTGTGCATTCAGGTGACAGAGTTAAACTCACGTGTGGATTCAGCGGTTTGCAAACCATTTCTGTGCAAAATCCCAAAACCGGCATTTCCAGCCCAATGCCGGCATACGTTCGAAAGAGCAGTAAACTTCGTCTAAAACTCAGGAGAAACGTTTCCTTGAAACTGCTCTGCTGTGCGTTCATTCACCTGAGAGAGTTGAATCCATGTTGAGATTCAGCGAGTCAGAGACACGTTTCTCTGGGAGCTGCGTTGGGATATTCCCGAGTGAATGGCACCATAGGCTGTACAGAGAAATATCTACTTCTATAACCAGAACGGAGCTATCTAACTGAAAGGTGGTCAATATGTGCATTCAACTGACGGAGGTAAACTCACGAGTGGATTCAGCGGTTTGCAAACCCTTTCTGTGCAAAATCCCAAAACCGGCATTTCCAGCCCAAAGCCGTCATACGTATGAAACAGCAGTAAACTTCGTCTAAAACTCAGGAGAAACGTTTCCTTGAAACTGCTCGTCTGTGCGTTCGTTCACCTAACAGAGTTGAATCTATGTTGAGATTCAGCAAGACAGAAACACGTTTCTTCTAGGAGCTGCATTGGGATATTCCCGAGTGAATGGGACCATAGTCTGTACAGAGAAATATCTGCTTCTAAAACCAAAACGCAGCTATCTAACTGAATGGTTGTCAATGCGTGCATTCAACTGACGGAGTTAATTTCACGTTTGGATTCAGCGGTTTGCAAACCCTTTCTGTGCAGAATCACAAAACCGGCATTTCCAGCCCAATGCCGTCATACGTACGAAAGAGCAGTTAACTTCGTCTAAAACTCAGGAGAAACGTTTCCTTGAAACTGCTCGGCTGTGCGTTCGTTCACCTGAGAGACTTGAATCTATGTTGAGATTCAACGAGTCAGAAACACGTTTCTTCTAGGAGCTGTGTTGAGACATTCCCGATTGAATTGGACCAAAGGCTGTACAGAGAAATATCTGCTTCTAAAACCAAAATGGAGCTATCTAACTGAATGGTTTTCAATGTGTGCATTCAACTGACGGAGTGGATTCAGCGGTTTGCAAATACTTTCTGTGCAGAATCCCAAAACCGGCATTTCCAGGACAATGCCGGCATACGTACGAAACAGCAGAAAACTTCGTCTAAAACTCAGGAGAAACGTTTCCTTGAACCTGCTCGGCTGTGCCTTCGTTCACCTAAGACAGTTGAATCTATGTTGAGATTCAGCGATGCAGAAACACGTTTCTTCTAGGAGCTGCGTTGGAATATTCCCGAGTGAATGGGACCATAGGCAGTACGGAGAAATATATGCTTTTAAAACCAAAACGGAGCTATCTAACTGAATGGTTGTCAATGTGTGCATTCAACTGAAGGAGTTAAACTCACGTGTGGATTCAGCGGTTTGCAAACCCTTTATGTGCAGAATCCCAAAACCGGCATTTCCAGCCCAATGCCGTCATACATACGAAACAGCAGTAAAGTTCGTCTAAAACTCAGGAGAAACGTTTCCTTGAAACTGCTCGGCTGTGCGTTCATTCACCTAAGACAGTTGAATCTATGTTGAGATTCAGCGATGAAGAAACATGGTTCTTCTAGGAGCTGCGTTGGGATATTCCCGAGTGAATGGGACCATAGGCTGTACAGAGAAATATCTGCTTCTAACACCAAAACGGAGCCATGCAACTGACTGATTGTCAATGTGTGCATTCAAGTGACGGAGTTAAACTCACGTGTGGATTCAGCGGTTTGCAAACACTTTCTGTGCAGAATCCCAAAACCGGCATTTCCAGCCCAATACCGGCATACGTACGAAACAGCAGTAAACTTCGTCTAAAACTCAGCAGAAACGTTTCCCTGAAACTGATCGACTGTGCGTTCATTCACCTGAGAGAGTTGAATCCATGTTGAGAATCAGCGAGTCAGAAACACGTTTCTCTAGGAGCTGTGTTGGGATATTCCCGAGTGAATGGGACCATAGGCTGTACGGAGAAATATCTGCTTCTAAAACCAAAACAGAGGTATCTAACTGAATGGTTGTCAATGTGTGCATTCAACTGACGGAGTTAAACTCACGTGTGGATTCAGCGGTTTGCAAACCCTTTCTGTGCAGAATCCCAAAACCGGCATTTCCAGCCCTATGCCGGCATACGTACGAAACAGCAGTAAACTTCGTCTAAAACTCAGGAGAAACGTTTCCTTGAAACTGCACTGTTGTGTGTTCATTCACCTAAGAGAGTTGAATCTATGTTGAGATTGACCGAGTCAGGAACACGTTTCTTCTAGGAGCTGCGTTGGGATATTCACGAGTGAAAGGGACCATAGGCTGTACAGAGAAATATCTGCTTCTAAAACCAAAACGGAGCTATCTAACTGAATGGTTGTCAATGTGTGCATTCAACTGACGGAGTTACACTCACGTGTGGATTCAGCGGTTTGCAAAGACTTTCTGTGCAGAATCCCAAAACCGGCATTTCCAGCCCAACGCCGTCATACATACGAAACAGCAGTAAAATTCGTCTAAAACTCAGGAGAAACGTTTCCTTGAAACTGCTCGGCTGTGCGTTCGATCACCTAAGACAGTTGAATCTATGTTGAGATTCAGCGAGTCAGAAAAACGTTTCTTCTAGGAGCTGCATTGGGGTATTCCCGAGTGAATGGGACCATAGGCCATACAGAGAAATATCTGCTTCTAAAACCAAAACGGAGCTATCTAACTGAATGGTTGTCAATGTGTGCATTCAACTGACGGAGTGGATTCAGCGGTTTGCAAACACTTTCTGTGCAGAATCCCAAAACCGGCATTTCCAGCCCAATGCCGGCATACGCACGAAACAGCAGTAAACTTCGTCTAAAACTCAGGAGAAACGTTTCCTTGAAACTTCTCAGCTGTGCGTTCGTTCACCTAAGACAGTTGAATCTATGTTGAGATTCAGCGATGCAGAAACACGTTTCTTCTAGGAGCTGCGTTGGGATATTCCCGAGTGAATGGGACCATAGGCTGTACGGAGAAATATATGCTTTTAAAACCAAAACGGAGCTATCTAACTGAATGGTTATCAATGTGTGCATTCAACTGAAGGAGTTAAACTCACGTGTGGATTCAGCGGTTTGCAAACCCTTTCTGTGCAGAATCCCAAAACCGGCATTGCCAGCCCAATGCCGGAATACGTACGAAACAGCAGTAAAGTTCATCTAAAACTCAGGAGAAACGTTTCCTTGAAACTGCTCGGCTTTGCGTTCGTTCACCTAAGACAGTTGAATCTATGTTGAGATTCAGCGATGCAGAAACACGTTTCTTCTAGGAGCTGCGTTGGGATATTCCCGAGTGAATGGGACCATAGGCTGTACAGAGAAATATCTGCTTCTAAAACCAAAACGGAACTATCTAACTGAATGGTTGTCAATGTGTGCATTCAACTGACGGAGTTAAACTCACGTGTGGATTCAGCGGTTTGCAAACCCTTTCTGTGCAGAATCCCAAAACCGGCATTGCCAGCCCAACGCCGTCATACGTACGAAACAGCAGTAAAATTCGTCTAAAACTCAGGAGAAACGTTTCCTTGAAACTGCTCGGCTGTGCGTTCGATCACCTAAGACAGTTGAATCTATGTTGAGATTCAGCGAGTCAGAAAAACGTTTCTTCTAGGAGCTGCGTTGGGGTATTCCCGAGTGAATGGGACCATAGGCCGTACAGAGAAATATCTGCTTCTAAAACCAAAACGGAGCTATCTAACTGAATGGTTGTCAATGTGTGCATTCAACTGACGGAGTGGATTCAGCGGTTTGCAAACACTTTCTGTGCAGAATCCCAAAACCGGCATTTCCAGCCCAATGCCGGCATACGCACGAAACAGCAGTAAACTTCGTCTAAAACTCAGGAGAAACGTTTCCTTGAAACTTCTCGGCTGTGCGTTCGTTCACCTAAGACAGTTGAATCTATGTTGAGATTCAGCGATGCAGAAACACGTTTCTTCTAGGAGCTGCGTTGGGATATTCCCGAGTGAATGGGACCATAGGCTGTACGGAGAAATATATGCTTTTAAAACCAAAACGGAGCTATCTAACTGAATGGTTATCAATGTGTGCACTCAACTGAAGGAGTTAAACTCACGTGTGGATTCAGCGGTTTGCAAACCCTTTCTGTGCAGAATCCCAAAACCGGCATTGCCAGCCCAATGCCGGCATACGTACGAAACAGCAGTAAAGTTCATCTAAAACTCAGGAGAAACGTTTCCTTGAAACTGCTCGGCTTTGCGTTCGTTCACCTAAGACAGTTGAATCTATGTTGAGATTCAGCGATGCAGAAACACGTTTCTTCTAGGAGCTGCGTTGGGATATTCCCGAGTGAATGGGACCATAGGCTGTACAGAGAAATATCTGCTTCTAAAACCAAAACGGAGCCATGCAACTGACTGATTGTCAATGTGTGCATTCAACTGACGGAGTTAAACTCACGTGTGGATTCAGCGGTTTGCAAACACTTTCTGTGCAGAGTCCCAAAACCGGCATTTCCAGCCCAATGCCGGCATACGTACGAAACAGCAGTAAACTTCGTCTAAAACTCAGCAGAAACGTTTCCTTGAAACTGCTCGGCTGTGCGTTCATTCACCTGAGAGAGTTGAATCCATGTTGAGAATCAGCGAGTCAGAAACACGTTTCTCTAGGAGCTGTGTTGGGATATTCCCGAGTGAATGGGACCATAGGCTGTACAGAGAAATATCTGCTTCTAAAACCAAAACAGAGGTATCTAACTGAATGGTTGTCAATGTGTGCATTCAACTGACGGAGTTAAATTCACGTGTGGATTCAGCGGTTTGCAAACCCTTTCTGTGCAGAATCCCAAAACCGGCATTTCCAGCCCTATGCCGGCATACGTACGAAACAGCAGGAAACTTCGTCTAAAACTCAGGAGAAACGTTTCCTTGAAATTGCACTGTTGTGTGTTCATTCACCTAAGAGAGTTGAATCTATATTGAGATTGACCGAGTCAGAAACACGTTTCTTCTAGGAGCTGCGTTGGGATATTCACGAGTGAAAGGGACCATAGGCTGTACAGAGAAATATCTGCTTCTAAAACCAAAACGGAGCTATCTAACTGAATGGTTGTCAATGTGTGCATTCAACTGACGGAGTTACACTCACGTGTGGATTCAGCGGTTTGCAAAGACTTTCTGTGCAGAATCCCAAAACCGGCATTTGCAGCCCAACGCCGTCATACATACGAAACAGCAGTAAAATTCGTCGAAAACTCAGGAGAAACGTTTCCTTGAAACTGCTCGGCTGTGCGTTCGATCACCTAAGACAGTTGAATCTATGTTGAGATTCAGCGAGTCAGAAAAACGTTTCTTCTAGGAGCTGCATTGGGATATTCCCGAGTGAATGGGACCATAGGCAGTACAGAGAAATATCTGCTTCTAAAACCAAAACGGAGCTATCTAACTGAATGGCTGTCAATGTGTGCATTCAGCTGACAGAGATAAACTCACGTGTGGATTCAGCGGTTTGCAAACCCTTTCTGTGCAAAATCCCAAAACCGGCATTTCCAGCCCAATGCCGGCATACGTACGAAACAACAGTAAATTTCGTCCAAAACTCAGGAGAAACGTTTCCTTGAAACTGCTCTGGTGTGCGTTCATTCACCTGAAAGAGTTGAATCCATGTTGAGATTCAGCGAGTCAGAGACACGTTTCTCTAGGAGCTGCGTTGGGATATTCCCGAGTGAATGGGACCATAGGCTGTACAGAGAAATATCTACTTCTAAAACCAGAACGGAGCTATCTAACTGAATGGTTGTCAATATGTGCATTCAACTGACGGAGGTAAACTCACGTGTGGATTCAGCGGTTTGCAAACCCTTTCTGTGCAAAATCCCAAAACCGGCATTTCCATCCCAATGCCGTCATACGTACGAAACAGCAGTAACTTCGTCTAAAACTCAGGAGAAACGTTTCCTTGAAAGTGCTCGGCTGTGCGTTCGTTCACCTAAGACAGTTGAATCTATGTTGAGATTCAGCAAGACAGAAACACGTTTCTTCTATGAGCTGCGTTGGGATATTCCCGAGTGAATGGGACCATAGGCTGTACAGAGAAATATGTGCTTCTAAAACCAAAACGGAGGTATCTAACTGAATGGTTGTCAATGTGTGCATTCAACTGACGGAGTTAATTTCACGTGTGGATTCAGCGGTTTGCAAACCCTTTCTGTGCAGAATCCCAAAACCGGCATTTCCAGCCCAATGCCGTCATACGTACGAAACAGCAGTAAACTTCGTCTAAACTCAGCAGAAACGTTTCCTTGAAACTGCTCTGCTGTGCGTTCGTTCACCTGGGAGAGTTGAATCTATGTTGAGATTCAACGAGTCAGAAACACGTTTCTTCTAGGAGCTGTGTTGAGACATTCCCGATTGAATTGGACCAAAGGTTGTACAGAGAAATATCTGCTTCTAAAACCAAAATGGAGCTATCTAACTGAATGGTTGTCAATGTGTGCATTCAACTGACGGAGTGGATTCAGCGGTTTGCAAGCACTTTCTGTGCAGAATCCCAAAACCAGCATTTCCATCCCAATGCCGGCATACGTACGAAACAGCAGTAAACTTCGTCTAAAACTCAGGAGAAACGTGTCCTTGAAACTGCTCTACTGTGCGTTCATTCACCTGAGAGAGTTGAATCCATGTTGAGAATCAGCGAGTCAGAAACACGTTTCTCTAGGAGTTGCGTTGGGATATTCCCGAGTGAATGGGACCATAGGCTGTACAGAGAAATATCTGCTTCTAAAACCAAAACGGAGGTATCTAACTGAATGGTTGTCAATGTGTGCATTCAACTGACGGAGTTAAACTCACGTGTTTATTCTGCAGTTTGCAAACCCTTTCTGTGCAGAATCCCAAAACCGGCATATCCAGCCCTATGCCGGCATACGTACGAAACAGCAGTAAACTTCGTCTAAAACTCAGGAGAAACGTTTCCTTGAAACTGCACTGTTGTGTGTTCATTCACCTAAGAGAGTTGAATCTATGTTGAGATTGACCGAGTCAGAAACACGTTTCTTCTTGGAGCTGCGTTGGAATATTCACGAGTGAATGGGACCATAGGCTGTACAGAGAAATATCTGCTTCTAAAACCAAAACGGAGCCATGCAACTGACTGATTGTCAATGCGTGCATTCAACTGACGGAGTTAATTTCACATGTGGATTCAGCGGTTTGCAAACCCTTTCTGTGCAGAATCACAAAACCGGCATTTCCAGCCCAATGCCGTCATACGTACGAAAGAGCAGTAAACTTCGTCTAAAACTCAGGAGAAACGTTTCCTTGAAACTGCTCTGCTGTGCGTTCGTTCACCTGAGAGACTTGAATCTATGTTGACATTCAACGAGTCAGAAACACGCTTCTTCTAGGAGCTGTGTTGAGACATTCCCGATTGAATTGTACCAAAGACTGTACAGAGAAATATTTGCTTCTAAAACCAAAATGGAGCTATCTAACTGAATGGTTGTCAATGTGGGCATTCAACTGACGGAGTGGATTCAGCGGTTTGCAAACACTTTCTGTGCAGAATCCCAAAACCGGCATTTCCAGCCCAATGCCGGCATACGTATGAAACAGCAGTAAACTTCGTCTAAAACTCAGGGGAAACGTTTCCTTGAAACTGCTCGGCTGTGCATTCGTTCACCTAAGACAGTTGAATCTATGTTGAGATTCAGCGATGCAGAAACACGTTTCTTCTAGGAGCTGCGTTGGGATATTCCCGAGTGAATGGGACCATATACTGTACGGAGAAATATATGCTTTTAAAACCAAAACGGAGCTATCTAACTGAATAGTTCTCAATGTGAGCATTCAACTGAAGGAGTTAAACTCACGTGTGGATTCAGCGGTTTGCAAACACTTTCTGTGCAGAATCCCAAAACCGGCATTTCCAGCCCAATGCCGTCATACGTACGAAACAGCAGTAAAGTTCGTCTAAAACTCACGAGAAACGTTTCCTTGAAACTGCTCGGCTGTGCGTTCGTTCACCTAAGACAGTTGAATCTATGTTGAGATTCAGCGATGCAGAAACACGTTTCTTCCAGGAGCTGCGTTGGGATATTCCCGAGTGAATGGGACCATAGGCTGTACAGAGAAATATCTGCTTCTAAAACCAAAACGGAGCCATGCAACTGACTGATTGTCAATGTGTGCATTCAACTGACGGAGTTAAACTCAGGTGTGGATTCAGCGGTTTGCAAACACTTTCTGTGCAGAATCCCAAAACGGGCATTTCCAGCCCAATGCCGGCATACGTACGAAAAAGCAGTAAACTTCGTCTAAAACTCAGGAGAAACGTTTCCTTGAAACTGCTCTGGTGTGCTTTCATTCACCTGAGAGAGTTGAATCCATGTTGAGAATCAGCGAGTCAGAAACACGTTTCTCTAGGAGCTGCGTTGGGATATTCCCGAGCGAATGGGACCATAGGCTGTACAGAGAAATATCTGCTTCTAAAACCAAAACGGAGGTATCTAACTGAATGGTTGACAATGTGTGCATTCAACTGACGGAGTTAAACTCACCTGTGGATTCAGCGGTTTGCAAACACTTTCTGTGCAGAATCCCAAAACCGGCATTTCCAGCCCTATGCCGGCATACGTACGAAACAGCAGTAAACTTCGTCTAAAACTCAGGAGAAACGTTTCCTTGAAACTGCACTGTTGTGTGTTCATTCACCTAAGAGAGTTGAATCTATGTTGAGATTGACCGAGTCAGAAACACGTTTCTTCTAGGAGCTGCGTTGGGATATTCCCGAGTGAATGGGACCATAGGCTGTACAGAGAAATATGTGCTTCTAAAACCAAAACGGAGGTATCTAACTGAATGGTTGTCTATGTGTGCATTCAACTGACGGAGTTACACTCACGAGTGGATTCAGCGGTTTGCAAAGACTTTCTGTGCAGAATCCCAAAACCGGCATTTCTAGCCCAACGCCGTCATACATACGAAACAGCAGTAAAATTCGTCTAAAACTCAGGAGAAACGTTTCCTTGAAACTGCTCGGCTGTGCGTTCGATCACCTAAGACAGTTGAATCTATGTAGAGATTCAGCGAGTCAAAAAAACGTTTCTTCTAGGATCTGCATTGGGATATTCCCGAGTGAATGGGACCATAGGCCGTACAGAGAAATATCTGCTTCTAAAACCAAAACGGAGGTATCTAACTGAATGGTTGTCAATGTGTGCATTCAACTGACGGAGTTAAACTCACGTGTGGATTCAGCGGTTTCCAAACCCTTTCTGTGCAGAATCCCAAAACCGGCATTTCCAGCCCAATGCCGTCATACGTACGAAAGAGCAGTAAACTTCGTCTATAACTCAGGAGAAACGTTTCCTTGAAACTGCTCTGCTGTGCGTTCGTTCACCTGAGAGAGTTGAATCTATGTTGAGATTCAACGAGTCAGAAACACGTTTCTTCTAGGAGCTGTGTTGAGACATTCCCGATTGAATTGGACCAAAGGCTGTACAGAGAAATATCTGCTTCTAAAACCAAAATGGAGCTATCTAACTGAATGGATGTCAATGTGTGCATTCAACTGACGGAGTGGATTCAGCGGTTTGCAAACACTTTCTGTGCAGAATCCCAAAACCGGCATTTCCAGGACAATGCCATCATACGTACGAAACAGCAGTAAACTTCGTCTAAAACTCAGGAGAAACGTTTCCTTGAAACTGCTCGGCTGTGCGTTCGTTCACCTAAGACAGTTGAATCTATGTTGAGATTCAGCGATGCAGAAACACGTTTCTTCTAGGAGCTGCGTTGGGATATTCCCGAGTGAATGGGACCATAGGCTGTACGGAGAAATATCTGCTTCAAAAACCAAAACGGAGCTATCTAACTGAATGGTTGTCAATGTGTGCATTCAACTGAAGGAGTTAAACTCACGTGTGGATTCAGCGGTTTGCAAACACTTTCTGTGCAGAATCCCAAAACCGGCATTTCCAGCCCAATGCCGGCATACGTACGAAACAGCAGTAAAGTTCGTCTAAAACTCAGGAGAAACGTTTCCTTGAAACTGCTCGGCTGTGCGTTCGTTCACCTAAGACAGTTGAATCTATGTTGAGATTCAGCGATGCAGAAACACGTTTCTTCTAGGAGCTGCGTTGGGATATTCCCGAGTGAATGGGACCATAGTCTGTACAGAGAAATATCTGCTTCTAAAACCAAAACGGAGCCATGCAACTGACTGATTGTCAATGTGTGCATTCAACTGACGGAGTTAAACTCACGTGTGGATTCAGCGGTTTGCAAACACTTTCTGTGCAGAGTCCCAAAACCGGCATTTCCAGCCCAATGCCGGCATACGTACGAAACAGCAGTAAACTTCGTCTAAAACTCAGCAGAAACGTTTCCTTGAAACTGCTCGGCTGTGCGTTCATTCACCTGAGAGAGTTGAATCCATGTTGAGAATCAGCGAGTCAGAAACACGTTTCTCTAGGAGCTGTGTTGGGATATTCCCGAGTGAATGGGACCATAGGCTGTACAGAGAAATATCTGCTTCTAAAACCAAAACAGAGGTATCTAACTGAATGGTTGTCAATGTGTGCATTCAACTGACGGAGTTAAATTCACGTGTGGATTCAGCGGTTTGCAAACCCTTTCTGTGCAGAATCCCAAAACCGGCATTTCCAGCCCTATGCCGGCATACGTACGAAACAGCAGGAAACTTCGTCTAAAACTCAGGAGAAACGTTTCCTTGAAATTGCACTGTTGTGTGTTCATTCACCTAAGAGAGTTGAATCTATATTGAGATTGACCGAGTCAGAAACACGTTTCTTCTAGGAGCTGCGTTGGGATATTCACGAGTGAAAGGGACCATAGGCTGTACAGAGAAATATCTGCTTCTAAAACCAAAACGGAGCTATCTAACTGAATGGTTGTCAATGTGTGCATTCAACTGACGGAGTTACACTCACGTGTGGATTCAGCGGTTTGCAAAGACTTTCTGTGCAGAATCCCAAAACCGGCATTTGCAGCCCAACGCCGTCATACATACGAAACAGCAGTAAAATTCGTCGAAAACTCAGGAGAAACGTTTCCTTGAAACTGCTCGGCTGTGCGTTCGATCACCTAAGACAGTTGAATCTATGTTGAGATTCAGCGAGTCAGAAAAACGTTTCTTCTAGGAGCTGCATTGGGATATTCCCGAGTGAATGGGACCATAGGCAGTACAGAGAAATATCTGCTTCTAAAACCAAAACGGAGCTATCTAACTGAATGGCTGTCAATGTGTGCATTCAGCTGACAGAGATAAACTCACGTGTGGATTCAGCGGTTTGCAAACCCTTTCTGTGCAAAATCCCAAAACCGGCATTTCCAGCCCAATGCCGGCATACGTACGAAACAACAGTAAATTTCGTCCAAAACTCAGGAGAAACGTTTCCTTGAAACTGCTCTGGTGTGCGTTCATTCACCTGAAAGAGTTGAATCCATGTTGAGATTCAGCGAGTCAGAGACACGTTTCTCTAGGAGCTGCGTTGGGATATTCCCGAGTGAATGGGACCATAGGCTGTACAGAGAAATATCTACTTCTAAAACCAGAACGGAGCTATCTAACTGAATGGTTGTCAATATGTGCATTCAACTGACGGAGGTAAACTCACGTGTGGATTCAGCGGTTTGCAAACCCTTTCTGTGCAAAATCCCAAAACCGGCATTTCCATCCCAATGCCGTCATACGTACGAAACAGCAGTAACTTCGTCTAAAACTCAGGAGAAACGTTTCCTTGAAAGTGCTCGGCTGTGCGTTCGTTCACCTAAGACAGTTGAATCTATGTTGAGATTCAGCAAGACAGAAACACGTTTCTTCTATGAGCTGCGTTGGGATATTCCCGAGTGAATGGGACCATAGGCTGTACAGAGAAATATGTGCTTCTAAAACCAAAACGGAGGTATCTAACTGAATGGTTGTCAATGTGTGCATTCAACTGACGGAGTTAATTTCACGTGTGGATTCAGCGGTTTGCAAACCCTTTCTGTGCAGAATCCCAAAACCGGCATTTCCAGCCCAATGCCGTCATACGTACGAAACAGCAGTAAACTTCGTCTAAACTCAGCAGAAACGTTTCCTTGAAACTGCTCTGCTGTGCGTTCGTTCACCTGGGAGAGTTGAATCTATGTTGAGATTCAACGAGTCAGAAACACGTTTCTTCTAGGAGCTGTGTTGAGACATTCCCGATTGAATTGGACCAAAGGTTGTACAGAGAAATATCTGCTTCTAAAACCAAAATGGAGCTATCTAACTGAATGGTTGTCAATGTGTGCATTCAACTGACGGAGTGGATTCAGCGGTTTGCAAGCACTTTCTGTGCAGAATCCCAAAACCAGCATTTCCATCCCAATGCCGGCATACGTACGAAACAGCAGTAAACTTCGTCTAAAACTCAGGAGAAACGTGTCCTTGAAACTGCTCTACTGTGCGTTCATTCACCTGAGAGAGTTGAATCCATGTTGAGAATCAGCGAGTCAGAAACACGTTTCTCTAGGAGTTGCGTTGGGATATTCCCGAGTGAATGGGACCATAGGCTGTACAGAGAAATATCTGCTTCTAAAACCAAAACGGAGGTATCTAACTGAATGGTTGTCAATGTGTGCATTCAACTGACGGAGTTAAACTCACGTGTTTATTCTGCAGTTTGCAAACCCTTTCTGTGCAGAATCCCAAAACCGGCATATCCAGCCCTATGCCGGCATACGTACGAAACAGCAGTAAACTTCGTCTAAAACTCAGGAGAAACGTTTCCTTGAAACTGCACTGTTGTGTGTTCATTCACCTAAGAGAGTTGAATCTATGTTGAGATTGACCGAGTCAGAAACACGTTTCTTCTTGGAGCTGCGTTGGAATATTCACGAGTGAATGGGACCATAGGCTGTACAGAGAAATATCTGCTTCTAAAACCAAAACGGAGCCATGCAACTGACTGATTGTCAATGCGTGCATTCAACTGACGGAGTTAATTTCACATGTGGATTCAGCGGTTTGCAAACCCTTTCTGTGCAGAATCACAAAACCGGCATTTCCAGCCCAATGCCGTCATACGTACGAAAGAGCAGTAAACTTCGTCTAAAACTCAGGAGAAACGTTTCCTTGAAACTGCTCTGCTGTGCGTTCGTTCACCTGAGAGACTTGAATCTATGTTGACATTCAACGAGTCAGAAACACGCTTCTTCTAGGAGCTGTGTTGAGACATTCCCGATTGAATTGTACCAAAGACTGTACAGAGAAATATTTGCTTCTAAAACCAAAATGGAGCTATCTAACTGAATGGTTGTCAATGTGGGCATTCAACTGACGGAGTGGATTCAGCGGTTTGCAAACACTTTCTGTGCAGAATCCCAAAACCGGCATTTCCAGCCCAATGCCGGCATACGTATGAAACAGCAGTAAACTTCGTCTAAAACTCAGGGGAAACGTTTCCTTGAAACTGCTCGGCTGTGCATTCGTTCACCTAAGACAGTTGAATCTATGTTGAGATTCAGCGATGCAGAAACACGTTTCTTCTAGGAGCTGCGTTGGGATATTCCCGAGTGAATGGGACCATATACTGTACGGAGAAATATATGCTTTTAAAACCAAAACGGAGCTATCTAACTGAATAGTTCTCAATGTGAGCATTCAACTGAAGGAGTTAAACTCACGTGTGGATTCAGCGGTTTGCAAACACTTTCTGTGCAGAATCCCAAAACCGGCATTTCCAGCCCAATGCCGTCATACGTACGAAACAGCAGTAAAGTTCGTCTAAAACTCACGAGAAACGTTTCCTTGAAACTGCTCGGCTGTGCGTTCGTTCACCTAAGACAGTTGAATCTATGTTGAGATTCAGCGATGCAGAAACACGTTTCTTCCAGGAGCTGCGTTGGGATATTCCCGAGTGAATGGGACCATAGGCTGTACAGAGAAATATCTGCTTCTAAAACCAAAACGGAGCCATGCAACTGACTGATTGTCAATGTGTGCATTCAACTGACGGAGTTAAACTCAGGTGTGGATTCAGCGGTTTGCAAACACTTTCTGTGCAGAATCCCAAAACGGGCATTTCCAGCCCAATGCCGGCATACGTACGAAAAAGCAGTAAACTTCGTCTAAAACTCAGGAGAACCGTTTCCTTGAAACTGCTCTGGTGTGCTTTCATTCACCTGAGAGAGTTGAATCCATGTTGAGAATCAGCGAGTCAGAAACACGTTTCTCTAGGAGCTGCGTTGGGATATTCCCGAGCGAATGGGACCATAGGCTGTACAGAGAAATATCTGCTTCTAAAACCAAAACGGAGGTATCTAACTGAATGGTTGACAATGTGTGCATTCAACTGACGGAGTTAAACTCACCTGTGGATTCAGCGGTTTGCAAACACTTTCTGTGCAGAATCCCAAAACCGGCATTTCCAGCCCTATGCCGGCATACGTACGAAACAGCAGTAAACTTCGTCTAAAACTCAGGAGAAACGTTTCCTTGAAACTGCACTGTTGTGTGTTCATTCACCTAAGAGAGTTGAATCTATGTTGAGATTGACCGAGTCAGAAACACGTTTCTTCTAGGAGCTGCGTTGGGATATTCCCGAGTGAATGGGACCATAGGCTGTACAGAGAAATATGTGCTTCTAAAACCAAAACGGAGGTATCTAACTGAATGGTTGTCTATGTGTGCATTCAACTGACGGAGTTACACTCACGAGTGGATTCAGCGGTTTGCAAAGACTTTCTGTGCAGAATCCCAAAACCGGCATTTCTAGCCCAACGCCGTCATACATACGAAACAGCAGTAAAATTCGTCTAAAACTCAGGAGAAACGTTTCCTTGAAACTGCTCGGCTGTGCGTTCGATCACCTAAGACAGTTGAATCTATGTAGAGATTCAGCGAGTCAAAAAAACGTTTCTTCTAGGATCTGCATTGGGATATTCCCGAGTGAATGGGACCATAGGCCGTACAGAGAAATATCTGCTTCTAAAACCAAAACGGAGGTATCTAACTGAATGGTTGTCAATGTGTGCATTCAACTGACGGAGTTAAACTCACGTGTGGATTCAGCGGTTTCCAAACCCTTTCTGTGCAGAATCCCAAAACCGGCATTTCCAGCCCAATGCCGTCATACGTACGAAAGAGCAGTAAACTTCGTCTATAACTCAGGAGAAACGTTTCCTTGAAACTGCTCTGCTGTGCGTTCGTTCACCTGAGAGAGTTGAATCTATGTTGAGATTCAACGAGTCAGAAACACGTTTCTTCTAGGAGCTGTGTTGAGACATTCCCGATTGAATTGGACCAAAGGCTGTACAGAGAAATATCTGCTTCTAAAACCAAAATGGAGCTATCTAACTGAATGGATGTCAATGTGTGCATTCAACTGACGGAGTGGATTCAGCGGTTTGCAAACACTTTCTGTGCAGAATCCCAAAACCGGCATTTCCAGGACAATGCCATCATACGTACGAAACAGCAGTAAACTTCGTCTAAAACTCAGGAGAAACGTTTCCTTGAAACTGCTCGGCTGTGCGTTCGTTCACCTAAGACAGTTGAATCTATGTTGAGATTCAGCGATGCAGAAACACGTTTCTTCTAGGAGCTGCGTTGGGATATTCCCGAGTGAATGGGACCATAGGCTGTACGGAGAAATATCTGCTTCAAAAACCAAAACGGAGCTATCTAACTGAATGGTTGTCAATGTGTGCATTCAACTGAAGGAGTTAAACTCACGTGTGGATTCAGCGGTTTGCAAACACTTTCTGTGCAGAATCCCAAAACCGGCATTTCCAGCCCAATGCCGGCATACGTACGAAACAGCAGTAAAGTTCGTCTAAAACTCAGGAGAAACGTTTCCTTGAAACTGCTCGGCTGTGCGTTCGTTCACCTAAGACAGTTGAATCTATGTTGAGATTCAGCGATGCAGAAACACGTTTCTTCTAGGAGCTGCGTTGGGATATTCCCGAGTGAATGGGACCATAGGCTGTACAGAGAAATATCTGCTTCTAAAACCAAAACGGAGCCATGCAACTGACTGATTGTCAATGTGTGCATTCAACTGACGGAGTTAAACTCACGTGTGGATTCAGCGGTTTGCAAACCCTTTCTGTGCAGAATCACAAAACCGGCATTTCCAGCCCAATGCCGTCATACGTACGAAAGAGCAGTAAACTTCGTCTAAAACTCAGGAGAAACGTTTCCTTGAAACTGCTCTGCTGTGCGTTCGTTCACCTGAGAGACTTGAATCTATGTTGACATTCAACGAGTCAGAAACACGCTTCTTCTAGGAGCTGTGTTGAGACATTCCCGATTGAATTGTACCAAAGGCTGTACAGAGAAATATTTGCTTCTAAAACCAAAATGGAGCTATCTAATTGAATGGTTGTCAATGTGGGCATTCAACTGACGGAGTGGATTCAGCGGTTTGCAAACACTTTCTGTGCAGAATCCCAAAACCGGCATTTCCAGGCCAATGCCGGCATACGTATGAAACAGCAGTAAACTTCGTCTAAAACTCAGGGGAAACGTTTCCTTGAAACTGCTCGGCTGTGCATTCGTTCACCTAAGACAGTTGAATCTATGTTGAGATTCAGCGATGCAGAAACACGTTTCTTCTAGGAGCTGCGTTGGGATATTCCCGAGTGAATGGGACCATATACTGTACGGAGAAATATATGCTTTTAAAACCAAAACGGAGCTATCTAACTGAATGGTTCTCAATGTGAGCATTCAACTGAAGGAGTTAAACTCACGTGTGGATTCAGCGGTTTGCAAACACTTTCTGTGCAGAATCCCAAAACCGGCATTTCCAGCCCAATGCCGGCATACGTACGAAACAGCAGTAAAGTTCGTCTAAAACTCAGGAGAAACGTTTCCTTGAAACTGCTCGGCTGTGCGTTCGTTCACCTAAGACAGTTGAATCTATGTTGAGATTCAGCGATGCAGAAACACGTTTCTTCTAGGAGCTGCGTTGGGATATTCCCGAGTGAATGGGACCATAGGCTGTACAGAGAAATATCTGCTTCTAAAACCAAAACGGAGCCATGCAACTGACTGATTGTCAATGTGTGCATTCAACTGACGGAATTAAACTCACGTGTGGATTCAGCGGTTTGCAAACACTTTCTGTGCAGAATCCCAAAACCGACATTTCCAGCCCAATGCCGGCATACGTACGAAACAGCAGTAAACTTCTTCTAAAACTCAGCAGAAACGTTTCCTTGAAACTGCTCGGCTGTGCGTTCATTCACCTGAGAGAGTTGAATCCATGTTGAGAATCAGCGAGTCAGAAACACGTTTCCTAGGAGCTGTGTTGGGATATTCCCGAGTGAATGGGACCATAGGCTGTACAGAGAAATATCTGCTTCTAAAACCAAAACGGAGCTATCTAACTGAATGGTTGTCAATGTGTGCATTCAACTGACGGAGTTAAACTCACGTGTGGATTCAGCGGTTTGCAAACCCTTTCTGTGCAGAATCCCAAAACCGGCATTTCAAGCCCTATGCCGGCATACGTACGAAACAGCAGTAAACTTCGTCTAAAACTCAGGAGAAACGTTTCCTTGAAACTGCACTGTTGTGTGTTCATTCACCTAAGAGAGTTGAATCTATGTTGAGATTGACCGAGTCAGAAACACGTTTCTTCTAGGAGCTGCGTTGGGATATTCACGAGTGAAAGGGACCATAGGCTGTACAGAGAAATATCTGCTTCTAAAACCAAAACGGAGCTATCTAACTGAATGGTTGTCAATGTGTGCATTCAACTGACGGAGTTACACTCACGTGTGGTTTCAGCGGTTTGCAAAGACTTTCTGTGCAGAGTCCCAAAACCGGCATTTCCAGCCCAACGCCGTCATACATACGAAACAGCAGTAAAATTCGTCTAAAACTCAGGAGAAACGTTTCCTTGAAACTCCTCGGCTGTGCGTTCGATCACCTAAGACAGTTGAATCTTTGTTGAGATTCAGCGAGTCAGAAAAACGTTTCTTCTAGGAGCTGCATTGGGATATTCCCGAGTGAATGGGACCATAGGCCGTACAGAGAAATATCTGCTTCTAAAACCAAAACGGAGCTATCTAACTGAATGGTTGTCAATGTGTGCATTCAGCTGACGGAGATAAACTCACGCGTGGATTCAGGGGTTTGCAAACCCTTTCTGTGCAAAATCCCAAAACCGGCATTTCCAGCCCAATGCCGGCATACGTACGAAACAACAGTAAATTTCGTCTAAAACTCAGGAGAAACGTTTCCTTGAAACTGCTCTGGTGTGCGTTCATTCACCTGAAAGAGTTGAATCCATGTTGAGATTCAGCAAGACTGAAACACGTTTCTTCTAGGAGCTGCGTTGGGATATTCCCGAGTGAATGGGACCATAGGCTGTACAGAGAAATATCTACTTCTAAAACCAGAACGGAGCTATCTAACTGAATGGTTGTCAATATGTGCATTCAACTGACGGAGGTAAACTCACGTGTGGATTCAGCGGTTTGCAAACCCTTTCTGTGCAAAATCCCAAAACCGGCATTTCCAGCCCAATGCCGCCATACGTACGAAACAGCAGTAAACTTCGTCTAAAACTCAGGAGAAACGTTTCCTTGAAAGTGCTCGGCTGTGCGTTCGTTCACCTAAGACAGTTGAATCTATGTTGAGATTCAGCAAGACAGAAACACGTTTCTTCTAGGAGCTGCGTTGAGATATTCCCGAGTGAATGGGACCATAGTCTGTACAGAGAAATATCTGCTTCTAAAACCAAAACGGAGCTATCTAACTGAATGGTTGTCAATGTGTGCATTCAACTGACGGAGTTAATTTCACATGTGGATTCAGCGGTTTGCAAACCCTTTCTGTGCAGAATCCCAAAACCGGCATTTCCAGCCCAATGCCGTCATACGTACGAAACAGCAGTAAACTTCGTCTAAAACTCAGCAGAAACGTTTCCTTGAAACTGCTCTGCTGTGCGTTCGTTCACCTGGGAGAGTTGAATCTATGTTGAGATTCAACGAGTCAGAAACACGTTTCTTCTAGGAGCTGTGTTGAGACATTCCCGATTGAATTGGACCAAAGGTTGTACAGAGAAATATCTGCTTCTAAAACCAAAATGGAGCTATCTAACTGAATGGTTGTCAATGTGTGCATTCAACTGACGGAGTGGATTCAGCGGTTTGCAAGCACTTTCTGTGCAGAATCCCAAAACCGGCATTTCCAGCCCAATGCCGGCATACGTACGAAACAGCAGTAAACTTCGTCTAAACTCAGGAGAAACGTGTCCTTGAAACTGCTCTACTGTGCGTTCATTCACCTGAGAGAGTTGAATGCATGTTGAGAATCAGCGAGTCAGAAACACGTTTCTCTAGGAGTTGCGTTGGGATATTCCCGAGTGAATGGGACCATAGGCTGTACAGAGAAATATCTGCTTCTAAAACCAAAACGGAGGTATCTAACTGAATGGTTGTCAATGTGTGCATTCAACTGACGGAGTTAAACTCACGTGTTTATTCTGCGGTTTGCAAACCCTTTCTGTGCAGAATCCCAAAACCGGCATTTCCAGCCCTATGCCGGCATACGTACGAAACAGCAGTAAACTTCGTCTAAAACTTAGGAGAAACGTTTCCTTGAAACTGCACTGTTGTGTGTTCATTCACCTAAGAGAGTTGAATCTATGTTGAGATTGACCGAGTCAGAAACACGTTTCTTCTTGGAGCTGCGTTGGGATATTCACGAGTGAATGGGACCATAGGCTGTACAGAGAAATATCTGCTTCTAAAACCAAAACGGAGCTATCTAACTGAATGGTTGTCAATGTGTGCATTCAACTGACGGAGTTACACTCACGTGTGGATTCAGCGGTTTGCAAACCCTTTCTGTGCAAAATCCCAAAACCGGCATTTCCAGCCCAACGCCGTCATACATACGAAACGGCAGCAAATTTCGTCTAAAACTCAGGAGAAACGTTTCCTTGAAACTGCTCGGCTGTGCGTTCGATCACCTAAGACAGTTGAATCTATGTTGAGATTCAGCGATTCAGAAACACGTTTCTTCTAGGAGCTGCATTGGGATATTCCCGAGTGAATGGGACCATAGGCGGTACAGAGAAATATCTGCTTCTAAAACCAAAACGGAGCTATCTTACTGAATGGTTGCCAATGTGTGCATTCAGGTGACAGAGTTAAACTCACGTGTGGATTCAGCGGTTTGCAAACCATTTCTGTGCAAAATCCCAAAACCGGCATTTCCAGCCCAATGCCGGCATACGTTCGAAAGAGCAGTAAACTTCGTCTAAAACTCAGGAGAAACGTTTCCTTGAAACTGCTCTGCTGTGCGTTCATTCACCTGAGAGAGTTGAATCCATGTTGAGATTCAGCGAGTCAGAGACACGTTTCTCTGGGAGCTGCGTTGGGATATTCCCGAGTGAATGGGACCATAGGCTGTACAGAGAAATATCTACTTCTATAACCAGAACGGAGCTATCTAACTGAAAGGTGGTCAATATGTGCATTCAACTGACGGAGGTAAACTCACGAGTGGATTCAGCGGTTTGCAAACCCTTTCTGTGCAAAATCCCAAAACCGGCATTTCCAGCCCAAAGCCGTCATACGTATGAAACAGCAGTAAACTTCGTCTAAAACTCAGGAGAAACGTTTCCTTGAAACTGCTCGTCTGTGCGTTCGTTCACCTAACAGAGTTGAATCTATGTTGAGATTCAGCAAGACAGAAACACGTTTCTTCTAGGAGCTGCATTGGGATATTCCCGAGTGAATGGGACCATAGTCTGTACAGAGAAATATCTGCTTCTAAAACCAAAACGCAGCTATCTAACTGAATGGTTGTCAATGCGTGCATTCAACTGACGGAGTTAATTTCACGTTTGGATTCAGCGGTTTGCAAACCCTTTCTGTGCAGAATCACAAAACCGGCATTTCCAGCCCAATGCCGTCATACGTACGAAAGAGCAGTTAACTTCGTCTAAAACTCAGGAGAAACGTTTCCTTGAAACTGCTCGGCTGTGCGTTCGTTCACCTGAGAGACTTGAATCTATGTTGAGATTCAACGAGTCAGAAACACGTTTCTTCTAGGAGCTGTGTTGAGACATTCCCGATTGAATTGGACCAAAGGCTGTACAGAGAAATATCTGCTTCTAAAACCAAAATGGAGCTATCTAACTGAATGGTTTTCAATGTGTGCATTCAACTGACGGAGTGGATTCAGCGGTTTGCAAATACTTTCTGTGCAGAATCCCAAAACCGGCATTTCCAGGACAATGCCGGCATACGTACGAAACAGCAGAAAACTTCGTCTAAAACTCAGGAGAAACGTTTCCTTGAACCTGCTCGGCTGTGCCTTCGTTCACCTAAGACAGTTGAATCTATGTTGAGATTCAGCGATGCAGAAACACGTTTCTTCTAGGAGCTGCGTTGGAATATTCCCGAGTGAATGGGACCATAGGCAGTACGGAGAAATATATGCTTTTAAAACCAAAACGGAGCTATCTAACTGAATGGTTGTCAATGTGTGCATTCAACTGAAGGAGTTAAACTCACGTGTGGATTCAGCGGTTTGCAAACCCTTTATGTGCAGAATCCCAAAACCGGCATTTCCAGCCCAATGCCGTCATACATACGAAACAGCAGTAAAGTTCGTCTAAAACTCAGGAGAAACGTTTCCTTGAAACTGCTCGGCTGTGCGTTCATTCACCTAAGACAGTTGAATCTATGTTGAGATTCAGCGATGAAGAAACATGGTTCTTCTAGGAGCTGCGTTGGGATATTCCCGAGTGAATGGGACCATAGGCTGTACAGAGAAATATCTGCTTCTAACACCAAAACGGAGCCATGCAACTGACTGATTGTCAAGGTGTGCATTCAAGTGACGGAGTTAAACTCACGTGTGGATTCAGCGGTTTGCAAACACTTTCTGTGCAGAATCCCAAAACCGGCATTTCCAGCCCAATACCGGCATACGTACGAAACAGCAGTAAACTTCGTCTAAAACTCAGCAGAAACGTTTCCCTGAAACTGATCGACTGTGCGTTCATTCACCTGAGAGAGTTGAATCCATGTTGAGAATCAGCGAGTCAGAAACACGTTTCTCTAGGAGCTGTGTTGGGATATTCCCGAGTGAATGGGACCATAGGCTGTACGGAGAAATATCTGCTTCTAAAACGAAAACAGAGGTATCTAACTGAATGGTTGTCAATGTGTGCATTCAACTGACGGAGTTAAACTCACGTGTGGATTCAGCGGTTTGCAAACCCTTTCTGTGCAGAATCCCAAAACCGGCATTTCCAGCCCTATGCCGGCATACGTACGAAACAGCAGTAAACTTCGTCTAAAACTCAGGAGAAACGTTTCCTTGAAACTGCACTGTTGTGTGTTCATTCACCTAAGAGAGTTGAATCTATGTTGAGATTGACCGAGTCAGGAACACGTTTCTTCTAGGAGCTGCGTTGGGATATTCACGAGTGAAAGGGACCATAGGCTGTACAGAGAAATATCTGCTTCTAAAACCAAAACGGAGCTATCTAACTGAATGGTTGTCAATGTGTGCATTCAACTGACGGAGTTACACTCACGTGTGGATTCAGCGGTTTGCAAAGACTTTCTGTGCAGAATCCCAAAACCGGCATTTCCAGCCCAACGCCGTCATACATACGAAACAGCAGTAAAATTCGTCTAAAACTCAGGAGAAACGTTTCCTTGAAACTGCTCGGCTGTGCGTTCGATCACCTAAGACAGTTGAATCTATGTTGAGATTCAGCGAGTCAGAAAAACGTTTCTTCTAGGAGCTGCATTGGGGTATTCCCGAGTGAATGGGACCATAGGCCATACAGAGAAATATCTGCTTCTAAAACCAAAACGGAGCTATCTAACTGAATGGTTGTCAATGTGTGCATTCAACTGACGGAGTGGATTCAGCGGTTTGCAAACACTTTCTGTGCAGAATCCCAAAACCGGCATTTCCAGCCCAATGCCGGCATACGCACGAAACAGCAGTAAACTTCGTCTAAAACTCAGGAGAAACGTTTCCTTGAAACTTCTCAGCTGTGCGTTCGTTCACCTAAGACAGTTGAATCTATGTTGAGATTCAGCGATGCAGAAACACGTTTCTTCTAGGAGCTGCGTTGGGATATTCCCGAGTGAATGGGACCATAGGCTGTACGGAGAAATATATGCTTTTAAAACCAAAACGGAGCTATCTAACTGAATGGTTATCAATGTGTGCATTCAACTGAAGGAGTTAAACTCACGTGTGGATTCAGCGGTTTGCAAACCCTTTCTGTGCAGAATCCCAAAACCGGCATTGCCAGCCCAATGCCGGAATACGTACGAAACAGCAGTAAAGTTCATCTAAAACTCAGGAGAAACGTTTCCTTGAAACTGCTCGGCTTTGCGTTCGTTCACCTAAGACAGTTGAATCTATGTTGAGATTCAGCGATGCAGAAACACGTTTCTTCTAGGAGCTGCGTTGGGATATTCCCGAGTGAATGGGACCATAGGCTGTACAGAGAAATATCTGCTTCTAAAACCAAAACGGAACTATCTAACTGAATGGTTGTCAATGTGTGCATTCAACTGACGGAGTTAAACTCACGTGTGGATTCAGCGGTTTGCAAACCCTTTCTGTGCAGAATCCCAAAACCGGCATTGCCAGCCCAACGCCGTCATACGTACGAAACAGCAGTAAAATTCGTCTAAAACTCAGGAGAAACGTTTCCTTGAAACTGCTCGGCTGTGCGTTCGATCACCTAAGACAGTTGAATCTATGTTGAGATTCAGCGAGTCAGAAAAACGTTTCTTCTAGGAGCTGCGTTGGGGTATTCCCGAGTGAATGGGACCATAGGCCGTACAGAGAAATATCTGCTTCTAAAACCAAAACGGAGCTATCTAACTGAATGGTTGTCAATGTGTGCATTCAACTGACGGAGTGGATTCAGCGGTTTGCAAACACTTTCTGTGCAGAATCCCAAAACCGGCATTTCCAGCCCAATGCCGGCATACGCACGAAACAGCAGTAAACTTCGTCTAAAACTCAGGAGAAACGTTTCCTTGAAACTTCTCGGCTGTGCGTTCGTTCACCTAAGACAGTTGAATCTATGTTGAGATTCAGCGATGCAGAAACACGTTTCTTCTAGGAGCTGCGTTGGGATATTCCCGAGTGAATGGGACCATAGGCTGTACGGAGAAATATATGCTTTTAAAACCAAAACGGAGCTATCTAACTGAATGGTTATCAATGTGTGCACTCAACTGAAGGAGTTAAACTCACGTGTGGATTCAGCGGTTTGCAAACCCTTTCTGTGCAGAATCCCAAAACCGGCATTGCCAGCCCAATGCCGGCATACGTACGAAACAGCAGTAAAGTTCATCTAAAACTCAGGAGAAACGTTTCCTTGAAACTGCTCGGCTTTGCGTTCGTTCACCTAAGACAGTTGAATCTATGTTGAGATTCAGCGATGCAGAAACACGTTTCTTCTAGGAGCTGCGTTGGGATATTCCCGAGTGAATGGGACCATAGGCTGTACAGAGAAATATCTGCTTCTAAAACCAAAACGGAGCCATGCAACTGACTGATTGTCAATGTGTGCATTCAACTGACGGAGTTAAACTCACGTGTGGATTCAGCGGTTTGCAAACACTTTCTGTGCAGAATCCCAAAACCGGCATTTACAGCCCAATGCCGGCATACGTACGAAACAGCAGTAAACTTCGTCTAAAACTCAGCAGAAACGTTTCCTTGAAACTGCTCGGCTGTGCATTCATTCACCTGAGAGAGTTGAATCCATGTTGAGAATCAGCGAGTCAGAAACACGTTTCTCTTGGAGCTGCGTTGGGATATTCCCGAGTGAATGGGACCATAGGCTGTACAGAGAAATATCTGCTTCTAAAACCAAAACAGAGGTATCTAACTGAATGGTTGTCAATGTGTGCATTCAACTGATGGAGTTAAACTCACGTGGGGATTCAGCGGTTTGCAAACCCTTTCTGTGCAAAATCCCAAAACAGGCATTTCCAGCCCAATGCCGTCATACGTACAAAACAGCAGTAAACTTCGTCTAAAACTCAGGAGAAACGTTTCCTTGAAAGTGCTCGGCTATGCGTTCGTTCACCTAAGACAGTTGAATCTATGTTGAGATTCAGCAAGACAGAAACACGTTTCTTCTAGGAGCTGCGTTGGGATATTCCCGAGTGAATGGGACCATTGTCTGTACAGAGAAATATCTGCTTCTAAAACCAAAACGGAGCTACCTAACTGAATGGTTGTCAATGTGTGCATTCAACTGACGGAGTTAATTTCACGTGTGGATTCAGCGGTTTGCAAACCCTTTCTGTGCAGAATCCCAAAACCGGCATTTCCAGCCCAACGCCGTCATACGTACGAAACAGCAGTAAACTTCGTCTAAAACTCAGCAGAAACGTTTCCTTGAGACTGCTCTGCTGTGCGTTCGTTCACCTGGGAGAGTTGAATCTATGTTGAGATTCAACGAGTCAGAAACACGTTTCTTCTAGGAGCTGTGTTGAGACATTCCCGATTGAATTGGACCAAAGGCTGTACAGAGAAATATCTGCTTCTAAAACCAAAATGGAGCTATCTAACTGAATGGTTGTCAATGTGTGCATTCAACTGACGGAGTGGACTCCGCGGTTTGCAAACACTGTCTGTGCAGAATCCCAAAACCGGCATTTCCAGCCCAATGCCGGCATACGTACGAAACAGCAGTAAACTTCGTGTAAAACTCAGGAGAAACGTTTCCTTGAAACTGCTCGGCTGTGCGTTCATTCACCTAAGAGAGTTGAATCTATGCTGATATTCAGCGAGTCAGAAACAGGTTTCTTCTAGGAGCTGTGTTGGGATATTCCCGAGTGAATGGGACCATAGGCTTTACGGAGAAATATATGCTTTTAAAACCAAAACGGAGCTATCTAACTGAATGGTTGTCAATGTGTGCATTCAACTGAAGGAGTTAAACTCACGTGTGGATTCAGCGGTTTGCAAACCCTTTATGTGCAGAATCCCAAAACCGGCATTTCCAGCCCAATGCCGTCATACATACGAAACAGCAGTAAAGTTCGTCTAAAACTCAGGAGAAACGTTTCCTTGAAACTGCTCGGCTGTGCGTTCATTCACCTAAGACAGTTGAATCTATGTTGAGATTCAGCGATGAAGAAACATGGTTCTTCTAGGAGCTGCGTTGGGATATTCCCGAGTGAATGGGACCATAGGCTGTACAGAGAAATATCTGCTTCTAACACCAAAACGGAGCCATGCAACTGACTGATTGTCAATGTGTGCATTCAAGTGACGGAGTTAAACTCACGTGTGGATTCAGCGGTTTGCAAACACTTTCTGTGCAGAATCCCAAAACCGGCATTTCCAGCCCAATACCGGCATACGTACGAAACAGCAGTAAACTTCGTCTAAAACTCAGCAGAAACGTTTCCTTGAAACTGATCGACTGTGCGTTCATTCACCTGAGAGAGTTGAATCCATGTTGAGAATCAGCGAGTCAGAAACACGTTTCTCTAGGAGCTGTGTTGGGATATTCCCGAGTGAATGGGACCATAGGCTCTACAGAGAAATATCTGCTTCTAAAACCAAAACAGAGGTATCTAACTGAATGGTTGTCAATGTGTGCATTCAACTGACGGAGTTAAACTCACGTGTGGATTCAGCGGTTTGCAAACCCTTTCTGTGCAGAATCCCAAAACCGGCATTTCCAGCCCTATGCCGGCATACGTACGAAACAGCAGTAAACTTCGTCTAAAACTCAGGAGAAACGTTTCCTTGAAACTGCACTGTTGTGTGTTCATTCACCTAAGAGAGTTGAATCTATGTTGAGATTGACCGAGTCAGAAACACGTTTCTTCTAGGAGCTGCGTTGGGATATTCACGAGTGAAAGGGACCATAGGCTGTACAGAGAAATATCTGCTTCTAAAACCAAAACGGAGCTATCTAAATGAATGGTTGTCAATGTGTGCATTCAACTGACGGAGTTACACTCACGTGTGGATTCAGCGGTTTGCAAAGACTTTCTGTGCAGAATCCCAAAACCGGCATTTCCAGCCCAACGCCGTCATACATACGAAACAGCAGTAAAATTCGTCTAAAACTCAGGAGAAACGTTTCCTTGAAACTGCTCAGCTGTGCGTTCGATCACCTAAGACAGTTGAATCTATGTTGAGATTCAGCGAATCAGAAAAACGTTTCTTCTAGGAGCTGCATTGGGGTATTCCCGAGTGAATGGGACCATAGGCCGTACAGAGAAATATCTGCTTCTAAAACCAAAACGGAGATATCTAACTGAATGGTTGTCAATGTGTGCATTCAACTGACGGAGTGGATTCAGCGGTTTGCAAACCCTTTCTGTGCAGAATCCCAAAACCGGCATTTCCAGCCCAACGCCGTCATACGTACGAAACAGCAGTAAAATTCGTCTAAAACTCAGGAGAAACGTTTCCTTGAAACTGCTCGGCTGTGCGTTCGATCACCTAAGACATTTGAATCTATGTTGAGATTCAGCGAGTCAGAAAAACGTTTCTTCTTGGAGCTGCGTTGGGGTATTCCCGAGTGAATGGGACCATAGGCCGTACAGAGAAATATCTGCTTCTAAAACCAAAACGGAGCTATCTAACTGAATGGTTGTCAATGTGTGCATTCAACTGACGGAGTGGATTCAGCGGTTTGCAAACACTTTCTGTGCAGAATCCCAAAACCGGCATTTCCAGCCCAAGGCCGGCATACGCACGAAACAGCAGTAAACTTCGTCTAAAACTCAGGAGAAACGTTTCCTTGAAACTTCTCGGCTGTGCGTTCGTTCACCTAAGACAGTTGAATCTATGTTGAGATTCAGCGATGCAGAAACACGTTTCTTCTAGGAGCTGCGTTGGGATATTCCCGAGTGAATGGGACCATAGGCTGTACGGAGAAATATATGCTTTTAAAACCAAAACGGAGCTATCTAACTGTATGGTTATGAATGTGTGCATTCAACTGAAGGAGTTAAACTCACGTGTGGATTCAGCGGTTTGCAAACCCTTTCTGTGCAGAATCCCAAAACCGGCATTGCCAGCCCAATGCCGGCATACGTACGAAACAGCAGTAAAGTTCATCTAAAACTCAGGAGAAACGTTTCCTTGAAACTGCTCGGCTTAGCGTTCGTTCACCTAAGACAGTTGAATCTATGTTGAGATTCAGCGATGCAGAAACACGTTTCTTCTAGGAGCTGCGTTGGGATATTCCCGAGTGAATGGGACCATAGGCTGTACAGAGAAATATCTGCTTCTAAAAGCAAAACGGAGCCATGCAACTGACTGATTGTCAATGTGTGCATTCAACTGACGGAGTTAAACTCACGTGTGGATTCAGCGGTTTGCAAACACTTTCTGTGCAGAATCCCAAAACCGGCATTTACAGCCCAATGCCGGCATACGTACGAAACAGCAGTAAACTTCGTCTAAAACTCAGCAGAAACGTTTCCTTGAAACTGCTCGGCTGTGCATTCATTCACCTGAGAGAGTTGAATCCATGTTGAGAATCAGCGAGTCAGAAACACGTTTCTCTAGGAGCTGCGTTGGGATATTCCCGAGTGAATGGGACCATAGGCTGTACAGAGAAATATCTGCTTCTAAAACCAAAACAGTGGTATCTAACTGAATGGTTGTCAATGAGTGCATTCAACTGATGGAGTTAAACTCACGTGGGGATTCAGCGGTTTGCAAACCCTTTCTGTGCAAAATCCCAAAACCGGCATTTCCAGCCCAATGCCGGCATACGTACGAAACAGCAGTAAACTTCGTCTAAAACTCAGGAGAAACGTTTCCTTGAAAGTGCTCGGCTGTGCGTTCGTTCACCTAAGACAGTTGAATCTATGTTGAGATTCAGCAAGACAGAAACACGTTTCTTCTAGGAGCTGCGTTGGGATATTCCCGAGTGAATGGGACCATAGTCTGTACAGAGAAATATCTGCTTCTAAAACCAAAACGGAGCTACCTAACTGAATGGTTGTCAATGTGTGCATTCAACTGACGGAGTTAATTTCACGTGTGTATTCAGCGGTTTGCAAACCCTTTCTGTGCAGAATCCCAAAACCGGCATTTCCAGCCCAATGCCGTCATACGTACGAAACAGCAGTAAACTTCGTCTAAAACTCAGCAGAAACGTTTCCTTGAGACTGCTCTGCTGTGCGTTCGTTCACCTGGGAGAGTTGAATCTATGTTGAGATTCAACGAGTCAAAAACACGTTTCTTCTAGGAGCTGTGTTGAGACATTCCCGATTGAATTGGACCAAAGGCTGTACAGAGAAATATCTGCTTCTAAAACGAAAATGGAGCTATCTAACTGAATGGTTGTCAATGTGTGCATTCAACTGACGGAGTGGACTCCGCGGTTTGCAAACACTGTCTGTGCAGAATCCCAAAACCGGCATTTCCAGCCCAATGCCGGCATACGTACGAAACAGCAGTAAACTTCGTGTAAAACTCAGGAGAAACGTTTCCTTGAAGCTGCTCGGCTGTGCGTTCATTCACCTAAGAGAGTTGAATCTATGCTGATATTCAGCGAGTCAGAAACAGGTTTCTTCCAGGAGCTGTGTTGGGATATTCCCGAGTGAATGGGACCTTAGGCTTTACGGAGAAATATATGCTTTTAAAACCAAAACGGAGCTATCTAACTGAATGGTTGTCAATGTGTGCATTCAGCTGACAGAGATAAACTCACGTGTGGATTCAGCGGTTTGCAAACCCTTTCTGTGCAAAATCCCAAAACCGGCATTTCCAGCCCAATGCCGGCATACGTACGAAACAACAGTAAATTTCGTCTAAAACTCAGGAGAAACGTTTCCTTGAAACTGCTCTGGTGTGCGTTCATTCACCTGAAAGAGTTGAATCCATGTTGAGATTCAGCGAGACAGAGACACGTTTCTCTAGGAGCTGCATTGGGATATTCCCGAGTGAATGGGACCATAGGCTGTACAGAGAAATATCTACTTCTAAAACCAGAACGGAGCTATCTAACTGAATGGTTGTCAATATGTGCATTCAACTGACGGAGGTAAACTCACGTGTGGATTCAGCGGTTTGCAAACCCTTTCTGTGCAAAATCCCAAAACCGGCATTTCCAGCCCAATGCCGTCATACGTACGAAACAGCAGTAAACTTCGTCTAAAACTCAGGAGAAACGTTTCCTTGAAAGTGCTCGGCTGTGCGTTCGTTCACCTAAGACAGTTGAATCTATGTTGAGATTCAGCAAGACAGAAACACGTTTCTTCTAGGAGCTGCGTTGGGATATTCCCGAGTGAATGGGACCATAGTCTGTACAGAGAAATATCTGCTTCTAAAACCAAAACGGAGCTATCTAACTGAATGGTTGTCAATGTGTGCATTCAACTGACGGAGTTAATTTCACGTGTGGATTCAGCTGTTTGCAAACCCTTTCTGTGCAGAATCCCAAAACCGGCATTTCCAGCCCAATGCCGTCATACGTACGAAACAGCAGTAAACTTCGTCTAAAACTCAGCAGAAACGTTTCCTTGAAACTGCTCTGCTGTGCGTTCGTTCACCTGGGAGAGTTGAATCTATGTTGAGATTCAACGAGTCAGAAACACGTTTCTTCTAGGAGCTGTGTTGAGACATTCCCGAATGAATTGGACCAAAGGCTGTACAGAGAAATATCTGCTTCTAAAACCAAAATGGAGCTATCTAACTGAATGGTTGTCAATGTGTGCATTCAACTGACGGAGTGGACTCCGCGGTTTGCAAACACTGTCTGTGCAGAATCCCAAAACCGGCATTTCCAGCCCAATGCCGTCATACGTACGAAACAGCAGTAAACTTCGTGTAAAACTCAGGAGAAACGTTTCCTTGAAACTCCTCGGCTGTGCGTTCATTCACCTTAGAGAGTTGAATCTATGCTGATATTCAGCGAGTCAGAAACAGGTTTCTTCTAGGAGCTGCGTTGGGATATTCCCGAGTGAATGGGACCATAGGCTGTACAGAGAAATATCTGCTTTTAAAACCCAAACGGAGCTATCTAACTGAATGGTTATCAATGTGTGCATTCAACTGACGGATTAAAACTCATGTGTGGATTCAGCGGTTTGCAAACCCTTTCTGTGCAAAATTCCTAAACCGGCATTTCCAGCCCAATGCCGTCATACGTAAGACACAGCAGTAAACTTCGTCTAAAACTCAGGAGAAACGTTTCCTTGAAACTGCTCTGCTGTGCGTTCGTTCACCTGAGAGAGTTGAATCTATGTTGAGATTCAGCGAGTCAGAAACACGTTTCTCTAGGAGATGCGCTGGGATATTCCCGAGTGAAGGGGCCATAGGCTGTACAGAGAAATATCTGCTTCTAAAACCAAAACGGAGCTATCTAACTGAATGGTTGTCAATGTGTGCATTCAACTGAAGGAGTGAAAGTCACGTGTGGATTCACCGGTTTGCAAACCATTTCTGTGCAGAATTCCAAAATCGGCACTTCCAGCCAAATGCCCGCATACGTACGAAACAGCAGTAAACTTCGTCTAAAACTCAGGAGAAACGTTTCCTTGAAACTGCTCTGCTGTGCGTTCATTCACCTAAGAGAGCTGAATCTATGTTGAGATTCAACGAGTCAGAAACACGTTTCTTCTAGGAGCTGCGTTGGGATATTCCCGAGTGAATGGGACCATAGGCTGTACAGAGAAATATCTGCTTGTAAAACGAAAACGGAGCTATCTAACTGAATGGTTGTCAATGTGTGCATTCAAATGACGGGGTTAAACTCACGTGTGGATTCAGCGGTTTTCAAACCCTTTCTGTGCAGAATCCCAAAACCGGCATTTCCAGCCCAATGCCGTCATACGTACGAAACAGCTGTAAAGTTCGTCTAAAACTCAGGAGAAACGTTTCCTTGACAGTGCTCGGCTGTGCGTTCGTTCACCTAAGAGAGTTGAATCTATGTTGAAATTCAGAGTGTCAGAAACACGTTTCTTCTAGGAGCTGCGTTGGGAAATTCACGAGTTAATGGGACCATAGGCTGTATAGAGAAATATCTGCTTCTAAAACCAAAACGGAGCTATCTAACTGAATGGTTGTCAATGTGTGCATTCAACTGACGGAGTTAAATTCACGTGTGGATTCAGCGGTTTGCAAACCCGTTCTGTGCATAATCCCAAATCCGGCATTTCCAGCCCAATGTCAGCATACGTACGAAACAGCAGTAAACTTCGTCTAAAACTGAGGAGAAACGTTTCCTTGAAACTGCTCGGCTGTGTGATCATTCACCTAAGAGAGTTGAATCTATGCTGAGATTCAACGAGTCAGAAACACGATTCTTCTAGGAGCTGCCTTGAGATATTCCCGATTGAATTGCACAATAGGCTGTACAGAGAAATATCTGCTTCTAAAACCAAAACGGAGCTATCTAACTGAATGGTTGTCAATGTGTGCATTCAACTGACGGAGTTAAACTCACGTGTTTATTCAGCGGTTTGCAAACACTTTCTGTGCAGAATCCCAAAACCGGCATTTCCAGCCCAATGCCATCATACGTACGAAACAGCAGTAAACTTCGTCTAAACTCAGGAGAAACGTTTCCTTGAAACTGCTCGGCTGTGCGTTCGTTCACCTAAGAGAGTTGAATCTATGTTGATATTCAGCGAGTCAGAAACAGATTTCTGCTAGGAGCTGCGTTGGGATATTCCCGAGGGAATGAGACCATAGGTTGTACAGAGAAATATCTGCTTTTAAAACCAAAACGGAGCTATCTAACTGAATGGTTGTGAATGTGTGCATTCAACTGACGGAGTTAAACTCACGTGTGGATTCAGCGGTTTGTAAACCCTTTCTGTGCAGAATCCCAAAACCGGCATTTCCAGCCCAATGCCATCATACGTACGAAACAGCAGTAAACTTCGTCTAAAACTCAGGAGGAACGTTTCCTTGAAACTGTTCGGCTGTGCGTTCGTTCACCTGGGAGAGTTGAATCTATGTTGAGATTCAACGAGTCAGAAACACGTTTCTTCTAGGAGCTGTGTTGAGACATTCCCGAATGAATTGGACCAAAGGCTGTACAGAGAAATATCTGCTTCTAAAACCAAAATGGAGCTATCTAACTGAATGGTTGTCAATGTGTGCATTCAACTGACGGAGTGGACTCCGCGGTTTGCAAACACTGTCTGTGCAGAATCCCAAAACCGGCATTTCCAGCCCAATGCCGTCATACGTACGAAACAGCAGTAAACTTCGTGTAAAACTCAGGAGAAACGTTTCCTTGAAACTCCTCGGCTGTGCGTTAATTCACCTAAGAGAGTTGAATCTATGCTGATATTCAGCGAGTCAGAAACAGGTTTCTTCTAGGAGCTGTGTTGGGATATTCCCGAGTGAATGGGACCATAGGCTTTACGGAGAAATATATGCTTTTAAAACCAAAACGGAGCTATCTAACTGAATGGTTGTCAATGTGTGCATTCAACTGAATGCGTTAAACTCACGTGTGGATTCAGCGGTTTGCAAACCCTTTCTGTGCAGAATCCCAAAACCGGCATTTCCAGCCCAATGCCGTCATACGTACGAAACAGCAGTAAACTTCGTCTAAAACTCAGGAGAAACGTTTCCTTGAAACTGCTCGGCTGTGCGTTCGTTCACCTAAGACAGTTGAATCTATGTTGAGATTCAGCGATGCAGAAACACGTTTCTTCTAGGAGCTGCATTGGGATATTCCCGAGTGAATGGGACCATAGGGTGTACAGAGAAATATCTGCTTCTAAAACCAAAACGGAGCCATGCAACTGACTGATTGTCAATGTGTGCATTCAACTGACGGAGTTAAACTCACGTGTGGATTCAGCGGTTTGCAAACACTTTCTGTGCAGAATCCCAAAACGGGCATTTCCAGCCCAATGCCGGCATACGTACGAAACAGCAGTAAACTTCGTCTAAAACTCAGGAGAAACGTTTCCTTGAAACGGCTCTGCTGTGCGTTCATTCACCTGAGAGAGTTGAATCCATGTTGAGAATCAGCGAGTCAGAAACACGTTTCTCTAGGAGCTGCGTTGGGATATTCCCGAGTGAATGGGACCATAGGCTGTACAGAGAAATATCTGCTTCTAAAACCAAAACGGAGGTATCTAACTGAATGGTTGTCAATGTGTGCATTCAACTAACGGAGTTAAACTCACGTGTTTATTCAGCGGTTTGCAAACCCTTTCTGTGCAGAATCCCAAAACCGGCATTTCCAGCCCTATGCCGGCATACGTACGAAACAGCAGTAAACTTCGTCTAAAACTCAGGAGAAACGTTTCCTTGAAACTGCACTGTTCTGTGTTCATTCACCTAAGAGAGTTGAATCTATGTTGAGATTGACCGAGTCAGAAACACGTTTCTTTTAGGAGCTGCGTTGGGATATTCACGAGTGAATGGGACCATAGGCTGTACAGAGAAATATCTGCTTCTAAAACCAAAACGGAGCTATCTAACTGAATGGTTGTCAATGTGTGCATTCAACTGACGGAATTACACTCACGTGTGGATTCAGCGGTTTGCAAAGACTTTCTGTGCAGAATCCCAAAACCGGCATTTCCAGCCCAACGCCGTCAAACATACGAAACAGCAGTAAAATTCGTCTAAAACTCAGGAGAAACGTTTCCTTGAAACTGCTCGGCTGTGCGTTCATTCACCTGAGAGAGTTGAATCCATGTTGAGATTCTGCGAGTCAGAGACACGTTTCTTCTAGGAGCTGCATTGGAATATTCCCGAGTGAATGGGACCATAGGCTGTACAGAGAAATATCTGCTTCTAAAACCAAAACGGAGCAATCTAACTGAATGGTTGTCAATGTGTGCATTCAACTGACGGAGTTAAAGTCAGGTGTGGATACAGCGGTTTGCAAACCCTTTCTGTGCAGAATTCCAAAACTGGCATTTCCAGCCCTATGCTGGTATACGTGCGAAATAGCAGTAAACGTCGTCTAAAACTCAGGAGAATCGTTTCCTTGAAACTGCTCTGCTGTGCGTTCATTCAACTAAGAGAGCTGAATCTATGTTGAGATTCAACGAGGCAGAAACACGTTTCCTCTAGGAGCTGCGTTGGGATATTCCCGAGTGAATGGGATCATAGGCTGTACAGAGAAATATCTGCTTCTAAAACCAAATCGGAGCTATCTAACTGAATGGTTGTCAATGTCTACATTCAACTGATGGAGTTAAACTCACATGTGGAATCAGCGGTTGGCAAACGCGTTCTGTGCAGAATCCCAAAACCGGCATTTCCAGCCCAATGTCGGCATACGTACGAAACAGCAGTAAACTTCGTCTAAAACTCAGGAGAAACGTTTCCTTGAAACTGTTCTGCTGTGCGTTCATTCACCTGAGAGAGTTGAATCCATGTTGAGATTCAGCGAGTCAGTAACACGTTTCTCTAGGAGCTGCGTTGGGATATACACGAGTGAATGGGACCATAGGCTGTACAGAGAAATATCTGCTTCTAAAACCAAAACGGAGCTATCTAACTGAATGGTTGTCAATGTGTGCATTCAACTGATGGAGGTAAACTCACGTGTAGATTCAGCGGTTTGCAATCCCTTTCTGTGCAGAATCCCAAAACCGGCATTTCCAGCCCAGTGCCATCATACATACGAAACAGCAGTAAACTTCGTCTAAAACTCAGGAGAAACGTTTCCTTGAAACCCCTCGGCTTTGCCTTTGGTCACCTAAGAGAGTGGAATCTATGTTGAGATTCAGCGAGTCAGAAACACGTTTCTTCTAGGAGATGCGTTGGGATATTCCCGAGTGAATGGGACCATAGGCTGTACAGAGAAATATCTGCTTCTAAAACCAAAACGGAGCTATGTAACTGAATGGTTGTCAATGAGTGCATTCAACTGATGGAGTTAAACTCACGGGTAGATTCAGCGGTTTGCAAACCCTTTCTGTGCAGAATCCCAAAAGCGACATTTGCAGCCCAATGCCGGCATACGTACGAAGCAGCAGTAAACTTCGTCTAAAACTCAGGAGAAACGTTTCCTTGAAACTGCTCTGCTCTGCGTTCGTTCACCTAAGAGAGTTGAATCTATTTTGAGATTCAGCGAGTCAGAAACACGTTTCTTCTAGGAGCTTCGTTGGGATATTCCCGAGTGAATGGGACCTAAGGCTGTACAGAGAAATATCTGCTTCTAAAACAAAAACGGAGCTATTTAACTGAATGGTTGTCAATGTGTGCACTCAACTGACGGAGTTAAACTCACGTCTGGATTCAGCGGTTTGCAAACCCTTTCTGTGCAGAATCCCAACACCGACATTTCCAGCCCAATGCCGGCATACGTACGAAACCGCAGTAAGCTTCGTCTAAAACTCAGGAGAAACGTTTCCTTGAAATTGCTCTGCTGTGCGTTCATTCACCTGAGAGAGTTGAATCTATGTTGAGATTCAGCGAGTCAGAAACACATTTCTTCTAGGACCTGCGTTGGGATATTCCCGAGTGAATGGGACCATAGGTTGTACAGAGAAATATCTGCTTCTGAAACCAAAACGGAGCAATCTAACTGAATGGTTGTCAATGTGTGCATTCAACTGAAGGAGTTGAACTCACGTGTGGATTCAGCGGTTTGCAAATCCTTTCTGTGCAGAATCCCAAAACCGGCATTTCCAGCCCAATGCCGGCATACGTACGAAACAGCAGTAAACTTCGTCTAAAACTCACGAGAAACGTTTCCTTGAAACTGCTCTGCTGTGCGTTCATTCACCTGAGAGAGTTGAATCTATGCTGAGATTCAGCGAGTCAGAAACACGTTTCTTCTAGGAGCTGCGTTGGGATATTGTCGAGTGAATGGGACCTAAGGCTGTACAGAGAAATATCTGCTTCTAAAACCAAAACGGAGCTATTTAACTGAATGGTTGTCAATGTGTGCATTCAACTGACGGAGTTAAACTCAAGTGTGGATTCAGCGGTTTGCAAACCCTTTCTGTGCAGAATTCCAAAATCGGCATTTCCAGCCAAATGCCGGCATACGTACGAAACAGCAGTAAACTTCGTCTAAAACTCAGGAGAAGCGTTTCCTTGAAACTGCTCTCCTGTGCGTTTGTTCACCTAAGAGAGTTGAATCTATGTTGAGATTCAGCGAGTCAGAAACACGTTTCTCTAGGAGTTGCGTTGTGATATTCCCGAGTGAATGGGACCGTAGGCTGTACAGAGAAATATCTGCTTCTAAAACCAAAACGGAGCTATCTAACTGAATGGTTTTCAATGAGTGCATTCAACTGACGGAGTTACACTCACGTGTGGATTCAGCGGTTTGCAAAGACTTTCTGGGCAGAATCCCGAAACCGGCATTTCCAGCCCAATGCCATCATACATACGAAACAGCAGTAAAATTCGTCTAAAACTCAGAAGAAACGTTTACTTGAAACTGCTCGGCTGTGCGTTCGTTCACCTAAGAGAGTTGAATGTATGTTGAGATTCAGCGAGTCAGAAACACGTTTCTTCTAGGAGCTGCATTGTGATATTCCCGTGTGAATGGGACCATAGGCTGTGCAGAGAAATATCTACTTCTAAAACCAAATCGGAGCTATCTAACTGAATGGTGGTCAATGTGTGCATTCAGCTGACAGAGTTAAACTCACGTGTGGATTCAGCGGTTTGCAAACTCTTTCTGTGCAGAATCCCAAAACCGGTATTTCCAGTCCAATGCCGGCATACGTACGAAACAGCAGTAAACTTCGTCTAAAACTCACGAGAAACGTTTCCTTGAAACTGATCTGCTGTGCATTCATTCACCTGAGAGAGTTGAATCCATGTTGAGATTCAGCGAGTCAGAAACACGTTTCTCTAGGAGCTGCGTTGGGATATTCCCGAGTGAATGGGACCATAGGCTGTACAGAGAAATATCTACTTCTAAAACCAAAACGGAGCTATCTAACTAAATGGTTGTCAATGTGTGCATTCAACTGATGGAGTTAAACTCACGTGTGGATTCAGCGGTTTGCAAACCCTTTCTGTGCAAAATCCCAAAACCGGCATTTCCAGCCCAATGCCGTCATACGTACGAAACAGCTGTAAACTTCGTCTAAAACTCAGGAGAAACGTTTCCTTGAAACTGCTCGGCTGTGCGTTCGTTCACCTAAGAGAGTTGAATCTATGTTGAGATTCAGCGAGTCAGAAACACGTTTCTCTAGGAGCTGCATTGGGATTTTCCAGAGTCAATGGGACCAAAGGCTGTACGGAGTAATATCTGCTTCTAAAACCAGAACGGAGCTATGTAACTGAATGGTTGTCAATGGGTGCATTCAACTGACGGAGTTAAACACACGTGTGGATTCAGTGGTTTGCAAACCCTTTCTGTGCAGAATCCCAAAACCGGCATTTCCAATCCACTGCCGGCATACGTACAAACAGCAGTAAACTTCGTCTAAAACTGAGGAGAAACGTTTCCTTGAAACTGCTCGGCTGTGCGTTCATTCACCTAAGAGAGCTGAATCTATGCTGAGATTCAACGAGTCAGAAACACGATTCTTCTAGGAGCTGCCTTGAGATATTCCCGATTGAATTGGACCATAGGCTGTACAGAGAAATATCTGCTTCTAAAACCAAAACGGAGCTATCTAACTGAATGGTTGTCAATGTGTGCATTCAACTGACGGAGTTAAACTCACGTGTTTATTCAGCGGTTTGCAAACACTTTCTGTGCAGAATCCCAAAACCGGCATTTACAGCCCAATGCCATCATACGTACGAAACAGCAGTAAACTTCGTCTAAAACTCAGGAGAAACGTTTCCTTGAAACTGCTCGGCTGTGCGTTCGTTCACCTAAGAGAGTTGAATCTATGTTGATATTCAGCGAGTCAGAAACAGATTTCTTCTAGGAGCTGCGTTGGGATATTCCCGAGTGAATGGGACCATAGGCTGTACAGAGAAATATCTGCTTTTAAAACCAAAACGGAGCTATCTAACTGAATGGTTGTCAATGTGTGCATTCAACTGACGGAGTTAAACTCACGTGTGGATTCAGCGGTTTGTAAACCCTTTCTGTGCAGAATCCCAAAACCGGCATTTCCAACCCAATGCCGTCATACCTACGAAACAGCAGTAAACTTCGTCAAAAACTCAGGAGGAACGTTTCCTTGAAACTGCTCGGCTGTGCGTTCGTTCACCTAAGAGAGTTGAATCTATGTTGAGATTCAGCGATGCAGAAACACGTTTCTTCTAGGAGCTGCGTTGGGAAATTCACGAGTTAATGGGACCATAGGCTGTACAGAGAAATATCAGCTTCTAAAACCAAAAAGGAGCTATCTAACTGAATGGTTGTCAATGTGTGCGTTCAACTGGCGGAGTTAAACTCACGTGTGGATTCAGGGGTTTGCAAACCCTTTCTGTGCAGAATCCCAACACCGGCATTTCCAGCCCAATGCCGGCATACGTACGAAACCGCAGTAAACTTCGTCTAAAACTCAGGAGAAACGTTTCCTTGAAATTGCTCTGCTGTGCGTTCATTCACCTGAGAGAGTTGAATCTATGTTGCGATTCAGCGAGTCAGAAAAACATTTCTTCTAGGACCTGCGTTGGGATATTCCCGAGTGAATGGGACCATAGGTTGTACAGAGAAATATCTGCTTCTGAAACCAAAACGGAGCAATCTAACTGAATGGTTGTCAATGTGTGCATTCAACTGAAGGAGTTGAACTCACGTGTGGATTCAGCGGTTTGCAAACCCTTTCTGTGCAGAATCCCAAAACCGGAATTTCCAGCCCAATGCAGGCATATGTACGAAACAGTAGTAATCTTCGTCTAAAACTCACGAGAAACGTTTCCTTGAAACTGCTCGGCTGTGCTTTCATTCACCTAAGAGTGTTGAATCTATGCTGAGATTCAACGACTCAGAGACACGATTCTTCTAGGAGCTGCGTTGAGATATTCCCGATTGAATTGGACCATAGGCTGTACAGAGAAATATCTGCTTCTAAAACCAAAACGGAGCTATCTAATTGAATGGTTGTCAATGTGTGCATTCAACTGAAGGAGTTAAACTCACGTGTTTATTCAGCGGTTTGCAAACACTTCCTGTGCAGAATCCCAAACCGGCATTTCCAGCCCAATGCCATCATACGTACGAAACAGCAGTAAACTTCGTCTAAAACTCAGGAGATACGTTTCCTTGAAACTGCTCGGCTGTGCGTTCGTTCACCTCAGAGAGTTGAATCTATGTTGATATTCAGCGAGTCGGAAACAGATTTCTTCTAGGAGCTGCGTTGTGATATTCCCGAGTGAATGGGACCATAGGCTGTACAGAGAAATATCTGCTTCTAAAACCAAAACGGAGCTATCTAACTGAATGGTTTTCAATGTGTGCATTCAACTGACGGAGTTACACTCACGTGTGGATTCAGCGGTTTGCAAAGAATTTCTGGGCCGAATCCCGAAACCGGCATTTCCAGCCCAATGCCGTCATACATACGAAACAGCAGTAAAATTCGTCTAAAACTCAGGAGAAACGTTTACTTGAAACTGCTCGGCTGTGCGTTCGTTCACCAAAGAGAGTTGAATCTATGTTGAGATTCAGCGAGTCAGAAACACGTTTCTTCTAGGAGCTGCATTGTGATATTCCCGTGTGAATGGGACCATAGGCTGTGCAGAGAAATATCTGCTTCTAAAACTAAAACGGAGCTATCTAACTGAATGGTTCTCAATGTGTGCATTCAGCTGACAGAATTAAACTCACGTGTGGATTCAGCGGTTTGCAAACCCTTTCTGTGCAGAATCCCAAAACCGTGATTTACAGCCCAATGCCGGCATACGTACGAAACAGCATTAAACTTCGTCTAAAACTCAGGAGAAACGTTTCCTTGAAACTGCTCTGCTGTGCATTCATTCACCTGAGAGAGTTGAATCCATGTTGAGATTCAGCGAGTCAGAAACACGTTTCTCTAGGAGCTGCGTTGGGATATTCCCGAGTGAATGGGACCATAGGCTGTACAGAGATATATCTACTTCTAAAACCAAAACGGAGCTATCTAACTAAGTGGTTGTCAATATGTGCATTCAACTGATGGAGTTAAACTCACGTGTGGATTCAGCGGTTTGCAAACCCTTTCTGTGAAAAATCCCAAAACCGGCATTTCCAGCCCAATGCCGTCATACGTACGAAACAGCTGTAAACTTCGTCTAAAACTCAGGAGAAACGTTTCCTTGAAACTGCTCGGCTGTGCGTTCGTTCACCTAAGAGAGTTGAATCTATGTTGAGATTCAGCGAGTCAGAAACAGATTTCTTCTAGGAGCTGCATTGGGATATTCCCGAGTGAATGGGACCAAAGGCTGTACAGAGAAATATCTGCTTCTAAAACCAAAACGGAGCTATCTAACTGAATGGTTGTCAATGTGTGCATTCAACTGACAGAGTTAAATTCACGTGTGGATTCAGCGGTTTGCAAACACTTTCTGTGCAGAATCCCAAAACCGGCATTTCCAGCCCAATGTCAGCATACGTACGAAACAGCGGAAAACTTCGTCTAAAACTCAGGAGAAACGTTTCCTTGAAACTGCTCGGCTGTGCGTTCGTTCACCTGAGACAGTTGAATCTATGTTGAGATTCAGCGAGTCAGAAACACGTTTCTCTAGGAGCTGCATTGGGATTTTCCAGAGTCAATGGGACCAAAGGCTGTACAGAGTAATATCTGCTTCTAAAACCAGAACGGATCTGTCTAACTGAATGGTTGTCAATGGGTGCATTCAACTGACGGAGTTAAACTCACCTGTGGATTCAGTGGTTTGCAAACCCTTTCTGTGCAGAATCCCAAAACCGGCATTTCCAGTCCAATGCCGGCATACGTACAAACAGCAGTAAACTTCGTCTAAAACTGAGGAGAAACGTTTCCTTGAAACTGCTCTGCTGTGCGTTCATTCACCTAAGAGAGTTGAATGTATGTTGAGATTCAGCGAGTCAGAAACACGTTTCTTCTAGGAGCTGCGTTGGGATATTCCCGAGTGAATGGACCCTAGGCTGGACAGAGAAATATCTGCTTCTAAAACCAAAACGGAGCTATCTAACTGAATGGTGGTCAATGGGTTCATTCAACTGACGGAGTTAAACTCACGTGTTGATTCAGCGGTTTGCAAACCCTATCTGTGCAGAATGCCAAAACCGGCAGTTCCAGCCCAATGCCGGCATATGTACGAAACAGCAGTAAACTTCGTCTAAAACTCAGGAGAAACGTTTCCATGAAACTGCTCGGCTGTGCGTTCATTCACCTAAGAGAGTTGAATCTATGCTGAGATTCAACGAGTCAGAAACACGATTCTTCTAGGAGCTGCGTTGAGATATTCCCTATTGAATTGGACCATAGGCTGTACAGAGAAATATCTGCTTCTAAAACCAAAAAGGAGCTATGTAACTGAATGGTTGTCAAAGTGTGCATTCAACTGACGGAGTTAAAGTCACGTGTGGATACAGCGGTTTGCAAACGCTTTCTGTTCAGAATCCCAAAACCGGCATTTCCAGCCCTATGCCGGCATACGTACGAAATAGCAGTGAACGTCGTCTAAAACTCAGGGGAATCGTTTCCTTGAAACTGCTCTGCTGTGCGTTCATTCACATAAGAGAGTTGAATCTATGCTGAGATGCAACGAGTCAGAAACACGTTTCTTCTAGCAGCTGCGTTGGGACATTCCCGAGTGAATGGGACCATAGGCTGTACAGAGAAATATCTGCTTCTAAAACCAAAACGGAGATATCTAACTGAATGGTTGTCAATGTGTGCATTCAACTGACGGGGTTAAACTCACGTGTGGATTCGGCGGTTTGCAAACTGTTCCTGTGCAGAATCCCAAAACCGGCATTTCCAGCCCAATGCCGGCATACGTACGAAACAGCAGTAAACTTCGTCTAAAACTCAGGAGAAACGTTTCCTTGAAACTGCTCTGCTGTGCATTCATTCACCTGAGAGAGTTGAATCCATGTTGAGATTCAGCGAGTCAGAAACACGTTTCTCTAGGAGCTGCGTTGGGTTATTCCCGAGTGAATGGGACCATAGGCTGTACAGAGAAATATCTACTTCTAAAACCAAAACGGAGATATCTAACTGAATGGTTGTCAATGTGTGCATTCAACTGATGGAGTTAAACTCACGTGTGGATTCAGCGGTTTGCAAACCCTTTCTGTGCAAAATCCCAAAACCGGCATTTCCAGCCCAATGCCATCTTACGTACGAAACAGCTGTAAACTTCGTCTAAAACTCAGGAGAAACGTTTCCTTGAAACTGCTCGGCTGTGCGTTCGTTCACCTAAGAGAGTTGAATCTATGTTGAGATTCAGCGAGTCAGAAACAGACTTCTTCTAGGAGCTGCGTTGGGATATTCCCGAGTGAATGGGACCATAGGCTGTACCGAGAAACAACTGCTTCTAAAACCAAAACGGAGCTATCTAACTGAATGGTTGTCAATGTGTGCATTCAACTGACGGAGTTAAATTCACGTGTGGATTCAGCGGTTTGCAAACCCTTTCTGTGCAGTATCCCAAAACCGGCATTTCCAGCCCAATGTCGGCATACGTACGAAACAGCAGTAAACTTCGTCTAAAACTCAGGAGAAACGTTTCCTTGAAACTGCTCTGCTGTGCGTTCATTCACCTGAGAGAGTTGAATCTATGTTTAGATTCAGCGAGTCAGAAACACGTTTCTCTAGGAGTTGCGTTGGGATATTCCCGAGTGAATGGGGCCTTAGGCTGTACAGAGAAATATCTACTTCTAAAACCAAAACGGAGCTATCTAACTGAATGATTTTCAATGTGTGCATTCAACTGACGGAGTTACACTCACGTGTGGATTCAGCGGTTTGCAAAGACTTTCTGGGCAGAATCCCAAAACCGGCATTTCCAGCCCTGTGCCGTCATACTTACGAAACAGCAGTAAAATTCGTCTAAAACTCAGGAGAAACGTTTACTTGAAACTGCTCGGCTGTGGGTTCGTTCACCTAAGAGAGTTGAATCTATGTTGAGATTCAGCGAGTCAATAACACGTTTCTTCTAGGAGCTGCATTGTGATATTCCCGTGTGAATGGGACCATAGGCTGTGCAGAGAAATGTCTGCTTCTAAAACCAAAACGGAGCTATCTAACTGAATGGTTCTCAATGTGTGCATTCAGCTGACAGAGTTAAACTCACGTGTGGATTCAGCGTTTTGCAAACCCTTTCTGTGCAGAATCCCAAAACCGTCATTTACAGCCCAATGCCGGCATGCGTACGAAACAGCAGTAAACTTCGTCTAAAACTCAGGAGAAACGTTTCCTTGCAACTGCTCTGCTGTGCATTCATTCACCTGAGAGAGTTGAATCCATGTTGAGATTCAGCGAGTCAGAAACACGTTTCTCTAGGAGCTGCGTTGGGATATTCCCGAGTGAATGGGACCATAGGCTGTACAGAGAAATATCTACTTCTAAAACCAAAACGGAGATATCTAACTGAATGGTTGTCAATGTGTGCATTCAACTGATGGAGTTAAACTCACGTGTGGATTCAGCGGTTTGCAAACCCTTTCTGTGCAAAATCCCAAAACCGGCATTTCCAGGCCAATGCCGTCATACGTACGAAACAGCTGTAAACTTCGTCTAAAACTCAGGAGAAACGTTTCCTTGAAACTGCTCAGCTGTGCATTCGTTCACCTAAGAGAGTTGAATCTATGTTGAGTTTCAGCGAGTCAGAAACAGACTTCTTCTAGGAGCTGCGTTGGGATATTCCCGAGTGAATGGGACCATAGGCTGTACAGAGAAATATCTGCTTCTAAAACCAAAACGGAGCTATCCAACTGATTGGTTGTCAATGTGTGCATTCAACTGACGGAGTTAAATTCACGTGTGTATTCAGCGGTTTGCAAACCCTTTCTGTGCAGAATCCCAAAACCGGCATTTCCAGCCCAATGTCGGCATACGTACGAAACAGCAGTAAACTTCGTCTAAAACTCAGGAGAAACGTTTCCTTGAAACTGCTCGGCTGTGCTTTCATTCACCTAAGAGAGTTGAATCTACGTTGAGATTCAACGAGTCAGAAACACGATTCTTCTAGGAGCTGCGTTGAGATATTCCCGATTGAATTGGACCTTAGGCTGTACAGAGAAATATCTGCTCCTAAAACCAAAACGGAGCTATCTATCTGAATGGTTTTCAATGTGTGCATTCAACTGACGGAGTTACACTCACGTGTGGATTCAGCCGTTTGCAAAGACTTTCTGGGCAGAATCCCAAAACCGGCATTTCTAGCCCAATGCCGTCACATTCGAAACAGCAGTAAAATTCGTCTAAAACTCAGGAGAAACGTTTACTTGAAACTGCTCGGCTGTGCGTTCGTTCACCTAAGAGAGTTCAATCTATGTTGAGATTCAGCGAGTCAGAAACACGTTTCTTCTAGGAGCTGCAATGGGATATTCCCGAGTGAATGGGACCATAGGCTGTGCAGAGAAATATCTGCTTCTAAAACCAAAACGGAGCTATCTAACTGAATGGTTCTCAATGTGTGCATTCAGCTGACAGAGTTAAACTCACGTGTGGATTCAGCGGTTTGCAAACCCTTTCTGTGCAGAATCCCAAAACCGGCATTTAGAGCCCAATGCCGGCATACGTACGAAACAGCAGTAAACTTCGTCTAAAACTCAGGAGAAACGTTTCCTTGTAACTGCTCGGCTATGCGTTCATTCACCTGAGGGAATTGAATCTATGTTGAGATTCAGCGAGTCAGAAACACGTTTCTCTAGGAGCTGCGTTGGGATATTCCCGAGTGAATGGGACCTTAGGCTGTACAGAGAAATATCTGCTTCTAAAACCAAAACGGACCTATCTAACTGAATGGTTGTCAATGTCTGCATTCAACTGACGGAGTTAAACTCACGTGTGGATTCAGCGATTTGCAAACCCTTTCTGTAAAGAATCCCAAAACCAGCATTTCCGGTCCAATGCCGGCATACGTACCAAACAGCAGTAAACTTCGTCTAACACTCAGGAGAAACGTTTCCTTGAAACTGCTCTGCTGTGCGTTCGTTCACCTAAGAGAGTTTAATCTATGTTGAGATTCAGCGAGTCAGAAACATGTTTCTTCTAGTTCCTGCGTTGGGATATTCCCGAGTGAATGCGACCATAGGCTGTACAGAGAAATACCTACTTCTAAAACCAAAACGGAGCTATCTAACTGAATGGTTGTCAATGGGTGCATTCAACTGACGGAGTTAAACTCACGTGTGGATTCAGCGGTTTGCAAACCCTTTCCGTGCAGAATCCGAAAACCGGCATTTCCGCTTCAATGCCGGCATACGTACAAAACAGCAGTAAACTTCGTCTAAAACTCAGGAGAAACGTTTCCTTGAAACTGCTCTGCTGTGCGTTCATTCACCTGAGAGAGTTGAATGTATGTTGAGATTCAGCGACTCAGAAACACGTTTCTCTACGAGCTGTGTTGTGATATTCCCGAGTGAATGGGACCATCGGCTGTACAGAGAAATATCTGCTTCTAAAAACAAAACGGAGCTATCTAAATGAATGGTTGTCAAAGGGTGCATTCAACTGACGGACTTAAACTCACGTGTGGATTCAGCGGTTTGCAAACCCTTTCCGATCAGAATCCCAAAACTGGCATTTCCAGTGCAATGCCGGCATACGTACGAAACAGCAATTAACTTCGTCTAAAACTCAGGAGAAACGTTTCCTTGAAATAGCTCTGCTGTGCGTTCGTTCACCTAAGAGAGTTGAATCTATGTTGAGATTCAGCAAGTCAGAAACACGTTTCTTCTAGCAGCTGCATTGGGATATTCACGAGTGAATGGGACCAAAGGCTGTACAGAGAAATATCAGCTTCCAAATCCAAAAAGGAACTATCTAACTGAATGGTTGTCAAAGTGCGCGTTCAACTGACGGAGTTAAACTCACGTGTGTATTCAGCGGTTTGCAAAGACTTTCTGTGCAGCATCCCAAAAACCGGAATTTCCAACCCAATGCCGACATACGAAACAGCAGTAAACTTCGTCTAACACTCAGGAGAAACGTTTCCTTGAAACTGCTCTGCTGTGCGTTCGTTCACCTAAGAGAGTTTAATCTATGTTGAGATTCAGCGAGTCAGAAACATGTTTCTTCTAGTACCTGCGTTGGGATATTCCCGAGTGAATGGGACCATATGTTGTACAGAGAAATATCTGCTTCTGAAACCAAAACGGAGCTATCTAACTGAATGGTTGTCAATGTGTACATTCAACTGAAGGAGTTGAACTCACGTGTGTATTCAGCGGTTTGCAAAACCTTTCTGTGCAGAATCCCAAAACCGGCATTTCCAGCCCAATGCCGGCATACGTACGAAACAGCAGTAAACTTCGTCTAAAACTCAGGAGAAACGTTTCCTTGAAACTGCTCGGCTGTGCCTTCATTCACCTGAGAGATTTGAATCTATGTTGAGATTCAGCGACTCAGAAACACGTTTCTCTAGGAGCTGCGTTGGGATATTCCCGACTGAGTGGGACCATAGGCTGTACAGAGAAATATCTGCTTCGAAAACCAAAACGGAGCTATCTAAATGAATGGTTGTCAATGGGTGCATTCAACTGACGGAGGTAAACTCACGTGTGGATTCAGCGGTTTGCAAACACTTTCTGTGCAGAATCCCAAAAACGGCATTTCCAGCCCAATGCCGGCATACGTACGAAACAGCAGTAAACTTGGTCTAAAACTCAGGAGAAACGTTTCCTTGAAATTGCTCGGCTGTGCGTTCGTTCACCTAAGAGAGTTGAATCTATGTTGAGTTTCAGCAAGTCAGAAACACGTTTCTTCTAGGAGCTGCGTTGGGATATTCAAGAGTGAATGGGACCAAAGGCTGTACAGAGAAATATCAGCTTCTAAAACCAGAAAGGAGCTATCTAACTGAATGGTTGTCAATGTGCGCTTTCAACTGACGGAGTGAAACTCACGTGTGGATTCAGCGGTTTGCAAAGACTTTCTGTGCAGGATCCCAAAACCAGCATTTCCAGCCCAATGCCGACATACATACGAAGCAGCAGTAAACTTCGTCTAACACTCAGGAGAAACGTTTCCTTGAAACTGCTCAGCTGTGCGTTCGTTCACCTAAGAGAGTTGAATCTATGTTGAGATTCAGCGAGTCAGAAACACGTTTCTTCTAGGAGCTGTGTTGGGATATTCCCGAGTGAATGGGACCATAGGTTGTACAGAGAAATATCTGCTTCTGGAACCAAAACGGAGCTATCTAACTGAATGGTTGTCAATGTGTGCATTGAACTGAAGGAGTTGAACTCACGTGTGTATTCAGCGGTTTGCAAACACTTTCTGTGCAGAATCCCAAAACCGGCATTTCCAGCCCAATGCCGTCATACGTGCGAAACAGCTGTAAACTTCGTCTAAAACTCAGGAGAAACGTTTCCTTTAAACTGCTCTGATGTGCGTTCGTTCACCTAAGAGAGTTGAATCTATGTTGAGATTCAGCGAGTCAGTAACAGATTTCTTCTAGGAGCTGCGTTGGGATATTCCCGAGTGAATGGGAACATAGGCTGTACAGAGAAATATCTGCTTCTAAAACCAAAACGGAGCTATCTAACTGAATGGTTGTCAATGTGTGCATTCAACTGACGGAGTTAAATTCACGTGTGGATTCAGCGGTTTGCAAACCCTTTCTGTGCAGAATCCCAAAACCGGCATTTCCAGCCCAATGTCGGCATACGTACGAAACAGCAGTAAACTTCGTCTAAAACTCAGGAGAAACGTTTCCTTGAAACTGCTCTGCTGTGCGTTCGTTCACCTGAGACAGTTGAATCTATGTTGAGATTCAGCGAGTCATTAACACGTTTCTATAGGAGCTGCATTGCGATTTTCCAGAGTCAATGGGACCAAAGGCTGTACAGAGTAATATCCGCTTCAAAAACCAGAACGGAGCTATCTAACTGAATGGTTGTCAATGGGTGCATTCAACTGACGGAGGTAAACTCACGTGTTGATTCAGCGGTTTGCAAACCCTTTCTGTGCAGAATCCCAAAAACGGCATTTCCAGCCCAATGCCGGCATACGTACGAAACAGCAGTTAACTTGGTCTAAAACTCAGGAGAAACGTTTCCTTGAAATTGCTCGGCTGTGCGTTCGTTCACCTAAGAGAGTTGAATCTATGTTGAGATTCAGCAAGTCAGAAACACGTTTCTTCTAGGAGCTGCGTTGGGATATTCACGAGTGAATGGGACCAAAGGCTGTACAGAGAAATATCAGCTTCTAAAACCAGAAAGGAGCTATCTAACTGAATGGTTGTCAATGTGCGCTTTCAACTGACGGAGTTAAACTCACGTGTGGATTCAGCGGTTTGCAAAGACTTTCTGTGCAGGATCCCAAAACCAGCATTTCCAGCCCAATGCCGACATACATACGAAGCAGCAGTAACCTTCGTCTAACACTCAGGAGAAACGTTTCCTTGAAACTGCTCGGCTGTGCGTTCATTCACCTGAGAGAGTTGAATCTATGTTGAGATTCAGCGAGTCAGAAACACGTTTCTTCTATTAGCTGCGTTGGGATATTCCCGAGTGAATGGGACCTAAGGCTGTACAGAGAAATATCTGCTTCTAAAACCAAAACGGAGCTATCTAACTGAATGGTTGTCAATGTGTGCATTCAACTGACGGAGTTAAACTCACGTGTGGATTCAGCGGTTTGCAAACCCTTTCTGTGCAGAATTCCAAAATCGGCATTTCCAGCCAAATGCCGGCATACGTACGAAACAGCAGTAAACTTCGTCTAAAACTCAGGAGAAACGTTTCCTTGAAACTGCTCTCCTGTGCATTCATTCACCTGAGAGAGTTGAACCTATGTTGAGATTCAGCGAGTCAGAAACACGTTTCTCTAGGAGCTGCGTTGGGATATTCCGGGGTGAATGGGACCATAGTCTGTACCGAGAAATATCTGCTTCTAAAACCAAAACATAGCTATCTAATTGAATGGTTGTCAATGTGTGCATTCAACTGACCGAATTAAAGTCACGTGTGGATTCAGTGGTTTGCAAACCCTTTCTGTGCAGAATCCCAAAACCGGCATTTCCAGCCCAATGCCGTCATACGTATGAAAGAGCAGTAAACTTCGTCTAAAACTCAGGAGAAACGTTTCCTTGAAACTGCTCTGCTGTGCGTTCATTCCCCTGAGAGAGTTGAATCCATGTTGAGATTCAGCGGGTCAGAAACACGTTTCTCTAGGAGCTGCGTTGGGATATTCGCGAGTGAATGGGACCATAGGCTGTACAGAGAAATATCTGCTTCTAAAACCAAAACGGAGCTATCTAACTGAATGCTTTTCAATGTGTGCATTCAACTGATGGAGTTAAACTCACGTGTGGATTCAGCGGTTTTCAAACCCTTTCTGTGCAGAATCCCAAAACCGGCATTTCCAGCCCAATGCCGTCATACGTATGAAAGAGCAGTAAACTTCGTCTAAAACTCAGGAGAAACGTTTCCTTGAAACTGCTCGGCTGTGCGTTCGTTCACCTAAGAGAGTTGAATCTATGTTGAAATTCAGCGTGTCAGAAACACGTTTCTTCTAGGAGCTGCGTTGGGAAATTCACGAGTTAATGGGACCATAGGCTGTACAGAGAAATATCAGCTTCTAAAACCAAAAAGGAGCTATCTAACTGAATGGTTGTCAATGTGTGCGTTCAACTGGCGGAGTTAAACTCACGTGTGGATTCAGCGGTTTGCAAACCCTTTCTGTGCAGAATCCCAACACCGGCATTTCCAGCCCAATGCCGGCATACGTTCGAAACCGCAGTAAACTTCGTCTAAAACTCAGGAGAAACGTTTCCTTGAAATTGCTCTGCTGTGCGTTCATTCACCTGAGAGAGTTGAATCTATGTTGAGATTCAGCGAGTCAGAAAAACATTTCTTCTAGGACCTGCGTTGGGATATTCCCGAGTGAATGGGACCATAGGTTGTACAGAGAAATATCTGCTTCTGAAACCAAAACGGAGCAATCTAACTGAATGGTTGTCAATGTGTGCATTCAACTGAAGGAGTTGAACTCACGTGTGGATTCAGCGGTTTGCAAATCCTTTCTGTGCAGAATCCCAAAACCGGCATTTCCAGCCCAATGCAGGCATATGTACGAAACAGCAGTAAACTTCGTCTAAAACTCAGGAGAAACGTTTCCTTGAAACTGCTCGGCTGTGCGTTCGTTCACCTGAGACAGTTGAATCTATGTTGAGATTCAGCGAGTCAGAAACACGTTTCTCTAGGAGCTGCATTGGGATTTTCCAGAGTCAATGGGACCAAAGGCTGTACAGAGTAATATCTGCTTCTAAAACCAGAACGGATCTGTCTAACTGAATGGTTGTCAATGGGTGCATTCAACTGACGGAGTTAAACTCACCTGTGGATTCAGTGGTTTGCAAACCCTTTCTGTGCAGAATCCCAAAACCGGCATTTCCAGCCCAATGTCGGCATACGTACGAAACAGCAGTAAACTTGGTCTAAAACTCAGGAGAAACGTTTCCTTGAAACTGATCTGCTGTGCGTTCATTCACCTGAGAGAGTTGAATCTATGTTGAGATTCAGCGAGTCAGAAACACGATTCTTCTAGGAGCCGCGTTGAGATATTCCCGATTGAATTGGACCATAGGCTGTACAGAGAAATATCTGCTTCTAAAACCAAAAAGGAGCTATGTAACTGAATGGTTGCCAATGTGTGCATTCAACTGACGGAGTTAAAGTCACGTGTGGATACAGCGGTTTGCAAACCCTTTCTGTTCAGAATCCCAAAACCGGCATTTCCAGCCCTATGCCGGCATACGTATGAAATAGCAGTGAACGTCGTCTAAAACTCAGGGGAATCGTTTCCTTGAAACTGCTCTGCTCTGCGTTCATTCACATAAGAGAGTTGAATCTATGCTGAGATTCAACGAGTCAGAAACACGTTTCTTCTAGTAGCTGCGTTGGGACATTCCCGAGTGAATGGGACCATAGGCTGTACAGAGAAATATCTGCTTCTAAAACCAAAACGGAGCTATCTAACTGAATGGTTGTCAATGTCTGCATTCAACTGACGGAGTTAAACTCACGTGTGGATTCATCGGTTGGCAAACGCGTTCTGTGCAGAATCCCAAATCCGGCATTTCCAGCCCAATGTCGGCATACGTACGAAAGAGCAGTAAACTTCGTGTAAAACTCAGGAGAAACGTTTCCTTGAAACTGCTCGGCTGTGCGTTCATTCACCTTAGAGAGTTGAATCCATGTTGAGATTCAGCGAGTCAGAAACACGTTTCTCTAGGAACTGCGTTTGGATATTCGCGAGTGAATGGGACCATAGGCTGTACAGAGAAATATCTGCTTCTAAAACCAAAACGGAGCTATCTAACTGAATGGTTGTCAATGTGTGCATTCAACTGATGGAGTTAAACTCACGTGTGGATTCATCGGTTGGCAAACGCGTTCTGTGCAGAATCCCAAATCCGGCATTTCCAGCCCAATGTCGGCATACGTACGAAACAGCAGTAAACTTCGTGTAAAACTCAGGAGAAACGTTTCCTTGAAACTGCTCGGCTGTGCGTTCATTCACCTGAGAGAGTTGAATCCATGTTGAGATTCAGCGAGTCAGAAACACGTTTCTCTAGGAACTGCGTTGGGATATTCGCGAGTGAATGGGACCATAGGCTGTACAGAGAAATATCTGCTTCTAAAACCAAAACGGAGCTATCTAACTGAATGGTTGTCAATGTGTGCATTCAACTGATGGAGTTAAACTCACGTGTGGATTCAGCGGTTTGCAAACCCTTTCTGTGCAGAATCCCAAAACCGGCATTTCCAGCCTAGTGCCATCATACATACGAAACAGCAGTAAACTTCGTCTAAAACTCAGGAGAAACGTTTCCTTGAAACTCCTCGTCTGTGCATTCGGTCACCTAAGAGAGTGGAATCTATGTTGAGATTCAGCGGGTCAGAAACACGTTTCTTCTAGGAGATGCGTTGGGATATTCCCGAGTGAATGGGACCATAGGTTGTACAGAGAAATATCTGCTTCTGAAACCAAAACGGAGCAATCTAACTGAATGGTTGTCAATGTGTGCATTCAACTGAAGGAGTTGAACTCACGTGTGGATTCAGCGGTTTGCAAACCCTTTCTGTGCAGAATCCCAAAACCGGCATTTCCAGCCCAATGCAGGCATATGTACGAAACAGCAGTAAACTTCGTCTAAAACTCAGGAGAAACGTTTCCTTGAAACTGCTCGGCTGTGCGTTCGTTCACCTGAGACAGTTGAATCTATGTTGAGATTCAGCGAGTCAGAAACACGTTTCTCTAGGAGCTGCATTGGGATTTTCCAGAGTCAATGGGACCAAAGGCTGTACAGAGTAATATCTGCTTCTAAAACCAGAACGGATCTGTCTAACTGAATGGTTGTCAATGGGTGCATTCAACTGATGGAGTTAAACTCACCTGTGGATTCAGTGGTTTGCAAACCCTTTCTGTGCAGAATCCCAAAACCGGCATTTCCAGTCCAATGCCGGCATACGTACAAACAGCAGTAAACTTCGTCTAAAACTGAGGAGAAACGTTTCCTTGAAACTGCTCTGCTGTGCGTTCATTCACCTAAGAGAGTTGAATGTATGTTGAGATTCAGCGAGTCAGAAACACGTTTCTTCTAGGAGCTGCGTTGGGATATTCCCGAGTGAATGGACCCTAGGCTGGACAGAGAAATATCTGCTTCTAAAACCAAAACGGAGCTATCTAACTGAATGGTGGTCAATGGGTTCATTCAACTGACGGAGTTAAACTCACGTGTTGATTCAGCGGTTTGCAAACCCTATCTGTGCAGAATGCCAAAACCGGCATTTCCAGCCCAATGCCGGCATACGTACGAAACAGCAGTAAACTTCGTCTAAAACTCAGGAGAAACGTTTCCATGAAACTGGTCGGCTGTGCGTTCATTCACCTAAGAGAGTTGAATCTATGCTGAGATTCAACGAGTCAGAAACACGATTCTTCTAGGAGCTGCGTTGAGATATTCCCGATTGAATTGGACCATAGGCTGTACAGAGAAATATCTGCTTCTAAAACCAAAACGGAGCTATCTAATTGAATGGTTGTCAATGTGTGCATTCAACTGTCGGAGTTAAACTCACGTGTTTATTCAGCGGTTTACAAACACTTTCTGTGCAGAATCCCAAAACCGGCATTTCCAGCCCAATTCCGTCATACGTACGAAACAGCAGTAAACTTCGTCTAAAACTCAGGAGAAACGTTTCCTTGAAAGTGCTCGGCTGTGCGTTCGTTCACCTAAGAGAGTTGAATCTATGTTGAGATTCAGCGATGCAGAAACACGTTTCTTCTAGGAGCTGCGTTGGGATATTCCAGAGTGAATGGGACCATAGGCTGTTCAGAGAAATATCTGATTCTAAAACCAAAACGGAGCCATCTAACTGACTGATTGACAATGTGTGCATTCAACTGACGGAGTTAAACTCACGGGCGGATTCAGCGGTTTGCAAACCCTTTCTGTGCAGAATGCCAAAACCGGCATTTCCAGCCCAATGCCGGCATACGTACGAAACAGAAGTAAACTTCGTCTAAAACACAGGAGAAACGGTTCCTTGAAACTGCTCTGCTGTGCGTTCATTCACCTGAGAGAGTTGAATCCATGTTGAGATTCAGCGAGTCAGAAACACGTTTCTCTAGGAGCTGCGTTGTGATATTCCCGAGTGAATGGGACCATAGACTGTACAGAGAAAAATCTGCTTCTAAAACCAAAACGGAGCTATCTAACTGAATTGTTGTCAATGGGTGCATTCAACTGATGGAGTTAAACTCACGTGTGGATTCAGTGGTTTGCAAACCCTTTCTGTGCAGAATCCCAAAACCGGCATTTCCAGTCCAATGCCGGCATACGTACGAAACAGCAGTAAACTTCGTCTACAACTCAGGAGAAACGTTTCCTTGATACTGCTCTGCTGTGTGTTCATTCACCTGAAATAGGTGATTGTATGTTGAGATTCAGCGAGTGAGAAACACGTTTCTTCTAGGAGCTGCGTTGGGATACACCCGAGTGAATTGACCCTAGGCTGTACAGAGAAATATCTGCTTCTAAAACCAAAACGGAGCTATCTAACTGAATGGTGGTCAATGGGTTCATTCAACTGACGGAGTTAAACTCACTTGTTGATTCAGCGGTTTGCAAACCCTATCTGTGCAGAATCCCAAAACCGGCATTTCCAGCCCAATGCCGGCATACGTACGAAACAGCAGTAATCTTCGTCTAAAACTCAGGAGAAACGTTTCCTTGAAACTGCTCGGCTGTGCGTTCATTCACCTAAGAGAGTTGAATCTATGTTGAGATTCAACTAGTCAGAAACACGAATCTTCTAGGAGCCGCGTTGAGATATTCCCGATTGAATTGGACCATAGGCTGTACAGAGAAATATCTGCTTCTAAAACCAAAAAGGAGCTATGTAACTGAATGGTTGTCAAAGTGTGCATTCAACTGACGGAGTTAAAGTCACGTGTGGATACAGCGGTTTGCAAACCCTTTCTGTTCAGAATCCCAAAACCGGCATTTCCAGCCCTATGCCGGCATACGTACGAAATAGCAGTGAACGTCGTCTAAAACTCAGGGGAATCGTTTCCTTGAAACTGCTCTGCTGTGCGTTCATTCACATAAGAGAGTTGAATCTATGCTGAGATTCAACGAGTCAGAAACACGTTTCTTCTAGCAGCTGCGTTGGGACATTTCCGAGTGAATGGGACCATAGGCTGTACAGAGAAATATCTGCTTCTAAAACCAAAACGGAGATATCTAACTGAATGGTTGTCAATGTGTGCATTCAACTGACGGGGTTAAACTCACGTGTGGATTCAGCGGTTTGCAAACCCTTCCTGTGCAGAATCCCAAAATCGGCATTTCCAGCCCAATGCCGACATACGTACGAAACAGCAGTAAACTTCGTCTAAAACTCAGGAGAAACGTTTCCTTGAAACTGCTCTGCTGTGCGTTCATTCACCTGAGAGAGTTGAATGTATGTTGAGATTCAGCGACTCAGAAACACGTTTCTCTACGAGCTGTGTTGTGATATTTCCGAGTGAATGGGACCATAGGCTGTACAGAGAAATATCTGCTTCGAAAACCAGAAAGGAGCTATCTAACTGAATGGTTGTCAATGTGCGCTTTCAACTGACGGAGTTAAACTCACGTGTGGATTCAGCGGTTTGCAAAGACTTTCTGTGCAGGATCCCAAAACCAGCATTTCCAGCCCAATGCCGACATACATACGAAGCAGCAGTAAACTTCGTCTAACACTCAGGAGAAACGTTTCCTTGAAACTGCTCTGCTGTGCGTTCGTTCACCTAAGAGAGTTTAATCTATGTTGAGATTCAGCGAGTCAGAAACATGTTTCTTCTAGTACCTGCGTTGGGATATTCCCGAGTGAATGGGACCATATGTTGTACAGAGAAATATCTGCTTCTGAAACCAAAACGGAGCTATCTAACTGAATGGTTGTCAATGTGTACATTCAACTGAAGGAGTTGAACTCACGTGTGTATTCAGCGGTTTGCAAAACCTTTCTGTGCAGAATCCCAAAACCGGCATTTCCAGCCCAATGCCGGCATACGTACGAAACAGCAGTAAACTTCGTCTAAAACTCAGGAGAAACGTTTCCTTGAAACTGCTCGGCTGTGCCTTCATTCACCTGAGAGATTTGAATCTATGTTGAGATTCAGCGACTCAGAAACACGTTTCTCTAGGAGCTGCGTTGGGATATTCCCGACTGAGTGGGACCATAGGCTGTACAGAGAAATATCTGCTTCGAAAACCAAAACGGAGCTATCTAAATGAATGGTTGTCAATGGGTGCATTCAACTGACGGAGGTAAACTCACGTGTGGATTCAGCGGTTTGCAAACACTTTCTGTGCAGAATCCCAAAAACGGCATTTCCAGCCCAATGCCGGCATACGTACGAAACAGCAGTAAACTTGGTCTAAAACTCAGGAGAAACGTTTCCTTGAAATTGCTCGGCTGTGCGTTCGTTCACCTAAGAGAGTTGAATCTATGTTGAGTTTCAGCAAGTCAGAAACACGTTTCTTCTAGGAGCTGCGTTGGGATATTCAAGAGTGAATGGGACCAAAGGCTGTACAGAGAAATATCAGCTTCTAAAACCAGAAAGGAGCTATCTAACTGAATGGTTGTCAATGTGCGCTTTCAACTGACGGAGTGAAACTCACGTGTGGATTCAGCGGTTTGCAAAGACTTTCTGTGCAGGATCCCAAAACCAGCATTTCCAGCCCAATGCCGACATACATACGAAGCAGCAGTAAACTTCGTCTAACACTCAGGAGAAACGTTTCCTTGAAACTGCTCAGCTGTGCGTTCGTTCACCTAAGAGAGTTGAATCTATGTTGAGATTCAGCGAGTCAGAAACACGTTTCTTCTAGGAGCTGTGTTGGGATATTCCCGAGTGAATGGGACCATAGGTTGTACAGAGAAATATCTGCTTCTGGAACCAAAACGGAGCTATCTAACTGAATGGTTGTCAATGTGTGCATTGAACTGAAGGAGTTGAATTCACGTGTGTATTCAGCGGTTTGCAAACACTTTCTGTGCAGAATCCCAAAACCGGCATTTCCAGCCCAATGCCGTCATACGTGCGAAACAGCTGTAAACTTCGTCTAAAACTCAGGAGAAACGTTTCCTTTAAACTGCTCTGATGTGCGTTCGTTCACCTAAGAGAGTTGAATCTATGTTGAGATTCAGCGAGTCAGTAACAGATTTCTTCTAGGAGCTGCGTTGGGATATTCCCGAGTGAATGGGAACATAGGCTGTACAGAGAAATATCTGCTTCTAAAACCAAAACGGAGCTATCTAACTGAATGGTTGTCAATGTGTGCATTCAACTGACGGAGTTAAATTCACGTGTGGATTCAGCGGTTTGCAAACCCTTTCTGTGCAGAATCCCAAAACCGGCATTTCCAGCCCAATGTCGGCATACGTACGAAACAGCAGTAAACTTCGTCTAAAACTCAGGAGAAACGTTTCCTTGAAACTGCTCTGCTGTGCGTTCGTTCACCTGAGACAGTTGAATCTATGTTGAGATTCAGCGAGTCATTAACACGTTTCTATAGGAGCTGCATTGCGATTTTCCAGAGTCAATGGGACCAAAGGCTGTACAGAGTAATATCCGCTTCTAAAACCAGAACGGAGCTATCTAACTGAATGGTTGTCAATGGGTGCATTCAACTGACGGAGGTAAACTCACGTGTTGATTCAGCGGTTTGCAAACCCTTTCTGTGCAGAATCCCAAAAACGGCATTTCCAGCCCAATGCCGGCATACGTACGAAACAGCAGTTAACTTGGTCTAAAACTCAGGAGAAACGTTTCCTTGAAATTGCTCGGCTGTGCGTTCGTTCACCTAAGAGAGTTGAATCTATGTTGAGATTCAGCAAGTCAGAAACACGTTTCTTCTAGGAGCTGCGTTGGGATATTCACGAGTGAATGGGACCAAAGGCTGTACAGAGAAATATCAGCTTCTAAAACCAGAAAGGAGCTATCTAACTGAATGGTTGTCAATGTGCGCTTTCAACTGACGGAGTTAAACTCACGTGTGGATTCAGCGGTTTGCAAAGACTTTCTGTGCAGGATCCCAAAACCAGCATTTCCAGCCCAATGCCGACATACATACGAAGCAGCAGTAACCTTCGTCTAACACTCAGGAGAAACGTTTCCTTGAAACTGCTCGGCTGTGCGTTCATTCACCTGAGAGAGTTGAATCTATGTTGAGATTCAGCGAGTCAGAAACACGTTTCTTCTATTAGCTGCGTTGGGATATTCCCGAGTGAATGGGACCTAAGGCTGTACAGAGAAATATCTGCTTCTAAAACCAAAACGGAGCTATCTAACTGAATGGTTGTCAATGTGTGCATTCAACTGACGGAGTTAAACTCACGTGTGGATTCAGCGGTTTGCAAACCCTTTCTGTGCAGAATTCCAAAATCGGCATTTCCAGCCAAATGCCGGCATACGTACGAAACAGCAGTAAACTTCGTCTAAAACCCAGGAGAAACGTTTCCTTGAAACTGCTCTCCTGTGCGTTCATTCACCTGAGAGAGTTGAACCTATGTTGAGATTCAGCGAGTCAGAAACACGTTTCTCTAGGAGCTGCGTTGGGATATTCCGGGGTGAATGGGACCATAGTCTGTACCGAGAAATATCTGCTTCTAAAACCAAAACGGAGCTATCTAACTGAATGGTTGTCAATGTGTGCATTCAACTGACCGAATTAAAGTCACGTGTGGATTCAGTGGTTTGCAAACCCTTTCTGTGCAGAATCCCAAAATCGTCATTTCCAGCCCAATGCCGTCATACGTACGAAAAAGCTGTAAACTTCGTCTAAAACTCAGGAGAAACGTTTCCTTGAAACTGCTCAGCTGTGCGTTCGGTCACTTAAGAGAGTGGAATCTATGTTGAGATTCAGCGAGTCAGAAACACGTTTCTCTAGGAGCTGCGTTGTGATATTCCCGAGTGAATGGGACCATAGGCTGTACAGAGAAATATCTGCTTCTAAAACCAAAAGGGAGCTATCTAACTGAATGCTTGTCAACGTGTGCATTCAACTGACGGAGTTAAAGTCAAGTGTGGATACAGCGGTTTGCAAACCCTTTCTGTGCAGAATCCCAATACCAGCATTTCCAGCCCTATGCCGGCATACGTACGAAATAGCAGTAAATGACGTCTAAAACTCAGGAGAATCGTTTCCTTGAAACTGCACTGCTGTGCGTTCATTCACCTAAGAGAGTTGAATCTATGTTGAGATTCAACGAGTCAGAAACACGTTTCTTCTAGGAGCTGCATTGGGATATTCCCGAGTGAATGGGACCATAGGCTGTACAGAGAAATATCTGCTTCTAAAACCAAAACCGAGCTCTCTAACTGAATGTTTGTCAATGTCTGCATTCAACTGATGGAGTTAAACTCACGTGTGGTATCAGCGGCTGGCAAACGCGTTCTGTGCAGAATCCCAAAACCGGCATTTCCAGCCCAATGTCGGCATACGTACGAAACAGCAGTAAACTTCGTCTAAAACTCAGGAGAAACGTTTCCTTGAAACTGCTCTGCTGTGCGTTCATTCCCCTGAGAGAGTTGAATCCATGTTGAGATTCAGCGGGTCAGAAACACGTTTCTCTAGGAGCTGCGTTGGGATATTCGCGAGTGAATGGGACCATAGGCTGTACAGAGAAATATCTGCTTCTAAAACCAAAACGGAGCTATCTAACTGAATGCTTTTCAATGTGTGCATTCAACTGATGGAGTTAAACTCACGTGTGGATTCAGCGGTTTTCAAACCCTTTCTGTGCAGAATCCCAAAACCGGCATTTCCAGCCCAATGCCGTCATACGTATGAAAGAGCAGTAAACTTCGTCTAAAACTCAGGAGAAACGTTTCCTTGAAACTGCTCGGCTGTGCGTTCGTTCACCTAAGAGAGTTGAATCTATGTTGAAATTCAGCGTGTCAGAAACACGTTTCTTCTAGGAGCTGCGTTGGGAAATTCACGAGTTAATGGGACCATAGGCTGTACAGAGAAATATCAGCTTCTAAAACCAAAAAGGAGCTATCTAACTGAATGGTTGTCAATGTGTGCGTTCAACTGGCGGAGTTAAACTCACGTGTGGATTCAGCGGTTTGCAAACCCTTTCTGTGCAGAATCCCAACACCGGCATTTCCAGCCCAATGCCGGCATACGTTCGAAACCGCAGTAAACTTCGTCTAAAACTCAGGAGAAACGTTTCCTTGAAATTGCTCTGCTGTGCGTTCATTCACCTGAGAGAGTTGAATCTATGTTGAGATTCAGCGAGTCAGAAAAACATTTCTTCTAGGACCTGCGTTGGGATATTCCCGAGTGAATGGGACCATAGGTTGTACAGAGAAATATCTGCTTCTGAAACCAAAACGGAGCAATCTAACTGAATGGTTGTCAATGTGTGCATTCAACTGAAGGAGTTGAACTCACGTGTGGATTCAGCGGTTTGCAAATCCTTTCTGTGCAGAATCCCAAAACCGGCATTTCCAGCCCAATGCAGGCATATGTACGAAACAGCAGTAAACTTCGTCTAAAACTCAGGAGAAACGTTTCCTTGAAACTGCTCGGCTGTGCGTTCGTTCACCTGAGACAGTTGAATCTATGTTGAGATTCAGCGAGTCAGAAACACGTTTCTCTAGGAGCTGCATTGGGATTTTCCAGAGTCAATGGGACCAAAGGCTGTACAGAGTAATATCTGCTTCTAAAACCAGAACGGATCTGTCTAACTGAATGGTTGTCAATGGGTGCATTCAACTGACGGAGTTAAACTCACCTGTGGATTCAGTGGTTTGCAAACCCTTTCTGTGCAGAATCCCAAAACCGGCATTTCCAGTGCAATGCCGGCATACGTACGAAACAGCAGTAAACTTGGTCTAAAACTCAGGAGAAACGTTTCCTTGAAACTGATCTGCTGTGCGTTCATTCACCTGAGAGAGTTGAATCTATGTTGAGATTCAGCGAGTCAGAAACACGATTCTTCTAGGAGCCGCGTTGAGATATTCCCGATTGAATTGGACCATAGGCTGTACAGAGAAATATCTGCTTCTAAAACCAAAAAGGAGCTATGTAACTGAATGGCTGCCAATGTGTGCATTCAACTGACGGAGTTAAAGTCACGTGTGGATACAGCGGTTTGCAAACCCTTTCTGTTCAGAATCCCAAAACCGGCATTTCCAGCCCTATGCCGGCATACGTATGAAATAGCAGTGAACGTCGTCTAAAACTCAGGGGAATCGTTTCCTTGAAACTGCTCTGCTCTGCGTTCATTCACATAAGAGAGTTGAATCTATGCTGAGATTCAACGAGTCAGAAACACGTTTCTTCTAGTAGCTGCGTTGGGACATTCCCGAGTGAATGGGACCATAGGCTGTACAGAGAAATATCTGCTTCTAAAACCAAAACGGAGCTATCTAACTGAATGGTTGTCAATGTCTGCATTCAACTGACGGAGTTAAACTCACGTGTGGATTCATCGGTTGGCAAACGCGTTCTGTGCAGAATCCCAAATCCGGCATTTCCAGCCCAATGTCGGCATACGTACGAAAGAGCAGTAAACTTCGTGTAAAACTCAGGAGAAACGTTTCCTTGAAACTGCTCGGCTGTGCGTTCATTCACCTTAGAGAGTTGAATCCATGTTGAGATTCAGCGAGTCAGAAACACGTTTCTCTAGGAACTGCGTTTGGATATTCGCGAGTGAATGGGACCATAGGCTGTACAGAGAAATATCTGCTTCTAAAACCAAAACGGAGCTATCTAACTGAATGGTTGTCAATGTGTGCATTCAACTGATGGAGTTAAACTCACGTGTGGATTCATCGGTTGGCAAACGCGTTCTGTGCAGAATCCCAAATCCGGCATTTCCAGCCCAATGTCGGCATACGTACGAAACAGCAGTAAACTTCGTGTAAAACTCAGGAGAAACGTTTCCTTGAAACTGCTCGGCTGTGCGTTCATTCACCTGAGAGAGTTGAATCCATGTTGAGATTCAGCGAGTCAGAAACACGTTTCTCTAGGAACTGCGTTGGGATATTCGCGAGTGAATGGGACCATAGGCTGTACAGAGAAATATCTGCTTCTAAAACCAAAACGGAGCTATCTAACTGAATGGTTGTCAATGTGTGCATTCAACTGATGGAGTTAAACTCACGTGTGGATTCAGCGGTTTGCAAACCCTTTCTGTGCAGAATCCCAAAACCGGCATTTCCAGCCTAGTGCCATCATACATACGAAACAGCAGTAAACTTCGTCTAAAACTCAGGAGAAACGTTTCCTTGAAACTCCTCGTCTGTGCGTTCGGTCACCTAAGAGAGTGGAATCTATGTTGAGATTCAGCGGGTCAGAAACACGTTTCTTCTAGGAGATGCGTTGGGATATTCCCGAGTGAATGGGACCATAGGTTGTACAGAGAAATATCTGCTTCTGAAACCAAAACGGAGCAATCTAACTGAATGGTTGTCAATGTGTGCATTCAACTGAAGGAGTTGAACTCACGTGTGGATTCAGCGGTTTGCAAACCCTTTCTGTGCAGAATCCCAAAACCGGCATTTCCAGCCCAATGCAGGCATATGTACGAAACAGCAGTAAACTTCGTCTAAAACTCAGGAGAAACGTTTCCTTGAAACTGCTCGGCTGTGCGTTCGTTCACCTGAGACAGTTGAATCTATGTTGAGATTCAGCGAGTCAGAAACACGTTTCTCTAGGAGCTGCATTGGGATTTTCCAGAGTCAATGGGACCAAAGGCTGTACAGAGTAATATCTGCTTCTAAAACCAGAACGGATCTGTCTAACTGAATGGTTGTCAATGGGTGCATTCAACTGACGGAGTTAAACTCACCTGTGGATTCAGTGGTTTGCAAACCCTTTCTGTGCAGAATCCCAAAACCGGCATTTCCAGTCCAATGCCGGCATACGTACAAACAGCAGTAAACTTCGTCTAAAACTGAGGAGAAACGTTTCCTTGAAACTGCTCTGCTGTGCGTTCATTCACCTAAGAGAGTTGAATGTATGTTGAGATTCAGCGAGTCAGAAACACGTTTCTTCTAGGAGCTGCGTTGGGATATTCCCGAGTGAATGGACCCTAGGCTGGACAGAGAAATATCTGCTTCTAAAACCAAAACGGAGCTATCTAACTGAATGGTGGTCAATGGGTTCATTCAACTGACGGAGTTAAACTCACGTGTTGATTCAGCGGTTTGCAAACCCTATCTGTGCAGAATGCCAAAACCGGCATTTCCAGCCCAATGCCGGCATACGTACGAAACAGCAGTAAACTTCGTCTAAAACTCAGGAGAAACGTTTCCATGAAACTGGTCGGCTGTGCGTTCATTCACCTAAGAGAGTTGAATCTATGCTGAGATTCAACGAGTCAGAAACACGATTCTTCTAGGAGCTGCGTTGAGATATTCCCGATTGAATTGGACCATAGGCTGTACAGAGAAATATCTGCTTCTAAAACCAAAACGGAGCTATCTAATTGAATGGTTGTCAATGTGTGCATTCAACTGTCGGAGTTAAACTCACGTGTTTATTCAGCGGTTTACAAACACTTTCTGTGCAGAATCCCAAAACCGGCATTTCCAGACCAATTCCGTCATACGTACGAAACAGCAGTAAACTTCGTCTAAAACTCAGGAGAAACGTTTCCTTGAAAGTGCTCGGCTGTGCGTTCGTTCACCTAAGAGAGTTGAATCTATGTTGAGATTCAGCGATGCAGAAACACGTTTCTTCTAGGAGCTGCGTTGGGATATTCCAGAGTGAATGGGACCATAGGCTGTTCAGAGAAATATCTGATTCTAAAACCAAAACGGAGCCATCTAACTGACTGATTGACAATGTGTGCATTCAACTGACGGAGTTAAACTCACGGGCGGATTCAGCGGTTTGCAAACCCTTTCTGTGCAGAATGCCAAAACCGGCATTTCCAGCCCAATGCCGGCATACGTACGAAACAGAAGTAAACTTCGTCTAAAACACAGGAGAAACGGTTCCTTGAAACTGCTCTGCTGTGCGTTCATTCACCTGAGAGAGTTGAATCCATGTTGAGATTCAGCGAGTCAGAAACACGTTTCTCTAGGAGCTGCGTTGTGATATTCCCGAGTGAATGGGACCATAGACTGTACAGAGAAATATCTGCTTCTAAAACCAAAACGGAGCTATCTAACTGAATTGTTGTCAATGGGTGCATTCAACTGATGGAGTTAAACTCACGTGTGGATTCAGTGGTTTGCAAACCCTTTCTGTGCAGAATCCCAAAACCGGCATTTCCAGTCCAATGCCGGCATACGTACGAAACAGCAGTAAACTTCGTCTACAACTCAGGAGAAACGTTTCCTTGATACTGCTCTGCTGTGTGTTCATTCACCTGAAATAGGTGATTGTATGTTGAGATTCAGCGAGTGAGAAACACGTTTCTTCTAGGAGCTGCGTTGGGATACACCCGAGTGAATTGACCCTAGGCTGTACAGAGAAATATCTGCTTCTAAAACCAAAACGGAGCTATCTAACTGAATGGTGGTCAATGGGTTCATTCAACTGACGGAGTTAAACTCACTTGTTGATTCAGCGGTTTGCAAACCCTATCTGTGCAGAATCCCAAAACCGGCATTTCCAGCCCAATGCCGGCATACGTACGAAACAGCAGTAATCTTCGTCTAAAACTCAGGAGAAACGTTTCCTTGAAACTGCTCGGCTGTGCGTTCATTCACCTAAGAGAGTTGAATCTATGTTGAGATTCAACTAGTCAGAAACACGAATCTTCTAGGAGCCGCGTTGAGATATTCCCGATTGAATTGGACCATAGGCTGTACAGAGAAATATCTGCTTCTAAAACCAAAAAGGAGCTATGTAACTGAATGGTTGTCAAAGTGTGCATTCAACTGACGGAGTTAAAGTCACGTGTGGATACAGCGGTTTGCAAACCCTTTCTGTTCAGAATCCCAAAACCGGCATTTCCAGCCCTATGCCGGCATACGTACGAAATAGCAGTGAACGTCGTCTAAAACTCAGGGGAATCGTTTCCTTGAAACTGCTCTGCTGTGCGTTCATTCACATAAGAGAGTTGAATCTATGCTGAGATTCAACGAGTCAGAAACACGTTTCTTCTAGCAGCTGCGTTGGGACATTTCCGAGTGAATGGGACCATAGGCTGTACAGAGAAATATCTGCTTCTAAAACCAAAACGGAGATATCTAACTGAATGGTTGTCAATGTGTGCATTCAACTGACGGGGTTAAACTCACGTGTGGATTCAGCGGTTTGCAAACCCTTCCTGTGCAGAATCCCAAAATCGGCATTTCCAGCCCAATGCCGACATACGTACGAAACAGCAGTAAACTTCGTCTAAAACTCAGGAGAAACGTTTCCTTGAAACTGCTCTGCTGTGCGTTCATTCACCTGAGAGAGTTGAATGTATGTTGAGATTCAGCGACTCAGAAACACGTTTCTCTACGAGCTGTGTTGTGATATTTCCGAGTGAATGGGACCATAGGCTGTACAGAGAAATATCTGCTTCGAAAACCAGAAAGGAGCTATCTAACTGAATGGTTGTCAATGTGCGCTTTCAACTGACGGAGTTAAACTCACGTGTGGATTCAGCGGTTTGCAAAGACTTTCTGTGCAGGATTCCAAAACCAGCATTTCCAGCCCAATGCCGACATACATACGAAGCAGCAGTAAACTTCGTCTAACACTCAGGAGAAACGTTTCCTTGAAACTGCTCGGCTGTGCGTTCGTTCACCTAAGAGAGTTGAATCTATGTTGAGATTCAGCGAGTCAGAAACACGTTTCTTCTAGGACCTGCGTTGGGATATTCCCTAGTGAATGGGACCATAGTTTGTACAGAGAAATATCTGATTCTGGAACCAAAACGGAGTTATCTAAATGAATGGTTGTCAATGTGTGCATTGAACTGAAGGAGTTGAACTCACGTGTGTATTCAGCTGTTTGCAAACCCTTTCTGTGCAGAATCCCAAACCCGGCATTTCCAGCCCAATGCCGGCATACGTACGAAACAGCAGTAAACTTCGTCTAAAACTCAGGAGAAACGTTTCCTTGAAACTGCTCTGCGGTGCGTTCATTCACCTGAGAGAGTTGAATCTATGTTTAGATTCAGCGAGTCAGAAACACGTTTCTCTAGGAGTTGCGTTGGGATATTCCCGAGTGAATGGGGCCTTAGGCTGTACAGAGAAATATCTGCTTCTAAAAAAAAAAGGAGCTATCTAACTGAATGGTTTTCAATGTGTGCATTCAACTGACGGAGTTACACTCACGTGTGGATTCAGCGGTTTGCAAAGTCTTTCTGGGCAGAATCCCAAAACCGGCATTTCCAGCCCTGTGCCGTCATACATACGAAACAGCAGTAAAATTCGTCTAAAACTCAGGAGAAACGTTTACTGGAAACTGCTCGGCTGTGGGTTCGTTCACCTAAGAGAGTTGAATCTATGTTGAGATTCAGCGAGTCAGAAACACGTTTCTTCTAGGAGCTGCATTGTGATATTCCCGTGTGAATGGGACCATAGGCTGTGCAGAGAAATGTCTGCTTCTAAAACCAAAACGGAGCTATCTAACTGAATGGTTCTCAATGTGTGCATTCAGCTGACAGAGTTAAACTCACGTGTGGATTCAGCGTTTTGCAAACCCTTTCTGTGCAGAATCCCAAAACCGTCCTTTACAGCCCAATGCCGGCATACGTACGAAACAGCAGTAAACTTCATCTAAAACTCAGGAGAAACGTTTCCTTGCAACTGCTCTGCTGTGCATTCATTCACCTGAGAGAGTTGAATCCATGTTGAGATTCAGCGAGTCAGAAACACGTTTCTCCAGGAGCTGCGTTGGGATATTCCCGAGTGAATGGGACCATAGGCTGTACAGAGAAATATCTACTTCTAAAACCAAAACGGAGATATCTAACTGAATGGTTTTCAATGTGTGCATTCAACTGATGGAGTTAAACTCACGTGTGGATTCAGCGGTTTGCAAACCCTTTCTGTGCAAAATCCCAAAACCGGCATTTCCAGCCCAATGCCGTCTTACGTACGAAACAGCTGTAAACTTCGTCTAAAACTCAGGAGAAACGTTTCCTTGAAACTGCTCGGCTGTGCGTTCGTTCACCTAAGAGAGTTGAATCTATGTTGAGAATCAGCGAGTCAGAAACAGACTTCTTCTAGGAGCTGCGTTGGGATATTCCCGAGTGAATGGGACCTAAGGCTGTACCGAGAAATATCTGCTTCTAAAACCAAAACGGAGCTATCTAACTGAATGGTTGTCAATGTCTGCATTCAACTGACGGAGTTAAACTCACGTGTGGATTCAGCGGTTTGCAAACCCTTTCTGTAAAGAATCCCAAAACCAGCATTTCCGGTCCAATGCCGGCATACGTACGAAACAGCAGTAAACTTCGTCTAAAACTCAGGAGAAACGTTTCCTTGAAACCGCTCGGCTGTGCGTTCATTCACCTGAGAGAGTTGAATGTATGTTGAGATTCAGCGAGTCAGAAACACGTTTCTCTAGGAGCTGCGTTGGGATATTTTCGAGTGAATGGGACCTTAGGCTGTACACAGAAATATCTGTTTCTAAAACCAAAACGGAGCTATCTAACTGAATGGTTGTCAATGTGTTCATTCAACTGACGGAGTTAAACTCACGTGTGGATTCAGCGGTTTGCAAAACCTTTCTGTGCAGAATCCCAAAACCGGCATTTCCAGCCCTATGCCGGGATGCGTACGAAACAGCAGTAAACTTCGTCTACAACTCAGGAGAAACGTTTCCTTGAAACTGCTCTGCTGCGTGTTTATTCACCTAGGAGAGTTGAATGTATGTTGAGATTCAACGAGTCGGAAACACGTTTCATCTAGGAGGTGCGTTGGGATATTCCCGAGTGAATGGGACCATAATCTGTACAGAGAAATATCTGCTTCTAAAACCAAAACGGAGCAATCTAACTGAATGGTTGTCAATATGTGCGTTCAACAGACGGAGTTAAACTCACGTGTGGATTCAGCGGTTTGCAAACCCTTTCTGTGCAGAATCCCAAAACCGGCATTTCCAGTGCAATGCCGGCATACGTACGAAACAGCAGTAAACTTGGTCTAAAACTCAGGAGAAACGTTTCCTTGAAACTGATCTGCTGTGCGTTCATTCACCTGAGAGAGTTGAATCTATGTTGAGATTCAGCGAGTCAGAAACAATTTTCTTCTAGGACCTGCATTGGGATATTCCCGAGCGACTGGGACCATAGGTTGTACAGAGAAATATCTGCTTCTGAAACCAAAACGGAGCTATCTAACTGAATGGTTGTCAATGTGTGCATTCAACTGAAGGAGTTGAACTCACGTGTGTATTCAGCGGTTTGCAAACCCTTTCTGTGCAGAATCCCAAAACCGGCATTTCCAGCCCAATACCGGCATACGTACGAAACAGCACTAAACTTCGTCTAAAACTCAGGAGAAACGTTTCCTTGAAACTGCTCTGCTGTGCGTTCATTCACCTGAGAGAGTTGAACTTTTGTTGAGATTCAGCGAGTCAGAAACACGTTTCTCTAGGAGCTGCGTTGGGATATTCCGGAGTGAATGGGACCATAGTCTGTACAGAGAAATATCTGCTTCTGAAACCAAAACGGAGCAATCTAACTGAATGGTTGTCAATATGTGCGTTCAACAGACGGAGTTAAACTCACGTGTGGATTCAGCGGTTTGCAAACCCTTTCTGTGCAGAATCCCAAAACCGGCATTTCCAGTGCAATGCCGGCATACGTACGAAACAGCAGTAAACTTGGTCTAAAACTCAGGAGAAACGTTTCCTTGAAACTGATCTGCTGTGCGTTCATTCACCTGAGAGAGTTGAATCTATGTTGAGATTCAGCGAGTCAGAAACAATTTTCTTCTAGGACCTGCATTGGGATATTCCCGAGCGACTGGGACCATAGGTTGTACAGAGAAATATCTGCTTCTGAAACCAAAACGGAGCTATCTAACTGAATGGTTGTCAATGTGTGCATTCAACTGAAGGAGTTGAACTCACGTGTGTATTCAGCGGTTTGCAAACCCTTTCTGTGCAGAATCCCAAAACCGGCATTTCCAGCCCAATACCGGCATACGTACGAAACAGCACTAAACTTCGTCTAAAACTCAGGAGAAACGTTTCCTTGAAACTGCTCTGCTGTGCGTTCATTCACCTGAGAGAGTTGAACCTATGTTGAGATTCAGCGAGTCAGAAACACGTTTCTCTAGGAGCTGCGTTGGGATATTCCGGAGTGAATGGGACCATAGTCTGTACAGAGAAATATCTGCTTCTGAAACCAAAACGGAGCTATCTAACTGAATGGTTGTCAATGTGTGCATTCAACTGACGGAGTTAAACTCACGTGTGGATTCAGCGGTTTGCAAAGACTTTCTGTGCAGGATCCCAAAACCAGCATTTCCAGCCCAATGCCGACATACATACGAGGCAGCAGTAAACTTCGTCTAACACTCAGGAGAAACGTTTCCTTGAAACTGCTCGGCTGTGCGTTCATTCACCTAAGAGAGTTGAATCTATGTTGAGATTCAGCGAGTCAGAAACACGTTTCTTCTATTAGCTGCGTTGGGATATTCCCGAGTGAATGGGACCTAAGGATGTACAGAGAAGTATCTGCTTCTAAAACCAAAACGGAGCTATCTAACTGAATGGTGGTCAATGTGTGCATTCAGCTGACGGAGTTAAACTCACCTGTGGATTCAGTGGTTTGCAAACCCTTTCTGTGCAGAATCCCAAAACCGGCATTTCCAGTCCAATGCCGGCATACGTACAAACAGCAGTAAACTTCGTCTAAAACTGAGGAGAAACGTTTCCTTGAAACTGCTCTGCTGTGCGTTCATTCACCTAAGAGAGTTGAATGTATGTTGAGATTCAGCGAGTCAGAAACACGTTTCTTCTAGGAGCTGCGTTGGGATATTCCCGAGTGAATGGACCCTAGGCTGGACAGAGAAATATCTGCTTCTAAAACCAAAACGGAGCTATCTAACTGAATGGTGGTCAATGGGTTCATTCAACTGACGGAGTTAAACTCACGTGTTGATTCAGCGGTTTGCAAACCCTATCTGTGCAGAATGCCAAAACCGGCATTTCCAGCCCAATGCCGGCATACGTACGAAACAGCAGTAAACTTCGTCTAAAACTCAGGAGAAACGTTTCCATGAAACTGGTCGGCTGTGCGTTCATTCACCTAAGAGAGTTGAATCTATGCTGAGATTCAACGAGTCAGAAACACGATTCTTCTAGGAGCTGCGTTGAGATATTCCCGATTGAATTGGACCATAGGCTGTACAGAGAAATATCTGCTTCTAAAACCAAAACGGAGCTATCTAATTGAATGGTTGTCAATGTGTGCATTCAACTGTCGGAGTTAAACTCACGTGTTTATTCAGCGGTTTACAAACACTTTCTGTGCAGAATCCCAAAACCGGCATTTCCAGCCCAATTCCGTCATACGTACGAAACAGCAGTAAACTTCGTCTAAAACTCAGGAGAAACGTTTCCTTGAAAGTGCTCGGCTGTGCGTTCGTTCACCTAAGAGAGTTGAATCTATGTTGAGATTCAGCGATGCAGAAACACGTTTCTTCTAGGAGCTGCGTTGGGATATTCCAGAGTGAATGGGACCATAGGCTGTTCAGAGAAATATCTGATTCTAAAACCAAAACGGAGCCATCTAACTGACTGATTGACAATGTGTGCATTCAACTGACGGAGTTAAACTCACGGGCGGATTCAGCGGTTTGCAAACCCTTTCTGTGCAGAATGCCAAAACCGGCATTTCCAGCCCAATGCCGGCATACGTACGAAACAGAAGTAAACTTCGTCTAAAACACAGGAGAAACGGTTCCTTGAAACTGCTCTGCTGTGCGTTCATTCACCTGAGAGAGTTGAATCCATGTTGAGATTCAGCGAGTCAGAAACACGTTTCTCTAGGAGCTGCGTTGTGATATTCCCGAGTGAATGGGACCATAGACTGTACAGAGAAATATCTGCTTCTAAAACCAAAACGGAGCTATCTAACTGAATTGTTGTCAATGGGTGCATTCAACTGATGGAGTTAAACTCACGTGTGGATTCAGTGGTTTGCAAACCCTTTCTGTGCAGAATCCCAAAACCGGCATTTCCAGTCCAATGCCGGCATACGTACGAAACAGCAGTAAACTTCGTCTACAACTCAGGAGAAACGTTTCCTTGATACTGCTCTGCTGTGTGTTCATTCACCTGAAATAGGTGATTGTATGTTGAGATTCAGCGAGTGAGAAACACGTTTCTTCTAGGAGCTGCGTTGGGATACACCCGAGTGAATTGACCCTAGGCTGTACAGAGAAATATCTGCTTCTAAAACCAAAACGGAGCTATCTAACTGAATGGTGGTCAATGGGTTCATTCAACTGACGGAGTTAAACTCACTTGTTGATTCAGCGGTTTGCAAACCCTATCTGTGCAGAATCCCAAAACCGGCATTTCCAGCCCAATGCCGGCATACGTACGAAACAGCAGTAATCTTCGTCTAAAACTCAGGAGAAACGTTTCCTTGAAACTGCTCGGCTGTGCGTTCATTCACCTAAGAGAGTTGAATCTATGTTGAGATTCAACTAGTCAGAAACACGAATCTTCTAGGAGCCGCGTTGAGATATTCCCGATTGAATTGGACCATAGGCTGTACAGAGAAATATCTGCTTCTAAAACCAAAAAGGAGCTATGTAACTGAATGGTTGTCAAAGTGTGCATTCAACTGACGGAGTTAAAGTCACGTGTGGATACAGCGGTTTGCAAACCCTTTCTGTTCAGAATCCCAAAACCGGCATTTCCAGCCCTATGCCGGCATACGTACGAAATAGCAGTGAACGTCGTCTAAAACTCAGGGGAATCGTTTCCTTGAAACTGCTCTGCTGTGCGTTCATTCACATAAGAGAGTTGAATCTATGCTGAGATTCAACGAGTCAGAAACACGTTTCTTCTAGCAGCTGCGTTGGGACATTTCCGAGTGAATGGGACCATAGGCTGTACAGAGAAATATCTGCTTCTAAAACCAAAACGGAGATATCTAACTGAATGGTTGTCAATGTGTGCATTCAACTGACGGGGTTAAACTCACGTGTGGATTCAGCGGTTTGCAAACCCTTCCTGTGCAGAATCCCAAAATCGGCATTTCCAGCCCAATGCCGACATACGTACGAAACAGCAGTAAACTTCGTCTAAAACTCAGGAGAAACGTTTCCTTGAAACTGCTCTGCTGTGCGTTCATTCACCTGAGAGAGTTGAATGTATGTTGAGATTCAGCGACTCAGAAACACGTTTCTCTACGAGCTGTGTTGTGATATTTCCGAGTGAATGGGACCATAGGCTGTACAGAGAAATATCTGCTTCGAAAACCAGAAAGGAGCTATCTAACTGAATGGTTGTCAATGTGCGCTTTCAACTGACGGAGTTAAACTCACGTGTGGATTCAGCGGTTTGCAAAGACTTTCTGTGCAGGATTCCAAAACCAGCATTTCCAGCCCAATGCCGACATACATACGAAGCAGCAGTAAACTTCGTCTAACACTCAGGAGAAACGTTTCCTTGAAACTGCTCGGCTGTGCGTTCGTTCACCTAAGAGAGTTGAATCTATGTTGAGATTCAGCGAGTCAGAAACACGTTTCTTCTAGGACCTGCGTTGGGATATTCCCTAGTGAATGGGACCATAGTTTGTACAGAGAAATATCTGATTCTGGAACCAAAACGGAGTTATCTAAATGAATGGTTGTCAATGTGTGCATTGAACTGAAGGAGTTGAACTCACGTGTGTATTCAGCTGTTTGCAAACCCTTTCTGTGCAGAATCCCAAACCCGGCATTTCCAGCCCAATGCCGGCATACGTACGAAACAGCAGTAAACTTCGTCTAAAACTCAGGAGAAACGTTTCCTTGAAACTGCTCTGCGGTGCGTTCATTCACCTGAGAGAGTTGAATCTATGTTTAGATTCAGCGAGTCAGAAACACGTTTCTCTAGGAGTTGCGTTGGGATATTCCCGAGTGAATGGGGCCTTAGGCTGTACAGAGAAATATCTGCTTCTAAAAAAAAAAGGAGCTATCTAACTGAATGGTTTTCAATGTGTGCATTCAACTGACGGAGTTACACTCACGTGTGGATTCAGCGGTTTGCAAAGTCTTTCTGGGCAGAATCCCAAAACCGGCATTTCCAGCCCTGTGCCGTCATACATACGAAACAGCAGTAAAATTCGTCTAAAACTCAGGAGAAACGTTTACTGGAAACTGCTCGGCTGTGGGTTCGTTCACCTAAGAGAGTTGAATCTATGTTGAGATTCAGCGAGTCAGAAACACGTTTCTTCTAGGAGCTGCATTGTGATATTCCCGTGTGAATGGGACCATAGGCTGTGCAGAGAAATGTCTGCTTCTAAAACCAAAACGGAGCTATCTAACTGAATGGTTCTCAATGTGTGCATTCAGCTGACAGAGTTAAACTCACGTGTGGATTCAGCGTTTTGCAAACCCTTTCTGTGCAGAATCCCAAAACCGTCCTTTACAGCCCAATGCCGGCATACGTACGAAACAGCAGTAAACTTCATCTAAAACTCAGGAGAAACGTTTCCTTGCAACTGCTCTGCTGTGCATTCATTCACCTGAGAGAGTTGAATCCATGTTGAGATTCAGCGAGTCAGAAACACGTTTCTCCAGGAGCTGCGTTGGGATATTCCCGAGTGAATGGGACCATAGGCTGTACAGAGAAATATCTACTTCTAAAACCAAAACGGAGATATCTAACTGAATGGTTTTCAATGTGTGCATTCAACTGATGGAGTTAAACTCACGTGTGGATTCAGCGGTTTGCAAACCCTTTCTGTGCAAAATCCCAAAACCGGCATTTCCAGCCCAATGCCGTCTTACGTACGAAACAGCTGTAAACTTCGTCTAAAACTCAGGAGAAACGTTTCCTTGAAACTGCTCGGCTGTGCGTTCGTTCACCTAAGAGAGTTGAATCTATGTTGAGAATCAGCGAGTCAGAAACAGACTTCTTCTAGGAGCTGCGTTGGGATATTCCCGAGTGAATGGGACCTAAGGCTGTACCGAGAAATATCTGCTTCTAAAACCAAAACGGAGCTATCTAACTGAATGGTTGTCAATGTCTGCATTCAACTGACGGAGTTAAACTCACGTGTGGATTCAGCGGTTTGCAAACCCTTTCTGTAAAGAATCCCAAAACCAGCATTTCCGGTCCAATGCCGGCATACGTACGAAACAGCAGTAAACTTCGTCTAAAACTCAGGAGAAACGTTTCCTTGAAACCGCTCGGCTGTGCGTTCATTCACCTGAGAGAGTTGAATGTATGTTGAGATTCAGCGAGTCAGAAACACGTTTCTCTAGGAGCTGCGTTGGGATATTTTCGAGTGAATGGGACCTTAGGCTGTACACAGAAATATCTGTTTCTAAAACCAAAACGGAGCTATCTAACTGAATGGTTGTCAATGTGTTCATTCAACTGACGGAGTTAAACTCACGTGTGGATTCAGCGGTTTGCAAAACCTTTCTGTGCAGAATCCCAAAACCGGCATTTCCAGCCCTATGCCGGGATGCGTACGAAACAGCAGTAAACTTCGTCTACAACTCAGGAGAAACGTTTCCTTGAAACTGCTCTGCTGCGTGTTTATTCACCTAGGAGAGTTGAATGTATGTTGAGATTCAACGAGTCGGAAACACGTTTCATCTAGGAGGTGCGTTGGGATATTCCCGAGTGAATGGGACCATAATCTGTACAGAGAAATATCTGCTTCTAAAACCAAAACGGAGCAATCTAACTGAATGGTTGTCAATATGTGCGTTCAACAGACGGAGTTAAACTCACGTGTGGATTCAGCGGTTTGCAAACCCTTTCTGTGCAGAATCCCAAAACCGGCATTTCCAGTGCAATGCCGGCATACGTACGAAACAGCAGTAAACTTGGTCTAAAACTCAGGAGAAACGTTTCCTTGAAACTGATCTGCTGTGCGTTCATTCACCTGAGAGAGTTGAATCTATGTTGAGATTCAGCGAGTCAGAAACAATTTTCTTCTAGGACCTGCATTGGGATATTCCCGAGCGACTGGGACCATAGGTTGTACAGAGAAATATCTGCTTCTGAAACCAAAACGGAGCTATCTAACTGAATGGTTGTCAATGTGTGCATTCAACTGAAGGAGTTGAACTCACGTGTGTATTCAGCGGTTTGCAAACCCTTTCTGTGCAGAATCCCAAAACCGGCATTTCCAGCCCAATACCGGCATACGTACGAAACAGCACTAAACTTCGTCTAAAACTCAGGAGAAACGTTTCCTTGAAACTGCTCTGCTGTGCGTTCATTCACCTGAGAGAGTTGAACTTTTGTTGAGATTCAGCGAGTCAGAAACACGTTTCTCTAGGAGCTGCGTTGGGATATTCCGGAGTGAATGGGACCATAGTCTGTACAGAGAAATATCTGCTTCTGAAACCAAAACGGAGCAATCTAACTGAATGGTTGTCAATATGTGCGTTCAACAGACGGAGTTAAACTCACGTGTGGATTCAGCGGTTTGCAAACCCTTTCTGTGCAGAATCCCAAAACCGGCATTTCCAGTGCAATGCCGGCATACGTACGAAACAGCAGTAAACTTGGTCTAAAACTCAGGAGAAACGTTTCCTTGAAACTGATCTGCTGTGCGTTCATTCACCTGAGAGAGTTGAATCTATGTTGAGATTCAGCGAGTCAGAAACAATTTTCTTCTAGGACCTGCATTGGGATATTCCCGAGCGACTGGGACCATAGGTTGTACAGAGAAATATCTGCTTCTGAAACCAAAACGGAGCTATCTAACTGAATGGTTGTCAATGTGTGCATTCAACTGAAGGAGTTGAACTCACGTGTGTATTCAGCGGTTTGCAAACCCTTTCTGTGCAGAATCCCAAAACCGGCATTTCCAGCCCAATACCGGCATACGTACGAAACAGCACTAAACTTCGTCTAAAACTCAGGAGAAACGTTTCCTTGAAACTGCTCTGCTGTGCGTTCATTCACCTGAGAGAGTTGAACCTATGTTGAGATTCAGCGAGTCAGAAACACGTTTCTCTAGGAGCTGCGTTGGGATATTCCGGAGTGAATGGGACCATAGTCTGTACAGAGAAATATCTGCTTCTGAAACCAAAACGGAGCTATCTAACTGAATGGTTGTCAATGTGTGCATTCAACTGACGGAGTTAAACTCACGTGTGGATTCAGCGGTTTGCAAAGACTTTCTGTGCAGGATCCCAAAACCAGCATTTCCAGCCCAATGCCGACATACATACGAGGCAGCAGTAAACTTCGTCTAACACTCAGGAGAAACGTTTCCTTGAAACTGCTCGGCTGTGCGTTCATTCACCTAAGAGAGTTGAATCTATGTTGAGATTCAGCGAGTCAGAAACACGTTTCTTCTATTAGCTGCGTTGGGATATTCCCGAGTGAATGGGACCTAAGGATGTACAGAGAAGTATCTGCTTCTAAAACCAAAACGGAGCTATCTAACTGAATGGTGGTCAATGTGTGCATTCAGCTGACGGAGTTAAACTCACGTGTGGATTCAGCGGTTTGCAAACCCTTTCTGTGCAGAATTCCAAAATCGGCATTTCCAGCCAAATTCCGGCATACGTACGAAACAGCAGTAAACTTCGTCTAAAACTCAGGAGAAACGTTTCCTTGAAACTGCTCTCCTGTCCGTTCATTCACCTGAGAGAGTTGAACCTATGTTGAGATTCAGCGAGTCAGAAACACGTTTCTCTAGGAGCTGCGTTGGGATATTCCGGGGTGAATGGGACCATAGTCTGTACCGAGAAATATCTGCTTCTAAAAGCAAAACGGAGCTATCTAACTGAATGGTTGTCAATGTGTGCATTCAACTGACGGAGATAAACTCACGTGTGGATTCAGCGGTTTGCAAACCATTTCCGTGCAGAATCCGAAAACCGGCATTTCCGGTTCAATGCCGGCATACGTACAAAACAGCAGTAAACTTCGTCTAAAACTCAGGAGAAACGTTTCCTTGAAACTGCTCTGCTGTGCGTTCATTCACCTGAGAGAGTTGAATGTATGTTGAGATTCAGCGACTCAGAAACACGTTTCTCTACGAGCTGTGTTGTGATATTCCCGAGTGAATGGGACCAAAGGATGTACAGAGAAATATCTGCTTGTAAAAACAAAACGGAGCTATCTTAATGAATGGTTGTCAAAGGGTGCATTCAACTGACGGACTTAAACTCACGTGTGGATTCAGCGGTTTGCAAACCCTTTCCGATCAGAATCCCAAAACTGGCATTTCCAGTGCAATGCCGGCATACGTACGAAACAGCAATAAACTTCGTCTAAAACTCAGGAGAAACGTTTCCTTGAAATAGCTCTGCTGTGCGTTCGTTCACCTAAGAGAGTTGAATCTATGTTGAGATTCAGCAAGTCAGAAACACGTTTCTTCTAGGAGCTGCATTGGGATATTCACGAGTGAATGGGACCAAAGGCTGTACAGAGAAATATCAGCTTCCAAATCCAAAAAGGAGCTATCTAACTGAATGGTTGTCAATGTGCGCGTTCAACTGACGGAGTTAAACTCACGTGTGGATTCAGCGGTTTGCAAAGACTTTCTGTGCAGCATCCCAAAACCGGAATTTCCAACGAAATGCCGACATACGAAAGAGCAGTAAACTTCGTCTAACACTCAGGAGAAACGTTTCCTTGAAACTGCTCTGCTGTGCGTTCGTTCACCTAAGAGAGTTTAATCTATGTTGAGATTCAGCGAGTCAGAAACACGTTTCTTCTAGTACCTGCGTTGGGATATTCCCGAGTGAATGGGACCATAGGTTGTACAGAGAAATATCTGCTTCTGAAACCAAAACGGAGCTATCTAACTGAATGGTTGTCAATGTGTACATTCAACTGAAGGAGTTGAACTCACGTGTGTATTCAGCGGTTTGCAAAACCTTTCTGTGCAGAATCCCAAAACCGGCATTTCCAGCCCAATGCCGGCATATGTACGAAACAGCAGTAAACTTCGTCTAAAACTCAGGAGAAACGTTTCCTTGAAACTGCTCTGCTGTGCCTTCATTCACCTGAGAGATTTGAATCTATGTTGAGATTCAGCGACTCAGAAACTCGTTTCTCTAGGAGCTGCGTTGGGATATTCCCGACTGAGTGGGACCATAGGCTGTACAGAGAAATATCTGCTTCGAAAACCAAAACGGAGCTATCTAAATGAATGGTTGTCAATGGGTGCATTCAACTGACGGAGGTAAACTCACGTGTGGATTCAGCGGTTTGCAAACCCTTTCTGTGCAGAATCCCAAAAACGGCATTTCCAGCCCAATGCCGGCATACGTACGAAACAGCAGTAAACTTGGTCTAAAACTCAGGAGAAAGTTTCCTTGAAATTGCTCGGCTGTGCGTTCGTTCACCTAAGAGAGTTGAATCTATGTTGAGTTTCAGCAAGTCAGAAACACGTTTCTTCTAGGAGCTGCGTTGGGATATTCAAGAGTGAATGGGACCAAAGGCTGTACAGAGAAATATCTGCTTCTAAAACCAAAACGGAGCTATCTAACTGAATGGTTGTCAATGTGTGCATTCAACTGACGGAGTTAAACTCACGTGTGGATTCAGCGGTTTGCAAACCCTTTCTGTGCAGAATTCCAAAATCGGCATTTCCAGCCAAATGCCGGCATACGTACGAAACAGCAGTAAACTTCGTCTAAAACTCAGGAGAAACGTTTCCTTGAAACTGCTCTGCTGTGCGTTCATTCACCTGAGAGAGTTGAATCCATGTTGAGATTCAGCGAGTCAGAAACACGTTTCTCTAGGAGCTGCGTTGGGATATTCCCGACTGAGTGGGACCATAGGCTGTACAGAGAAATATCTGCTTCGAAAAACCAAACGGAGCTATCTAAATGAATGGTTGTCAATGGGTGCATTCAACTGACGGAGGTAAACTCACGTGTTGATTCAGCGGTTTGCAAACCCTTTCTGTGCAGAATCCCAAAAACGGCATTTCCTGCCCAATGCCGGCATACGTACGAAACAGCAGTAAACTTGGTCTAAAACTCAGGAGAAACGTTTCCTTGAAACTGCTCTGCTGTGCGTTCATTCACCTGAGATAGTTGAATCCATGTTGAGATTCACCGAGTCAGAAACACGTTTCTCTAGGAGCTGCGTTGGGATATTCCCGAGTGAATGGGACCATAGGCTGTACAGAGAAATATCTGCTTCTAAAACCAAAACGGAGCTATCTAACTGAATGGTTGTCAATGTGTGCATTCAACTGACGGAGTTAAACTCACGTGTGGATTCAGCGGTTTGCAAACCCTTTCTGTGCAGAATCCCAAAACCGGCATTTCCAGCCCAGTGCCATCATACATACGAAACAGCAGTAAACTTCGTCTAAAACTCAGGAGAAACGTTTCCTTGAAACTCCTCGGCTGTGCGTTCGGTCACTTAAGAGAGTGGAATCTATGTTGAGATTCAGCGGGTCAGAAACACGTTTCTTCTAGGAGATGCGTTGGGATATTCCCGAGTGAATGTGACCATAGGGTTTATAGAGAAATATCTGCTTCTAAAACCAAAACGGGGCTATCTAACTGAATGGTTGTCAATGTGTGCATTGAAATGACGGGGTTAAACTCACGTGTGGATTCAGCGGTTTTCAAACCCTTTCTGTGCAGAATCCCAAAACCGGCATTTACAGCCCAATGCCGTCATACGTACGAAACAGCAGTAAACTTCGTCTAAAACTCAGGAGAAACGTTTCCTTGAAACTGCTCGGCTGTGCGTTCGTTCACCTAAGAGAGTTGAATCTATGTTGAAATTCAGCAGGTCAGAAACACGTTTCTTCTAGGAGCTGCGTTGCGAAATTCACGAATTAATGCGACCATAGGCTGTACAGAGAAATATCAGCTTCTAAAACAAAAAAGGAGCTATCTAACTGAATGGTTGTCAATGTGTGCGTTCAACTGGCGGAGTTAAACTCACGTGTGGATTCTGCGGTTTGCAAACCCTTTCTGTGCAGAATCCCAACACCGGCATTTCCAGCCCAATGCCGGCATACATACGAAACAGCAGTAAACTTCGTCTAAAACTCACGAGAAACGTTTCCTTGAAACTGCTCTGCTGTGCGTTCATTCACCTGAGGTAGTTGAATCTATGCTGAGATTCAGCGAGTCACAAACACGTTTCTTCTAGGAGCTGCGTTGGGATATTCCCGAGGGAATGGCACCTAAGGCTGTACAGAGAAATATCTGCTTCTAAAACCAAAACGGAGCTATCTAACTGAATGGTTTTCAATGTGTGCATTCAACTGACGGAGTTACACTCACGTGTGGATTCAGCGGTTTGCAAAGACTTTCTGGGCAGAATCCCGAAACCGACATTTCCAGCCCAATGCCGTCATACATACGAAACAGCAGTAAAATTCGTCTAAAACTCAGGAGAAACGTTTACTTGAAACTGCTCGGCTGTGCGTTCGTTCACCTAAGAGAGTTGAATCTATGTTGAGATTCAGCGAGTCAGAAACACGTTTCTTCTAGGAGCTGCATTGTGATATTCCCGTGTGAATGGGACCAAAGGCTGTGCAGAGAAATATCTGCTTCTAAAACCAAAACGGAGCTATCTAACTGAATGGTGGTCAATGTGTGCATTCAGATGACAGAGTTAAACTCACGTGTGGATTCAGCGGTTTGCAAACCCTTTCTGTGCAAAATCCCAAAACCGGCATTTCCAGCCCAATGCCGTCATACGTACGAAACAGCTGTAAACTTCGTCTAAAACTCAGGAGAAACGTTTCCTTGAAACTGCTCGGCTGTGGGTTCGTTCACCTAAGAGAGTTGAATCTATGTTGAGATTCAGCGAGTCAGAAACAGATTTCTTCTAGGAGCTGCGTTGGGATATTCCCGAGTGAATGGGACCATAGGCTCTACAGAGAAATATCTGCTTCTAAAACCAAAACGGAGCTATCTAACTGAATGGTTGTCAATGTGTGCATTCAACTGACGGAGTTAAATTCACGTGTTGATTCAGCGGTTTGCAAACACTTTCTGTGCAGAATCCCAAAACCGGCATTTCCAGCCCAATGCCACCATACGTACGAAACAGCAGTAAACTTCGTCTAAAACTCAGGAGAAACGTTTCCTTGAAACTGCTCGGCTGTGCGTTCGTTCACCTAAGAGAGTTGAATCTATGTTGATATTCAGCGAGTCAGAAACAGATTTCTTCTAGGAGCTGCGTTGGGATATTCCCGAGTGAAAGGGACCATAGGCTGTACAGAGAAATATCTGCTTTTAAAACCAAAACGGAGCTATCTAACTGAATGGTTGTCAATGTGTGCATTCAACTGACGGAGTTAAACTCACGTGTGGATTCAGCGGTTTGTAAACCCTTTCTGTGCAGAAAACCAAAACCGGCATTTCCAGCCCAATGCCGTCATACGTACGAAACAGCAGTAAACTTCGTCTAAAACTCAGGAGGAACGTTTCCTTGAAACTCCTTGGCTGTGCGTTCGTTCACCTAAGAGAGTTGAATCTATGTTGAGATTCAGCGATGCAGAAACACGTTTCTTCTAGGAGCTGCGTTGGGATATTCCCGAGTGAATGGGACCATAGGCTGTTCAGAGAATTATCTGCTTCTAAAACCAAAACGGAGCCATCTAACTGACTGATTGTCAATGTGTGCATTCAACTGACGGAGTTAAACTCACGGGTGGATTCAGCGGTTTGCAAACCCTTTCTGTGCAGAATGTCAAAACCGGCATTTCCAGCCCAATGCCGGCATACGTGTGAAACAGCAGTAAACTTCGTCTAAAACTCAGGAGAAACGTTTCCTTGAAACTGCTCGGCTGTGCGTTCGTTCACCTAAGAGATTTGAATCTATGTTGAGATTCAGCGAGTCAGAAACACGTTTCTTCTAGGAGCTGCATTGGGATATTCCCGAGTGAATGGGACCATAGGCTGTGCAGAGAAATATCTGCTTCTAAAACCAAAACGGAGCTATCTAACTGAATGGTTTTCAATGTGTGCATTCAACTGACGGAGTTACACTCACTTGTGTATTCAGCCGTTTGCAAAGACATTCTGGGCAGAATCCCAAAACCGGCATTTCCAGCCCAATGCCGTCATACATACGAAGCAGCAGTAAAATTCGTCTAAAACTCAGGAGAAACGTTTACTTGAAAAGGCTCGGCTGTGCGTTCGTTCACCTAAGAGAGTTGAATCTATGTTGAGATTCAGCGAGTCAGAAACACGTTTCTTCTAGGAGCTGCATTGGGATATTCCCGAGTGAATGGGACCATAGGCTGTGCAGAGAAATATCTGCTTCTAAAACCAAAACGGAGCTATCTAACTGAATGGTGGTCAATGTGTCCATTCAGCTGACCGAGTTAAACTCACGTGTGGATTCAGCGGTTTGCAAACCCTTTCTGTGCAGAATCCCAAAACCGGCATTTACAGCCCAATGCCGGCATACGTGTGAAACAGCAGTAAACTTCGTCTAAAACTCAGGAGAAACGTTTCCTTGAAACTGCTCGGCTATGCGTTCGTTCACCTAAGAGAGTTGAATCTATGTTGAGATTCAGCGAGTCAGAAACAGATTTCTTCTAGGAGCTGCGTTGGGATATTCCCGAGTGATTGGGACCATAGGCTGTACAGAGAAGTATCTGCTTCTAAAACCAAAACGGAGCTATCTAACTGAATGGTTGTCAATGTGTGCATTCAACTGACGGAGTTAAATTCACGTGTGGATTCAGCGGTTTGCAAACCCTTTCTGTGCAGAATCCCAAAACCGGCATTTCCAGCCCAATGTCAGCATACGTACGAAACAGCAGTAAACTTCGTCTAAAACTCAGGAGAAACGTTTCCTTGAAACTGCTCTGCTGTGCGTTCGTTCACCTGAGACAGCTGAATCTATGTTGAGATTCAGCGAGTCAGAAACACGTTTCTCTAGGAGCTGCATTGGGTTTTTCCAGAGTCAATGGGACCAAAGGCTGTACAGAGTAATGTCTGCTTCTAAAACCAGAACGGAGCTATGTAACTGAGTGGTTGTCAATGGGTGCATTCAACTGACGGAGTTAAACTCACGTGTGGATTCAGTGGTTTGCAAACCCTTTCTGTGCAGAATCCCAAAACCGGCATTTCCAGTCCAATGCCGGCACACGTACAAACAGCAGTAAACTTCGTCTAAAACTGAGGAGAAACGTTTTCTTGAAACTGCTCTGCTGTGAGTTCATTCACCTAAGAGAGTTGAATGTATGTTGAGATTCAGCGAGTCAGAAACACGTTTCTTCTAGGAGCTGCGTTGGGATATTCCCGAGTGAATGGACCCTAGGCTGTACAGAGAAATATCTGCTTCTAAAACCAAAACGGAGCTATCTAACTGAATGGTGGTCAATGGGTTCATTCAACTGACGGAGTTAAACTCACGTGTGGATTCAGCGGTTTGCCAACCCTATCTGTGCAGAATGCAAAACCGGCATTTCCAGCCCAATGCCGGCATACGTACGAAACAGCAGTAAACTTCGTCTAAAACTCAGGAGAAACGTTTCCTTGAAACTGCTCGGCTGTGCGTTCGTTCACCTAAGAGAGTTGAATCTATGTTGATATTCAGCGAGTCAGAAACAGATTTCTTCTAGGAGCTGCGTTGGGATATTCCCGAGTGAATGGGACCATAGGCTGTACAGAGAAATATCTGCTTTTAAAACCAAAACGGAGCTATCTAACTGAATGGTTGTCAATGTGTGCATTCAACTGACGGAGTTAAACTCACGTGTGGATTCAGCAGTTTGTAAACCCTTTCTGTGCAGAATCCCAAAACCGGCATTTCCAGCCCAATGCCGTCATACGTACGAAACAGCAGTAAACTTCGTCTAAAACTCAGGAGGAACGTTTCCTTGAAACTCCTCGGCTGTGCGTTCGTTCACCTAAGAGAGTTGAATCTATGTTGAGATTCAGCGATGCAGAAACACGTTTCTTCTAGGAGCTGCGTTGGGATACTCCCGAGTGAATGGGACCATAGGCTGTTCAGAGAAATATCTGCTTCTAAAACCAAAACGGAGCCATCTAACTGACTGATTGTCAATGTGTGCATTCAACTGACGGAGTTAAACTCACGGGTGGATTCAGCGGTTTGCAAACCCTTTCTGTGCAGAATGTCAAAACCGACATTTCCAGCCCAATGCCGGCATACGTACGAAACAGCAGTAAACTTCGTCTAAAACTCAGGAGAAACGTTTCCTTGAAACTGCTCTGCTGTGCGTTCATTCACCTTAGAGAGTTGAATCCATGTTGAGATTCAGCGAGTCAGAAACACGTTTCTGTAGGAGCTGCGTTGTGATATTCCCGAGTGAATGGGACCATAGACTGTACAGAGATATATCTGCTTCTAAAACCAAAACGGAGCTATCTATCTGAATGGTTTTCAATGTGTGCATTCAACTGACGGAGTTACACTCACGTGTGGATTCAGCCGTTTGCAAAGACTTTCTGGGCAGTGTCTGACCTGCCCGGACCCTCATAACTTGGACCCCACGGCGCGACCGAATTAGACCAGATGAAAGAGGAGTTCAGGCTTTATTGGATAGTCTCCGGGCGGACTGGACTCGTAACGGGGGAAGAGTCAGCAGTCTCGCACCGGCTTTCTTTGTTTGGCTGTTTTTATAGGGGTAGAAGGATTGGGGGAGTGGGAGAGCTGATTTGGCAGGTGGTAATGAGTCAGGTTGGCTGTCGGGGTCGGGGGGGGGATGTCTGCCGGGCGGGGATCTTGTCGGGCCGGAAGTTACTGGAGAGCTGTTGGAGTGGATGGTGATTGGTTCAGTTGGTTGCCCGGCCGGAAGGCTGCTGGAATCGGGCCGAGCCAAGGCCGTAGACAGAGTGAGATAAGGGACTGGGCGGGGGGGATGTTTGCCGGGAATCGGGCTGAGCCAAGGCGGTAGACAGAGTGAGATAAGGGACCCTCCTTGCGAGGGAGGAGGGGCTTTCCTCATCCGGAAGTTAGGCACTTTCCATGTGGCGGGGGGGGTGGGGGTGCCTAAAGGTCCTCCACCAGACATTCCCAACTCCTTAAAGAGGAAAAAGGGGGCGGCGGCTTTCTTTCTGGCTACTTCCTGCTGATTTTGGGCGGCGAAAGGGAAAAAGGATAAGGAGTTAGGTTGGCTGGAGGAGGCTAGGGGTCTGGAATGAGTGGCTGTAGTAGCATTTGATTAACTGTGGCCCGAGTAAGTTCTTGGAAGCGCCGTTGTAGAAACTCCTCGTTCAGCAGTGAGCAGGTCTAGAGCTTTTCGGTTCTGCAAAGCAACTTGGGCTACAGAGGTGATCTGTCGTTGGAGGGATGCCAGGGACTCAGCAGAGTTATCAATAGCTGCTTGGAATTGCGAGGTTAGGCGAGCTAAGGCTTGGTGAGAGTGGCTTAGTGCTCCGCCCCCTAACCCAGCCGCCAGTGCTGAGCTAGCAAGGGAGAGGCCTATGGCGAGGGGCAGAAAGGCAGCCCGGCGGGTGCAGTGATGTGGCATTTGTTGTATTTGAAATTCGGCTGGGGAGTAGATAGTCGGGGGACTAAGGTTACTGGGAGGCATAAGAGAGTTGGTGGCAGGCTATTATGGAGAGTTTTTGTTAGGGTTTTGTTACACCAGAAAAAGGTTCCCTGTGGGGCTGTTAAATTAGTAGTTACCGGTATGGTCCAGTTACAGTTAGGGTGGTTTTGGCTTACAGAGTAGCATGTTGGCAGCTGTGTGAAATCAGGTGGAGTATAGAGACTTACTTCCTTGATGGGAGGGAAGGGAGAAGTAGAGGCAGATGTCTTGAGAGGGAAGGGATAGGGAACAGCAACAAAAGGGGTTTGTCCCAGTGAGCCGCACATGAGGCACGGGGTTAGGTTGGTTAGCCCGGAGAGGTTGGCTAGTGTAATGCCTTCCTTAAGGAAGGTGAGCCAGGAAAATGGAGATGACTGTGGCTGTAGGTGGGTAGTTAAGGTTTGTTCCTGTTGTTTTATGGTGGTATGGACTTTATGTACTGTGTGCTTATATGCTCGCCATATGTACAGATGGGAAGACGGATAGGAGGTAGTGTCAGTTTCATATACTGATGCCTTTTGGGGAGATGTCCAGCGACTATCCTAAGGGTCGGTTATTATAAGGGAGAACTGGGTGGAACCAATTATGGTGTTTCTCTCTCCATCTATATTTGGAACAATTTTTAGGCGAGAGGGGTGATTCTGCGCTTTTGTGGCTGGGTGGGTGGAACACGTGCCCTAAGTGCACCCCATGCAGGAACGCCAGGAGGTAGTTTTATATTCTCCTGTTTGATCGTGCTTAAAACAGAGTAGAGGCTATGGGTAATGGATGTTGTTAAACTTGGTAAAGTTTAGATAGATGGTGGTGCTGCACCCTGTTGAGGGGCAGTCCGAGGTTGCAAGGAGGTGATTATGGCTGTGGGGGGGTGTTACAGATGAAGGTGGTTTTGGTATAGTTTTTAGTTAGGTAGAACCTTCATACATAAGGGGTGTGGCTGCTAGACCTTGGTAAGTTTGATAGATAGAGGGCCAGTAGGAACAGCTTTCCATAGTGAGGGAGATCCATGGGGGGGCCTTTTTTACCCCGGACAGGTGGATCTAAGATTGGATTTCAGCAATTTTTATGGCTGATGGGGTGGTAAGGATAACGGTGTATGGTCCTTCCCATCTGGGGGCAAGGGGTTTTGGGGAGAGGGATTTGATAAAGACTGAGTCACCCGGAGAAACTTTTTGGGTAGTTTCGGATGACTGGATGGGTTGGGGAAGAGAAGCGTTGGCGTGTTCCCTGAGGAGGTTTTGAAGGAGGGTGAAATAAGGGAGGTAACTATTTAGGGGTGTGACGTTGGGTGATGGGGGGGTTGAAAGTAGGAGGGGGTGACTGTATAGCAGCTTAAACGGGCTTAGCTGTGATGGGCTTCAGGGGCTTGCTTGTAGCCTGGTGAGGGCTATAGGGAGTAAAGTGACCCAGGACTGGCGGAGCTCAAGCACAAGTTTGGTTAAATGTTCCTTGATGAGGCCATTGGCCCGCTTTACCTTACCAGAGGATTGAGGATGGTAAGCAGTGTGTAGCTTCTATTGGATTCCTAGAGAGGTAGAAACAGCATTAATAACTTTAGAGATGAATGCTGGGCTGTTGTCAGATTGTATGGTAGCCGGGAGTCCGAAGCGTGGTATGATGTCCTGGATAAGGTGAGTGGCCACTGTTTCTGCAGATTCAGAGGCTGCGGGGTAGGCTTTGATCCAGCCTGAAAAAGTGTCAACAATGGTTAGTAGATATCGGTATTGCTTGTGCTTTGGCATGTGGGTAAAATTAATTTGCCAGTCTTGGCCAGGTAGGAACCCACGTAGTTGATGAAGCTGATGCCGAGGATGACAGGAACCTTGGGAGTTGGTTTTTGCACAAACAGTGCAAGAGGATTGGACTTCCTGTATTGTATTAAGGAGGTGGTGGGGGTGAAAGAGCGGGCTGAGGAACTGGTATAAAGCTTTAGGTGCGATGTGGAGTGAGTTGTGTATGTCTTGGATTATTTGGTACCTTTGTTTTTCAGGGAGAATAAGGAGGTTATGTTTGAAGGCCCATTTGTTTCGGAATTGAACTTTGGGTGAGGACTGAAGGTTGGCTAGTTCAGTGGGGGAGTATTGAGGGTTGTAGGTTTTGGAAAGGAAGCAGAGGGTGGCTGGAGGGGCTTTTTCACTTGCTGTGGCTCTGGCAACTGAGTCAGCAAAGGCATTGCCTTTAGCTACAGGAGTAAGTGTGGATTGGTGTCCCTTGCAGTGGATGATTGCTACCTTGCTGGGGAGCTGGATTGCCTGAATAAGCTGAGAAATGAGCTTTCCATTGAGAACAGGGGTACCTTTAGTGGTGAGAAAACCTCGTTCTTTTCATATCATGCAATGTGTGTGTGCAATCAGGAAGGCATATTTGGAGTCTGTGTAGATGTTTACTGCTTTTCCGGTTGCCCAGACTAGCGCCTGAGTGAGAGCGACTAATTCAGCTTGTTGCGAGGTAGTTCCCAGGGATAAGGGCTGAGTTTTAATGATGTTAGTGTCTGTGACGATGGCATAGGCAGCCTTTTGGGGTCCTGGGGTGTTAAGGGTTGAATTACTGTTGACGTAGAGGGTGACTGAGGCTGTTGGTATTGGCTGGTTAGATAAATCTGGGCGCGGGGACTGACTGATTTTAAGAATTTTTGAGCACGAGTGTTGTGCTGGAGGTTTTGAGGGGAGAGGGACAAGAGTGGCAGGGTTTAGTGGAGAGCAATGTGAAAGAGTGATAGCAGGGTTTGGGACTACTGAGTGTACAGGTATGACGGCTGCATTGATGAGGCAGAGATTTTGGACTAGTTTATACTGACTAGAGGGTTTTTGTACTGGCAAGATGGGAGTATTACATGGAGAGTTAACTGGGATTAGCAGACCTTATTTCTTTAACTTTTTTATGATAGGGCGGAGGCCTAGTTGGTGAGTTTTGGAGATTGGAAATTGGGGACAGGCGGGAAAGGAGGTAGGATTTTTTTAGGTGGATGCGTACTGGCTGGTGATGGGAAGCTATAGTTGGAGTACTGGTGTCCCAGACTTGGGGACAGACGTCAGGGAGAAGTTGGGTAGGTTGGCAGGAGGTTGGTGGGTCTGCAGCAAGGGAGAGGAGGAAGGCATTGGCGTGAGGAAAGAAGATAGTAGTTTTCAGTTTGGCTAAGATATCTCGTTTCAGGAGAGGCACTGGACATGAGGGAATGACTAGAAAGGAGTGTGTGAATATAGAGGAGTTAAAAGAACACGTAAGTGGAGGGGTTTGGCTGGGAATGGAGGGAGTTCCGTTAATTCCCATGACAGAGACCTGGGAAGGGAAAGGTTTTCCAGAATAAATGGGAAGTACAGAGTAGGCAGCCCCCTGTGTTAAGCAAGAAGGAGACACTTTTACTCGCTACTTTGAGCACGACCCTGGGCTTAGCAAGGGTAACCAGGTCAGAGAGCCAAGGCCCTGCTAGTTGTCCACTGGCCTTAACAGTTCTGGGAATGGAGAGTTTTGGATGCCTGGCTCCTGGACAGCACGAACAGGTTCTAGGCCTCCAGTGACTGTCCCCTGTTGTCCAGTATGCCGATCCGGAGAGACCGGGACCCTGGATGAACTGGGGCAGTCAGACTTCCAGTGTCCCATAAGCTGGCAGATGGGACAGGGCTTGGTGGGTGGACGAGGCTGGGGACAGGCCTTAGACCAGTGTTTTTTTTTTTTTTCTACATTTAAAACACGCACCTGGAGGAGTGCGGGAATTGCTTTTAGGTTTTTGGTTTCTTGCCGGCCTCAGGGCTGCCACTAGAGCTTGGGTCTGTAAAGTGACCTTCTGCCTTATTCGGGCTTGGCGGGCTGCCTTAGCTGTGTCTTCCCTAGCATTAAAAACTTTAAAGGCCATTTTCACTAGGTCTTGTATGGGGGTTTCCGGACCTTCTTCTACTTTTTTAGTTTTTTCTGGATGTTAGGGACTGATTGAGAGATAAAATGGGAGGCTAGGACAGTGGCCCTATTTTGGGAGGCAGGGTTTAGTCAGGTGTAACGGACTAACGCTTCCTGCAAGCGGGTGAGGAAAAGGGCAGGGTTTTTATTGGGGAGTTGAGTGACTTCCTTTAATTTGTCATAATTTACGACTTTGTTAGACACAACATCCATGCCCTTGAGGAGGTACCAGATTATGCGGTCTTTCTGGGGTATATTAGACCTATGACTAGCCTGATAGTTTTACTGAGGGTTTTTATTTGGGACTACTTTAGGGCTTAAAGGGACCTGGTTATTTATAGCGTGGTCCTTATCTGCTTGGTGTCTGGCTGCAGCAAGGATACGCTCATGCTCCTTTACTGTGAGTGTGGAGGTACAGATAACGCGGATGTCATGCCAAGTGAGGCTGTGTGCCTGAGTGAGATATTGGAATTCCTTGATATAATTGGAGGGGTCTGCTGGGAACGAGCTAAGTTGCCGCTCAATCTGTGACAGATCTTGGAGTGAGAAAGGGACATGGACCTGAACTAAGCTTTCTGTGCCTGCTACTTCTTGAAGAGGGGCTAGGATTGTGGGTTGATGAGAGCGGGTATGGGCAGCTACCGGGGAGGCAAGAGGAGGTGGGGCCTCCGAAGCAGAAGGCGCGGAGAGGGTGGGGGCATGGGCGAGCGGCTGAAGGTGGCTCTTCTCTCTCCTCTCTCTTTTCTTTCTCTTCTCTTTCCTTTCTTTTTCTTTCCCTTCTCTTTCCTTTCTTTTTTCTTTCCCTTCTCTTTCCTTTCTTTTTCCTCTCTCTTTTCTTTCCCTTCTCTTTCCTTTCTTTTTTCTTTCCCTTCTTCTTTTCTAGCTTTCTTTTCTCTCTTGTCTTTTTCCGTTTATCTGTGTATTGGCAGATTTTCTGACGAGGGATAAGGAGGAGGAGAGGCAGTGAAGGAGGGTTCATGAGGGGTGCGAGCTAGAAGAATTTGATGGGTGGAGCAGGAGGAGCAAAGATCAGGACGGGTACGGAGATCCCAGAAAGCCTGAACATAGGGAATTTTATTGTCTTTGCCAGTGCGGCGGCAGAAATTATTGAGATCCTGAAGTATGTTGAAATTGAAAGTGCCAGTCGGGGGCCAATGTGACTGGTTATCGAGCTGGTACTGAGGCCATGCCACTAGAGACAAGAAAATAAGTTTCTTTTGCCTCAAGGTTTGCGAGTATCCTAATTTGGAAAAATTTCACAACAAACACCCAAGAGGAGTGTTAAGGGGTATTTTGGACTCTGCGTTCCCCATGGGTGGCGCGGCAGTGGTTCCCTGCCAACTACCGAGTAAATGTAGGAAGAGGCGTCCCCCAAACACTACAAATACCCGGAGAATTGGAGAGTAAATGTAGGACGAGGCGTCCCCCGAACACTACAAATACCCGGAGAATTGGAGAGAGGAAGAGTCAGAGAGGGCGTCCCCTGTCCGACGCTTCCAAAAGGCTCCTGGAGCCTGGTTGGAGGATCGTACTCGGGCCGGCCGGCGCTTGGCGAGAGATCCGTGGAGTTGGAGTTGGGAGGGACTGCCGTGCACCCCACGGGGAAGGAAAGGTAAGGCAGGGAAAGAGTAATAAAATCGGTCCTACCTTACTCAGAGTGTAGATCAGCCAGATCCAGAGGGGTCGCCGGGGGAGGGGGGCTGTGGGGAGCCCAGCAGCCCGAACCTCCCGGGTTTCGGCACCAGTTGTCTGACCTGCCCGGACCCTCATAACTTGGACCCCAAGGCACGACCGAATTAGACCAGATGAAAGAGGAGTTCAGGCTTTATTGGAGAGTCTCCGGGCGGACTGGACTCGTAACGGGGGAAGAGTCAGCAGTCTCGCACCGGCTTTCTTTGTTTGGCTGTTTTTATAGGGGTAGAAGGATTGGGGGAGTGGGAGAGCTGATTTGGCAGGTGGTAATGAGTCAGGTTGGCTGTCGGGGTGGGGGGGGGGATGTCTGCCGGGCGGGGAGCTTGTCGGGCCGGAAGTTACTGGAGAGCTGGTGGAGTGGATGGTGATTGGTTCAGTTGGTTGCCCGGCCGGAAGGCTGCTGGAATCGGGCCGAGCCAAGGCCGTAGAAAGAGTGAGATAAGGGACTGGGCGGGGGGGAAGTTTGCCGGGAATCGGGCTGAGCCAAGGCGGTAGACAGAGTGAGATAAGGGACCCTCCTTGCAAGGGAGGAGGGGCTTTCCTCATCCGGAAGTTAGGCACTTTCCATGTGGCGGGGGGGGTGCATAAAGGTCCTCCACCAGACAGGCAGAATCCCAAAGCCGGCATTTCCAGCCCAATGCCGTCATACATACGAAACAGCAGTAAAATTCGTCTAAAACTCAGGAGAAACGTTTACTTGAAAAGGCTCGGCTGTGTGTTCGTTCACCTAAGAGAGTTGAATCTATGTTGAGATTCAGCGAGTCAGAAACACGTTTCTTCTAGGAGCTGCATTGGGATATTCCCAAGTGAATGGGACCATAGGCTGTGCAGAGAAATATCTGCTTCTAAAACCAAAACGGAGCTATCTAACTGAATGGTGGTCAATGTGTGCATTCAGCTGACAGAGTTAAACTCACGTGTGGATTCAGCGGTTTGCAAACCCTTTCTGTGCAGAATCCCAAAACCGGCATTTACAGCCCAAAGCCGGCATACGTGTGAAACAGCAGTAAACTTCGTCTAAAACTCAGGAGAAACGTTTCCTTGAAACTGCTCTGCTGTGCATTCATTCACCTGAGAGTTGAATCCATGTTGAGATTCAGCGAGTCAGAAACACGTTTCTCTAGGAGCTGCGTTGGGATATTCCCGAGTGAATGGGACCATAGGCTGTACAGAGAAATATCTACTTCTAAAACCAAAACGGAGCTATCTAACTGAATGGTTGTCAATGTGTGCATTCAACCGATGGAGTACAACTCACGTGTGGATTCAGCGGTTTGCAAACCCTTTCTGTGCAAAATCCCAAAACCGGCATTTCCAGCCCAATGCCGTCATACGTGCGAAACAGCTGTAAACTTCGGCTAAAACTCGGGAGAAACGTTTCCTTGAAACTGGTCGGCTGTGCGTTCGTTCACCTAAGAGAGTTGAATCTATGTTGAGATTCAGCGAGTCAGAAACAGATTTCTTCTAGGAGCTGCGTTGGGATTTTCCCGAGTGAATGGGACCATAGGCTGTACAGAGAAATATCTGCTTCTAAAACCAAAACGGAGCTATCTAACTGAATGGTTGTCAATGTGTGCATTCAACTGACGGAGTTAAACTCACATGTGGATTCAGCGGTTTGCAAACCCTTTCTGTGCAGAATCCCAAAACCGTCATTTCCGGTCCAATGCCGGCATACGTACAAAACAGCAATAAACTTCGTCTAAAACTCAGGAGAAACGTTTCCTTGAAACTGCTCTGCTGTGCATTCATTCACCTGAGAGAGTTGAATCCATGTTGAGATTCAGCGAGTCAGAAACACGTTTCTCCAGGAGCTGCGTTGGGATTTTCCCGAGTGAATGGGACCATAGGCTGTACAGAGAAATATCTGCTTCTAAAACCAAAACGGAGCTATCTAACTGAATGGTTTTCAATGTGTGCATTCAACTGACGGAGTTACACTCACGTGTGGATTCAGCGGTTTGCAAAGACTTTCTGGGCAGAATTCCAAAACCGGCATTTCCAGCCTTGTGCCGTCATACATACGAAACAGCAGTAAAATTCGTCTAAAACTCAGGAGAAACGTTTACTTGAAACTGCACGGCTGTGGGTTCGTTCACCTAAGAGAGCTGAATCTATGTAGAGATTCAGCGAGACAGAAACACGTTTCTTCTAGGAGCTGCATTGTGATATTCCGGTGTGAATGGGACCATAGGCTGTGCAGAGAAATGTCTGCTTCTAAAACCAAAACGGAGCTATCTAACTGAATGGTTCTCAATGTGTGCATTCAGCTGACAGAGTTAAACTCACGTGTGGATTCAGCGTTTTGCAAACCCTTTCTGTGCAGAATCCCAAAACCGTCATTTACAGCCCAATGCCGGCATACGTACGAAACAGCAGTAAACTTCGTCTAAAACTCAGGAGAAACGTTTCCTTGAAACTGCTCTGCTGTGCATTCATTCACCTGAGAGAGTTGAATCCATGTTGAGATTCAGCGAGTCAGAAACACGTTTCTCTAGGAGCTCGTTGGGATATTCCCGAGTGAATGGGACCATAGCCTGTACAGAGAAATATCTACTTCTAAAACCAAAACGGAGATATCTAACTGAATGGTTGTCAATGTGTGCATTCAACTGATGGAGTTAAACTCACGTGTGGATTCAGCGGTTTGCAAACCCTTTCTGTGCAAATCCCAAAACCGGAATTTCCAGCCCAATGACGGCATACGTACGAAACAGCAGGAAACTTCGTCTAAAACTCAGGAGAAACGTTTCCTTGAAACTGCTCGGCTGTGCGTTCGTTCACCTAAGAGAGTTGAATCTATGTTGAGATTCAGCGAGTCAGAAACAGACTTCTTCTAGGAGCTGCGTTGGGATATTCCCGAGTGAATGGGACCATTGGCTGTACAGAGAATTATCTGCTTCTAAAACCAAAACGGAGCTATCTAACTGAATGGTGGTCAATGGGTTCATTCAACTGACGGAGTTAAACTCACGTGTTGATTCAGCGGTTTGCAAACCCTATCTGTGCAGAATGCCAAAACCGGCATTTCCAGCCCAATGCCAGCATACGTACGAAACAGCAGTAAACTTCGTCTAAAACTCAGGAGAAACGTTTCCTTGAAACTGCTCGGCTTTGCTTTCATTCACCTAAGAGAGTTGAATCTATGTTGAGATTCAACGAGTCAGAAACACGATTCTTCCAGGAGCTGCGTTGAGATATTCCCGATTGAATTGGACCATAGGCTGTACAGAGAAATATCTGCTTCTAAAACCAAAACGGAGCTATCTAACTGAATGGTTGTCATTGTGTGCATTCAACTGACGGAGTTAAACTCACGTGTGGATTCAGCGGTTTGCAAACCCTTTCTGTGCAGAATCCCAAAACCGGCATTTCCAGCCCAATGCCGTCATACGTATGAAACAGCAGTAAACTGCGTCTAAAACTCAGGAGGAACGTTTCCTTGAAACTGCTCGGCTGTGCGTTCGTTCACCTAAGAGAGTTGAATCTATGTTGAGATTCAGCGATGGAGAAACACGTTTCTTCCAGGAGCTGCGTTGGGATATTCCCGAGTGAATGGGACCATAGGCTGTTCAGAGAAATATCTGCTTCTGAAACCAAAACGGAGCCATCTAACTGACTGATTGTCAATGTGTGCATTCAACTGACGGAGGTAAACTCACGTGTGGATTCAGCGGTTTGCAAACCCTTTCTGTGCAGAATCCCAAAAACGGCATTTCCAGCCCAATGCCGGCATACGTACGAAACAGCAGTAAACTTGGTCTAAAACTCAGGAGAAAGTTTCCTTGAAATTGCTCGGCTGTGCGTTCGTTCACCTAAGAGAGTTGAATCTATGTTGAGTTTCAGCAAGTCAGAAACACGTTTCTTCTAGGAGCTGCGTTGGGATATTCAAGAGTGAATGGGACCAAAGGCTGTACAGAGAAATATCTGCTTCTAAAACCAAAACGGAGCTATCTAACTGAATGGTTGTCAATGTGTGCATTCAACTGACGGAGTTAAACTCACGTGTGGATTCAGCGGTTTGCAAACCCTTTCTGTGCAGAATTCCAAAATCGGCATTTCCAGCCAAATGCCGGCATACGTACGAAACAGCAGTAAACTTCGTCTAAAACTCAGGAGAAACGTTTCCTTGAAACTGCTCTGCTGTGCGTTCATTCACCTGAGAGAGTTGAATCCATGTTGAGATTCAGCGAGTCAGAAACACGTTTCTCTAGGAGCTGCGTTGGGATATTCCCGACTGAGTGGGACCATAGGCTGTACAGAGAAATATCTGCTTCGAAAAACCAAACGGAGCTATCTAAATGAATGGTTGTCAATGGGTGCATTCAACTGACGGAGGTAAACTCACGTGTTGATTCAGCGGTTTGCAAACCCTTTCTGTGCAGAATCCCAAAAACGGCATTTCCTGCCCAATGCCGGCATACGTACGAAACAGCAGTAAACTTGGTCTAAAACTCAGGAGAAACGTTTCCTTGAAACTGCTCTGCTGTGCGTTCATTCACCTGAGATAGTTGAATCCATGTTGAGATTCACCGAGTCAGAAACACGTTTCTCTAGGAGCTGCGTTGGGATATTCCCGAGTGAATGGGACCATAGGCTGTACAGAGAAATATCTGCTTCTAAAACCAAAACGGAGCTATCTAACTGAATGGTTGTCAATGTGTGCATTCAACTGACGGAGTTAAACTCACGTGTGGATTCAGCGGTTTGCAAACCCTTTCTGTGCAGAATCCCAAAACCGGCATTTCCAGCCCAGTGCCATCATACATACGAAACAGCAGTAAACTTCGTCTAAAACTCAGGAGAAACGTTTCCTTGAAACTCCTCGGCTGTGCGTTCGGTCACTTAAGAGAGTGGAATCTATGTTGAGATTCAGCGGGTCAGAAACACGTTTCTTCTAGGAGATGCGTTGGGATATTCCCGAGTGAATGTGACCATAGGGTTTATAGAGAAATATCTGCTTCTAAAACCAAAACGGGGCTATCTAACTGAATGGTTGTCAATGTGTGCATTGAAATGACGGGGTTAAACTCACGTGTGGATTCAGCGGTTTTCAAACCCTTTCTGTGCAGAATCCCAAAACCGGCATTTACAGCCCAATGCCGTCATACGTACGAAACAGCAGTAAACTTCGTCTAAAACTCAGGAGAAACGTTTCCTTGAAACTGCTCGGCTGTGCGTTCGTTCACCTAAGAGAGTTGAATCTATGTTGAAATTCAGCAGGTCAGAAACACGTTTCTTCTAGGAGCTGCGTTGCGAAATTCACGAATTAATGCGACCATAGGCTGTACAGAGAAATATCAGCTTCTAAAACAAAAAAGGAGCTATCTAACTGAATGGTTGTCAATGTGTGCGTTCAACTGGCGGAGTTAAACTCACGTGTGGATTCTGCGGTTTGCAAACCCTTTCTGTGCAGAATCCCAACACCGGCATTTCCAGCCCAATGCCGGCATACATACGAAACAGCAGTAAACTTCGTCTAAAACTCACGAGAAACGTTTCCTTGAAACTGCTCTGCTGTGCGTTCATTCACCTGAGGTAGTTGAATCTATGCTGAGATTCAGCGAGTCACAAACACGTTTCTTCTAGGAGCTGCGTTGGGATATTCCCGAGGGAATGGCACCTAAGGCTGTACAGAGAAATATCTGCTTCTAAAACCAAAACGGAGCTATCTAACTGAATGGTTTTCAATGTGTGCATTCAACTGACGGAGTTACACTCACGTGTGGATTCAGCGGTTTGCAAAGACTTTCTGGGCAGAATCCCGAAACCGACATTTCCAGCCCAATGCCGTCATACATACGAAACAGCAGTAAAATTCGTCTAAAACTCAGGAGAAACGTTTACTTGAAACTGCTCGGCTGTGCGTTCGTTCACCTAAGAGAGTTGAATCTATGTTGAGATTCAGCGAGTCAGAAACACGTTTCTTCTAGGAGCTGCATTGTGATATTCCCGTGTGAATGGGACCAAAGGCTGTGCAGAGAAATATCTGCTTCTAAAACCAAAACGGAGCTATCTAACTGAATGGTGGTCAATGTGTGCATTCAGATGACAGAGTTAAACTCACGTGTGGATTCAGCGGTTTGCAAACCCTTTCTGTGCAAAATCCCAAAACCGGCATTTCCAGCCCAATGCCGTCATACGTACGAAACAGCTGTAAACTTCGTCTAAAACTCAGGAGAAACGTTTCCTTGAAACTGCTCGGCTGTGGGTTCGTTCACCTAAGAGAGTTGAATCTATGTTGAGATTCAGCGAGTCAGAAACAGATTTCTTCTAGGAGCTGCGTTGGGATATTCCCGAGTGAATGGGACCATAGGCTCTACAGAGAAATATCTGCTTCTAAAACCAAAACGGAGCTATCTAACTGAATGGTTGTCAATGTGTGCATTCAACTGACGGAGTTAAATTCACGTGTTGATTCAGCGGTTTGCAAACACTTTCTGTGCAGAATCCCAAAACCGGCATTTCCAGCCCAATGCCACCATACGTACGAAACAGCAGTAAACTTCGTCTAAAACTCAGGAGAAACGTTTCCTTGAAACTGCTCGGCTGTGCGTTCGTTCACCTAAGAGAGTTGAATCTATGTTGATATTCAGCGAGTCAGAAACAGATTTCTTCTAGGAGCTGCGTTGGGATATTCCCGAGTGAAAGGGACCATAGGCTGTACAGAGAAATATCTGCTTTTAAAACCAAAACGGAGCTATCTAACTGAATGGTTGTCAATGTGTGCATTCAACTGACGGAGTTAAACTCACGTGTGGATTCAGCGGTTTGTAAACCCTTTCTGTGCAGAAAACCAAAACCGGCATTTCCAGCCCAATGCCGTCATACGTACGAAACAGCAGTAAACTTCGTCTAAAACTCAGGAGGAACGTTTCCTTGAAACTCCTTGGCTGTGCGTTCGTTCACCTAAGAGAGTTGAATCTATGTTGAGATTCAGCGATGCAGAAACACGTTTCTTCTAGGAGCTGCGTTGGGATATTCCCGAGTGAATGGGACCATAGGCTGTTCAGAGAATTATCTGCTTCTAAAACCAAAACGGAGCCATCTAACTGACTGATTGTCAATGTGTGCATTCAACTGACGGAGTTAAACTCACGGGTGGATTCAGCGGTTTGCAAACCCTTTCTGTGCAGAATGTCAAAACCGGCATTTCCAGCCCAATGCCGGCATACGTGTGAAACAGCAGTAAACTTCGTCTAAAACTCAGGAGAAACGTTTCCTTGAAACTGCTCGGCTGTGCGTTCGTTCACCTAAGAGATTTGAATCTATGTTGAGATTCAGCGAGTCAGAAACACGTTTCTTCTAGGAGCTGCATTGGGATATTCCCGAGTGAATGGGACCATAGGCTGTGCAGAGAAATATCTGCTTCTAAAACCAAAACGGAGCTATCTAACTGAATGGTTTTCAATGTGTGCATTCAACTGACGGAGTTACACTCACTTGTGTATTCAGCCGTTTGCAAAGACATTCTGGGCAGAATCCCAAAACCGGCATTTCCAGCCCAATGCCGTCATACATACGAAGCAGCAGTAAAATTCGTCTAAAACTCAGGAGAAACGTTTACTTGAAAAGGCTCGGCTGTGCGTTCGTTCACCTAAGAGAGTTGAATCTATGTTGAGATTCAGCGAGTCAGAAACACGTTTCTTCTAGGAGCTGCATTGGGATATTCCCGAGTGAATGGGACCATAGGCTGTGCAGAGAAATATCTGCTTCTAAAACCAAAACGGAGCTATCTAACTGAATGGTGGTCAATGTGTCCATTCAGCTGACCGAGTTAAACTCACGTGTGGATTCAGCGGTTTGCAAACCCTTTCTGTGCAGAATCCCAAAACCGGCATTTACAGCCCAATGCCGGCATACGTGTGAAACAGCAGTAAACTTCGTCTAAAACTCAGGAGAAACGTTTCCTTGAAACTGCTCGGCTATGCGTTCGTTCACCTAAGAGAGTTGAATCTATGTTGAGATTCAGCGAGTCAGAAACAGATTTCTTCTAGGAGCTGCGTTGGGATATTCCCGAGTGATTGGGACCATAGGCTGTACAGAGAAGTATCTGCTTCTAAAACCAAAACGGAGCTATCTAACTGAATGGTTGTCAATGTGTGCATTCAACTGACGGAGTTAAATTCACGTGTGGATTCAGCGGTTTGCAAACCCTTTCTGTGCAGAATCCCAAAACCGGCATTTCCAGCCCAATGTCAGCATACGTACGAAACAGCAGTAAACTTCGTCTAAAACTCAGGAGAAACGTTTCCTTGAAACTGCTCTGCTGTGCGTTCGTTCACCTGAGACAGCTGAATCTATGTTGAGATTCAGCGAGTCAGAAACACGTTTCTCTAGGAGCTGCATTGGGTTTTTCCAGAGTCAATGGGACCAAAGGCTGTACAGAGTAATGTCTGCTTCTAAAACCAGAACGGAGCTATGTAACTGAGTGGTTGTCAATGGGTGCATTCAACTGACGGAGTTAAACTCACGTGTGGATTCAGTGGTTTGCAAACCCTTTCTGTGCAGAATCCCAAAACCGGCATTTCCAGTCCAATGCCGGCACACGTACAAACAGCAGTAAACTTCGTCTAAAACTGAGGAGAAACGTTTTCTTGAAACTGCTCTGCTGTGAGTTCATTCACCTAAGAGAGTTGAATGTATGTTGAGATTCAGCGAGTCAGAAACACGTTTCTTCTAGGAGCTGCGTTGGGATATTCCCGAGTGAATGGACCCTAGGCTGTACAGAGAAATATCTGCTTCTAAAACCAAAACGGAGCTATCTAACTGAATGGTGGTCAATGGGTTCATTCAACTGACGGAGTTAAACTCACGTGTGGATTCAGCGGTTTGCCAACCCTATCTGTGCAGAATGCAAAACCGGCATTTCCAGCCCAATGCCGGCATACGTACGAAACAGCAGTAAACTTCGTCTAAAACTCAGGAGAAACGTTTCCTTGAAACTGCTCGGCTGTGCGTTCGTTCACCTAAGAGAGTTGAATCTATGTTGATATTCAGCGAGTCAGAAACAGATTTCTTCTAGGAGCTGCGTTGGGATATTCCCGAGTGAATGGGACCATAGGCTGTACAGAGAAATATCTGCTTTTAAAACCAAAACGGAGCTATCTAACTGAATGGTTGTCAATGTGTGCATTCAACTGACGGAGTTAAACTCACGTGTGGATTCAGCAGTTTGTAAACCCTTTCTGTGCAGAATCCCAAAACCGGCATTTCCAGCCCAATGCCGTCATACGTACGAAACAGCAGTAAACTTCGTCTAAAACTCAGGAGGAACGTTTCCTTGAAACTCCTCGGCTGTGCGTTCGTTCACCTAAGAGAGTTGAATCTATGTTGAGATTCAGCGATGCAGAAACACGTTTCTTCTAGGAGCTGCGTTGGGATACTCCCGAGTGAATGGGACCATAGGCTGTTCAGAGAAATATCTGCTTCTAAAACCAAAACGGAGCCATCTAACTGACTGATTGTCAATGTGTGCATTCAACTGACGGAGTTAAACTCACGGGTGGATTCAGCGGTTTGCAAACCCTTTCTGTGCAGAATGTCAAAACCGACATTTCCAGCCCAATGCCGGCATACGTACGAAACAGCAGTAAACTTCGTCTAAAACTCAGGAGAAACGTTTCCTTGAAACTGCTCTGCTGTGCGTTCATTCACCTTAGAGAGTTGAATCCATGTTGAGATTCAGCGAGTCAGAAACACGTTTCTGTAGGAGCTGCGTTGTGATATTCCCGAGTGAATGGGACCATAGACTGTACAGAGATATATCTGCTTCTAAAACCAAAACGGAGCTATCTATCTGAATGGTTTTCAATGTGTGCATTCAACTGACGGAGTTACACTCACGTGTGGATTCAGCCGTTTGCAAAGACTTTCTGGGCAGTGTCTGACCTGCCCGGACCCTCATAACTTGGACCCCACGGCGCGACCGAATTAGACCAGATGAAAGAGGAGTTCAGGCTTTATTGGATAGTCTCCGGGCGGACTGGACTCGTAACGGGGGAAGAGTCAGCAGTCTCGCACCGGCTTTCTTTGTTTGGCTGTTTTTATAGGGGTAGAAGGATTGGGGGAGTGGGAGAGCTGATTTGGCAGGTGGTAATGAGTCAGGTTGGCTGTCGGGGTCGGGGGGGGGATGTCTGCCGGGCGGGGATCTTGTCGGGCCGGAAGTTACTGGAGAGCTGTTGGAGTGGATGGTGATTGGTTCAGTTGGTTGCCCGGCCGGAAGGCTGCTGGAATCGGGCCGAGCCAAGGCCGTAGACAGAGTGAGATAAGGGACTGGGCGGGGGGGATGTTTGCCGGGAATCGGGCTGAGCCAAGGCGGTAGACAGAGTGAGATAAGGGACCCTCCTTGCGAGGGAGGAGGGGCTTTCCTCATCCGGAAGTTAGGCACTTTCCATGTGGCGGGGGGGGTGGGGGTGCCTAAAGGTCCTCCACCAGACATTCCCAACTCCTTAAAGAGGAAAAAGGGGGCGGCGGCTTTCTTTCTGGCTACTTCCTGCTGATTTTGGGCGGCGAAAGGGAAAAAGGATAAGGAGTTAGGTTGGCTGGAGGAGGCTAGGGGTCTGGAATGAGTGGCTGTAGTAGCATTTGATTAACTGTGGCCCGAGTAAGTTCTTGGAAGCGCCGTTGTAGAAACTCCTCGTTCAGCAGTGAGCAGGTCTAGAGCTTTTCGGTTCTGCAAAGCAACTTGGGCTACAGAGGTGATCTGTCGTTGGAGGGATGCCAGGGACTCAGCAGAGTTATCAATAGCTGCTTGGAATTGCGAGGTTAGGCGAGCTAAGGCTTGGTGAGAGTGGCTTAGTGCTCCGCCCCCTAACCCAGCCGCCAGTGCTGAGCTAGCAAGGGAGAGGCCTATGGCGAGGGGCAGAAAGGCAGCCCGGCGGGTGCAGTGATGTGGCATTTGTTGTATTTGAAATTCGGCTGGGGAGTAGATAGTCGGGGGACTAAGGTTACTGGGAGGCATAAGAGAGTTGGTGGCAGGCTATTATGGAGAGTTTTTGTTAGGGTTTTGTTACACCAGAAAAAGGTTCCCTGTGGGGCTGTTAAATTAGTAGTTACCGGTATGGTCCAGTTACAGTTAGGGTGGTTTTGGCTTACAGAGTAGCATGTTGGCAGCTGTGTGAAATCAGGTGGAGTATAGAGACTTACTTCCTTGATGGGAGGGAAGGGAGAAGTAGAGGCAGATGTCTTGAGAGGGAAGGGATAGGGAACAGCAACAAAAGGGGTTTGTCCCAGTGAGCCGCACATGAGGCACGGGGTTAGGTTGGTTAGCCCGGAGAGGTTGGCTAGTGTAATGCCTTCCTTAAGGAAGGTGAGCCAGGAAAATGGAGATGACTGTGGCTGTAGGTGGGTAGTTAAGGTTTGTTCCTGTTGTTTTATGGTGGTATGGACTTTATGTACTGTGTGCTTATATGCTCGCCATATGTACAGATGGGAAGACGGATAGGAGGTAGTGTCAGTTTCATATACTGATGCCTTTTGGGGAGATGTCCAGCGACTATCCTAAGGGTCGGTTATTATAAGGGAGAACTGGGTGGAACCAATTATGGTGTTTCTCTCTCCATCTATATTTGGAACAATTTTTAGGCGAGAGGGGTGATTCTGCGCTTTTGTGGCTGGGTGGGTGGAACACGTGCCCTAAGTGCACCCCATGCAGGAACGCCAGGAGGTAGTTTTATATTCTCCTGTTTGATCGTGCTTAAAACAGAGTAGAGGCTATGGGTAATGGATGTTGTTAAACTTGGTAAAGTTTAGATAGATGGTGGTGCTGCACCCTGTTGAGGGGCAGTCCGAGGTTGCAAGGAGGTGATTATGGCTGTGGGGGGGTGTTACAGATGAAGGTGGTTTTGGTATAGTTTTTAGTTAGGTAGAACCTTCATACATAAGGGGTGTGGCTGCTAGACCTTGGTAAGTTTGATAGATAGAGGGCCAGTAGGAACAGCTTTCCATAGTGAGGGAGATCCATGGGGGGGCCTTTTTTACCCCGGACAGGTGGATCTAAGATTGGATTTCAGCAATTTTTATGGCTGATGGGGTGGTAAGGATAACGGTGTATGGTCCTTCCCATCTGGGGGCAAGGGGTTTTGGGGAGAGGGATTTGATAAAGACTGAGTCACCCGGAGAAACTTTTTGGGTAGTTTCGGATGACTGGATGGGTTGGGGAAGAGAAGCGTTGGCGTGTTCCCTGAGGAGGTTTTGAAGGAGGGTGAAATAAGGGAGGTAACTATTTAGGGGTGTGACGTTGGGTGATGGGGGGGTTGAAAGTAGGAGGGGGTGACTGTATAGCAGCTTAAACGGGCTTAGCTGTGATGGGCTTCAGGGGCTTGCTTGTAGCCTGGTGAGGGCTATAGGGAGTAAAGTGACCCAGGACTGGCGGAGCTCAAGCACAAGTTTGGTTAAATGTTCCTTGATGAGGCCATTGGCCCGCTTTACCTTACCAGAGGATTGAGGATGGTAAGCAGTGTGTAGCTTCTATTGGATTCCTAGAGAGGTAGAAACAGCATTAATAACTTTAGAGATGAATGCTGGGCTGTTGTCAGATTGTATGGTAGCCGGGAGTCCGAAGCGTGGTATGATGTCCTGGATAAGGTGAGTGGCCACTGTTTCTGCAGATTCAGAGGCTGCGGGGTAGGCTTTGATCCAGCCTGAAAAAGTGTCAACAATGGTTAGTAGATATCGGTATTGCTTGTGCTTTGGCATGTGGGTAAAATTAATTTGCCAGTCTTGGCCAGGTAGGAACCCACGTAGTTGATGAAGCTGATGCCGAGGATGACAGGAACCTTGGGAGTTGGTTTTTGCACAAACAGTGCAAGAGGATTGGACTTCCTGTATTGTATTAAGGAGGTGGTGGGGGTGAAAGAGCGGGCTGAGGAACTGGTATAAAGCTTTAGGTGCGATGTGGAGTGAGTTGTGTATGTCTTGGATTATTTGGTACCTTTGTTTTTCAGGGAGAATAAGGAGGTTATGTTTGAAGGCCCATTTGTTTCGGAATTGAACTTTGGGTGAGGACTGAAGGTTGGCTAGTTCAGTGGGGGAGTATTGAGGGTTGTAGGTTTTGGAAAGGAAGCAGAGGGTGGCTGGAGGGGCTTTTTCACTTGCTGTGGCTCTGGCAACTGAGTCAGCAAAGGCATTGCCTTTAGCTACAGGAGTAAGTGTGGATTGGTGTCCCTTGCAGTGGATGATTGCTACCTTGCTGGGGAGCTGGATTGCCTGAATAAGCTGAGAAATGAGCTTTCCATTGAGAACAGGGGTACCTTTAGTGGTGAGAAAACCTCGTTCTTTTCATATCATGCAATGTGTGTGTGCAATCAGGAAGGCATATTTGGAGTCTGTGTAGATGTTTACTGCTTTTCCGGTTGCCCAGACTAGCGCCTGAGTGAGAGCGACTAATTCAGCTTGTTGCGAGGTAGTTCCCAGGGATAAGGGCTGAGTTTTAATGATGTTAGTGTCTGTGACGATGGCATAGGCAGCCTTTTGGGGTCCTGGGGTGTTAAGGGTTGAATTACTGTTGACGTAGAGGGTGACTGAGGCTGTTGGTATTGGCTGGTTAGATAAATCTGGGCGCGGGGACTGACTGATTTTAAGAATTTTTGAGCACGAGTGTTGTGCTGGAGGTTTTGAGGGGAGAGGGACAAGAGTGGCAGGGTTTAGTGGAGAGCAATGTGAAAGAGTGATAGCAGGGTTTGGGACTACTGAGTGTACAGGTATGACGGCTGCATTGATGAGGCAGAGATTTTGGACTAGTTTATACTGACTAGAGGGTTTTTGTACTGGCAAGATGGGAGTATTACATGGAGAGTTAACTGGGATTAGCAGACCTTATTTCTTTAACTTTTTTATGATAGGGCGGAGGCCTAGTTGGTGAGTTTTGGAGATTGGAAATTGGGGACAGGCGGGAAAGGAGGTAGGATTTTTTTAGGTGGATGCGTACTGGCTGGTGATGGGAAGCTATAGTTGGAGTACTGGTGTCCCAGACTTGGGGACAGACGTCAGGGAGAAGTTGGGTAGGTTGGCAGGAGGTTGGTGGGTCTGCAGCAAGGGAGAGGAGGAAGGCATTGGCGTGAGGAAAGAAGATAGTAGTTTTCAGTTTGGCTAAGATATCTCGTTTCAGGAGAGGCACTGGACATGAGGGAATGACTAGAAAGGAGTGTGTGAATATAGAGGAGTTAAAAGAACACGTAAGTGGAGGGGTTTGGCTGGGAATGGAGGGAGTTCCGTTAATTCCCATGACAGAGACCTGGGAAGGGAAAGGTTTTCCAGAATAAATGGGAAGTACAGAGTAGGCAGCCCCCTGTGTTAAGCAAGAAGGAGACACTTTTACTCGCTACTTTGAGCACGACCCTGGGCTTAGCAAGGGTAACCAGGTCAGAGAGCCAAGGCCCTGCTAGTTGTCCACTGGCCTTAACAGTTCTGGGAATGGAGAGTTTTGGATGCCTGGCTCCTGGACAGCACGAACAGGTTCTAGGCCTCCAGTGACTGTCCCCTGTTGTCCAGTATGCCGATCCGGAGAGACCGGGACCCTGGATGAACTGGGGCAGTCAGACTTCCAGTGTCCCATAAGCTGGCAGATGGGACAGGGCTTGGTGGGTGGACGAGGCTGGGGACAGGCCTTAGACCAGTGTTTTTTTTTTTTTTCTACATTTAAAACACGCACCTGGAGGAGTGCGGGAATTGCTTTTAGGTTTTTGGTTTCTTGCCGGCCTCAGGGCTGCCACTAGAGCTTGGGTCTGTAAAGTGACCTTCTGCCTTATTCGGGCTTGGCGGGCTGCCTTAGCTGTGTCTTCCCTAGCATTAAAAACTTTAAAGGCCATTTTCACTAGGTCTTGTATGGGGGTTTCCGGACCTTCTTCTACTTTTTTAGTTTTTTCTGGATGTTAGGGACTGATTGAGAGATAAAATGGGAGGCTAGGACAGTGGCCCTATTTTGGGAGGCAGGGTTTAGTCAGGTGTAACGGACTAACGCTTCCTGCAAGCGGGTGAGGAAAAGGGCAGGGTTTTTATTGGGGAGTTGAGTGACTTCCTTTAATTTGTCATAATTTACGACTTTGTTAGACACAACATCCATGCCCTTGAGGAGGTACCAGATTATGCGGTCTTTCTGGGGTATATTAGACCTATGACTAGCCTGATAGTTTTACTGAGGGTTTTTATTTGGGACTACTTTAGGGCTTAAAGGGACCTGGTTATTTATAGCGTGGTCCTTATCTGCTTGGTGTCTGGCTGCAGCAAGGATACGCTCATGCTCCTTTACTGTGAGTGTGGAGGTACAGATAACGCGGATGTCATGCCAAGTGAGGCTGTGTGCCTGAGTGAGATATTGGAATTCCTTGATATAATTGGAGGGGTCTGCTGGGAACGAGCTAAGTTGCCGCTCAATCTGTGACAGATCTTGGAGTGAGAAAGGGACATGGACCTGAACTAAGCTTTCTGTGCCTGCTACTTCTTGAAGAGGGGCTAGGATTGTGGGTTGATGAGAGCGGGTATGGGCAGCTACCGGGGAGGCAAGAGGAGGTGGGGCCTCCGAAGCAGAAGGCGCGGAGAGGGTGGGGGCATGGGCGAGCGGCTGAAGGTGGCTCTTCTCTCTCCTCTCTCTTTTCTTTCTCTTCTCTTTCCTTTCTTTTTCTTTCCCTTCTCTTTCCTTTCTTTTTTCTTTCCCTTCTCTTTCCTTTCTTTTTCCTCTCTCTTTTCTTTCCCTTCTCTTTCCTTTCTTTTTTCTTTCCCTTCTTCTTTTCTAGCTTTCTTTTCTCTCTTGTCTTTTTCCGTTTATCTGTGTATTGGCAGATTTTCTGACGAGGGATAAGGAGGAGGAGAGGCAGTGAAGGAGGGTTCATGAGGGGTGCGAGCTAGAAGAATTTGATGGGTGGAGCAGGAGGAGCAAAGATCAGGACGGGTACGGAGATCCCAGAAAGCCTGAACATAGGGAATTTTATTGTCTTTGCCAGTGCGGCGGCAGAAATTATTGAGATCCTGAAGTATGTTGAAATTGAAAGTGCCAGTCGGGGGCCAATGTGACTGGTTATCGAGCTGGTACTGAGGCCATGCCACTAGAGACAAGAAAATAAGTTTCTTTTGCCTCAAGGTTTGCGAGTATCCTAATTTGGAAAAATTTCACAACAAACACCCAAGAGGAGTGTTAAGGGGTATTTTGGACTCTGCGTTCCCCATGGGTGGCGCGGCAGTGGTTCCCTGCCAACTACCGAGTAAATGTAGGAAGAGGCGTCCCCCAAACACTACAAATACCCGGAGAATTGGAGAGTAAATGTAGGACGAGGCGTCCCCCGAACACTACAAATACCCGGAGAATTGGAGAGAGGAAGAGTCAGAGAGGGCGTCCCCTGTCCGACGCTTCCAAAAGGCTCCTGGAGCCTGGTTGGAGGATCGTACTCGGGCCGGCCGGCGCTTGGCGAGAGATCCGTGGAGTTGGAGTTGGGAGGGACTGCCGTGCACCCCACGGGGAAGGAAAGGTAAGGCAGGGAAAGAGTAATAAAATCGGTCCTACCTTACTCAGAGTGTAGATCAGCCAGATCCAGAGGGGTCGCCGGGGGAGGGGGGCTGTGGGGAGCCCAGCAGCCCGAACCTCCCGGGTTTCGGCACCAGTTGTCTGACCTGCCCGGACCCTCATAACTTGGACCCCAAGGCACGACCGAATTAGACCAGATGAAAGAGGAGTTCAGGCTTTATTGGAGAGTCTCCGGGCGGACTGGACTCGTAACGGGGGAAGAGTCAGCAGTCTCGCACCGGCTTTCTTTGTTTGGCTGTTTTTATAGGGGTAGAAGGATTGGGGGAGTGGGAGAGCTGATTTGGCAGGTGGTAATGAGTCAGGTTGGCTGTCGGGGTGGGGGGGGGATGTCTGCCGGGCGGGGAGCTTGTCGGGCCGGAAGTTACTGGAGAGCTGGTGGAGTGGATGGTGATTGGTTCAGTTGGTTGCCCGGCCGGAAGGCTGCTGGAATCGGGCCGAGCCAAGGCCGTAGAAAGAGTGAGATAAGGGACTGGGCGGGGGGGAAGTTTGCCGGGAATCGGGCTGAGCCAAGGCGGTAGACAGAGTGAGATAAGGGACCCTCCTTGCAAGGGAGGAGGGGCTTTCCTCATCCGGAAGTTAGGCACTTTCCATGTGGCGGGGGGGGTGCATAAAGGTCCTCCACCAGACAGGCAGAATCCCAAAGCCGGCATTTCCAGCCCAATGCCGTCATACATACGAAACAGCAGTAAAATTCGTCTAAAACTCAGGAGAAACGTTTACTTGAAAAGGCTCGGCTGTGTGTTCGTTCACCTAAGAGAGTTGAATCTATGTTGAGATTCAGCGAGTCAGAAACACGTTTCTTCTAGGAGCTGCATTGGGATATTCCCAAGTGAATGGGACCATAGGCTGTGCAGAGAAATATCTGCTTCTAAAACCAAAACGGAGCTATCTAACTGAATGGTGGTCAATGTGTGCATTCAGCTGACAGAGTTAAACTCACGTGTGGATTCAGCGGTTTGCAAACCCTTTCTGTGCAGAATCCCAAAACCGGCATTTACAGCCCAAAGCCGGCATACGTGTGAAACAGCAGTAAACTTCGTCTAAAACTCAGGAGAAACGTTTCCTTGAAACTGCTCTGCTGTGCATTCATTCACCTGAGAGTTGAATCCATGTTGAGATTCAGCGAGTCAGAAACACGTTTCTCTAGGAGCTGCGTTGGGATATTCCCGAGTGAATGGGACCATAGGCTGTACAGAGAAATATCTACTTCTAAAACCAAAACGGAGCTATCTAACTGAATGGTTGTCAATGTGTGCATTCAACCGATGGAGTACAACTCACGTGTGGATTCAGCGGTTTGCAAACCCTTTCTGTGCAAAATCCCAAAACCGGCATTTCCAGCCCAATGCCGTCATACGTGCGAAACAGCTGTAAACTTCGGCTAAAACTCGGGAGAAACGTTTCCTTGAAACTGGTCGGCTGTGCGTTCGTTCACCTAAGAGAGTTGAATCTATGTTGAGATTCAGCGAGTCAGAAACAGATTTCTTCTAGGAGCTGCGTTGGGATTTTCCCGAGTGAATGGGACCATAGGCTGTACAGAGAAATATCTGCTTCTAAAACCAAAACGGAGCTATCTAACTGAATGGTTGTCAATGTGTGCATTCAACTGACGGAGTTAAACTCACATGTGGATTCAGCGGTTTGCAAACCCTTTCTGTGCAGAATCCCAAAACCGTCATTTCCGGTCCAATGCCGGCATACGTACAAAACAGCAATAAACTTCGTCTAAAACTCAGGAGAAACGTTTCCTTGAAACTGCTCTGCTGTGCATTCATTCACCTGAGAGAGTTGAATCCATGTTGAGATTCAGCGAGTCAGAAACACGTTTCTCCAGGAGCTGCGTTGGGATTTTCCCGAGTGAATGGGACCATAGGCTGTACAGAGAAATATCTGCTTCTAAAACCAAAACGGAGCTATCTAACTGAATGGTTTTCAATGTGTGCATTCAACTGACGGAGTTACACTCACGTGTGGATTCAGCGGTTTGCAAAGACTTTCTGGGCAGAATTCCAAAACCGGCATTTCCAGCCTTGTGCCGTCATACATACGAAACAGCAGTAAAATTCGTCTAAAACTCAGGAGAAACGTTTACTTGAAACTGCACGGCTGTGGGTTCGTTCACCTAAGAGAGCTGAATCTATGTAGAGATTCAGCGAGACAGAAACACGTTTCTTCTAGGAGCTGCATTGTGATATTCCGGTGTGAATGGGACCATAGGCTGTGCAGAGAAATGTCTGCTTCTAAAACCAAAACGGAGCTATCTAACTGAATGGTTCTCAATGTGTGCATTCAGCTGACAGAGTTAAACTCACGTGTGGATTCAGCGTTTTGCAAACCCTTTCTGTGCAGAATCCCAAAACCGTCATTTACAGCCCAATGCCGGCATACGTACGAAACAGCAGTAAACTTCGTCTAAAACTCAGGAGAAACGTTTCCTTGAAACTGCTCTGCTGTGCATTCATTCACCTGAGAGAGTTGAATCCATGTTGAGATTCAGCGAGTCAGAAACACGTTTCTCTAGGAGCTCGTTGGGATATTCCCGAGTGAATGGGACCATAGCCTGTACAGAGAAATATCTACTTCTAAAACCAAAACGGAGATATCTAACTGAATGGTTGTCAATGTGTGCATTCAACTGATGGAGTTAAACTCACGTGTGGATTCAGCGGTTTGCAAACCCTTTCTGTGCAAATCCCAAAACCGGAATTTCCAGCCCAATGACGGCATACGTACGAAACAGCAGGAAACTTCGTCTAAAACTCAGGAGAAACGTTTCCTTGAAACTGCTCGGCTGTGCGTTCGTTCACCTAAGAGAGTTGAATCTATGTTGAGATTCAGCGAGTCAGAAACAGACTTCTTCTAGGAGCTGCGTTGGGATATTCCCGAGTGAATGGGACCATTGGCTGTACAGAGAATTATCTGCTTCTAAAACCAAAACGGAGCTATCTAACTGAATGGTGGTCAATGGGTTCATTCAACTGACGGAGTTAAACTCACGTGTTGATTCAGCGGTTTGCAAACCCTATCTGTGCAGAATGCCAAAACCGGCATTTCCAGCCCAATGCCAGCATACGTACGAAACAGCAGTAAACTTCGTCTAAAACTCAGGAGAAACGTTTCCTTGAAACTGCTCGGCTTTGCTTTCATTCACCTAAGAGAGTTGAATCTATGTTGAGATTCAACGAGTCAGAAACACGATTCTTCCAGGAGCTGCGTTGAGATATTCCCGATTGAATTGGACCATAGGCTGTACAGAGAAATATCTGCTTCTAAAACCAAAACGGAGCTATCTAACTGAATGGTTGTCATTGTGTGCATTCAACTGACGGAGTTAAACTCACGTGTGGATTCAGCGGTTTGCAAACCCTTTCTGTGCAGAATCCCAAAACCGGCATTTCCAGCCCAATGCCGTCATACGTATGAAACAGCAGTAAACTGCGTCTAAAACTCAGGAGGAACGTTTCCTTGAAACTGCTCGGCTGTGCGTTCGTTCACCTAAGAGAGTTGAATCTATGTTGAGATTCAGCGATGGAGAAACACGTTTCTTCCAGGAGCTGCGTTGGGATATTCCCGAGTGAATGGGACCATAGGCTGTTCAGAGAAATATCTGCTTCTGAAACCAAAACGGAGCCATCTAACTGACTGATTGTCAATGTGTGCATTCAACTGACGGAGTTAAACTCACGTGTGGATTCAGCGGTTTGCAAACACTTTCTGTGCAGAATCCCAAAACCGGCATTTCCAGCCCAATGCCATCATACGTACTAAACAGCAGTAAACTTCGTCTAAAACTCAGGAGAAACGTTTCCTTAAAACTGCTCTGCTGTGCGTTCATTCACCTGAGAGAGTTGAATCTATGTTGAGATTCAGCGACTCAGAAACACGTTTCTTCTAGGACCTGCGTTGGGATATTCCCGAGTGAATGGGACCATAAGTTGTACAGAGAAATATCTGCTTCTGAAACCAAAACGGAGCTGTCTAACTGAATGGTTGTCAATGTGTGCATTCAACTAAAGGAGTTGAACTCACGTGTGGATTCAGCGGTTTCCAAACCCTTTCTGTGTAGAATCCCAAAACCGGCATTTCAAGCCCAATGCCAGCATACGTACGAAACAGCAGTAAACTTCGTCTAAAACTCAGGAGAAACGTTTCCTTGAAACTGCTCTGCTGTGCATTCATTCACCTGAGAGAGTTGAATCCATGTTGAGATTCAGCGAGTCAGAAACACGTTTCTCTAGGAGCTGCGTTGTGATATTCGCGAGTGAATGGGACCATAGGCTGTACAGAGAAATATCTGCTTCTAAAACCAAAACGGAACTATCTATCTGATTGGTTTTCAATGTGTGCATTCAACTGACGGAGTTACACTCACGTGTGGATTCAGCCGTTTGCAAAGGCTTTCTGGGCAGAATCCCAAAACCGGCGTTTACAGCCCAATGCCGTCATACATACGAAACAGCAGTAAAATTCGTCTAAAACTCAGGAGAAACGTTTACTTGAAACTGCTCGGCTGTGCGTTCGTTCACCTAAGAGAGTTGAATCTATGCTGAGATTCAGCGAGTCAGAAACACGTTTCTTCTAGGAGCTGCATTGGGATATTCCCGAGTGAATGGGACCATAGGCTGTGCAGAGAAATATCTGCTTCTAAAACCAAAACGGAGCTATCTAACTGAATGGTTGTCAATGTGTGCATTCAGCTGACAGAGTTAAACTCACGTGTGGATTCAGCGTTTTGCAAACCCTTTCTGTGCAGAATCCCAAAACCGGCCTTTACAGCCCAATGCCGGCATACGTACGAAACAGCAGTAAACTTCGTCTAAAACTCAGGAGAAACGTTTCCTTGAAACTGCTCTACTGTGCATTCATTCACCTGAGAGAGTTGAATCCATGTTGAGATTCAGCGAGTCAGAAACACGTTTCTGTAGGAGCTGCGTTGGGATATTCCCGAGTGAATGGGACCATAGGCTGTACAGAGAAATACCTACTTCTAAAACCAAAACGGAGATATCTAACTGAATGGTTGTCAATGTGTGCATTCAACTGATGGAGTAAAACTCACGTGTGGATTCAGCGGTTTTCAAACCCTTTCTATTCAGAATCCCAAAACCGGCATTTCCGGTCCAGTGCCGGCATACGTAGGAAACAGCAGTGAACTTCGTCTAAAACTCAGGAGAAACGTTTCCTTGAAACTGCTCTGCTGTGCGTTCATTCACCTGAGAGAGTTGAATCTATGTTGAGATTCAGCGAGTCAGAAACACGTTTCTCTAGGAGGTGCGTTGGGATATTCCCGAGTGAATGGGACCTTAGGCTGTACAGAGAAATATCTGCTTCTAAAACCAAAACGGAGCTATCTAACTGAATGGTTGTCAATGTGTGCATTTAACTGACGGAGTTAAAATCACGTGAGGACTCAGCGGTTTGCAAACCCTTTCTGTGCAGAATCCCAAAATCGGCATTTCCAGCCCAATGCCAGCATACGTACGAAACAGCAGTAAACTTCGTCTAAAATTCAGGAGAAACGTTTCCTTGAAACTGCTCTGCTGTGCCTTCATTCACCTGAGAGATTTGAATCTATGTTGAGATTCAGCGACTCAGAAACACGTTTCTCTAGGAGCTGCGTTGGGATATTCCCGACTGAGTGGGACCATAGGCTGTACAGAGAAATATCTGCTTCGAAATCCAAAACGGAGCTATCTAAATGAATGGTTGTCAATGGGTGCATTCAACTGACGGAGGTAAACTCACGTGTGGATTCAGCGGTTTGCAAAACCTTTCTGTGCAGAATCCCAAAACCGGCATTTCCAGCCCAATGCCGGCATACGTGCGAAACAGCTGTAAACTTCATCTAAAACTCAGGAGAAACGGTTCCTTGAAACTGCTCGGCTGTGCGTTCGTTCACCTAAGAGAGTTGAATCTATGTTGAGATTCAGCGAGTCAGAAACAGATTTCTTCTAGGAGCTGCGTTGGGATATTCCCGAGTGAATGGGACCATAGGCTGTACAGAGAAATATCTGCTTCTAAAACCAAAACGGAGCTATCTAACTGAATGGTTGTCAATGTGTGCATTCAACTGACAGAGTTAAATTCACGTGTGGATTCAGCGGTTTGCAAACGCTTTCTGTGCAGAATCCCAAAGCCGGCATTTCCAGCCCAATGTCGGCATACGTACGAAACAGCAGTAAACTCCGTCTAAAACTCAGGAGAAACGTTTCCTTGAATCTGCTCTGCTGTGCGTTCGTTCACCTGAGACAGTTGAATCTATGTTGAGAATCAGCGAGTCAGAAACACGTTTCTCTAGGAGCTGCATTGCGATTTTCCAGAGTCAATGGGACCAAAGGCAGTACAGAGTAATATCTGCTTCTAAAACCAGAACGGAGCTATCTAACTGAATGGTTGTCAATGGGTGCATTCAAATGACGGAGTTAAACTCACGTGTGGATTCAGTGGTTTGCAAACCATTTCTGTGCAGAATCCCAAACCCGGCATTTCCGGTCCAATGCCGGCATACGTAGGAAACAGCAGTGAACTTCGTCTAAAACTCAGGAGAAAAGTTTCCTTGAAACTGCTCTGCTGTGCGTTCATTCAACGGAGAGAGTTGAATCTATGTTGAGATTCAGAGATTCAGAAACACGTTTCTCTAGGAGGTGCGTTGGGATATTCCCGAGTGAATGGGACCTTAGGCTGTACAGAGAAATATCTGCTTCTAAAACCAAAGCAGAGCTATCTAACTGAATGGTTGTCAATGTGTGCATTGAACTGAAGGAGTTGAACTCACGTGTGTGTTCAGCGGTTTGCAAACCCTTTCTGTGCAGAATCCCAAAACCGGCATTTCCAGCCCAATGCCGGCATACGTACGAAACAGCAGTAAACTTCGTCTAAAACTCAGGAGAAACGTTTCCTTGCAACTGCTCTGCTGTGCATTCATTCACCTGAGAGAGTTGAATCCATGTTGAGATTCAGAGAGTCAGAAACACGTTTCTCTAGGAGCTGCGTTGGGATATTCCCGAGTGAATGGGAGCATAGGCTGTACAGAGAAATATCTACTTCTAAAACCAAAACGGAGCTATCTAACTGAATGGTTGTCAATGTGTGCATTCAACTGATGGAGTAAAACTCACGTGTGGATTCAGCGGTTTGCAAACCCTTTCTGTGCAAAATCTCAAAACCGGCATTTCCAGCCCAATGCCGTCATACGTGCGAAACAGCTGTAAACTTCGTCTAAAACTCAGGAGAAACGGTTCCTTGAAACTGCTCGGCTGTGCGTTCGTTCACCTAAGAGAGTTGAATCTATGTTGAGATTCAGCGAGTCAGAAACAGATTTCTTCTAGGAGCTGCGTTGGGATATTCCCGAGTGAATGGGACCATAGGCTGTACAGAGAAATATCTGCTTCTAAAACCAAAACGGAGCTATCTAACTGAATGGTTGTCAATGTGTGCATTCAACTGACGGAGTTAAATTCACGTGTGGATTCAGCGATGTGCAAACCCTTTCTGTGCAGAATCCCAAAACCGGCATTTCCAGCCCAATGTCGGCATACGTACGAAATAGCAGTAAACTTCGTCTAAAACTCAGGAGAAACGTTTCCTTGAAATAGCTCTGCTGTGCGATCGTTCACCTAAGAGAGTTGAATCTATGTTGAGATTCAGCAAGTCAGAAACACGTTTCTTCTAGGAGCTGCATTGGGATATTCACGAGTGAATGGGACCAAAGGCTGTACAGAGAAATATCAGTTCCAAATCCAAAAAGGAGCTATCTAACTGAATGGTTGTCAATGTGCGCGTTCAACTGACGGAGTTAAACTCACGTGTGTATTCAGCGGTTTGCAAAGACTTTCTGTGCAGCATCAAAAAACCGGAATTTCCAACCCAATGCGGACATACGAAACAGCAGTAAACTTCGTCTAACACTCAGGAGAAACGTTTCCTTGAAACTGCTCTGCTGTGCGTTCGTTCACCTAAGAGAGTTTAATCTATGTTGAGATTCAGCGAGTCAGAAACACCTTTCTTCTAGTACCTGCGTTGGGATATTCCCGAGTGAATGGGACCATAGGTTGTACAGAGAAATATCTGCTTCTGAAACCAAAACGGAGCTATCTAACTGAATGGTTGTCAATGTGTACATTCAACTGAAGGAGGTGAACTAACGTGTGTATTCCGCGGTTTGCAAAACCTTTCTGTGCAGAATCCCAAAACCGGCATTTCCAGCCCAATGCCGGCATACGTACGAAACAGCAGTAAACTTCGTCTAAAACTCAGGAGAAACGTTTCCTTGAAACTGCTCTGCTGTGCGTTCATTCACCTGAGAGAATTGAATCTATGTTGAGATTCAGCGAGTCAGAAACACGTTTCTCTAGGAGCTGCGTTGGGATATTCCCGAGTGAATGGGACATTAGGCTGTACATCGAAATATCTGCTTCTAAAACCAAAACGGAGCTATCTAACTGAATGGTTGTCAATGTCTGCATTCAACTGACGGAGTTAAACTCACTTGTGGATTCAGCGGTTTGCAAACTCTTTCTGTAAAGAATCCCAAAACCAGCATTTCCGGTCCAATGCCGGCATACGTATGAAACAGCAGTAAACTTCGTCTAAAACTCAGGAGAAACGTTTCCTTGAAACTGCTCTGCTGTGCGTTCATTCACCTGAGAGAGTTGAATCTATGTTGAGATTCAGCGAGTCAGAAACACGTTTCTCTAGGAGCTGCGTTGGGATATTTTCGAGTGAATGGGACCTTAGGCTGTACACAGAAATATCTGCTTCTAAAACCAAAACGGAGCTAGCTAACTGAATGGTTGTCAATGTGTGCATTCAACTGACGGAATTAAACTCACGTGTGGATTCAGCGGTTTGCAAACCCTTTCTGTGCAGAATCCCAAAACCGGCATTTGCAGCCCTATGCCGGCATACGTACGAAACAGCAGTAAACTTCGTCTACAATTCAGGAGAAACGTTTCCTTGAAACTGCTCTGCTGTGTGTTTATTCACCTAGGAGAGTTGAATGTATGTTGAGATTCAACGAGTCAGAAACACGTTTCTTCTAGGAGGTGCGGTGGGATATTCCCGAGTGAATGGGACCATAATCTGTACAGAGAAATATCTGCTTCTAAAACCAAAGCGGAGCAATCTAACTGAATGGTTGTCAATATGTGCGTTCAACTGACGGAGGTAAACTCACGTGTGGATTCAGCGGTTTGCAAATCCTTTCTGTGCAGAATCCCAAAACCGGCATTTCCAGTGCAATGCCGGCATACGTACGAAACAGCAGTAAACTTGGTCTAAAGCTCGGGAGAAACGTTTCCTTGAAACTGCTCTGCTGTGCATTCATTCACCTGAGAGAGTTGAATCTATGTTGAGATTCAGCGAGTCAGAAACAATTTTCTTCTAGGACCTGCGTTGGGATATTCCCGAGTGACTGGGACCATAGGTTGTACAGAGAAATATCTGCTTCTGAAACCAAAACGGAGCTATCTAACTGAATGGTTGTCAATGTGTGCATTCAACTGAAGGAGTTGAACTCACATGTGTATTCAGCGGTTTGCAAACCCTTTCTGTGCAGAATCCCAAAACCGGCATTTCCAGCCCAATGCCGGCATACGTAGGAAACAGCAGTGAACTTCGTCTAAAACTCAGGAGAAACGTTTCCTTGAAACTGCTCTGCTGTGCGTTCATTAACCTGAGAGAGTTGAATCTATGTTGAGATTCAGCGAGTCAGAAACACGTTTCTCTAGGAGGTGCGTTGGGATATTCCCGAGTGAATGGGACCTTAGGCTGTACAGAGAAATATCTGCTTCTAAAACCAAAACGGAGCTATCTAACTGAATGGTTGTCAATGTGTGCATTCAACTGACGGAGTTAAACACACCTGACGACTCAGCGGTTTGCAAACCCTTTCTGTGCAGAATCCCAAAATCGGCATTTCCCGCCCAATGCCAGCATATGTACGAAACAGCAGTAAACTTCGTCTAAAACTCAGGAGAAAAGTTTCCTTGAAACTGCTCTGCTGTGCCTTCTTTCACCTGAGAGATTTCAATCTATGTTGAGATTCAGCGACTCAGAAACACGTTTCTCTAGGAACTGCGTTGGGATATTCCCGACTGAGTTGGACCATAGGCTGTACAGAGAAATATCTGCTTCGAAAACCAAAACGGAGCTCTCTAACTGAATGGTTGTCAATGGGTGCATTCAACTGACGGAGGTAAACTCACGTGGGGATTCAGCGGTTTGTAAACCCTTTCTGTGAAGAATCCCAAAACCGGCATTTCCAGCCCAATGCCGGCATACGTACGAAACAGCAGTAAACTTGGTCTAAAACTCAGGAGAAACGTTTCCTTGAAATTGCTCGGCTGTGCGTTCGTTCACCTCAGAGAGTTCAATCTATGTTGAGATTCAGCAAGTCAGAAACACGTTTCTTCTAGGAGCTGCGTTATGATATTCACGAGTGAATGGGACCAAAGGCTGTACAGAGAAATATGAGCTTCTAAAACCAGAAAGGAGCTATCTAACTGAATGGTTGTCAATGTGCGCTTTCAACTGACGGAGTTAAACTCACGTGTGTATTCAGCGGTTTGCAAAGACTTTCTGTGCAGGATCCCAAAACCAGCATTTCCAGCCCAATGCCGACATACATACGAAGCAGCAGTAAACTTCGTGTAACACTCAGGAGAAACGTTTCCTTGAAACTGCTCGGCTGTGCGTTCGTTCACCTAAGGGAGTTGAATCTATGTTGAGATTCAGCGAGTCAGAACCACGTTTCTTCTAGGAGCTGCGTTGGGATATTCCCGAGTGAATGGGACCATAGGTTGTACAGAGAAATATCTGCTTCTGGAACCAAAACGGAGCTATCTAACTGAATGGTTGTCAATGTGTGCATTCAACTGACGGAGTTAATTTCCCGTGTGGATTCGGCGGTTTGCAAACCCTTTCTGTGCAGATTCCCAAAACCGGCATTTCCAGCCCAATGCCGGCATACGTACGAAACAGCAGTAAACTTCGTCTAAAACTCAGGAGAAACGATTCCTTGAAACTCCTCTGCGGTGCGTTCATTCACCTGAGAGAGTTGAATCTATGTTGAGATTCAGCGAGTCAGAAACACGTTTCTCTAGGAGCTGCGTTGGGATATTCCCGAGTGAATGGGACCTTAGGCTGTACAGAGAAATATCTGCTTCTAAAACCAAAACGGAGCTATCTAACTGAATGTTTGTCAATCTGTGCATTCAACTGACAGAGTTAAACTCAATTGTGGATTCAGCGGCCTGCAAACCCTTTCTGTGCAGAATCCCAAAACCGGCATTTCCAGCAAAATGCGTGAATACGTAAGAAACAGCAGTAAACTTCGTCTACAACTCAGGAAAAACATTTCCTTGAAACTGTTCTGCTGTGCGTTCATTCACCTGAGAGAGTTGAATCTATGTTGAGATTCAGCGAGTCAGAACACGTTTCTTCTAGGAGCTGTGTTGGGATATTCCCGACTGAATGGGACCATAGGATGTACAGAGAAAAATCTGCTTCTAAAACCAAAACGGAGCTATCTAGCTGAATGGTTGTCAATGTGTGCATTCAACTGACAGAGTTAAACTCACCTGTGGATTCAGCGGTTTGCAAACCCTTTCTGTGCAGAATCCCGAAACCGGCATTTCTGGTCCAATGCCGGCATGTGTAAGAACCGGCAGTAAACCTCGTCTAAAACAAAGGGGAAACGTTTCCTTGAAACTGCTCTGCTGTGCGTTCGTTCACCTAAGAGAGTTGAATGTATGTTGAGATTCAGCGAGTCAGAAACACGCTTCTTCTAGGAGCTGCGTTGGGATATTCCCGAGTGAATGGGACAATAGGCTGTACCGAAAAATATCTGCTTCTTAAACCAAAACGGAGCTATCTAACTAAATGGTTGTCAATGGGTGCATTCTACTGACAGAGGAAAACTCAGGTTTGGATTCAGCCGTTTCTAAACCCTTTCTGTGCATAATCCCAAAACCGACATTTCCAGCCCAATGCCGGCATACGTACGAAACAGGAGTAGACTACGTCTAAAACTCAGGAGAAACATTTCCTTGATACTGCTCTAGTTTCCTTTCGTTCACCTAAGAGAGTTGAATCTATGTTGAGATTCAGCAAGTCAGAAACACGCTTCTTCTAGGAGCTGCGTTGGGATATTCCCGAGTGAATGGGACCATAGGCTGTACAGAGAAATATCTGCTTCTAAAACCAAAACGGTGCTATCTAATGGAATGCTTGTCAAAGTGTGCATTCCACTGATGGAGTTAAACTCACGTGTGGATTCAGCGGTTTGCAAACCCTTTCTGTGCAGAATCCCGAAACCGGCATTTCCAACCCAATGCCGGCATGTGTAAGAACCAGCAGTAAACCTCGTCTAAAACTCAGGAGAAACGTTTCTTGAAACTGCTCTGCTGTGCGTTAGTTCACCTAAGAGAGTTCAATCGGTGTTGAGATTCAGTGAGTCAGAAACACGTTTCTTCTAGGAGCTGCGTTGGGATATTCCCGAGTGAATGGGACCAGAGGCTATACAGAGAAATATCTGCTTCTAAAATCAAAACGGAGCTAACTAACTGAATGGTTAGCCATGTTTGCATTCAACTGACAGAGTTAGACTCACGTTTGGATTCTGCGGTTTGCAAACCCTTTCTGTGCAGTATCCAGAAACCGGTATTTCCAGCCAACTGCCGGCATACGTACGAAACAGCAGTAAACTTTGTCTAAAACTCAGGAAAAACGTTTCCTGAAACTGCTCTGCTGTGCATTCGTTCAGCTAAGAGAGTTGAATCTATGTTGAGATTCATAGAGTCAAATACACGTTTCTTCTAGGAGCTGCTTTGGGATATTCCGGAGTGAATGGGACCAAAGGCTGTACAGAGAAATATCTGCTTCTAAAACGAAAACGGATCTACCTAACTGAATGCTTGTCAAACTGTGCATTCAACTGACGGAGTTAAACTCACGTGTGGATTCAGCGGTTTAGAAACCATTTCTGTGCAGAATCCCAAAACCGACATTTCCAGCCCAATGCCAGCATACGTACGACACAGCAGTAAACTTCGTCTAAAACTCAGAAGAAACGTTACCTAGAAACTGCTCTGCTGTGCATCAGTTCACGTGAGAGAGTTGAATCTATGTTGAGATTCAGCAAGTCAGAAACACGTTTCTTCTAGGAGCTGCGTTGGGATATTCCCGAGTGAATGGGACCATAGGCTGTAAAGAGAAATATCTGCTTCTAAAACCAAAACGGAGTTCTCTAACTGAGCGGTTGTCATTGTGTGCATTCAACTGACGGAGTTAAACTCACGTGTGGATTCAGCGGTTTGCAACCCCTTTCTGTGCAGAATCCCAAAACCGGCATTTCCTTCCCAATGTCGGCATATGTAAGAAACAGCAGTACACTTCGTCTAAAAGTCAGGAGAAATGTTTCCTTGAAATTGCTCTGCTGTGAGATCATTCAACTAAGAGAGTTGAAGCTATGTTGAGATTCAGCAAGTCAGATACACGTTTCTTCTAGGAGCTGCGTTGCGATATTCCCGAGTGAATGGGACCATAGGCTGTACAGAGAAATATCTGCTTCTAAAACCAAAACGGAGCTTTCTAACTGAATGATTGACCATGTGTGCATTCAACTGACAGAGTTAAACTCATATGTGGATTCAGCGGTGTGCAAACCCTTTCTGTGCAGAATCCCAAAACCTGCCTTTGCAGCCCAATGCCGTCATAGGTACGAAACAGCAGTAAACTTCGTCTAAAACTCAGGAGAAACGTTTCCTTGAAACTGCTCTGCTGTGCGTCAGTTCACGTAAGAGAATTGAATCTATGTTGAGATTCACCGAGTCAGAAACACGTTTCTTCTAGGAGCTGCGTTTGGATATTCCCGAGTTAATGGGACCATAGGCTGTACAGAGAAATATCTACTTCTAAAACCAAAACGGAGCTATCTAACTGAACGGTTAACATTGTGTGCATTCAACTGACGTAGATAAACTCATGTGAGGATTCAGCAGTTTGCAACCCCTTTCTGTGCAGAATCCCCAAACCGGCATTTCCAGCACAATGCCGGCATACGTACGAAACAGCAGTAAGACTTCGTCTAAAACTCAGGAGAAACGTTTCCTTGAAACTGCTCTGCTGTGAGATCATTCACCTAAGAGAGTTGAATGTATGTTGAGATTCAGCGAGTCAGATACACGTTTCTTCTAGGAGCTGCGTTGGGATATTCCCGATTGAATGGGACCATAGGCTGTTCAGAGAAATATCGTCTTCTAAAACCAAAATGGAACTACTTAACTGAATGGTTGTCAATGTGTGCATTCAACTGATGGAGTTAAACTCACATGTGGATTCAGCGGTTTGCAAACCCTTTCTGTGCAGAATCCCAAAACCGGCATTTCCAGCCAAATGCCGGCATATGAACGAAACAGCAGTAAACTTCGTCTAAATCTCAGGAGAAACGTTTCCTTGATACTGCTCTGCTGTGCGTTCGTTCACCTAAGAGAGTTCAATCTATGTTGAGATTCATCGAGTCAGAAACACGTTTCTTCTAGGAGCTGCGTTGGGATATTCCCGAGTGTATGGGACCATTGGCTGTGCAGAAAAATATCGGCTACTAAAACGAAAACGGAGCTATCTAACTGAACGGTTGTCATTGTGTTCATTCAAATGACGGAGTTAAACTCACATGTGGATTCCGCGGTTTGTAACCCCTTTCTGTGCAGAATCCCAAAACCGGCATTTCCAGCCCAATGCCGGCATACGTACGAAACAGCAGTAAACTTTGTCTAAAACTCAGGAGAAACGTTTCTTTGAAACTGCTCTGCTGTGCGTCAGTTCACGTAAGAGAGTTGAATCTATGTTGACATTCAGCGAGTCAGATACAAGTTTCTTCTAGGAGCTGCGTTGGGATATTCCCGAGTTAATGGGACCATAGGCTGTAGAGAGAAATATCTGCTTCTAAAACCAAAACGGAACTATCTATCTGAATGGTTGTCAATGTGTGCATTCAACTGACGGAGTTAAACTCACGTGTGGATTCAGCGGTTTGCAAACCCTTTCTGTGCAGAATCCCAAAACCGGCATTTTCAGCGCAATGCCGGCATATATACGAAACAGCAGTAAACTTCGTCTAAAACTCAGGAGAAACGTTTCCTTGAAACTGCTCTGCTGTGCGTTGATTCTCCAAAGAGAGCTGAATCTATGTTGAGATTCAGCGAGTCAGATACACGTTTCTTCTAGGACCTGCATAGGGATATTCCCGACTAAATGGGAACATAGGCTGTACAGAGAAATATCTGCTTCTAAAACAAAAACGGAGCTATCTAACTGAATGGTTGTCAATGTGTGCATTCAACTGACCGAATTAAAGTCACCTGTGGATTCAGTGGGTTGCAAACCCTTTCTGTGCAGAATCCCAAAATCGGCATTTCAAGGCCAATGCCGGCATACGTACGAAAAAGCAGTAAAATTAGTCTAAAACTCAGGAGACACGTTTCCTTGAAACTGCTCTGCTGTGCGTCAGTTCACGTAAGAGCGTTGAATCTGTGTTGAGATTCAGCGAGTCAGAGACAGGTTTCTTCTAGGAGCTGCGTTGGGATATTCCCGAGTGAATGGGACCATAGGCTGTACCGAGAAATATCTGCTTCTAAAACCAAAACGGAGCTATCTAACTGAATGTTTGACCATGTGTGCATTCAACTGACAGAGTTAAACTCATATGTGGATTCAGCGGTTTGCAAACCCTTTCTGTGCAGAATCCCAAAACCGGCATTAACAGCCCAATGCCGGCATATGTACGAAAGAGCAGTAAACTTCGTCTAAAGCTCAGGAGAAACGTTTCCTTGAAACTGCTCTGCTGTGCGTTCGTTCACCTAAGAGAGTTGAATCTGTGTTGAGATTCAGCGACTCAGAAACACGTTTCTTCTAGGAGCTGCGTTGGGATATTCCCGAATGAATGGGACCATAGGCTGTACAAAGAAATATATGATTCCAAAACCAAAACGGATCAATATAACTGAATAGTCGTCAAGGTGTGCATTCAACTGACAGACTTAAACTCACGTGTGGATCCAGCGGTTTGCAAACCCTTTCTGTGCAGAATCCCAAAACCGGCATTTGCAGCCCAATGCCGGCATACGTACGAAACAGCAGTAAACTTCGTCTAAATCTCAGGAGAAACGATTCCTTGATACTGCTCTGCTGTGCGTCAGCTAACGTAAGAGAGTTGAACCTATGTTGAGATTCAGCGAGTCAGATGCACGTTTCTTCTAGGATCTGCGTTTGTATATTCCCGATTGAATGGGACCATAGGCTGTACAGAGAAATATCTGCTTCCAAAACCAAAACGGAGCTATCTAACTGAATGTTTGTCAATGTGTGCATTCAACTGACAGAATTAAAGTCACGTGTGGATTCAGTGGTTTGCAAACAGTTTCTGTGCAGAATCCCAAAACCGGCATTTCCTTCCAAATGCCGGCATACGTACGAAACAGCAGTAAACTTCGTCTAAAAGTCAGGAGAAATGTTTCCTTGAAACTGCTCTGCTGTGAGATCATTCACCTAAGAGAGTTGAATCTATGTTGAGATTCAGCAAGCCAGAAACACGTTTCTTCTAGGAGCTGCGATGGGATATTCCCAAGTTAATGGGACCATAGGCTGGACAGAGAAATATCTGCTTCTAAAACCAAAACGGAGCTATTTAATTGAACGGTTAACATTGTGTGCATTCAACTGACGGAGATAAACTCATGTGTGGATTCAGCGGTTTGCAACCCCTTTCTGTGCAGAATCCCCAAACGGCATTTCCAGCCCAATGCCGGCATACGTCCGAAACAGCAGTAAGACTTCGTCTAAAACTCAGGAGAAACGTTTCCTTGAAACTGCTCTGCTGTGTGTTCGTTCACCTAAGAGAGTTGAATCTATGTTGAGATTCAGCGAGTCAGATACACGTTTCTTCTAGGAGCTGCGTTGGGATATTCCCGATTGAATGGGACCATAGGCTGTAGAGAGAAATATCTGCTTCTAAAACCAAAACGGAACTATCTATCTGAATGGTTGTCAATGTGTGCATTCAACTGACGGAGTTAAACTCACGTGTGGTTTCAGCGGTTGCAAACCATTTCTGTGCAGAAACCCAAAACCGGCATTTCCAGCCCAATGCCGGCATATGTACGAAACAGCAGTAAACATCGTCTAAAATTCAGGAGAAACGTTTCCTTGAAACTGCTCTGCTGTGCGTCAGTTCACGTAAGAGAGTTGAATCTTTGTTGAGATTCAGCGAGTCAGAAACACGTTTCTTCTTGTAGCTGCGTTGGGATATTCCCGAGTGAATGGGAACATGGGCTGTACACGGAAATATCTGCCTCTAAAACCAAAACGGAGCTATCTAACTGAATGTTTGTCAATGGGTGCATTCAACTGATAGAGTTAAGCTCACATGTGGATTCGGCGGTTTGCAAATCCTTTCTGTGCAGAATCCGAAAACCGGCTTTTCCAGCCCAAAACCGGCATAAATACGAAACAGCAGTAATCTTCGTCTAAAACTCAATAGAAACGTTTCCTTGAAACTGATCTGCTCTGCGTCCGTTCACCTAAGAGAGGTGAAACTATGTTGAGATTCAGCGAGTCAGAAGCACGTTTCTTTAAGGAGCTGCGTTGGGATATTCCCGAGTGAATGGGACCATAGGCTCTACAGAGAAATACCTGCTTCTAAAACCAAACCGGAGCTCTCTAATGGAATAGTTGTCAATGTGTGCATTCAACTAACAGAGGTAAACTCATCTGTGGATTCAGCGGTTTGCAAAACCTTTCTGTGTAGAATCCCAAAGCCAACATTTCGAGCCCAATGCCGGCATACGTACGAAACGGCAGTACACGTCATCTAAAACTCAAGAGAAACGTTTCATTGAAGCTGCTCTGCTGTGCCTTTGTTCACCTAAGAGAGTTGAATCTATGTTGAGATTCAGGCAGTCAGAAAACCGTTTCTTCTAGAAGCTGCGTTGGGATCTTCCCGAGTGAATGGACCATAGGCTGTAAAGAGAAATATCTGCTTCTAAAACCAAAACGGAGCTATCTAACTGAATGGTTGTCAATGTGTGCATTCAACTGACAGAGTTAAACTCACGTGTGGATTCAGCGGTTTGCATACCCTTTCTGTGCAGAATCCCAAAACCGGCATTTCCAGCCCTATGCCGGCATACGTACGAAACAGCAGTAAACTTCGTCTAAAACTCAGGAGAAACGTTTCCTTGAAACTGCTCTGCTGTGTGTTCGTTCACCTAAGAGAGTTGAATCTTTGTTGAGATTCAGCGAGTTAGAAACAAGTTTCTTCTAGGAGCTGCGTTGGGATATTCCCGAGTGAATGGGACCATAGGCTGTACAGAGAAATATCTGCTTCTAAAACCAAAACGGAGCAATCTAACTGAATGGTTATCAATGTGTGCATTCAACTGACAGAGTTAAACTCACGTGTGGATTCATCGGTTTGCAAACACGTTCTGTGCAGAATCCCAAAACCGGCATTTCCAGCCCACTGCCGGCATACGTACGAAACAGCAGTAAACTTCGTCTAAAACTCAGGAGAAACGTTTCCTTGAAACTGCTCTGATCCTCCTTCGTTCACCTAAGACAGTTGAATCTATGTTGAGATTCAGCGCGTCAGAAACACGTTTCTTCTAGGACCTGAGTTGGGATATTCCCGAGTGAATGGGACCATTGGTTGTACAGATAAATATCTGCTTCTAAATCCAAAACGGAGCTATCTAAATGAATGGTTGTCAACGGGTGCATTCAAGTGACCGAGTTAAACTCACGTGTGAATTCAGCGGTTTGCAAACCCTTTCTGTGCAGAATCCCAAGAGCGACATTTCCAGCCCAATTCCGGAATACGTTCGAAACAGCAGTAAACTTCGTCTAAAAGACAGGAGGAACGTTTCCTTGAAACTGCTCTGCTCCTCCTTCGTTCACCTAAGACAGTTGAATCTACGTTGAGATTCAGCGCGTCAGAAACACGTTTCTTCTAGGAGCTGCGTTGGGATATTCCCGAGTGAATGGGACCATAGGCTGTACAGAGAAATATCTGCTTCTAAAACCAAAACGGAGCTATCTAACTGAATGGTTGTCAATGGGTGAATTCAACTGACGGAGTTAAACTCACCTGTGGATTCAGCGGTGTGCAAACCCTTTCTATGCAGAGTACCGAAACCGGCATTTCCATCCCAATAGCAGCATACATACGGAACAGCAGTAAACTTCTTCTAAAACTCAGGAGAAACGTTTCCTGGAAACTGCTCTGCTGTGCGTTCGTTCAACTAAGAGAGTTGAATCTTTGTTGAGATTCAGAGAGTCAGAAACACGTTTCTTCTAGGAGCTGTGTTGTGATATTCCCGAGTGAATGGGACCATAGGCTGTACAGAGAAATATCTTCCTCTAAAACAAAAACGGAGCTATCTAACTGAATGGTTGTCAATGTGTGCATTCAACTGACGGAGTTAAACTCACGTGTGGATTCAGCGGTTTGCAAAACCTTTCTGTGCAGAATCCCAAAACCGGCATTTCCAGCCCATGCCGGCATATGTATGTATCAGCAGTAAGACTTCGTCTAACACTCAGGAGAAACATTTCCTTGAAACTGCTCTGCTGTACGTTTGTTCACCTAAGAGAGTTGAATCTATGTTGAGATTCATCGAGTCAGAAACACGTTTCTTCTAGGAGCTGCGTTGGGATATTCCCGAGTGAATGGGACCATAGGCTGTACAGAGAAATATCGGCTTCTAAAACCAAAACGGAGATATCTAACTGAATGGTTGTCATTGTATGCATTCAGCTGACTTAGTTGAACTAACGTTTGGATTCAGCGGTTTGCAAACCCTTTCTAAGCAGAATCCCAAAACCGGCATTTCCAGCCCAATGCCGGCATACGTACGAAACAGCAGTAAACTTCGTCTAAAACACAGGAGAAACGTTTCCTTGAAACTGCTCTGCTCTGCGCTCAATCACCTAAGGGAGTTGAATCTATGTTGAGATTCATCGAGTCAGAAACACGTTTCTTCTAGGAGCTGCGTTGGGATATTCCCGAGTGAATGGGACCATAGGCTGTACAGAGAAATATCTGCTTCTAAAACCAAAACGGAACTATCTATCTGAATGGTTGTCAATGTGTGCATTCAACTGATGGAGTTAAACTCACGTGTGGTTTCAGCGGTTTGCAAACCATTTCTGTGCAGAATCCCAAAACCGGCATTTCCAGCCCAATGTAGGCATACGTACGAAACAGCAGTAAACTTCGTCTAAAACTCAGGAGAAACGTTTAATTGAAACTTCTCTGCTGTGCGTTCGGTCACCTAGGAGATTTGAATCTATGTTGAGATTCAGCGAGTCAGAAACACGTTTCTTCTAGGAGCTGCGTTGGGATATTCCCGAGTGAATGGGACCATAGGCTGTACAGAGAAATATCTGCTTCTTAAACCAAAACGGAGCTATCTAACTGAATGGTTGTCAATGTGTGAATTCAATTGACGGAGTAAAACTCACCTGTGGATTCAGCGGTTTGCAAACCCTTTCTGTGCAGAATCCCAAAACCAGCATTTCAAGCCCAATGCCGGCATACGTACGAAACAGCAGTAAGACTTCGCCTAAAACTCAGGAGAAACGTTTCCTTGAAACTGCTCTGCTGTGTGTTCGTTCACCTAAGAGAGTTGAATCTATGTTGAGATTCAGCGAGTCAGAAACACGTTTCTTCTAGGAGCTGCGTTGGGATATTCCCGAGTGAATGGCACCATAGAATGTACAGAGAAATATTTGCTTCTAAAACCAAAACGGAGTTATCTAACTGAATGGTTGTCAATGTTTGCATTCAACTGACGGAGTTAAACTCACGTGTGGATTCATCGGTTTGCAAACTCTTTGTGTGCAGAATCCCAAAACCGGCATTTCCAGCCCAATGCCGGCATACGTACGAAACAACAGTTAACTTCGTCTAAAACTCAGGAGAAACGTTTCCTTGAAACGGCTCTGCTGTGCGTTCGTTTACCTAGGAGAGCTGTATCTATATTGAGATTCAGCGAGTCAGAAACACGTTTCTTCTAGGAGCTGCGTTGGGATATTCCCGAGTGAATGGGACCATAGGCTGCACAGAGAAATATCTGCTTCTAAAACCAAAAAGGAGGTATCTAACTGAATGGTTGTCCATGTGTCCATGCAAATGACAGAGTTAAACTCACGTGTGGATTCAGCGGTTTGCAAAACCTTTCTGTGCAGAATCCCAAATCCAGCATTTCCAGCCCAATGCCAGCATACGTACGAAGCAGAAGAGAACTTCGTCTAAAACTCAGGAGAAACGTTGCCTTGAAATTGCTCTGGTGTGCGTTCTTTCACGTAAGAGAGTTGAATCTATGTTGAGATTCAGCGAGTTAGAAACACGTTTCTTCTAGGAGCTGCGTCGGGATATTCCCGAGTGAATGGGACCATAGGTTCTACAGAGAAATATCTGCTTCTAAAACCAAAACGGAGCTATCTAACTGAATGGTTGTCAATGTGTGCATTCAACTGACAGAGTTAAACTCGCGTGTTGATCCAGCGGTTTGTAAAGCTTTTCTGTGCAGAATCACAAACCTGGAATTTCCAGCCCAATGCCGCCATACGTACGAAACAGCAGTAAACTTCGTCTAAAACTCAGGAGAAACGTTTCCTTGAAACTGCTCTGCTGTGTGTTCGTTCACCTAAGAGAGTTGAATCTATGTTGAGATTCGGCGAGTCAGAAACACACTTCTTCTAGGAGCTGCGTTGGGATATTCCCGAGTGAATTGGACCATAGGCTTTACAAAAAAAATCTGCTACTAAAACCAAAACGGAGCTATCTAACTGAATGGTTGTCAATGTGTGCATTCAACTGACAGAGTTAAACTCACCTGTGGATTCAGCGGTTTGTAAACCCTTTCTGTGCAGAATCCCAAAACCGGCAATTCCAGCCAACTGCCGGCATACGTACGAAAGTGCAGAAAACTTCGTCTAAAACTCAGGATAAACGTTTCCGTGAAACTGCTCAGCTGTGCGTTAGTTCACCTAAGAGAGTTGAATCTATGTTCAGATTCAGCGACTTAGAAAAACGTTTCTTCAAGGAGCTGCATTGGGATATTCCCGAGTGAAAGGGACCATAGGCTGTACAAAGAAGTATCTGCTTCTAAAACCAAAACGGAGGTATCTAACAGAATGGTTGTCCATGTGTGCTTTCAACTGACAGAGTTAAACTCATGTGTGGATTCAGCGCTTTGCAAACCCTTTCTGTGCAGAATCCCAAACCGGCATTTCCAGCCAAATGCCGGCATACGTATGAAACAGCAGTACGACTTCGTCTAAAACTCAGGAGAAACGTTTCCTTGAAATTGCTCTGCTGTGCGATCGTTCACCTAAGAGAGTTGAATCTATGTTGAGATTCAGCGAGTCAGAAACACGTTTCTTCTAGGAGCTGCGTTGGGATATTCCCGAGTGAATGGGACCATAGGCTATACAGAGAAGTATCTGCTTCTAAAACCAAAACGGAGCTATCTAACTGAATGGTTGTCAATGTGTGCATTCAACTGACAGAGTTAAACTCACCTGTGGATTCTACGGTTTGTAAAACCTTTCTGAGCAGAATCCCAAAACCGGCATTTCCAGCCCAATGACGGCACACGTATGAAACAGCAGTAAACTTCGTCTAAAACTCAGGAGAAACGTTTCCTTGAAACTGCTCTACTGTGCGTTAGTTCACCTAAGAGAGTTGAATCTATGTTGAGATTCAGCGACTTAGAAAACCGTTTCTTCAAGGAGCTGCGTTGGGATATTCCCGAGTGAAAGGGACCATAGGCTGTACAGAGAAATATCTGCTCCTAAAACCAAAACGTAGCTATCTAACTGAATGGTTGTCCATGTGTGCATTCAACTGACAGAGTTAAACTCAGGTATGGATTCAGCGCTTTGCAAACCCTTTCTGTGCAGAATCCCGAAACGGTCATTTCCAGCCAAATGCCGGCATACGTACGAAACAACAGTAAACTTCGTGTGAATCTCAGGAGAAACGTTTCCTTGAAATTGCTCTGCTGTTCGTTCGTTCACCTAATATAGTTGAATCTATGTTCAGATTCAGCGAGTCAGAAACACGTTTGTTTTAGGAGCTGCGTTGGGATATTCCCGAGTGAATGGGACCATGGGCTGTACAGAGAAATATCTGCTGCTGAAATCAAAACGGAGCTATCTAACTGCATGGTTGTCAATGGATGCATTCAATTGACAGAGTTAATCTCACATCTGGATTCAGCGGTTTGCAAACACTTTCTGTGCAAAATCCCGAAACCGGCATTTCCAGCCCAAAGCCGGCATACGTACGAAACCTCAGAAAACTTCGTCTAAAACTCAGGAGAAACGTTTCCTTGAAACTGTTCTGCTGTGCGTTAGTTCAGCTAAGAGAGTTGAATCTATGTTCAGATTCAGCGAGATAGAAACACTTTTCTTCGAGGAGCTGCGTTGGGATATTCCCGAGTGAAAGCGACCACAGGCGGTACAGAGAAATGTCTGCTTCTAAAACCAAAAAGGAGCAATCCAACTGAATGGTTCTCAATGTGTGCATTCAACTGACAGAGTTAAACTCACGTGTGGATTCAGAGGTTTGCAAACCCTTTCTTTGCAGAATCCCAAAACAGTTATTTCCAGCCCAATGCCGGCATACGTACGAAACAGCAGTTAACTTCGTCTAAAACTCAGGAGAAACGTTTCCTTGAAACTGCTGTGCTGTGCATTCGTTCACCTATAGGAGTTGAATCTATGTTCTGATTAAGCGAGTCAGAAACACGTTTCTTCTAGGAGCTGCGTTGGGATATTACCGAGTGAATGGGACCATAGACTGTACAGAGAAATATCTGCTTCTAAAACCAAAACGTAGCGATCGAACTGAATGGTTGTAAATGTGTGCATTCAACTGACAGTGTTAAACTCATTTGTGGATTCAGCTCTTTGTAAAACCTTTCTGTGCAGAACCCCAAAACCGGCATTTCCAGCCCAAAGCCGGCATACGTATGAAACAGCAGTAAGACTTCGTCTAAAACTCAGGAGAAACCTTTCCTTGAAATGGATCTGCTGTGCGTTCGTTCACCTACGGGAGTTGAATCTATGTTGAGATTCAGCCAGTCAGAAACACGTTTCTTCTAGGAGCTACATTGGGATATTCCCGAGTGAATGGGACCATAGGCTGTACAGAAAAATATCTGCTACTAAAACCAAAATGGAGCTATCTAACTGAATGGTTATCAATGTGCATTCAAGTGACAGAGTTAAACTCACCTGTGGATTCAGCGGTTTGTAAAACCTTTCTGTGCAGAATCCCAAAACCGGCATTTCCAGCCCATTGACGGCATACGTATGAAACAGCAGCAAACTTCGTCTAAAACTCAGGAGAAACGTTTCCTTGAAACTGCTCTGCTGTGCGTTAGTAAACCTAGGTGAGTTGAATCTATGTTAAGATTCAGCGACTTAGAAACACGTTTCTTCTAGGAGCTGCGTTGGGATATTCCCGAGTGAATGGGACCATAGGCTGTACAGAAAAATATTTGCTTCTAAAACCAAAACGGATGTATCTAACTGAATGGTTGTCCATGTGTGCTTTCAACTGACAGAGTTAAACTCATATGTGGATTCAGCGCTTTGCAAACCCTTTCTGTGCAGAATCCCAAATCGGCATTTCCAGCCCAATGCCGGCATACGTATGAAAGAGCAGTACGACTTCGTCTAAAACTCAGCAGAAACGTTTCCTTGAAATTGCTCTGCTGTGCGTTCGTGCACCTCAGAGAGTTGAATCTATGTTGAGATTCAGCGAGTCAGAAACACGTTTCTTCTAGGAGCTGCATTGGGATATTCCCGAGTGAATGGGACCATAGGCTGTACAGAGAAGTAACTGCTTCTAAAACCAAAACGGAGCTATCTAACTGAATGGTTGTCAATGTGTGCATTCAACTGACAGAGTTAAGCTCACCTGTGGATTCATCGGTTTGCAAACACTTTCTGTGCAGAATCCCAAAACCGGCATTTTCAGCCCAATGCCGGCATACGTACGAAACAGCAGTTGGACTTCCTGTAAAATTCAGGAGAAACGTTTCCTTGAAACTACTCTGCTGTGCGTTAGTTCACCTAAAAGAGTTGAATCTGTGTTGAGATTCAGCGAGTCAGAAACACGTTTCTTCTAGGAGCTGCGTTGGGATATTCCCGAGTGAATGGGACCATAGGCTGTACAGAGAAATATCTGCTTCTTAAACCAAAACGGAGCTATCTAACTGAATGGTTGTCAATGTGTGAATTCAATTGACGGAGTAAAACTCACCTGTGGATTCAGCGGTTTGCAAACCCTTTCTGTGCAGAATCCCAAAACCAGCATTTCAAGCCCAATGCCGGCATACGTACGAAACAGCAGTAAGACTTCGCCTAAAACTCAGGAGAAACGTTTCCTTGAAACTGCTCTGCTGTGTGTTCGTTCACCTAAGAGAGTTGAATCTATGTTGAGATTCAGCGAGTCAGAAACACGTTTCTTCTAGGAGCTGCGTTGGGATATTCCCGAGTGAATGGCACCATAGAATGTACAGAGAAATATTTGCTTCTAAAACCAAAACGGAGTTATCTAACTGAATGGTTGTCAATGTTTGCATTCAACTGACGGAGTTAAACTCACGTGTGGATTCATCGGTTTGCAAACTCTTTGTGTGCAGAATCCCAAAACCGGCATTTCCAGCCCAATGCCGGCATACGTACGAAACAACAGTTAACTTCGTCTAAAACTCAGGAGAAACGTTTCCTTGAAACGGCTCTGCTGTGCGTTCGTTTACCTAGGAGAGCTGTATCTATATTGAGATTCAGCGAGTCAGAAACACGTTTCTTCTAGGAGCTGCGTTGGGATATTCCCGAGTGAATGGGACCATAGGCTGCACAGAGAAATATCTGCTTCTAAAACCAAAAAGGAGGTATCTAACTGAATGGTTGTCCATGTGTCCATGCAAATGACAGAGTTAAACTCACGTGTGGATTCAGCGGTTTGCAAAACCTTTCTGTGCAGAATCCCAAATCCAGCATTTCCAGCCCAATGCCAGCATACGTACGAAGCAGAAGAGAACTTCGTCTAAAACTCAGGAGAAACGTTGCCTTGAAATTGCTCTGGTGTGCGTTCTTTCACGTAAGAGAGTTGAATCTATGTTGAGATTCAGCGAGTTAGAAACACGTTTCTTCTAGGAGCTGCGTCGGGATATTCCCGAGTGAATGGGACCATAGGTTCTACAGAGAAATATCTGCTTCTAAAACCAAAACGGAGCTATCTAACTGAATGGTTGTCAATGTGTGCATTCAACTGACAGAGTTAAACTCGCGTGTTGATCCAGCGGTTTGTAAAGCTTTTCTGTGCAGAATCACAAACCTGGAATTTCCAGCCCAATGCCGCCATACGTACGAAACAGCAGTAAACTTCGTCTAAAACTCAGGAGAAACGTTTCCTTGAAACTGCTCTGCTGTGTGTTCGTTCACCTAAGAGAGTTGAATCTATGTTGAGATTCGGCGAGTCAGAAACACACTTCTTCTAGGAGCTGCGTTGGGATATTCCCGAGTGAATTGGACCATAGGCTTTACAAAAAAAATCTGCTACTAAAACCAAAACGGAGCTATCTAACTGAATGGTTGTCAATGTGTGCATTCAACTGACAGAGTTAAACTCACCTGTGGATTCAGCGGTTTGTAAACCCTTTCTGTGCAGAATCCCAAAACCGGCAATTCCAGCCAACTGCCGGCATACGTACGAAAGTGCAGAAAACTTCGTCTAAAACTCAGGATAAACGTTTCCGTGAAACTGCTCAGCTGTGCGTTAGTTCACCTAAGAGAGTTGAATCTATGTTCAGATTCAGCGACTTAGAAAAACGTTTCTTCAAGGAGCTGCGTTGGGATATTCCCGAGTGAAAGGGACCATAGGCTGTACAAAGAAGTATCTGCTTCTAAAACCAAAACGGAGGTATCTAACAGAATGGTTGTCCATGTGTGCTTTCAACTGACAGAGTTAAACTCATGTGTGGATTCAGCGCTTTGCAAACCCTTTCTGTGCAGAATCCCAAACCGGCATTTCCAGCCAAATGCCGGCATACGTATGAAACAGCAGTACGACTTCGTCTAAAACTCAGGAGAAACGTTTCCTTGAAATTGCTCTGCTGTGCGATCGTTCACCTAAGAGAGTTGAATCTATGTTGAGATTCAGCGAGTCAGAAACACGTTTCTTCTAGGAGCTGCGTTGGGATATTCCCGAGTGAATGGGACCATAGGCTATACAGAGAAGTATCTGCTTCTAAAACCAAAACGGAGCTATCTAACTGAATGGTTGTCAATGTGTGCATTCAACTGACAGAGTTAAACTCACCTGTGGATTCTACGGTTTGTAAAACCTTTCTGAGCAGAATCCCAAAACCGGCATTTCCAGCCCAATGACGGCACACGTATGAAACAGCAGTAAACTTCGTCTAAAACTCAGGAGAAACGTTTCCTTGAAACTGCTCTACTGTGCGTTAGTTCACCTAAGAGAGTTGAATCTATGTTGAGATTCAGCGACTTAGAAAACCGTTTCTTCAAGGAGCTGCGTTGGGATATTCCCGAGTGAAAGGGACCATAGGCTGTACAGAGAAATATCTGCTCCTAAAACCAAAACGTAGCTATCTAACTGAATGGTTGTCCATGTGTGCATTCAACTGACAGAGTTAAACTCAGGTATGGATTCAGCGCTTTGCAAACCCTTTCTGTGCAGAATCCCGAAACGGTCATTTCCAGCCAAATGCCGGCATACGTACGAAACAACAGTAAACTTCGTGTGAATCTCAGGAGAAACGTTTCCTTGAAATTGCTCTGCTGTTCGTTCGTTCACCTAATATAGTTGAATCTATGTTCAGATTCAGCGAGTCAGAAACACGTTTGTTTTAGGAGCTGCGTTGGGATATTCCCGAGTGAATGGGACCATGGGCTGTACAGAGAAATATCTGCTGCTGAAATCAAAACGGAGCTATCTAACTGCATGGTTGTCAATGGATGCATTCAATTGACAGAGTTAATCTCACATCTGGATTCAGCGGTTTGCAAACACTTTCTGTGCAAAATCCCGAAACCGGCATTTCCAGCCCAAAGCCGGCATACGTACGAAACCTCAGAAAACTTCGTCTAAAACTCAGGAGAAACGTTTCCTTGAAACTGTTCTGCTGTGCGTTAGTTCAGCTAAGAGAGTTGAATCTATGTTCAGATTCAGCGAGATAGAAACACTTTTCTTCGAGGAGCTGCGTTGGGATATTCCCGAGTGAAAGCGACCACAGGCGGTACAGAGAAATGTCTGCTTCTAAAACCAAAAAGGAGCAATCCAACTGAATGGTTCTCAATGTGTGCATTCAACTGACAGAGTTAAACTCACGTGTGGATTCAGAGGTTTGCAAACCCTTTCTTTGCAGAATCCCAAAACAGTTATTTCCAGCCCAATGCCGGCATACGTACGAAACAGCAGTTAACTTCGTCTAAAACTCAGGAGAAACGTTTCCTTGAAACTGCTGTGCTGTGCATTCGTTCACCTATAGGAGTTGAATCTATGTTCTGATTAAGCGAGTCAGAAACACGTTTCTTCTAGGAGCTGCGTTGGGATATTACCGAGTGAATGGGACCATAGACTGTACAGAGAAATATCTGCTTCTAAAACCAAAACGTAGCGATCGAACTGAATGGTTGTAAATGTGTGCATTCAACTGACAGTGTTAAACTCATTTGTGGATTCAGCTCTTTGTAAAACCTTTCTGTGCAGAACCCCAAAACCGGCATTTCCAGCCCAAAGCCGGCATACGTATGAAACAGCAGTAAGACTTCGTCTAAAACTCAGGAGAAACCTTTCCTTGAAATGGATCTGCTGTGCGTTCGTTCACCTACGGGAGTTGAATCTATGTTGAGATTCAGCCAGTCAGAAACACGTTTCTTCTAGGAGCTACATTGGGATATTCCCGAGTGAATGGGACCATAGGCTGTACAGAAAAATATCTGCTACTAAAACCAAAATGGAGCTATCTAACTGAATGGTTATCAATGTGCATTCAAGTGACAGAGTTAAACTCACCTGTGGATTCAGCGGTTTGTAAAACCTTTCTGTGCAGAATCCCAAAACCGGCATTTCCAGCCCATTGACGGCATACGTATGAAACAGCAGCAAACTTCGTCTAAAACTCAGGAGAAACGTTTCCTTGAAACTGCTCTGCTGTGCGTTAGTAAACCTAGGTGAGTTGAATCTATGTTAAGATTCAGCGACTTAGAAACACGTTTCTTCTAGGAGCTGCGTTGGGATATTCCCGAGTGAATGGGACCATAGGCTGTACAGAAAAATATTTGCTTCTAAAACCAAAACGGATGTATCTAACTGAATGGTTGTCCATGTGTGCTTTCAACTGACAGAGTTAAACTCATATGTGGATTCAGCGCTTTGCAAACCCTTTCTGTGCAGAATCCCAAATCGGCATTTCCAGCCCAATGCCGGCATACGTATGAAAGAGCAGTACGACTTCGTCTAAAACTCAGCAGAAACGTTTCCTTGAAATTGCTCTGCTGTGCGTTCGTGCACCTCAGAGAGTTGAATCTATGTTGAGATTCAGCGAGTCAGAAACACGTTTCTTCTAGGAGCTGCATTGGGATATTCCCGAGTGAATGGGACCATAGGCTGTACAGAGAAGTAACTGCTTCTAAAACCAAAACGGAGCTATCTAACTGAATGGTTGTCAATGTGTGCATTCAACTGACAGAGTTAAGCTCACCTGTGGATTCATCGGTTTGCAAACACTTTCTGTGCAGAATCCCAAAACCGGCATTTTCAGCCCAATGCCGGCATACGTACGAAACAGCAGTTGGACTTCCTGTAAAATTCAGGAGAAACGTTTCCTTGAAACTACTCTGCTGTGCGTTAGTTCACCTAAAAGAGTTGAATCTGTGTTGAGATTCAGCGAGTCAGAAACACGTTTCTTCTAGGAGCTGCTTTGGGATATTCGCGACTGATTGGGACCATAGGCTGTACAGAGAAATATCTGCTTCTAAAATCAAAACGGAGCTATCTAACTTCTTGGTTGTCAATGGGTGCATTCAACCGACAGAGTTAATCTCAAATCTGGAGTCAGCGGTTTGCAAACCCTTTCTGTGCAAAATCCCGAAACCGGCATTTCCAGCCCAATGCCGGCATACGTACGAAACAGCAGTAAACGTCGTGTAAAACTCAGGAGAAACGTTTCCTTGAAACTGCTCTGCTGTGCGTTCGTTGACCTAAAATAGTTGAATCTATGTGGAGATTCAGCGAGTGAGAAACACGTTTCTTTTAGGAGCTGCGTTGGGATATTCCCGAGTGAATGGGACCATGGTCTGTACAGAGAAGTATCTGCTTCTAAAACCAAAACGGAGTTATCTAACTGAATGGTTTTCCATGTGTGAATTCAACTGACAGAGATAAACTCACCTGTGGATTCAGCGGTTTCCAAACCCTTTCTGTGCAGAATCCCGAAACCGGCATTCCATCCACTGCCGGCATACGTACGAAACAGAAGTAAACTTCGTCTAAAACTCAGGAGAAACGTTTCCTTGAACCTGCTCTGCTTTGCGTTCGTTAAACTAATAGAGTTGAATCTATGTTGACATTCAACAAGTCAGAAACACGTTTCTTCTAGGAGGTGCATTGGGATATTCCCGAGTGAAAGGGACCATGGGCTGTACAGAGAATATCTGCTTATAAAACCAAAACGGACCTATCAAACTGAATGGTTGTCAATGTGTGCATTCAACTGACAGAGATAAACTCGCGTGTGGATTCAGCGGTTTGTAAACCTTTTCTGTGCAGAATCCCAAACCTCGAATTTCCATCCCAATGCCGCCATAAGTACGAAAGAGCAGTAAACTTCGTCTAAAACTCAGGAGAAACGTTTCCTTGAAACTGCTCTGCTGTGCATTAGTTCACCTAAGAGAGTTGAATCTATGTTGAGACTCAGCGAGTCAGAAACACGTTTCTTCTAGGAGCTGCGTTGGGATATTCCCGAGTGAAAGGGACCATGGGCTGTACAGAGAATATCTGCTTATAAAACCAAAACGGACCTATCAAACTGAATGGTTGTCAATGTGTGCATTCAACTGACAGAGTTAAACTCGCGTGTGGATTCAGCGGTTTGTAAACCTTTTCTGTGCAGAATCCGAAACCTGGAATTTCCAGCCCAATGCCGCCATATGTGTGAAACAGCAGTAAACTTCGTCTAAAACTCAGGAGAAACGTTTCCTTGAAACTGCTCTGCTGTGTGTTCGTTCACCTAAGAGAGTTGAATCTATGTTGAGATTCGACGAGTCAGAAACACGTTTCTTCTAGGAGCTGCGTTGGGATATTCCCGAGTGAATTGGACCATAGGCTTTACAAAAAAATATCTGCTACTAAAACCAAAACGAAGCTATCTAACTTAATGCTTGTCAATGTGTGCATTCAACTGACAGTGTTAAACTCACCTGTGGATTCAGCGGTTTGTAAAATCTTTCTGTGCTGAATCCCAAAACCAGCATTCCAGCCCACTGCCGGCATACGTACGAAACAGCAGTAAACTTCGTCTAAAACTCTGGAGAAACGTTTCCTTGAAACTGCTCTGCTGTGCGTTCATTAACCTAATAGAGTTGAATCTATGTTGAGATTCAGCAAGTCAGAAACTCGTTTCTTCTCGGAGCTGCCGGGGATATTCCCGAGTGAATGGGACCATAGGCTGTACAGAGAAATACCTGCTTCTAAAACCAAAACAGAGCTATTTAACTGAATGGTTGTCAATGGGTGCATTCAACTGACAGAGTTAAACTCACCTGTGGATTCAGCGGTTTCCAAACCCTTTCTGTGCAGAATCCCGAAACCGGCATTCCATCCACTGCCGGCATACGTACGAAACAGAAGTAAACTTCGTCTAAAACTCAGGAGAAACGTTTCCTTGAACCTGCTCTGCTTTGCGTTCGTTAACCTAATAGAGTTGAATCTATGTTGACATTTAACAAGTCAGAAACACGTTTCTTCTAGGAGGTGCATTGGGATATTCCCGAGTGAAAGGGACCATGGGCTGTACAGAGAATATCTGCTTATAAAACCAAAACGGACCTATCAAACTGAATGGTTGTCAATGTGTGCATTCAACTGACAGAGATAAACTCGCGTGTGGATTCACCGGTTTGTAAACCTTTTCTGTGCAGAATCCCAAACCTCGAATTTCCATCCCAATGCCGCCATAAGTACGAAAGAGCAGTAAACTTCGTCTAAAACTCAGGAGAAACGTTTCCTTGAAACTGCTCTGCTGGGCGTGAGTTCACCTAAGAGAGTTGAATCTATGTTGAGACTCAGCGAGTCAGAAACACGTTTCTTCTAGGAGCTGCGTTGGGATATTCCCGATTGAAAGGGACCATGGGCTGTACAGAGAATATCTGCTTATAAAACCAAAGCGGACCTATCAATCTGAATGGTTGTCAATGTGTGCATTCAACTGACAGAGTTAAACTCGCGTGTGGATTCAGCGGTTTGTAAACCTTTTCTGTGCAGAATCCCAAACCTGGAATTTCCAGCCCAATGCCGCCATATGTGTGAAACAGCAGTAAACTTCGTCTAAAACTCAGGAGAAACGTTTCCTTGAAACTGCTCTGCTGTGTGTTCGTTCACCTAAGAGAGTTGAATCTATGTTGAGATTCGACGAGTCAGAAACACGTTTCTTCTAGGAGCTGCGTTGGGATATTCCCGAGTGAATTGGACCATAGGCTTTACAAAAAAATATCTGCTACTAAAACCAAAACGAAGCTATCTAACTTAATCCTTGTCAATGTGTGCATTCAACTGACAGTGTTAAACTCACCTGTGGATTCAGCGGTTTGTAAAATCTTTCTGTGCTGAATCCCAAAACCGGCATTCCAGCCCACTGCCGGCATATGTACGAAACAGCAGTAAACTTCGTCTAAAACTCAGGAGAAACGTTTCCTTGAAACTGCTCTGCTGTGCGTTCATTAACCTAATAGAGTTGAATCTATGTTGAGATTCAGCAAGTCAGAAACTCGTTTCTTCTCGGAGCTGCCGGGGATATTCCCGAGTGAATGGGACCATAGGCTGTACAGAGAAATACCTGCTTCTAAAACCAAAACAGAGCTATTTAACTGAATGGTTGTCAATGGGTGCATTCAACTGACAGAGTTAAACTCACGTGTGGATTCAGCGGTTTGCAAACCCTTTCTGTGTAGAATCCCCAAACCGTCATTCCAGCCCACAGCCGAAATACGTACGAAACAGCAGTATGACTTCATCTAAAACTCAGGAGAAACGTTTCCTTGAAACTGTTCTGCTGTGCGTTAGTTCTCCTAAGAGAGTTGAATCTATGTTGAGACTCAGCGAGTCAGAAACACGTTTCTTCTAGGAGCTGCGTTGGGATATTCCCGAGTGAAATGGACCAAAGGCTGTACAGAGAAATATCTGCTTCTAAAACCAAAACGTAGCGATCGAACTGAATGGTTGTAAATGTGTGCATTCAACTGACAGTGTTAAACTCATTTGTGGATTCAGCTCTTTGCAAAACCTTTCTGTGCAGAATCCCAAAACCGGCATTTCCAGCCCAAAGCCGGCATACGTATGAAACAGCAGTAAGTCTTCATCTAAAACTCAGGAGAAATGTTTCCTTGAAACTGCTCTGCTGTGTGTTCGTTCACCTAAGAGAGTTGGATCTATGTTGAGATTCAGCGAGTCAGCAACACGTTTCTTCTAGGAGCTGCCTGGGATATTCCCGAGTGAATGGGACCATAGGCTGTACAGAGAAATATCTGCTTCTAAAACCAAAACGGAGCTATTTAACAGAATGGTTGTCAATGTGTGCATTCAACTGACAGAGTTAAACTCACCTGTGGATTCAGCGGTTTGCAAACCCTTTCTGTGCAGAATCCCGAAACTGGCATTCCAGCCCACTGCCGGCATACGTACGAAACAGCAGTATGACTTCATCTAAAACTCAGGAGAAACGTTTCCTTGAAACTGCTCTTCTGTGCGTTAGTTCACCTAAGAGAGTTGAATCTATGTTGAGGCTCAGCGCGTGAGAAACACGTTTCTTCTAGGAGCTGCGTTGGGATATTCCAGAGTGAAAGGCACCATGGGCTATACAGAGAATATCTGCTTATAAAACCAAAACGGACCTGTCAAACTGAATGGTTGTCAATGTGTGCATTCAACTGACAGAGTTAAACTCGCGTGTGGATTCAGCAGTGTGTAAAACTTTTCTGTGCGTAATTCCAAAACAGGAATTTCCAGCCCAATGCCGCCATATGTACGAAACAGCAGTAAACTTCGTCTAAAACTCAGGAGAAACGTTTCCTTGAAACTGCTCTGCTGTGTGTTCGTTCACCTAAGAGAGTAGAATCTATGTTGAGATTCGGCGAGTCAGAAACACGTCTCTTCTAGGAGCTGCGTTGGGATATTCCCGAGTGAATTGGACCATAGGCTTTACAAAAAAATATCTGCTACTAAAACCAAAATGGAGCTATCTAACTGAATGGTTGTCAATGTGTGCATTCAACTGACAGCGCTAAACTCACCTATAGATTGAGGGGTTTATAAATCCTTTCTGTGCCGAATCCCAACACCGGTATTTCCAGCCCAATGACGGCATACGTATGAAAAAGCAGTAAACTTCGTCTAAAACTCAGGAGAAACGTTTCCTTGAAACTGCTCTGCTGTGCGGTAGTAAACCTAAGAGAGTTGAATCTATGATCAGATTCAGCGACTTAGAAACACGTTTCTTCTAGGAGCTGCGTTGGGATATTCCCGAGTGAATGGGACCATAGGCTGTACAGAGAAATATTTGCTTCTAAAACCAAAACGCACGTATCTAACTGAATGGTTGTCCATGTGTGCATTCAACTAACAAAGTTAAACTCATGTGAGGATTCAACGCTTTGCAAACCCTTTCTGTGCAGAATCCCAAACCGGCATTTCCAGCGCAATGCCGGCATACGTACGAAACAGCAGTAAGTCTTTGACTAAAACTCAGGAGAAACGTTTCCTTCAAATTGCTCTGCTGAGGGTTCGTTCACCAGAGAGTGTTGAATCTATGTTGAGATTCAGCGAGTCAGAAACACGTTTCTTCTAGAAGCTGCGTTGGGATATTCCCGAGTGAATGGGACCATAGGCTGTACAGAGAAGTATCTGCTTCTAAATCCAAAACGGAGCTATCTAACTGAATGGTTGTCAATGTGTTCATTCAACTCACAGAGTTAAACTCACCTGTGGATTCAGCGGTTTGTAAAACCTTTCTGTGCACAATCCCAAAACCGGCATTTCCAACCCAATGACGGCATACGTATGAAACAGCAGTAAACTTTGTATAAAATTCAGGAGAAACGTTTCCTTGAAACTGCTCTGCTGTGCGTTAGTAAACCTAAGAGAGTTGAATCTATATTCTGATTCAGCGACTTAGAAACACGTTTCTTCTAGGAGCTGCATTGGGATATAACCGAGTGAATGGGACCATAGGCTTTACAGAGAAATATTTGCTTCTAAAACCAAAACGGAGGTATATAACTGAATGGTTGTCCATGCGTGCATTCAACTGACAGAGTTAAACTCATGTGTGGATTCAGCGCTTTGCAAACCCGTTCTGTGCAGAATCCCAAAACCGGCATTTCCAGCTCAATGCCGGCATACGTATGAAACAGCAGTAAGACTTCGTCTAAAACTCAGGAGAAACGTTTCTTTGAAATTGCTTTGCTGTGCGTTCGTTCACCTCAGAGAGTTAAATCTATGTTGACATTCAGCGAGTCAGAAACACGTTTCTTCTACGAGCTGCGTTGGGATATTCCCGAGTGAATGGGACCATAGTCTGTATAGAGAAGTACCTGCTTCTAAAACCAAAACGGAGCTATTTGACTGAATGGTTGTCAATGTGTGCATTCAACTGACAGATTTAAACTCACCTGTGGATTCAGCGGATTGTAAACCCTTTCTGTGTAGAATCCCAAAACCGGCATTTCCAGCCCACTGCCTGCATGCGTACGAAAGAGCAGTAAATTTCGTCTAAAACTCAAGAGAAACGTTTACTTGAAACTGTTCTGCTGTGCATTCATTCATCTAAGAGAGTTGAATCAATGTTGAGTTTCAGCGAGTCAGAAACACGTTTCTTCTAGGAGTTGCGTTGGGATATTCCCGAGTGAATGGGACCATAGGCTGTACAGAAAAATATCTGCTACTAAAACCAAAACGGGACTATCTAACTGAATGGTTGTCAATGTGTGCATTCAACTGACAGAGTTAAACTCACCTGTGGATTCAGCGGTTTGTAAAACCTTTCTGTGCAGAATCCCAAAACCGGCATTTCCAGCCCAATGACGGCATACGTATGAAACAGCAGAAAACTTCGTCTAAAACTCAGGAGAAAAGTTTTCTTGAAACTGCTCTGCTGTGCGTTCGTTCACCTAATAGAGTTGAATCTGTGTTGAGATTCAGCGAGTCAGAAACACGTTTCTTCTAGGAGATGCGTTGGGATATTCGTGAGTGAATGGGACCATAGGCTGTACAGAGAAATATCTGCTTCTAAAATCAAAACGGAGCTATCTAACTGCATGGTTGTCAATGGGTGCATTCAACTGACAGAGTTAATCTCACATCTGGATTCAGCGGCTTGCAAACCCTTTCTGTGCAAAATCCCGAAACCGGCATTTCCAGCCCAATGCCGGCATACGTACGAAACAACAGTGAACTTCGTGTAAAACTCAGGAGAAACGTTTCCTTGAAACTGCTCTGCTGTGCGTTCGTTGACCTAAAATAGTTGAATCTATGTTGAGATTCAGCGAGTCAGAAACACGTTCCTCTTAGGAGCAGCGTTGGGATATTCCCGAGTGAATGGGACCATAGTCTGTACAGAGAAGTATATGCTTCTAAAACCAAAACGGAGTTATCTAACTAAATGGTTGTCCACGTGTGAATTAAACTGACAGAGTTAAACTCACGTGTGGATTCAGCGGTTTGCAAACCCTTTCTGTGCAGAATGCCGAAACCGGCATTCCAGCCCACTGCCGGCATACATACGAAACAGCAGTAAACTTCGTCTAAAACTAAGGAGAAACATTTCCCTGAAACTGCTCTGCTGTGCGTTAGTTCACCTTAGAGAGTTCAATCTATATTGAGATTCAGCGAGTCAGAAACACATTTCTTCTAGGAGCTGCGGTGGGATATTCCCGAGTGAATGGGAACATAGGGGGTACAGAGAAATATCAGCTTCTAAAACCAAAACGGAGCTATCTAACTGAATGGTTGTCAATGTGTGCATTCAACTGAATTAGTTAAACTCACCTGTAGAGTCAGCGGTTTGCAAACCCTTTCTGTGCAGAATTCCAAAACCGGCATTTCCAGCCCAATTCCGGTGTGCGTCAGAACCAGCAGTAAACTTCGTGTAAAACTCAGGAGAAATGTTTCCGTAAATTGCTCTGCTGTGCGTTCGTTCACCTAAGAGAGTTGAATCTATGTTGAGATTCAGCGAGTCAGAAACACATTTCTTCTAGGAGCTGCGTTGGGATATTCCCGAGTGAACGGGAACATAGGGGGTACAGAGAAATATCTGCTTCTAAAACCAAAACGGAGCTATCTAACTGAATGGTTGTCAATGTGTGCATTCAAATGACAGAGTTAAACTCACCTGTGGATTCAGCGGTTTGCAAACCTTTTCTGTGCAGAATCCCCAAACCGGCATTTCCAGCCCAATGCCGGCATGCGAAAGAACCAGCAGTAAACTTCGTGTAAAACTCAGGAGAAACGTTTCCTTGAAACTGCTCTGCTGTACGTTCGTTCACCTAAGAGAGCTGAATCTATATTGAGATTCAGCGAGTCAGAAACACGTTTCTTCTAGGAGCTGCGTTGCGACATTCCCGAGTGAATGGGACCATAGGCTGTACAGAGAAATATCTGCTTCTTAAACCAAAACGGAGCTATCTAACTGAATGGTTGTCAATGGGTGCATTCAACTGACAGAGTTAAACTCACGTGTGGATTCAGCGGTTTGCAAACCCTTTCACTACAGAATCCCGTAACCCGCATTCCAGCCCACTGCCGGCATACGTACGAAACAGCAGTATGACTTCATCTAAAACTCAGGAGAAACGTTTCCTTGAAACTGCTCTGCTGTGCGTTAGTTCACCTAAGAGAGTTGAATATATGTTGTGACTCAGCGAGTCAGAAACACGTTTCTTCTAGGAGCTGCGATGGGATATTCCCGAGTGAAAGGGACCATGGGCTGTACAGAGAATATCTGCTTATAAAACCAAAACGGACCTATCAAACTGAATGGTTGTCAATGTGTGCATTCAACTGACAGAGTTAAACTCGCGTGTTGATCCAGCGGTTTGTAAAGCTTTTCTGTGCAGAATCCCAAACCTGGAATTTCCAGCCCAATGCCGCCATACGTACGAAACAGCAGTAAACTTCGTCTAAAACTCAGGAGAAACGTTTCCTTGAAACTGCTCTGCTGTGTGTTCGTTCACCTAAGAGAGTTGAATCTATGTTGAGATTCGGTGAGTCAGAAACTCGTTTCTTCTAGGAGCTGCGTTGGGATATTCCCGAGTGAATTGGACCATAGGCTTTACAAAAAAATATCTGCTACTAAAACCAAAACGAAGCTATCTAACTCAATGCTTGTCAATGTGTGCATTTAACTGACAGAGTTAAACTCACCTGTGGATTCAGCGGTTTGTAAAATCTTTCTGTGCCGAATCCCAAAACCGGCATTTCCAGCCCAATGATGGCATACGTATGAAACAGCAGTAAACTTCGTCTAAAACTCAGGAGAAACGTTTCCTTGAAACTGCTCTGCTGTGCGGTAGTAAACCTAAGAGAGTTGAATCTATGTTCAGTCTCAGCGACATAGAAACACGTTTCTTCTAGGAACTGCATTGGGATATTCCCGAGTGATTGGGACCATAGGCTGTACAAAGAAGTATCTGCTTCTAAAACCAAAACGGAGGTATCTAACTGAATGGTTGTCCATGTGTGCTTTCAACTGACAGAGTTAAACTCATGTGTGGATTCAGCGCTTTGCAAACCCTTTCTGTGCAGAATCCCAAACCGGCATTTCCAGCCTAATGCCGGCATACGTATGAAACAGCAGTACGTCTTCGTCTAAAACTCAGGAGAAACGTTTACTTGAAATTGCTCTGCTGTGCGTTCGTTCACCTCAGAGAGTTGAATCTATGTTGAGATTCAGCGAGTCAGAAACACGTTTCTTCTAGGAGCTGCGTTGGGATATTCCCGAGTGAATGGGACCATAGGCTGTACAGAGAAGTATCTGCTTCTAAAACCAAAACGGAGCTATCTAACTGAATGGTTGTCAATGTGTGCATTCAACTGACAGAGTTAAACTCACCTGTGGATTCTGCGGTTTGTAAAACCTTTCTGAGCAGAATCCCAAAACCGGCATTTCCAGCCCAATGACGGCACACGTATGAAACAGCAGTAAAGTTCGTCTAATACACAGGAGAAACTTTTCCTTCAAACTGCTCTGCTGTGCGTTAGTTCACCTAAGATTGTTGAATCTATGTTCAGATACAGCGACTTAGAAACACGTTTCTTCTAGGAGCTGCGTTGGGATATTCCCGAGTGTATGTGACCATAGGCTGTACAGAGAAATATCTGCTTCTAATACCGAAACGGAGCTATCTAACTGAATGGTTGTCGATGTGTGCATTCAACTGACAGAGTGAAACTCAGGTATGGATTCAGCGCTTTGCAAACTCTTTCTGTGCAGAATCCCGAAACCGTCATTTCCAGTCAAATGCCGGCATACGTACGAAAAAACAGTAAACTTCGTGTAAAACTCAGGAGAAACGTTTCCTTGAAATTGCTCTGCTGTGCGTTCCTTCACCTCAAAGAGTTGAATCTATGTTGAGATTCAGCGTGTCAGAAACACGTTTCTTTTACGAGCTGCGTTGGGATATTCCCGAGTGAATGGGACCATAATCTGTACAGAGAAGTATCTGCTTCTAAAACCAAAACGGAGCTATTTAACTGAATGGTTGTCCATGTGTGAATTCAACTGACAGAGTTAAACTCACCTGTGGATTCAGCGGTATGCAAACCCTTTCTGTGCAGTATCCCGAAACCGGCATTCCAGCCCACTGACGGCATACGTCCGAAACAGCAGTAAACTTCGTCTAAAACTCAGGAGAAACGTTTCCTTGAAACTGCTCTGCTGTGCCTTCGTTAACCTAATAGAGTCGAATCTATGTTGAGATTCAGCAAGTCAGAAATACGTTTCTTCTAGGAGCTGCCTGGGATATTCCCGAGTGAATGGGACCATAGGCTGTACAGAGAAGTATCTGCTTCTAAATCCAAAACGGAGCTATCTAACTGAATGGTTGTCAATGTGTGCATTCAACTGGCATAGTTAAACTCACCTGTGGATTCAGCGGTTTGTAAACCCTTTCTGTGCAGAATCCCAAAACCGGCATTTTCAGCCCACTGCCGGCATACGTACGAAAGAGCAGTAAACTTCGTCTAAAACTCATGAGAAACGTTTCCTTGAAACTGCTCTGCTGTGCGTTAGTTCACCTAAGAGAGTTGAATCTATGTTCAGATTCAGCGACTTAGAAAACCGTTTCTTCAAGGAGCTGCGTTGGGATATTCCCGAGTGAAAGGGACCATAGGCTGTACAGAGAAATATCTGCTTCTAAAACCAAAACGTAGCTATCTAACTGAATGGTTGTCCATGTGTGCATTCAACTGACAGAGTTAAACTCAGGTATGGATTCAGCGCTTTGCAAACCCTTTCTGTGCAGAATCCCGAAACGGTCATTTCCAGCCAAATGCCGGCATACGTACGAAACAACAGTAAGCTTCGTGTAGATCTCAGGAGAAACGTTTCCTTGAAATTGCTCTGCTGTGCGTTCCTTCACCTAAAATAGTTGAATCTATGTTCAGATTCAGCGAGTCAGAAACACGTTTCTTTTAGGAGCTGCGTTGGGATATTCCCGAGTGAATGGGACCATTGGCTGTACAGAGAAATATCTGCTTCTAAAACCAAAACGGAGCTATTTAACTGAATGGTTATCAATGGGTGCATTCAACTGACAGACTTAAACTCACGTGTGGATTCAGCGGTTTGCAAACCCTTTCTGTGCAGAATCCCGAAACCGGCATTCCAGCCCACTGCCGGCATATGTACGAAACAGCAGTATGACTTCATTTAAAACTCAGGAGAAACGTTTCCTTGAAACTGCTCTTCTGTGCGTTAGTTCACCTAAGAGAGTTCAATCTATGTTGAGGCTCAGCGAGTCAGAAACACGTTTCTTCTAGGAGCAGCGTTGGGATATTCCCGAGTGAAAGGGACCATGGGCTCTACAGAGAATATCTGCTTACAAAACCAAAACGGACCTATCAAACTGAATGGTTGTCAATGTGTGCATTCAACTGACAGAGTTAAACTCACGTGTGGATTCAGCGGTTTGTAAACCTTTTCTGTGCAGAATCCCAAAACCGGAATTTCCAGCCCAATACCGCCGTACGTACGAAACAGCAGTAAACTTCTTCTACAACTCAGGAGAAACGTTTCCTTGAAACTGCTCTGCTGTGTATTCGTTCACCTAAGAGAGTTGGATCTATGTTGAGATTCAGCGAATCAGCAACACGTTTCTTCTAGGAGCTGCCTGGGATATTCCCGAGTGAATGGGACCATAGGCTGTACAGACAAATATCTGCTTCTAAAACCGAAACGGAGCTATTTAACTGAATGGTTGTCAATGTGTGCATTCAACTGACAGAGATAAACTCACCTGTGGATTCAGCGGTTTGCAAACTTTTTCTGTGCAGAATCCCAAAACCGGCATTTCCATCCCAATGCCGGCATACGTACGAAACAGCAGTAAACTTCGTCTAAAACTCAGGAGAATCGTTTCCTTGAAACTGCTCTGCTGTGCATTCATTCACCTAATAGAGTTGAATCTATGTTGAGATTCAGCGAGTGAGAAACACGTTTCTTCTAGGAGTTCCGTTGGGATATTCCCGAGTGAATGGGACCATTGGCTGTACAGAAAAATATCTGCTTCTAAAACCAAAACGGAGCTATCTAACTGAATGGTTGTCAATGTGTGCATTCAACTGATAGAGTTAAACTCACCTGTGGATTCAGCGGTGTGCAAACTCTTTCTGTGCAGAATCCCAAAACCGGCATTTCCAGCCCAATGCTGGCATACGAACGAAACAGCAGTAAACTTCGTCTAAAACTCAGGAGAATCGTTTCCTTGAAACTGCTCTGCTGTGCATTCATTCACCTAATAGAGTTGAATCTATGTTGAGATTCAGCTAGTGAGAAACACGTTTCTTCTAGGAGTTCCGTTGGGATATTCCCGAGTGAATGGGACCATTGGTTGTACAGAAAAATATCTGCCTCTAAAACCAAAACGGAGCTATCTAACTGAATGGTTGTCAACGGGTGCATTCAACTGACGGAGTTAAACTCAAGTGTGGATTCAGCGGCTTGCAAACCCTTTCTGTGCAGAATCCCAAATCCGGCATTTCCAGCCCAATGCCTGAATACGTGCGAAACAGCAGTAAACCTCGTCTAAAACTCAGGAGAAACATTTCCTTGAAACTGCTCTGGTTTGCGTTCGTTCACCTAAGAGAGTTGAATCTATGTTAGGATTCAGCGAGTCAGAAACACCTTTCTTCTAGTAACTGCATTGGGATATTCGCGACTGAATGGTACCATAGTCTGTACAGAGAATATCTGCTTCTAAAACCAAAAGGGAGCTATCTAACTGAATGGTTGTCAATGTGTGCATTCAACTGACAGAGTTAAACTCACCTGTGGATTCTGCGGTTTGTAAAACCTTTCTGAGCAGAATCCCAAAACCGGCATTTCCAGCCCAATGACGGCACACGTATGAAACAGCAGTAAGCTTCGTCTAAAACTCAGGAGAAACGTTGCCTTGAAACTGCTCTGCTGTGCGTTAGTTCACCTAAGATTGTTGAATCTATGTTCAGATACAGCGACTTAGAAACACGTTTCTTCTAGGAGTTGCGTTGGGATATTCCCGAGTGTATGTGACCATAGGCTGTCCAGAAAAATATCTGCTTCTAATACCGAAACGGAGCTATCTAACTGAATGGTTGTCCATGTGTGCATTCAACTGACAGAGTGAAACTCAGGTATGGATTCAGCGCTTTGCAAACCCTTTCTGTGCAGAATCCCGAAAACGTCATTTCCAGCCAAATGCCGGCATACGTACGAAAAAACAGTAAACTTCATGTAAAACTCAGGAGAAACGTTTCCTTGAAATTGCTCTGCTGTGTGTTCGTTCAAATCAAAGAGTTGAATCTATGTTGAGATTCAGCGAGTCAGAAACACGTTTCTTTTAGGAGCTGCGTTGGGATATTCCCGAGTGAATGGGACCATAATCTGTAGAGAGAAGTATCTGCTTCTAAAACCAAAACGGAGCTATTTAACTGAATGGTTGTCCATGTGTGAATTCAACTGACAGAGATAAACTCACCTTTGGATTCAGCGGTATGCAAACCCTTTCTGTGCAGAATCCCGAAACCGGCATTCCAGCCCACTGACGGCATACGTCCGAAACAGCAGTAAACTTCGTCTAAAACTCAGGAGAAACGTTTCCTTTAAACTGCTCTGCTGTGCGTTCTTTAACCTAATAGAGTTGAATCTATGTTGACATTCAGTGAGTCAGAAACACGTTTCTTCTAGGACCTGCCTGGGATATTCCCGAGTGAATGGGACCATAGGCTGTACAGAGAAATATCTGCTTCTAAAACCAAAACTGAGCTATTTAACTGAATGGTTATCAATGGGTGCATTCAACTGACAGAGTTAAACTCACGTGTGGATTCAGCGGTTTGCAATCCCTTTCTGTGCAGAATCCCGAAACCGGCATTCCAGCCCACTGCCGGCATACGTACGAAACAGCATTATGACTTCATTTAAAACTCAGGAGAAACGTTTCCTTGAAACTGCTCTTCTGTGCGTTAGTTCACCTAAGAGAGTTCAATCTATGTTGAGGCTCAGCGAGTCAGAAACACGTTTCTTCTAGGAGCTGCATTGGGATATTCCCGAGTGAAAGGGACCATGGGCTGTACAGAGAATATCTGCTTACAAAAGCAAAACGGACCTATCAATCTGAATGGTTGTCAATGTGTGCATTCAACTGACAGAGTTAAACTCGCGTGTGGATTCAGCGGTTTGTAAACCTTTTCTGTGCAGAATCCCAAAACCGGAATTTCCAGCCCAATACCGCCATACGTAAGAAACAGCAGTAAACTTCTTCTACAACTCAGGAGAAACGTTTCCTTGAAACTGCTCTGCTGTGTATTCGTTCACCTAAGAGAGTTGGATCTATGTTGAGATTCAGCGAATCAGCAACACGTTTCTTCTAGGAGCTGTCTGGGATATTCCCGAGTGAATGGGACCATAGGCTGTACAGAGAAATATATGCTTCTAAAACCAAAACGGAGCTATTTAACTGAATTCTTGTCAATGTGTGCATTCAACTGACAGAGTTAAACTCACGTGTGGATTCAGCGGTTTGTAAAACCTTTCTGTGCAGAATCCCAAAAACGGCATTTCCAGTCCAATGACGGCATATGTACGAAACAGCAGTAAACTTCATCTAAAACTCAGGAGAAAGGTTTCCTTGAAACTGCTCTGCTGTGCGTTAGTAAACCTAAGAGAGTTGAATCTATGTTCAGATTCAGTGACTCAGAAACACGTTTCTTCAAGGAGCTGCGTTTGGATATACCCGAGTGAATGGGACCATAGGTTGTACAGAGAAATATCTGCTTATAAAACCACAACAGAGATATCTAACTGAATGGTTGTCCATGTGTGTATTCAACTGACAGAGTTATACTCATGTGTGGATTCAGCGCTTTGAAAACCCTTTCTGTGCAGAATCCCAAAACCGGCATTTCCAGCCCAATGCCGGCATACGTACGAAACAGCAGTTGGACTTCCTGTAAAATTCAGGAGAAACGTTTCATTGAAACTGCTCTGCTGTGCGTTCGTTCACCTAAGAGAGTTGAATCTATGTTGAGATTCAGCGAGTGAGAAACACGTTCCTTCTAGGAGCTGCGTTGGGATATTCACGAGTGAATTGGACCAAAGGCTGTACAGAGAAATATCTGCTTCTAAAACCAACACGGAGCTATCTAACTGAATTTTTGTCAATGTGGGCATTCAACTGACAGAGGTAAACTCACGTGTGGATTCAGCCGTTTGCAAACCCTTTCTGTGCAGAATCCCAAGAGCGGCATTTCCAGGCCAAAGCCGGCATACGTACGAAACAGCAGTACACTTCGTCTAAAACTCAGGAGAAACATTTCTGTGAAACTGCTCTGCTGTGCGTTCGTTCACCTAAGAGAGTTGAATCTATGTTGAGATTCTGCGAGTCAGAAACACGTTTCTTCTAGGAGCTGCGTCACGATATTCCCGAGTGAATTGGACCATAGGCTTTGCAGAGAAATATCTGCTTCTAAAACCAGAACGGAGCTATCTAAATGAATGGTTGTCCATGTGTGCATTCAACTGACCGAGATAAACTCACCTGTGGATTCAGCAGTTTGTAAACCCTTTCTGTGCAGAATCCCAAAACCGGCATTACGAGCCCAATGCCGGCATACGTACGAAACAGCAGAAAACTTCGTCTAAAACTCAGGAGAAAAGTTTTCTTGAAACTGCTCCGCTGTGCGTTCGTTCACCTAATAGAGTTGAATCTGTGTTGACATTCAGCGTGTCAGAAACACGTTTCTTCTAGGAGTAGCGTTGGGATATTCGTGAGTGAATGGGACCATAGGCTCTACAGAGAAATATGTGCTTCTAAAATCAAAACGGAGCTATCTAACTGCATGGTTGTCAATGGGTGCATTCAACTGACAGAGTTAATCTCATCTGGATTCAGCGGTTTGCAAACCCTTTCTGTGCAAAATCCCGAAACCGGCATTTCCAGCCCAATGCCGGCATACGAACGAAACAACAGTAAACTTCGGGTAAAACTCAGGAGAAACGTTTCCTTGAAACTGCTCTGCTGTGCGCTCGTTGACCTAAAATAGTTGAATATATGATGAGATTCAGCGAGTCAGAATCACGTTACTTTTAGGAGCTGCGTTAGGATATTCCCGAGTGAATGGGACCATAGTCTGTACAGAGAAGTATCTGCTTCTAAAACCACAACGGAGTTATCTAACTGAATGGTTGTCCATGTGTGAATTCAACTGAGAGAGTTAAACTCACGTGTGGATTCAGCGGTTTGCAAACCCTTTCTGTGCAGAATGCCGAAACCGGCATTCCAGCCCACTGCAGGCATACATACGAAACAGCAGTAAACTACGTCTAAAACTCAGGAGAAACGTTTCCCTGAAACTGCTCTGCTGTGCTTTAGTTCACTATAGAGAGATGAATCTATATTGATATTCAGCGAGTCAGAAACACATTTCTTCTAGGAGCTGCGGTGGGATATTCCCGAGTGAATGGGAACATAGGGGGTACAGAGAAATATCAGCTTCTAAAACCAAAACGGAGCTATCTAACTGAATGGTTGTCAATGTGTGCATTCAACTGACAGAGTTAAACTCACGTGTGGATTCAGCGGTTTGCAAACCCTTTCTGTGCAGAGTCCCGAAACCGACATTTCCAGCCCAATGCCGGCATGCGTAAGAACCAGCAGTAAACTTCGTCTAAAACTCAGGAGAAATGTTTCCTTCAATTGCTCTGCTGTGCGTTCGTACACCTAAGAGAGTTGAATCTATGTTGAGATTCAGCGAGTCAGAAACACATTTCTTCTAGGAGCTGCGATGGGATATTCCCGAGTGAAAGGGACCATGGGCTGTACAGAGAATATCTGCTTATAAAACCAAAACGGACCTTTCAAACTGAATGGTTGTCAATGTGTGCATTCAACTGACAGAATTAAACTCGCGTGTGGATCCAGCGGTTTGTAAAGCTTTTCTGTGCCGAATCCCAAACCTGGAATTTCCAGCCCAATGCCGCCATACGTACGAAACAGCAGCAAACTTCGTCTAAAACTCAGGAGAAACGTTTCCTTGAAACTGCTCTGCTGTGCGTTAGTTCACCTAAGAAAGTTGAATCTATGTTGAGACTCAGCGAGTCAGAAACACGTTTCTTCTAGGAGCTGCCTGGGATATTCCCGAGTGAATGGGACCATAGGCTGTACAGAGAAATATCTGCTTCTAAAACCAAAACGGAGCTATTTAACTGAATGGTTGTCAATGTGTGCATTCAACTGACAGAGTTAAACTCACGTGTGGATTCAGCGGTTTGTAAACCTTTCTGTGCAGAATCCCAAAACCGGCATTTCCAGTCCAATGATGGCAGACGTACGAAACAGCAGTAAACTTCATCTAAAACTCAGGAGAAACGTTTCCTTGAAACTGCTCTGCTGTGCGTTAGTAAACCTAAGAGAGTTGAATCTATGTTCAGATTCAGTGACTCAGAAACTCGTTTCTTCTAGGAGCTGCGTTGGGATATTCCCGAGTGAATGGGACCATAGGCTGTACAGAGAAATATCTGCTTATAAAACCAAAACAGAGATATCTAACTGAATGGTTGTCCATGTGTGTATTCAACTGACAGAGTTAAACTCATGTGTGGATTCAGCTCTTTGCACACCATTTCTGTGCAGAATCCCGAAACCGTCATTTCCAGCCTAATGCTGGCATATGTACGAAACAACAGTAAACTTCGTGTAAAACTCAGGAGAAACGTTTCCTTGAAATTGCTCTGCTGTGCGTTAGTTCACCTAAAATAGTTGAATCCATGTTGAGATTTAGTGAGTCAGACACACGTTTCTTCTAGGAGCTGTGTTGGGATATTCCCGAATGAATGGGACCATTGTCTGTACAGAGAAATATCTGCTTCTAAAACCAAAACGGAGCTATCTAAGTGAATGGTTGTCAACGGGAGCATTCAACTGACGGAGTTAAACTCAAGTGTGGATTCAGCGGCTTGCAAACCCTTTCTGTGCAGAATCCCAAATACAGCATTTCCAGCCCAATGCCTGAATACGTACGAAACAGCAGTAAACTTCGTCTAAAACTCAGGAGAAACATTTCCTTGAAACTGCTCTGCTTTGCTTTCGTTCACCTAAGAGAGTTGAATCTATGTTAGGATTCAGCGAGTCAGAAACACGTTTCTTCTAGTAACTGCATTGGGATATTCGCGAGTGAATGGGACCATAGTCTGTACAGAGAAATACCTGCTTCTTAAAACAAAACGGAGCTATCTAACTGAATGGTTGTCAATGTGTGCTTTCAACTGAGAGAGTTAAGCTCACGTGTGGATTCAGCAGTTTCCAATCCCTTTCTGTGCATAATACCGAAACCGGCATTTCCAGCCCAATGCCTGCATACATACGAAACAGCAGTAAACTTCGTCTAAAACTCAGGAGAAACGTTTCCTTTAAACTGCTCTGGTGTGACTTCGTTCACCTAAGAGAGTTGAATCTATGTTCAGATTAAGCGACTTAGAAAAACGTTTCTTCAAGGAGCTGCGTTGGGATATTCCCGAGTGAATGGGACCATAGGCTGTACAGAGAAATATTTGCTTCTAAAAACAAAACGGAGGTATCTAACTGAATGGTTGTCCATGTGTGCTTTCAACTGACAGAGTTAAACTCATGTGTGGATTCAGCGCTTTGCAAACCCTTTCTATGCAGAATCCCAAAACGGTATTTCCAGCCCAATGCCGGCATACATATGAAACAGGAGTACGACTTCGTCTAAAACTCAGGAGAAACGTTTCCTTGAAATTGCTCTGCTGTGCGTTCGTTCACCTAAGAGAGTTGAATCTATGTTCAGATTCAGCGACTTAGAAAAACGTTTCTTCAAGGAGCTGCGTTGGGATATTCCCGAGTGAAAGGGACCATAGGCTGTACAGAGAAATATCTGCTTCTAGAACCAAAACGTAGCTATCTAACTGAATGGTTGTCCATGTGTGCATTCAACTGACAGAGTTAAACTCAGGTGTGGATTCGGCGCTTTGCAAACCCTTTCTGTGCAGAATCCCGAAACGGTCATTTCCAGCCAAATGCCGGCATACGTACGAAACAAAAGTAAACTTCGTGTAAATCTCAGGAGAAACGTTTCCTTGAAATTGCTCTGCTGTGCGTTCGTTCACCTAAAATAGTTGAATCTATGTTGAGATTCAGCGAGTCAGAAACACGTTTCTTTTAGGAGCTGCGTTGGGATATTCCCGAGTGAATGGGACCAGAGTCTGTACAGAGAAGTATCTGCTTCTAAAACCAAAACGGAGCTATTTAACTGAATGGCTGTCCATGTGTGAATTCAACTGACAGAGTTCAACTCACCTGTGGATTCAGCGGTTTCTAAACCCTTTCTGTGCAGAATCCCGAAATCGGAATTCCAGCCCACTGTCGGCATACGTCCGAAACAGCAGTAAACTTCGTCTAAAACTCACAGAAACGTTTCCTTGAAACTGCTCCGCTGTGCGTTCGTTAACCTAATAGAGTTGAATCTATGTTGAGATTCAGCAACTCAGAAACACGTTTCTTCTAGGAGCTGCCTGGCATATTCCCGAGTGAATGGGACCATAGGCTGTACAGAGAAATATCTGCTTCTAAAACCAAACGGAGCTATTTAACTGTATGGTTATCAATGGGTGCATTCAACTGATAGAGTTAAACTCACGTGTGGATTCAGCGGTTTGCAAACCCTTTCTGTGCAGAATCCCAAAACCGGCATTCCAGTCCACTGACTGCATACGTACGAAACAGCAGTATGACTTCGTTTAAAACTCAGGAGAAACGTTTCCTTGAAACTGCTCTTCTGTGCGTTAGTTCACCTAAGAGAGGTCAATCTATGTTGAGGCTCAGCGAGTCAGAAACACTTTTCTTCTAGGAGCTGCGTTGGGATATTCCTGAGTGAAAGGGACCATGGGCTGTACAGAGAATATCTGCTTATAAAACCAAAACGGACCTATTAAACTGAATGGTTGTCAATGAGTGCATTCAACTGACAGAATTAAACTCGCGTGTGGATTCAGCGGTTTGTAAACCTTTTCTGTGCAGAATCCCAAAACCAGAATTTCCAGCCCAGTACCGCCATACGTACGAAAAAGCATTAAACTTCGTCTACAACTCAGGAAAAACGTTTCCTTGAAACTGCTCTGCTGTGTGTTCGTTCACCTAAGAGAGTTGGATCTATGTTGATATTCAGCGAGTCAGCAACACGATTCTTCTAGGAGCTGCCTGGGATATTCCCGAGTGAATGGGACCATAGGCTGTACAGAGAAATATCTGCTTCTATAACCAAAACGGAGCTATTTAACTGAATGGTTGTCAATGTGTGCATTCAACTGACAGAGTTAAACTCACGTGTGGATTCAGCGGTTTGTAAACCTTTCTGTGCAGAATCCCAAAACCGGCATTTCCAGTCCAATGATGGCAGACGTACGAAACAGCAGTAAACTTCATCTAAAACTCAGGAGAAACGTTTCCTTGAAACTGCTCTGTTGTGCGTTAGTAAACCTAAGAGAGTTGAATCTATGTTCCGATTCAGTGATTCAGAAACACGTTTCTTCTAGGAGCTGCATTGGGATATTCCCGAGTGAATGGGACCATAGGCTGTACAGAGAAATATCTGCTTATACAATCAAAACAGAGATATCTAACTGAATGGTTGTCCATGTGTGTATTCAACTGACAGAGTTAAACTCCTGTGTGGATTCAGGGCTTTGGAAACCCTTTCTGTGCAGAATCCCAAAACCGGCATTTCCAGCCCAATGCCGGCATACGTACGAAACAGCAGTAAACTTCCTCTAAAACTCAGGAGAATCGTTTCCTTGAAACTGCTCTGCTATGCATTCATTCACCTAAGAGAGTTGAATCTATGTTGAGATTCAGCGAGTGAGAAACACGTTTCTTCTAGGAGTTGCGTTGGGATATTCCCCAGTGAATGGGACCATTGGCTGTACAGAAAAATATCTGCTACTAAAACCAAAACGGAGCTATCTAACTGAATGGTTGTCAATGTGTGCATTCAACTGACAGAGTTAAACTCACCTGTGGATTCAGCGGTTTGTAAAACATTTATGTGCAGAATCCCAAAACCGGCATTTCCAGCCCAATGACGGCATATGTATGAAACGGCAGTAAACTTCGTCTAAAACTCAGGAGAAACGTTTCCTTGAAACTGCTCTGCTGTGCGTTAGTAAACCTAAGAGAGTTGAATCTACGTTCAGATTCAGAGACTTAGAAACACGTTTCTTCTAGGAGCTGCGTGGGGGTATTCCCGAATGAATGGGACCATTCTCTGTACAGAGAAATATCTGCTTCTAAAACCAAAACGGAGCTATCTAACTGAATGGTTGTCAACGGGTACATTCAACTGACGGAGTTAAACTCAAGTGTGGATTCAGCGGCTTGCAAACCCTTTCTGTGCAGAATCCCTAATCCGGCATTTCCAGCCCAATGCCTGAATACGTACGAAACAGCAGTAAACTTCGTCTAAAACTCAGGAGAAACATTTCCTTGAAACTGCTCTGGTTTGCGCTCGTTCACCTAAGAGAGTTGAATCTATGTTAGGATTCAGCGAGTCAGAAACACGTTTCTTCTAGTAACTGCATTGGGATATTCGCGAGTGAATGGAACCATAGTCTGTACAGAGAAATATCTGCTTCTTAAACCAAAACGGAGCTATCTAACTGAATGGTGGTCATTGTGTGCTTTCAACTGAGAGAGTTAAGCTCACGTGTGGATTCAGCAGTTTCCAAACCCTTTCTGTGCGTAATACCGAAACTGGCATTTCCAGCCCAATGCCAGCATACCTAAGAAACAGCAGTAAACTTCGTCTAAAACTCAGTAGAAACGTTTCCTTGAAACTGCTCTGGTGTGCCTTCGTTCACCTAAGAGAGTTGAATCTGTGTTCAGATTAAGCGACTTAGAAAATCGTTTCTTCAAGGAGCTGCGTTGGGATATTCCCGAGTGAATGGGACCTTAGGCTGTACAGAGAAATATTTGCTTCTAAAAACAAAACAGAGGTATCTAACTGAATGGTTGTCCATGTGTGCTTTCAACTGACAGAGTTAAACTCATGTGTGCATTCAGCGCTTTGCAAACCCTTTCTGTGCAGAATCCCAAACCGGCATTTCCAGCCCAATGCCGGCATACGTATGAAACAGCAGTACGACTTCGTCTAAAACTCAGGAGAAACGTTTCCTTGAAATTGCTCTGCTGTGCGTTCGTTCACCTCAGAGAGTTGAATCTATGTTGAGATTCAGCGAGTCAGAAACACGTTTCTTCTAGGAGCTGCGTTGGGATATTCCCGAGTGAATGGGACCATAGGCTGTACAGAGAAGTATCTGCTTCTAAAACCAAAACGGAGCTATCTAGCTGAATGGTTGTCAATGTGTGCATTCAACTGACAGAGTTAAACTGACCTGTGGATTCTGCGGTTTGTAAAACCTTTCTGAGCAGAATCCCAAAACCGGCATTTCCAGCCCAATGACGGCACACGTATGAAACAGCAGTAAAGTTCGTCTAAAACTCAGGAGGAACTTTTCCTTGAAACTGCTATGCTGTGCGTTAGTTCACCTAAGATTGTTGAATCTATGTTCAGATACAGCGACTTAGAAACACGTTCCTTCTAGGAGCTGCGTTGGGATATTCCCGAGTGTATGTGACCATAGGCTGTACAGAGAAATATCTGCTTCTAATACCAAAACGGAGCTATCTAACTGAATGATTGTCCATGTGTGCATTCAACTGACAGAGTGAAACTCAGGTATGGATTCAGCGCTTTGCAAAACCATTCTGTGCAGAATCCCGAAACCGTCATTTCCAGCCTAATGCCGTCATACGTACGAAACAACAGTAAACTTCGTGTAAAACTCAGGAGAAACGTTTCCTTGAAATTCCTCTGCTGTGCGTTCGTTCACCTCAAATAGTTGAATCTATGTTGTGATTCAGCGAGTCAGAAACACGTTTCTTTTAGGAGCTGCGCTGGGATATTCCCGAGTGAATGGGACCATAGGCTGTACAGAGAAGTATCTGCTTCTAAATCTAAAATGGAGCTATCTAACTGAATGGTTGTCAATGTGTTCATTCAACTGACAGAGTTAAACTCACCTGTGGATTCAGCGGTTTGTAAACCCTTTCTGTGCAGAATCCCAAAACCGGCATTTCCAGCCCAGTGCCGGCATACGTACGAAAGAGCAGTAAACTTCGTCTAAAACTCAGGAGAAACGTTTCCTTGAAACTGCTCTGCTGTGCGTTAGTTCACCTAAGAGAGTTGAATCTATGTTCAGATTCAGCGACTTAGAAAAACGTTTCTACAAGGAGCTGCGTTGGGATATTCCCGAGTGAAAGGGACCATAGGCTATACAGAGAAATATCTGCTTCTAAAACCAAAACGTAGCTATCTAACTGAATGGTTGTCCATGTGTGCATTCAATTGAGAGAGTTAAACTCAGGTATGGATTCAGCGTTTTGTAAACCCTTTCTGTGCAGAATCCCGAAACGGTCATTTCCAGCCAAATGCCGGCATACGTACGAAACAACAGTAAATTTCGTGTAAATCTCAGTAGAAACATTTCCTTGAAATTGCTCTGCTGTGCGTTCGTTCACCTAAAATAGTTGAATCTATGTTGAGATTCAGCGAGTCAGAAACACGTTTCTTTTAGGAGTTGCGTTGGGATATTCCCGAGTGAATGGGACCACAGTCTGTACAGAGTAGTATCTGCTTCTAAAACCAAAACGGAGCTGTTTAACTGAATGGTTGTCCATGTGTGAATTCAACTGACAGAGTGAAACTCACCTGTGGATTCAGCTGTTTGCAAACCCTTTCTGTGCAGAATCCCGAAACCAGCATTCCAGCCCACTGCCGGCATACGTCCGAAACAGCAGTAAACTTCGTCTAAAACTCAGGAGAAACGTTTCCTTGAAACTGCTCTGCTGTGCGTTCGTTAAGCTAATAGAGTTGAATCTATGTTGAGATTCAGCAAGTCAGAAACACGTTTCTTCTAGGAGCTGCCTGGGATATTCCCGAGTGAAAGGGACCACAGGCTGTACAGAGAAATATCTGCTTCTAAAACCAAAACGGAGCTATTTAGCTGAATGGTTATCAATGGGTGCATTCAACTGACAGAGTTAAACTTACGTGTGCATTCAGCGGTTTGCAAACCCTTTCTGTGCAGAATCCCGAAACCGGTATTACAACCCACTGCCGGCATATGTACGAAACAGCAGTATGACTTCATTTAAAACTCAGGAGAATCGTTTCCTTGAAACTGCTCTTCTGTGTGTTAGTTCACCTAAGAGAGTTCAATCTATGTTAAGGCTCAGCGAGTCAGAAACACGTTTCTTCTAGGAGCTGCGTTGGGATATTCCCGAGTGAAAGGGACCATGGGCTGTACAGAGAATATCTGCTTATAAAACCAAAACGGACTTATCAAACTGAATGTTTGTCAATGTGTGCATTCAACTGACAGAGTTAAACTCACCTGTGGATTCTGCGGTTTGAAAAACCTTTCTGAGAGGAATCCCAAAACCGGCATTTGCAGCCCAATGACGGCACACGTATGAAACAGCAGTAAACTTCGTCTAAAACTCAGGAGATAAGTTTCCTTGAAACTGGTCTGCTGTGAGTTAGTTCACCTAAGATTGTTGAATCTATGTTCAGATACAGCGACTTAGAAACACGTTTCTTCTAGGAGCTGCGTTGGGATATTCCCGAGTGTATGTGACCATAGGCTGTACAGAGAAATATCTGCTTCTTATACCGAAACGGAGCTATCTAACTGAATGGTAGTCCATGTGTGCATTCAACTGACAGAGTGAAACTCAGGTATGGATTCAGCGCTTTGCAAACCCTTTCAGTGCAGAATCCCGAAACCGGCATTCCAGCCCACTGCCGGCATACGTCCGAAACAGCAGTAAACTTCGTCTAAAACTCAGGAGAAACGTTTCCTTGAAATTGCTCTGCTGAGCGTTCGTACACCTAAGAGAGTTGAATCTATGTTGAGATTCAGCGAGTCAGAAACACATTTCTTCTATGAGCTGTGTTGGGGTATTCACGAGTGAATGGGACCATAGGCTGTACAGAGAAGTATCTGCTTCTAAAACCAAAACGGAGCTATCTAATTGAATGGTTGTCAATGTGTGCACTCAACTGACAGAGATAAACTCACCTGTGGATTCAGCGGTTTGTAAACTCTTTCTGTGCAGAATCCCAAAACCGGCATTTCCAGCCCAATGCCGGCATACGTACGAAACAGCAGTAAACTTCGTCTAAAACTCAGGAGAATCGTTTCCTTGAAACTGCTCTGCTGTGCATTCATTCACCTAAGAGAGTTGAATCTATGTTGAGATTCAGCGAGTCAGAAACACGTTTCTTCTAGGAGCTGCATTGGGATATTCCCGAGTGAATGGGACCATAGGCTGTACAGAGAAATATCTGCTTCTAAAACAAAAACGGAGCTATCTAACTGAATGGTTGTCAATGTGTGCATTCAACTGACAGAGTTAAACTCACCTGTGGATTCAGCGGTTTGTAAAACCTTTACGTGCAGAATCCCAAAACCGGCATTTCCAGCCCAATGACGGCATACGTATGAAACAGCAGTAAACTTCGTCTAAAACTCAGGAGAAACGTTTCCTTGAAACTGCTCTGCTGTGCGTTAGTAAACCTAAGAGAGTTGAATCAATGTTGAGCTTCAGCGACTTCGAAACACGTTTCTTCTAGGAGCTGCGTGGGGATATTCCCGAATGAATGGGACCTTAGGCTGTACAGAGAAATATTTGCTTCTAAAACCAAAACGGAGGTATCTAACTGAATGATTTTCCATGTGTGCTTTCAACTGACAGATTTAAGCTCATGTGTGGATTCAGCTCTTTGCAAACCCTTTCTGTGCAGAATCCCAAAACCGGCATTTCCAGCCCAAAGCCGGCATACGTATGAAACAGCAGTAAGACTTCGTCTAAAACTCAGGAGAAATCATTCCTTGAAATGGCTCTGCTGTGCGTTCGTTCAACTAAGGGAGTTGAATCTATGTTGAGATTCAGCGAGTCAGAAACACGTTTCTTCTAGGAGCTGCATTGGGATTTTATCGAGTGAATGGGATCATAGGCTGTACAGAGAAGTATCTGCTTCTAAAACCAAAACGGAGCTATCTAACTGAATGGTTGTCAACGTGTGCATTCAACTGACAGAGTTAAACTCACCTGTGGTTTCAGCGGTTTGTAAAACCTTTCTGTGCAGAATCCCAAAAACGGCATTTCCAGCCCAATGACGGCATACGTACGAAACAGCAGTAAACTTTGTCTGAAACTCAGGAGAAACGTTTCCTTGAAACTGCTCTGCTGTGCGTTAGCAAACCTAAGATAGTAGAATCTATGTTCAGATTCAGTGACTTAGAAACACGTTTCTTCCAGGAGCTGCGTGGGGGTATTCCCGAGTGAATGGGACCATAGACTGTACAGAGAAATATCTGCTTATAAAACCAAAACAGAGATATCTAACTGAATGGTTGTCCATATGTGTATTCAACTGACAGAGTTAAACTCATGTGTGGATTCAGCGCTTTGCAAACCCTTTCTGTGCAGAATCCCGAAACCGTCATTTCCAGCCAAATGCCGGCATACGTACGAAACAACAGTAAACTTCGTCTAAAACTCAGGAGAAACGATTCCTTGAAATTGCTCTACTGTGCGTTCGTTCACCTCAAATAGTTGAATCTATGTTGAGATTCAGCGAGTCAGAAACACGCTTCTTTTAGGAGCTGCGCTGGGATATTCCCGAGTGAATGGGACCATAGGCTGTACAGAGAAGTATCTGCTTCTAAATCCAAAACGGAGCTATCTAACTGAATGGTTGTCAATGTGTGCATTCAACTGACAGAGTTAAACTCACCTGTGGATTCAGCGGTTTGTAAACCCTTTCTGTGCAGAATCTCAAAACCGGAATTTCCAGCCCACTGCCGGCATACGTACGAAAGAGCAGTAAACTTCGTCTAAAACTCAGGAGAAACGTTTCCTTGAAACTGCTCTTCTGTACGTTAGTTCACCAAAGAGAGTTCAATCTATGTTGAGGCTCAGCGAGTCAGAAACACGTTTCTTCTAGGAGCTGCGTTGGGATATTCCCGAGTGAAAGGGACCATGGGCTGTACAGAGAATATCTGCTTATAAAACCAAAACGGACCTATCAAACTGATTGGTTGTCAATGTGTGCATTCAACTGACAGAGTTAAACTCGCGTGTGGATTCAGCGGTTTGTAAACCTTTTCTGTGCAGAATCCCAAAACCGGAATTTCCAGCCCAATACCGCCATACGTACGAAACAGCAGTAAACTTCGTCTGCAACTCAGGAGAAACGTTTCCTTGAAACTGCTCTGCTGTGTGTTCGTTCACCTAAGAGAGTTGGATCTATGTTGAGATTCAGCGAGTCAGCAACACGTTTCTTCTAGGAGCTGCCTGGGATATTCCCGAGTGAATGGGACCATAGGCTGTACAGAGAAATATCTGCTTCTAAAACCAAAACGGAGCTATTTAACTGAATGGTTGTCAATGTGTGCATTCAACTGACAGAGTTAAACTCACGTGTGGATTCAGCAGTTTGAAAAACCTTTCTGAGCAGAATCCCAAAACCGGCATTTCCAGTCCAATGACGGCATATATACGAAACAGCAGTAAACTTCATCTAAAACTCAGGAGAAACGTTTCCTTGAAACAGCTCTGCTGTGCGTTAGTAAACCTAAGAGAGTTGAATCTATGCTCATATTCAGTGACTCAGAAACACGTTTCTTCTAGGAGCTGCGTTGGGATATTCCCGAGTGAATGGGACCATAGGCTGTACAGAGAAATATCTGCTTATAAAACCAAAACAGAGATATCTAACTGAATGGTTGTCCATGTGTGTATTCAACTGACAGAGTTAAACTCATGTGTGGATTCAGCGCCTTGCAAACCCTTTCTGTGCAGAATCCCAAAACCGGCATTTCCAGCCCAATGCCGGCATACGTATGAAACAGCAGTAAGACTTCGTCTAAAACTCAGGAGAAACGTTTCCTTGAAATTGCTCTGCTGAGCGTTCGTACACCTAAGAGAGTTGAATCTATGTTGAGATTCAGCGAGTCAGAAACACATTTCTTCTATGAGCTGTGTTGGGGTATTCTCGAGTGAATGGGACCATAGGCTGTACAGAGAAGTATCTGCTTCTAAAACCAAAACGGAGCTATCTAACTGAATGGTTGTCAATGAGTGCATTCAACTGACAGAGATAAACTCACCTGTGGATTCAGCGGTTTGTAAACTCTTTCTGTGCAGAATCCCAAAACCGGAATTTCCAGCCAACTGCCGGCATACGTACGAAAGTGCAGTAAACTTCGTCTAAAACTCAGGAGAAACGTTTCCTTGAAATTGCTCTGCTGAGCGTTCGTACACCTAAGAGAGTTGAATCTATGTTGAGATTCAGCGAGTCAGAAACACATTTCTTCTATGAGCTGTGTTGGGGTATTCTCGAGTGAATGGGACCATAGGCTGTACAGAGAAGTATCTGCTTCTAAAACCAAAACGGAGCTATCTAACTGAATGGTTGTCAATGTGTGCATTCAACTGACAGAGATAAACTCACCTGTGGATTCAGCGGTTTGTAAACTCTTTCTGTGCAGAATCCCAAAACCGGCATTTCCAGCCCAATGCCGGCATACGTACGAAACAGCAGTAAACTTCGTCTAAAACTCAGGAGAATCGTTTCCTTGAAACTGCTCTGCTGTGCATTCATTCACCTAAGAGAGTTGAATCTATGTTGAGATTCAGCGAGTCAGAAACACGTTTCTTCTAGGAGCTGCATTGGGATATTCCCGAGTGAATGGGACCATAGGCTGTATAGAGAAATATCTGCTTCTAAAACAAAAACGGAGCTATCTAACTGAATGGTTGTCAATGTGTGCATTCAACTGACAGAGTTAAACTCACCTGTGGATTCAGCGGTTTGTAAAACCTTTACGTGCAGAATCCCAAAACCGGCATTTCCAGCCCAATGACGGCATACGTATGAAACAGCAGTAAACTTCGTCTAAAACTCAGGAGAAACGTTTCCTTCAAACTGCTCTGCTGTGCGTTAGTAAACCTAAGAGAGTTGAATCAATGTTGAGCTTCAGCGACTTCGAAACACGTTTCTTCTAGGAGCTGCGTGGGGATATTCCCGAATGAATGGGACCTTAGGCTGTACAGAGAAATATTTGCTTCTAAAACCAAAACGGAGGTATCTAACTGAATGATTTTCCATGTGTGCTTTCAACTGACAGATTTAAGCTCATGTGTGGATTCAGCTCTTTGCAAAACCTTTCTGTGCAGAATCCCAAAACCGGCATTTCCAACCCAAAGCCGGCATACGTATGAAACAGCAGTAAGACTTCGTCTAAAACTCAGGAGAAATCATTCCTTGAAATGGCTCTGCTGTGCGTTCGTTCAACAAAGGGATTTGAATCTATGTTGAGATTCAGCGAGTCAGAAACACGTTTCTTCTAGGAGCTGCATTGGGATATTCCCGAGTGAATGGGATCATAGGCTGTACAGAGAAGTATCTGCTTCTAAAACCAAAACGGAGCTATCTAACTGAATGGTTGTCAACGTGTGCATTCAACTGACAGAGTTAAACTCACCTGTGGTTTCAGCGGTTTGTAAAACCTTTCTGTGCAGAATCCCAAAAACGGCATTTCCAGCCCAATGACGGCATACGTACGAAACAGCAGTAAACTTCGTCTGAAACTCAGGAGAAACGTTTCCTTGAAACTGCTCTGCTGTGCGTTAGCAAACCTAAGAGAGTAGAATCTATGTTCAGATTCAGTGACTTAGAAACACGTTTCTTCTAGGAGCTGCGTGGGGGTATTCCCTAGTGAATGGGACCATAGACTGTACAGAGAAATATCTGCTTATAAAACCAAAGCAGAGATATCTAACTGAATGGTTGTCCATGTGTGTATTCAACTGACAGAGTTAAACTCATGTGTGGATTCAGCGCTTTGCAAACCCTTTCTGTGCAGAATCCCGAAACCGTCATTTCCAGCCAAATGCCGGCATACGTACGAAACAACAGTAAACTTCGTGTAAAACTCAGGAGAAACGATTCCTTGAAATTGCTCTACTGTGCGTTCGTTCACCTCAAATAGTTGAATCTATGTTGAGATTCAGCGAGTCAGAAACACGCTTCTTTTAGGAGCTGCGCTGGGATATTCCCGAGTGAATGGGACCATAGGCTGTACAGAGAAGTATCTGCTTCTAAATTCAAAACGGAGCTATCTAACTGAATGGTTGTCAATGTGTGCATTCAACTGACAGAGTTAAACTCACCTGTGGATTCAGCGGTTTGTAAACCCTTTCTGTGCAGAATCCCAAAACCGGAATTTCCAGCCCACTGCCGGCATACGTACGAAAGAGCAGTAAACTTCGTCTAAAACTCAGGAGAAACGTTTCCTTGAAATTGCTCTGCTGAGCGTTCGTACACCTAAGAGAGTTGAATCTATGTTGAGATTCAGCGAGTCAGAAACACATTTCTTCTATGAGCTGTGTTGGGGTATTCTCGACTGAATGGGACCATAGGCTGTACAGAGAAGTATCTGCTTCTAAAACCAAAACGGAGCTATCTAACTGAATGGTTGTCAATGTGTGCATTCAACTGACAGAGATAAACTCACCTGTGGATTCAGCGGTTTGTAAACTCTTTCTGTGCAGAATCCCAAAACCGGCATTTCCAGCCCAATGCCGGCATACGTACGAAACAGCAGTAAACTTCGTCTAAAACTCAGGAGAATCGTTTCCTTGAAACTGCTCTGCTGTGCATTCATTCACCTAAGAGAGTTGAATCTATGTTGAGATTCAGCGAGTCAGAAACACGTTTCTTCTAGGAGTTGCGTTGGGATATTCCCGAGTGAATGGGACCATTGTCTGTACAGAAAAATATCTGCTACTAAAAGCAAAACGAAGCTATCTAACTGAATGGTTGTCAATGTGTGCATTCAACTGACAGAGTTAAACTCACCTGTGGATTCAGCGGTTTGTAAAACCTTTACGTGCAGAATCCCAAAACCGGCATTTCCAGCCCAATGACGGCATACGTATGAAACAGCAGTAAACTTCGTCTAAAACTCAGGAGAAACGTTTCCTTGAAACTGCTCTGCTGTGCGTTAGTAAACCTAAGAGAGTTGAATCAATGTTGAGCTTCAGCGACTTCGAAACACGTTTCTTCTAGGAGCTGCGTGGGGATATTCCCGAATGAATGGGACCTTAGGCTGTACAGAGAAATATTTGCTTCTAAAACCAAAACGGAGGTATCTAACTGAATGATTTTCCATGTGTGCTTTCAACTGACAGATTTAAACTCATGTGTGGATTCAGCTCTTTGCAAACCCTTTCTGTGCAGAATCCCAAAACCGGCATTTCCAGCCCAAAGCCGGCATACGTATGAAACAGCAGTAAGACTTCGTCTAAAACTCAGGAGAAATCATTCCTTGAAATGGCTCTGCTGTGCGTTCGTTCAACTAAGGGAGTTGAATCTATGTTGAGATTCAGCGAGTCAGAAACACGTTTCTTCTAGGAGCTGCATTGGGATATTATCGAGTGAATGGGATCATAGGCTGTACAGAGAAGTATCTGCTTCTAAAACCAAAACGGAGCTATCTAACTGAATGGTTGTCAACGTGTGCATTCAACTGACAGAGTTAAACTCACCTGTGGTTTCAGCGGTTTGTAAAACCTTTCTGTGCAGAATCCCAAAAACGGCATTTCCAGCCCAATGACGGCATACGTACGAAACAGCAGTAAACTTTGTCTGAAAATCAGGAGAAACGTTTCCTTGAAACTGCTCTGCTGTGCGTTAGCAAACCTAAGATAGTAGAATCTATGTTCAGATTCAGTGACTTAGAAACACGTTTCTTCCAGAAGCTGCGTGGGGGTATTCCCGAGTGAATGGGACCATAGACTGTACAGAGAAATATCTGCTTATAAAACCAAAACAGAGATATCTAACTGAATGGTTGTCCATATGTGTATTCAACTGACAGAGTTAAACTCATGTGTGGATTCAGCGCTTTGCAAACCCTTTCTGTGCAGAATCCCGAAACCGTCATTTCCAGCCAAATGCCGGCATACGTACGAAACAACAGTAAACTTCGTGTAAAACTCAGGAGAAACGATTCCTTGAAATTGCTCTACTGTGCGTTCGTTCACCTCAAATAGTTGAATCTATGTTGAGATTCAGCGAGTCAGAAACACGCTTCTTTTAGGAGCTGCGCTGGGATATTCCCGAGTGAATGGGACCATAGGCTGTACAGAGAAGTATCTGCTTCTAAATCCAAAACGGAGCTATCTAACTGAATGGTTGTCAATGTGTGCATTCAACTGACAGAGTTAAACTCACCTGTGGATTCAGCGGTTTGTAAACCCTTTCTGTGCAGAATCCCAAAACCGGAATTTCCAGCCCACTGCCGGCATACGTACGAAAGAGCAGTAAACTTCGTCTAAAACTCAGGAGAAACGTTTCCTTGAAACTGCTCTTCTGTACGTTAGTTCACCTAAGAGAGTTCAATCTATGTTGAGGCTCAGCGAGTCAGAAACACGTTTCTTCTAGGAGCTGCGTTGGGATATTCCCGAGTGAAAGGGACCATGGGCTGTACAGAGAATATCTGCTTATAAAACCAAAACGGACCTATCAAACTGATTGGTTGTCAATGTGTGCATTCAACTGACAGAGTTAAACTCGCGTGTGGATTCAGCGGTTTGTAAACCTTTTCTGTGCAGAATCCCAAAACCGGAATTTCCAGCCCAATACCGCCATACGTACGAAACAGCAGTAAACTTCGTCTGCAACTCAGGAGAAACGTTTCCTTGAAACTGCTCTGCTGTGTGTTCGTTCACCTAAGAGAGTTGGATCTATGTTGAGATTCAGCGAGTCAGCAACACGTTTCTTCTAGGAGCTGCCTGGGATATTCCCGAGTGAATGGGACCATAGGCTGTACAGAGAAATATCTGCTTCTAAAACCAAAACGGAGCTATTTAACTGAATGGTTGTCAATGTGTGCATTCAACTGACAGAGTTAAACTCACGTGTGGATTCAGCAGTTTGAAAAACCTTTCTGAGCAGAATCCCAAAACCGGCATTTCCAGTCCATTGACGGCATATATACGAAACAGCAGTAAACTTCATCTAAAACTCAGGAGAAACGTTTCCTTGAAACAGCTCTGCTGTGCGTTAGTAAACCTAAGAGAGTTGAATCTATGCTCAGATTCAGTGACTCAGAAACACGTTTCTTCTAGGAGCTGCGTTGGGATATTCCCGAGTGAATGGGACCATAGGCTGTACAGAGAAATATCTGCTTATAAAACCAAAACAGAGATATCTAACTGAATGGTTGTCCATGTGTGTATTCAACTGACAGAGTTAAACTCATGTGTGGATTCAGCGCCTTGCAAACCCTTTCTGTGCAGAATCCCAAAACCGGCATTTCCAGCCCAATGCCGGCATACGTATGAAACAGCAGTAAGACTTCGTCTAAAACTCAGGAGAAACGATTCCTTGAAATTGCTCTACTGTGCGTTCGTTCACCTCAAATAGTTGAATCTATGTTGAGATTCAGCGAGTCAGAAACACGCTTCTTTTAGGAGCTGCGCTGGGATATTCCCGAGTGAATGGGACCATAGGGTGTACAGAGAAGTATCTGCTTCTAAATTCAAAACGGAGCTATCTAACTGAATGGTTGTCAATGTGTGCATTCAACTGACAGAGTTAAACTCACCTGTGGATTCAGCGGTTTGTAAACCCTTTCTGTGCAGAATCCCAAAACCGGAATTTCCAGCCCACTGCCGGCATACGTACGAAAGAGCAGTAAACTTCGTCTAAAACTCAGGAGAAACGTTTCCTTGAAATTGCTCTGCTGAGCGTTCGTACACCTAAGAGAGTTGAATCTATGTTGAGATTCAGCGAGTCAGAAACACATTTCTTCTATGAGCTGTGTTGGGGTATTCTCGACTGAATGGGACCATAGGCTGTACAGAGAAGTATCTGCTTCTAAAACCAAAACGGAGCTATCTAACTGAATGGTTGTCAATGTGTGCATTCAACTGACAGAGATAAACTCACCTGTGGATTCAGCGGTTTGTAAACTCTTTCTGTGCAGAATCCCAAAACCGGCATTTCCAGCCCAATGCCGGCATACGTACGAAACAGCAGTAAACTTCGTCTAAAACTCAGGAGAATCGTTTCCTTGAAACTGCTCTGCTGTGCATTCATTCACCTAAGAGAGTTGAATCTATGTTGAGATTCAGCGAGTCAGAAACACGTTTCTTCTAGGAGCTGCATTGGGATATTCCCGAGTGAATGGGACCATAGGCTGTACAGAGAAATATCTGCTTCTAAAACAAAAACGGAGCTATCTAACTGAATGGTTGTCAATGTGTGCATTCAACTGACAGAGTTAAACTCACCTGTGGATTCAGCGGTTTGTAAAACCTTTACGTGCAGAATCCCAAAACCGGCATTTCCAGCCCAATGACGGCATACGTATGAAACAGCAGTAAACTTCGTCTAAAACTCAGGAGAAACGTTTCCTTCAAACTGCTCTGCTGTGCGTTAGTAAACCTAAGAGAGTTGAATCAATGTTGATCTTCAGCGACTTCGAAACACGTTTCTTCTAGGATCTGCGTGGGGATATTCCCGAATGAATGGGACCTTAGGCTGTACAGAGAAATATTTGCTTCTAAAACCAAAACGGAGGTATCTAACTGAATGATTTTCCATGTGTGCTTTCAACTGACAGATTTAAGCTCATGTGTGGATTCAGCTCTTTGCAAACCCTTTCTGTGCAGAATCCCAAAACCGGCATTTCCAGCCCAAAGCCGGCATACGTATGAAACAGCAGTAAGACTTCGTCTAAAACTCAGGAGAAATCATTCCTTGAAATGGCTCTGCTGTGCCTTCGTTCAACAAAGGGAGTTGAATCTATGTTGAGATTCAGCGAGTCAGAAACACGTTTCTTCTAGGAGCTGCATTGGGATATTCCCGAGTGAATGGGATCATAGGCTGTACAGAGAAGTATCTGCTTCTAAAACCAAAACGGAGCTATCTAACTGAATAGTTGTCAACGTGTGCATTCAACTGACAGAGTTAAACTCACCTGTGGTTTCAGCGGTTTGTAAAACCTTTCTGTGCAGAATCCCAAAAACGGCATTTCCAGCCCAATGACGGCATACGTACGAAACAGCAGTAAACTTCGTCTGAAACTCAGGAGAAACGTTTCCTTGAAACTGCTCTGCTGTGCGTTAGCAAACCTAAGAGAGTAGAATCTATGTTCAGATTCAGTGACTTAGAAACACGTTTCTTCTAGGAGCTGCGTGGGGGTATTCCCTAGTGAATGGGACCATAGACTGTACAGAGAAATATCTGCTTATAAAACCAAAACGGAGCTATCTAACTGAATGGTTGTCAATGTGTGCATTCAACTGACAGAGTTAAACTCATGTGTGGATTCAGCGGTTTGTAAACCCTTTCTGTGCAGAATCCCAAAACCGGAATTTCCAGCCCACTGCCGGCATACGTACGAAAGAGCAGTAAACTTCGTCTAAAACTCAGGAGAAACGTTTCCTTGAAATTGCTCTGCTGAGCGTTCGTACACCTAAGAGAGTTGAATCTATGTTGAGATTCAGCGAGTCAGAAACACATTTCTTTTATGAGCTGTGTTGGGGTATTCTCGACTGAATGGGACCATAGGCTGTACAGAGAAGTATCTGCTTCTAAAACCAAAACGGAGCTATCTAACTGAATGGTTGTCAATGTGTGCATTCAACTGACAGAGATAAACTCACCTGTGGATTCAGCGGTTTGTAAACTCTTTCTGTGCAGAATCCCAAAACCGGCATTTCCAGCCCAATGCCGGCATACGTACGAAACAGCAGTAAACTTCGTCTAAAACTCAGGAGAATCGTTTCCTTGAAACTGCTCTGCTGTGCATTCATTCACCTAAGAGAGTTGAATCTATGTTGAGATTCAGCGAGTCAGAAACACGTTTCTTCTAGGAGTTGCGTTGGGATATTCCCGAGTGAATGGGACCATTGTCTGTACAGAAAAATATCTGCTACTAAAAGCAAAACGAAGCTATCTAACTGAATGGTTGTCAATGTGTGCATTCAACTGACAGAGTTAAACTCACCTGTGGATTCAGCGGTTTGTAAAACCTTTACGTGCAGAATCCCAAAACCGGCATTTCCAGCCCAATGACGGCATACGTATGAAACAGCAGTAAACTTCGTCTAAAACTCAGGAGAAACGTTTCCTTCAAACTGCTCTGCTGTGCGTTAGTAAACCTAAGAGAGTTGAATCAATGTTGAGCTTCAGCGACTTCGAAACACGTTTCTTCTAGGAGCTGCGTGGGGATATTCCCGAATGAATGGGACCTTAGGCTGTACAGAGAAATATTTGCTTCTAAAACCAAAACGGAGGTATCTCACTGAATGATTTTCCATGTGTGCTTTCAACTGACAGATTTAAACTCATGTGTGGATTCAGCTCTTTGCAAACCCTTTCTGTGCAGAATCCCAAAACCGGCATTTCCAGTCCAAAGCCGGCATACGTATGAAACAGCAGTAAGACTTCGTCTAAAACTCAGGAGAAATCATTCCTTGAAATGGCTCTGCTGTGCGTTCGTTCAACTAAGGGAGTTGAATCTATGTTGAGATTCAGCGAGTCAGAAACACGTTTCTTCTAGGAGCTGCATTGGGATATTATCGAGTGAATGGGATCATAGGCTGTACAGAGAAGTATCTGCTTCTAAAACCAAAACGGAGCTATCTAACTGAATGGTTGTCAACGTGTGCATTCAACTGACAGAGTTAAACTCACCTGTGGTTTCAGCGGTTTGTAAAACCTTTCTGTGCAGAATCCCAAAAACGGCATTTCCAGCCCAATGACGGCATACGTACGAAACAGCAGTAAACTTTGTCTGAAACTCAGGAGAAACGTTTCCTTGAAACTGCTCTGCTGTGCGTTAGCAAACCTAAGATAGTAGAATCTATGTTCAGATTCATTGACTTAGAAACACGTTTCTTCCAGGAGCTGCGTGGGGGTATTCCCGAGTGAATGGGACCATAGACTGTACAGAGAAATATCTGCTTATAAAACCAAAACAGAGATATCTAACTGAATGGTTGTCCATATGTGTATTCAACTGACAGAGTTAAACTCATGTGTGGATTCAGCGCTTTGCAAACCCTTTCTGTGCAGAATCCCGAAACCGTCATTTCCAGCCAAATGCCGGCATACGTACGAAACAACAGTAAACTTCGTGTAAAACTCAGGAGAAAAGATTCCTTGAAATTGCTCTACTGTGCGTTCGTTCACCTCAAATAGTTGAATCTATGTTGAGATTCAGCGAGTCAGAAACACGCTTCTTTTAGGAGCTGCGCTGGGATATTCCCGAGTGAATGGGACCATAGGCTGTACAGAGAAGTATCTGCTTCTAAATCCAAAACGGAGCTATCTAACTGAATGGTTGTCAATGTGTGCATTCAACTGACAGAGTTAAACTCACCTGTGGATTCAGCGGTTTGTAAACCCTTTCTGTGCAGAATCCCAAAACCGGAATTTCCAGCCCACTGCCGGCATACGTACGAAAGAGCAGTAAACTTCGTCTAAAACTCAGGAGAAACGTTTCCTTGAAACTGCTCTTCTGTACGTTAGTTCACCTAAGAGAGTTCAATCTATGTTGAGGCTCAGCGAGTCAGAAACACGTTTCTTCTAGGAGCTGCGTTGGGATATTCCCGAGTGAAAGGGACCATGGGCTGTACAGAGAATATCTGCTTATAAAACCAAAACGGACCTATCAAACTGATTGGTTGTCAATGTGTGCATTCAACTGACAGAGTTAAACTCGCGTGTGGATTCAGCGGTTTGTAAACCTTTTCTGTGCAGAATCCCAAAACCGGAATTTCCAGCCCAATACCGCCATACGTACGAAACAGCAGTAAACTTCGTCTGCAACTCAGGAGAAACGTTTCCTTGAAACTGCTCTGCTGTGTGTTCGTTCACCTAAGAGAGTTGGATCTATGTTGAGATTCAGCGAGTCAGCAACACGTTTCTTCTAGGAGCTGCCTGGGATATTCCCGAGTGAATGGGACCATAGGCTGTACAGAGAAATATCTGCTTCTAAAACCAAAACGGAGCTATTTAACTGAATGGTTGTCAATGTGTGCATTCAACTGACAGAGTTAAACTCACGTGTGGATTCAGCAGTTTGAAAAACCTTTCTGAGCAGAATCCGAAAACCGGCATTTCCAGTCCATTGACGGCATATATACGAAACAGCAGTAAACTTCATCTAAAACTCAGGAGAAACGTTTCCTTGAAACAGCTCTGCTGTGCGTTAGTAAACCTAAGAGAGTTGAATCTATGCTCAGATTCAGTGACTCAGAAACACGTTTCTTCTAGGAGCTGCGTTGGGATATTCCCGAGTGAATGGGACCATAGGCTGTACAGAGAAATATCTGCTTATAAAACCAAAACAGAGATATCTAACTGAATGGTTGTCCATGTGTGTATTCAACTGACAGAGTTAAACTCATGTGTGGATTCAGCGCCTTGCAAACCCTTTCTGTGCAGAATCCCAAAACCGGCATTTCCAGCCCAATGCCGGCATACGTATGAAACAGCAGTAAGACTTCGTCTAAAACTCAGGAGAAACGATTCCTTGAAATTGCTCTACTGTGCGTTCATTCACCTCAAATAGTTGAATCTATGTTGAGATTCAGCGAGTCAGAAACACGCTTCTTTTAGGAGCTGCGCTGGGATATTCCCGAGTGAATGGGACCATAGGGTGTACAGAGAAGTATCTGCTTCTAAATTCAAAACGGAGCTATCTAACTGAATGGTTGTCAATGTGTGCATTCAACTGACAGAGTTAAACTCACCTGTGGATTCAGCGGTTTGTAAACCCTTTCTGTGCAGAATCCCAAAACCGGAATTTCCAGCCCACTGCCGGCATACGTACGAAAGAGCAGTAAACTTCGTCTAAAACTCAGGAGAAACGTTTCCTTGAAATTGCTCTGCTGAGCGTTCGTACACCTAAGAGAGTTGAATCTATGTTGAGATTCAGCGAGTCAGAAACACATTTCTTCTATGAGCTGTGTTGGGGTATTCTCGAGTGAATGGGACCATAGGCTGTACAGAGAAGTATCTGCTTCTAAAACCAAAACGGAGCTATCTAACTGAATGGTTGTCAATGTGTGCATTCAACTGACAGAGATAAACTCACCTGTGGATTCAGCGGTTTGTAAACTCTTTCTGTGCAGAATCCCAAAACCGGCATTTCCAGCCCAATGCCGGCATACGTACGAAACAGCAGTAAACTTCGTCTAAAACTCAGGAGAATCGTTTCCTTGAAACTGCTCTGCTGTGCATTCATTCACCTAAGAGAGTTGAATCTATGTTGAGATTCAGCGAGTCAGAAACACGTTTCTTCTAGGAGTTGCGTTGGGATATTCCCGAGTGAATGGGACCATTGTCTGTACAGAAAAATATCTGCTACTAAAAGCAAAACGAAGCTATCTAACTGAATGGTTGTCAATGTGTGCATTCAACTGACAGAGTTAAACTCACCTGTGGATTCAGCGGTTTGTAAAACCTTTACGTGCAGAATCCCAAAACCGGCATTTCCAGCCCAATGACGGCATACGTATGAAACAGCAGTAAACTTCGTCTAAAACTCAGGAGAAACGTTTCCTTGAAACTGCTCTGCTGTGCGTTAGTAAACCTAAGAGAGTTGAATCAATGTTGAGCTTCAGCGACTTCGAAACACGTTTCTTCTAGGAGCTGCGTGGGGATATTCCCGAATGAATGGGACCTTAGGCTGTACAGAGAAATATTTGCTTCTAAAACCAAAACGGAGGTATCTAACTGAGTGATTTTCCATGTGTGCTTTCAACTGACAGATTTAAACTCATGTGTGGATTCAGCTCTTTGCAAACCCTTTCTGTGCAGAATCCCAAAACCGGCATTTCCAGCCCAAAGCCGGCATACGTATGAAACAGCAGTAAGACTTCGTCTAAAACTCAGGAGAAATCATTCCTTGAAATGGCTCTGCTGTGCGTTCGTTCAACTAAGGGAGTTGAATCTATGTTGAGATTCAGCGAGTCAGAAACACGTTTCATCTAGGAGCTGCATTGGGATATTATCGAGTGAATGGGATCATAGGCTGTACAGAGAAGTATCTGCTTCTAAAACCAAAACGGAGCTATCTAACTGAATGGTTGTCAACGTGTGCATTCAACTGACAGAGTTAAACTCACCTGTGGTTTCAGCGGTTTGTAAAACCTTTCTGTGCAGAATCCCAAAAACGGCATTTCCAGCCCAATGACGGCATACGTACGAAACAGCAGTAAACTTTGTCTGAAAATCAGGAGAAACGTTTCCTTGAAACTGCTCTGCTGTGCGTTAGCAAACCTAAGATAGTAGAATCTATGTTCAGATTCAGTGACTTAGAAACACGTTTCTTCCAGTAGCTGCGTGGGGGTATTCCCGAGTGAATGGGACCATAGACTGTACAGAGAAATATCTGCTTATAAAACCAAAACAGAGATATCTAACTGAATGGTTGTCCATGTGTGTATTCAACTGACAGAGTTAAACTCATGTGTGGATTCAGCGCCTTGCAAACCTTTTCTGTGCAGAATCCCAAAACCGGCATTGCCAGCCCAATGCCGGCATACGTATGAAACAGCAGTAAGACTTCGTCTAAAACTCAGGAGAAACGTTTCCTTGAAATTGCTCTGCTGAGCGTTCGTACACCTAAGAGAGTTGAATCTATGTTGAGATTCAGCGAGTCAGAAACACATTTCTTCTATGAGCTGTGTTGGGGTATTCTCGAGTGAATGGGACCATAGGCTGTACAGAGAAGTATCTGCTTCTAAAACCAAAACGGAGCTATCTAACTGAATGGTTGTCAATGAGTGCATTCAACTGACAGAGATAAACTCACCTGTGGATTCAGCGGTTTGTAAACTCTTTCTGTGCAGAATCCCAAAACCGGAATTTCCAGCCCACTGCCGGCATACGTACGAAAGAGCAGTAAACTTCGTCTAAAACTCAGGAGAAACGTTTCCTTGAAATTGCTCTGCTGAGCGTTCGTACACCTAAGAGAGTTGAATCTATGTTGAGATTCAGCGAGTCAGAAACACATTTCTTCTATGAGCTGTGTTGGGGTATTCTCGAGTGAATGGGACCATAGGCTGTACAGAGGAGTATCTGCTTCTAAAACCAAAACGGAGCTATCTAACTGAATGGTTGTCAATGTGTGCATTCAACTGACAGAGATAAACTCACCTGTGGATTCAGCGGTTTGTAAACTCTTTCTGTGCAGAATCCCAAAACCGGCATTTCCAGCCCAATGCCGGCATACGTACGAAACAGCAGTAAACTTCGTCTAAAACTCAGGAGAATCGTTTCCTTGAAACTGCTCTGCTGTGCATTCATTCACCTAAGAGAGTTGAATCTATGTTGAGATTCAGCGAGTCAGAAACACGTTTCTTCTAGGAGTTGCGTTGGGATATTCCCGAGTGAATGGGACCATTGGCTGTACAGAAAAATATCTGCTACTAAAAGCAAAACGAAGCTATCTAACTGAATGGTTGTCAATGTGTGCATTCAACTGACAGAGTTAAACTCACCTGTGGATTCAGCGGTTTGTAAAACCTTTACGTGCAGAATCCCAAAACCGGCATTTCCAGCCCAATGACGGCATACGTATGAAACAGCAGTAAACTTCGTCTAAAACTCAGGAGAAACGTTTCCTTGAAACTGCTCTGCTGTGCGTTAGTAAACCTAAGAGAGTTGAATCAATGTTGAGCTTCAGCGACTTCGTAACACGTTTCTTCTAGGAGCTGCGTGGGGATATTCCCGAATGAATGGGACCTTAGGCTGTACAGAGAAATATTTGCTTCTAAAACCAAAACGGAGGTATCTCACTGAATGATTTTCCATGTGTGATTTCAACTGACAGATTTAAACTCATGTGTGGATTCAGCTCTTTGCAAACCCTTTCTGTGCAGAATCCCAAAACCGGCATTTCCAGCCCAAAGCCGGCATACGTATGAAACAGCAGTAAGACTTCGTCTAAAACTCAGGAGAAATCATTCCTTGAAATGGCTCTGCTGTGCGTTCGTTCAACAAAGGGAGTTGAATCTATGTTGAGATTCAGCGAGTCAGAAACACGTTTCTTCTAGGAGCTGCATTGGGATATTCCCGAGTGAATGGGATCATAGGCTGTACAGAGATGTATCTGCTTCTAAAACCAAAACGGAGCTATCTAACTGAATAGTTGTCAACGTGTGCATTCAACTGACAGAGTTAAACTCACCTGTGGTTTCAGCGGTTTGTAAAACCTTTCTGTGCAGAATCCCAAAAACGGCATTTCCAGCCCAATGACGGCATACGTACGAAACAGCAGTAAACTTCGTCTGAAACTCAGGAGAAACGTTTCCTTGAAACTGCTCTGCTGTGCGTTAGCAAACCTAAGAGAGTAGAATCTATGTTCAGATTCAGTGACTTAGAAACACGTTTCTTCTAGGAGCTGCGTGGGGGTATTCCCTAGTGAATGGGACCATAGACTGTACAGAGAAATATCTGCTTATAAAACCAAAACAGAGATATCTAACTGAATGGTTGTCCATGTGTGTATTCAACTGACAGAGTTAAACTCATGTGTGGATTCAGCGCTTTGCAAACCCTTTCTGTGCAGAATCCCGAAACCGTCATTTCCAGCCAAATGCCGGCATACGTACGAAACAACAGTAAACTTCGTGTAAAACTCAGGAGAAACGATTCCTTGAAATTGCTCTACTGTGCGTTCGTTCACCTCAAATAGTTGAATCTATGTTGAGATTCAGCGAGTCAGAAACACGCTTCTTTTAGGAGCTGCGCTGGGATATTCCCGAGTGAATGGGACCATAGGCTGTACAGAGAAGTATCTGCTTCTAAATTCAAAACGGAGCTATCTAACTGAATGGTTGTCAATGTGTGCATTCAACTGACAGAGTTAAACTCACCTGTGGATTCAGCGGTTTGTAAACCCTTTCTGTGCAGAATCCCAAAACCGGAATTTCCAGCCCACTGCCGGCATACGTACGAAAGAGCAGTAAACTTCGTCTAAAACTCAGGAGAAACGTTTCCTTGAAATTGCTCTGCTGAGCGTTCGTACACCTAAGAGAGTTGAATCAATGTTGAGATTCAGCGAGTCAGAAACACATTTCTTCTATGAGCTGTGTTGGGGTATTCTCGACTGAATGGGACCATAGGCTGTACAGAGAAGTATCTGCTTCTAAAACCAAAACGGAGCTATCTAACTGAATGGTTGTCAATGTGTGCATTCAACTGACAGAGATAAACTCACCTGTGGATTCAGCGGTTTGTAAACTCTTTCTGTGCAGAATCCCAAAACCGGCATTTCCAGCCCAATGCCGGCATACGTACGAAACAGCAGTAAACTTCATCTAAAACTCAGGAGAATCGTTTCCTTGAAACTGCTCTGTTGTGCATTCATTCACCTAAGAGAGTTGAATCTATGTTGAGATTCAGCGAGTCAGAAACACGTTTCTTCTAGGAGTTGCGTTGGGATATTCCCGAGTGAATGGGACCATTGGCTGTACAGAAAAATATCTGCTACTAAAAGCAAAACGAAGCTATCTAACTGAATGGTTGTCAATGTGTGCATTCAACTGACAGAGTTAAACTCACCTGTGGATTCAGCGGTTTGTAAAACCTTTACGTGCAGAATCCCAAAACCGGCATTTCCAGCCCAATGACGGCATACGTATGAAACAGCAGTAAACTTCGTCTAAAACTCAGGAGAAACGTTTCCTTCAAACTGCTCTGCTGTGCGTTAGTAAACCTAAGAGAGTTGAATCAATGTTGAGCTTCAGCGACTTCGAAACACGTTTCTTCTAGGAGCTGCGTGGGGATATTAGCGAATGAATGGGACCTTAGGCTGTACAGAGAAATATTTGCTTCTAAAACCAAAACGGAGGTATCTAACTGAATGATTTTCCATGTGTGCTTTCAACTGACAGATTTAAACTCATGTGTGGATTCAGCTCTTTGCAAACCCTTTCTGTGCAGAATCCCAAAACCGGCATTTCCAGCCCAAAGCCGGCATACGTATGAAACAGCAGTAAGACTTCGTCTAAAACTCAGGAGAAATCATTCCTTGAAATGGCTCTGCTGTGCGTTCGTTCAACTAAGGGAGTTGAATCTATGTTGAGATTCAGCGAGTCAGAAACACGTTTCTTCTAGGAGCTGCATTGGGATATTCACGAGTGAATGGGATCATAGGCTGTACAGAGAAGTATCTGCTTCTAAAACCAAAACGGAGCTATCTAACTGAATGGTTGTCAACGTGTGCATTCAACTGACAGAGTTAAACTCACCTGTGGTTTCAGGGGTTTGTAAAACCTTTCTGTGCAGAATCCCAAAACCGGCATATCCAGCCCAATGCCGGCATACGTACGAAACAGCAGTAAACTTCGTCTAAAACTCAGGAGAATCGTTTCCTTGAAACTGCTCTGCTGTGCATTCATTCACCTAAGAGAGTTGAATCTATGTTGAGATTCAGCGAGTCAGAAACACGTTTCTTCTAGGAGCTGCATTGGGATATTCCCGAGTGAATGGGATCATAGGCTGTACAGAGAAGTATCTGCTTCTAAAACCAAAACGGAGCTATCTAACTGAATGGTTGTCAACGTGTGCATTCAACTGACAGAGTTAAACTCACCTGTGGTTTCAGCGGTTTGTAAAACCTTTCTGTGCAGAATCCCAAAAACGGCATTTCCAGCCCACTGCCGGCATACGTACGAAAGAGCAGTAAACTTCGTCTAAAACTCAGGAGAAACGTTTCCTTGAAACTGCTCTTCTGTGCGTTAGTTCACCTAAGAGAGTTCAATCTATGTTGAGGCTCAGCGAGTCAGAAACACGTTTCTTCTAGGAGCTGCGTTGGGATATTCCCGAGTGAAAGGGACCATGGGCTGTACAGAGAATATCTGCTTATAAAACCAAAACGGACCTATCAAACTGAATGGTTGTCAATGTGTGCATTCAACTGACAGAGTTAAAATGGCGTGTGGATTCAGCGGTTTGTAAACCTTTTCTGTGCAGAATCCCAAAACCGGAATTTCCAGCCCAATACCGCCATACGTACGAAACAGCAGTAAACTTCGTCTGCAACTCAGGAGAAACGTTTCCTTGAAACTGCTCTGCTGTGTGTTCGTTCACCTAAGAGAGTTGGATCTATGTTGAGATTCAGCGAGTCAGCAACACGTTTCTTCTAGGAGCTGCCTGGGATATTCCCGAGTGAATGGGACCGTAGGCTGTACAGAGAAATATCTGCTTCTAAAACCAAAACGGTGCTATTTAACTGAATGGTTGTCAATGTGTGCATTCAACTGACAGAGTTAAACTCACGTGTGGATTCAGCAGTTTGTAAAACCTTTCTGTGCAGAATCCCAAAACCCGCATTTCCAGTCCAGTGACGGCATATGTACGAAACAGCAGTAAACTTCATCTAAAACTCAGGAGAAACGTTTCCTTGAAACAGCTCTGCTGTGCGTTAGTAAACCTAAGAGAGTTGAATCTATGCTCAGATTCAGTGACTCAGAAACACGTTTCTTCTAGGAGCTGCGTTGGGATATTCCCGAGTGAATGGGACCATAGGCTGTACAGAGAAATATCTGCTTATAAAACCAAAACAGAGATATCTAACCGAATGGTTGTCCATGTGTGTATTCAACTGACAGAGTTAAACTCATGTGTGGATTCAGCGCTTTGCAAACCTTTTCTGTGCAGAATCCCAAAACCGGCATTTCCAGCCCAATGCCGGCATACGTATGAAACAGCAGTAAGACTTCGTCTAAAACTCAGGAGAAACGTTTCCTTGAAATTGCTCTGCTGAGCGTTCGTACACCTAAGAGAGTTGAATCTATGTTGAGATTCAGCGAGTCAGAAACACGTTTCTTCTAGGAGCTGCATTGGGATATTCCCGAGTGAATGGGACCATAGGCTGTACAGAGAAATATCTGCTTCTAAAACAAAAACGGAGCTATCTAACTGAATGGTTGTCAATGTGTGCATTCAACTGACAGAGTTAAACTCACCTGTGGATTCAGCGGTTTGTAAAACCTTTACGTGCAGAATCCCAAAACCGGCATTTCCAGCCCAATGACGGCATACGTATGAAACAGCAGTAAACTTCGTCTAAAACTCAGGAGAAACGTTTCCTTCAAACTGCTCTGCTGTGCGTTAGTAAACCTAAGAGAGTTGAATCAATGTTGATCTTCAGCGACTTCGAAACACGTTTCTTCTAGGATCTGCGTGGGGATATTCCCGAATGAATGGGACCTTAGGCTGTACAGAGAAATATTTGCTTCTAAAACCAAAACGGAGGTATCTAACTGAATGATTTTCCATGTGTGCTTTCAACTGACAGATTTAAGCTCATGTGTGGATTCAGCTCTTTGCAAACCCTTTCTGTGCAGAATCCCAAAACCGGCATTTCCAGCCCAAAGCCGGCATACGTATGAAACAGCAGTAAGACTTCGTCTAAAACTCAGGAGAAATCATTCCTTGAAATGGCTCTGCTGTGCCTTCGTTCAACAAAGGGAGTTGAATCTATGTTGAGATTCAGCGAGTCAGAAACACGTTTCTTCTAGGAGCTGCATTGGGATATTCCCGAGTGAATGGGATCATAGGCTGTACAGAGAAGTATCTGCTTCTAAAACCAAAACGGAGCTATCTAACTGAATAGTTGTCAACGTGTGCATTCAACTGACAGAGTTAAACTCACCTGTGGTTTCAGCGGTTTGTAAAACCTTTCTGTGCAGAATCCCAAAAACGGCATTTCCAGCCCAATGACGGCATACGTACGAAACAGCAGTAAACTTCGTCTGAAACTCAGGAGAAACGTTTCCTTGAAACTGCTCTGCTGTGCGTTAGCAAACCTAAGAGAGTAGAATCTATGTTCAGATTCAGTGACTTAGAAACACGTTTCTTCTAGGAGCTGCGTGGGGGTATTCCCTAGTGAATGGGACCATAGACTGTACAGAGAAATATCTGCTTATAAAACCAAAACGGAGCTATCTAACTGAATGGTTGTCAATGTGTGCATTCAACTGACAGAGTTAAACTCATGTGTGGATTCAGCGGTTTGTAAACCCTTTCTGTGCAGAATCCCAAAACCGGAATTTCCAGCCCACTGCCGGCATACGTACGAAAGAGCAGTAAACTTCGTCTAAAACTCAGGAGAAACGTTTCCTTGAAATTGCTCTGCTGAGCGTTCGTACACCTAAGAGAGTTGAATCTATGTTGAGATTCAGCGAGTCAGAAACACATTTCTTTTATGAGCTGTGTTGGGGTATTCTCGACTGAATGGGACCATAGGCTGTACAGAGAAGTATCTGCTTCTAAAACCAAAACGGAGCTATCTAACTGAATGGTTGTCAATGTGTGCATTCAACTGACAGAGATAAACTCACCTGTGGATTCAGCGGTTTGTAAACTCTTTCTGTGCAGAATCCCAAAACCGGCATTTCCAGCCCAATGCCGGCATACGTACGAAACAGCAGTAAACTTCGTCTAAAACTCAGGAGAATCGTTTCCTTGAAACTGCTCTGCTGTGCATTCATTCACCTAAGAGAGTTGAATCTATGTTGAGATTCAGCGAGTCAGAAACACGTTTCTTCTAGGAGTTGCGTTGGGATATTCCCGAGTGAATGGGACCATTGTCTGTACAGAAAAATATCTGCTACTAAAAGCAAAACGAAGCTATCTAACTGAATGGTTGTCAATGTGTGCATTCAACTGACAGAGTTAAACTCACCTGTGGATTCAGCGGTTTGTAAAACCTTTACGTGCAGAATCCCAAAACCGGCATTTCCAGCCCAATGACGGCATACGTATGAAACAGCAGTAAACTTCGTCTAAAACTCAGGAGAAACGTTTCCTTCAAACTGCTCTGCTGTGCGTTAGTAAACCTAAGAGAGTTGAATCAATGTTGAGCTTCAGCGACTTCGAAACACGTTTCTTCTAGGAGCTGCGTGGGGATATTCCCGAATGAATGGGACCTTAGGCTGTACAGAGAAATATTTGCTTCTAAAACCAAAACGGAGGTATCTCACTGAATGATTTTCCATGTGTGCTTTCAACTGACAGATTTAAACTCATGTGTGGATTCAGCTCTTTGCAAACCCTTTCTGTGCAGAATCCCAAAACCGGCATTTCCAGTCCAAAGCCGGCATACGTATGAAACAGCAGTAAGACTTCGTCTAAAACTCAGGAGAAATCATTCCTTGAAATGGCTCTGCTGTGCGTTCGTTCAACTAAGGGAGTTGAATCTATGTTGAGATTCAGCGAGTCAGAAACACGTTTCTTCTAGGAGCTGCATTGGGATATTATCGAGTGAATGGGATCATAGGCTGTACAGAGAAGTATCTGCTTCTAAAACCAAAACGGAGCTATCTAACTGAATGGTTGTCAACGTGTGCATTCAACTGACAGAGTTAAACTCACCTGTGGTTTCAGCGGTTTGTAAAACCTTTCTGTGCAGAATCCCAAAAACGGCATTTCCAGCCCAATGACGGCATACGTACGAAACAGCAGTAAACTTTGTCTGAAACTCAGGAGAAACGTTTCCTTGAAACTGCTCTGCTGTGCGTTAGCAAACCTAAGATAGTAGAATCTATGTTCAGATTCATTGACTTAGAAACACGTTTCTTCCAGGAGCTGCGTGGGGGTATTCCCGAGTGAATGGGACCATAGACTGTACAGAGAAATATCTGCTTATAAAACCAAAACAGAGATATCTAACTGAATGGTTGTCCATATGTGTATTCAACTGACAGAGTTAAACTCATGTGTGGATTCAGCGCTTTGCAAACCCTTTCTGTGCAGAATCCCGAAACCGTCATTTCCAGCCAAATGCCGGCATACGTACGAAACAACAGTAAACTTCGTGTAAAACTCAGGAGAAAAGATTCCTTGAAATTGCTCTACTGTGCGTTCGTTCACCTCAAATAGTTGAATCTATGTTGAGATTCAGCGAGTCAGAAACACGCTTCTTTTAGGAGCTGCGCTGGGATATTCCCGAGTGAATGGGACCATAGGCTGTACAGAGAAGTATCTGCTTCTAAATCCAAAACGGAGCTATCTAACTGAATGGTTGTCAATGTGTGCATTCAACTGACAGAGTTAAACTCACCTGTGGATTCAGCGGTTTGTAAACCCTTTCTGTGCAGAATCCCAAAACCGGAATTTCCAGCCCACTGCCGGCATACGTACGAAAGAGCAGTAAACTTCGTCTAAAACTCAGGAGAAACGTTTCCTTGAAACTGCTCTTCTGTACGTTAGTTCACCTAAGAGAGTTCAATCTATGTTGAGGCTCAGCGAGTCAGAAACACGTTTCTTCTAGGAGCTGCGTTGGGATATTCCCGAGTGAAAGGGACCATGGGCTGTACAGAGAATATCTGCTTATAAAACCAAAACGGACCTATCAAACTGATTGGTTGTCAATGTGTGCATTCAACTGACAGAGTTAAACTCGCGTGTGGATTCAGCGGTTTGTAAACCTTTTCTGTGCAGAATCCCAAAACCGGAATTTCCAGCCCAATACCGCCATACGTACGAAACAGCAGTAAACTTCGTCTGCAACTCAGGAGAAACGTTTCCTTGAAACTGCTCTGCTGTGTGTTCGTTCACCTAAGAGAGTTGGATCTATGTTGAGATTCAGCGAGTCAGCAACACGTTTCTTCTAGGAGCTGCCTGGGATATTCCCGAGTGAATGGGACCATAGGCTGTACAGAGAAATATCTGCTTCTAAAACCAAAACGGAGCTATTTAACTGAATGGTTGTCAATGTGTGCATTCAACTGACAGAGTTAAACTCACGTGTGGATTCAGCAGTTTGAAAAACCTTTCTGAGCAGAATCCGAAAACCGGCATTTCCAGTCCATTGACGGCATATATACGAAACAGCAGTAAACTTCATCTAAAACTCAGGAGAAACGTTTCCTTGAAACAGCTCTGCTGTGCGTTAGTAAACCTAAGAGAGTTGAATCTATGCTCAGATTCAGTGACTCAGAAACACGTTTCTTCTAGGAGCTGCGTTGGGATATTCCCGAGTGAATGGGACCATAGGCTGTACAGAGAAATATCTGCTTATAAAACCAAAACAGAGATATCTAACTGAATGGTTGTCCATGTGTGTATTCAACTGACAGAGTTAAACTCATGTGTGGATTCAGCGCCTTGCAAACCCTTTCTGTGCAGAATCCCAAAACCGGCATTTCCAGCCCAATGCCGGCATACGTATGAAACAGCAGTAAGACTTCGTCTAAAACTCAGGAGAAACGATTCCTTGAAATTGCTCTACTGTGCGTTCATTCACCTCAAATAGTTGAATCTATGTTGAGATTCAGCGAGTCAGAAACACGCTTCTTTTAGGAGCTGCGCTGGGATATTCCCGAGTGAATGGGACCATAGGGTGTACAGAGAAGTATCTGCTTCTAAATTCAAAACGGAGCTATCTAACTGAATGGTTGTCAATGTGTGCATTCAACTGACAGAGTTAAACTCACCTGTGGATTCAGCGGTTTGTAAACCCTTTCTGTGCAGAATCCCAAAACCGGAATTTCCAGCCCACTGCCGGCATACGTACGAAAGAGCAGTAAACTTCGTCTAAAACTCAGGAGAAACGTTTCCTTGAAATTGCTCTGCTGAGCGTTCGTACACCTAAGAGAGTTGAATCTATGTTGAGATTCAGCGAGTCAGAAACACATTTCTTCTATGAGCTGTGTTGGGGTATTCTCGAGTGAATGGGACCATAGGCTGTACAGAGAAGTATCTGCTTCTAAAACCAAAACGGAGCTATCTAACTGAATGGTTGTCAATGTGTGCATTCAACTGACAGAGATAAACTCACCTGTGGATTCAGCGGTTTGTAAACTCTTTCTGTGCAGAATCCCAAAACCGGCATTTCCAGCCCAATGCCGGCATACGTACGAAACAGCAGTAAACTTCGTCTAAAACTCAGGAGAATCGTTTCCTTGAAACTGCTCTGCTGTGCATTCATTCACCTAAGAGAGTTGAATCTATGTTGAGATTCAGCGAGTCAGAAACACGTTTCTTCTAGGAGTTGCGTTGGGATATTCCCGAGTGAATGGGACCATTGTCTGTACAGAAAAATATCTGCTACTAAAAGCAAAACGAAGCTATCTAACTGAATGGTTGTCAATGTGTGCATTCAACTGACAGAGTTAAACTCACCTGTGGATTCAGCGGTTTGTAAAACCTTTACGTGCAGAATCCCAAAACCGGCATTTCCAGCCCAATGACGGCATACGTATGAAACAGCAGTAAACTTCGTCTAAAACTCAGGAGAAACGTTTCCTTGAAACTGCTCTGCTGTGCGTTAGTAAACCTAAGAGAGTTGAATCAATGTTGAGCTTCAGCGACTTCGAAACACGTTTCTTCTAGGAGCTGCGTGGGGATATTCCCGAATGAATGGGACCTTAGGCTGTACAGAGAAATATTTGCTTCTAAAACCAAAACGGAGGTATCTAACTGAGTGATTTTCCATGTGTGCTTTCAACTGACAGATTTAAACTCATGTGTGGATTCAGCTCTTTGCAAACCCTTTCTGTGCAGAATCCCAAAACCGGCATTTCCAGCCCAAAGCCGGCATACGTATGAAACAGCAGTAAGACTTCGTCTAAAACTCAGGAGAAATCATTCCTTGAAATGGCTCTGCTGTGCGTTCGTTCAACTAAGGGAGTTGAATCTATGTTGAGATTCAGCGAGTCAGAAACACGTTTCATCTAGGAGCTGCATTGGGATATTATCGAGTGAATGGGATCATAGGCTGTACAGAGAAGTATCTGCTTCTAAAACCAAAACGGAGCTATCTAACTGAATGGTTGTCAACGTGTGCATTCAACTGACAGAGTTAAACTCACCTGTGGTTTCAGCGGTTTGTAAAACCTTTCTGTGCAGAATCCCAAAAACGGCATTTCCAGCCCAATGACGGCATACGTACGAAACAGCAGTAAACTTTGTCTGAAAATCAGGAGAAACGTTTCCTTGAAACTGCTCTGCTGTGCGTTAGCAAACCTAAGATAGTAGAATCTATGTTCAGATTCAGTGACTTAGAAACACGTTTCTTCCAGTAGCTGCGTGGGGGTATTCCCGAGTGAATGGGACCATAGACTGTACAGAGAAATATCTGCTTATAAAACCAAAACAGAGATATCTAACTGAATGGTTGTCCATGTGTGTATTCAACTGACAGAGTTAAACTCATGTGTGGATTCAGCGCCTTGCAAACCTTTTCTGTGCAGAATCCCAAAACCGGCATTGCCAGCCCAATGCCGGCATACGTATGAAACAGCAGTAAGACTTCGTCTAAAACTCAGGAGAAACGTTTCCTTGAAATTGCTCTGCTGAGCGTTCGTACACCTAAGAGAGTTGAATCTATGTTGAGATTCAGCGAGTCAGAAACACATTTCTTCTATGAGCTGTGTTGGGGTATTCTCGAGTGAATGGGACCATAGGCTGTACAGAGAAGTATCTGCTTCTAAAACCAAAACGGAGCTATCTAACTGAATGGTTGTCAATGAGTGCATTCAACTGACAGAGATAAACTCACCTGTGGATTCAGCGGTTTGTAAACTCTTTCTGTGCAGAATCCCAAAACCGGAATTTCCAGCCCACTGCCGGCATACGTACGAAAGAGCAGTAAACTTCGTCTAAAACTCAGGAGAAACGTTTCCTTGAAATTGCTCTGCTGAGCGTTCGTACACCTAAGAGAGTTGAATCTATGTTGAGATTCAGCGAGTCAGAAACACATTTCTTCTATGAGCTGTGTTGGGGTATTCTCGAGTGAATGGGACCATAGGCTGTACAGAGGAGTATCTGCTTCTAAAACCAAAACGGAGCTATCTAACTGAATGGTTGTCAATGTGTGCATTCAACTGACAGAGATAAACTCACCTGTGGATTCAGCGGTTTGTAAACTCTTTCTGTGCAGAATCCCAAAACCGGCATTTCCAGCCCAATGCCGGCATACGTACGAAACAGCAGTAAACTTCGTCTAAAACTCAGGAGAATCGTTTCCTTGAAACTGCTCTGCTGTGCATTCATTCACCTAAGAGAGTTGAATCTATGTTGAGATTCAGCGAGTCAGAAACACGTTTCTTCTAGGAGTTGCGTTGGGATATTCCCGAGTGAATGGGACCATTGGCTGTACAGAAAAATATCTGCTACTAAAAGCAAAACGAAGCTATCTAACTGAATGGTTGTCAATGTGTGCATTCAACTGACAGAGTTAAACTCACCTGTGGATTCAGCGGTTTGTAAAACCTTTACGTGCAGAATCCCAAAACCGGCATTTCCAGCCCAATGACGGCATACGTATGAAACAGCAGTAAACTTCGTCTAAAACTCAGGAGAAACGTTTCCTTGAAACTGCTCTGCTGTGCGTTAGTAAACCTAAGAGAGTTGAATCAATGTTGAGCTTCAGCGACTTCGTAACACGTTTCTTCTAGGAGCTGCGTGGGGATATTCCCGAATGAATGGGACCTTAGGCTGTACAGAGAAATATTTGCTTCTAAAACCAAAACGGAGGTATCTCACTGAATGATTTTCCATGTGTGATTTCAACTGACAGATTTAAACTCATGTGTGGATTCAGCTCTTTGCAAACCCTTTCTGTGCAGAATCCCAAAACCGGCATTTCCAGCCCAAAGCCGGCATACGTATGAAACAGCAGTAAGACTTCGTCTAAAACTCAGGAGAAATCATTCCTTGAAATGGCTCTGCTGTGCGTTCGTTCAACAAAGGGAGTTGAATCTATGTTGAGATTCAGCGAGTCAGAAACACGTTTCTTCTAGGAGCTGCATTGGGATATTCCCGAGTGAATGGGATCATAGGCTGTACAGAGATGTATCTGCTTCTAAAACCAAAACGGAGCTATCTAACTGAATAGTTGTCAACGTGTGCATTCAACTGACAGAGTTAAACTCACCTGTGGTTTCAGCGGTTTGTAAAACCTTTCTGTGCAGAATCCCAAAAACGGCATTTCCAGCCCAATGACGGCATACGTACGAAACAGCAGTAAACTTCGTCTGAAACTCAGGAGAAACGTTTCCTTGAAACTGCTCTGCTGTGCGTTAGCAAACCTAAGAGAGTAGAATCTATGTTCAGATTCAGTGACTTAGAAACACGTTTCTTCTAGGAGCTGCGTGGGGGTATTCCCTAGTGAATGGGACCATAGACTGTACAGAGAAATATCTGCTTATAAAACCAAAACAGAGATATCTAACTGAATGGTTGTCCATGTGTGTATTCAACTGACAGAGTTAAACTCATGTGTGGATTCAGCGCTTTGCAAACCCTTTCTGTGCAGAATCCCGAAACCGTCATTTCCAGCCAAATGCCGGCATACGTACGAAACAACAGTAAACTTCGTGTAAAACTCAGGAGAAACGATTCCTTGAAATTGCTCTACTGTGCGTTCGTTCACCTCAAATAGTTGAATCTATGTTGAGATTCAGCGAGTCAGAAACACGCTTCTTTTAGGAGCTGCGCTGGGATATTCCCGAGTGAATGGGACCATAGGCTGTACAGAGAAGTATCTGCTTCTAAATTCAAAACGGAGCTATCTAACTGAATGGTTGTCAATGTGTGCATTCAACTGACAGAGTTAAACTCACCTGTGGATTCAGCGGTTTGTAAACCCTTTCTGTGCAGAATCCCAAAACCGGAATTTCCAGCCCACTGCCGGCATACGTACGAAAGAGCAGTAAACTTCGTCTAAAACTCAGGAGAAACGTTTCCTTGAAATTGCTCTGCTGAGCGTTCGTACACCTAAGAGAGTTGAATCAATGTTGAGATTCAGCGAGTCAGAAACACATTTCTTCTATGAGCTGTGTTGGGGTATTCTCGACTGAATGGGACCATAGGCTGTACAGAGAAGTATCTGCTTCTAAAACCAAAACGGAGCTATCTAACTGAATGGTTGTCAATGTGTGCATTCAACTGACAGAGATAAACTCACCTGTGGATTCAGCGGTTTGTAAACTCTTTCTGTGCAGAATCCCAAAACCGGCATTTCCAGCCCAATGCCGGCATACGTACGAAACAGCAGTAAACTTCATCTAAAACTCAGGAGAATCGTTTCCTTGAAACTGCTCTGTTGTGCATTCATTCACCTAAGAGAGTTGAATCTATGTTGAGATTCAGCGAGTCAGAAACACGTTTCTTCTAGGAGTTGCGTTGGGATATTCCCGAGTGAATGGGACCATTGGCTGTACAGAAAAATATCTGCTACTAAAAGCAAAACGAAGCTATCTAACTGAATGGTTGTCAATGTGTGCATTCAACTGACAGAGTTAAACTCACCTGTGGATTCAGCGGTTTGTAAAACCTTTACGTGCAGAATCCCAAAACCGGCATTTCCAGCCCAATGACGGCATACGTATGAAACAGCAGTAAACTTCGTCTAAAACTCAGGAGAAACGTTTCCTTCAAACTGCTCTGCTGTGCGTTAGTAAACCTAAGAGAGTTGAATCAATGTTGAGCTTCAGCGACTTCGAAACACGTTTCTTCTAGGAGCTGCGTGGGGATATTCCCGAATGAATGGGACCTTAGGCTGTACAGAGAAATATTTGCTTCTAAAACCAAAACGGAGGTATCTAACTGAATGATTTTCCATGTGTGCTTTCAACTGACAGATTTAAACTCATGTGTGGATTCAGCTCTTTGCAAACCCTTTCTGTGCAGAATCCCAAAACCGGCATTTCCAGCCCAAAGCCGGCATACGTATGAAACAGCAGTAAGACTTCGTCTAAAACTCAGGAGAAATCATTCCTTGAAATGGCTCTGCTGTGCGTTCGTTCAACTAAGGGAGTTGAATCTATGTTGAGATTCAGCGAGTCAGAAACACGTTTCTTCTAGGAGCTGCATTGGGATATTCACGAGTGAATGGGATCATAGGCTGTACAGAGAAGTATCTGCTTCTAAAACCAAAACGGAGCTATCTAACTGAATGGTTGTCAACGTGTGCATTCAACTGACAGAGTTAAACTCACCTGTGGTTTCAGGGGTTTGTAAAACCTTTCTGTGCAGAATCCCAAAACCGGCATATCCAGCCCAATGCCGGCATACGTACGAAACAGCAGTAAACTTCGTCTAAAACTCAGGAGAATCGTTTCCTTGAAACTGCTCTGCTGTGCATTCATTCACCTAAGAGAGTTGAATCTATGTTGAGATTCAGCGAGTCAGAAACACGTTTCTTCTAGGAGCTGCATTGGGATATTCCCGAGTGAATGGGATCATAGGCTGTACAGAGAAGTATCTGCTTCTAAAACCAAAACGGAGCTATCTAACTGAATGGTTGTCAACGTGTGCATTCAACTGACAGAGTTAAACTCACCTGTGGTTTCAGCGGTTTGTAAAACCTTTCTGTGCAGAATCCCAAAAACGGCATTTCCAGCCCACTGCCGGCATACGTACGAAAGAGCAGTAAACTTCGTCTAAAACTCAGGAGAAACGTTTCCTTGAAACTGCTCTTCTGTGCGTTAGTTCACCTAAGAGAGTTCAATCTATGTTGAGGCTCAGCGAGTCAGAAACACGTTTCTTCTAGGAGCTGCGTTGGGATATTCCCGAGTGAAAGGGACCATGGGCTGTACAGAGAATATCTGCTTATAAAACCAAAACGGACCTATCAAACTGAATGGTTGTCAATGTGTGCATTCAACTGACAGAGTTAAAATGGCGTGTGGATTCAGCGGTTTGTAAACCTTTTCTGTGCAGAATCCCAAAACCGGAATTTCCAGCCCAATACCGCCATACGTACGAAACAGCAGTAAACTTCGTCTGCAACTCAGGAGAAACGTTTCCTTGAAACTGCTCTGCTGTGTGTTCGTTCACCTAAGAGAGTTGGATCTATGTTGAGATTCAGCGAGTCAGCAACACGTTTCTTCTAGGAGCTGCCTGGGATATTCCCGAGTGAATGGGACCGTAGGCTGTACAGAGAAATATCTGCTTCTAAAACCAAAACGGTGCTATTTAACTGAATGGTTGTCAATGTGTGCATTCAACTGACAGAGTTAAACTCACGTGTGGATTCAGCAGTTTGTAAAACCTTTCTGTGCAGAATCCCAAAACCCGCATTTCCAGTCCAGTGACGGCATATGTACGAAACAGCAGTAAACTTCATCTAAAACTCAGGAGAAACGTTTCCTTGAAACAGCTCTGCTGTGCGTTAGTAAACCTAAGAGAGTTGAATCTATGCTCAGATTCAGTGACTCAGAAACACGTTTCTTCTAGGAGCTGCGTTGGGATATTCCCGAGTGAATGGGACCATAGGCTGTACAGAGAAATATCTGCTTATAAAACCAAAACAGAGATATCTAACCGAATGGTTGTCCATGTGTGTATTCAACTGACAGAGTTAAACTCATGTGTGGATTCAGCGCTTTGCAAACCTTTTCTGTGCAGAATCCCAAAACCGGCATTTCCAGCCCAATGCCGGCATACGTATGAAACAGCAGTAAGACTTCGTCTAAAACTCAGGAGAAACGTTTCCTTGAAATTGCTCTGCTGAGCGTTCGTACACCTAAGAGAGTTGAATCTATGTTGAGATTCAGCGAGTCAGAAACACATTTCTTCTATGAGCTGTGTTGGGGTATTCTCGAGTGAATGGGACCATAGGCTGTACAGAGAAGTATCTGCTTCTAAAACCAAAACGGAGCCATCTAACTGAATGGTTGTCAATGTGTGCATTCAACTGACAGAGATAAACTCACCTGTGGATTCAGCGGTTTGTAAACTCTTTCTGTGCAGAATCCCAAAACCGGCATTTCCAACCCAATGCCGGCATACGTACGAAACAGCAGTAAACTTCGTCTGAAACTCAGGAGAATCGTTTCCTTGAAACTGCTCTGCTGTGCATTCATTCACCTAAGAGAGTTGAATCTATGTTGAGATTCAGCGAGTCAGAAACACGTTTCTTCTAGGAGTTGCGTTGGGATATTCCCGAGTGAATGGGACCATTGGCTGTACAGAAAAATATCTGCTACTAAAACCAAAACGAAGCTATCTAACTGAATGGTTGTCAATGTGTGCATTCAACTGACAGAGTTAAACTCACCTGTGGATTCAGCGGTTTGTAAAACCTTTATGTGCAGAATCCCAAAACCGGCATTTCCAGCCCAAAGACGGCATACGTATGAAACAGCAGTAAACTTCGTCTAAAACTCAGGAGAAACGTTTCCTTGAAACTGCTCTGCTGTGCGTTAGTAAACCTAAGAGAGTTGAATCAATGTTGAGCTTCAGCGACTTCGAAACACGTTTCTTCTAGGAGCTGCGTGGGGATATTCCCGAATGAATGGGACCTTAGGCTGTACAGAGAAATATTTGCTTCTAAAACCAAAACGGAGGTATCTAACTGAATGATTTTCCATGTTTGCTTTCAACTGACAGATTTAAACTCATGTGTGGATTCAGCTCTTTGCAAACCCTTTCTGTGCAGAATCCCAAAACCGGCATTTCCAGCCCAAAGCTGGAATACGTATGAAACAGCAGTAAGACTTCGTCTAAGACTCAGGAGAAATCATTCCTTGAAATGGCTCTGCTGTGCGTTCGTTCAACTAAGGGAGTTGAATCTATGTTGAGATTCAGAGAGTCAGAAACACGTTTCTTCTAGGAGCTGCATTGGGATATTCCCGAGTGAATGGGATCATAGGCTCTACAGAGAAGTATCTGCTTCTAAAACCAAAACGGAGCTATCTAACTGAATGGTTGTCAACGTGTGCATTCAACTGACAGAGTTAAACTCACCTGTGGTTTCAGCGGTTTGTAAAACCTTTCTGTGCAGAATCCCAAAAACGGCATTTCCAGCCCAATGACGGCATACGTACGAAACAGCAGTAAACTTCATCTGAAACTCAGGAGAAACGTTTCCTTGAAACTGCTCTGCTGTGCGTTAGCAAACCTAAGATAGTAGAATCTATGTTCAGATTCAGTGACTTAGAAACACGTTTCTTCTAGGAGCTGCGTGGGGTATTCCCGAGTGAATGGGACCATAGACTGTACAGAGAAATATCTGCTTATAAAACCAAAAGAGAGATATCTAACTGAATGGTTGTCCATGTGTGTATTCATCTGACAGAGTTAAACTCATGTGTGGATTCAGCGCTTTGCAAACGCTTTCTGTGCAGAATCCCGAAACCATCATTTCCAGCCAAATGCCGGCATACGTACGAAACAACAGTAAACTTCGTGTAAAACTCAGGAGAAACGATTCCTTGAAATTGCTCTACTGTGCGTTCGTTCACCTCAAATAGTTGAATCTATGTTGAGATTCAGCGAGTCAGAAACACGCTTCATTTAGGAGCTGCGCTGGGATATTCCCGAGTGAATGGGACCATAGGCTGTACAGAGAAGTATCTGCTTCTAAATCCAAAACGGAGCTATCTAACTGAATGGTTGTCAATGTGTGCATTCAACTGAAAGAATTAAACTCACCTGTGGATTCAGCGGTTTGTAAACCCTTTCTGTGCAGAATCCCAAAACCGGCATTTCCAGCCCACTGCCGGCATACGTACGAAAGAGCAGTAAACTTCGTCTAAAACTCAGGAGAAACGTTTCCTTGAAACTGCTCTTCTGTGCGTTAGTTCACCTAAGAGAGTTCAATCTATGTTGAGGCTCAGCGAGTCAGAAACACGTTTCTTCTAGGAGCTGCGTTGGGATATTCCCGAGTGAAAGGGACCATGGGCTGTACAGAGAATATCTGCTTATAAAACCAAAACGGACCTATCAAACTGAATGGTTGTCAATGTGTGCATTCAACTGACAGAGTTAAAATGGCGTGTGGATTCAGCGGTTTGTAAACCTTTTCTGTGCAGAATCCCAAAACCGGAATTTCCAGCCCAATACCGCCATACGTACGAAACAGCAGTAAACTTCGTCTGCAACTCAGGAGAAACGTTTCCTTGAAACTGCTCTGCTGTGTGTTCGTTCACCTAAGAGAGTTGGATCTATGTTGAGATTCAGCGAGTCAGCAACACGTTTCTTCTAGGAGCTGCCTGGGATATTCCCGAGTGAATGGGACCATAGGCTGTACAGAGAAATATCTGCTTCTAAAACCAAAACGGAGCTATTTAACTGAATGGTTGTCAATGTGTGCATTCAACTGACAGAGTTAAACTCACGTGTGGATTCAGCAGTTTGAAAAACCTTTCTGAGCAGAATCCCAAAACCGGCATTTCCAGTCCAATGACGGCATATATACGAAACAGCAGTAAACTTCATCTAAAACTCAGGAGAAACGTTTCCTTGAAACAGCTCTGCTGTGCGTTAGTAAACCTAAGAGAGTTGAATCTATGCTCAGATTCAGTGACTCAGAAGCACGTTTCTTCTAGGAGCTGCGTTGGGATATTCCCGAGTGAATGGGACCATAGGCTGTACAGAGAAATATCTGCTTATAAAACCAAAACAGAGATATCTAACTGAATGGTTGTCCATGTGTGTATTCAACTGACAGAGTTAAACTCATGTGTGGATTCAGCGCCTTGCAAACCTTTTCTGTGCAGAATCCCAAAACCGGCATTGCCAGCCCAATTCCGGCATACGTATGAAACAGCAGTAAGACTTCGTCTAAAACTCAGGAGAAACGTTTCCTTGAAATTGCTCTGCTGAGCGTTCGTACACCTAAGAGAGTTGAATCTATGTTGAGATTCAGCGAGTCAGAAACACATTTCTTCTATGAGCTGTGTTGGGGTATTCTCGAGTGAATGGGACCATAGGCTGTACAGAGAAGTATCTGCTTCTAAAACCAAAACGGAGCTATCTAACTGAATGGTTGTCAATGAGTGCATTCAACTGACAGAGATAAACTCACCTGTGGATTCAACGGTTTGTAAACTCTTTCTGTGCAGAATCCCAAAACCGGAATTTCCAGCCCACTGCCGGCATACGTACGAAAGAGCAGTAAACTTCGTCTAAAACTCAGGAGAAACGTTTCCTTGAAATTGCTCTGCTGAGCGTTCGTACACCTAAGAGAGTTGAATCTATGTTGAGATTCAGCGAGTCAGAAACACATTTCTTCTATGAGCTGTGTTGGGGTATTCTCGAGTGAATGGGACCATAGGCTGTACAGAGGAGTATCTGCTTCTAAAACCAAAACGGAGCTATCTAACTGAATGGTTGTCAATGTGTGCATTCAACTGACAGAGATAAACTCACCTGTGGATTCAGCGGTTTGTAAACTCTTTCTGTGCAGAATCCCAAAACCGGCATTTCCAGCCCAATGCCGGCATACGTACGAAACAGCAGTAAACTTCGTCTAAAACTCAGGAGAATCGTTTCCTTGAAACTGCTCTGCTGTGCATTCATTCACCTAAGAGAGTTGAATCTATGTTGAGATTCAGCGAGTCAGAAACACGTTTCTTCTAGGAGTTGCGTTGGGATATTCCCGAGTGAATGGGACCATTGGCTGTACAGAAAAATATCTGCTACTAAAAGCAAAACGAAGCTATCTAACTGAATGGTTGTCAACGTGTGCATTCAACTGACAGAGTTAAACTCACCTGTGGATTCAGCGGTTTGTAAAACCTTTACGTGCAGAATCCCAAAACCGGCATTTCCAGCCCAATGACGGCATACGTATGAAACAGCAGTAAACTTCGTCTAAAACTCAGGAGAAACGTTTCCTTGAAACTGCTCTGCTGTGCGTTAGTAAACCTAAGAGAGTTGAATCAATGTTGAGCTTCAGCGACTTCGAAACACGTTTCTTCTAGGAGCTGCGTGGGGATATTCCCGAATGAATGGGACCTTAGGCTGTACAGAGAAATATTTGCTTCTAAAACCAAAACGGAGGTATCTCACTGAATGATTTTCCATGTGTGCTTTCAACTGACAGATTTAAACTCATGTGTGGATTCAGCTCTTTGCAAACCCTTTCTGTGCAGAATCCCAAAACCGGCATTTCCAGCCCAAAGCCGGCATACGTATGAAACAGCAGTAAGACTTCGTCTAAAACTCAGGAGAAATCATTCCTTGAAATGGCTCTGCTGTGCGTTCGTTCAACAAAGGGAGTTGAATCTATGTTGAGATTCAGCGAGTCAGAAACACGTTTCTTCTAGGAGCTGCATTGGGATATTCCCGAGTGAATGGGATCATAGGCTGTACAGAGAAGTATCTGCTTCTAAAACCAAAACGGAGCTATCTAACTGAATAGTTGTCAACGTGTGCATTCAACTGACAGAGTTAAACTCACCTGTGGTTTCAGCGGTTTGTAAAACCTTTCTGTGCAGAATCCCAAAAACGGCATTTCCAGCCCAATGACGGCATACGTACGAAACAGCAGTAAACTTCGTCTGAAACTCAGGAGAAACGTTTCCTTGAAACTGCTCTGCTGTGCGTTAGCAAACCTAAGAGAGTAGAATCTATGTTCAGATTCAGTGACTTAGAAACACGTTTCTTCTAGGAGCTGCGTGGGGGTATTCCCTAGTGAATGGGACCATAGACTGTACAGAGAAATATCTGCTTATAAAACCAAAACAGAGATATCTAACTGAATGGTTGTCCATGTGTGTATTCAACTGACAGAGTTAAACTCATGTGTGGATTCAGCGCTTTGCAAACCCTTTCTGTGCAGAATCCCGAAACCGTCATTTCCAGCCAAATGCCGGCATACGTACGAAACAACAGTAAACTTCGTGTAAAACTCAGGAGAAACGATTCCTTGAAATTGCTCTACTGTGCGTTCGTTCACCTCAAATAGTTGAATCTATGTTGAGATTCAGCGAGTCAGAAAGACGCTTCTTTTAGGAGCTGCGCTGGGATATTCCCGAGTGAATGGGACCATAGGCTGTACAGAGAAGTATCTGCTTCTAAATTCAAAACGGAGCTATCTAACTGAATGGTTGTCAATGTGTGCATTCAACTGACAGAGTTAAACTCACCTGTGGATTCAGCGGTTTGTAAACCCTTTCTGTGCAGAATCCCAAAACCGGAATTTCCAGCCCACTGCCGGCATACGTACGAAAGAGCAGTAAACTTCGTCTAAAACTCAGGAGAAACGTTTCCTTGAAATTGCTCTGCTGAGCGTTCGTACACCTAAGAGAGTTGAATCAATGTTGAGATTCAGCGAGTCAGAAACACATTTCTTCTATGAGCTGTGTTGGGGTATTCTCGACTGAATGGGACCATAGGCTGTACAGAGAAGTATCTGCTTCTAAAACCAAAACGGAGCTATCTAACTGAATGGTTGTCAATGTGTGCATTCAACTGACAGAGATAAACTCACCTGTGGATTCAGCGGTTTGTAAACTCTTTCTGTGCAGAATCCCAAAACCGGCATTTCCAGCCCAATGCCGGCATACGTACGAAACAGCAGTAAACTTCATCTAAAACTCAGGAGAATCGTTTCCTTGAAACTGCTCTGTTGTGCATTCATTCACCTAAGAGAGTTGAATCTATGTTGAGATTCAGCGAGTCAGAAACACGTTTCTTCTAGGAGTTGCGTTGGGATATTCCCGAGTGAATGGGACCATTGGCTGTACAGAAAAATATCTGCTACTAAAAGCAAAACGAAGCTATCTAACTGAATGGTTGTCAATGTGTGCATTCAACTGACAGAGTTAAACTCACCTGTGGATTCAGCGGTTTGTAAAACCTTTACGTGCAGAATCCCAAAACCGGCATTTCCAGCCCAATGACGGCATACGTATGAAACAGCAGTAAACTTCGTCTAAAACTCAGGAGAAACGTTTCCTTCAAACTGCTCTGCTGTGCGTTAGTAAACCTAAGAGAGTTGAATCAATGTTGAGCTTCAGCGACTTCGAAACACGTTTCTTCTAGGAGCTGCGTGGGGATATTCCCGAATGAATGGGACCTTAGGCTGTACAGAGAAATATTTGCTTCTAAAACCAAAACGGAGGTATCTAACTGAATGATTTTCCATGTGTGCTTTCAACTGACAGATTTAAACTCATGTGTGGATTCAGCTCTTTGCAAACCCTTTCTGTGCAGAATCCCAAAACCGGCATTTCCAGCCCAAAGCCGGCATACGTATGAAACAGCAGTAAGACTTCGTCTAAAACTCAGGAGAAATCATTCCTTGAAATGGCTCTGCTGTGCGTTCGTTCAACTAAGGGAGTTGAATCTATGTTGAGATTCAGCGAGTCAGAAACACGTTTCTTCTAGGAGCTGCATTGGGATATTCACGAGTGAATGGGATCATAGGCTGTACAGAGAAGTATCTGCTTCTAAAACCAAAACGGAGCTATCTAACTGAATGGTTGTCAACGTGTGCATTCAACTGACAGAGTTAAACTCACCTGTGGTTTCAGGGGTTTGTAAAACCTTTCTGTGCAGAATCCCAAAACCGGCATATCCAGCCCAATGCCGGCATACGTACGAAACAGCAGTAAACTTCGTCTAAAACTCAGGAGAATCGTTTCCTTGAAACTGCTCTGCTGTGCATTCATTCACCTAAGAGAGTTGAATCTATGTTGAGATTCAGCGAGTCAGAAACACGTTTCTTCTAGGAGCTGCATTGGGATATTCCCGAGTGAATGGGATCATAGGCTGTACAGAGAAGTATCTGCTTCTAAAACCAAAACGGAGCTATCTAACTGAATGGTTGTCAACGTGTGCATTCAACTGACAGAGTTAAACTCACCTGTGGTTTCAGCGGTTTGTAAAACCTTTCTGTGCAGAATCCCAAAAACGGCATTTCCAGCCCACTGCCGGCATACGTACGAAAGAGCAGTAAACTTCGTCTAAAACTCAGGAGAAACGTTTCCTTGAAACTGCTCTTCTGTGCGTTAGTTCACCTAAGAGAGTTCAATCTATGTTGAGGCTCAGCGAGTCAGAAACACGTTTCTTCTAGGAGCTGCGTTGGGATATTCCCGAGTGAAAGGGACCATGGGCTGTACAGAGAATATCTGCTTATAAAACCAAAACGGACCTATCAAACTGAATGGTTGTCAATGTGTGCATTCAACTGACAGAGTTAAAATGGCGTGTGGATTCAGCGGTTTGTAAACCTTTTCTGTGCAGAATCCCAAAACCGGAATTTCCAGCCCAATACCGCCATACGTACGAAACAGCAGTAAACTTCGTCTGCAACTCAGGAGAAACGTTTCCTTGAAACTGCTCTGCTGTGTGTTCGTTCACCTAAGAGAGTTGGATCTATGTTGAGATTCAGCGAGTCAGCAACACGTTTCTTCTAGGAGCTGCCTGGGATATTCCCGAGTGAATGGGACCGTAGGCTGTACAGAGAAATATCTGCTTCTAAAACCAAAACGGTGCTATTTAACTGAATGGTTGTCAATGTGTGCATTCAACTGACAGAGTTAAACTCACGTGTGGATTCAGCAGTTTGTAAAATCTTTCTGTGCAGAATCCCAAAACCCGCATTTCCAGTCCAGTGACGGCATATGTACGAAACAGCAGTAAACTTCATCTAAAACTCAGGAGAAACGTTTCCTTGAAACAGCTCTGCTGTGCGTTAGTAAACCTAAGAGAGTTGAATCTATGCTCAGATTCAGTGACTCAGAAACACGTTTCTTCTAGGAGCTGCGTTGGGATATTCCCGAGTGAATGGGACCATAGGCTGTACAGAGAAATATCTGCTTATAAAACCAAAACAGAGATATCTAACCGAATGGTTGTCCATGTGTGTATTCAACTGACAGAGTTAAACTCATGTGTGGATTCAGCGCTTTGCAAACCTTTTCTGTGCAGAATCCCAAAACCGGCATTTCCAGCCCAATGCCGGCATACGTATGAAACAGCAGTAAGACTTCGTCTAAAACTCAGGAGAAACGTTTCCTTGAAATTGCTCTGCTGAGCGTTCGTACACCTAAGAGAGTTGAATCTATGTTGAGATTCAGCGAGTCAGAAACACATTTCTTCTATGAGCTGTGTTGGGGTATTCTCGAGTGAATGGGACCATAGGCTGTACAGAGAAGTATCTGCTTCTAAAACCAAAACGGAGCCATCTAACTGAATGGTTGTCAATGTGTGCATTCAACTGACAGAGATAAACTCACCTGTGGATTCAGCGGTTTGTAAACTCTTTCTGTGCAGAATCCCAAAACCGGCATTTCCAACCCAATGCCGGCATACGTACGAAACAGCAGTAAACTTCGTCTGAAACTCAGGAGAATCGTTTCCTTGAAACTGCTCTGCTGTGCATTCATTCACCTAAGAGAGTTGAATCTATGTTGAGATTCAGCGAGTCAGAAACACGTTTCTTCTAGGAGTTGCGTTGGGATATTCCCGAGTGAATGGGACCATTGGCTGTACAGAAAAATATCTGCTACTAAAACCAAAACGAAGCTATCTAACTGAATGGTTGTCAATGTGTGCATTCAACTGACAGAGTTAAACTCACCTGTGGATTCAGCGGTTTGTAAAACCTTTATGTGCAGAATCCCAAAACCGGCATTTCCAGCCCAAAGACGGCATACGTATGAAACAGCAGTAAACTTCGTCTAAAACTCAGGAGAAACGTTTCCTTGAAACTGCTCTGCTGTGCGTTAGTAAACCTAAGAGAGTTGAATCAATGTTGAGCTTCAGCGACTTCGAAACACGTTTCTTCTAGGAGCTGCGTGGGGATATTCCCGAATGAATGGGACCTTAGGCTGTACAGAGAAATATTTGCTTCTAAAACCAAAACGGAGGTATCTAACTGAATGATTTTCCATGTTTGCTTTCAACTGACAGATTTAAACTCATGTGTGGATTCAGCTCTTTGCAAACCCTTTCTGTGCAGAATCCCAAAACCGGCATTTCCAGCCCAAAGCTGGAATACGTATGAAACAGCAGTAAGACTTCGTCTAAGACTCAGGAGAAATCATTCCTTGAAATGGCTCTGCTGTGCGTTCGTTCAACTAAGGGAGTTGAATCTATGTTGAGATTCAGAGAGTCAGAAACACGTTTCTTCTAGGAGCTGCATTGGGATATTCCCGAGTGAATGGGATCATAGGCTCTACAGAGAAGTATCTGCTTCTAAAACCAAAACGGAGCTATCTAACTGAATGGTTGTCAACGTGTGCATTCAACTGACAGAGTTAAACTCACCTGTGGTTTCAGCGGTTTGTAAAACCTTTCTGTGCAGAATCCCAAAAACGGCATTTCCAGCCCAATGACGGCATACGTACGAAACAGCAGTAAACTTCATCTGAAACTCAGGAGAAACGTTTCCTTGAAACTGCTCTGCTGTGCGTTAGCAAACCTAAGATAGTAGAATCTATGTTCAGATTCAGTGACTTAGAAACACGTTTCTTCTAGGAGCTGCGTGGGGTATTCCCGAGTGAATGGGACCATAGACTGTACAGAGAAATATCTGCTTATAAAACCAAAAGAGAGATATCTAACTGAATGGTTGTCCATGTGTGTATTCATCTGACAGAGTTAAACTCATGTGTGGATTCAGCGCTTTGCAAACGCTTTCTGTGCAGAATCCCGAAACCATCATTTCCAGCCAAATGCCGGCATACGTACGAAACAACAGTAAACTTCGTGTAAAACTCAGGAGAAACGATTCCTTGAAATTGCTCTACTGTGCGTTCGTTCACCTCAAATAGTTGAATCTATGTTGAGATTCAGCGAGTCAGAAACACGCTTCATTTAGGAGCTGCGCTGGGATATTCCCGAGTGAATGGGACCATAGGCTGTACAGAGAAGTATCTGCTTCTAAATCCAAAACGGAGCTATCTAACTGAATGGTTGTCAATGTGTGCATTCAACTGAAAGAATTAAACTCACCTGTGGATTCAGCGGTTTGTAAACCCTTTCTGTGCAGAATCCCAAAACCGGCATTTCCAGCCCACTGCCGGCATACGTACGAAAGAGCAGTAAACTTCGTCTAAAACTCAGGAGAAACGTTTCCTTGAAACTGCTCTTCTGTGCGTTAGTTCACCTAAGAGAGTTCAATCTATGTTGAGGCTCAGCGAGTCAGAAACACGTTTCTTCTAGGAGCTGCGTTGGGATATTCCCGAGTGAAAGGGACCATGGGCTGTACAGAGAATATCTGCTTATAAAACCAAAACGGACCTATCAAACTGAATGGTTGTCAATGTGTGCATTCAACTGACAGAGTTAAAATGGCGTGTGGATTCAGCGGTTTGTAAACCTTTTCTGTGCAGAATCCCAAAACCGGAATTTCCAGCCCAATACCGCCATACGTACGAAACAGCAGTAAACTTCGTCTGCAACTCAGGAGAAACGTTTCCTTGAAACTGCTCTGCTGTGTGTTCGTTCACCTAAGAGAGTTGGATCTATGTTGAGATTCAGCGAGTCAGCAACACGTTTCTTCTAGGAGCTGCCTGGGATATTCCCGAGTGAATGGGACCATAGGCTGTACAGAGAAATATCTGCTTCTAAAACCAAAACGGAGCTATTTAACTGAATGGTTGTCAATGTGTGCATTCAACTGACAGAGTTAAACTCACGTGTGGATTCAGCAGTTTGAAAAACCTTTCTGAGCAGAATCCCAAAACCGGCATTTCCAGTCCAATGACGGCATATATACGAAACAGCAGTAAACTTCATCTAAAACTCAGGAGAAACGTTTCCTTGAAACAGCTCTGCTGTGCGTTAGTAAACCTAAGAGAGTTGAATCTATGCTCAGATTCAGTGACTCAGAAGCACGTTTCTTCTAGGAGCTGCGTTGGGATATTCCCGAGTGAATGGGACCATAGTCTGTACAGAGAAATATCTGCTTATAAAACCAAAACAGAGATATCTAACTGAATGGTTGTCCATGTGTGTATTCAACTGACAGAGTTAAACTCATGTGTGGATTCAGCGCCTTGCAAACCTTTTCTGTGCAGAATCCCAAAACCGGCATTGCCAGCCCAATGCCGGCATACGTATGAAACAGCAGTAAGACTTCGTCTAAAACTCAGGAGAAACGTTTCCTTGAAATTGCTCTGCTGAGCGTTCGTACACCTAAGAGAGTTGAATCTATGTTGAGATTCAGCGAGTCAGAAACACATTTCTTCTATGAGCTGTGTTGGGGTATTCTCGAGTGAATGGGACCATAGGCTGTACAGAGGAGTATCTGCTTCTAAAACCAAAACGGAGCTATCTAACTGAATGGTTGTCAATGTGTGCATTCAACTGACAGAGATAAACTCACCTGTGGATTCAGCTCTTTGCAAACCCTTTCTGTGCAGAATCCCAAAACCGGCATTTCCAGCCCAAAGCCGGCATACGTATGAAACAGCAGTAAGACTTCGTCTAAAACTCAGGAGAAATCATTCCTTGAAATGGCTCTGCTGTGCGTTCGTTCAACAAAGGGAGTTGAATCTATGTTGAGATTCAGCGAGTCAGAAACACGTTTCTTCTAGGAGCTGCATTGGGATATTCCCGAGTGAATGGGATCATAGGCTGTACAGAGATGTATCTGCTTCTAAAACCAAAACGGAGCTATCTAACTGAATAGTTGTCAACGTGTGCATTCAACTGACAGAGTTAAACTCACCTGTGGTTTCAGCGGTTTGTAAAACCTTTCTGTGCAGAATCCCAAAAACGGCATTTCCAGCCCAATGACGGCATACGTACGAAACAGCAGTAAACTTCGTCTGAAACTCAGGAGAAACGTTTCCTTGAAACTGCTCTGCTGTGCGTTAGCAAACCTAAGAGAGTAGAATCTATGTTCAGATTCAGTGACTTAGAAACACGTTTCTTCTAGGAGCTGCGTGGGGGTATTCCCTAGTGAATGGGACCATAGACTGTACAGAGAAATATCTGCTTATAAAACCAAAACAGAGATATCTAACTGAATGGTTGTCCATGTGTGTATTCAACTGACAGAGTTAAACTCATGTGTGGATTCAGCGCTTTGCAAACCCTTTCTGTGCAGAATCCCGAAACCGTCATTTCCAGCCAAATGCCGGCATACGTACGAAACAACAGTAAACTTCGTCTAAAACTCAGGAGAAACGATTCCTTGAAATTGCTCTACTGTGCGTTCGTTCACCTCAAATAGTTGAATCTATGTTGAGATTCAGCGAGTCAGAAAGACGCTTCTTTTAGGAGCTGCGCTGGGATATTCCCGAGTGAATGGGACCATAGGCTGTACAGAGAAGTATCTGCTTCTAAATTCAAAACGGAGCTATCTAACTGAATGGTTGTCAATGTGTGCATTCAACTGACAGAGTTAAACTCACCTGTGGATTCAGCGGTTTGTAAACCCTTTCTGTGCAGAATCCCAAAACCGGAATTTCCAGCCCACTGCCGGCATACGTACGAAAGAGCAGTAAACTTCGTCTAAAACTCAGGAGAAACGTTTCCTTGAAATTGCTCTGCTGAGCGTTCGTACACCTAAGAGAGTTGAATCTATGTTGAGATTCAGCGAGTCAGAAACACATTTCTTCTATGAGCTGTGTTGGGGTATTCTCGACTGAATGGGACCATAGGCTGTACAGAGAAGTATCTGCTTCTAAAACCAAAACGGAGCTATCTAACTGAATGGTTGTCAATGTGTGCATTCAACTGACAGAGATAAACTCACCTGTGGATTCAGCGGTTTGTAAACTCTTTCTGTGCAGAATCCCAAAACCGGCATTTCCAGCCCAATGCCGGCATACGTACGAAACAGCAGTAAACTTCGTCTAAAACTCAGGAGAATCGTTTCCTTGAAACTGCTCTGCTGTGCATTCATTCACCTAAGAGAGTTGAATCTATGTTGAGATTCAGCGAGTCAGAAACACGTTTCTTCTAGGAGTTGCATTGGGATATTCCCGAGTGAATGGGACCATTGTCTGTACAGAAAAATATCTGCTACTAAAAGCAAAACGAAGCTATCTAACTGAATGGTTGTCAATGTGTGCATTCAACTGACAGAGTTAAACTCACCTGTGGATTCAGCGGTTTGTAAAACCTTTACGTGCAGAATCCCAAAACCGGCATTTCCAGCCCAATGACGGCATACGTATGAAACAGCAGTAAACTTCGTCTAAAACTCAGGAGAAACGTTTCCTTCAAACTGCTCTGCTGTGCCTTAGTAAACCTAAGAGAGTTGAATCAATGTTGAGCTTCAGCGACTTCGAAACACGTTTCTTCTAGGAGCTGCGTGGGGATATTCCCGAATGAATGGGACCTTAGGCTGTACAGAGAAATATTTGCTTCTAAAACCAAAACGGAGGTATCTAACTGAATGATTTTCCAAGTGTGCTTTCAACTGACAGATTTAAACTCATGTGTGGATTCAGCTCTTTGCAAACCCTTTCTGTGCAGAATCCCAAAACCGGCATTTCCAGCCCAAAGCCGGCATACGTATGAAACAGCAGTAAGACTTCGTCTAAAACTCAGGAGAAATCATTCCTTGAAATGGCTCTGCTGGGCGTTCGTTCAACTAAGGGAGTTGAATCTATGTTGAGATTCAGCGAGTCAGAAACACGTTTCTTCTAGGAGCTGCATTGGGATATTATCGAGTGAATGGGATCATAGGCTGTACAGAGAAGTATCTGCTTCTAAAACCAAAACGGAGCTATCTAACTGAATGGTTGTCAACGTGTGCATTCAACTGACAGAGTTAAACTCACCTGTGGTTTCAGCGGTTTGTAAAACCTTTCTGTGCAGAATCCCAAAAACGGCATTTCCAGCCCAATGACGGCATACGTACGAAACAGCAGTAAACTTTGTCTGAAAATCAGGAGAAACGTTTCCTTGAAACTGCTCTGCTGTGCGTTAGCAAACCTAAGATAGTAGAATCTATGTTCAGATTCAGTGACTTAGAAACACGTTTCTTCCAGTAGCTGCGTGGGGGTATTCCCGAGTGAATGGGACCATAGACTGTACAGAGAAATATCTGCTTATAAAACCAAAACAGAGATATCTAACTGAATGGTTGTCCATGTGTGTATTCAACTGACAGAGTTAAACTCATGTGTGGATTCAGCGCTTTGCAAACCCTTTCTGTGCAGAATCCCGAAACCGTCATTTCCAGCCAAATGCCGGCATACGTACGAAACAACAGTAAACTTCGTCTAAAACTCAGGAGAAACGATTCCTTGAAATTGCTCTACTGTGCGTTCGTTCACCTCAAATAGTTGAATCTATGTTGAGATTCAGCGAGTCAGAAACACGCTTCTTTTAGGAGCTGCGCTGGGATATTCCCGAGTGAATGGGACCATAGGCTGTACAGAGAAGTATCTGCTTCTAAATCCAAAACGGAGCTATCTAACTGAATGGTTGTCAATGTGTGCATTCAACTGACAGAGTTAAACTCACCTGTGGATTCAGCGGTTTGTAAACCCTTTCTGTGCAGAATCCCAAAACCGGAATTTCCAGCCCACTGCCGGCATACGTACGAAAGAGCAGTAAACTTCGTCTAAAACTCAGGAGAAACGTTTCCTTGAAACTGCTCTTCTGTACGTTAGTTCACCTAAGAGAGTTCAATCTATGTTGAGGCTCAGCGAGTCAGAAACACGTTTCTTCTAGGAGCTGCGTTGGGATATTCCCGAGTGAAAGGGACCATGGGCTGTACAGAGAATATCTGCTTATAAAACCAAAACGGACCTATCAAACTGATTGGTTGTCAATGTGTGCATTCAACTGACAGAGTTAAACTCGCGTGTGGATTCAGCGGTTTGTAAACCTTTTCTGTGCAGAATCCCAAAACCGGAATTTCCAGCCCAATACCGCCATACGTACGAAACAGCAGTAAACTTCGTCTGCAACTCAGGAGAAACGTTTCCTTGAAACTGCTCTGCTGTGTGTTCGTTCACCTAAGAGAGTTGGATCTATGTTGAGATTCAGCGAGTCAGCAACACGTTTCTTCTAGGAGCTGCCTGGGATATTCCCGAGTGAATGGGACCATAGGCTGTACAGAGAAATATCTGCTTCTAAAACCAAAACGGAGCTATTTAACTGAATGGTTGTCAATGTGTGCATTCAACTGACAGAGTTAAACTCACGTGTGGATTCAGCAGTTTGAAAAACCTTTCTGAGCAGAATCCCAAAACCGGCATTTCCAGTCCAATGACGGCATATATACGAAACAGCAGTAAACTTCATCTAAAACTCAGGAGAAACGTTTCCTTGAAACAGCTCTGCTGTGCGTTAGTAAACCTAAGAGAGTTGAATCTTTGCTCAGATTCAGTGACTCAGAAACACGTTTCTTCTAGGAGCTGCGTTGGGATATTCCCGAGTGAATGGGACCATAGGCTGTACAGAGAAGTATCTGCTTCTAAATTCAAAACGGAGCTATCTAACTGAATGGTTGTCAATGTGTGCATTCAACTGACAGAGTTAAACTCACCTGTGGATTCAGCGGTTTGTAAACCCTTTCTGTGCAGAATCCCAAAACCGGAATTTCCAGCCCACTGCCGGCATACGTACGAAAGAGCAGTAAACTTCGTCTAAAACTCAGGAGAAACGTTTCCTTGAAATTGCTCTGCTGAGCGTTCGTACACCTAAGAGAGTTGAATCTATGTTGAGATTCAGCGAGTCAGAAACACATTTCTTCTATGAGCTGTGTTGGGGTATTCTCGACTGAATGGGACCATAGGCTGTACAGAGAAGTATCTGCTTCTAAAACCAAAACGGAGCTATCTAACTGAATGGTTGTCAATGTGTGCATTCAACTGACAGAGATAAACTCACCTGTGGATTCAGCGGTTTGTAAACTCTTTCTGTGCAGAATCCCAAAACCGGCATTTCCAGCCCAATGCCGGCATACGTACGAAACAGCAGTAAACTTCGTCTAAAACTCAGGAGAATCGTTTCCTTGAAACTGCTCTGCTGTGCATTCATTCACCTAAGAGAGTTGAATCTATGTTGAGATTCAGCGAGTCAGAAACACGTTTCTTCTAGGAGTTGCATTGGGATATTCCCGAGTGAATGGGACCATTGTCTGTACAGAAAAATATCTGCTACTAAAAGCAAAACGAAGCTATCTAACTGAATGGTTGTCAATGTGTGCATTCAACTGACAGAGTTAAACTCACCTGTGGATTCAGCGGTTTGTAAAACCTTTACGTGCAGAATCCCAAAACCGGCATTTCCAGCCCAATGACGGCATACGTATGAAACAGCAGTAAACTTCGTCTAAAACTCAGGAGAAACGTTTCCTTCAAACTGCTCTGCTGTGCGTTAGTAAACCTAAGAGAGTTGAATCAATGTTGAGCTTCAGCGACTTCGAAACACGTTTCTTCTAGGAGCTGCGTGGGGATATTCCCGAATGAATGGGACCTTAGGCTGTACAGAGAAATATTTGCTTCTAAAACCAAAACGGAGGTATCTAACTGAATGATTTTCCAAGTGTGCTTTCAACTGACAGATTTAAACTCATGTGTGGATTCAGCTCTTTGCAAACCCTTTCTGTGCAGAATCCCAAAACCGGCATTTCCAGCCCAAAGCCGGCATACGTATGAAACAGCAGTAAGACTTCGTCTAAAACTCAGGAGAAATCATTCCTTGAAATGGCTCTGCTGTGCGTTCGTTCAACTAAGGGAGTTGAATCTATGTTGAGATTCAGCGAGTCAGAAACACGTTTCTTCTAGGAGCTGCATTGGGATATTATCGAGTGAATGGGATCATAGGCTGTACAGAGAAGTATCTGCTTCTAAAACCAAAACGGAGCTATCTAACTGAATGGTTGTCAACGTGTGCATTCAACTGACAGAGTTAAACTCACCTGTGGTTTCAGCGGTTTGTAAAACCTTTCTGTGCAGAATCCCAAAAACGGCATTTCCAGCCCAATGACGGCATAGGTACGAAACAGCAGTAAACTTTGTCTGAAAATCAGGAGAAACGTTTCCTTGAAACTGCTCTGCTGTGCGTTAGCAAACCTAAGATAGTAGAATCTATGTTCAGATTCAGTGACTTAGAAACACGTTTCTTCCAGTAGCTGCGTGGGGGTATTCCCGAGTGAATGGGACCATAGACTGTACAGAGAAATATCTGCTTATAAAATCAAAACAGAGATATCTAACTGAATGGTTGTCCATGTGTGTATTCAACTGACAGAGTTAAACTCATGTGTGGATTCAGCGCTTTGCAAACCCTTTCTGTGCAGAATCCCGAAACCGTCATTTCCAGCCAAATGCCGGCATACGTACGAAACAACAGTAAACTTCGTCTAAAACTCAGGAGAAACGATTCCTTGAAATTGCTCTACTGTGCGTTCGTTCACCTCAAATAGTTGAATCTATGTTGAGATTCAGCGAGTCAGAAACACGCTTCTTTTAGGAGCTGCGCTGGGATATTCCCGAGTGAATGGGACCATAGGCTGTACAGAGAAGTATCTGCTTCTAAATCCAAAACGGAGCTATCTAACTGAATGGTTGTCAATGTGTGCATTCAACTGACAGAGTTAAACTCACCTGTGGATTCAGCGGTTTGTAAACCCTTTCTGTGCAGAATCCCAAAACCGGAATTTCCAGCCCACTGCCGGCATACGTACGAAAGAACAGTAAACTTCGTCTAAAACTCAGGAGAAACGTTTCCTTGAAACTGCTCTTCTGTACGTTAGTTCACCTAAGAGAGTTCAATCTATGTTGAGGCTCAGCGAGTCAGAAACACGTTTCTTCTAGGAGCTGCGTTGGGATATTCCCGAGTGAAAGGGACCATGGGCTGTACAGAGAATATCTGCTTATAAAACCAAAACGGACCTATCAAACTGATTGGTTGTCAATGTGTGCATTCAACTGACAGAGTTAAACTCGCGTGTGGATTCAGCGGTTTGTAAACCTTTTCTGTGCAGAATCCCAAAACCGGAATTTCCAGCCCAATACCGCCATACGTACGAAACAGCAGTAAACTTCGTCTGCAACTCAGGAGAAACGTTTCCTTGAAACTGCTCTGCTGTGTGTTCGTTCACCTAAGAGAGTTGGATCTATGTTGAGATTCAGCGAGTCAGCAACACGTTTCTTCTAGGAGCTGCCTGGGATATTCCCGAGTGAATGGGACCATAGGCTGTACAGAGAAATATCTGCTTCTAAAACCAAAACGGAGCTATTTAACTGAATGGTTGTCAATGTGTGCATTCAACTGACAGAGTTAAACTCACGTGTGGATTCAGCAGTTTGAAAAACCTTTCTGAGCAGAATCCCAAAACCGGCATTTCCAGTCCAATGACGGCATATATACGAAACAGCAGTAAACTTCATCTAAAACTCAGGAGAAACGTTTCCTTGAAACAGCTCTGCTGTGCGTTAGTAAACCTAAGAGAGTTGAATCTATGCTCAGATTCAGTGACTCAGAAGCACGTTTCTTCTAGGAGCTGCGTTGGGATATTCCCGAGTGAATGGGACCATAGGCTGTACAGAGAAGTATCTGCTTCTAAATTCAAAACGGAGCTATCTAACTGAATGGTTGTCAATGTGTGCATTCAACTGACAGAGTTAAACTCACCTGTGGATTCAGCGGTTTGTAAACCCTTTCTGTGCAGAATCCCAAAACCGGAATTTCCAGCCCACTGCCGGCATACGTACGAAAGAGCAGTAAACTTCGTCTAAAACTCAGGAGAAACGTTTCCTTGAAATTGCTCTGCTGAGCGTTCGTACACCTAAGAGAGTTGAATCTATGTTGAGATTCAGCGAGTCAGAAACACATTTCTTCTATGAGCTGTGTTGGGGTATTCTCGACTGAATGGGACCATAGGCTGTACAGAGAAGTATCTGCTTCTAAAACCAAAACGGAGCTATCTAACTGAATGGTTGTCAATGTGTGCATTCAACTGACAGAGATAAACTCACCTGTGGATTCAGCGGTTTGTAAACTCTTTCTGTGCAGAATCCCAAAACCGGCATTTCCAGCCCAATGCCGGCATACGTACGAAACAGCAGTAAACTTCGTCTAAAACTCAGGAGAATCGTTTCCTTGAAACTGCTCTGCTGTGCATTCATTCACCTAAGAGAGTTGAATCTATGTTGAGATTCAGCGAGTCAGAAACACGTTTCTTCTAGGAGTTGCATTGGGATATTCCCGAGTGAATGGGACCATTGTCTGTACAGAAAAATATCTGCTACTAAAAGCAAAACGAAGCTATCTAACTGAATGGTTGTCAATGTGTGCATTCAACTGACAGAGTTAAACTCACCTGTGGATTCAGCGGTTTGTAAAACCTTTACGTGCAGAATCCCAAAACCGGCATTTCCAGCCCAATGACGGCATACGTATGAAACAGCAGTAAACTTCGTCTAAAACTCAGGAGAAACGTTTCCTTGAAACTGCTCTGCTGTGCGTTAGTAAACCTAAGAGAGTTGAATCAATGTTGAGCTTCAGCGACTTCGAAACACGTTTCTTCTAGGAGCTGCGTGGGGATATTCCCGAATGAATGGGACCTTAGGCTGTACAGAGAAATATTTGCTTCTAAAACCAAAACGGAGGTATCTAACTGAATGATTTTCCATGTGTGCTTTCAACTGACAGATTTAAACTCATGTGTGGATTCAGCTCTTTGCAAACCCTTTCTGTGCAGAATCCCAAAACCGGCATTTCCAGCCCAAAGCCGGCATACGTATGAAACAGCAGTAAGACTTCGTCTAAAACTCAGGAGAAATCATTCCTTGAAATGGCTCTGCTGGGCGTTCGTTCAACTAAGGGAGTTGAATCTATGTTGAGATTCAGCGAGTCAGAAACACGTTTCTTCTAGGAGCTGCATTGGGATATTATCGAGTGAATGGGATCATAGGCTGTACAGAGAAGTATCTGCTTCTAAAACCAAAACGGAGCTATCTAACTGAATGGTTGTCAACGTGTGCATTCAACTGACAGAGTTAAACTCACCTGTGGTTTCAGCGGTTTGTAAAACCTTTCTGTGCAGAATCCCAAAAACGGCATTTCCAGCCCAATGACGGCATACGTACGAAACAGCAGTAAACTTTGTCTGAAAATCAGGAGAAACGTTTCCTTGAAACTGCTCTGCTGTGCGTTATCAAACCTAAGATAGTAGAATCTATGTTCAGATTCAGTGACTTAGAAACACGTTTCTTCCAGTAGCTGCGTGGGGGTATTCCCGAGTGAATGGGACCATAGACTGTACAGGGAAATATCTGCTTATAAAACCAAAACAGAGATATCTAACTGAATGGTTGTCCATGTGTGTATTCAACTGACAGAGTTAAACTCATGTGTGGATTCAGCGCTTTGCAAACCCTTTCTGTGCAGAATCCCGAAACCGTCATTTCCAGCCAAATGCCGGCATACGTACGAAACAACAGTAAACTTCGTGTAAAACTCAGGAGAAACGATTCCTTGAAATTGCTCTACTGTGCGTTCGTTCACCTCAAATAGTTGAATCTATGTTGAGATTCAGCGAGTCAGAAACACGCTTCTTTTAGGAGCTGCGCTGGGATATTCCCGAGTGAATGGGACCATAGGCTGTACAGAGAAGTATCTGCTTCTAAATCCAAAACGGAGCTATCTAACTGAATGGTTGTCAATGTGTGCATTCAACTGACAGAGTTAAACTCACCTGTGGATTCAGCGGTTTGTAAACCCTTTCTGTGCAGAATCCCAAAACCGGAATTTCCAGCCCACTGCCGGCATACGTACGAAAGAGCAGTAAACTTCGTCTAAAACTCAGGAGAAACGTTTCCTTGAAACTGCTCTTCTGTACGTTAGTTCACCTAAGAGAGTTCAATCTATGTTGAGGCTCAGCGAGTCAGAAACACATTTCTTCTAGGAGCTGCGTTGGGATATTCCCGAGTGAAAGGGACCATGGGCTGTACAGAGAATATCTGCTTATAAAACCAAAACGGACCTATCAAACTGATTGGTTGTCAATGTGTGCATTCAACTGACAGAGTTAAACTCGCGTGTGGATTCAGCGGTTTGTAAACCTTTTCTGTGCAGAATCCCAAAACCGGAATTTCCAGCCCAATACCGCCATACGTACGAAACAGCAGTAAACTTCGTCTGCAACTCAGGAGAAACGTTTCCTTGAAACTGCTCTGCTGTGTGTTCGTTCACCTAAGAGAGTTGGATCTATGTTGAGATTCAGCGAGTCAGCAACACGTTTCTTCTAGGAGCTGCCTGGGATATTCCCGAGTGAATGGGACCATAGGCTGTACAGAGAAATATCTGCTTCTAAAACCAAAACGGAGCTATTTAACTGAATGGTTGTCAATGTGTGCATTCAACTGACAGAGTTAAACTCACGTGTGGATTCAGCAGTTTGAAAAACCTTTCTGAGCAGAATCCCAAAACCGGCATTTCCAGTCCAATGACGGCATATATACGAAACAGCAGTAAACTTCATCTAAAACTCAGGAGAAACGTTTCCTTGAAACAGCTCTGCTGTGCGTTAGTAAACCTAAGAGAGTTGAATCTATGCTCAGATTCAGTGACTCAGAAACACGTTTCTTCTAGGAGCTGCGTTGGGATATTCCCGAGTGAATGGGACCATAGGCTGTACAGAGAAATATCTGCTTATAAAACCAAAACAGAGATATCTAACTGAATGGTTGTCCATGTGTGTATTCAACTGACAGAGTTAAACTCATGTGTGGATTCAGCGCCTTGCAAACCTTTTCTGTGCAGAATCCCAAAACCGGCATTGCCAGCCCAATGCCGGCATACGTATGAAACAGCAGTAAGACTTCGTCTAAAACTCAGGAGAAACGTTTCCTTGAAATTGCTCTGCTGAGCGTTCGTACACCTAAGGGAGTTGAATCTATGTTGAGATTCAGCGAGTCAGAAACACATTTCTTCTATGAGCTGTGTTGGGGTATTCTCGAGTGAATGGGACCATAGGCTGTACAGAGAAGTATCTGCTTCTAAAACCAAAACGGAGCTATCTAACTGAATGGTTGTCAATGAGTGCATTCAACTGACAGAGATAAACACACCTGTGGATTCAGCGGTTTGTAAACTCTTTCTGTGCAGAATCCCAAAACCGGAATTTCCAGCCCACTGCCGGCATACGTACGAAAGAGCAGTAAACTTCGTCTAAAACTCAGGAGAAACGTTTCCTTGAAATTGCTCTGCTGAGCGTTCGTACACCTAAGAGAGTTGAATCTATGTTGAGATTCAGCGAGTCAGAAACACATTTCTTCTATGAGTTGTGTTGGGGTATTCTCGAGTGAATGGGACCATAGGCTGTACAGAGGAGTATCTGCTTCTAAAACCAAAACGGAGCTATCTAACTGAATGGTTGTCAATGTGTGCATTCAACTGACAGAGATAAACTCACCTGTGGATTCAGCGGTTTGTAAACTCTTTCTGTGCAGAATCCCAAAATCGGCATTTCCAGCCCAATGCCGGCATACGTACGAAACAGCAGTAAACTTCGTCTAAAACTCAGGAGAATCGTTTCCTTGAAACTGCTCTGCTGTGCATTCATTCACCTAAGAGAGTTGAATCTATGTTGAGATTCAGCGAGTCAGAAACACGTTTCTTCTAGGAGTTGCGTTGGGATATTCCCGAGTGAATGGGACCATTGGCTGTACAGAAAAATATCTGCTACTAAAAGCAAAACGAAGCTATCTAACTGAATGGTTGTCAATGTGTGCATTCAACTGACAGAGTTAAACTCACCTGTGGATTCAGCGGTTTGTAAAACCTTTACGTGCAGAATCCCAAAACCGGCATTTCCAGCCCAATGACGGCATACGTATGAAACAGCATTAAACTTCGTGTAAAACTCAGGAGAAACGTTTCCTTGAAACTGCTCTGCTGTGCGTTAGTAAACCTAAGAGAGTTGAATCAATGTTGAGCTTCAGCGACTTCGAAACACGTTTCTTCTAGGAGCTGCGTGGGGATATTCCCGAATGAATGGGACCTTAGGCTGTACAGAGAAATATTTGCTTCTAAAACCAAAACGGAGGTATCTAACTGAATGATTTTCCATGTGTGCTTTCAACTGACAGATTTAAACTCATGTGTGGATTCAGCTCTTTGCAAACCCTTTCTGTGCAGAATCCCAAAACCGGCATTTCCAGCCCAAAGCCGGCATACGTATGAAACAGCAGTAAGACTTCGTCTAAAACTCAGGAGAAATCATTCCTTGAAATGGCTCTGCTGTGCGTTCGTTCAACTAAGGGAGTTGAATCTATGTTGAGATTCAGCGAGTCAGAAACACGTTTCTTCTAGGAGCTGCATTGGGATATTCCCGAGTGAATGGGATCATAGGCTGTACAGAGAAGTATCTGCTTCTAAAACCAAAACGGAGCTATCTAACTGAATGGTTGTCAACGTGTGCATTCAACTGACAGAGTTAAACTCACCTGTGGTTTCAGCGGTTTGTAAAACCTTTCTGTGCAGAATCCCAAAAACGGCATTTCCAGCCCAATGACGGCATACGTACGAAACAGCAGTAAACTTCGTCTGAAACTCAGGAGAAACGATTGCTTGAAACTGCTCTGCTGTGCGTTAGCAAACCTAAGAGAGTAGAATCTATGTTCAGATTCAGTGACTTAGAAACACGTTTCTTCTAGGAGCTGCGTGGGGGTATTCCCGAGTGAATGGGACCATAGACTGTACAGAGAAATATCTGCTTATAAAACCAAAACAGAGATATCTAACTGAATGGTTGTCCATGTGTGTATTCAACTGACAGAGTTAAACTCATGTGTGGATTCAGCGCTTTGCAAACCCTTTCTGTGCAGAATCCCGAAACCGTCATTTCCAGCCAAATGCCAGCATACGTACGAAACAACAGTAAACTTCGTGTAAAACTCAGGAGAAACGATTCCTTGAAATTGCTCTACTGTGCATTCGTTCACCTGAAATAGTTGAATCTATGTTGAGATTCAGCGAGTCAGAAACACGCTTCTTTTAGGAGCTGCATTGGGATATTCCCGAGTGAATGGGATCATATGCTGTACAGAGAAGTATCTGCTTCTAAATCCAAAACGGAGCTATCTAACTGAATGGTTGTCAATGTGTGCATTCAACTGACAGAGTTAAACTCACCTGTGGATTCAGCGGTCTGTAAACCCTTTCTGTGCAGAATCCCAAAACCGGAATTTCCAGCCCACTGCCGGCATACGTACGAAAGAGCAGTAAACTTCGTCTAAAACTCAGGAGAAACGTTTCCTTGAAATTGCTCTGCTGAGCGTTCGTACACCTAAGAGAGTTGAATCTATGTTGAGATTCAGCGAGTAAGAAACACATTTCTTCTATGAGCTGTGTTGGGGTATTCTCGACTGAATGGGACCATAGGCTGTACAGAGAAGTATCTGCTTCTAAAACCAAAACGGAGCTATCTAACTGAATGGTTGTCAATGTGTGCATTCAACTGACAGAGATAAACTCACCTGTGGATTCAGCGGTTTGTAAACTCTTTCTGTGCAGAATCCCAAAACCGGCATTTCCAGCCCAATGCCGGCATACGTACGAAACAGCAGTAAACTTCGTCTAAAACTCAGGAGAATCGTTTCCTTGAAACTGCTCTGTTGTGCATTCATTCACCTAAGAGAGTTGAATCTATGTTGAGATTCAGCGAGTCAGAAACACGTTTCTTCTAGGAGTTGCGTTGGGATATTCCCGAGTGAATGGGACCATTGGCTGTACAGAAAAATATCTGCTACTAAAAGCAAAACGAAGCTATCTAACTGAATGGTTGTCAATGTGTGCATTCAACTGACAGAGTTAAACTCACCTGTGGATTCAGCGGTTTGTAAAACCTTTACGTGCAGAATCCCAAAACCGGCATTTCCAGCCCAATGACGGCATACGTATGAAACAGCAGTAAACTTCGTCTAAAACTCAGGAGAAACGTTTCCTTCAAACTGCTCTGCTGTGCGTTAGTAAACCTAAGAGAGTTGAATCAATGTTGAGCTTCAGCGACTTCGTAACACGTTTCTTCTAGGAGCTGCGTGGGGATATTCCCGAATGAATGGGACCTTAGGCTGTACAGAGAAATATTTGCTTCTAAAACCAAAACGGAGGTATCTAACTGAATGATTTTCCATGTGTGCTTTCAACTGACAGATTTAAACTCATGTGTGGATTCAGCTCTTTGCAAACCCTTTCTGTGCAGAATCCCAAAACCGGCATTTCCAGCCCAAAGCCGGCATACGTATGAAACAGCAGTAAGACTTCGTCTAAAACTCAGGAGAAATCATTCCTTGAAATGGCTCTGCTGTGCGTTCGTTCAACTAAGGGAGTTGAATCTATGTTGAGATTCAGCGAGTCAGAAACACGTTTCTTCTAGGAGCTGCATTGGGATATTATCGAGTGAATGGGATCATAGGCTGTACAGAGAAGTATCTGCTTCTAAAACCAAAACGGAGCTATCTAACTGAATGGTTGTCAACGTGTTCATTCAACTGACAGAGTTAAACTCACCTGTGGTTTCAGCGGTTTGTAAAACCTTTCTGTGCAGAATCCCAAAAACGGCATTTCCAGCCCAATGACGGCATACGTACGAAACAGCAGTAAACTTTGTCTGAAAATCAGGAGAAACGTTTCCTTGAAACTGCTCTGCTGTGCGTTATCAAACCTAAGATAGTAGAATCTATGTTCAGATTCAGTGACTTAGAAACACGTTTCTTCCAGTAGCTGCGTGGGGGTATTCCCGAGTGAATGGGACCATAGACTGTACAGGGAAATATCTGCTTATAAAACCAAAACAGAGATATCTAACTGAATGGTTGTCCATGTGTGTATTCAACTGACAGAGTTAAACTCATGTGTGGATTCAGCGCTTTGCAAACCCTTTCTGTGCAGAATCCCGAAACCGTCATTTCCAGCCAAATGCCGGCATACGTACGAAACAACAGTAAACTTCGTGTAAAACTCAGGAGAAACGATTCCTTGAAATTGCTCTACTGTGCGTTCGTTCACCTCAAATAGTTGAATCTATGTTGAGATTCAGCGAGTCAGAAACACGCTTCTTTTAGGAGCTGCGCTGGGATATTCCCGAGTGAATGGGACCATAGGCTGTACAGAGAAGTATCTGCTTCTAAATCCAAAACGGAGCTATCTAACTGAATGGTTGTCAATGTGTGCATTCAACTGACAGAGATAAACTCACCTGTGGATTCAGCGGTTTGTAAACCCTTTCTGTGCAGAATCCCAAAACCGGAATTTCCAGCCCACTGCCGGCATACGTACGAAAGAGCAGTAAACTTCGTCTAAAACTCAGGAGAAACGTTTCCTTGAAACTGCTCTTCTGTACGTTAGTTCACCTAAGAGAGTTCAATCTATGTTGAGGCTCAGCGAGTCAGAAACACGTTTCTTCTAGGAGCTGCGTTGGGATATTCCCGAGTGAAAGGGACCATGGGCTGTACAGAGAATATCTGCTTATAAAACCAAAACGGACCTATCAAACTGATTGGTTGTCAATGTGTGCATTCAACTGACAGAGTTAAACTCGCGTGTGGATTCAGCGGTTTGTAAACCTTTTCTGTGCAGAATCCCAAAACCGGAATTTCCAGCCCAATACCGCCATACGTACGAAACAGCAGTAAACTTCGTCTGCAACTCAGGAGAAACGTTTCCTTGAAACTGCTCTGCTGTGTGTTCGTTCACCTAAGAGAGTTGGATCTATGTTGAGATTCAGCGAGTCAGCAACACGTTTCTTCTAGGAGCTGCCTGGGATATTCCCGAGTGAATGGGACCATAGGCTGTACAGAGAAATATCTGCTTCTAAAACCAAAACGGAGCTATTTAACTGAATGGTTGTCAATGTGTGCATTCAACTGACAGAGTTAAACTCACGTGTGGATTCAGCAGTTTGAAAAACCTTTCTGAGCAGAATCCCAAAACCGGCATTTCCAGTCCAATGACGGCATATATACGAAACAGCAGTAAACTTCATCTAAAACTCAGGAGAAACGTTTCCTTGAAACAGCTCTGCTGTGCGTTAGTAAACCTAAGAGAGTTGAATCTATGCTCAGATTCAGTGACTCAGAAACACGTTTCTTCTAGGAGCTGCGTTGGGATATTCCCGAGTGAATGGGACCATAGGCTGTACAGAGAAATATCTGCTTATAAAACCAAAACAGAGATATCTAACTGAATGGTTGTCCATGTGTGTATTCAACTGACAGAGTTAAACTCATGTGTGGATTCAGCGCCTTGCAAACCTTTTCTGTGCAGAATCCCAAAACCGGCATTGCCAGCCCAATGCCGGCATACGTATGAAACAGCAGTAAGACTTCGTCTAAAACTCAGGAGAAACGTTTCCTTGAAATTGCTCTGCTGAGCGTTCGTACACCTAAGAGAGTTGAATCTATGTTGAGATTCAGCGAGTCAGAAACACATTTCTTCTATGAGCTGTGTTGGGGTATTCTCGAGTGAATGGGACCATAGGCTGTACAGAGAAGTATCTGCTTCTAAAACCAAAACGGAGCTATCTAACTGAATGGTTGTCAATGAGTGCATTCAACTGACAGAGATAAACACACCTGTGGATTCAGCGGTTTGTAAACTCTTTCTGTGCAGAATCCCAAAACCGGAATTTCCAGCCCACTGCCGGCATACGTACGAAAGAGCAGTAAACTTCGTCTAAAACTCAGGAGAAACGTTTCCTTGAAATTGCTCTGCTGAGCGTTCGTACACCTAAGAGAGTTGAATCTATGTTGAGATTCAGCGAGTCAGAAACACATTTCTTCTATGAGCTGTGTTGGGGTATTCTCGAGTGAATGGGACCATAGGCTGTACAGAGGAGTATCTGCTTCTAAAACCAAAACGGAGCTATCTAACTGAATGGTTGTCAATGTGTGCATTCAACTGACAGAGATAAACTCACCTGTGGATTCAGCGGTTTGTAAACTCTTTCTGTGCAGAATCCCAAAATCGGCATTTCCAGCCCAATGCCGGCATACGTACGAAACAGCAGTAAACTTCGTCTAAAACTCAGGAGAATCGTTTCCTTGAAACTGCTCTGCTGTGCATTCATTCACCTAAGAGAGTTGAATCTATGTTGAGATTCAGCGAGTCAGAAACACGTTTCTTCTAGGAGTTGCGTTGGGATATTCCCGAGTGAATGGGACCATTGGCTGTACAGAAAAATATCTGCTACTAAAAGCAAAACGAAGCTATCTAACTGAATGGTTGTCAATGTGTGCATTCAACTGACAGAGTTAAACTCACCTGTGGATTCAGCGGTTTGTAAAACCTTTACGTGCAGAATCCCAAAACCGGCATTTCCAGCCCAATGACGGCATACGTATGAAACAGCATTAAACTTCGTGTAAAACTCAGGAGAAACGTTTCCTTGAAACTGCTCTGCTGTGCGTTAGTAAACCTAAGAGAGTTGAATCAATGTTGAGCTTCAGCGACTTCGAAACACGTTTCTTCTAGGAGCTGCGTGGGGATATTCCCGAATGAATGGGACCTTAGGCTGTACAGAGAAATATTTGCTTCTAAAACCAAAACGGAGGTATCTAACTGAATGATTTTCCATGTGTGCTTTCAACTGACAGATTTAAACTCATGTGTGGATTCAGCTCTTTGCAAACCCTTTCTGTGCAGAATCCCAAAACCGGCATTTCCAGCCCAAAGCCGGCATACGTATGAAACAGCAGTAAGACTTCGTCTAAAACTCAGGAGAAATCATTCCTTGAAATGGCTCTGCTGTGCGTTCGTTCAACTAAGGGAGTTGAATCTATGTTGAGATTCAGCGAGTCAGAAACACGTTTCTTCTAGGAGCTGCATTGGGATATTCCCGAGTGAATGGGATCATAGGCTGTACAGAGAAGTATCTGCTTCTAAAACCAAAACGGAGCTATCTAACTGAATGGTTGTCAACGTGTGCATTCAACTGACAGAGTTAAACTCACCTGTGGTTTCAGCGGTTTGTAAAACCTTTCTGTGCAGAATCCCAAAAACGGCATTTCCAGCCCAATGACGGCATACGTACGAAACAGCAGTAAACTTCGTCTGAAACTCAGGAGAAACGATTGCTTGAAACTGCTCTGCTGTGCGTTAGCAAACCTAAGAGAGTAGAATCTATGTTCAGATTCAGTGACTTAGAAACACGTTTCTTCTAGGAGCTGCGTGGGGGTATTCCCGAGTGAATGGGACCATAGACTGTACAGAGAAATATCTGCTTATAAAACCAAAACAGAGATATCTAACTGAATGGTTGTCCATGTGTGTATTCAACTGACAGAGTTAAACTCATGTGTGGATTCAGCGCTTTGCAAACCCTTTCTGTGCAGAATCCCGAAACCGTCATTTCCAGCCAAATGCCAGCATACGTACGAAACAACAGTAAACTTCGTGTAAAACTCAGGAGAAACGATTCCTTGAAATTGCTCTACTGTGCATTCGTTCACCTGAAATAGTTGAATCTATGTTGAGATTCAGCGAGTCAGAAACACGCTTCTTTTAGGAGCTGCATTGGGATATTCCCGAGTGAATGGGATCATATGCTGTACAGAGAAGTATCTGCTTCTAAATCCAAAACGGAGCTATCTAACTGAATGGTTGTCAATGTGTGCATTCAACTGACAGAGTTAAACTCACCTGTGGATTCAGCGGTCTGTAAACCCTTTCTGTGCAGAATCCCAAAACCGGAATTTCCAGCCCACTGCCGGCATACGTACGAAAGAGCAGTAAACTTCGTCTAAAACTCAGGAGAAACGTTTCCTTGAAATTGCTCTGCTGAGCGTTCGTACACCTAAGAGAGTTGAATCTATGTTGAGATTCAGCGAGTAAGAAACACATTTCTTCTATGAGCTGTGTTGGGGTATTCTCGACTGAATGGGACCATAGGCTGTACAGAGAAGTATCTGCTTCTAAAACCAAAACGGAGCTATCTAACTGAATGGTTGTCAATGTGTGCATTCAACTGACAGAGATAAACTCACCTGTGGATTCAGCGGTTTGTAAACTCTTTCTGTGCAGAATCCCAAAACCGGCATTTCCAGCCCAATGCCGGCATACGTACGAAACAGCAGTAAACTTCGTCTAAAACTCAGGAGAATCGTTTCCTTGAAACTGCTCTGTTGTGCATTCATTCACCTAAGAGAGTTGAATCTATGTTGAGATTCAGCGAGTCAGAAACACGTTTCTTCTAGGAGTTGCGTTGGGATATTCCCGAGTGAATGGGACCATTGGCTGTACAGAAAAATATCTGCTTCTAAAACAAAAACGGAGCTATCTAACTGAATGGTTGTCAATGTGTGCATTCAACTGACAGAGTTAAACTCACCTGTGGATTCAGCGGTTTGTAAAACCTTTACGTGCAGAATCCCAAAACCGGCATTTCCAGCCCAATGACGGCATACGTATGAAACAGCAGTAAACTTCGTCTAAAACTCAGGAGAAACGTTTCCTTCAAACTGCTCTGCTGTGCGTTAGTAAACCTAAGAGAGTTGAATCAATGTTGAGCTTCAGCGACTTCGTAACACGTTTCTTCTAGGAGCTGCGTGGGGATATTCCCGAATGAATGGGACCTTAGGCTGTACAGAGAAATATTTGCTTCTAAAACCAAAACGGAGGTATCTCACTGAATGATTTTCCATGTGTGCTTTCAACTGACAGATTTAAACTCATGTGTGGATTCAGCTCTTTGCAAACCCTTTCTGTGCAGAATCCCAAAACCGGCATTTCCAGCCCAAAGCCGGCATACGTATGAAACAGCAGTAAGACTTCGTCTAAAACTCAGGAGAAATCATTCCTTGAAATGGCTCTGCTGTGCGTTCGTTCAACAAAGGGAGTTGAATCTATGTTGAGATTCAGCGAGTCAGAAACACGTTTCTTCTAGGAGCTGCATTGGGATATTCCCGAGTGAATGGGATCATAGGCTGTACAGAGAAGTATCTGCTTCTAAAACCAAAACGGAGCTATCTAACTGAATAGTTGTCAACGTGTGCATTCAACTGACAGAGTTAAACTCACCTGTGGTTTCAGCGGTTTGTAAAACCTTTCTGTGCAGAATCCCAAAAACGGCATTTCCAGCCCAATGACGGCATACGTACGAAACAGCAGTAAACTTCGTCTGAAACTCAGGAGAAACGTTTCCTTGAAACTGCTCTGCTGTGCGTTAGCAAACCTAAGAGAGTAGAATCTATGTTCAGATTCAGTGACTTAGAAACACGTTTCTTCTAGGAGCTGCGTGGGGGTATTCCCTAGTGAATGGGACCATAGACTGTACAGAGAAATATCTGCTTATAAAACCAAAACAGAGATATCTAACTGAATGGTTGTCCATGTGTGTATTCAACTGACAGAGTTAAACTCATGTGTGGATTCAGCGCTTTGCAAACCCTTTCTGTGCAGAATCCCGAAACCGTCATTTCCAGCCAAATGCCGGCATACGTACGAAACAACAGTAAACTTCGTGTAAAACTCAGGAGAAACGATTCCTTGAAATTGCTCTACTGTGCGTTCGTTCACCTCAAATAGTTGAATCTATGTTGAGATTCAGCGAGTCAGAAAGACGCTTCTTTTAGGAGCTGCGCTGGGATATTCCCGAGTGAATGGGACCATAGGCTGTACAGAGAAGTATCTGCTTCTAAATTCAAAACGGAGCTATCTAACTGAATGGTTGTCAATGTGTGCATTCAACTGACAGAGTTAAACTCACCTGTGGATTCAGCGGTTTGTAAACCCTTTCTGTGCAGAATCCCAAAACCGGAATTTCCAGCCCACTGCCGGCATACGTACGAAAGAGCAGTAAACTTCGTCTAAAACTCAGGAGAAACGTTTCCTTGAAATTGCTCTGCTGAGCGTTCGTACACCTAAGAGAGTTGAATCTATGTTGAGATTCAGCGAGTCAGAAACACATTTCTTCTATGAGCTGTGTTGGGGTATTCTCGACTGAATGGGACCATAGGCTGTACAGAGAAGTATCTGCTTCTAAAACCAAAACGGAGCTATCTAACTGAATGGTTGTCAATGTGTGCATTCAACTGACAGAGATAAACTCACCTGTGGATTCAGCGGTTTGTAAACTCTTTCTGTGCAGAATCCCAAAACCGGCATTTCCAGCCCAATGCCGGCATACGTACGAAACAGCAGTAAACTTCGTCTAAAACTCAGGAGAATCGTTTCCTTGAAACTGCTCTGTTGTGCATTCATTCACCTAAGAGAGTTGAATCTATGTTGAGATTCAGCGAGTCAGAAACACGTTTCTTCTAGGAGTTGCGTTGGGATATTCCCGAGTGAATGGGACCATTGGCTGTACAGAAAAATATCTGCTACTAAAAGCAAAACGAAGCTATCTAACTGAATGGTTGTCAATGTGTGCATTCAACTGACAGAGTTAAACTCACCTGTGGATTCAGCGGTTTGTAAAACCTTTACGTGCAGAATCCCAAAACCGGCATTTCCAGCCCAATGACGGCATACGTATGAAACAGCAGTAAACTTCGTCTAAAACTCAGGAGAAACGTTTCCTTCAAACTGCTCTGCTGTGCGTTAGTAAACCTAAGAGAGTTGAATCAATGTTGAGCTTCAGCGACTTCGTAACACGTTTCTTCTAGGAGCTGCGTGGGGATATTCCCGAATGAATGGGACCTTAGGCTGTACAGAGAAATATTTGCTTCTAAAACCAAAACGGAGGTATCTCACTGAATGATTTTCCATGTGTGCTTTCAACTGACAGATTTAAACTCATGTGTGGATTCAGCTCTTTGCAAACCCTTTCTGTGCAGAATCCCAAAACCGGCATTTCCAGCCCAAAGCCGGCATACGTATGAAACAGCAGTAAGACTTCGTCTAAAACTCAGGAGAAATCATTCCTTGAAATGGCTCTGCTGTGCGTTCGTTCAACAAAGGGAGTTGAATCTATGTTGAGATTCAGCGAGTCAGAAACACGTTTCTTCTAGGAGCTGCATTGGGATATTCCCGAGTGAATGGGATCATAGGCTGTACAGAGAAGTATCTGCTTCTAAAACCAAAACGGAGCTATCTAACTGAATAGTTGTCAACGTGTGCATTCAACTGACAGAGTTAAACTCACCTGTGGTTTCAGCGGTTTGTAAAACCTTTCTGTGCAGAATCCCAAAAACGGCATTTCCAGCCCAATGACGGCATACGTACGAAACAGCAGTAAACTTCGTCTGAAACTCAGGAGAAACGTTTCCTTGAAACTGCTCTGCTGTGCGTTAGCAAACCTAAGAGAGTAGAATCTATGTTCAGATTCAGTGACTTAGAAACACGTTTCTTCTAGGAGCTGCGTGGGGGTATTCCCTAGTGAATGGGACCATAGACTGTACAGAGAAATATCTGCTTATAAAACCAAAACAGAGATATCTAACTGAATGGTTGTCCATGTGTGTATTCAACTGACAGAGTTAAACTCATGTGTGGATTCAGCGCTTTGCAAACCCTTTCTGTGCAGAATCCCGAAACCGTCATTTCCAGCCAAATGCCGGCATACGTACGAAACAACAGTAAACTTCGTGTAAAACTCAGGAGAAACGATTCCTTGAAATTGCTCTACTGTGCGTTCGTTCACCTCAAATAGTTGAATCTATGTTGAGATTCAGCGAGTCAGAAAGACGCTTCTTTTAGGAGCTGCGCTGGGATATTCCCGAGTGAATGGGACCATAGGCTGTACAGAGAAGTATCTGCTTCTAAATTCAAAACGGAGCTATCTAACTGAATGGTTGTCAATGTGTGCATTCAACTGACAGAGTTAAACTCACCTGTGGATTCAGCGGTTTGTAAACCCTTTCTGTGCAGAATCCCAAAACCGGAATTTCCAGCCCACTGCCGGCATACGTACGAAAGAGCAGTAAACTTCGTCTAAAACTCAGGAGAAACGTTTCCTTGAAATTGCTCTGCTGAGCGTTCGTACACCTAAGAGAGTTGAATCTATGTTGAGATTCAGCGAGTCAGAAACACATTTCTTCTATGAGCTGTGTTGGGGTATTCTCGACTGAATGGGACCATAGGCTGTACAGAGAAGTATCTGCTTCTAAAACCAAAACGGAGCTATCTAACTGAATGGTTGTCAATGTGTGCATTCAACTGACAGAGATAAACTCACCTGTGGATTCAGCGGTTTGTAAACTCTTTCTGTGCAGAATCCCAAAACCGGCATTTCCAGCCCAATGCCGGCATACGTACGAAACAGCAGTAAACTTCGTCTAAAACTCAGGAGAATCGTTTCCTTGAAACTGCTCTGTTGTGCATTCATTCACCTAAGAGAGTTGAATCTATGTTGAGATTCAGCGAGTCAGAAACACGTTTCTTCTAGGAGTTGCGTTGGGATATTCCCGAGTGAATGGGACCATTGGCTGTACAGAAAAATATCTGCTACTAAAAGCAAAACGAAGCTATCTAACTGAATGGTTGTCAATGTGTGCATTCAACTGACAGAGTTAAACTCACCTGTGGATTCAGCGGTTTGTAAAACCTTTACGTGCAGAATCCCAAAACCGGCATTTCCAGCCCAATGACGGCATACGTATGAAACAGCAGTAAACTTCGTCTAAAACTCAGGAGAAACGTTTCCTTCAAACTGCTCTGCTGTGCGTTAGTAAACCTAAGAGAGTTGAATCAATGTTGAGCTTCAGCGACTTCGTAACACGTTTCTTCTAGGAGCTGCGTGGGGATATTCCCGAATGAATGGGACCTTAGGCTGTACAGAGAAATATTTGCTTCTAAAACCAAAACGGAGGTATCTCACTGAATGATTTTCCATGTGTGCTTTCAACTGACAGATTTAAACTCATGTGTGGATTCAGCTCTTTGCAAACCCTTTCTGTGCAGAATCCCAAAACCGGCATTTCCAGCCCAAAGCCGGCATACGTATGAAACAGCAGTAAGACTTCGTCTAAAACTCAGGAGAAATCATTCCTTGAAATGGCTCTGCTGTGCGTTCGTTCAACAAAGGGAGTTGAATCTATGTTGAGATTCAGCGAGTCAGAAACACGTTTCTTCTAGGAGCTGCATTGGGATATTCCCGAGTGAATGGGATCATAGGCTGTACAGAGAAGTATCTGCTTCTAAAACCAAAACGGAGCTATCTAACTGAATAGTTGTCAACGTGTGCATTCAACTGACAGAGTTAAACTCACCTGTGGTTTCAGCGGTTTGTAAAACCTTTCTGTGCAGAATCCCAAAAACGGCATTTCCAGCCCAATGACGGCATACGTACGAAACAGCAGTAAACTTCGTCTGAAACTCAGGAGAAACGTTTCCTTGAAACTGCTCTGCTGTGCGTTAGCAAACCTAAGAGAGTAGAATCTATGTTCAGATTCAGTGACTTAGAAACACGTTTCTTCTAGGAGCTGCGTGGGGGTATTCCCTAGTGAATGGGACCATAGACTGTACAGAGAAATATCTGCTTATAAAACCAAAACAGAGATATCTAACTGAATGGTTGTCCATGTGTGTATTCAACTGACAGAGTTAAACTCATGTGTGGATTCAGCGCTTTGCAAACCCTTTCTGTGCAGAATCCCGAAACCGTCATTTCCAGCCAAATGCCGGCATACGTACGAAACAACAGTAAACTTCGTGTAAAACTCAGGAGAAACGATTCCTTGAAATTGCTCTACTGTGCGTTCGTTCACCTCAAATAGTTGAATCTATGTTGAGATTCAGCGAGTCAGAAAGACGCTTCTTTTAGGAGCTGCGCTGGGATATTCCCGAGTGAATGGGACCATAGGCTGTACAGAGAAGTATCTGCTTCTAAATTCAAAACGGAGCTATCTAACTGAATGGTTGTCAATGTGTGCATTCAACTGACAGAGTTAAACTCACCTGTGGATTCAGCGGTTTGTAAACCCTTTCTGTGCAGAATCCCAAAACCGGAATTTCCAGCCCACTGCCGGCATACGTACGAAAGAGCAGTAAACTTCGTCTAAAACTCAGGAGAAACGTTTCCTTGAAATTGCTCTGCTGAGCGTTCGTACACCTAAGAGAGTTGAATCTATGTTGAGATTCAGCGAGTCAGAAACACATTTCTTCTATGAGCTGTGTTGGGGTATTCTCGACTGAATGGGACCATAGGCTGTACAGAGAAGTATCTGCTTCTAAAACCAAAACGGAGCTATCTAACTGAATGGTTGTCAATGTGTGCATTCAACTGACAGAGATAAACTCACCTGTGGATTCAGCGGTTTGTAAACTCTTTCTGTGCAGAATCCCAAAACCGGCATTTCCAGCCCAATGCCGGCATACGTACGAAACAGCAGTAAACTTCGTCTAAAACTCAGGAGAATCGTTTCCTTGAAACTGCTCTGTTGTGCATTCATTCACCTAAGAGAGTTGAATCTATGTTGAGATTCAGCGAGTCAGAAACACGTTTCTTCTAGGAGTTGCGTTGGGATATTCCCGAGTGAATGGGACCATTGGCTGTACAGAAAAATATCTGCTACTAAAAGCAAAACGAAGCTATCTAACTGAATGGTTGTCAATGTGTGCATTCAACTGACAGAGTTAAACTCACCTGTGGATTCAGCGGTTTGTAAAACCTTTACGTGCAGAATCCCAAAACCGGCATTTCCAGCCCAATGACGGCATACGTATGAAACAGCAGTAAACTTCGTCTAAAACTCAGGAGAAACGTTTCCTTCAAACTGCTCTGCTGTGCGTTAGTAAACCTAAGAGAGTTGAATCAATGTTGAGCTTCAGCGACTTCGTAACACGTTTCTTCTAGGAGCTGCGTGGGGATATTCCCGAATGAATGGGACCTTAGGCTGTACAGAGAAATATTTGCTTCTAAAACCAAAACGGAGGTATCTCACTGAATGATTTTCCATGTGTGCTTTCAACTGACAGATTTAAACTCATGTGTGGATTCAGCTCTTTGCAAACCCTTTCTGTGCAGAATCCCAAAACCGGCATTTCCAGCCCAAAGCCGGCATACGTATGAAACAGCAGTAAGACTTCGTCTAAAACTCAGGAGAAATCATTCCTTGAAATGGCTCTGCTGTGCGTTCGTTCAACAAAGGGAGTTGAATCTATGTTGAGATTCAGCGAGTCAGAAACACGTTTCTTCTAGGAGCTGCATTGGGATATTCCCGAGTGAATGGGATCATAGGCTGTACAGAGAAGTATCTGCTTCTAAAACCAAAACGGAGCTATCTAACTGAATAGTTGTCAACGTGTGCATTCAACTGACAGAGTTAAACTCACCTGTGGTTTCAGCGGTTTGTAAAACCTTTCTGTGCAGAATCCCAAAAACGGCATTTCCAGCCCAATGACGGCATACGTACGAAACAGCAGTAAACTTCGTCTGAAACTCAGGAGAAACGTTTCCTTGAAACTGCTCTGCTGTGCGTTAGCAAACCTAAGAGAGTAGAATCTATGTTCAGATTCAGTGACTTAGAAACACGTTTCTTCTAGGAGCTGCGTGGGGGTATTCCCTAGTGAATGGGACCATAGACTGTACAGAGAAATATCTGCTTATAAAACCAAAACAGAGATATCTAACTGAATGGTTGTCCATGTGTGTATTCAACTGACAGAGTTAAACTCATGTGTGGATTCAGCGCTTTGCAAACCCTTTCTGTGCAGAATCCCGAAACCGTCATTTCCAGCCAAATGCCGGCATACGTACGAAACAACAGTAAACTTCGTGTAAAACTCAGGAGAAACGATTCCTTGAAATTGCTCTACTGTGCGTTCGTTCACCTCAAATAGTTGAATCTATGTTGAGATTCAGCGAGTCAGAAAGACGCTTCTTTTAGGAGCTGCGCTGGGATATTCCCGAGTGAATGGGACCATAGGCTGTACAGAGAAGTATCTGCTTCTAAATTCAAAACGGAGCTATCTAACTGAATGGTTGTCAATGTGTGCATTCAACTGACAGAGTTAAACTCACCTGTGGATTCAGCGGTTTGTAAACCCTTTCTGTGCAGAATCCCAAAACCGGAATTTCCAGCCCACTGCCGGCATACGTACGAAAGAGCAGTAAACTTCGTCTAAAACTCAGGAGAAACGTTTCCTTGAAATTGCTCTGCTGAGCGTTCGTACACCTAAGAGAGTTGAATCTATGTTGAGATTCAGCGAGTCAGAAACACATTTCTTCTATGAGCTGTGTTGGGGTATTCTCGACTGAATGGGACCATAGGCTGTACAGAGAAGTATCTGCTTCTAAAACCAAAACGGAGCTATCTAACTGAATGGTTGTCAATGTGTGCATTCAACTGACAGAGATAAACTCACCTGTGGATTCAGCGGTTTGTAAACTCTTTCTGTGCAGAATCCCAAAACCGGCATTTCCAGCCCAATGCCGGCATACGTACGAAACAGCAGTAAACTTCGTCTAAAACTCAGGAGAATCGTTTCCTTGAAACTGCTCTGTTGTGCATTCATTCACCTAAGAGAGTTGAATCTATGTTGAGATTCAGCGAGTCAGAAACACGTTTCTTCTAGGAGTTGCGTTGGGATATTCCCGAGTGAATGGGACCATTGGCTGTACAGAAAAATATCTGCTACTAAAAGCAAAACGAAGCTATCTAACTGAATGGTTGTCAATGTGTGCATTCAACTGACAGAGTTAAACTCACCTGTGGATTCAGCGGTTTGTAAAACCTTTACGTGCAGAATCCCAAAACCGGCATTTCCAGCCCAATGACGGCATACGTATGAAACAGCAGTAAACTTCGTCTAAAACTCAGGAGAAACGTTTCCTTCAAACTGCTCTGCTGTGCGTTAGTAAACCTAAGAGAGTTGAATCAATGTTGAGCTTCAGCGACTTCGTAACACGTTTCTTCTAGGAGCTGCGTGGGGATATTCCCGAATGAATGGGACCTTAGGCTGTACAGAGAAATATTTGCTTCTAAAACCAAAACGGAGGTATCTCACTGAATGATTTTCCATGTGTGCTTTCAACTGACAGATTTAAACTCATGTGTGGATTCAGCTCTTTGCAAACCCTTTCTGTGCAGAATCCCAAAACCGGCATTTCCAGCCCAAAGCCGGCATACGTATGAAACAGCAGTAAGACTTCGTCTAAAACTCAGGAGAAATCATTCCTTGAAATGGCTCTGCTGTGCGTTCGTTCAACAAAGGGAGTTGAATCTATGTTGAGATTCAGCGAGTCAGAAACACGTTTCTTCTAGGAGCTGCATTGGGATATTCCCGAGTGAATGGGATCATAGGCTGTACAGAGAAGTATCTGCTTCTAAAACCAAAACGGAGCTATCTAACTGAATAGTTGTCAACGTGTGCATTCAACTGACAGAGTTAAACTCACCTGTGGTTTCAGCGGTTTGTAAAACCTTTCTGTGCAGAATCCCAAAAACGGCATTTCCAGCCCAATGACGGCATACGTACGAAACAGCAGTAAACTTCGTCTGAAACTCAGGAGAAACGTTTCCTTGAAACTGCTCTGCTGTGCGTTAGCAAACCTAAGAGAGTAGAATCTATGTTCAGATTCAGTGACTTAGAAACACGTTTCTTCTAGGAGCTGCGTGGGGGTATTCCCTAGTGAATGGGACCATAGACTGTACAGAGAAATATCTGCTTATAAAACCAAAACAGAGATATCTAACTGAATGGTTGTCCATGTGTGTATTCAACTGACAGAGTTAAACTCATGTGTGGATTCAGCGCTTTGCAAACCCTTTCTGTGCAGAATCCCGAAACCGTCATTTCCAGCCAAATGCCGGCATACGTACGAAACAACAGTAAACTTCGTGTAAAACTCAGGAGAAACGATTCCTTGAAATTGCTCTACTGTGCGTTCGTTCACCTCAAATAGTTGAATCTATGTTGAGATTCAGCGAGTCAGAAAGACGCTTCTTTTAGGAGCTGCGCTGGGATATTCCCGAGTGAATGGGACCATAGGCTGTACAGAGAAGTATCTGCTTCTAAATTCAAAACGGAGCTATCTAACTGAATGGTTGTCAATGTGTGCATTCAACTGACAGAGTTAAACTCACCTGTGGATTCAGCGGTTTGTAAACCCTTTCTGTGCAGAATCCCAAAACCGGAATTTCCAGCCCACTGCCGGCATACGTACGAAAGAGCAGTAAACTTCGTCTAAAACTCAGGAGAAACGTTTCCTTGAAATTGCTCTGCTGAGCGTTCGTACACCTAAGAGAGTTGAATCTATGTTGAGATTCAGCGAGTCAGAAACACATTTCTTCTATGAGCTGTGTTGGGGTATTCTCGACTGAATGGGACCATAGGCTGTACAGAGAAGTATCTGCTTCTAAAACCAAAACGGAGCTATCTAACTGAATGGTTGTCAATGTGTGCATTCAACTGACAGAGATAAACTCACCTGTGGATTCAGCGGTTTGTAAACTCTTTCTGTGCAGAATCCCAAAACCGGCATTTCCAGCCCAATGCCGGCATACGTACGAAACAGCAGTAAACTTCGTCTAAAACTCAGGAGAATCGTTTCCTTGAAACTGCTCTGCTGTGCATTCATTCACCTAAGAGAGTTGAATCTATGTTGAGATTCAGCGAGTCAGAAACACGTTTCTTCTAGGAGTTGCATTGGGATATTCCCGAGTGAATGGGACCATTGTCTGTACAGAAAAATATCTGCTACTAAAAGCAAAACGAAGCTATCTAACTGAATGGTTGTCAATGTGTGCATTCAACTGACAGAGTTAAACTCACCTGTGGATTCAGCGGTTTGTAAAACCTTTACGTGCAGAATCCCAAAACCGGCATTTCCAGCCCAATGACGGCATACGTATGAAACAGCAGTAAACTTCGTCTAAAACTCAGGAGAAACGTTTCCTTCAAACTGCTCTGCTGTGCGTTAGTAAACCTAAGAGAGTTGAATCAATGTTGAGCTTCAGCGACTTCGAAACACGTTTCTTCTAGGAGCTGCGTGGGGATATTCCCGAATGAATGGGACCTTAGGCTGTACAGAGAAATATTTGCTTCTAAAACCAAAACGGAGGTATCTAACTGAATGATTTTCCAAGTGTGCTTTCAACTGACAGATTTAAACTCATGTGTGGATTCAGCTCTTTGCAAACCCTTTCTGTGCAGAATCCCAAAACCGGCATTTCCAGCCCAAAGCCGGCATACGTATGAAACAGCAGTAAGACTTCGTCTAAAACTCAGGAGAAATCATTCCTTGAAATGGCTCTGCTGGGCGTTCGTTCAACTAAGGGAGTTGAATCTATGTTGAGATTCAGCGAGTCAGAAACACGTTTCTTCTAGGAGCTGCATTGGGATATTATCGAGTGAATGGGATCATAGGCTGTACAGAGAAGTATCTGCTTCTAAAACCAAAACGGAGCTATCTAACTGAATGGTTGTCAACGTGTGCATTCAACTGACAGAGTTAAACTCACCTGTGGTTTCAGCGGTTTGTAAAACCTTTCTGTGCAGAATCCCAAAAACGGCATTTCCAGCCCAATGACGGCATACGTACGAAACAGCAGTAAACTTTGTCTGAAAATCAGGAGAAACGTTTCCTTGAAACTGCTCTGCTGTGCGTTAGCAAACCTAAGATAGTAGAATCTATGTTCAGATTCAGTGACTTAGAAACACGTTTCTTCCAGTAGCTGCGTGGGGGTATTCCCGAGTGAATGGGACCATAGACTGTACAGAGAAATATCTGCTTATAAAACCAAAACAGAGATATCTAACTGAATGGTTGTCCATGTGTGTATTCAACTGACAGAGTTAAACTCATGTGTGGATTCAGCGCTTTGCAAACCCTTTCTGTGCAGAATCCCGAAACCGTCATTTCCAGCCAAATGCCGGCATACGTACGAAACAACAGTAAACTTCGTCTAAAACTCAGGAGAAACGATTCCTTGAAATTGCTCTACTGTGCGTTCGTTCACCTCAAATAGTTGAATCTATGTTGAGATTCAGCGAGTCAGAAACACGCTTCTTTTAGGAGCTGCGCTGGGATATTCCCGAGTGAATGGGACCATAGGCTGTACAGAGAAGTATCTGCTTCTAAATCCAAAACGGAGCTATCTAACTGAATGGTTGTCAATGTGTGCATTCAACTGACAGAGTTAAACTCACCTGTGGATTCAGCGGTTTGTAAACCCTTTCTGTGCAGAATCCCAAAACCGGAATTTCCAGCCCACTGCCGGCATACGTACGAAAGAGCAGTAAACTTCGTCTAAAACTCAGGAGAAACGTTTCCTTGAAACTGCTCTTCTGTACGTTAGTTCACCTAAGAGAGTTCAATCTATGTTGAGGCTCAGCGAGTCAGAAACACGTTTCTTCTAGGAGCTGCGTTGGGATATTCCCGAGTGAAAGGGACCATGGGCTGTACAGAGAATATCTGCTTATAAAACCAAAACGGACCTATCAAACTGATTGGTTGTCAATGTGTGCATTCAACTGACAGAGTTAAACTCGCGTGTGGATTCAGCGGTTTGTAAACCTTTTCTGTGCAGAATCCCAAAACCGGAATTTCCAGCCCAATACCGCCATACGTACGAAACAGCAGTAAACTTCGTCTGCAACTCAGGAGAAACGTTTCCTTGAAACTGCTCTGCTGTGTGTTCGTTCACCTAAGAGAGTTGGATCTATGTTGAGATTCAGCGAGTCAGCAACACGTTTCTTCTAGGAGCTGCCTGGGATATTCCCGAGTGAATGGGACCATAGGCTGTACAGAGAAATATCTGCTTCTAAAACCAAAACGGAGCTATTTAACTGAATGGTTGTCAATGTGTGCATTCAACTGACAGAGTTAAACTCACGTGTGGATTCAGCAGTTTGAAAAACCTTTCTGAGCAGAATCCCAAAACCGGCATTTCCAGTCCAATGACGGCATATATACGAAACAGCAGTAAACTTCATCTAAAACTCAGGAGAAACGTTTCCTTGAAACAGCTCTGCTGTGCGTTAGTAAACCTAAGAGAGTTGAATCTTTGCTCAGATTCAGTGACTCAGAAACACGTTTCTTCTAGGAGCTGCGTTGGGATATTCCCGAGTGAATGGGACCATAGGCTGTACAGAGAAGTATCTGCTTCTAAATTCAAAACGGAGCTATCTAACTGAATGGTTGTCAATGTGTGCATTCAACTGACAGAGTTAAACTCACCTGTGGATTCAGCGGTTTGTAAACCCTTTCTGTGCAGAATCCCAAAACCGGAATTTCCAGCCCACTGCCGGCATACGTACGAAAGAGCAGTAAACTTCGTCTAAAACTCAGGAGAAACGTTTCCTTGAAATTGCTCTGCTGAGCGTTCGTACACCTAAGAGAGTTGAATCTATGTTGAGATTCAGCGAGTCAGAAACACATTTCTTCTATGAGCTGTGTTGGGGTATTCTCGACTGAATGGGACCATAGGCTGTAACAGAGAAGTATCTGCTTCTAAAACCAAAACGGAGCTATCTAACTGAATGGTTGTCAATGTGTGCATTCAACTGACAGAGATAAACTCACCTGTGGATTCAGCGGTTTGTAAACTCTTTCTGTGCAGAATCCCAAAACCGGCATTTCCAGCCCAATGCCGGCATACGTACGAAACAGCAGTAAACTTCGTCTAAAACTCAGGAGAATCGTTTCCTTGAAACTGCTCTGCTGTGCATTCATTCACCTAAGAGAGTTGAATCTATGTTGAGATTCAGCGAGTCAGAAACACGTTTCTTCTAGGAGTTGCATTGGGATATTCCCGAGTGAATGGGACCATTGTCTGTACAGAAAAATATCTGCTACTAAAAGCAAAACGAAGCTATCTAACTGAATGGTTGTCAATGTGTGCATTCAACTGACAGAGTTAAACTCACCTGTGGATTCAGCGGTTTGTAAAACCTTTACGTGCAGAATCCCAAAACCGGCATTTCCAGCCCAATGACGGCATACGTATGAAACAGCAGTAAACTTCGTCTAAAACTCAGGAGAAACGTTTCCTTCAAACTGCTCTGCTGTGCATTAGTAAACCTAAGAGAGTTGAATCAATGTTGAGCTTCAGCGACTTCGAAACACGTTTCTTCTAGGAGCTGCGTGGGGATATTCCCGAATGAATGGGACCTTAGGCTGTACAGAGAAATATTTGCTTCTAAAACCAAAACGGAGGTATCTAACTGAATGATTTTCCAAGTGTGCTTTCAACTGACAGATTTAAACTCATGTGTGGATTCAGCTCTTTGCAAACCCTTTCTGTGCAGAATCCCAAAACCGGCATTTCCAGCCCAAAGCCGGCATACGTATGAAACAGCAGTAAGACTTCGTCTAAAACTCAGGAGAAATCATTCCTTGAAATGGCTCTGCTGGGCGTTCGTTCAACTAAGGGAGTTGAATCTATGTTGAGATTCAGCGAGTCAGAAACACGTTTCTTCTAGGAGCTGCATTGGGATATTATCGAGTGAATGGGATCATAGGCTGTACAGAGAAGTATCTGCTTCTAAAACCAAAACGGAGCTATCTAACTGAATGGTTGTCAACGTGTGCATTCAACTGACAGAGTTAAACTCACCTGTGGTTTCAGCGGTTTGTAAAACCTTTCTGTGCAGAATCCCAAAAACGGCATTTCCAGCCCAATGACGGCATAGGTACGAAACAGCAGTAAACTTTGTCTGAAAATCAGGAGAAACGTTTCCTTGAAACTGCTCTGCTGTGCGTTAGCAAACCTAAGATAGTAGAATCTATGTTCAGATTCAGTGACTTAGAAACACGTTTCTTCCAGTAGCTGCGTGGGGGTATTCCCGAGTGAATGGGACCATAGACTGTACAGAGAAATATCTGCTTATAAAACCAAAACAGAGATATCTAACTGAATGGTTGTCCATGTGTGTATTCAACTGACAGAGTTAAACTCATGTGTGGATTCAGCGCTTTGCAAACCCTTTCTGTGCAGAATCCCGAAACCGTCATTTCCAGCCAAATGCCGGCATACGTACGAAACAACAGTAAACTTCGTCTAAAACTCAGGAGAAACGATTCCTTGAAATTGCTCTACTGTGCGTTCGTTCACCTCAAATAGTTGAATCTATGTTGAGATTCAGCGAGTCAGAAACACGCTTCTTTTAGGAGCTGCGCTGGGATATTCCCGAGTGAATGGGACCATAGGCTGTACAGAGAAGTATCTGCTTCTAAATCCAAAACGGAGCTATCTAACTGAATGGTTGTCAATGTGTGCATTCAACTGACAGAGTTAAACTCACCTGTGGATTCAGCGGTTTGTAAACCCTTTCTGTGCAGAATCCCAAAACCGGAATTTCCAGCCCACTGCCGGCATACGTACGAAAGAACAGTAAACTTCGTCTAAAACTCAGGAGAAACGTTTCCTTGAAACTGCTCTTCTGTACGTTAGTTCACCTAAGAGAGTTCAATCTATGTTGAGGCTCAGCGAGTCAGAAACACGTTTCTTCTAGGAGCTGCGTTGGGATATTCCCGAGTGAAAGGGACCATGGGCTGTACAGAGAATATCTGCTTATAAAACCAAAACGGACCTATCAAACTGATTGGTTGTCAATGTGTGCATTCAACTGACAGAGTTAAACTCGCGTGTGGATTCAGCGGTTTGTAAACCTTTTCTGTGCAGAATCCCAAAACCGGAATTTCCAGCCCAATACCGCCATACGTACGAAACAGCAGTAAACTTCGTCTGCAACTCAGGAGAAACGTTTCCTTGAAACTGCTCTGCTGTGTGTTCGTTCACCTAAGAGAGTTGGATCTATGTTGAGATTCAGCGAGTCAGCAACACGTTTCTTCTAGGAGCTGCCTGGGATATTCCCGAGTGAATGGGACCATAGGCTGTACAGAGAAATATCTGCTTCTAAAACCAAAACGGAGCTATTTAACTGAATGGTTGTCAATGTGTGCATTCAACTGACAGAGTTAAACTCACGTGTGGATTCAGCAGTTTGAAAAACCTTTCTGAGCAGAATCCCAAAACCGGCATTTCCAGTCCAATGACGGCATATATACGAAACAGCAGTAAACTTCATCTAAAACTCAGGAGAAACGTTTCCTTGAAACAGCTCTGCTGTGCGTTAGTAAACCTAAGAGAGTTGAATCTATGCTCAGATTCAGTGACTCAGAAGCACGTTTCTTCTAGGAGCTGCGTTGGGATATTCCCGAGTGAATGGGACCATAGGCTGTACAGAGAAGTATCTGCTTCTAAATTCAAAACGGAGCTATCTAACTGAATGGTTGTCAATGTGTGCATTCAACTGACAGAGTTAAACTCACCTGTGGATTCAGCGGTTTGTAAACCCTTTCTGTGCAGAATCCCAAAACCGGAATTTCCAGCCCACTGCCGGCATACGTACGAAAGAGCAGTAAACTTCGTCTAAAACTCAGGAGAAACGTTTCCTTGAAATTGCTCTGCTGAGCGTTCGTACACCTAAGAGAGTTGAATCTATGTTGAGATTCAGCGAGTCAGAAACACATTTCTTCTATGAGCTGTGTTGGGGTATTCTCGACTGAATGGGACCATAGGCTGTACAGAGAAGTATCTGCTTCTAAAACCAAAACGGAGCTATCTAACTGAATGGTTGTCAATGTGTGCATTCAACTGACAGAGATAAACTCACCTGTGGATTCAGCGGTTTGTAAACTCTTTCTGTGCAGAATCCCAAAACCGGCATTTCCAGCCCAATGCCGGCATACGTACGAAACAGCAGTAAACTTCGTCTAAAACTCAGGAGAATCGTTTCCTTGAAACTGCTCTGCTGTGCATTCATTCACCTAAGAGAGTTGAATCTATGTTGAGATTCAGCGAGTCAGAAACACGTTTCTTCTAGGAGTTGCATTGGGATATTCCCGAGTGAATGGGACCATTGTCTGTACAGAAAAATATCTGCTACTAAAAGCAAAACGAAGCTATCTAACTGAATGGTTGTCAATGTGTGCATTCAACTGACAGAGTTAAACTCACCTGTGGATTCAGCGGTTTGTAAAACCTTTCTGAGCAGAATCCCAAAACCGGCATTTCCAGCCCAATGACGGCATACGTATGAAACAGCAGTAAACTTCGTCTAAAACTCAGGAGAAACGTTTCCTTGAAACTGCTCTGCTGTGCGTTAGTAAACCTAAGAGAGTTGAATCAATGTTGAGCTTCAGCGACTTCGAAACACGTTTCTTCTAGGAGCTGCGTGGGGATATTCCCGAATGAATGGGACCTTAGGCTGTACAGAGAAATATTTGCTTCTAAAACCAAAACGGAGGTATCTAACTGAATGATTTTCCATGTGTGCTTTCAACTGACAGATTTAAACTCATGTGTGGATTCAGCTCTTTGCAAACCCTTTCTGTGCAGAATCCCAAAACCGGCATTTCCAGCCCAAAGCCGGCATACGTATGAAACAGCAGTAAGACTTCGTCTAAAACTCAGGAGAAATCATTCCTTGAAATGGCTCTGCTGGGCGTTCGTTCAACTAAGGGAGTTGAATCTATGTTGAGATTCAGCGAGTCAGAAACACGTTTCTTCTAGGAGCTGCATTGGGATATTATCGAGTGAATGGGATCATAGGCTGTACAGAGAAGTATCTGCTTCTAAAACCAAAACGGAGCTATCTAACTGAATGGTTGTCAACGTGTGCATTCAACTGACAGAGTTAAACTCACCTGTGGTTTCAGCGGTTTGTAAAACCTTTCTGTGCAGAATCCCAAAAACGGCATTTCCAGCCCAATGACGGCATACGTACGAAACAGCAGTAAACTTTGTCTGAAAATCAGGAGAAACGTTTCCTTGAAACTGCTCTGCTGTGCGTTATCAAACCTAAGATAGTAGAATCTATGTTCAGATTCAGTGACTTAGAAACACGTTTCTTCCAGTAGCTGCGTGGGGGTATTCCCGAGTGAATGGGACCATAGACTGTACAGGGAAATATCTGCTTATAAAACCAAAACAGAGATATCTAACTGAATGGTTGTCCATGTGTGTATTCAACTGACAGAGTTAAACTCATGTGTGGATTCAGCGCTTTGCAAACCCTTTCTGTGCAGAATCCCGAAACCGTCATTTCCAGCCAAATGCCGGCATACGTACGAAACAACAGTAAACTTCGTGTAAAACTCAGGAGAAACGATTCCTTGAAATTGCTCTACTGTGCGTTCGTTCACCTCAAATAGTTGAATCTATGTTGAGATTCAGCGAGTCAGAAACACGCTTCTTTTAGGAGCTGCGCTGGGATATTCCCGAGTGAATGGGACCATAGGCTGTACAGAGAAGTATCTGCTTCTAAATCCAAAACGGAGCTATCTAACTGAATGGTTGTCAATGTGTGCATTCAACTGACAGAGTTAAACTCACCTGTGGATTCAGCGGTTTGTAAACCCTTTCTGTGCAGAATCCCAAAACCGGAATTTCCAGCCCACTGCCGGCATACGTACGAAAGAGCAGTAAACTTCGTCTAAAACTCAGGAGAAACGTTTCCTTGAAACTGCTCTTCTGTACGTTAGTTCACCTAAGAGAGTTCAATCTATGTTGAGGCTCAGCGAGTCAGAAACACGTTTCTTCTAGGAGCTGCGTTGGGATATTCCCGAGTGAAAGGGACCATGGGCTGTACAGAGAATATCTGCTTATAAAACCAAAACGGACCTATCAAACTGATTGGTTGTCAATGTGTGCATTCAACTGACAGAGTTAAACTCGCGTGTGGATTCAGCGGTTTGTAAACCTTTTCTGTGCAGAATCCCAAAACCGGAATTTCCAGCCCAATACCGCCATACGTACGAAACAGCAGTAAACTTCGTCTGCAACTCAGGAGAAACGTTTCCTTGAAACTGCTCTGCTGTGTGTTCGTTCACCTAAGAGAGTTGGATCTATGTTGAGATTCAGCGAGTCAGCAACACGTTTCTTCTAGGAGCTGCCTGGGATATTCCCGAGTGAATGGGACCATAGGCTGTACAGAGAAATATCTGCTTCTAAAACCAAAACGGAGCTATTTAACTGAATGGTTGTCAATGTGTGCATTCAACTGACAGAGTTAAACTCACGTGTGGATTCAGCAGTTTGAAAAACCTTTCTGAGCAGAATCCCAAAACCGGCATTTCCAGTCCAATGACGGCATATATACGAAACAGCAGTAAACTTCATCTAAAACTCAGGAGAAACGTTTCCTTGAAACAGCTCTGCTGTGCGTTAGTAAACCTAAGAGAGTTGAATCTATGCTCAGATTCAGTGACTCAGAAACACGTTTCTTCTAGGAGCTGCGTTGGGATATTCCCGAGTGAATGGGATCATATGCTGTACAGAGAAGTATCTGCTTCTAAATCCAAAACGGAGCTATCTAACTGAATGGTTGTCAATGTGTGCATTCAACTGACAGAGTTAAACTCACCTGTGGATTCAGCGGTCTGTAAACCCTTTCTGTGCAGAATCCCAAAACCGGAATTTCCAGCCCACTGCCGGCATACGTACGAAAGAGCAGTAAACTTCGTCTAAAACTCAGGAGAAACGTTTCCTTGAAATTGCTCTGCTGAGCGTTCGTACACCTAAGAGAGTTGAATCTATGTTGAGATTCAGCGAGTCAGAAACACATTTCTTCTATGAGCTGTGTTGGGGTATTCTCGACTGAATGGGACCATAGGCTGTACAGAGAAGTATCTGCTTCTAAAACCAAAACGGAGCTATCTAACTGAATGGTTGTCAATGTGTGCATTCAACTGACAGAGATAAACTCACCTGTGGATTCAGCGGTTTGTAAACTCTTTCTGTGCAGAATCCCAAAACCGGAATTTCCAGCCCACTGCCGGCATACGTACGAAAGTGCAGTAAACTTCGTCTAAAACTCAGGAGAATCGTTTCCTTGAAACTGCTCTGTTGTGCATTCATTCACCTAAGAGAGTTGAATCTATGTTGAGATTCAGCGAGTCAGAAACACGTTTCTTCTAGGAGTTGCGTTGGGATATTCCCGAGTGAATGGGACCATTGGCTGTACAGAAAAATATCTGCTACTAAAAGCAAAACGAAGCTATCTAACTGAATGGTTGTCAATGTGTGCATTCAACTGACAGAGTTAAACTCACCTGTGGATTCAGCGGTTTGTAAAACCTTTACGTGCAGAATCCCAAAACCGGCATTTCCAGCCCAATGACGGCATACGTATGAAACAGCAGTAAACTTCGTCTAAAACTCAGGAGAAACGTTTCCTTGAAACTGCTCTGCTGTGCGTTAGTAAACCTAAGAGAGTTGAATCAATGTTGAGCTTCAGCGACTTCGAAACACGTTTCTTCTAGGAGCTGCGTGGGGATATTCCCGAATGAATGGGACCTTAGGCTGTACAGAGAAATATTTGCTTCTAAAACCAAAACGGAGGTATCTAACTGAATGATTTTCCATGTGTGCTTTCAACTGACAGATTTAAACTCATGTGTGGATTCAGCTCTTTGCAAACCCTTTCTGTGCAGAATCCCAAAACCGGCATTTCCAGCCCAAAGCCGGCATACGTATGAAACAGCAGTAAGACTTCGTCTAAAACTCAGGAGAAATCATTCCTTGAAATGGCTCTACTGTGCGTTCGTTCAACTAAGGGAGTAGAATCTATGTTGAGATTCAGCGAGTCAGAAACACGTTTCTTCTAGGAGCTGCATTGGGATATTCCCGAGTGAATGGGATCATAGGCTGTACAGAGAACTATCTGCTTCTAAAACCAAAACGGAGCTATCTAACTGAATGGTTGTCAACGTGTGCATTCAACTGACAGAGTTAAACTCACCTGTGGTTTCAGGGGTTTGTAAAACCTTTCTGTGCAGAATCCCAAAACCGGCATTTCCAGCCCAATGCCGGCATACGTACGAAACAGCAGTAAACTTCGTCTAAAACTCAGGAGAATCGTTTCCTTGAAACTGCTCTGCTGTGCATTCATTCACCTAAGAGAGTTGAATCTATGTTGAGATTCAGCGAGTCAGAAACACGTTTCTTCTAGGAGCTGCATTGGGATATTCCCGAGTGAATGGGATCATAGGCTGTACAGAGAAGTATCTGCTTCTAAAACCAAAACGGAGCTATCTAACTGAATGGTTGTCAACGTGTGCATTCAACTGACAGAGTTAAACTCACCTGTGGTTTCAGCGGTTTGTAAAACCTTTCTGTGCAGAATCCCAAAAACGGCATTTCCAGCCCACTGCCGGCATACGTACGAAAGAGCAGTAAACTTCGTCTAAAACTCAGGAGAAACGTTTCCTTGAAACTGCTCTTCTGTGCGTTAGTTCACCTAAGAGAGTTCAATCTATGTTGAGGCTCAGCGAGTCAGAAACACGTTTCTTCTAGGAGCTGCGTTGGGATATTCCCGAGTGAAAGGGACCATGGGCTGTACAGAGAATATCTGCTTATAAAACCAAAACGGACCTATCAAACTGAATGGTTGTCAATGTGTGCATTCAACTGACAGAGTTAAAATGGCGTGTGGATTCAGCGGTTTGTAAACCTTTTCTGTGCAGAATCCCAAAACCGGAATTTCCAGCCCAATACCGCCATACGTACGAAACAGCAGTAAACTTCGTCTGCAACTCAGGAGAAACGTTTCCTTGAAACTGCTCTGCTGTGTGTTCGTTCACCTAAGAGAGTTGGATCTATGTTGAGATTCAGCGAGTCAGCAACACGTTTCTTCTAGGAGCTGCCTGGGATATTCCCGAGTGAATGGGACCATAGGCTGTACAGAGAAATATCTGCTTCTAAAACCAAAACGGTGCTATTTAACTGAATGGTTGTCAATGTGTGCATTCAACTGACAGAGTTAAACTCACGTGTGGATTCAGCAGTTTGTAAAACCTTTCTGTGCAGAATCCCAAAACCCGCATTTCCAGTCCAGTGACGGCATATGTACGAAACAGCAGTAAACTTCATCTAAAACTCAGGAGAAACGTTTCCTTGAAACAGCTCTGCTGTGCGTTAGTAAACCTAAGAGAGTTGAATCTATGCTCAGATTCAGTGACTCAGAAACACGTTTCTTCTAGGAGCTGCGTTGGGATATTCCCGAGTGAATGGGACCATAGGCTGTACAGAGAAATATCTGCTTATAAAACCAAAACAGAGATATCTAACTGAATGGTTGTCCATGTGTGTATTCAACTGACAGAGTTAAACTCATGTGTGGATTCAGCGCTTTGCAAACCTTTTCTGTGCAGAATCCCAAAACCGGCATTTCCAGCCCAATGCCGGCATACGTATGAAACAGCAGTAAGACTTCGTCTAAAACTCAGGAGAAACGTTTCCTTGAAATTGCTCTGCTGAGCGTTCGTACACCTAAGAGAGTTGAATCTATGTTGAGATTCAGTGAGTCAGAAACACATTTCTTCTATGAGCTGTGTTGGGGTATTCTCGAGTGAATGGGACCATAGGCTGTACAGAGAAGTATCTGCTTCTAAAACCAAAACGGAGCTATCTAACTGAATGGTTGTCAATGTGTGCATTCAACTGACAGAGATAAACTCACCTGTGGATTCAGCGGTTTGTAAACTCTTTCTGTGCAGAATCCCAAAACCGGCATTTCCAACCCAATGCCGGCATACGTACGAAACAGCAGTAAACTTCGTCTGAAACTCAGGAGAATCGTTTCCTTGAAACTGCTCTGCTGTGCATTCATTCACCTAAGAGAGTTGAATCTATGTTGAGATTCAGCGAGTCAGAAACACGTTTCTTCTAGGAGTTGCGTTGGGATATTCCCGAGTGAATGGGACCATTGGTTGTACAGAAAAATATCTGCTACTAAAACCAAAACGAAGCTATCTAACTGAATGGTTGTCAATGTGTGCATTCAACTGACAGAGTTAAACTCACCTGTGGATTCAGCGGTTTGTAAAACCTTTATGTGCAGAATCCCAAAACTGGCATTTCCAGCCCAAAGACGGCATACGTATGAAACAGCAGTAAACTTCGTCTAAAACTCAGGAGAAACGTTTCCTTGAAACTGCTCTGCTGTGCGTTAGTAAACCTAAGAGAGTTGAATCAATGTTGAGCTTCAGCGACTTCGAAACACGTTTCTTCTAGGAGCTGCGTGGGGATATTCCCGAATGAATGGGACCTTAGGCTGTACAGAGAAATATTTGCTTCTAAAACCAAAACGGAGGTATCTAACTGAATGATTTTCCATGTTTGCTTTCAACTGACAGATTTAAACTCATGTGTGGATTCAGCTCTTTGCAAACCCTTTCTGTGCAGAATCCCAAAACCGGCATTTCCAGCCCAAAGCTGGCATACGTATGAAACAGCAGTAAGACTTCGTCTAAGACTCAGGAGAAATCATTCCTTGAAATGGCTCTGCTGTGCGTTCGTTCAACTAAGGGAGTTGAATCTATGTTGATATTCAGAGAGTCAGAAACACGTTTCTTCTAGTAGCTGCATTGGGATATTCCCGAGTGAATGGGATCATAGGCTGTACAGAGAAGTATCTGCTTCTAAAACCAAAACGGAGCTATCTAACTGAATGGTTGTCAACGTGTGCATTCAACTGACAGAGTTAAACTCACCTGTGGTTTCAGCGGTTTGTAAAACCTTTCTGTGCAGAATCCCAAAAACGGCATTTCCAGCCCAATGACGGCATACGTACGAAACAGCAGTAAACTTCATCTGAAACTCAGGAGAAACGTTTCCTTGAAACTGCTCTGCTGTGCGTTAGCAAACCTAAGAGAGTAGAATCTATGTTCAGATTCAGTGACTTAGAAACACGTTTCTTCTAGGAGCTGCGTGGGGTATTCCCGAGTGAATGGGACCATAGACTGTACAGAGAAATATCTGCTTATAAAACCAAAACAGAGATATCTAACTGAATGGTTGTCCATGTGTGTATTCATCTGACAGAGTTAAACTCATGTGTGGATTCAGCGCTTTGCAAACCCTTTCTGTGCAGAATCCCGAAACCATCATTTCCAGCCAAATGCCGGCATACGTACGAAACAACAGTAAACTTCGTGTAAAACTCAGGAGAAACGATTCCTTGAAATTGCTCTACTGTGCGTTCGTTCACCTCAAATAGTTGAATCTATGTTGAGATTCAGCGAGTCAGAAACACGCTTCATTTAGGAGCTGCGCTGGGATATTCCCGAGCGAATGGGACCATAGGCTGTACAGAGAAGTATCTGCTTCTAAATCCAAAACGGAGCTATCTAACTGAATGGTTGTCAATGTGTGCATTCAACTGAAAGAATTAAACTCACCTGTGGATTCAGCGGTTTGTAAACCCTTTCTGTGCAGAATCCCAAAACCGGCATTTCCAGCCCACTGCCGGCATACGTACGAAAGAGCAGTAAACTTCGTCTAAAACTCAGGAGAAACGTTTCCTTGAAACTGCTCTTCTGTGCGTTAGTTCACCTAAGAGAGTTCAATCTATGTTGAGGCTCAGCGAGTCAGAAACACGTTTCTTCTAGGAGCTGCGTTGGGATATTCCCGAGTGAAAGGGACCATGGGCTGTACAGAGAATATCTGCTTATAAAAACAAAACGGACCTATCAAACTGAATGGTTGTCAATGTGTGCATTCAACTGACAGAGTTAAAATGGCGTGTGGATTCAGCGGTTTGTAAACCTTTTCTGTGCAGAATCCCAAAACCGGAATTTCCAGCCCAATACCGCCATACGTACGAAACAGCAGTAAACTTCGTCTGCAACTCAGGAGAGACGTTTCCTTGAAACTGCTCTGCTGTGTGTTCGTTCACCTAAGAGAGTTGGATCTATGTTGAGATTCAGCGAGTCAGCAACACGTTTCTTCTAGGAGCTGCCTGGGATATTCCCGAGTGAATGGGACCATAGGCTGTACAGAGAAATATCTGCTTTTAAAACCAAAACGGAGCTATATAACTGAATGGTTGTCAATGTGTGCATTCAACTGACAGAGTTAAACTCACGTGTGGATTCAGCAGTTTGTAAAACCTTTCTGTGCAGAATCCCAAACCGGCATTTCCAGCCCAATGACGGCATATGTATGAAACAGCAGTACGACTTCGTCTAAAACTCAGGAGAAACGTTTCCTTGAAATTGCTCTGCTGTGCGTTCGTTCACCTCAGAGAGTTGAATGTATGTTGAGGTTCAGCGAGTCAGAAACACGTTTCTTCTAGGAGCTGCGTTGGGATATTCCCGAGTGAATGGGACCATAGGCTGTACAGAGAAGTATCTGCTTCTAAAACCAAAACGGAGCTATCTATCTGAATGGTTGTCAATGTGTGCATTCAACTGACAGAGTTAAACTCACCTGTGGATTCTGCGGTTTGTAAAACCTTTCTGAGCAGAATCCCAAAACCGGCATTTCCAGCCCAATGACGGCACACGTATGAAACAGCAGTAAACTTCGTCTAAATCTCAGGAGAAACGTTTCCTTGAAACTGCTCTGCTGTGTGTTAGTTCACCTAAGATTGTTGAATCTATGTTCAGTTACAGCGACTTAGAAACACGTTTCTTCTAGGAACTGTGTTGGGATATTCCCGAGTGTATGTGACCATAGGCTGTACAGAGTAATATCTGCTTCTAATACCGAAACGGAGCTATCTAACTGAATGGTTGTCCATGTGTGCATTCAACTGACAGAGTGAAACTCAGGTATGGATTCAGCGCTTTGCAAACCCTTTCTGTGCAGAATCCCGAAACCGTCATTTCCAGCCAAATGCCGGCATACGTACGAAACAACAGTAAACTTCGTGTAAAACTCAGGAGAAACGATTCCTTGAAATTGCTCTACTGTGCGTTCGTTCACCTCAAGTAGTTGAATCTATGTTGAGATTCAGCGAGTCAGAAACACGTTTCCTTTAGGAGCTGCGCTGGGATATTCCCGAGGGAATGGGACCATAGGCTGTACAGAGAAGTATCTGCTTCTAAATCCAAAAGGGAGCTATCTAACTGCATGGTTGTCAATGTGTGCATTCAACTGACAGAGTTAAACTCACCTGTGGATTCAGCGGTTTGTAAACACTTTCTGTGCAGAATTCCAAAACCGGAATTTCCAGCGAACTGCCGGCATACGTACGAAAGAGCAGTAAACTTCGTCTAAAACTCAGGAGAAACGTTTCCTTGAAACTGCTCTGCTGTGCGTTAGTTCACCTAAGAGAGTTGAATCTATGTTCAGATTCAGCGACTTAGAAAAACATTTCTTCAAGGAGCTGCATTGGGATATTCCCGAGTGAAAGGGACCATAGGCTGTACAGAGAAATATCTGCTTCTAAAACCAAAACGTAGCTATCTAACTGAATGGTTGTCAATGTGTGCGTTCAACTGACGGAGTTAAACTCACGTGTGGATTCAGCGGTTTCCAAACCCTTTCTGTGCAGAATCCTAAAACCGGCATTTCCAGCCCAATGCCGTCATACATACGAAACAGCAGTAAACTTCGTCTAAAACTCAGGAGAAACGTTTCCTTGAAACTGCTCTGCTGTGCGTTCGTTAACCTAATAGAGTTGAATCTATGTTGAGATTCAGCAAGTCAGAAACACGTTTCTTCTAGGAGCTGCCTGGGATATTCCCGAGTGAATGGGACCATAGGCTGTACAGAGAAATATCTGCTTCTAAAACCAAAACGGAGCTATCTAACTGAATGGTTGTCAATGTGTGCATTCAACTGACAGAGTTAAACTCACCTGTGCATTTAGCAGTTTGTAAACCCTTTCTGTGCAGAATCCCAAAACCGGCATTTCCAGCCCACTGCCGGCATACGCACGAAACAGCAGTAAAGTTCGTCTACAACTCAGGAGAAACATTTCATTGAACCTGCTCTGCTGTGCGTTCGTTCACCTAAGAGAGTTGAATCTATGTTGAGATTCAGCGAGTCAGCAACACCTTTCTTCTAGGAGCTGTGTTGGGATATTCCCGAGTGAATGGGACCATAGGCTGTAAAGAGAAATATCTGCTTCTAAAACCCAAACGGATATATTTAACTGAATTTTTCTCAATGTGTGTATTCAACTGACAGAGTTAAACTCATCTGTGGATTCATCGGTTTCCAAAACCTTTCTGTGCAGAGTCCCAAAACCGGGATTTCCAGCCCAATGACGGCATACGTACAAAACAGCAGTAAACTTCGTCTAAAATTCAGGAGAAACGTTTCCTTGAAACTGCTCTGTTGTGCATTCGTTCACCTATGAACGATGAACCTATGTTGAGACTCAATGAGTCAGAAGCACGATTGTTCTAAGAGCTGCGCTGGGATATTCCCGATTGAAAGGGACCATAGGCTGTACAGAGAAATATCTGCCTCTAAAACCAAAACTGACCTATCTAACTGAATGATTTTCAATGTGTGCATTCAACTGACTGTGTTAATCTCACGGGTAGATTCAGCGGTTTGTAACCCCTTTCTGTGCAGACTCCCAAAACCGGCATTTCCAGCCCAATGCCGGCATACGTATGAAACAGCACTAAGACTTCATCTAAAACTCAAGAGAAACATATCCTTGAAACTGCTCTGCTGTGCGTTCGTTCAACTAAGAGAGTTGAATCTATGTTGAGATTCAGCGAGTCAGAAACACGTTTCTTCTAGGAGCTGCGTTGGGATATTCCCGAATGAATGGGACCATAGGCTGTACAGAGAAATATCTGCTTTTAAACCAAAACGGAGCTGTCTAACTGAATGGAAGTCAATATGTGCATTCAACTGACAGAGTTAAACTCACGTGTGGATTCAGCGGTTTGCAAACCCATTCTGTGCAGAATCCCAAAACCGGCGTTTCCAGCTCAATGAGGGCATACGTACGAAACAGCAGTAAACTTCATCTAAAACTCAAGAGAAACGTTTCCTTGAAACTACTCTGCTGTGCATTAGTTCACATAAGAGTGTTGAATCTGTCTTCAGATGCAGCGAGTTAGAAACATGTTTCTTCTAGGAGCTGCGCTGATATATTCCCAAGTGAATGGGGCCATAGACAGTACAGAGAACGATCTGCTTCGAAAACCAAAACAGACCTATCTAGCTGAATGGTTTTCCATGTGTGCATGCAACTGATAGAGTTAAACTCAAGTGTGGATTCAGCGGTTTGCAAACCCTTTCTGTGCAGAATTCCAAGACCGGCATTTCCAGCCCAACAACAGCATACGTACGAATGTGTACTAAACTTCGTCTAAAACTCAGGAGAAACGTTTCCCTGAAACTGCTCTGCTGTGCATTCGTGCACCTAAGAGAGTTGAATCTATGTTGAGATTCAGCGAGTCAGAAACACGTTTCTTCTAGGAGCTGCGTTGGGATATTTCCGAGGGAATGGGACCATAGGCTGTATAGAGAAATATCTGCTTCTAAAACCAAAACGGTGCTATCTAACTGAATGGTTGTCAATCTGTGCATTCAACTGACGGAGGTAAACTCACCTGTAGAATCAGCGGTTTGCAAAACCTTTCTGTCGAGAATCCCAAAACCGGCATTTCCAGCCCAATACCAGCATACGTATGAAAGAGCAGAAAACTTCGTCTGAAACTCAGGAGAAACGTTTCCTTCAAACTCCTCTGTGTGCGTTCGTTCACCTAAGAGAGTTGAATCTATGTTGAGATTCCGCGAGTCAGAAACACGTTTCTTCTAGGAGCTCCGTTGGGATATTCCCGAGTGAATGGGACCATAGGCTGTACAGAGAAGTATCTGCTTCTAAAACCAAAACGGAGCTATCTAACTGAATGGTTGTCAATGTGTGCAATCAACTGACAGAGTAAAACTCACCTGTGGATTCAGCAGCTTATAAACCCTTTCAGTGAAGAATCCCAATACCGGCATTTCCAGCCCAACGGCATACGTACGAAACAGCAGTAAACTTCCTCTACAACTCAGGAGAAACGTTTCCTTGAAACTGCTCTGCTGTGCGTTCGTTCACCTAAGAGAGTTGAATCTATGTTGAGATTCAGCGAGTCAGAAACTCGTTTCTTCTAGGAGCTGCGTTGGGATATTCCCGAGTGAATGGGACCATAGGCTGTACAGAGAAATATCTACTTCTAAAACCAAAACGGAGCTATCTAACTGAATGATTGTCAATGTGTGCATTCAATTGATAGAGATAAACTCACCTGTAGATTCAGCAGTTTGCAAAACCTTTCTGTGCAGAATCCCAAAACCGGCATTTCCAGCCCAATGCCGGCATACGTATGAAACAGCAGTAATTCTTCGTCTAAAACTCAAGAGGAACGTTTCCTTGAAACTGCTCTGCTGTTCGTTCGTTCACCTAAGAGAGTTGAATCTATGTTGAGAATCAGCGAATCAGAAACACGTTTCTTCTAGGAGCTCCGTTGGGATATTCCCGAGTGAACGTGACCATAGGCTGTACAGAGAAGTATCTGCTTCTAAAACCAAAACGGACCTATCTAGCTGAATGGTTTTCCATGTGCGGATGCAACTGACAGAGTTAAACTCACGTATGGATTCAGCGGTTTGCAAACCCTTTCTGTGCAGAATCCCAAAACCGGCATTTCCAGCCCACTGCCAGCATACATACGAAACAGCAGTAAACTTCGTCTAAAACTCAGCAGAAACGTTTCCTTGAAACTGCTCTGCTGTACGTTCGTTCACCTATGAGAGTTGAATCTATGTTCCGATTCAGCGAGTCAGAAACACGTTTCTTCTAGGAGCTGCGTTGGGTTATTCCATAGTGAATGGGACCATAGGCTGTACAGAGAATTATCTGCTTTTAAAACAAAACGGAGCTATCTAACTGAGTGATTTTCAATGTGTGCATTCAACTGACAGTGTTAAATTCGCGTGTAGATTCAGCGGTTTGTAAACCCTTTCTGTGCAGAATCCCAAAACCGGCATTTCCAGCCAAATGCCGGCATACGTATGAAACAGCAGTTATACTTCGTCTAAAACTCAGGAGAAACGTTTTCTTGAAACTGCTCTGCTGTGCGTTAGTTCACATAAGAGTGTTGAATCTATGTTCAGATTCAGCGAGTTAGAAACATGTTTCTTCTAGGAGCTGCACCGATATATTCCCGAGTGAATGGGGCCATAGGCTGTACAGAGAAATATCTGATTCTAAAACCAAAACGGACCTATCTAGCTGAATGGTTTTCCATGTGTGGATGCAACTGACAGAGTTAAACTCACGTGTGGATTCAGCGGTTTGTAAACTCTTTCTGTGCAGAATCCCAAAACCGGCATTTCCAGCCCAATGCAGGCATACGAACGAAACAGCAGTAAACTTCATCTAAAACTCAGGAGAAACGCTTCGTTGAAACTACTCTGCTGTACGTTCGTTCACCTAAGAGAGTTGAATCTATGTTGAGATTCAGCGAGTCAGAAACACGTTTCTTCTATGAGCTGCGCTGGGATATTCCCTAGTGAATGGGACCATAGGCTGTACAGAGAAATATCTGCTTCTAAAGCCAAAGCGGAGCTATCTAACTGAATGGTTGTCAAAGTGTCCATTCAGCTTACGGAGTTAAACTCACCTGTTGATTCAGCGGTTTGCAAAACCTTTCTGTGCAGAATCCCAAAACCGGCATTTCCAGCCCAATGCCGGCGTACGTACGAAACAGCAGTAAACCTCGTCTGAAACTCAGGAGAAACATTTACTTGAAACTGCTCTGCTGTGCGTTCGTTCACCTAAGAGATTTGAATCTATGTTGAGATTCAGCGAGTCAGCAACACGTTTCTTCTAGGAGCTGCGTTGGGATATTCCCGAGTGAATGGGACCATAGGCTGTTAAGAGAAATATATGCTTCTAAAACCAAAACGGAGCTATTTAACTGAATGGTTCTCAATGTGTGTGTTCAACTGACAGAGGTAAACTCACCTGTGGATTCAGCGGTTTCCAAAACGTTTCTGTGCAGAATCCCAAAACCGGCATTTCCACCCCAATGCCGGCATACGTACAAAACAGCAGTAAACTTCGTCTAAAACTCAGGAGAATTGTTTCCCTGAAACTGCTCTGCTGTGCGTTCGTTCACCTAAGAGAGTTGAATCTATGTTGAGATTCAGCGAGTCAGAGACACGTTTCTTCTAGGAGCTGCATTGGGATATTCCCGAGTGAATGGGAACACAGGCTGTATAGAGAAATATCTGCTTCTAAAACCAAATCGGAGCTATCTATCTGAATGGTTGTCAATCTGTGCATTCAACTGACGGGGTTAAACTCACCTGTAGATTCAGCGGTTTGCAAAACCTTTCTGTGGAGAATCCCAAAACCGGCATTTCCAGCCGAATACCAGCATACGTACGAAAGAGCAGAAAACTTCGTCTAAAACTCAGGAGAAACGTTTCCTTGAAACTACTCTGTGTGCATTCGTTCACCGAAGAGTGTTGAATCTATGCTGAGATTCAGCGAGTTAGAAACACGTTTCTTCTAGGAGCTGCGTTGGGATAATCCCGAGTGAATGGGACCGTAGTCTGTACAGAGAAATATCTGCTTGTAAAATCAAAACAGAACTACATAACTGAATGGTTCTCCATGTGTGCATTCAAATGACACAGTGAAACTCCTGTGTGGATTCAGCGGTGTGCAAAACATTTCTGTGCAGAATCCCGAAAGTGGCATTTCCATCCCATTGCTGGCATACATACGAAACAGCGGTAAGACTTCGTCTAAAACTCAGGAGAAACGTTTCCTTGAAACTGCTCTGCTGTGCGTTCGTTCACCTAAGATAGTTGAATCCATGTTGAGATTCAGCGAGTTAGAAACACGTTTCTTCCTGGAGCTGTGTTGGGATATTCCCGAGTCATTGGACCATAGGCTGTCCATAGAAATATCTACTTTTAAAACTATAACGGAGCAATCTAACCTAATGGCTGTCCGTGTGTTCATTCAACCGACAGAGGTAAATTCATGTGTGGATTCAGCGGTGTGCAAACGCTGTCTGTGCAGAATCCGAAAACCGGCATTTCCAGCCCAATGCCGGCATACGTACGAAACAGCGGTAAGACTTCCTCTGAAACTCAGCAGAAACGTTTCCGTAAAACTGCTCTGCTGTGCTTTCGTTAACCTAAGAGAGTTGAATCTATGTTGAGATTCAGCGAATTAGAAACCATTTCTTCCTGGAGCTGCGTTGGGATATTCCCGAGTGAATGGGACCATAGGCTATAGAGAGAAATATCTGCTTCTAAAACCAAAACGGAGCTATCTAACTGAATGGTTGTCCATTTGTGCATTCAACTGACAGAGTTAAACTCATGTGTGGATTCAGCGGTGTGCAAACCCTTTCTGTGCAGAATCCCGAAACCGTCATTTCCAGCCCAATGCCGGCATACGTACGAAGCAGCGGTAAGACTTCCTCTAAAACTCAGGAGAAACGTTTCCGTGAAACTGCTCTGCTGTGCGTCCGTTCACCTAAGAGAGTTCAATCTATGAAGAGATTCACCGACTTAGAAACACGTTTCTTCTAGGAGCTGCATTGGGATATTCCCGAGTGAATGGGACCATAGGCTGTACAGAGAAATATCTACTTCTAAAACTAAAACGGAGCAATCTAACTGAATGGTTTTCCGTGTGTGCATTCAACTGACAGAGTTAAATTTATGTGTGGATTCAGCGGTGTGCAAACCCTTTCTGTGCAGAATCCCGAAACGGGCATTTCGAGCCCAATGCCGGCACGCATACGAAACAGCGGTAAGACTTCGTCTAAAACTCAGGAGAAATGTTGCCATGAAACTGCTCTGCTGTGCTTTCGTTCACCTAAGACAGTTGAATCTATGTTGAGATTCAGCGAGTCAGAGACACGTTTCTTCTAGGAGCTGCATTGGGATATTCCCGAGTGAATAGGAACATAGGCTGTACAGAGAAATATCTGGTAATAAAATCAAAACGGAGCTATCTAACTGAATGGTTGTCCATAGGTGCATTCAACTGACCGAGGTAAACTCATGTGTGGATTCAGCGGTGTGCAAACCCTTTCTGTGCATAATCCCGAAGCCGGCATTTCCATCCCAATGCCGGCATACGTACGAAACAGCGGTAAGACTTCGCCTCAAATTCATGAGGAACGTTTCCGTGAAACTGCTCTGCTGTGCACTCATTCATCTAAGAGAGTTGAGTCTATGTTGAGATTCAGCGAGTTAGAAAAAAGTTTCTTCTAGGAGCTGCGTTGGGATATTCCCGAGTGAATGGGACCATAGGCTGTACAGAGAAATATCTGCTTCTAAAACCAAAACGGAGCTATCTAACTGAATGTTTTTTCTTGTGTGTATTCAACCGACGGATATAACTCATGCGTGGATTCAGCGGTGTGTAAACCCGTTCTGTGCAGAATCCCGAAACAGGCATTTCCAGCCGAATGCCGGCATACGTACGAAACAGCAGTAAGACTTCGTCTAAAACTCAGGAGAAACGTTTCTGTGAAACTGCTCTGCAATCCTTTCATTCACCTAAGAGAGTTGAATCTATGCTGAGATTCACCGAATTAGAAACTCGTTTCTTCTAGGAGCTGCGTTGGGATATTCCCGAGTGAATGGGACCATAGGCTATACAGAGAAATATCTGCTTCTAAAACCAAAACGGAGCTATCTAACTGAATGGTTGTCCATGTGTGCATTCAACTGACAGAGTTAAACTCGTGTGGATTCAGCGGTGTGCAAAACCTTTCTGTGCAGAATCCCAAAACGGGTATTTCCAGTCAAATACCAGCATATGTACGAAACAGCGGTAAGACTTCCTCTAAAACTCAGGAGAAACGTTTCCATGAAACTTCTCTCCTGTGCGCTCGTTCACCTAAGAGAGTTGAATCTATGCTGAGATTCAGAGATTTAGAAACACGTTTCTTCTAGGAGCTGCATTGGGATATTCCCGAGTGAATGGGACCATAGGCTGTACAGAGAAATATCTACTTGTAATACTAAAACGGAGCAATCTAACTGAATGGTTGTCCACCTGTGCATTCAACTGACAGAGTTAAATTGATGTGTGGATTCAGCGCTGTGCAAACCCTTTCTGTGCAGAATCCCGAAACCGGCATTTCCAGTCAAATGCCGGCATACGTACGAAACAGCAGTAAGACTTCGTCTAAAACTCAGGAGAAACGTTTCTGTGAAACTGCTCTGTTGTGTGTTCAAGAACCTAAGAGAGTTGAATATATGTTGAGATTCAGCGAGTTAGAAACACGTTTATACTAGGAGCTGCGTTGGGTTATTCCCGAGTGAATGGGACCATAGTCTGTAGAGAGAAATATATTCTTGTAAAACCTAAACGGAATTATCTAACTGAATGGTTGTCCATGTGTGCATTCAACTGACAGAGTTAAAGTCATGTGTGGATTCAGCGGTGTGCAAACCCTTTCTGTGCAGAATCTCGAAACCGGTATTTCCACGCCCAATGCCGGCGTACGTACGAAACAGCAGTAAGACTTCGTCTTAAACTTAGGAGAAACGTTTTCGTGAAACTGCTCTGCTGTGCATTCGTTCACCTAAGAGAGTGAAATCTATATTGATACTAAGAGAGTTAGAAACACCTTTCTTCTAGGAACTGCGTTGGGATATTCTCGAGTGAATGGGACAATAGGCTGTACAGAGAAATATCTGCTTCTGAAACGAAAGCGGAGCTATCTAACTGAATGGTTGTCCATGTGTGCACTCCACTTCCAGAGTTAAACCCGTGTTTGGATTCAGCAGTCTGCAAAGGCTTTCTGTGCAGAGTCTCAAAGCAGGCGTTTTCAGCCACATACCCGCATATGGAAGAAAGTTCAGTAAGCACAGGGAAATATCTGCTTCTAAATCCAAAACGCAGCTAAATAACAGAACGATTGTCAATGTGTGCACTCAACTTCCAGAGTTAAACCCGTGTGTGGATTCAGCAGTCTGGAAACACTTTCTGTGCACAGTCTCGAAACAGGCGTTTTCAGCCCAATACCGGCATACGGAAGAAAGGGCAGTAAGCACAGGGAAATATCTGCTTCTAAATCCAAAACGCAGCTAAATAACACAACGGTTGTCAATGTGTGCACTCAACTTCCAGAGTTAAACCCGTGTTTGGATTCAGCAGTCTGCAAACACTTTCTGTGCAGAGTCTCAAAACAGGCGTTTTCACCCCAATACCGGCATATGGAAGAAAGGGCAGTAAGCACAGGGAAATATCTGCTTCTAAATCCAAAACGCAGCTCTCTAACAGAACACTTGTCAATGTGTGCACTCACCTTCCAGAGTTTAACCCGTGTGTGGCTTCAGCAGTCTGCAAACACTTTCTGTGCACATTCTTAAAGCAGGCGTTTTCAGCCCAGTGCCGGCATACAGAAGAAAGGGCAGTAAGCACAGGGAAATAACTGCTTCTAAATCCAAAACGCAGCTATCTAACAGAACGGTTGTCAATGTGTGCACTGAACTTCAAGAGTTAAACCGTGTGTGGATTCAGCAGTAGGCAAAAACCTTCTTTGCAGGGTCTCAAAACAGGCGTTTTCAGCCCAATACAGGCATATGGAAGAAAGGGCAGTAAGCACAGGGAAATATCTGCTTCTAAATCCAAAACCCAGCTATCTAACAGAACGGTTGTCAATGTGTGCACTCAACTTCCAGAGTTAAGCCCGTGTGTGGATTCAGCAGTAGGCAAACACTTTCTGTGCAGAGTCTCGAAACAGGCGTTTTCAGCCCCATACCGGCATATGGTTGAAAGGGCAGTAAGCACAGCGAAATATCTGCTTCTATTTCCAAAACGCAGCTATCTAAAAGAACGGTTGCCAATGTGTGCACTCAACTTCCAGAGTAAAACCCGTGCGTGGATTCAGCAGTCTGCAAACACTTTCTGTGCAGAGTCTCAAAACAGGAGTTTTCTGCCCAGTACCGGCTTACAGAAGAACGGGCAGTAAGCGCAGGGAAATATCTGCTTCTAAATCCAAAACGCGACTAAATAACAGAACGGTTGCCAATGTGTGCACTCAACTTCCAGAGTAAAACCCGTGTGTGGATTCAGCAGTCTGCAAACACTTTCTGTGCACAGTCTCAAAGCAGGAGTTTTCTACCCAGTACCGGCTTACAGAAGAACGGGCAGTAAGCGCAGGGAAATATCTGCTTCTAAATCCAAAACGCGACTAAATAACAGAACGGTTGCCAATGTGTGCACTCAACTTCCAGAGTAAAACCCGTGTGTGGATTCAGCAGTCTGCAAACACTTTCTGTGCACAGTGTCAAAACAGGAGTTTTCTGCCCAGTACCGGCTTAAAGAAGAACGGGCAGTAAGCGCAGGGAAATATCTGCTTCTAAATCCAAAACGCGACTAAATAACAGAACGGTTGTCAATGTGTGCACTCAACTTTCAGAGTTAAACCCGTGTGTGGATTCACCAGTCTGCAAACACTTTCTGTGCAGAGTCTCAAAACAGGCGTTTTCAGCCCCATACCGGCATATGGAAGAAAGGGCAGTAAGCACAGGGAAATATCTGCATCTAAATCCAAAACACAGCTATATAACAGAAGGGTTGTCAATGTGTGCACTGAACGTCCAGAGTTAGATCCGTGTGTGGATTCAGCAGTCTGCAAACATTTTCTATGCAGAGTCTCAAAACAGGCGTTTTCAGCCCAATGTCCGCATATGGAAGAAAGTGCAGTAAGCACAGGGAAATATCTGCTTCTAAATCCAAAATGCAGCTTTCTAACAGAACGGTTGTCAATGTGTGCACTCAACTTCCAGAGTTAGACCGGTGTGTGGATTCAGCAGTCTCCAAATATTTTCTATGCAGAGTCTCAAAACAGGTGTATTCAGCCCCATACCGGCATCTGGAAGAAAGGGCCGTAAGCACAGCGAAATATCTGCTTCTAAATCCAAAACGCAGCTATCCAGCAGAACGGTTGTCAATGTGTGCACTCAACTTCCAAAGTTAAACCTTTGTGTGGATTCAGCAGTCTGCAAACACTTTCTGTGCAGAGTCTCAAAACAGGCGCTTTCAGGCCAGTACCGGCATACGGAAGAAAGGGCAGTAAGCACAGTGAAATATCGGCTTCTAAATCCAAATCAGAGCTATCTAACAGACCGTTTGTCAATGTGTGCACTCAACTTCCAGAGTTAAACCCGTGTGTGGATTCAGCAGTTGCAAACACTTTCTCTGCAGAGTATCAAAACAGGCGTTTTAAGCCTAATACCAGCATTTGGAAGAAAGGGCAGTAAGCACAGGGAAATATCTGCTTCTAAATCCAAAACGCTGCTAAATAACAGAACGGTTGTCAATGGGTACACTCAACTTCCAGATTTAAACCAGTGTGTGGATTCAGCAGTAAGCAAACACTTTCTTTGCAGAGTCTCAAAACAGGCGATTTAAGACCCTTACCGGAATATGGAAGAAAATGCAATAAGCACAGGGAAATATCTGCTTCTATATCCAAAACGCAGCTGTCTAACAGAACGGTTTTAAATGTGTGCACTCACCTTCCAGAGTTAAACCCGTGTGTGGATTCAACAGTCTGCAAACACCTTCTGTGCAAAGTCTCAAAACAGGCGTTTTCAGCCCAATGTCCGCATATGGAAGAAAGGGCAGTAAGCACAGGGAAATATCTGCTTCTAAATCCAAAACGCAGCTATCTAACAGAACGTTTGTCAATGTGTGCACTCAACTTCCAGAGTTAAACCCGTGTGTGGATTCATCAATCTTCAAACACATTCGGTGCAGAGTCTCAAAAGAGGCGTATTCAGCCCAATACCGGCATATGGAAGAAAGGGCAGTAAGCACAGGGAAATAACTGCTTCTAAATCCAAAACGCAGCTATCTAACAGACCGGTTGTCAATGTGAGCCCTCAACTTCCAGAGTTAGACTCGTGTGTGGATTCAGCAGTCTGCAAACACTTTCTGTGCAGAGTCTCAAAGCAGGCGTTTTCAGCCCCATACCGGCATATGGAAGAAAGGGCAGTTAGCACTGGGAAATATCTGCTTCTAAATCCAAAACGCAGCTATCTAACAGAACGGTTGTCAATGTGTGCAATCAACTTCCAGAGTTAAACCCGTGTGTGGATTCAGGAGTCTGCAAACACTTTCCGTGCACAGTCTCAAAACAGGCGTTTTCAGCCCAGTGCCGGCATACGGAAGAAAGGGCAGTAAGCACAGGGAAATATCTGCTTCTAAATCCAAAACGCAGCTATCTAACAGAACGGTTGCCAATGTGTGCACTCAACTTCCAGAGTTAAACCCGTGTGTGGATTCAGCAGTCTGCAAACACTTTCTGTGCACAGTCTCAAAACAGGCGTTTTCTGCCCAGTACCGGCTTACAGAAGAAAGGGCAGTAAGCGCAGCGAAATATCCACTTCTAAATCCAAAACGCGGCTAAATAACAGAACGGTTGTCAATGTGTGAACTCAACTTCCAGAGTTAAACCCGTGTGTGGATTCAGCAGTCTTCAAACACATTCTGTGCAGAGTCTCAAAGCAGCCGTTTTCAGCCACTTACCGGCATATGGAAGAAAGGGCAGTAAGCACAGGGAAATATCTGCTTCTAAACCCAAAAGGCAGCTATCTAACAGAACGGTTGTCAATGTGTGCACTCAACTTCCAGAGTTAGACCCGTGTGTGGATTCAACAGTCTGCAAACATTTTCTATGCAGAGTCTCAAAACAGGTGTATTCAGCCCCATACCGGCATATGGAAGAAAGGGCCGTAAGCACAGCTAAATATCTTCTTCTAAATCCAAAACGCAGCTATCCAGCAGAACGGTTGTCAATGTGTGCACTCAACTTCCAAAGTTAAACCTGTGTGTGGATTCAGCAGTCTACAAACACTTTCTGTGCACAGTCTCAAAACAGGCGCTTTCAGCCCAGTACCAGCATACAGAAGAAAGGCAGAAAGCACAGGGAAATATCTGCTTCTAAATCCAAAACGAAGCTATCTAACAGGACTGTTGTCAATGTGTGCACTCAACTTCCAGAGTTAAAATCGTGTGTGGATTCAGCAGTCTCCAAACACTTTCTGTGCAGAGTCTCAAAACAGTCCTTTTCAGACCCATACCGGCATATGGAAGAAATAGCAGTAAGCACAGGGAAATATCTGCTTCTAAAAGCAAAACGCAGCTATCTAACAGAACGGTTGTCAATGTGTGCACTAAACTTCCAGAGTTAAACCCGTGTGTGGATTCAGCAGTTGCAAACACTTTCTCTGCAGAGTATCAAAACAGGCATTTTAAGCCTAATACCGGCATTTGGAAGAAAGGGCAGTAAGCACAGGGAAATATCTGCTTCTAAATCCAAAACGCAGCTAAATAACAGAACGGTTGTCAATGGGTACACTCAACTTCCAGATTTAAACCAGTGTGTGGATTCAGCAGTCAGCAAACACTTTCTTTGCAGAGTCTCAAAACAGGCCATTTAAGACCCTTACCGGCATATGGAAGAAAATGCAATAAACACAGGGAAATGTCTGCTTCTAAATCCCAAACGCAGCTGTCTAACAGAAAGGTTTTCAATGTGGGCACTGAACTTCCAGAGTTAAACCAGTGTGTGGATTCAGCAGTCTGCAAACACTTTCTGTGCAGAGTCTCAAAAAAGGCGTTTTCAGCCGAGTGCCGGCATATGGAAGAAAGGGCAGTAAGCACAGGGAAATATCTGCTTCTAAATCAAAAATGCAGCTATCTAACAGGACTGTTGTCAATGTGTGCACTCAACTTCCAGACTTAAACCCGAGTGTGGATTCAGCAGTCTGCAAACACATTTTGTGCAGAGTCTCAAAACAGGCGTTTTCAGCCCAATACCGGCATATGGAAGATAGGGCAGTAAACACACGGAAATATCTGCTTCGAAATCCAAAACGCAGCTATCTAACAGAACGGTTGTCAATGTGTGCATTCAACTTCCAGAGTTGAACCCGTGTGTGGATTCAGCAGTAGGCAAACACATTCTGTGCAGTGTCTCAAAACAGGCGTTTTCAGCCCCATACCGGCATATGGAAGAAAGGGCAGTAAGCGCAGGGAAATATATACTTCTAAATCTAAAACGCAACTAAATAACAGAACGGTTGTCAATATGTGCACTCAGCTTCTGGAGTTAAACCCGTGTGTGGATTCAGCAGTCTGCAAACACTTTCTGTGCAGAGTCTCAAAAGAGGCGTTTTCCGCCCAATACCGGCATTTGGAAGAAAGGGCAGTTAGCACAGGGAAATATCTGCTTCTAAATCCAAAACGCAGCTATCTCTCAGAACGGTTGTCAATGTGTGCAATCAACTTCCAGAGTTAAACCCGTGTGTGGATTCAGGAGTCTGCAAACACATTCCGTGCACAGTCTCAAAACAGGCGTTTTCAGCCCTGTGCCGGCATACGGAAGAAAGGGCAATAAGCACAGGGAAATATCTGCTTCTAAATCCAAAACGCAGCTATCTAACAGAACGGTTGTCAATGTGTGCACTCAACTTCCAGAGTTAAACACGTGTGTGGATTCAGGAGTCTGCAAACACTTTCTGTGCAGTCTCAAAATAGGCGTTTTCAGCCCCATACACGCATATGGAAGAAAGGGCAGTAAGCACAGGGAAATATCTGCTTCTAAATCCCAAATGCAGCTATCAAACAGACCAGTTGTCAATGTGTGCACTCAGCTTCCAGAGATAAACCCGTGTTTGGATTCAACAGTATGCAAACACTTTCTGTGCAGAGTCTGAAATCAGGCGTTTTCAGCCAAATACCAGCATTTAGTAGAAACGGCAGTAAGCACAGGGAAATACCTGCTTCTAAATCCAAAACCCGCTATCTAACAGTACGGTTGTCAATGTGTTCACTCAACTTCCAGATTTAAAAACATGTGTGGATTCAGCAGTCTGCAAACACTTTCTGTGCAGAGTCTGAAAACACGTGTTTTCAGCCCCATACCGGCATACGGAAGAAAGGGGAGTAAGCACAGGGAAATATCTGCTTCTAAATCCAAAACCCAGCTAAATAACAGAACGGTTGTCAATCTGTGCACTCAGCTTCCAAAGTTAAACCCGTGTGTGCATTCAGCAGTCAGCAAACACTTTCTGTGCAGAGTCTCAAAACAGGCGTTTTCAGCCCCATACCGGCATATGGAAGAAAGGGCAGTAAGCACAGGGAAATATCTGCTTCTAAATCCAAAACACAGCTATCGAACAGAACGGTTGTCAATGAGTGCACTCAACTTCCAGAGTTAAACCCGTGTGTGGATTCAGCAGTCTGCACACACTTTCTCTGCAGAGTCTCAAAACTGGTGTTTTCAGCCCCATACCTGCATATGGAAGAAAGGGCAGTAAGCACAGGGAAATATCTGCTTCTAACTCCAAAACGCAGCTATCTAACAGAACGGTTGTCAATGTGTGCACTCAACTTCCAGAGTTAAACCCGTGTGCGGCTACAACAGTCTGCAAACACTTTCTGTGCACAGTCTCAAAACAGGCGTTTTCAGTCCTGTGCCGGCATACGGAAGAAAGGGCAGTAAGCACAGGGAAATATCTGCTCCTAAATCCGAAATGCAGCTATGTAACAGGACGGTTATAAATGTGTTCACTAAGCTCTCAGATTTAAACCCATGTGTGGATTCAGCAGTCTGCAAACACTTTCTGTGCAGAGTCTCAAAACAGGCCTTTTCAGACGCATACCATTATAAGGAAGAAAGGGCAATAAGCACAGGGAAATATCTGCTTCTAAATCCAAAACGCAGCTATCTAACAGACCGGTTGTCAATGTGTGCACTCACCTTCCAGAGTTAAACCCGTGTGCGGCTTCAACAGTCTGCAAACTCTTTCTGTGCACGGTATAAAAGCAGACGTTTTCAGCCCAGGGCCCGCATATAGAAGAAAGGGCATTTAGCACAGGGAAATATCTGCTTCTAAATCCAAAACGCAGCTATCTAACAGAACGGTTCTCAATGTGTGCACTTAACTTCCAGAGTTAAACCCGTGTGTGGACTCAGCAGTCTGCAAACCCTTTCTGTGCAGAGTCTCAAAACAGGTGTTGTCAGCCCCATGCCGGCATATGGAAGAAAGGGCAGGAAGAACAGTGAAATATCGGCTTCTAAATCCAAATCAGAGCTATCTAACAGACCGGTTGTCAATGTGTGCACTGAACTTCCAGAGTTAAACCCGTGTGTGGATTCAGCAGTCTGCAAACTCTTTCTCTGCAGAATCCCAAAACAGGCGTTTTCAGCCCATTACCGGCATTTGGAAGAAAGGGCAGTAAGCACAGGGAAATATCTGCTTCTAAATCCAAAACGCGGCTAAATAACAGAACGGTTGTCAATGTGTGCAGTCAACTTCCAGAGATGAACCCGTGTGTAGCTTCAACAGTTTGCAAACATTTTCTGTGCACAATCTCAAAACAGGCGTTTTCAGCCGAGTGCCAGCATACGGAAGAAAGGGCAGTAAGCAGAGGGAAATATCTGCTTCTAAATCCAAAACGCAGCTGTCTAATAGAACGGTTGTCCATGTGTGCACTCAACTTCCAGAGTTAACCCCGTGTGTGGATTCAGCAGTCTGCAAACTCTTTTTGTGCATAGTCTCAAAACAGGCGTTTTCAGCCCCATACCGGCATATGGAAGAAAGGGCAGTAAGCACAGGGAAATATCTGCTTCTAAATCCAAAACGCAGCTATCTAACAGAACGGTTGTCAATGTGTCCACTCAACTTCCAGAGTTGTACCCGTGTGTGGATTCAGCAGTCTACAAACAATTTCTGTGCAGAGTCTCAAAACAGGCGTTTTCAGCCCCATACCGGCATCTGGAGGAAAGGGCAGTAGGCACAGGGAAATATCTGCTTCTAAATACAAAATGCAGCTATCTAAACGGACGGTTGTCAATGTGTGCACTCAACTTCCAGAGTTAAACCCGTGTGTGGATTCAACAGTCTTCAAACACTTCATGTGCATATTCTTAAAACAGGCGTTTTCAGCCCCATACGGGCATATGGAAGTAAGGGCAGGAAGCACAGGGAAATATCTGCCTCGAAATCCAAAACACAGCTATCTAACCGAACGGTTGTCAATGTGTTCACTCAACTCCCAGATTTAAACCCATGTGTAGATTCAGCAGTCTGCAAACACTTTCTTTGCAGAGTCTCAATACAGGCCTTTTCAGCCCCATACCGGCATATGGAAGGAAGGGCAGTAAGCACAGGGAAATATCTGCTTCTAAATCTGAAACGCAGCTATCTAACAGACCGGTTGTCAATGTCTGCACTCAACTTTCATATTTAAACCCGTGTGTGGATTCACAAGTATGTAAACACTTTCTGTGCATAGTCTCAAAACAGGCGTTTTCAGCCCAAAACCGGCATATGGAAGAAAGGGCAGAAAGCACAGGGAAATATCTGCTTCTAAATCCGGAACGCAGCTATCTAACAGGACGGTTGTCAATGTGTGCACTCAACTTCCAGAGTTAAACCCTTGTGTGGATCCAGCAGTCAGCAAACACTTTCTGTGCAGAGTCTCAAAGCAGGCGTTTTCAGCCCCATGCCGGCATATGGAAGAAAGGGCAGTTAGCAAAGGGAAATATCTGCTTCTAAATCCAAAACCCAGCTATCTAACAGAACGGTTGTCAATGTGTGCACTCAACTTCCAGAGTTAAACCCGTGTGTGGATGCAGGAGTCTGCAAACACTTTCTGTGCAGAGTTTCAAAACTGGCGTATTAAGTCCAATACCGTCATATGTAAGAAAGGGCAGTAAGCACAGGGAAATATCTGCTTCTAAATCCAAAACGCAGCTATGTAACAGAACGGTTGTCAATGTGTCCACTCAACTTCCAGAGTTAAACCCGTGTGTGGATTCATCAGTCTGCAAACACTTTCTGTGCAGAGTCTCAAAACAGGTGTTTTCAGCCCAATACCGGCATATGGAAGAAATGGCAGTAAGCACAGGGAAATATCTGCTTCTAAATCCGAAACGCAGCTTTCTAACAGAACGGTTGTCAATGTGTGCACTCAACTTCCATAGTTAGACCCGTGTGTGGATTCAGCAGTCTGCAAACATTTTCTCTGCAGAGTCTCAAAACAGGTGTTTTTAGCCCCATACCGGCATATGGAAGAAAGGGCAGTAAGCACAGAGAAATATCTGCTTCTAAATCCAAAATGCAGGTAAATAACAGAGCGGTTGTCAATGTGTGCACTCAACGTCCAGAGTTAAACCCGTGTGTGGATTCAGCAGTCTGCAAACACTTTCTCTGCAGAGTCTGAAAACAGGTGTTTTCAGACCCATACCGGCATACGGAAGAAAGGGCAGTAAGCACAGGGAAATATCTGCTTCTAAATCCAAAACGCAGCTATCTAACAGACCAGTTGTCAATGTGTGCACTCAACTTTCAGAGTGAAACCCGTGTGTGGATTCAGCAGTATGCAAACACTTTCTGTGCAGAGTCTGAAAACAGGCGTTTTCAGCGTAGTACCGGCAATTGGAAGAAAGGGCAGTAAGCACAGGGAAATATCTGCTTCTAAATCCAAAACCCAGCTATCTAACAGTACGGTTGTCAATGTGTGCACTCAACTTCCAGAGTTAACCCCGTGTGTGGATTCAGCAGTCTGCAAACACTTTCTGTGCAGAGTCTCAAAACAGTCCTTTTCAGCCCCATACCGGCATATGGAAGAATGGGCAGTAAGAACAGGGAAATATCTGCTTCTAAACCCAAAGCGCAGCTATCTAACAGAACGGTTGTCAATGTGTGCACTCAACTTCCAGAGTTAGACCCGTGTGTGGATTCAGCAGTCTGCAAACATTTTCTATGCAGAGTCTCAAAACAGGTGTATTCAGCCCCATACCGGCATATGGAAGAAATGGCGGTAAGCACAGGGAAATATCTGCTTCTAAATCCAAAACGCAGCTATCTAACAGAACGGTTTTCAATGTTTGCACTCAACTTCCAAAGTTAAGCCTGTGTGTGGATTCAGCAGTCTGCAAACACTTTCTGTGCACAGTCTCAAAACAGGCGTTTTCAGCACAGTACCGGCATACGGAAGAAAGGGCAGTAAGCAAAGGGAAATATCTGCTTTGAAATCCAAAACGCCGCTAAATAACAGAATGGTTGTCAATGTGTGCACTCAACTTCCAGATTTAAACCAGTGTGTGGATTCAGCAGTCAGCAAACACTTATTTTCAGAGTCCCAAAACAGGCAATTTCAGACCCGTACTGGCATATGGAAGAAAGGGCAGTAAGCACACGGAAATATCTGCTTCGAAATCCAAAACGCAGCTATCTAACAGAACGGTTTTCTGTGTGTGCACTCAACTTCCAGAGTTGAACCCGTGTGTGGATTCAGCAGTAGGCAAACACATTCTGTGCAGAGTCTCAAAACAAGCGTGTTCAGCCCCATACAGGCATACGGAAGAAAGGGCAGTAAGCGCAGGGAAATATATACTTCTAAATCTAAAACGCAACTAAACAAAAGAATGGTTGTCAATGTGTGCCCTCAACTTCCAGAGTTAAACCCGTGTGTTGATTCAGCAATCTGCAAACACTTTCTGTGCAGAGTCTCAAAACAGGCGTTTTCAGCCCAATACCGGCATATGGAAGAAAGGGCAGAAAGCACAGGGATATATCTGCTTCTAAATACAGTATGCAGCTATCTAACAGAACGGTTGTCAATGTGTGCACTCACCTTCCAGAGTTAAACCCGTGTGCGGCTTCAACAGTCTGCAAACTCTTTCTGTGCACAGTGTAAAAGCAGAATTTTTCAGCCCAGTGCCGGCATACAGAAGAAAGGGCAGTAAGCACAGGGAAATATATGCTTCTAAATCCAAATTGCAGCTATCTAACAGAACGGTTGTCAATGTGTGCACTCAACTTCCAGAGTTAAACCCGTGTGTGGATTCAGCAGTCTGCAAACAATTTCTGTGCAGAGTCTCAAAACAGGTGTTTTTAGCCCCATAACGGCATATGGAAGAAAGGGCAGTAAGCACACGGAAATATCTGCTTCTAAATCCAAAATGCAACTATCTAACAGAACGGCTGTCAATGTGTGCACTCAACTTCCAGACTTAAACCCGTGTATAGCTTCAACAGTTTGCAAACATTTTCTGTGCACATTCTCAAAACAGGCGTTTTCAGCCGAGTGCCGGCATACGGAAGAAAGAGCAGTAAGCCCAGGGAAATATCTGCTACTAAATCCAAAACGCAGCTATCTACCAGGACGGTTTTCAATGTGTGCACTCAACTTCCAGAGTTAAACCCGTGCGTGGATTCAGCAGTCTGAAAAAACTTCATGTGCAGATTCTCAAAACAGGCGTTTTCAGCCCCATACCGGCAAATGGAAGAAAGGGCAGTAAGCACAGGGAAATATCTGCCTCGAAATCCAAAACACAGCTATCTAACAGAACGGTTGTCAATGTGTTCACTCAACTTCCAGATTTAAACCCATGTGTGGATTCAGCAGTCTGCAAACACTTTCTGTGCAGAGTCTCAAAACAGGCCTTTTCAGCCCCATACCGGCATATGGAAGGAAGGGGAGTAAGCACAGGGAAATATCTGCTTCTAAATCCAAAACGCAGCTATCTAACAGAACGGTTGTCAATGTGTGCACTCACCTTCCAGAGTTAAACCCGTGTGCGGCTTCAACAGTCTGCAAACTCTTTCTGTGCACAGTGTAAAAGCAGAATTTTTCAGCCCAGTGCAGGCATACAGAAGAAAGGGCAGTAAGCACAGGGAAATATATGCTTCTAAATCCAAATCACAGCTATCTAACAGAACGGTTGTGAATGTGTGCACTCAACTTCCAGAATTAAACCCGTGTGTGGATTCAGCAGTCTGCAAACACTTTCTCTGCAGAATCTCAAAACAGGCGTTTTCAGCCACATACCGGCATATGGAAGAAAGGGCAGTAAGCACAGGGAAATATCTGCTTCTAAATCCAAAACGCAGCTATCTAACAGAACGGCTGTCAATGTGTGCACTGAACTTCAAGAGTTAAACCGTGTGTGGATTCAGCAGTAGGCAAACACTTTCTATTCAGAGCCTCAAAACAGGCGTTTTCAGCCCGGTGCCGGCATATGGAAGAAAGGGCAGTAAGCACAGGGAAATATCTGCTTCTAAATCCAAAACGCAGCTATCTAACAGAACGGTTGTCAATGTGTGCACTCAACGTCCAGAGTTAAACCCGTGTGTGGATTCAGCAGTCTGCAAACACTCTCTGTGCAGAGTCTCAAAACAGGCGTATTCAGCCCAATACCGGCATAAGGAAGAAAGGGCAGTAAGCACAGGGAAATATCTGCTTCTAAATCCAAAACGCGGCTTTCTAACAGGACGGTTGTCAATGTGTGCACTCAACTTCAAGAGTTAACCCCGTGTGTGGATTCAGCACTCTGCAAACACATTCTATGCAGAGTCTCAAAACAGGCGTTTTCACCCCATACCGGCATTTAGAAGAAAGGTCAGTAAGCACAGGGAAATATCTGCTTCTAATTCCAAAACGCAGCTATCTAACAGGACTGTTGTCATTGTGTGCACTCAACTTCGAGACTTACACCCGAGTGTGGATTCAGCAGCCTGCAAACACTTTCTGTGCAGAGTCTCAAAACAGGCGATTTCAGCCCAATACCGGCATATGGAAGAAAGGGCATTTAGCACAGGGAAATATATGCTTCTAAATCCAAAACGCGGCTATCTAATAGAACGGTGGTCAATGTGTGCACTCAACTTCCAGAGATAAACCCGTGTGTGGATTCAGCAGAAGGCAAACACGTTCTGTGCAGAGTCTCAAAACAGGCGTTTTCAGCCCCATACCGGCATATGGAAGCAAGGGCAGTAAGCGCAAGGAAATATCTGCTTATAAATCCAAAATGCAACTAAATAACAGAACGGTTGTCAATGTGTGCACTCAACTTCCAGAGTTAAACCCGTGTTTAGCTTCAACAGACTGCAAACATTTTCTGTGCACATTCTCAAAACAGGCGCATTCAACCGAGTGCCGGCATATGGAAGAAAGGGTAGTAAGCACAGGGATATATCTGCTTCTAAATCCAAAACGCAGCTCTCTAACAGAACGGTTGTCAATGTGTCCACTCAACTTCGAGAGTTAAACCCGTGTGTGGATTCAGCAGTCTGCAAACTCTTTCTGTGCTGAGTCTCAAAACAGGCGTTTTCAGCCCAAAACAGGCATATGGAAGAAAGGGCAGAAAGCACAGGGATATATCTGCTTCTAAATCCAGAACGCAGCTATCTAACAGGACGGTTGTCAATGTTTGCACTCAAATTCCAGAGGTAAACCAGTGTGTGGATCCAGCAGTCAGCAAACGCTTTCTGTGCAGAGTCTCAAAGCAGGCGTTTTCAGCCCCATACCGGCATTTGGAAGAAAGGGCAGTTAGCACAGGGAAATATCTCCTTCTAAATCCAAAACGCAGCTATCTAACAGGACGGTTGTCAATGTGTGCACTCAACTTCCAGAGGTAAACCCGTGTGTGGATCCAGCAGTCAGCAAACACTTTCTGTGCATATTCTCAAAGCATGCATTTTCAGCCCCATTCCGGCATATGGAAGAAAGGGCAGTAAGCACACGGAAATACTGCTTCGAAATCCAAAACGCAGCTATCTAACAGAATGGTTGTCATTGTGTGCACTCAACGTCCAGAGTTAAACCCGTGTGTGGATTCAGCAGTCTGCAAACACTTTCTGTGCAGAGTCTCAAAACTGGCATTTTTCAGCCCCATACCGGCATATGGAAGAAAGGGTATTAAGCACAGGGAAATATCTGCTTCTAAATCCAAAACACGGCTATCTAATAGGACGGTTTTCAATGTGTGCACTCAACTTCCAGAGTTAAACCCGTGTGTGTATTCAGCAGTTTGCAAACACTTTCTGTGCAGAGTCTCAAAACAGGCGTTTTCAGCCCAATACCGGCATATGGAAGAAAGGGCAGTAAGCACAGGTAAATATCTGCTTCTAAATCCAAAACGCAGCTATCTAACAGGACTGTTGTCAATGTGTGCACTCAACTTCCAGACTTAAACCCGAGTGTGGATTCAGCAGTCTGCAAACACTTTCTGTGCAGAGTCTCAAAACAGGTGTTTTTAGCCCCATACCAGCATATGGAAGAAAGGCCAGTAAACACAGATAAATATCTACTTCTAAATCCAAAACGCAGCCTTCTAACAGAACGGTTGTCAATGTGTGCACTCAACTTCCAGAGTTAAACCCGTTTGTAGCTTCAACAGTCTGCAAACATTTTCTGTGCACATTCTCAAAACAGGCGTTATCAGCCGAGTGCCGGCATACGGAAGAAAGTGCAGTAAGCACAGGGAAATATCTGCTTCTAAATCCAAAACGCAGCTATCTCACAAAATGGCTGTCAATGTGTGCACTCAACTTCCAGTGTTAAACCCGTGTGTGAATTCAGCAGTCTGCAAACACTTTCTGTGCAGAGTCTCAAAACAGGCGTTTCCTGTCCAATACCGGAATATGGAAGAAAGGGCAGTAAGCACAGGGAAATATCTGCTTCTAAATCCAAAACGCAGCTATCTAACAGAACGGTTGTCAATGTGTCCACTCAACTTCCAGAGTTAAACCCGTGTGTGGACTCATCAATCTGCAAACCGTTTCTGTGCAGAGTCTCAAAACAGGCGTTATCAGCCACATACCGGCATCTGGAAGAAAGGGCAGCAAGCACAAGGAAATATCTGCTTCTTAATCCAAAACGCAGCTATCTAACAGGACGGTTGTCAATATGTGCACTCAACTTCCAGAGTCTAACCCGTGTGTGGATTCAGCAGTCTGCAAACACTTTATGTGCAGATTCTCAAAACAGGCGTTTTCAGCCCCGTAGCGGCATATGGAAGAAAGGGCAGTAAGCACAGGGAAATATCTGCCTCGAAATCCAAAACACAGCTATCTAACAGAACACTTGTCAACGTGTTCACTCAACTTCCAGAATTAAACCCATGTGTGGGTTCAGCAGTCTGCAAACACTTTCTCTGCAGAGTCTCAAAACAGGCCTTTTCAGCCTCATACTGGCATATGGAAGAAAGGGCAGTAAGCACAGGGAAATATCTGCTTCTAAATCCGAAACGCACCTATCTAACAGACCGGTTGTCAATGTCTGCACACAACTTCCAGAGTTAAACCCGTGTGTGGATTCAGCAGTCTGCAAACACTTTCTGTGCAGAGTCTCAAAACAGGCCTTTTCAGCCCCATACCGGCATATGGAAGAAAGGGCAGTAAGCACAGGGAAATATCTACTTCTAAATCCAAAACGCGGCTATCTAACAGGACGGTTTTCAATGTGTGCACTCAACTTCCAGAGTTAAACCCGTGTGTGTATTCAGCAGTCTGCAAACTCTTTCTGTGCAGAGTCTCAAAACAGGCGTTTTCAGCCCAATACCGGCATATGGAAGAAAGGGCAGTAAGCACAGGTAAATATATGCTTCTAAATCCAAAACGCAGCTATCTAACAGGACAGTTATCAATGTGTGCACTCAACTTCCAGACTTAAACCCGAGTGTGGATTCAGCAGTCTGCAAACACTTTCTGTGCAGAGTCTCAAAACAGGTGTTTTTAGCCCCATACCAGCATATGGAAGAAAGGCCAGTTAGCACAGGGAAATATCTGCTTCTAAATCCAAAACGCAGCCTTCTAACAGAACGGTTGTCAATGTGTGCACTCAACTTCCAGAGTTAAACCCGTTTGTAGCTTCAACAGTCTGCAAACATTTTCTGTGCACATTCTCAAAACAGACGTTTTCAGCCGAGTGCCGGCTTACGGAAGAAAGGGCAGTAAGCACAGGGAATTACCTGCTTCTAAATCCAAAAAGGAGCTATCTAACAGAATGGCTGTCAATGTGTGCACGCAACTTCCAGTGTTAAACCCGTGTGTGGATTCAGCAGTCTGCAAACACTTTCTGTGCAGAGTCTCAAAACAGGCGTTTTCAGCCCAATACCGGAATATGGAAGAAAGGGCAGTAAGCACAGGGAAATATCTGCTTCTAAATCCAAAACGCATCTATCTAGCAGAACGGTTTTCAATGTGTCCACTCAACTTCCAGAGTTAAACCCGTGTGAGGATTCATCAATCTGCAAACACTTTCTGTGCAGAGTCTCAAAACAGGCGTTTTCAGCCACATATCGGCATCTGGAAGAAAGGGCAGCAAGCACAGGGAAATATCTGCTTCTAAATCCAAAACGCAGCTATCTAACAGGACGGTTGTCAATATGTGCACTCAACTTCCAGAGTTAAACCCGTGTGTGGATTCAGCAGTCTGCAAACACTTTATCTGCATATTCTCAAAACAGGCCTTTTCAGCCCCATACCGGCATATGGAAGAAAGGGCACTAAGCACAGGGAAATATCTGCCTCGAAATCCAAAACACAGCTATCTAACAGAACAGTTGTAAATGTGTTCACTCATCTTCCAGAATTAAACCCATGTGTGGGTTCAGCAGTCTGCAAACACTTTCTGTGCAGAGTCTCAAAACAGGCCTTTTCAGCCTCATACTGGCATATGGAAGAAAGGGCAGTAAGCACAGGGAAATATCTGCTTCTAAATCCAAAACGCAGCTATCTAACAGAACGGTTGTCAATGTGTGCACTCAACATCCAGAGTTAAACCCGTGTGTTGATTCAGCAGTCTGCAAACACTTTCTGTGCAGAGTCTCAAAACAGGCGTTTTCAGCCCAATACCGGCATATGGAAGAAAGGGCAGTAAGCACAGGGAAATATCTGCTTCTAAATCCAAAACGAAGCAATCTAAAAGAACGGTTGTCAATGTGTGCACTGAACTCCCAGAGTTAAACCCGTGTGTGGATTCAGCAGTCTGCAAACACTTTCTGTGCAGAGTCTCAAAACAGGCGTTTTCAGACCCATACCGGCATATGGAAGAAAGGGCAGTAAGCACTGGGAAATATCTGCTTCTAAATCCAAAACGCAGCTATCTAACAGAACGGTTGTCAATGTGTGCACTAAACTTCCAGAGTTAAACCCGTGTGTCGATTCAGCAGTCTGCAAACACATTCTGTGCAGAGTCTCAAAACAGGCATTTTCAGCCCAATAGCGGTCTATGGAAGAAAGAGCAGTAAGCTCAGAGAAATATCTGCTTCTAAATACAAAACGCAGCTATCTAACAGAACGGTTGTCAATGTGTGCACTCAACTTCCAGAGTTAAACCCGTGTGTGGATTCAGCAGTCTGCAAACACTTTCTGTGCAGAGTCTCAAAACAGGCGTCTTTAGCCCCATACCGGCATATGGAAGAAGGGCAGTAAGCACTGGAAAATATCTGCTTCTAAATCAAAAACGCAGCTATCTAACAGAACGGTAGTCAATATGTGCACTCAACTTCCAGAGATAAACCCGTGTGTGGATTCAGCAGGTCTGCAAACACTTTCTGTGCAGAGTCTGAAAACAGGCGTTTTCAGGCCAATACCGGCATATGGAAGAAAGTGCGGCAAGCACAGGGAAATACCTGCTTCTAAATCCAAAACGCAGCTATCTAACAGAACGGTTGCCAGTGTGTCCACTCAACTTCCAGAGTTAAACCCGTGTGTGGATTCAGCAGTCTGTAAACACTTACTGTGCGGAGTCCCAAACAGGCGTTTTCAGCCCAATACAGGCATATGGAAGAAAGAGCAGTAAGCTCATGGAAATATCTGCTTCTAAATCCAAAACGCAGCTATCTAACAGAACGGCTGCCAATGTGTCCACTCAACTTCCAGAGTTAAACCCGTGTGTGGATTGAGCAGTCTGCAAAAAGTTTCTGTGCAGAGTCTCAAAACAGGCGTTTTCAGCCCAATACCGGAATATGGAAGAAAGGGCAGTAAGCACAGGGAAATATCTGCTTCTAAATCCAAAACGCATCTATCTAGCAGAACGGTTTTCAATGTGTACACTCAACTTCCAGAGTTAAACCCGTGTGAGGATTCATCAATCTGCAAACACTTTCTGTGCAGAGTCTCAAAACAGGCGTTTTCAGCCACATATCGGCATCTGGAAGAAAGGGCAGCAAGCACAGGGAAATATCTGCTTCTAAATCCAAAACGCAGCTATCTAACAGGACGGTTGTCAATATGTGCACTCAACTTCCAGAGTTAAACCCGTGTGTGGATTCAGCAGTCTGCAAACACTTTATCTGCATATTCTCAAAACAGGCGTTTTCAGCCCCATACCGGCATATGGAAGAAAGGGCAGTAAGCACAGGGAAATATCTGTCTCGAAATCCAAAACACAGCTATCTAACAGAACAGTTGTAAATGTGTTCACTCATCTTCCAGAATTAAACCCATGTGTGGGTTCAGCAGTCTGCAAACACTTTCTGTGCAGAGTCTCAAAACAGGCCTTTTCAGCCTCATACTGGCATATGGAAGAAAGGGCAGTAAGCACAGGGAAATATCTGCTTCTAAATCCAAAACGCAGCTATCTAACAGAACGGTTGTCAATGTGTGCACTCAACATCCAGAGTTAAACCCGTGTGTTGATTCAGCAGTCTGCAAACACTTTCTGTGCAGAGTCTCAAAACAGGCGTTTTCAGCCCAATACCGGCATATGGAAGAAAGGGCAGTAAGCACAGGGAAATATCTGCTTCTAAATCCAAAACGAAGCAATCTAAAAGAACGGTTGTCAATGTGTGCAGTGAACTCCCAGAGTTAAACCCGTGTGTGGATTCAGCAGTCTGCAAACACTTTCTGTGCAGAGTCTCAAAACAGGCGTTTTCAGACCCATACCGGCATATGGAAGAAAGGGCAGTAAGCACTGGGAAATATCTGCTTCTAAATCCAAAACGCAGCTATCTAACAGAACGGTTGTCAATGTGTGCACTAAACTTCCAGAGTTAAACCCGTGTGTCGATTCAGCAGTGTGCAAACACATTCTGTGCAGAGTCTCAAAACAGGCATTTTCAGCCCAATAGCAGTCTATGGAAGAAAGAGCAGTAAGCTCAGAGAAATATCTGCTTCTAAATACAAAACGCAGCTATCTAACAGAACGGTTGTCAATGTGTGCACTCAACTTCCAGAGTTAAACCCGTGTGTGGATTCAGCAGTCTGCAAACACTTTCTGTGCAGAGTCTCAAAACAGGCGTCTTTAGCCCCATACCGGCATATGGAAGAAGGGCAGTAAGCACTGGAAAATATCTGCTTCTAAATCAAAAGCGCAGCTATCTAACAGAACGGTAGTCAATATGTGCACTCAACTTCCAGAGATAAACCCGTGTGTGGATTCAGCAGGTCTGCAAACACTTTCTGTGCAGAGTCTGAAAACAGGCGTTTTCAGGCCAATACCGGCATATGGAAGAAAGTGCAGCAAGCACAGGGAAATACCTGCTTCTAAATCCAAAACGCAGCTATCTAACAGAACGGTTGCCAGTGTGTCCACTCAACTTCCAGAGTTAAACCCGTGTGTGGATTCAGCAGTCTGTAAACACTTACTGTGCGGAGTCCCAAACAGGCGTTTTCAGCCCAATACAGGCATATGGAAGAAAGAGCAGTAAGCTCATGGAAATATCTGCTTCTAAATCCAAAACGCAGCTATCTAACAGAACGGCTGCCAATGTGTCCACTCAACTTCCAGAGTTAAACCCGTGTGTGGATTGAGCAGTCTGCAAAAAGTTTCTGTGCAGAGTCTCAAAACAGGCGTTTTCAGCCCCATACCGGCATATGGAAGAAAGGGCAGTAAGCACAGGGAAATATCTGCTTCTAAATCCAAAATGCAGCTATCTAACATAACGGTTGTCAATGTGTGCACTCAACTTCCAGAGTTAAACCCGTGTGTGGATTCAGAATTCTGCAAACACTTTCTGTGCAGAGCCTCAAAACTGTCGTTTTCAGCCCAATACCGGCCTATGGAAGAAACGGCAGTGAGCAAAGGGAAATATCTGCTTCTAAATCCAAAACGCAGCTATCTAACAGAACGGTTGTCAAAGTGTGTACTCAACTTCCAGAGTTAAACCCGTGTGTGGATTCAGGAGTCTGCAAACAATTTCCATTCACAGTCTCAAAACAGGCGTTTTCAGCCCAGTGCCGGCCTACGGAAGAAAGGGCAGTAAGCACAGGGAAATATCTGCTTCTAAGTCCAAAACGCAGCTATCTAACAGAACGGTTGTCAATGTGTGCACTCAAGTTCCAGAGTTCAACCAGTGTGTGGATTCAGCAGTCTGCAAACACTTTCTGTGCAGAGTCTCAAAACAGGCGTTTTCCGCCCAAACCGGCATATGGAAGAAAGGGCAGTATGCACAGGGAAATATCTGCTTCTAAATCCAAAACGCAGGTATCTAACAGAACGGTTGTCAATGTGTGCACTGAATTTCCAGATTTAAACCCGTGTGTGGATTCATCAGTCTGCAAACACTTTCTATGCAGAGTCTCAAAACAGGCGTTTTCAGCCCAAAACCAGCATATGGAAGAAAGGGCAGTAAGCACAGGGAAAAATCTGCTTCTAAATCTAAAACGCAGCTATCTAACAGAACGGTTGCCAATGTGTCCACTCAACTTCCAGAGTTAAACCCGTTTGTGGATTCAGCAGTCTGAAAACAGTTTCAGTGCAGAGTCTCAAAACAGGCGTTTTCAGCCCAATACCGGCATATGGAAGAAAGGGCGGTAAGCAGAGGGAAATATCTGCTTCTAAATCCAAAATGCAGCTATCTAAAAGAACGGGTGTCAATGTGTGCACTCAACTCCCAGAGTTAAACCCGTGTGTGGACTCAGCAGTCTACAAACACTTTCTGTGCAGAGTCTCAAAACAGGCGTTTTCAGCCCCATACCGGCATATGGAAGAAAGGGCAGTAAGCACTGGGAAATATCTGCTTCTAAATTCAAAACGCAGCTATCTAACAGAACGGTTGTCAATGTGTGCACTCAACTTCCAGAGTTAAACCCGTGTGTGGATTCAGCAGTCTACAAACACTTTCTGTGCACAGTCTCAAAACACGAGTTTTCAGCCCAATACCGGCATATGGAAGAAAGAGCAGTAAGCTCAGAGAAATATCTGCTTCTAAATCCAAAACGCAGCTATCTAACAGAACGGTTGTCAATGTGTGCACTCTACTTCCAGAGTTAAACCCGTGTGTGGATTCAGAAGTCTGCAAACACTTTCTGTGCAGAGCCTCAAAACTGTCGTTTTCAGCCCAATACCGGCCTATGGAAGTAAGGGCAGTGAGCGAAGGGAAATATCTGCTTCTAAATCCAAAACGCAGCTATCTAACAGAACGGTTGTCAATGTGTGCACTCAACTTCCAGAGTTAAACCCGTGTGTGGATTCAGGAGTCTGAAAACAATTTCCTTGCACAGTCTCAAAACAGGCGCTTTCAGCCCAGTGCCGGCATACAGAAGAAAGGGCAGTAAGCACAGGGAAATATCTGCTTCTAAGTCCAAAACGCAGCTATCTAACAGAACGGTTGTCAATTTGTGCACTCAACTTCCAGAGTTCAACCCGTGTGTGGATTCAGCAGTCTGCAAACACTTTCTGTGCAGAGTCTCAAAACAGGCGTTTTCAGCCCAATACCGGCATATGGAAGAAAGGGCAATAAGCACAGGGAAATATCTGCTTCTGAATCCAAAACGCAGCTATCTAAAAGAACGGTTGTCAATGTGTGCACTCAACTTCCAGAGTTAAACCCGTGTGTGGATTCAGCAGTCCGTAAAAAGCTTCTGTGCAGAGTCTCAATACAGGCGTTTTCAGACCCATACCGGCATATGGAAGAAAGGGCAGTAAGCACTGGGAAATATCTGCTTCTAAATACAAAACGCAGCTATCTAACAGAACGGTTGTCAATGTGTGCACTCAACTTCCAGAGTTAAACCCGTGTGTGGATTCAGCAGTCTGCAAACACTTTATCTGCATATTCTCAAAACAGGCGTTTTCAGCCCCATACCGGCATATGGAAGAAAGGGCAGTAAGGACAGGGAAATATCTGCCTCGAAATCCAAAACACAGCTATCTAACAGAACAGTTGTAAATGTGTTCACTCATCTTCCAGAATTAAACCCATGTGTGGGTTCAGCAGTTTGCAAACACTTTCTGTGCAGAGTCTCAAAACAGGCCTTTTCAGCCTCATACTGGCATATGGAAGAAAGGGCAGTAAGCTCAGGGAAATATCTGCTTCTAAATCCAAAACGCAGCTATCTAACAGAACGGTTGTCAATGTGTGCACTCAACATCCAGAGTTAAACCCGTGTGTTGATTCAGCAGTCTGCAAACACTTTCTGTGCAGAGTCTCAAAACAGGCGTTTTCAGCCCAATACCGGCATATGGAAGAAAGGGCAGTAAGCACAGGGAAATATCTGCTTCTAAATCCAAAACGAAGCAATCTAAAAGAACGGTTGTCAATGTGTGCACTGAACTCCCAGAGTTAAACCCGTGTGTGGATTCAGCAGTCTGCAAACACTTTCTGTGCAGAGTCTCAAAACAGGCGTTTTCAGACCCATACCGGCATATGGAAGAAAGGGCAGTAAGCACTGGGAAATATCTGCTTCTAAATCCAAAACGCAGCTATCTAACAGAACGGTTGTCAATGTGTGCACTAAACTTCCAGAGTTAAACCCGTGTGTCGATTCAGCAGTCTGCAAACACATTGTCTGCAGAGTCTCAAAACAGGCATTTTCTGCACAATAGCGGTCTATGGAAGAAAGAGCAGTAAGCTCAGAGAAATATCTGCTTCTAAATACAAAACGCAGCTATCTAACAGAACGGTTGTCAATGTGTGCACTCAACTTCCAGAGTTAAACCCGTGTGTGGATTCAGCAGTCTGCAAACACTTTCTGTGCAGAGTCTCAAAACAGGCGTCTTTAGTCCCATACCGGCATATGGAAGAAGGGCAGTAAGCACTGGAAAATATCTGCTTCTAAATCGAAAACGCAGCTATCTAACAGAACGGTTGTCAATATGTGCACTCAACTTCCAGAGATAAACCCGTGTGTGGATTCAGCAGGTCTGCAAACACTTTCTGTGCAGAGTCTGAAAACAGGCGTTTTCAGGCCAATACCGGCATATGGAAGAAACAGCAGTAAGCACAGGGAAATACCTGCTTCTAAATCCAAAGCGCAGCTATCTAACAGAACGGTTGCCAGTGTGTCCACTCAACTTCCAGAGTTAAACCCGTGTGTGGATTCAGCAGTCTGTAAACACTTACTGTGCGGAGTCTCAAAACAGGCGTTTTCAGCCCAATACAGGCATATGGAAGAAAGAGCAGTAAGCTCATGGAAATATCTGCTTCTAAATCCAAAACGCAGCTATCTAACAGAACGGTTGTCAATGTGTGCACTCAACTTCCAGAGTTAAACCCGTGTGTGGATTCAGAATTCTGCAAACACTTTCTGTGCAGAGCCTCAAAACTGTCGTTTTCAGCCCAATACCGGCCTATGGAGAAAGGGCAGTGAGCAAAGGGAAATATCTGCTTCTAAATCCAAAATGCAGCTATCTAACAGGACGGTTGCCAGTGTGTCCACTCAACTTCCAGAGTTAAACCCATGTGTGGATTCAGCAGTCTGCAAACACGTTCTGTGCAGAGTCTCAAAACAGGCGTTTTCATCCGAATACCGGCATATGGAAGAAGGGCAGTAAGCACAGGGAAATATCTGCTTCTGAATCCAAAACGCAACTATCTAAAAGAACGGTTGTCAATGTGTGCACTCAACTTCCAGAGTTAAAATCGTGTGTGGATTCAGCAGTCCGTAAAAACTTTCTGTGCAGAGTCTCAATACAGGCGTTTTCAGACCCATACCGGCATATGGAAGAAAGGGCAGTAAGCACAGGGAAATATCTGCTTCTAAATCCAAAACGCAGCTATCTAACAGAACGGTTGTCAATGTGTGCACTCAACTTCCTGAGTTCAACCCGTGTGTGGATTCAGCAGTCTGCAAACACTTTCTGTGCAGAGTCTCAAAACAGGCGTTTTCAGCCCATTACCGGCATATGGAAGAAAGTGCAGTAAGCACAGGGAAATATGTGCTTCTAAATCCAAAACGCAGCTATCTAACAGAACAGTTGTCAATGTGTGCACTCAACTTCCAGAGTTAAACCCGTGTGTGGATTCAGCAGTCTGCAAACACTTTCTGTGCAGAGTCTCAAAACAGGCGTTTTCAGCAACATACCGGCATATGGAAGAAAGGGCAGTAGCACTGGGAAATATCTGCTTCTAAATCCAAAACGCAGCTATCTAACAGGACGGGTGTCAATGTGTGCACTCAACTTCCAGAGTTAAACCCGTGTGTGGTTTCAGCAGTCTGCAAACACTTTCTGTGCAGAGTCTAAAAACAGGCGTTTTCAGCCCAATACCGGCATATGGAAGAAAGAGCAGTACGCTCAGAGAAATGTCTGCTTCTAAATCCAAAACGCAGCTATCTAACACAACGGTTGTCAATGTGTGCACTCAACTTCCAGAGTTAAACCGGGTGTGGATTCAGAAGTGTGCAAACACTTTCTGTGCAGAGCCTCAAAACTGTCGTTTTCAGCCCAGTACCGGCCTATGGAAGAAAGGGCAGTGAGCAAAGGGAAATATCTGCTTCTAAATCCAAAACGCAGCTATCTAACAGAATGGTTGTCAATGTGTGTACTCAACATCCAGAGTTAAACCCGTGTGTGGATTCAGGAGCCTGCAAACAATTTCCGTGCACAGTCTCAAAACAGGCGTTTTCAGCCCAGTGCCGGCATACGGAAGAAAGGGCAGTAAGCACAGGGAAATATCTGCTTCTAAGTCCAAAACGCAGCTATCTAACAGAGCGGTTGTCAATGTGTGCACTTAACTTCCAGAGTTCAACCCGTGTGTGGATTCAGCAGTCTGCAAACACTTTCTGGGCAGAGTCTCAAAACAGGCGTTTTCAGCCCAATACCGGCATATGGAAGAAAGGGCAGAAAGCACAGGGAAATATCTACTTCTAAATCCAAAACGCAGCTATCTAACAGAACGGTTGTCAATGTCTGCACTCAACTTCCTGAGTTCAACCCGTGTGTGGATTCAGCAGTCTGCAAACACTTTCTCTGCAGAGTCCCAAAACAGGCGTTTTCAGCCCATTACCTGCATATGGAAGAAACAGCAGTAAGCACAGGGAAATATCTGCTTCTAAATCCAAAACGCAGCTATCTAACAGAACGGTTGTCAATGTGTGCACTCAACTTCCAGAGTTAAACCCGTGTGTGGATTCAGCAGTCTACAAACACTTTTTGTGCAGAGTCTCAAAACAGGCTTTTTCAGCCCCATACCGGCATACGGAAGAAAGGGCAGTAAGCACAGGAAAAAATCGGCTTCTAAATCTAAAACGCAGCTATCTAACAGAACGGTTGACAATGTGTCCACTCAACTTCCAGAGTCAAACCCGTGTGTGGATTCAGCAGTCTGAAAACAGTTTCTGTGCAGAGTCTGAAAACAGGCGTTTTCAGCCCAATACCGGCATATGGAAGAAATGGCGGAGAGCACAGGGAAATATCTGCTTCTAAATCCAAAATGCAGCTATATAACAGAACGGTTGTCAATGTGTTCACTCAACTTCCAGAGTTAAACCCGTGTGTGGATTCAGCAGTCTGCAAACACTTTCTGTGCAGAGTCTCAAAACAGGCGTTTTCAGCCCAATACCGGCCTATGAAAGAAAGGGCAGTAAGCACAAGGAAATATCTGCTTCTAAATCCAAAACGAAGCTATGTAAAAGAACGGTTGTCAATTTGTGCACTCAACTCCCAGAGTTAAACCCGTGTGTGGATTCAGCATTCTGCAACAATTTCTGTGCAGTGTATCAAAACAGTCGTTTTCAGACCCATACCAGCATATGGAAGAAAGGGCAGTAAGCACTGGGAAATATCTGCTTCTAAATCCAAAACGCAGCTATCTGACATAACGGTTGTCAATATGTGCACTCAACTTCCAGAGTTAAAACCGGGTGTGGATTCAGAAGTCTGCAAACAATTTCTGTGCAGAGCCTCAAAACAGGCGTTTTCAGCCCAATACGGGCAAATGGAAGAAAGGGCAGTAAGCACAGGGAAATATCTGCTTCTAAATCCAAAACGCAGCTATCTAACAGAACGGTTGTCAATGTCTGCACTCAACTTCCAGAGTTAAACCCGTGTGTGGATTCAGGAGTCTGCAAACACTTTCCGTGCACTGTCTTAAAACAGGCGTTTTCAGCCCAGTGCCGGCATATGGAAGAAAGGGCAGTAAGCACAGGGAAATATCTGCTTCTAAATCCAAAACGCAGCCATCTAACAGAACGGTTGTCAATGTGTGCACTCAGCTTCCAGAGTTAAACCCGTGTGTGGATTCAGCAGTCTGCAAACACTTTCTGTGCAGAGTCTCAAAACAGGCGTTTTCAGCCCCATACCGGCATACGGAAGAAAGGGCAGTAAGCACAGGGAAAAATCTGCTTCTAAATCTAAAACGCAGCTATCTAACAGAACGGTTGCCAATGTGTCCACTCAACTTCCAGAGTCAAACCCGTGTTTGGATTCAGCAGTCTGAAAACAGTTTCTGTGCGGAGTCTCAAAACAGGTGTTTTCAGCCCAATACCGGCATATGGAGGAAAGGGCGGTAAGCACAGGGAAATATCTGCTTCTAAATCCAAAATGCAGCTACATAACAGAACAGTTGTCAATGTGTGCACTCAACTTCCAGAGTTAAACCCGTGTGTGGATTCAGCAGTCTGCAAACACTTTCTGTGCAGAGTCTCAAAACAGGCGTTTTCAGCCCAATACCAGCATATGAAAGAAAGGGTAGTAAGCCCAGGGAAATATCTGCTTCTAAATCCAAAACGAAGCTATCTAAAAGAACGGTTGTCAATTTGTGCACTCAACTCCCAGAGTTAAACCCGTGTGTGGATTCAGAGGTCTGCAAACACTTTCTGTGCAGAGTCTCAAAACAGGCGTTTTCAGCCCAATACCGGCATATGGAAGAAAGGGCGGTAAGCACAGGGAAATATCTGCTTCTAAATCCAAAACGCAGCTATCTAACAGAACGGTTGTCAATGTGTGCACTCAACTTCCAGAGTTAAACCCGTGTGTGGATTCAGCAGTCTGCAAAGACTTTCTGTGCAGAGTCTCAAAACAGGCGTTTTCAGCCCCATACCGGCATACGGAAGAAAGGGCAGTAAGCACAGGGAAAAATCTGCTTCTAAATCTAAAACGCAGCTGTCTAACAGAACGGTTGCCAATGTGTCCACTCAACTTCCAGAGTTAAAACCGTGTGTGGATTCAGCAGTCTGAAAACAGTTTCTGTGCAGAGTCTCAAAACAGGCGTTTTCAGCCCAATACCGGCATATGGAAGAAAAGGCGGTAAGCACAGGGAAATATCTGCTTCTAAATCAAAAATGCAGCTATATAACAGAACGGTTGTCAATGTGTGCACTCAACTTCCAGAGATAAACCCGTGTGTGGATTCAGCAGTCTGCAAACACTTTCTGTGCAGAGTCTCAAAACAGGCGTTTTCAGCCCAATACCGGCATATGAAAGAAAGGGCAGTAAGCCCAGGGAAATATCTGCTTCTAAATCCAAAAGGAAGCTATCTAAAAGAACGGTTGTCAATTTGTGCACTCAACTCCCAGAGTTAAACCCCTGTGTGGATTCAGCAGTCTGCAAACACTTTCTGTGCAGTGTCTCAAAACAGGCGTTTTCAGACCCATACCGGCATATGGAAGAAAGGGCAGTAAGCACTGGGAAATATCTGCTTCTAAATCCAAAACGCAGCTATCTAACAGAACGGTTGTCAATGTGTGCACTCAACTTCCTGAGTTCAACCCTTGTGTGGATTCAGCAGTCTGCAAACACTTTCTGAGCAGAGTCTCAAAACAGGCGTTTTCAGCCCCATGCCGGCATACGGAAGAAAGGGCAGTAAGCACAGGGCAAAATCTGCTTCTAAATCTAAAACGAAGCTATCTAACCGAACGGGTGCCAATGTGTCCACTCAACTTCCAGAGTTAAACCCGTGTGTGGATTCAGCAGTCTGAAAACAGTTTCTGTGCAGAGTCTGAAAACAGGCGTTTTCAGCCCAATACCGGCATATGGAAGAAAGGGCGGTAAGCACAGGGAAATATCTGCTTCTAAATCGAAAATGCAGCTACATAACAGAACAGTTGTCAATGTGTGCACTCAACTTCCAGAGTTAAACCCGTGTGTGGATTCAGCAGTCTGCAAACACTTTCTGTGCAGAGTCTCAAAACAGGCGTTTTCAGCCCAATACCGGCATATGAAAGAAAGGGCAGTAAGCACAGGGAAATATCTACTTCTAAATCCAAAACGAAGCTTTCTAAAAGAACGGTGGTCAATTTGTGCACTCAACTCCCAGAGTTAAAACCGTGTGTGGATTCAGCTGTCTGCAAACACTTTCTGTGCAGTGTCTCAAAACAGGCGTTTTCAGACCCATACCGGCATATGGAAGAAAGGGCAGTAAGCACTGGGAAATATCTGCTTCTAAATCCAAAACGCAGCTATCTAACGGAACGGTTGTCAATGTGTGCACTCAACTTCCAGAGTTAAACTCGTGTGTGGACTCAGCAGTCTGCAAACAGTTTTTGTGCAGAGACTCAAAACAGGCGTTTTCAGCCCAATACCGGCATATGGAAGAAGGGCAGTAAGCACAGGGAAATATCTGCTTCTAAATCCAAATCGCAGCTATCTAACAGAACGGTTGTCAATGTGTGCACTCAACTTCCAGAGTTGAACCCGTGTGTGGATTCAGCAGTCTGCAGACATTTTCTGTGCAGAGTCTCAAAACAGGCATTTTCAGCCCATACCGGCATATGGAAGAAATGTCATTAAGCACAGGGAAAAATCTGCTTGTAAATCTAAAACGCAGCTATCTAACAGGACGGTTGCCAATGTGTCCCCTCAACTTCCAGAGTTAAACCCGTGTGTGGATTCAGCAGTCTGCAAACACTTTCTCTGCAGAGTCCCAAAACAGGCGTTTTCAGCCCATTACCGGCCTATGGAAGAAAGGGCAGTAAGCACAGGGAAAAATCTGCTTCTAAATCTAAAACGCAGCTGTCTAACAGAACGGTTGCCAATGTGTCCACTCAACTTCCAGAGTTAAACCCGTGTGTGGATTCAGCAGTCTGAAAACTGTTTCTGTGCAGAGTCTCAAAACAGGCGTTTTCAGCCATTACCGGCATATGGAAGAAACACCAGTCAGCACAGGGAAATATCTGCTTCTAAATCAAAAATGCAGCTATATAACAGAACGGTTGTCAATGTGTGCACTCAACTTCCAGAGTTAAACCCGTTTGTGGATTCAGCAGTCTGCAAACACTTTCTGTGCAGAGTCTCAAAACAGGCGTTTTCAGCCCAATACCGGCATATGAAAGAAATGGCAGTAAGCACAGAGAAATAGCTGCTTCTAAATCCAAAACGAAGCTATCTAAAAGAACGGTTGTCAATTTGTGCAGTCAACTCCCAGAGTTAAACCCGTGTGTGGATTCAGCAGTCTGCAAACACTTTCTGTGCAGTGTCTCAAAACAGGCGTTTTCAGACCCATACCGGCATATGGAAGAAAGGGCAGTAAGCACAGGGAAATAACTGCTTCTACATCCAAAACGCAGCTATATAACAGAACGGTTGTCAATGTGTGCACTCAACTTCCAGAGTTAAACCCTTTTGTGGATTCAGCAGTCAGCAAACACTTTCTGTGCAGAGTCTCAAAACAGGCGTTTTCAGCCCAATACCGGCATATGGAAGAAAGAGCAGTAAGGTCAGGGAAATATCTGATTCTAAATTCAAAACGCAGCTATCTAACAGAACGGTTGTCAATGTGTGCACTCAACTTCCAGAGTTAAAACCGTGTGTGGATTCAGAAGTCTGCAAACACTTTCTGTGCAGAGCCTCAAAACAGGCGTTTTCAGCCCAATACCGGCAAATGGAAGAAAGGGCAGTAAGCACAGGGAAATATCTGCTTCTAAATCCAAAACGCAGCTATCTGACATAACGTTTGTCAATGTCTGCACTCAACTTCCAGAGTTAAACCCGTGTGTGGATTCAGGAGTCTGCAAACACTTTCCGTGCACCGTCTCAAAACAGGCGTTTTCAGCCCAGTGCCAGCATACGGAAGAAAGGGCAGTAAGCACAGGGAAATATCTACTTCTAATCCAAAACGCAGCTATCTAAAAGAACGGTTGTCAACGTGTGCAACCTAATTCCAGAGTTAAACCCGTGTGCGGATTCAGGAGTCTGCAAACACTTTCTGTGCAGAGTCTCAAAACAGGCCTTTTAAGCCGAATACCGTCATATGTAAGAAAGGGCAGTAAGCGCAGGGAAATATCTGCTTCTAAATACAAAACGCAGCTATCTAACAGAACGGTTCTCAATGTGTCCACTCAACTTCTGGAGTTAAACCCGTGTGTGGATTCAGCAGTCTGCAAACACTTTCTCTGCAGAGTCTCAAAATAGGCGTTTTCAGACCCATACCGGCATATGGCAGAAGGGCAGTAAGCACTGGGAAATATCTGTTTCTAAATCCAAAACGCAGGTATCTAACAGAACGGTTGTCAATGTGTGCACTCAACTTCCAGAGATAAACCCGTGTGTGGATTCAGCAGTCTGCAAACACTTTCTGTGCAAATTCTCAAAACAGGCGTTTTCAGCCCCATACCGGCATATGGACGAAAGGGCAGTAAGCACAGGGAAATATCTGCTTCTAAATCCAAAACGCGGCTATCTAACAGGACTGTTTTCAATGTGTGCTCTCAACTTCCAGAGCTAAACCCGTGTGTGGATTCAGCAGTCTGCAAACACTTTCTCTGCAGAGTCCAAAAACAGGCGTTTTCAGCCCCATAGCTGCATATGGAAGAAAGGGCAGTAAGCACAGGGAAATATCTGCTTCTAAATCCAAAACCCAGCTATCTAACAGAATGGCTGTCAATGTGTGCACTCAACTTCCTGTGTTAAACCCGTGTGTGGATTCAGCAGTCTGCAAACACTTTCTGTGCACAGTCTCAAAACAGGCCTTTTCAGCCCAATGCCGGAATATGGAAGAAAGGGCAGTAAGCACAGGGAAATATCTGCTTCTAAATCCAAAACGCAGCTATCTAACAGAATGGTTGTCAATGTGTCCACTCAACTTCCAGAGTTAAACCCGTGTGTGGATTCAGCTGTCTGCAAACACTTTCTGTGCAGAGTCTCAAAACAGGCGTTTTCAGCCCAAAACCGGCATATGGAAGAAAGGGCAGAAAGTACAGGGATATATCTGCTTCTAAATCCAGAACGCAGCTATCTAACAGGACGATTGTCAATGTGTGCACTCAACTTCCAGAGGTAAACCCGTGTGTGGATCCAGCAGTCAGCAAGCACTTTCTGTGCAGAGTCTCAAAGCAGGCGTTTTCAACCCCATACCGGCATATGGAAGAAAGGGCAGTAAGCACAGGGAAATATCTGCTTCTAAATCCAAAACGCAGCTATCTAACAGGACGGTTGTCAATGTGTGCACTCAACTTCCAGAGTTAAACCCGTGTGTGTATTCAGCATTCTGCAAACACTGTCTCTGCATATTCTCAAAACAGGCGTTTTCAGCCCCATTCCGGCATATGGAAGATATGGCAGTAAGCACAGGTAAATATCTGCTTCTAAATCCAAAACGCAGCTATCTAACAGCACTGTTGTCAATGTGTGCACTCAATTTCCAGACTTAAACCCGAGTGTGGATTCAGCAGTCTGCAAACACTTTCTGTGCAGAGTCTCAAAACAGGTGTTTTTAGCCCCATTCCGGCATATGGAAGAAAGGGCAGTAAGCACATGGAAATATCTCCTTCTAAATCCAAAATGCAGCTATCTAACAGAACGGCAGTCAATGTGTACACTCAATTTGCAGAGTTAAACCCATGTGTAGCTTCAACACTCTGCAAACATTTTCTGTGCACATTCTCAAAACAGGCGTTTTCAGGGGAGTGCCGGCATAAGGAAGAAAGGGCAGTAAGCACTGTGAAATATCTGCTTCTAAATCCAAAATGCAGCTATCTAACAGAATGGTTGTCCATGTGTGCACTCAACTTCCAGAGTTCAACCCGTGTGTGGATTCAGCAGTCTGCAAACTCTTTCTGTGCAGAGTCTCAAAACAGGCGTTTTCAGCCCCATACCGGCATATGGAAGAAAGGGCAGTAAGCACAGGGAAATATCTGCTTCTAAATCCAAAACGCAGCTATCTAACAGAACGGTTGTCAATGTGTTCACTCAACTTCCAGATTTAAACCCATGTGTGGATTCAGCAGTCTGCAAACACTTTCTGTGCATGTTCTCAAAACAGGCGTTTTCAGCCCCATACCAGCATATGGAAGAAAGGGCAGTAAGCACCCGGAAATATCTGCTTCTAAATCCAAAACCCAGCTATCTAACAGAATGGCTGTCAATGTGTGCACTCAACTTCCTGTGTTAAACCCGTGTGTGGATTCAGCAGTCTGCAAACACTTTCTGTGCACAGTCTCAAAACAGGCCTTTTCAGCCCAATGCCGGAATATGGAAGAAAGGGCAGCAAGCACAGGGAAATATCTGCTTCTAAATCCAAAACGCAGCTATCTAACAGAATGGTTGTCAATGTGTCCACTCAACTTCCAGAGTTAAACCCGTGTGTGGATTCAGCAGTCTGCAAACACTTTCTGTGCAGAGTCTCAAAACAGGCGTTTTCAGCCCAAAACCGGCATATGGAAGAAAGGGCAGAAAGTACAGGGATATATCTGCTTCTAAATCCAGAACGCAGCTATCTAACAGGACGATTGTCAATGTGTGCACTCAACTTCCAGAGGTAAACCCGTGTGTGGATCCAGCAGTCAGCAAGCACTTTCTGTGCAGAGTCTCAAAGCAGGCGTTTTCAGCCCCATACCGGCATATGGAAGAAAGGGCAGTAAGCACAGGGAAATATCTGCTTCTAAATCCAAAACGCAGCTATCTAACAGGACGGTTGTCAATGTGTGCACTCAACTTCCAGAGTTAAACCCGTGTGTGTATTCAGCAGTCTGCAAACACTGTCTCTGCATATTCTCAAAACAGGCGTTTTCAGCCCCATTCCGGCATATGGAAGAAATGGCAGTAAGCACAGGTAAATATCTGCTTCTAAATCCAAAACGCAGCTATCTAACAGCACTGTTGTCAATGTGTGCTCTCAATTTCCAGACTTAAACCCGAGTGTGGATTCAGCAGTCTGCAAACACTTTCTGTGCAGAGTCTCAAAACAGGTGTTTTTAGCCCCATTCCGGCATATGGAAGAAAGGGCAGTAAGCACAGGGAAATATCTCCTTCTAAATCCAAAATGCAGCTATCTAACAGAACGGCAGTCAATGTGTACACTCAATTTCCAGAGTTAAACCCATGTGCAGCTTGAACACTCTGCAAACATTTTCTGTGCACATTCTCAAAACAGGCGTTTTCAGGGGAGTGCCGGCATACGGAAGAAAGGGCAGTAAGCACTGTGAAATATCTGCTTCTAAATCCAAAACGCAGCTATCTAACAGAATGGTTGTCCATGTGTGCACTCAACTTCCAGAGTTCAACCCGTGTGTGGATTCAGCAGTCTGCAAACTCTTTCTGTGCAGAGTCTCAAAACAGGCGTTTTCAGCCCCATACCGGCATATGGAAGAAAGGGCAGTAAGCAGAGGGAAATATCTGCTTCTAAATCCAAAACGCAGCTATCTAACAGATCGGTTGTCAATGTGTTCACTCAACTTCCAGATTTAAACCCATGTGTGGATTCAGCAGTCTGCAAACACTTTCTGTGCATGTTCTCAAAACAGGCGTTTTCAGCCCCATACCAGCATATGGAAGAAAGGGCAGTAAGCACCCGGAAATATCTGCTTCGAAATCCAAAACGCAGCTATCTAACAGAATGGTTGTCAATGTGTGCACTCAGCTTCCAGAGTTAAACACGTGTGTAGATTCAGCAGTCTGCAAACACTTTCTGTGCAGAGTCTCAAAACAGGCCTTTTCAACCCCATACCGGCATATGGAAGAAAGGGCAGTAAGCACAGGGAAATATCTGCTTCTAAATCCAAAACGCGGCTATCTAACAGGACGGATTTCAAAGTGTGCACTCAACTGCCAGAGTTAAACCCGTGTGTGTATTCAGCAATCTGCAAACCCTTTCTGTGCAGAGTCTCAAAACAGGCGTTTTCAGCCCAATACCGGCATAGGGAAGAAAGGGCAGTAAGCACAGGGAAATATCTGCTTCTAATTCCAAAACGCAGCTATCTAACAGAACGGTTGACAATGTGTGCATTCAACTTCCAGAGTTAAACCCGTGTGTTGCTTCAACAGTCTGCAAACATTTTCTGTGCACATTCTCAAAACAGGTGTTTTCAGCCGAGTGCCGGCATACGGAAGAAAGGGGAAGTAAGCACAGGGAAATATATGCTTCTAAATCCAAAACGCATCTCTCTAACAGAACGGTTGTCAATGTGTCCACTCAACTTCGAGAGTTAAACCCTTGTGTGGATTCAGCAGTCTGCAAACACTTTCTGTGCTGTGTCTCAAAACAGGCGTTTTCAGCCACATACCGGCATCTGGATGAAAGGGCAGAAAGCACAGGGAAATATCTGCTTCTAAATCCAAAACGCAGCCATCTAACAGGACGGTTGTCAATATGTGCACTCAACTTCCAGATTTAAACCCGTGTGTGGATTCAGCAGTCTGCAAACACTTTATGAGCATATTATCAAAACAGGCGTTTTCAGCCACATACCGGCATATGGAAGAAAGGGCAGTAACACAGGGAAATATCTGCCTCGAAATCCAAAACACAGCTATCTAACAGAACAGTTGTCAATGTGTTCACTCAACTTCCAGAATTAAAACCATGTGTGGGTTCAGCAGTCTGCAAACACTTTCTGTGCAGAGTCTCAAAACAGGCCTTTTCAGCCTCATACCGGCATATGTAAGAAAGGGCAGTAAGCACAGGGAAATATCTGCTTCTAAATCCGAAACGCAGCTATCTAACAGACCGGTTGTCAATGTCTGCACTCAACTTCAAGAGATAAACCCATGTGTGGATTCAGCAGTCTGCAAACACGTTCTGTGCAGAGTCTCAAAACAGGCGTTTTCAGTCCAAAACCGGCATATGGAAGAAAGGGCAGAAAGTACAGGGATATATCTGCTTCTAAATCCAGAACGCAGCTATCTAACATGACGGTTGTCAATGTGTGCAATCAATTTCCAGAGGTAAACCCGTGTGTGGATCCAGCAGTCTGCAAACACTGTCTCTGCATATTCTCAAAACAGGCGTTTTCAGCCCCATTCCGGCATATGGAAGAAAGGGCAGTAAGCACAGGTAAATATCTGCTTCTAAATCCAAAACGCAGCTATCTAACAGGACTGTTGTCAATGTGTGCACTCAACTTCCAGACTTAAACCCGAGTGTGGATTCAGCAGTCTGCAAACACTTTCTGTGCAGAGTCTAAAAACAGGTGTTTTTAGCCCCATTCCGGCATATGGAAGAAAGGGCAGTTAGCACAGGGAAATATCTCCTTCTAAATCCAAAACGAAGCTATCTAACAGAACGGTTGTCAATGTTTGCACTCAACTTCCCGAGATAAACCCGTGTGTGTATTCTGCAGTCTGCAAACACTTTCTGTGCATATTCACAAAAGAGGCGTTTTCAGCCCCATTCCGGCATATGGAAGAAAGGGCAGTAAGCACAGGTAAATATCTGCTTCTAAATCCAAAACGCAGCTATCTAACAGGACTGTTGTCAATATGTGCACTCAACTTCCGGAATTAAACAAGAGGGTGGATTCAGCAGTCTGCAAACACTTTCTGTGCGTAATCTCAAAACAGGTGTTTTTAGCCCCATACCGGCATATGAAAGAAAGGGCAGTAAGCACAGGGAAATATCTGCTTCTAAATCCAGAATGCAGCTATCTAACAGAACGGCTGTCAATGTGTGCATTCAACTTCCAGAGTTAAACCCGTGTGTAGCTTCAACACTCTGCAAACATTTTCTGTGCACATTCTCAAAAGAGGCGTTTTCAGCCGAGTGCCGGCATACGGAAGAAAGGGCAGTAAGCACTGGGAAATATCTGCTTTTAAATCCAAAACGCAGCTATCTAACAGAATGGCTGTAAATGTGTGCACTCAACTTCCAGTGTTAAAACCGTGTGTGGATTCAGCAGTCTGCAAACACTTTCTGTGCAGAGTCTCAAAACAGGCGTTTTCAGCCCAATACTGGAATATTGAAGAAAGGGCAGTAAGCACAGGGAAATATCGGCTTCTAAATCCTAAACGCAGCTATCTAACAGAACGGTTGTCAATGTGTCCAGTCAACTTCCAGAGTTAAGCCCGTGTGTGGATTCATCAATCTGCAAACACTTTCTGTGCAGAGTCTCAAAACAGGCGTTATCAGCCACATACCGGCATCTGGAAGAAAGGGCAGCAAGCACAGGGAAATATCTGCTTCTAAATCCAAAACGCAGCTATCTAACAGGACGGTTGTCAATATGTGCACTCAACTTCCAGAGTTAAACCCGTGTTTGGATTCAGCAGTCTGCAAACACTTTATGTGCATACTCTCAAAACAGGCATTTTCAGACACATACTGGCATATGGAAGATAGGGCAGTAAGAACAGAGAAATATCTGCCTCGAAATCCAAAACACAGCTATCTAACAGAACAGTTGTCAATGTGTTCACTCAACTTCCAGAATTAAACCCCTGTATGGGTTCAGCAGTCTGCAAACACTTTCTGTGCAGAGTCTCAATACAGGCCTTTTCAGCCTCATACTGGCATATGGAAGAAAGGGCAGTAAGAACAGGGAAATATCTGCTTCTAAATCCGAAACGCAGCTACCTAACAGACCGGTTGTCAATGTCTGCACTCAACTTCCAGAGTTAAACCCGTGTGTGGATTCAGCAGTCTGCAAACACTTTCTGTGCAGAGTCTCAAAACAGGTGTTTTCAACCCAAAACCGGCATATGGAAGAAAGGGCAGAAAGTACAGGGATATATCTGCTTCTAAATCCAGAACGCAGCTATCTCACAGGACGGTTCTCAGTGTGTGCACTCAACTTCCAGAGGTAAACCCGTGTGTGGATCTAGCAGTCAGCAAACACTTTCTGTGCATATTCTCAAAACAGGGGTTTTCAGCCCCATTCCGGCATATGGAAGAAAGGGCAGTAAGCACACGGAAATACTGCTTCAAAATCCAAAACGCAGCTATCTAACAGAATGGTTGTCATTGTGTGCACTCAACTTCCAGAGTTAAACCCGTGTGTGGATTCAGCAGTCTGCAAACACTTTCTGTGCAGAGTCGCAAAACAGGCTTTTTCAGTCCCGTACCGGCATATGGAAGAAAGGGCAGTAAGCACAGGGAAATATCTGCTTCTAAATCCAAAACGCGGCTATCTAACAGGACGGTTTTCAATGTGTGCACTCAACCTCCAGAGTTAAACCCGTGTGTGTATTCAGCAGTCTGCAAACACTTTCTGTGCAGAGTCTCAAAACAGGCGTTTTCAGCCCAATACCGGCATATGGAAGAAAGGACAGTAAGCACAGGTAAATATCTGGTTCTAAATCCAAAACGCAGCTGTCTAACAGGACTGATGTCAATGTGTGCACTCAACTTCCAGACTTAAACTCGAGTGTGGATTCAGCAGTCGGCAAACACTTTCTGTGCAGAGTCTCAAAGCAGGTGTTTTTAGCCCCATACCATTATATGGAATAAAGGCAAGTAAGCACAGGGAAATATCTGCTTCTAAATCCAAAACGCAGCCTTCTAACAGAACGGTTGTCAATGTGTGCACTCAACTTCCAGAGTCAAACCCGTTTGTACCTTCAACAGTCTGCAAACATTTTCTGTGCACATTCTCAAAACAGGCGTTTTCAGCCGAGTGCCGGCATACGGAAGAAAGGGCAGTAAGCACAGGGAAATATCTGCTTTTAAATCCAAAACGCAGCTATCTAACAGAATGGCTGTCAATGTGTGCACTCAACTTCCAGTGTTAAACCCGTGTGTGGATTCAGCAGTCTGCAAACACTTTCTGTGCAGAGTCTCAAAACAGGCGTTTTCAGACCAATACCGGAATATTGAAGAAAGGGCAGTAAGCACAGGGAAATATCTGCTTCTAAATCCAAAACGCAGCTATCTAACAGAACGGGTGTCAATGTTTCCACTCAACTTCCAGAGTTAAACCCGTTTGTAGCTTCAACAGTCTGCAAACATTTTCTGTGCACATTCTCAAAACAGGCGCTTTCAGCCAAGTGCCGGCATACGGAAGAAAGGGTAGTAAGCACAGGGATATATCTGCTTCTAAATCCAAAACGCAGCTCTCTAACAGAACGGTTGTCAATGTGTCCACTCAACTTCGAGAGTTAAACCCGTGTGTGGATTCATCAATCTGCAAACACTTTCTGTACAGAGTCTCAAAACAGGCGTTTTCAGCCCAATACCGGCATCTGGAAGAAAGGGCAGCAAGCACAGGGAAATATCTGCTTCTAAATCCAAAACGCAGCTATCTAACAGGACGGTTGTCAATATGTGCACTCAACTTCCAGAATTAAACCCGTGTGTGGATTCAGCAGTCTGCAAACACTTTACGTGCATATTCTCTAAACAGGCGTTTTCAGCCGCATAGCGGCATATGGAAGAAAGGGCAGTAAGCACAGGGAAATATCTGCCTCGAAATCCAAAACACAGCTATCTAACAGAACAGTTGTCAATGTGTTCACTCAACTTCCAGAATTAAACCCATGTGTGGGTTCAGAAGTCTGCAAACACTTTCTGTGCAGAGTCTCAAAACAGGCCTTTTCAGCCTCATACTGGCATATGGAAGAAAGGGCAGTAAGCCCAGGGAAATATCTGCTTCTAAATCCGAAACTCAACTATCTAAGAGACCGGTTGTCAATGTCTGCACTCAACTTCCAGAGTTAAACCCGTGTGTGGATTCAGCAGTCTGCAAACACTTTCTGTGCAGTGTCTCAAAACAGGCGATTTCAGCCCAAAACCGGCATATGGAAAAAAGGGCAGAAAGTACAGGGATATATCTGCTTCTAAATCCAGAACGCAGCTATCTAACAGGACGGTTGTCAATGTGTGCACTCAACTTCCAGAGGTAAACCCGTGTGTGGATCCAGCAGTCAGCAAACACTTTCTGTGCATATTCTCAAAACAGGCGTTTTCAGCCGTGTGCCGGCTTACGGAAGAAAGGGCAGTAAGCACAGGGAAATACCTGCTTCTAAATCCAAAACGCAGCTATCTAACAGAATGGCTGTCAATGTGTGCACTCAACTTCCAGAGTTAAACCCGTGTGTAGCTTCAACACTCTGCAAACATTTTCTGTGCACTTTCTCAAAACAGGCATTTTAAGCCGAGTGCCGGCATACGGAAGAAAGGGCAGTAAGCACATGTAAATATCTGCTTCTAAATCCAAAACGCAGCTATCTAACAGAACGGTTGTCAATGTGTGCACTCAACTTCCAGAGGTAAACTCGTGTGTGGATTCAGCAGTCTGCAAACACTTTCTGTGCAGAGTCTCAAAACAGGCGTTTTCAGACCCATACCGGCATATGGAAGAAAGGGCAGTAAGCACAGGAAAATATCTGCTTCTAAATCCAAAACGCAGCTATCTAACAGATCGGTTGTCAATGTGTCCACTCAACTTCCAGAGTTAAACCCGTGTGTGCATTCAGCAGTCTGCAAACACTTTCTGTGCAGAGTCTCAAAACAGGCGTTTTCAGCCCCATACCGGCATATGGAAGAAAGGGCAGTAAGCACAGGGAAATATCTGCTTCTAAATCCAAAACGCGGCTATCTAACAGGACGGTTTTCAATGTGTGCACTCAACTTCCAGAGCTAAAGCCGTGTGTGTATTCAGCAGTCTGCAAACACTTTCTGTGCAGAGTCTCAAAACAGGCGTTTTCAGCCCAATACCGGCATATGGAAGAAAGGGCAGTAAGCACAGGTAAATATCTGCCTCTTCATCCAAAACGCAGCTATGTAACAGGACTGTTGTCAATGTGTGCACTCAACTTCCAGACTTAAACCCGAGTGTGGATTCAGCAGTCTGCAAACACTTTCTGTTCAGAGTCTCAAAACAGGCGTTTTCTGCCCAAAACCAGCATATGGAAGAAAGAGCAGAAAGCACAGGGATATATCTGCTTCTAAATCCAGAATGCAGCTATCTAACAGGACGGTTGTCAAGGTTTGCACTCAACTTCCAGAGGTAAACCAGTGTGTGGATCCAGCAGTCAGCAAACGCTTTCTGTGCAGAGTCTCAAAGCAGGCGTTTTGAAGAAAGGCATATGGAAGAAAGGGCTGTTAGCACAGGGAAATATCTCCTTCTAAATCCAAAACGCAGCTATCTAACAGAAAGTTTGTCAATGTGTGCACTCAACTTCCAGACATAAACCCGTGTGTGTATTCAGCAGTCTGCGAACACTTTCTGTGCATATTCTCAAAACAGGCGTTTTCAGCCCCATTCCGGCATATGGAAGAAAGGGCAATAAGCACAGGTAAATATCTGCTTCTAAATCCAAAACGCAGCTATCTAACAGGACTGTTGTCAATGTGTGCACTCAACTTCCAGACTTAAACCCGAGTGTGGATTCAGCAGTCTGCAAACACTTTCTGTGCGGAGTCTCAAAACAGGTGTTTTTATCCCCATACCGGCATATGGAAGAAAGGGCAGTAAGCACAGGGAAATATCTGCTTCTAAATCAAGAATGCAGCTATCTAACAGAACCGCTGTCAATGTGTGCACTCAACTTCCAGAGTTAAACCCGTGTGTATCTTCAACACTCTGCAAACATTTTCTGTGCACATTCTCAAAACAGGCATTTTAAGCCGAGTGACGGCATACGAAAGAAAGGGCAGTAAGCACAGGTAAATATCTGCTTCTAAATACAAAACGCAGCTATCTAACAGAATGGTTGTCAATGTGTGCACTCAACTTCCAGAGGTAAACCCGTGTGTGGATTCAGCAGTCTGCAACACTTTCTGTGCAGAGTCTCAAAACAGGCGTTTTCAGCCCAATACAGGCATAAGGAAGAAAGGGCAGTAAACACAGGTAAATATCTGCTTCTTCATCCAAAACGCAGCTATCTAACAGGACTGTTGTCAATGTGTGCACTCAACTTCCAGACTTAAACCCGAGTGTGGATTCAGCAGTCTGCAAACACTTTCTGTGCAGAGTCTCAAAACAGGTGTTTTTAGCCCCATACCAGCATATGGAAGAAAGGCCAGTAAGCACAGGTAAATATCTGCTTCTAAATCCAAAACGCAGCTATCTAACTGGACTGTTGTCCATGTGTGCACTCAACTCCCAGAGTTAAACCCGTGTGTGGATTCAGCAGTCTGCAATCACTTCATGTGCATATTCTCAAAACAGGCATTTTCAGCCCCATTCCGGCATATGGAAGAAAGTGCAGTAAGCACACGGAAATACTGCTTCGAAATCCAAAACGCAGCTATCTAACAGAATGGCTTTCATTATGTGCACTCAGCTTCCAGAGTTAAACCCGTTTGTGGAATCAGCAGTCTGCAAACACTTTCTGTGCAGAGTCTCAAAACAGGCCTTTTCAGCCCCATTCCGGAATATGGAAGGAAGGGCAGTAAGCACAGTGAAATATCTGCTTCTAAATCCCAAACGCGGCTATCTAACAGGACGGTTGTCAATGTGTGCACTCAACATCCAGAGTTAAACCCGTGTGTGGATTCAGCAGTCTGCAAACACTTTCTGTGCAGAGTCTCAAAACAGACGTTTTCAGCCCCATACCGGCAGATGGAAGAAAGGGCAGTAAGCACAGGGAAATATCTGCTTCTAAATCCAAAACGCGGCTATCTAACAGGACGGTTTTCAATGTGTGCACTCAACGTCCAGAGTTAAACCCGTGTGTGTATTCAGCAGTCTGCAAATACTTTCTGTGCAGAGTCTCAAAACAGGCGTTTTCAGCCCAATACCGGCATATGGAAGAAAGGGCAGTAAGCACAGGTAAATATCTGCTTCTAAATCCAAAACACAGCTATCTAACAGAACGGTTGTCAATGTGTCCACTCAACTTCCAGAGTTAAACCCGTGTGTGGATTCAGCAATCTGCAAACACTTTCTGTGCAGAGTCTCAAAACAGGGGTTTGCAGCCACATACCGGCATCTGGAAGAAAAGGCAGCAAGCACAGGGAAATATCTGCTTCTAAATCCAAAACGCAGCTATCTAACAGGACGGTTGTCAATATGTGCACTCAACTTCCAGATTTAAACCCGTGTGTGGATTCAGCAGTCTGCAAACACTTTCTGTGCAGAGTCTCAAAACAGGCGTTTTCAGCCCAAAACCGGCATATGGAAGAAAGGGCAGAAAGTACAGGGATATATCTGCTTCTAAATCCAGAACGCAGCTAAATAACAGGACGGTTGTCAATGTGTGCACTCAACTACCAGAGTTAAACCCGTGTGTGTATTCAGCAGTCTGCAAACACTTTCTGTGCATATTCTCAAAACAGGCGTTTTCAGCCCCATTCCGGCATATGGAAAAAAGGACAGTAAGCACAGGTAAATATCTGCTTCTTAATCCAGAACGCAGCTTTCTAACAGGACTGTGGTCAATGTGTGCACTCAACTTCCAGACGTAAACCCGAGTGTGGATTCAGCAGTCTGCAAACACTTTCTGTGCAGAGTCTCAAAACAGGTGTTTTTAGCCCCATACCAGCATATGGAAGAAAGGCCAATAAGCACAGGGAAATATCTGCTTCTAAATCCAAAACGCAGCCTTCTAACAGAACGGTTTTCAATGTGTGCACTCAACTTCCAGAGTTACACCCGTGTGTAGCTTCAACAGTCTGCAAACATTTTCTGTGCACATTCTCAAAACAGGCGTTTTCAGCCGAGTGCCGGCATATGGAAGAAAGGGCAGTAAGCACAGGGAAATATCTGCTTCTAAATCCAAAACGCAGCTATCTAACAGGACGGTTTTCAATGTGTGCACTCAATTTCCAGAGTTAAACCCGTGTGTGGATTCAGCAGTCTGCAAACACTTTATGTGCATATTCCCAAAACAGGCGTTTTCAGCCCCATACCGGCATATGGAAGAAAGGGCAGTAAGCACAGTGAAATATCTGCCTCGAAATCCAAAACACAGCTATCTAACAGAACGGTTGTCAATGTGTTCAATCAACTTCCAGATTTAAACCCATGTGTGAGTTCAGCAGTCTGCAAACACTTTCTGTGCAGAGTCTCAAAACAGGCCTTTTCAGCCCCATACCGGCATATGGAAGAAAGGGCAGTAAGCACAGGGAAATATCTGCTTTTAAATCCGAAACGCAGCTATCTAACAGACCGGTTGTCAATGTCTGCACTCAACTTCCAGAGTTAAACCCGTGTGTGGATTCAGCAGTCTACAAACACGTTCTGTTCAGAGTCTCAAAACAGGCGTTTTCAGCCCAAAACCAGCATATGGAAGAAAGAGCAGAAAGCGCAGGGATATATCTGCTTCTAAATCCAGAACGCAGCTATCTAACAGGACGGTTGTCAATGTTTGCACTCAACTTCCAGAGGTAAACCAGTGTGTGGATCCAGCAGTCAGCAAACGCTTTCTGTGCAGAGTCTCAAAGCATGCGTTTTCACCCCCATACCGGCATATGGAAGAAAGGGCAGTTATCACAGGGAAATATCTCCTTCTAAATCCAAAACGCAGCTATCTAACAGAACGGTTGTCAATGTGTGCACTCAACTTCCAGACATAAACCCGTGTGTGGATTCAGCAGTCTGCAAACACTTCTGTGCATATTCTGAAAACAGACGTTTTCAGCCCCATTCCGGCATATGGAAGAAAGGGCAGTAAGCACAGGTAAATATCTGCTTCTAAATCCAAAACTCAGATATCTAACAGCACTGTTGTCAATGTGTGCACTCAACTTCCAGACTTAAATCCGAGTGTGGATTCAGCAGTCTGCAATCACTTTCTGTGCAGAGTCTCAAAACAGGTGTTTTTAGCCCCATACCGACATATGGAAGAAAGGGCAGTAAGCACAGGGAAATAACTGCTTCTAAATCCAAAATGCAGCTATCTAACAGAACGGCTTTCAATGTGTGCACTAAACTTCCACAGTTAAACCCGTGTGTAGCTTCAACACTGTGCAAACATTTTCTGTGCCCATTCTCAAAACAGGCGTTTTCAGCCGAGTGCCGGCATACAGAAGAAAGGGCAGTAAGCACAGGGAAATATCTGCTTCTAAATCCAAAATGCAGCTATCTAACAGGACCGTTGTTAATGTGTGCACTCAACTTCCAGAGTTAAACCCGTGTGTGGATTCAGCAGTCCGCAAACACTTTATGTGCATATTCTCAAAACAGGCGTTTTCAGCCCCATACCGGCATACAGAAGAAAGGGCAGTTAGCACACAAAATACTGCTTCGAAATCGAAAACGCAGCTATCTAACAGAATGGTTGTCATTGTGTGCACTCAACTTCCAGAGTTAAACCCGGGTGTGGATTCAGCAGTCTGCAAACACTTTCTGTGCAGAGTCTCAAAACAGGCCTTTTCAGCCCCATTCCGGCATATGGAAGAAAGGGCAGTAAGCACAGGGAAATATCTGCTTCTAAATCCAAAATGCAGCTGTCTAACAGAACGGTTGTCAATGTGCGCACTCAACTTCCAGAGTTAAACCCGTGTGTAGCTTCAACACTCTGCAAACATTTTCTGTGCACATTCTCAAAATAGGCGTTTTCAGCCGAGTGCCGGCATACGGAAGATAGGGCAGTAAGCACAGGGAAATGTGTGCTTCTAAATTCAAAATGCAGATATCTAACAGAACGGTTGTCCATGTGTGCACTCAACACCCAGAGTTAAACCCGTGTGTGGATTCAGCAGTCTGCAAACACTTCATGTGCATATTCTCAAAACAGGCGTTTTCAGCCCCATTCCGGCATATGGAAGAAAGGGCAGTAAGCACACAAAATACTGCTTCGAAATCGAAAACGCAGCTATCTAACAGGATGGTTGTCATTGTGTGCACTCAACTTCCAGAGTTAAACCCGAGTGTGGATTCAGCAGTCTGCAAAAACTTTCTGTCCAGAGTCTCAAAACAGGCCTTTTCAGCCCCATTCCGGCATATGGAAGAAAGGGCAGTAAGCACAGGGTAATATCTGCTTCTAAATCCAAAAGGCGGCAAAATAACAGGACGCTTTTCAATGTGTGCACTCAACTTCCAGAGTTAAACCCGTGTGTGGATTCAGCAGTCTGCAAACATTTTATGTGCAGAATCTCAAAACAGGCGTTTTCAGCCCCATACCGGCATATGGAAGAAAGGGCAGTAAGCACAGGGAAATATCTGCTTCTAAATCCAAAATGCAGCTATCTAACAGAACAGCTGTCAATGTGTGCACTCAACTTCCAGAGTTTAACCCGTGTGAAGCTTCAACACTCTGCAAACATTTTCTGTGCACATTCTCAAAATAGGCGTTTTCAGCCGAGTGCTGGAATACGGAATAAACGGCAGTAAGCACAGGGAAATATCTGCTTCTAAATCCAGAACGCAGCTATCTAACAGGACTGTGGTCAATGTGTGCACTCAACTTCCAGATTTAAACCCGAGTGTGGATTCAGCAGTCTGCAAACACTTTCTGTGCAGAGTCTCAAAACAGGCCTTTTCAGACCCACTCCGGCATATGGAAGAAAGGGCAGTAAGCACAGGGAAATATCTGCTTCTAAATCCAAAACGCAGCTAAATAACAGAACGGTTGTCAATGTGTGCACTCAACTTCCAGAGTTAAACCCGTGTGTGGATTCAGCAGTCTGCAAACACTTTCTCTGCAGAGTCCCACATCAGGAGTTTTCAGCCCATTACCAGCATATGGAAGTAACAGTCGTAAGCACAGGGAAATATCTGCTTCTAAATCCAAAACGCAGCTATCTAACAGAACGGTTGTCAATGTGTGCACTCAATTTCCAGAGTTAAACCCGTGTGTGGATTCAGCAGTCTGCAAACACTTTCTCTGCAGAGTCCCAAAACAGGCGTTTTCAGCACATTACCGGCATATGGAAGAAACAGCAGTAAGCACAGGGAAATATCTCCTTCTAATTCCAAAACGCAGCTATCTAACAGAACGGTTGTCAATGTGTGCACTCAACTTCCAGAGTTAACCCCGTGTGTGGATTCAGCAGTCTGCAAACACTTTCTCTGCAGAGTCCCAAAACCGGCGTTTTCAGCCCATTACCGGCTTATGGAAGAAACAGCAGTCAGCACAGGGAAATATCTGCTTCTAAATCCAAAACGCAGCTATCTAACAGAACGGTTGTCAATGTGTGCACTCAACATCCAGAGTTAACCCCGTGTGCGGATTCAGCAGTCTGCAAACACTTTCTCTGCAGAGTCCCAAAACAGGCGTTTTCAGCCCATTACCGGCATATGGAAGAAACAGCAGTAAGCACAGGGAAATATCTGCTTCTAAATCCAAAACGCAGCTATCTAACAGAACGGTTGTCAATGTGTGCACTCAACTTCCAGAGTTAAACCCGTGTGTGGATTCAGCAGTCTGCAAACACTTTCTCTGCAGAGTCCCAAAACAGGCGTTTTCAGCCCATTACCGGCATATGGAAGAAACAGCAGTCAGCACAGGGAAATATCTGCTTCTAAATCCAAAACGCAGCTATCTAACAGAACGGTTGACAATGTGTGCACTCAACTTCCAGAGTTAAACCCGTGTGTGGATTCAGCAGTCGGCAAACACTTTCTCTGCAGAGTCCCAAAACAGGCGTTTTCAGCCCATTACCGGCATATGGAAGAAACAGCAGTAAGCCCAGGGAAATATCTGCTTCTAAATCCAAAACGCAGCTATCTAACAGAACGGTTGTCAATGTGTGCACTCAACTTCCAGAGTTAAACCCGTGTGTGGATTCAGGAGTCTGCAAACACTTTCTCTGCAGAGTCCCAAAACAGGCGGTTTCAGCCATTACCGGCATATAGAAGAAACAGCAGTCAGAACAGGGAAATATCTGCTTCTAAATCCAAAACGCAGATATCTAACAGAACGGTTGTCAATGTGTGCACTCATCTTCCAGAGATAAACCCGTGTGTCGATTCATCAGTCTGCGAACCCTTTCTCTGCAGAGTCCCAAAACAGGCGTTTTCAGCCCATTACCGGCATATGGAAGAAACAGCAGTCAGCACAGGGAAATATCTGCTTCTAAATCCAAAACGCAGCTATCTAACAGAACGGTTGTCAATGTGTGCACTCAACTTCCAGAGTTAAACCTGTGTGTGGATTCAGCAGTCTGCAAACACTTTCTCTGCAGAGTCCCAAAACAGGCGTTTTCAGCCCATTACCGGCATATGGAAGAAACAGTAGTCAGCACAGGGAAATATCTGCTTCTAAATCCAAAACGCAGCTATCTAACAGAACGGTTGTCAATGTCTGCACTCAACTTCCAGAGTTAAACCTGTGTGTGGATTCAGCAGTCTGCAAACGCTTTCTCTGCAGAGTCCCAACACAGGCGTTTTCAGCCCATTACCGGCATATGGAAGAAACAGCAGTAAGCACAGGGAAATATCTGCTTCTAAATCCAAAACGCAGCTATCTAACAGAACGGTTGTCAAAGTGTGCACTCAACTTCCAGAGACAAACTCGTGTGTCGATTCATCAGTCTGCGAACCCTTTCTCTGCAGAGTCCAAAAACAGGCGTTTTCAGCCCATTACCGGCATATGGAAGAAACAGCAGTCAGCACAGGGAAATATCTGCTTCTAAATCCAAAACGCAGCTATCTAACAGAACGGTTGTCAATGTGTGCACTCAACTTCCAGAGTTAAACCCGTGTGTGGATTCAGGTGTCTGCAAACACTTTGTCTGCAGAGTCCCAAATCAGGCGTTTTCAGCCCATTACCGGCATATGGAAGAAACAGCAGTCAGCACAGGGAAATATCTGCTTCTAAATCCAAAACGCAGCTATCTAACAGAACGGTTGTCAATGTGTGCACTCAACTTCCATAGATAAACCCGTGTGTCGATTCATCAGTCTGCGAACCCTTTCTCTGCAGAGTCCCAAAACAGGCGTTTTCAGCCCATTACCGGCATATGGAAGAAACAGCAGTCAGCACAGGGAAATATCTGCTCCTAATCCAAAACGCAGCTATCTATCAGAACGGTTGTCAATGTGTGCACTCAACTTCCAGAGTTAAACCCGTGTGTGGATTCAGCAGTCTGCAAACACTTTCTCTGCAGAGTCCCAAAACAGGCGTTTTCATCCCATTACCGGCATATGGAAGAAACAGCAGTCAGCACAGGGAAATATCTGCTTCTAAATCCAAAACGCAGCTATCTAACAGAACGGTTGTCAATGTGTGCACTCAACTTCCAGAGTTAAACCCGTGTGTGGATTCAGCAGTCTGCAAACACTTTCTCTGCAGAGTCCCAAAACAGGCATTTTCAGCCCATTACCGGCATATGGAAGAAACAGCAGTAAGCCCAGGGAAATATCTGCTTCTAAATCCAAAATGCAGCTATCTAACAGAACGGTTGTCAATGTGTGAACGCAACTTCCAGAGTCAAACCCGTGTGTGGATTCAGGAGTCTGCAATCACTTTCTCTGCAGAGTCCCAAAACAGGCGTTTTCAGCCATTACCGGCATATGGAAGAAACAGCAGTCAGAACAGGGAAATATCTGCTTCTAAATCCAAAACGCAGATATCTAACAGAACGGTTGTCAATGTGTGCACTCAACTTCCAGAGATAAACCCGTGTGTCGATTCATCAGTCTGCGAACCCTTTCTCTGCAGAGTCCCAAAACAGGCGTTTTCAGCCCATTACCGGCATATGGAAGAAACAGCAGTCAGCACAGGGAAATATCTGCTTCTAAATCCAAAATGCAGCTATCTAACAGAACGGTTGTCAATGTGTGCACTCAACTTCCAGAGTTAAACCCGTGTGTGGATTCAGCAGTCTGCAAACACTTTCTCTGCAGAGTCCCAAAACAGACGTTTTCATCCCATTACCGGCATAAGGAAGAAACAGCAGTCAGCACAGGGAAATATCTGCTTCTAAATCCAAAACGCAGCTATCTAACAGAACGGTTGTCAATGTGTGCACTCAACTTCCAGAGTTAAACCCGTGTGTGGATTCAGCAGTCTGCAAACACTTTCTCTGCAGAGTCCCTAACAGGCGTTTTCAGCCCATTACCGGCATATGGAAGAAACAGCAGTAAGCACAGGGAAATATCTGCTTCTAAATCCAAAACGCAGCTATCTAACAGAACGGTTGTCAATGTGTGCACTCAACTTCCAGAGTTAAACCCGTGTGTGGATTCAGCAGTCTGCAAACACTTTGTCTGCAGAGTCCCAAAACAGGCGTTTTCAGCCCATTACCGGCATATGGAAGAAACAGCAGTCAGCACAGGGAAATATCTGCTTCTAAATCCAAAACGCAGCTATCTAACAGAACGGTTGTCAATGTGTGCACTCAACTTCCATAGATAAACCCGTGTTTCGATTCATCAGTCTGCGAACCCTTTCTCTGCAGAGTCCCAAAACAGGCGTTTTCAGCCCATTACCGGCATATGGAAGAAACAGCAGTCAGCACAGGGAAATATCTGCTCCTAATCCAAAACGCAGCTATCTATCAGAACGGTTGTCAATGTGTGCACTCAACTTCCAGAGTTAAACCCGTGTGTGGATTCAGCAGTCTGCAAACACTTTCTCTGCTGAGTCCCAAAACAGGCGTTTTCAGCCCATTACTGGCATATGGAAGAAACAGCAGTAAGCACAGGGAAATATCTGCTTCTAAATCCAAAACGCAGCTATCTAACAGAACGGTTGTCAATGTGTGCACTCAACTTCCAGAGATAAACTCGTGTGTCGATTCATCAGTCTGCGAACCCTTTCTCTGCAGAGTCCCAAAAAAGGCGTTTTCAGCCCTTTACCGGCATATGGAAGAAACAGCAGTCAGCACAGGGAAATATCTGCTTCTAAATCCAAAACGCAGCTATCTAACAGAACGGTTGTCAATGTGTGCACTCAGCTTCCAGACTTAAACCCGTGTGTGGATTCAGCAGTCTGCAAACACTTTCTCTGCAGAGTCCCAAAACAGGCGTTTTCAGCCCATTACCGGCATAAGGAAGAAACAGCAGTAAGCACAGGGAAATATCTGCTTCTAAATCCAAAACGCAGCTATCTAACAGAACGGTTGTCAATGTGTGCACTCAACTTCCAGAGTTAAACCCATGTGTGGATTCAGCAGTCTGCAAACACTTTCTCTGCAGAGTCCCAAAACAGGCGTTGTCAGCCCAATACCGGCATATTGAAGAAACAGCAGTAAGCACAGGGAAATATCTGCTTCTAAATCCAAAACGCAGCTATCTAACAGAACGGTTGTCAATGTGTGCACTCAACTTCCAGAGTTAAACCCGTGTGTGGATTCAGCAGTCTGCAAACACTTTGTCTGCAGAGTCCCAAAACACGCGTTTTCAGCCCATTACCGGCATATGGAAGAAACAGCAGTCAGCACAGGGAAATATCTGCTTCTAAATCCAAAACGCAGCTATCTAACAGAACGGTTGTCAATGTGTGCACTCAACTTCCAGAGTTAAACCCGTGTGTGGATTCAGCAGTCTGCAAACACTTTGTCTGCAGAGTCCCAAAACAGGCGTTTTCAGCCCATTACCGGCATATGGAAGAAACAGCAGTCAGCACAGGGAAATATCTGCTTCTAAATCCAAAACGCAGCTATCTAACAGAACGGTTGTCAATGTGTGCACTCAACTTCCATAGATAAACCCGTGTGTCGATTCATCAGTCTGTGAACCCTTTCTCTGCAGAGTCCCAAAACAGGCGTTTTCAGCCCATTACCGGCATATGGAAGAAACAGCAGTCAGCACAGGGAAATATCTGCTCCTAATCCAAAAGGCAGCTATCTATCAGAACGGTTGTCACTGCGTGCACTCAACTTCCAGAGTTAAACCCGTGTGGGGATTCAGCAGTCTGCAAACACTTTCTCTGCAGAGTCCCAAAACAGGCGTTTTCAGCCCATTACCGGCATATGGAAGAAACAGCAGTCAGCACAGGGAAATATCTGCTTCTAAATCCAAAACGCAGATATCTAACAGAACGGTTGTCAATGTGTGCACTCAACTTCCAGAGTTAAACCCGTGTGTGGATTCAGCAGTCTGCAAACACTTTCTCTGCAGAGTCCCAAAACAGGCGTTTTCAGCCCATTACCGGCATATGGAAGAAACAGCAGTAAGCACAGGGAAATATCTGCTTCTAAATCCAAAACGCAGCTATCTAACAGAACGGTTGTCAATGTGTGCACTCAACTTCCATAGTTAAACCCGTGTGTGGATTCAGCAGTCTGCAAACACTTTCTCTGCAGAGTCCCAAAACAGGCATTTTCAGCCCATTACCGGCATATGGAAGAAACAATAGTAAGCACAGGGACATATCTGCTTCTAAATCCAAAACGCAGCTATCTAAAAGAACGGTTGTCAATGTGTCCACTCAACTTCCAGAGTTAAACCCGTGTTTGGATTCAGCAGTCTGCAAACTCTTTCTCTGCAGAGTCCCAAAACAGGCGTTTTCAGCCCATTACCGGCATATGGAAGAAGCAGCAGTAAGCTCAGGGAAATATCTGCTTCTAAATCCAAAACGCAGCTATCTAACAGAACGGTTGTCAATGTGTGCACTCAACTTCCAGAGTTAAACCCGTGTGTGGATTCAGCAGTCTGCAAACGCTTTCTCTGCAGAGTCCCAAAACAGGCGTTTTCAGCCCATTACCGGCATATGGAAGAAACAGCAGTAAGCACAGGGAAATATCTGCTTCTAAATCCAAAACGCAGCTATCTAACAGAACGGTTGTCAATGTGTGCACTCAACTTCCAGAGTTAAACCCGTGTGTGGATTCAGCAGTCTGTAAACGCTTTCTCTGCAGAGTCCCAAAACAGGCGTTTTCAGCCCATTACCGGCATATGGAAGAAACAGCAGTAAGCCCAGGGAAATATCTGCTTCTAAATCCAAAACGCAGCTATTTAACAGAACGGTTGTCAATGTGTGCACTCAGCTTCCAGACATAAACCCGTGTGTGGATTCAGCAGTCTGCAAACACTTTCTCTGCAGAGTCCCAAGACAGGCGTTTTCAGCCCATTACCGGCATAAGGAAGAAACAGCAGTAAGCATAGGGAAATATCTGCTTCTAAATCCAAAACGCAGCTATCTAACAGAACGGTTGTCAATGTGTGCACTCAACTTCCAGAGTTAAACCCGTGTGTGGATTCAGCAGTCTGCAAACACTTTCTCTGCAGAGTCCCAAAACAGGCGTTTTCAGCCCATTACCGGCATATGGAAGAAACAGCAGTAAGCACAGGGAAATATCTGCTTCTAAATCCAAAACGCAGCTTTCTAACAGAACGGTTGTCAATGTGTGCACTCAACTTCCAGAGTTAAACCCGTGTGTGGATTCAGCAGTCTGCAAACTCTTTCTCTGCAGAGTCCCAAAACAGGCGTTTTCAGCCCATTACCGGCATATGGAAGAAACAGCAGTCAGCACAGGGAAATATCTGCTTCTAAATCCAAAACGCAGCTATCTAACAGAACGGTTGTCAATGTGTGCACTCAACTTCCAGAGTTAAACCCGTGTGTGGATGCAGCAGTCTGCAAACACTTTCTCTGCAGAGTCCCAAAACAGGCGTTTTCAGCCCATTACCGGCATATGGAAGAAACAGCAGTAAGCACAGGGAAATATCTGCTTCTAAATCCAAAACGCAGCTATCTAACAGAACGGTTTTCAATGTGTGCACTCAACTTCCAGAGTTAAACCCGTGTGTGGATTCAGCAGTCTGCAAACACTTTCTCTGCAGAGTCCCAAAACAGGCGTTTTCAGCCCATTACCGGCATATGGAAGAAACAGCAGTAAGCACAGGGAAATATCTGCTTCTAAATCCAAAACGCAGCTATCTAACAGAACGGTTGTCAATGTGTGCACTCAACTTCCAGAGTTAAACCCGTATGTGGATTCAGCAGTCTGCAAACACTTTCTCTGCAGAGTCCCAAAACAGGCGTTTTCAGCCCAATACCGGCATATGGAAGAAACAGCAGTAAGCACAGGGAAATATCTGCTTCTAAATCCAAAACACAGCTATCTAACAGAACGGTTGTCAATGTGTGCACACAACTTCCAGAGTTAAACCCGTGTGTGGATTCAGCAGTCTGCAAACACTTTCTCTGCAGAGTCCCAAAACAGGCGTTTTCAGCCCATTACCGGCATATGGAAGAAACAGCAGTAAGCACAGGGAAATATCTGCTTCTAAATCCAAAACGCAGCTATCTAACAGAACGGTTGTCAATGTGTGCACTCAACTTCCAGAGTTAAACCCGTGTGTGCATTCAGCAGTCTGCAAACACTTTCTCTGCAGAGTCCCAAAACAGGCGTTTTCAGCCCATTACCGGCATATGGAAGAAACAGCCATAAGCACAGGGAAATATCTGCTTCTAAATCCAGAACGCAGCTATCTAACAGAACGGTTGTCAATGTGGGCACTCAACTTCCAGAGTTAAACCCGTGTGTGGATTCAGCAGTCTGCAAACACTTTCTGTGCAGAGTCTCAAAACAGGCCTTTTCAGCCCCATTCCGGCATATGGAAGAAAGGGCAGTAAGCACAGGGAAATATCTGTTTCTAAATCCAAAACGCAGCTAAATAACAGGACGGTTTTCAATGTGTGCACTCAACTTCCAGAGTTAAACCCGTGTGTGGATTCAGCAGTCTGCAAACACTTTATGTGCAGAGTCTCAAAACAGGCATTTTCAGCCCCATACCGGCATATGGAAGAAAGGGCAGTAAGCACAGGGAAATATCTGCTTCTAAATCCAAAATGCAGCTGTCTAACAGAACGGCTGTAAATGTGCGCACTCAACTTCCAGAGTTAAACCCGTGTGTAGCTTCAACACTCTGCAAACATTTTCTGTGCACATTCTCAAAATAGGCGTTTTCAGCCGAGTGCCGGCATACGGAAGATAGGGCAGTAAGCACAGGAAAATATGTGCTTCTAAATCCAAAATGCAGCTATCTAACAGAACGGTTGTCCATGTGTGCACTCAACTCCCAGACTTAAACCTGTGTGTGGATTCAGCAGTCTGCAAACACTTCATGTGCATATTCTCAAAACAGGCGTTTTCAGCCCCATTCCGGCATATGGAAGAAAGGGCAGTAAGCACACAAAATACTGCTTCGAAATCGAAAACGCAGCTATCTAACAGATTGGTTGTCATTGTGTGCACTCAACTTCCAGAGTTAAACCCGAGTGTGGATTCAGCAGTCTGCAAACACTTTCTGTGCAGAGTCTCAAAACAGGCCTTTTCAGCCCCATTCCGGCATACGGAAGAAAGGGCAGTAAGCACAGGGAAATATGTGCTTCTAAATCCAAAGCGCAGTCTTCTAACAGAACGGTTGGCAATGTGTGCACTCAACTCCCAGAGTTAAACCCGTGTGTGGATTCAGCAGTCTGCAAACACTTCATGTGCATATTCTCAAAACAGGCGTTTTCAGCCCCATTACCAGCATACGGAAGAAACAGTTGTAAGCACAGGGAAATATCTGCTTCTAAATCCAAAACGCAGCTATCTAACAGAACGGTTGTCAATGTGTGCACTCAATTTCCAGAGTTAAACCTGTGTGTGGATTCAGCAGTCTGCAAACACTTTCTCTGCAGAGTCCCAAAACAGGCGTTTTCTGCCCATTACCGGCATATGGAAGAAACAGCAGTCAGCACAGGGAAATATCTGCTTCTAAATCCAAAACGCAACTAACTAACAGAACGGCTGTCAATGTGTGCACTCAACTTCCAGAGATAAACCCGTGTGTGGATTCAGCAGTCTGCAAACACTTTCTCTGCAGAGTCCCAAAACAGGCGTTTTAAGCCCATTACCGGCATATGGAAGAAACAGCAGTCAGCACAGGGAAATATCTGCTTCTAAATCCAAAACGTAGCTATCTAACAGAACGGTTGTCAATGTGTGCACTCAACTTCCAGCGTTAAACCCGTGTGTGGATTCAGCAGTCAGCAAACACTTTCTCTGCAGAGTCCCAAAACAGGCGTTTTCAGCCCATTACCGGCATATGGAAGAAACAGCAGTCAGCACAGGGAAATATCTGCTTCTAAATCCAAAACGCAGCTATCTAAGAGAACGGTTGTCAATGTGTGCACTCAACTTCCAGAGTTAAACCCGTGTGTGGATTCAGCAGTCTGCACACACTTTCTCTGCAGAGTCCCAAAACAGGCGTTTTCAGCCCATTACCGGCATATGGAAGAAACAGCAGTAAGCCCAGGGAAATATCTGCTTCTAAATCCAAAACGCAGCTATCTAACAGAACGGTTGGCAATGTGTGCACTCAACTCCCAGAATTAAACCCGTGTGTGGATTCAGCAGTCTGCAAACACTTCATGTGCATATTCTCAAAACAGGCGTTTTCAGCCCCATTACCAGCATACGGAAGAAACAGTTGTAAGCACAGGGAAATATCTGCTTCTAAATCCAAAACGCAGCTATCTAACAGAACGGTTGTCAATGTGTGCACTCAATTTCCAGAGTTAAACCTGTGTGTGGATTCAGCAGTCTGCAAACACTTTCTCTGCAGAGTCCCAAAACAGGCGTTTTCTGCCCATTACCGGCATATGGAAGAAACAGCAGTCAGCACAGGGAAATATCTGCTTCTAAATCCAAAACGCAACTAACTAACAGAACGGCTGTCAATGTGTGCACTCAACTTCCAGCGTTAAACCCGTGTGTGGATTCAGCAGTCAGCAAACACTTTCTCTGCAGAGTCCCAAAACAGGCGTTTTCAGCCCATTACCGGCATATGGAAGAAACAGCAGTCAGCACAGGGAAATATCTGCTTCTAAATCCAAAACGCAGCTATCTAACAGAACGGTTGTCAATGTGTGCACTCAACTTCCAGAGTTAAACCCGTGTGTGGATTCAGCAGTCTGTAAACGCTTTCTCTGCAGAGTCCCAAAACAGGCGTTTTCAGCCCATTACCGGCATATGGAAGAAACAGCAGTAAGCCCAGGGAAATATCTGCTTCTAAATCCAAAACGCAGCTATTTAACAGAACGGTTGTCAATGTGTGCACTCAGCTTCCAGACATAAACCCGTGTGTGGATTCAGCAGTCTGCAAACACTTTCTCTGCAGAGTCCCAAGACAGGCGTTTTCAGCCCATTACCGGCATAAGGAAGAAACAGCAGTAAGCATAGGGAAATATCTGCTTCTAAATCCAAAATGCAGCTATCTAACAGAACGGTTGTCAATGTGTGCACTCAACTTCCAGAGTTAAACCCGTGTGTGGATTCAGCAGTCTGCAAACACTTTCTCTGCAGAGTCCCAAAACAGGCGTTTTCAGCCCATTACCGGCATATGGAAGAAACAGCAGTAAGCACAGGGAAATATCTGCTTCTAAATCCAAAACGCAGCTTTCTAACAGAACGGTTGTCAATGTGTGCACTCAACTTCCAGAGTTAAACCCGTGTGTGGATTCAGCAGTCTGCAAACTCTTTCTCTGCAGAGTCCCAAAACAGGCGTTTTCAGCCCATTACCGGCATATGGAAGAAACAGCAGTCAGCACAGGGAAATATCTGCTTCTAAATCCAAAACGCAGCTATCTAACAGAACGGTTGTCAATGTGTGCACTCAACTTCCAGAGTTAAACCCGTGTGTGGATTCAGCAGTCTGCAAACACTTTCTCTGCAGAGTCCCAAAACAGGCGTTTTCAGCCCATTACCGGCATATGGAAGAAACAGCAGTCAGCACAGGGAAATATCTGCTTCTAAATCCAAAACGTAGCTATCTAACAGAACGGTTGTCAATGTGTGCACTCAACTTCCAGCGTTAAACCCGTGTGTGGATTCAGCAGTCAGCAAACACTTTCTCTGCAGAGTCCCAAAACAGGCGTTTTCAGCCCATTACCGGCATATGGAAGAAACAGCAGTCAGCACAGGGAAATATCTGCTTCTAAATCCAAAACGCAGCTATCTAAGAGAACGGTTGTCAATGTGTGCACTCAACTTCCAGAGTTAAACCCGTGTGTGGATTCAGCAGTCTGCACACACTTTCTCTGCAGAGTCCCAAAACAGGCGTTTTCAGCCCATTACCGGCATATGGAAGAAACAGCAGTAAGCCCAGGGAAATATCTGCTTCTAAATCCAAAACGCAGCTATCTAACAGAACGGTTGGCAATGTGTGCACTCAACTCCCAGAGTTAAACCCGTGTGTGGATTCAGCAGTCTGCAAACACTTCATGTGCATATTCTCAAAACAGGCGTTTTCAGCCCCATTACCAGCATACGGAAGAAACAGTTGTAAGCACAGGGAAATATCTGCTTCTAAATCCAAAACGCAGCTATCTAACAGAACGGTTGTCAATGTGTGCACTCAATTTACAGAGTTAAACCTGTGTGTGGATTCAGCAGTCTGCAAACACTTTCTCTGCAGAGTCCCAAAACAGGCGTTTTCTGCCCATTACCGGCATATGGAAGAAACAGCAGTCAGCACAGGGAAATATCTGCTTCTAAATCCAAAACGCAACTAACTAACAGAACGGCTGTCAATGTGTGCACTCAACTTCCAGAGATAAACCCGTGTGTGGATTCAGCAGTCTGCAAACACTTTCTCTGCAGAGTCCCAAAACAGGCGTTTTAAGCCCATTACCGGCATATGGAAGAAACAGCAGTCAGCACAGGGAAATATCTGCTTCTAAATCCAAAACGTAGCTATCTAACAGAACGGTTGTCAATGTGTGCACTCAACTTCCAGCGTTAAACCCGTGTGTGGATTCAGCAGTCAGCAAACACTTTCTCTGCAGAGTCCCAAAACAGGCGTTTTCAGCCCATTACCGGCATATGGAAGAAACAGCAGTAAGCACAGGGAAATATCTGCTTCTAAATCCAAAACGCAGCTATCTAACAGAACGGTTGTCAATGTGTGCACTCAACTTCCAGAGTTAAACCCGTGTGTGGATTCAGCAGTCTGTAAACGCTTTCTCTGCAGAGTCCCAAAACAGGCGTTTTCAGCCCATTACCGGCATATGGAAGAAACAGCAGTAAGCCCAGGGAAATATCTGCTTCTAAATCCAAAACGCAGCTATTTAACAGAACGGTTGTCAATGTGTGCACTCAGCTTCCAGACATAAACCCGTGTGTGGATTCAGCAGTCTGCAAACACTTTCTCTGCAGAGTCCCAAGACAGGCGTTTTCAGCCCATTACCGGCATAAGGAAGAAACAGCAGTAAGCATAGGGAAATATCTGCTTCTAAATCCAAAACGCAGCTATCTAACAGAACGGTTGTCAATGTGTGCACTCAACTTCCAGTGTTAAACCCGTGTGTGGATTCAGCAGTCTGCAAACACTTTCTCTGCAGAGTCCCAAAACAGGCGTTTTCAGCCCATTACCGGCATATGGAAGAAACAGCAGTAAGCACAGGGAAATATCTGCTTCTAAATCCAAAACGCAGCTTTCTAACAGAACGGTTGTCAATGTGTGCACTCAACTTCCAGAGTTAAACCCGTGTGTGGATTCAGCAGTCTGCAAACTCTTTCTCTGCAGAGTCCCAAAACAGGCGTTTTCAGCCCATTACCGGCATATGGAAGAAACAGCAGTCAGCACAGGGAAATATCTGCTTCTAAATCCAAAACGCAGCTATCTAACAGAACGGTTGTCAATGTGTGCACTCAACTTCCAGAGTTAAACCCGTGTGTGGATTCAGCAGTCTGCAAACACTTTCTCTGCAGAGTCCCAAAACAGGCGTTTTCAGCCCATTACCGGCATATGGAAGAAACAGCAGTAAGCACAGGGAAATATCTGCTTCTAAATCCAAAACGCAGCTATCTAACAGAACGGTTTTCAATGTGTGCATGCAACTTCCAGAGTTAAACCCGTGTGTGGATTCAGCAGTCTGCAAACACTTTCTCTGCAGAGTCCCAAAACAGGCGTTTTCAGCCCATTACCGGCATATGGAAGAAACAGCAGTAAGCACAGGGAAATATCTGCTTCTAAATCCAAAACGCAGCTATCTAACAGAACGGTTGTCAATGTGTGCACTCAACTTCCAGAGTTAAACCCGTATGTGGATTCAGCAGTCTGCAAACACTTTCTCTGCAGAGTCCCAAAACAGGCGTTTTCAGCCCAATACCGGCATATGGAAGAAACAGCAGTAAGCACAGGGAAATATCTGCTTCTAAATCCAAAACACAGCTATCTAACAGAACGGTTGTCAATGTGTGCACACAACTTCCAGAGTTAAACCCGTGTGTGGATTCAGCAGTCTGCAAACACTTTCTCTGCAGAGTCCCAAAACAGGCGTTTTCAGCCCATTACCGGCATATGGAAGAAACAGCAGTAAGCACAGGGAAATATCTGCTTCTAAATCCAAAACGCAGCTATCTAACAGAACGGTTGTCAATGTGTGCACTCAACTTCCAGAGTTAAACCCGTGTGTGCATTCAGCAGTCTGCAAACACTTTCTCTGCAGAGTCCCAAAACAGGCGTTTTCAGCCCATTACCGGCATATGGAAGAAACAGCCATAAGCACAGGGAAATATCTGCTTCTAAATCCAGAACGCAGCTATCTAACAGAACGGTTGTCAATGTGGGCACTCAACTTCCAGAGTTAAACCCGTGTGTGGATTCAGCAGTCTGCAAACACTTTCTGTGCAGAGTCTCAAAACAGGCCTTTTCAGCCCCATTCCGGCATATGGAAGAAAGGGCAGTAAGCACAGGGAAATATCTGTTTCTAAATCCAAAACGCAGCTAAATAACAGGACGGTTTTCAATGTGTGCACTCAACTTCCAGAGTTAAACCCGTGTGTGGACTCAGCAGTCTGCAAACACTTTATGTGCAGGGTCTCAAAACAGGCGTTTTCAGCCCCATACCGGCATATGGAAGACAGGGCAGTAAGCACAGGGAAATATCTGCTTCTAAATCCAAAATGCAGCTGTCTAACAGAACGGCTGTAAATGTGCGCACTCAACTTCCAGAGTTAAACCCGTGTGTAGCTTCAACACTCTGCAAACATTTTCTGTGCACATTCTCAAAATAGGCGTTTTCAGCCGAGTGCCGGCATACGGAAGATAGGGCAGTAAGCACAGGAAAATATGTGCTTCTAAATCCAAAATGCAGCTATCTAACAGAACGGTTGTCCATGTGTGCACTCAACTCCCAGAGTTAAACCTGTGTGTGGATTCAGCAGTCTGCAAACACTTCATGTGCATATTCTCAAAACAGGCGTTTTCAGCCCCATTCCGGCATATGGAAGAAAGGGCAGTAAGCACACAAAATACTGCTTCGAAATCGAAAACGCAGCTATCTAACAGATTGGTTGTCATTGTGTGCACTCAACTTCCAGAGTTAAACCCGAGTGTGGATTCAGCAGTCTGCAAACACTTTCTGTGCAGAGTCTCAAAACAGGCCTTTTCAGCCCCATTCCGGCATACGGAAGAAAGGGCAGTAAGCACAGGGAAATATGTGCTTCTAAATCCAAAGCGCAGTCTTCTAACAGAACGGTTGGCAATGTGTGCACTCAACTCCCAGAGTTAAACCCGTGTGTGGATTCAGCAGTCTGCAAACACTTCATGTGCATATTCTCAAAACAGGCGTTTTCAGCCCCATTACCAGCATACGGAAGAAACAGTTGTAAGCACAGGGAAATATCTGCTTCTAAATCCAAAACGCAGCTATCTAACAGAACCGTTGTCAATGTGTGCACTCAATTTCCAGAATTAAACCTGTGTGTGGATTCAGCAGTCTGCAAACACTTTCTCTGCAGAGTCCCAAAACAGGCGTTTTCTGCCCATTACCGGCATATGGAAGAAACAGCAGTCAGCACAGGGAAATATCTGCTTCTAAATCCAAAACGCAACTAACTAACAGAACGGCTGTCAATGTGTGCACTCAACTTCCAGAGATAAACCCGTGTGTGGATTCAGCAGTCTGCAAACACTTTCTCTGCAGAGTCCCAAAACAGGCGTTTTAAGCCCATTACCGGCATATGGAAGAAACAGCAGTCAGCACAGGGAAATATCTGCTTCTAAATCCAAAACGTAGCTATCTAACAGAACGGTTGTCAATGTGTGCACTCAACTTCCAGCGTTAAACCCGTGTGTGGATTCAGCAGTCAGCAAACACTTTCTCTGCAGAGTCCCAAAACAGGCGTTTTCAGCCCATTACCGGCATATGGAAGAAACAGCAGTCAGCACAGGGAAATATCTGCTTCTAAATCCAAAACGCAGCTATCTAAGAGAACGGTTGTCAATGTGTGCACTCAACTTCCAGAGTTAAACCCGTGTGTGGATTCAGCAGTCTGCACACACTTTCTCTGCAGAGTCCCAAAACAGGCGTTTTCAGCCCATTACCGGCATATGGAAGAAACAGCAGTAAGCCCAGGGAAATATCTGCTTCTAAATCCAAAACCCAGCTATCTAACAGAACGGTTGTCAATGTGTGCACTCAACTTCCAGAGTTAAACCCGTGTGTGGATTCAGCAGTCAGCAAACACTTTCTCTGCAGAGTCCCAAAACAGGCGTTTTCAGCCATTACCGTCATATGGAAGAAACAGCAGTCAGCACAGGGAAATATCTGCTTCTAAATCCAAAACGCAGCTATCTAACAGAACGGTTGTCAATGTGTGCACTCAACTTCCAGAGTTAAACCCGTGTGTGGATTCAGCAGTCTGCAAACAATTTGTCTGCAGAGTCCCAAAACAAGCGTTTTCAGCCCATTACCGGCATATGGAAGAAACAGCAGTCAGCACAGGGAATTATCTGCTTCTAAATCCAAAACGCAGCTATCTAAGAGAACGGTTGTCAATATGTGCACTCAACTTCCAGAGATAAACCCGTGTGTCGATTCATCAGTCTGCGAACCCTTTCTCTGCAGAGTCCAAAACAGGCGTTTTCAGCCCATTACCGGCATATGGAAGAAACAGCAGTAAGCACAGGGAAATATCTGCTTCTAAATCCAAAACGCAGCTCTCTAACAGAACGGTTGTCAATGTGTGCACTCAACTTCCAGAGTTAAACCTGTGTGTGGAATCAGCAGTCTGCACACACTTTCTCTGCAGAGTCCCAAAACAGTCGTTTTCAGCCCATTACCGGCATACGGAAGAAACAGCAGTCAGCACAGGGAAATATCTGCTTCTAAATCCAAAACGCAGCTATCTAACAGAACGGTTGTCAATGTCTGCACTCAACTTTCAGAGTTAAACCTGTGTGTGGATTCAGCAGTCTGCAAACGCTTTCTCTGCAGAGTCCCAAAACAGGCGTTTTCAGCCCATTACCGGCATATGGAAGAAACAGCAGTAAGCCCAGGGAAATATCTGCTTCTAAATCCAAAACGCAGCTATCTAACAGAACGGTTGTCAATGTGTGCACTCAACTTCCAGAGATAAACTCGTGTGTCGATTCATCAGTCTGCGAACCCTTTCTCTGCAGAGTCCCAAAACAGGCGTTTTCAGCCCATTACCGGCATATGGAAGAAACAGCAGTCAGCACACGGAAATATCTGCTTCTAAATCCAAAACGCAGCTATCTAACAGAACGGTTGTCAATGTGTGCACTCAACTTCCAGAGTTAAACCCGTGTGTGGATTCAGCAGTCTGCAAACACTTTCTCTGCAGAGTCCCAAAACAGGCGTTTTCAGCCCATTACCGGCATATGGAAGAAACAGCAGTCAGCACAGGGAAATATCTGCTTCTAAATCCAAAACGCAGCTTTCTAACAGAACGGTTGTCAATGTGTGCACTCAACTTCCAGAGTTAAACCCGTGTGTGGATTCAGCAGTCTGCAAACACTTTCTCTGCAGAGTCCCAAAACAGGCGTTTTCAGCCCATTACCGGCATATGGAAGAAACAGCAGTCAGCACAGGGAAATATCTGCTTCTAAATCCAAAACGCAGCTATCCAACAGAACGGTTGTCAATGTGTGCACTCAACTTCTAGAGTTAAACCCGTGTGTGGATTCAGCAGTCTGCAAACACTTTCTCTGCAGAGTCCAAAAACAGGCGTTTTCAGCCCATTACCGGCATATGGAAGAAACAGCAGTCAGCACAGGGAAATATCTGCTTCTAAATCCAAAACGCAGCTATCTAACAGAACGGTTGTCAATGTGTGCACTCAACTTCCAGAGATAAACTCGTGTGTCGATTCATCAGTCTGCGAACCTTTTCTCTGCAGAGTCCCAAAACAGGCGTTTTCAGCCCATTACCGGCATATGGAAGAAACAGCAGTCAGCACAGGGAAATATGTGCTTCTAAATCCAAAACGCAGCTATCTAACAGAGCGATTGTCAATGTGTGCACTCAACTTCCAGACTTAAACCCGAGTGTGGATTCAGCAGTCTGCAAACACTTTCTGTGCAGAGTCTCAAAACAGGTGTTTTTAGCCCCATACCGGCATATGGAAGAAAGGGCAGTAAGCACAGGGAAATATCTGCTTCTAAATCCAGAATGCAGCTATCTAACAGAACTGCTGTCAATGTGTGCACTCAACTTCCAGAGTTAAACCCGTGTATAGATTCAACACTCTGCCAACATTTTCTGTGCACATTCTCAAAACAGGCGTTTTCAGCCGAGTGCCGGCATACGGAAGAAAGGGCAGTAAGCACTGGGAAATATCTGCTTCTAAATCCAAAACGCAGCTATCTAACAGAACGGTTGTCCATGTGTGCACTCAACTTCCAGAGTTAAACCCGTGTGTGGATTCAGCAGTCCGCAAACTCTTTCTGTGTAGAGTCTCAAAACAGACGTTTTCAGCCCCATAACGGCATATGGAAGAAAGGGCAGTAAGCACAGGGAAATATCTGCTTCTAAATCCAAAACGCAGCTATGTAACAGAACGCTTGTCAATGTGTCCACTCAACTTCCAGAGTTAAACCAGTGTGTGGATTCAGCAGTCTGCAAACACTTTATGTGCAGAGTCTCAAAACCGGCGTTTTCAGCCCCATACCGGCATATGGAAGAAAGGGCAGTAAGCACAGGGAAATATCTGCTTCTAAATCCAAAATGCAGCTGTCTAACAGAACGGCTGTCAATGTGCGCACTCAACTTCCAGTGTTAAACCCGTGTGTAGCTTCAACACTCTGCAAACATTTTCTGTGCACATTCTCAAAATAGGCGTTTTCAGCCGAGTGCCGGCATACGGAAGATAGGGCAGTAAGCAAAGGGAAATATGTGCTTCTAAATCCAAAATGCAGCTATCTAACAGAATGGTTGTCCATGTGTGCACTCAACTCCCAGAATTAAACCCGTGTGTGGATTCAGCAGTCTGCAAACACTTCATGTGCATATTCTCAAAACAGGCGTTTTCAGCCCCATTCCGGCATATGGAAGAAAGGGCAGTAAGCACAGGGTAATATCTGCTTCTAAATCCAAAAGGCGGCTAAATAACAGGACGGTTTTCAATGTGTGCACTCAACTTCCAGAGTTAAACACGTGTGTGGATTCAGCAGTCTGCAAAAACTTTATGTGCAGAGTCTCCAAACAGGCGTTTTCAGCCCCATACCGGCATATGGAAGAAAGGGCAGTAAGCACAGGGAAATATCTGCTTCTAAATCCAAAATGCAGCTATCTAACAGAACGGCTGTCAATGTGTTCACTCAACTTCCAGAGTTTAACCCGTGTGAAGCTTCAACACTCTGCAAACATTTTCTGTGCACATTCTCAAAATATGCGTTTTCAGCCGAGTGCTGGAATACGGAAGAAAGGGCAGTAAGCACAGGGAAATATCTGCTTCTAAATCCAGAACGCAGCTATCTAACAGGACTGTGGTCAATGTGTGCACTCAACTTACAGATTTAAACCCGAGTGTGGATTCAGCAGTCTGCAAACACTTTCTGTGCAGAGTCTCAAAACAGGCCTTTTCAGCCCCAATCCGGCATATGGAAGAAAGGGCAGTAAGCACAGGGAAATATCTGCTTCTAAATCCAAAACGCAGCTATCTAACAGAACGGTTGTCAATGTGTACACTCAACTTCCAGAGTTAAACCCGTGTGTGGATTCAGCAGTCTGCAAACACTTTCTCTGCAGAGTCCCAAAACAGGCGTTTTCAGCCCATTACCGGCATACGGAAGTAACAGTTGTATGCACAGGGAAAATCTGCTTCTAAATCCAAAACGCAGCTATCTAACAGAACGGTTGTCAATGTGTGCACTCAATTTCCAGAGTTAAACCCGTGTGTGGATTCAGCAGTCTGCAAACACTTTCTCTGCAGAGTCCCAAAACAGGCGTTTTCAGCCCATTACCGGCATATGGAAGAAACAGCAGTCAGCACAGGCAAATATCTGCTTCTAAATCCAAAACGCAGCTATCTAACAGAACGGTTGTCAATGTGTGCACTCAACTTCCAGAGTTAAACCCGTGTGTGGATTCAGCAGTCTGCAAACACTTTCTCTGCAGAGTCCCAAAACAGGCGTTTTCAGCCCATTACCGGCTTATGGAAGAAACAGCAGTAAGCACAGGGAAATATCTGCTTCTAAATCCAAAACGCAGCTATCTAACAGAACGGTTGTCAATGTGTGCACTCAACTTCCAGAGTTAAACCCGTGTGTGGATTCAGCAGTCTGCAAACTCTTTCTCTGCAGAGTCCCAAAACAGGCGTTTTCAGCCCATTACCGGCATATGGAAGAAACAGCAGTCAGTACAGGGAAATATCTGCTTCTAAATCCAAAACGCAGCTATCTAACAGAACGGTTGTCAATGTGTGCACTCAACTTCCAGAGTTAAACCCGTGTGTGGATTCAGCAGTCTGCAAACACTTTCTCTGCAGAGTCCCAAAACAGGCGTTTTCAGCCCATTACCGGCATATGGAAGAAACAGCAGTAAGCACAGGGAAATATCTGCTTCTAAATCCAAAACGCAGCTATCTAACAGAACGGTTTTCAATGTGTGCACTCAACTTCCAGAGTTAAACCCGTGTGTGGATTCAGCAGTCTGCAAACACTTTCTCTGCAGAGTCCCAAAACAGGCGTTTTCAGCCCATTACCGGCATATGGAAGAAACAGCAGTAAGCACAGGGAAATATCTGCTTCTAAATCCAAAACGCAGCTATCTAACAGAACGGTTGTCAATGTGTGCACTCAACTTCCAGAGTTAAACCCGTATGTGGATTCAGCAGTCTGCAAACACTTTCTCTGCAGAGTCCCAAAACAGGCGTTTTCAGCCCAATACCGGCATATGGAAGAAACAGCAGTAAGCACAGGGAAATATCTGCTTCTAAATCCAAAACACAGCTATCTAACAGAACGGTTGTCAATGTGTGCACACAACTTCCAGAGTTAAACCCGTGTGTGGATTCAGCAGTCTGCAAACACTTTCTCTGCAGAGTCCCAAAACAGGCGTTTTCAGCCCATTACCGGCATATGGAAGAAACAGCAGTAAGCACAGGGAAATATCTGCTTCTAAATCCAAAACGCAGCTATCTAACAGAACGGTTGTCAATGTGTGCACTCAACTTCCAGAGTTAAACCCGTGTGTGCATTCAGCAGTCTGCAAACACTTTCTCTGCAGAGTCCCAAAACAGGCGTTTTCAGCCCATTACCGGCATATGGAAGAAACAGCCATAAGCACAGGGAAATATCTGCTTCTAAATCCAGAACGCAGCTATCTAACAGAACGGTTGTCAATGTGGGCACTCAACTTCCAGAGTTAAACCCGTGTGTGGATTCAGCAGTCTGCAAACACTTTCTGTGCAGAGTCTCAAAACAGGCCTTTTCAGCCCCATTCCGGCATATGGAAGAAAGGGCAGTAAGCACAGGGAAATATCTGTTTCTAAATCCAAAACGCAGCTAAATAACAGGACGGTTTTCAATGTGTGCACTCAACTTCCAGAGTTAAACCCGTGTGTGGATTCAGCAGTCTGCAAACACTTTATGTGCAGAGTCTCAAAACAGGCGTTTTCAGCCCCATACCGGCATATGGAAGACAGGGCAGTAAGCACAGGGAAATATCTGCTTCTAAATCCAAAATGCAGCTGTCTAACAGAACGGCTGTAAATGTGCGCACTCAACTTCCAGAGTTAAACCCGTGTGTAGCTTCAACACTCTGCAAACATTTTCTGTGCACATTCTCAAAATAGGCGTTTTCAGCCGAGTGCCGGCATACGGAAGATAGGGCAGTAAGCACAGGAAAATATGTGCTTCTAAATCCAAAATGCAGCTATCTAACAGAACGGTTGTCCATGTGTGCACTCAACTCCCAGAGTTAAACCTGTGTGTGGATTCAGCAGTCTGCAAACACTTCATGTGCATATTCTCAAAACAGGCGTTTTCAGCCCCATTCCGGCATATGGAAGAAAGGGCAGTAAGCACAAAAAATACTGCTTCGAAATCGAAAACGCAGCTATCTAACAGATTGGTTGTCATTGTGTGCACTCAACTTCCAGAGTTAAACCCGAGTGTGGATTCAGCAGTCTGCAAACACTTTCTGTGCAGAGTCTCAAAACAGGCCTTTTCAGCCCCATTCCGGCATACGGAAGAAAGGGCAGTAAGCACAGGGAAATATGTGCTTCTAAATCCAAAACGCAACTAACTAACAGAACGGCTGTCAATGTGTGCACTCAACTTCCAGAGATAAACCCCTGTGTGGATTCAGCAGTCTGCAAACACTTTCTCTGCAGAGTCCCAAAACAGGCGTTTTAAGCCCATTACCGGCAAATGGAAGAAACAGCAGTCAGCACAGGGAAATATCTGCTTCTAAATCCAAAACGTAGCTATCTAACAGAACGGTTGTCAATGTGTGCACTCAACTTCCAGCGTTAAACCCGTGTGTGGATTCAGCAGTCAGCAAACACTTTCTCTGCAGAGTCCCAAAACAGGCGTTTTCAGCCCATTACCGGCATATGGAAGAAACAGCAGTCAGCACAGGGAAATATCTGCTTCTAAATCCAAAACGCAGCTATCTAAGAGAACGGTTGTCAATGTGTGCACTCAACTTCCAGAGTTAAACCCGTGTGTGGATTCAGCAGTCTGCACACACTTTCTCTGCAGAGTCCCAAAACAGGCGTTTTCAGCCCATTACCGGCATATGGAAGAAACAGCAGTAAGCCCAGGGAAATATCTGCTTCTAAATCCAAAACCCAGCTATCTAACAGAACGGTTGTCAATGTGTACACTCAACTTCCAGAGTTAAACCCGTGTGTGGATTCAGCAGTCTGCAAACACTTTCTCTGCAGAGTCCCAAAACAGGCGTTTTCAGCCATTACCGGCATATGGAAGAAACAGCAGTCAGCACAGGGAAATATCTGCTTCTAAATTCAAAACGCAGCTATCTAACAGAACGGTTGTCAATGTGTGCACTCAACTTCCAGAGTTAAACCCGTGTGTGGATTCAGCAGTCTGCAAACAATTTGTCTGCAGAGTCCCAAAACAAGCGTTTTCAGCCCATTACCGGCATATGGAAGAAACAGCAGTCAGCACAGGGAATTATCTGCTTCTAAATCCAAAACGCAGCTATCTAAGAGAACGGTTGTCAATATGTGCACTCAACTTCCAGAGATAAACCCGTGTGTCGATTCATCAGTCTGCGAACCCTTTCTCTGCAGAGTCCAAAACAGGCGTTTTCAGCCCATTACCGGCATATGGAAGAAACAGCAGTCAGCACAGGGAAATATCTGCTTCTAAATCCAAAACGCAGCTCTCTAACAGAACGGTTGTCAATGTGTGCACTCAACTTCCAGAGTTAAACCTGTGTGTGGAATCAGCAGTCTGCACACACTTTCTCTGCAGAGTCCCAAAACAGTCGTTTTCAGCCCATTACCGGCATACGGAAGAAACAGCAGTCAGCACAGGGAAATATCTGCTTCTAAATCCAAAACGCAGCTATCTAACAGAACGGTTGTCAATGTCTGCACTCAACTTTCAGAGTTAAACCTGTGTGTGGATTCAGCAGTCTGCAAACGCTTTCTCTGCAGAGTCCCAAAACAGGCGTTTTCAGCCCATTACCGGCATATGGAAGAAACAGCAGTAAGCCCAGGGAAATATCTGCTTCTAAATCCAAAACGCAGCTATCTAACAGAACGGTTGTCAATGTGTGCACTCAACTTCCAGAGATAAACTCGTGTGTCGATTCATCAGTCTGCGAACCCTTTCTCTGCAGAGTCCCAAAACAGGCGTTTTCAGCCCATTACCGGCATATGGAAGAAACAGCAGTCAGCACACGGAAATATCTGCTTCTAAATCCAAAATGCAGCTATCTAACAGAACGGTTGTCAATGTGTGCACTCAACTTCCAGAGTTAAACCCGTGTGTGGATTCAGCAGTCTGCAAACACTTTCTCTGCAGAGTCCCAAAACAGGCGTTTTCAGCCCATTACCGGCATATGGAAGAAACAGCAGTCAGCACAGGGAAATATCTGCTTCTAAATCCAAAACGCAGCTTTCTAACAGAACGGTTGTCAATGTGTGCACTCAACTTCCAGAGTTAAACCCGTGTGTGGATTCAGCAGTCTGCAAACACTTTCTCTGCAGAGTCCCAAAACAGGCGTTTTCAGCCCATTACCGGCATATGGAAGAAACAGCAGTCAGCACAGGGAAATATCTGCTTCTAAATCCAAAACGCAGCTATCCAACAGAACGGTTGTCAATGTGTGCACTCAACTTCTAGAGTTAAACCCGTGTGTGGATTCAGCAGTCTGCAAACACTTTCTCTGCAGAGTCCAAAAACAGGCGTTTTCAGCCCATTACCGGCATATGGAAGAAACAGCAGTCAGCACAGGGAAATATCTGCTTCTAAATCCAAAACGCAGCTATCTAACAGAACGGTTGTCAATGTGTGCACTCAACTTCCAGAGATAAACTCGTGTGTCGATTCATCAGTCTGCGAACCCTTTCTCTGCAGAGTCCCAAAACAGGCGTTTTCAGCCCATTACCGGCATATGGAAGAAACAGCAGTCAGCACAGGGAAATATGTGCTTCTAAATCCAAAACGCAGCTATCTAACAGAACGATTGTCAATGTGTGCACTCAACTTCCAGACTTAAACCCGAGTGTGGATTCAGCAGTCTGCAAACACTTTCTGTGCAGAGTCTCAAAACAGGTGTTTTTAGCCCCATACCGGCATATGGAAGAAAGGGCAGTAAGCACAGGGAAATATCTGCTTCTAAATCCAGAATGCAGCTATCTAACAGAACTGCTGTCAATGTGTGCACTCAACTTCCAGAGTTAAACCCGTGTATAGATTCAACACTCTGCCAACATTTTCTGTGCACATTCTCAAAACAGGCGTTTTCAGCCGAGTGCCGGCATACGGAAGAAAGGGCAGTAAGCACTGGGAAATATCTGCTTCTAAATCCAAAACGCAGCTATCTAACAGAACGGTTGTCCATGTGTGCACTCAACTTCCAGAGTTAAACCCGTGTGTGGATTCAGCAGTCCGCAAACTCTTTCTGTGTAGAGTCTCAAAACAGACGTTTTCAGCCCCATAACGGCATATGGAAGATAGGGCAGTAAGCACAGGGAAATATCTGCTTCTAAATCCAAAACGCAGCTATGTAACAGAACGCTTGTCAATGTGTCCACTCAACTTCCAGAGTTAAACCAGTGTGTGGATTCAGCAGTCTGCAAACACTTTATGTGCAGAGTCTCAAAACCGGCGTTTTCAGCCCCATACCGGCATATGGAAGAAAGGGCAGTAAGCACAGGGAAATATCTGCTTCTAAATCCAAAATGCAGCTGTCTAACAGAACGGCTGTCAATGTGCGCACTCAACTTCCAGTGTTAAACCCGTGTGTAACTTCAACACTCTGCAAACATTTTCTGTGCACATTCTCAAAATACGCGTTTTCAGCCGAGTGCCGGCATACGGATGATAGGGCAGTAAGCAAAGGGAAATATGTGCTTCTAAATCCAAAATGCAGCTATCTAACAGAACGGTTGTCCATGTGTGCACTCAACTCCCAGAATTAAACCCGTGTGTGGATTCAGCAGTCTGCAAACACTTCATGTGCATATTCTCAAAACAGGCGTTTTCAGCCCCATTCCGGCATATGGAAGAAAGGGCAGTAAGCACAGGGTAATATCTGCTTCTAAATCCAAAAGGCGGCTAAATAACAGGACGGTTTTCAATGTGTGCACTCAACTTCCAGAGTTAAACACGTGTGTGGATTCAGCAGTCTGCAAAAACTTTATGTGCAGAGTCTCCAAACAGGCGTTTTCAGCCCCATACCGGCATATGGAAGAAAGGGCAGTAAGCACAGGGAAATATCTGCTTCTAAATCCAAAATGCAGCTATCTAACAGAACGGCTGTCAATGTGTTCACTCAACTTCCAGAGTTTAACCCGTGTGAAGCTTCAACACTCTGCAAACATTTTCTGTGCACATTCTCAAAATATGCGTTTTCAGCCGAGTGCTGGAATACGGAAGAAAGGGCAGTAAGCACAGGGAAATATCTGCTTCTAAATCCAGAACGCAGCTATCTAACAGGACTGTGGTCAATGTGTGCACTCAACTTACAGATTTAAACCCGAGTGTGGATTCAGCAGTCTGCAAACACTTTCTGTGCAGAGTCTCAAAACAGGCCTTTTCAGCCCCAATCCGGCATATGGAAGAAAGGGCAGTAAGCACAGGGAAATATCTGCTTCTAAATCCAAAACGCAGCTATCTAACAGAACGGTTGTCAATGTGTACACTCAACTTCCAGAGTTAAACCCGTGTGTGGATTCAGCAGTCTGCAAACACTTTCTCTGCAGAGTCCCAAAACAGGCGTTTTCAGCCCATTACCGGCATATGGAAAAAACAGCAGTAAGCACAGGGAAATATCTGCTTCTAAATCCAAAACGCAGCTATCTAACAGAACGGTTCACATTGTGTGCACTCAGCTTCCAGAGTTAAACCCGTGTGTGGATTCAGCAGTCTGCAAACACTTTCTCTGCAGAGTCCCAAAACAGGCGTTTTCAGCCCATTACCGGCATATGGAAGAAACAGCAGTAAGCACAGGGAAATATCTGCTTCTAAATCCAAAACGCAGCTATCTAACAGAACGGTTGTCAATGTGTGCACTCAACTTCCAGAGTTAAACCCGTATGTGGATTCAGCAGTCTGCAAACACTTTCTCTGCAGAGTCCCAAAACAGGCGTTTTCAGCCCATTACCGGCATATGGAAGAAACAGCAGTAAGCACAGGGAAATATCTGCTTCTAAATCCAGAACGCAGCTATCTAACAGAACGGTTGTCAATGTGTGCACTCAACTTCCAGAGTTAAACCCGTGTGTGGATTCAGCAGTCTGCAAACACTTTCTCTGCAGAGTCCCAAAACAGGCGTTTTCAGCCCATTACCGGCATATGGAAGAAACAGAAGTAAGCACAGGGAAATATCTGCTTCTAAATTCAAAACGCAGCTATCTAACAGAACGGGTGTCAATGTGTGCACTCAACTTCCCGAGTTAAACCCGTGTGTGGATTCAGCAGTCTGCAAACACTTTCTCTGCAGAGTCCCAAAACAGGCGTTTTCAGCCCATTACCGGCATATGGAAGAAACAGCAGTAAGCACAGGGAAATATCTGCTTCTAAATCCAAAACGCAGCTATCTAACAGAACGGTTGTCAATGTGTGCACTCAACTTCCAGAGTTAAACCCGTGTGTGGATTCAGCAGTCTGCAAACACTTTCTCTGCAGAGTCCCAAAACAGGCGTTTTCAGCCCATTACCGGCATATGGAAGAAACAGCAGTAAGCACAGGGAAATATCTGCTTCTAAATCCAAAACGCAGCTATCTAACAGAACGGTTGTCAATGTGTGCACTCAACTTCCAGAGTTAAACCCGTGTGTGGATTCAGCAGTCTGCAAACACTTTCTCTGCAGAGTCCCAAAACAGGCGTTTTCAGCCCATTACCGGCATATGGAAGAAACAGCAGTAAGCACAGGGAAATATCTGCTTCTAAATCCAAAACGCAGCTATCTAACAGAACGGTTGTCAATGTGTGCACTCAACTTCCAGCGTTAAACCCGTGTGTGGATTCAGCAGTCTGCAAAAAATTTCTCTGCAGAGTCCCAAAACAGGCGTTTTCAGCCTATTCCCGGCATATGGAAGAAACAGCAGTAAGCCCAGGGAAATATCTGCTTCTAAATCCAAAACGCAGCCATCTAACAGAACGGTTGTCAATGTGTGCACTCAACTTCCAGAGTTAAACCCGTGTGTGGATTCAGGAGTCTGCAAACACTTTCTCTGCAGAGTCCCAAAACAGGCGTTTTCAGCCCATTACCGGCATATGGAAGAAATAGCAGTAAGCAGAGGGAAATACCTGCTTCTAAATCCAAAACACAGCTATCTAACAGAACGGTTGTCAATGTGTGCACTCAACTTCCTGAGTTAAACCCGTGTGTGGATTCAGCAGTCTGCAAACACTTTCTCTGCAGAGTCCCAAAACAGGCGTTTTCAGCCCATTACCGGCATATGGAAGAAACAGCAGTAAGCACAGGGAAATATCTGCTTCTAAATCCAAAACGCAGCTATCTAACAGAACGGTTGTCAATGTGTGCACTCAACTTCCAGAGTTAAACCCGTGTGTGGATTCAGCAGTCTGCAAACACTTTCTCTGCAGAGTCCCAAAACAGGCGTTTTCAGCCCATTACCGGCATATGGAAGAAACAGCAGTAAGCCCAGGGAAATATCTGCTTCTAAATCCAAAACGCAGCTATCTAACAGAACGGTTGTCAATGTGTGCACTCAACTTCCAGAGTTAAACCCGTGTGTGGATTCAGCAGTCTGCAAACACTTTCTCTGCAGAGTCCCATAACAGGCGTTTTCAGACCATTACCGGCATATGGAAGAAACAGCAGTAAGCACAGGGAAATATCTGCTTCTAAATCCAAAACGCAGCTATCTAACAGAACGGTTGTGAATGTGTGCACTCAACTTCCAGAGTTAAACCCGTGTGTGGATTCAGCAGTCTGCAAACACTTTCTCTGCAGAGTCCCAAAACAGGCGTTTTCAGCCCATTACCGGCATATGGAAGAAACAGCAGTAAGCCCAGGGAAATATCTGCTTCTAAATCCAAAACGCAGCTATCTAACAGAACGGTTGTCAATGTGTGCACTCAACTTCCCGAGTTAAACCCGTGTGTGGATTCAGCAGTCTGCAAACACTTTCTCTGCAGAGTCCCAAAACAGGCGTTTTCAGCCCATTACCGGCATATGGAAGAAACAGCAGTAAGCACAGGGAAATATCTGCTTCTAAATCCAGAACGCAGCTATCTAACAGAACGGTTGTCAATGTGTGCACTCAACTTCCAGAGTTAAACCCGTGTGTGGATTCAGCAGTCTGCAAACACTTTCTCTGCAGAGTCCCAAAACAGGCGTTTTCAGCCCATTACCGGCATATGGAAGAAACAGAAGTAAGCACAGGGAAATATCTGCTTCTAAATTCAAAACGCAGCTATCTAACAGAACGGTTGTCAATGTGTGCACTCAACTTCCAGAGTTAAACCCGTGTGTGGATTCAGCAGTCTGCAAACAGTTTCTCTGCAGAGTCCCAAAACAGGCGTTTTCAGCCCATTACCGGCATATGGAAGAAACAGCAGTAAGCACAGGGAAATATCTGCTTCTAAATCCAAAACGCAGCTATCTAACAGAACGGTTGTCAATGTGTGCACTCAACTTCCAGAGTTAAACCCGTGTGTGGATTCAGCAGTCTGCAAAGGCTTTCTCTGCAGAGTCCCAAAACAGGCGTTTTCAGCCCATTACCGGCATAAGGAAGAAACAGCAGTAAGCACAGGGAAATATCTGCTTCTAAATCCAAAACGCAGATATCTAACAGAACGGCTGTCAATGTGTGCACACAACTTCCAGAGTTAAACCCGTGTGTGGATTCAGCAGTCTGCAAACACTTTCTCTGCAGAGTCCCAAAACTGGCGTTTTCAGCCCATTACCGGCATATGGAAGAAACAGCAGTAAGCCCAGGGAAATATCTGCTTCTAAATCCAAAACGCAGCTATCTAACAGAACGGTTGTCAATGTGTGCACTCAACTTCCAGAGTTAAACCCGTGTGTGGATTCAGCAGTCTGCAAACACTTTCTCTGCAGAGTCCCATAACAGGCGTTTTGAGCCCATTACCAGCATATGGAAGAAACAGCCGTAAGCACAGTGAAATATCTGCTTCTAAATCCAGAACGCAGCTATCTAACAGAACGGTTGTCAATGTGTGCACTCAACTTCCAGAGTTAAACCCGTGTGTGGATTCGGCAGTCTGCAAACACTTTCTCTGCAGAGTCCCAAAACAGGCGTTTTCAGCCCATTACCGGCATATGGAAGAAACAGCAGTTAGCACAGGGAAATATCTGCTTCTAAATCCAAAACGCAGCTATCTAACAGAACGGTTGTCAATGTGTGCACTCAACTTCCAGAGTTAAACCCGTGTGTGGATTCAGCAGTCTGCAAACGCTTTCTCTGCAGAGTCCCAAAACAGGCGTTTTCAGCCCATTACCGGCATATGGAAGAAACAGCAGTAAGCACAGGGAAATATCTGCTTCTAAATTCAAAACGCAGCTATCTAACAGAACGGTTGTCAATGTGTGCACTCAACTTCCAGAGTTAAACCCGTGTGTGGATTCAGCAGTCTGCAAACACTTTCTCTGCAGAGTCCCAAAACAGGCGTTTTCAGCCCATTACCGGCATATGGAAGAAACAGCAGTAAGCACAGGGAAATATCTGCTTCTAAATCCAAAACGCAGCTATCTAACAGAACGGTTGTCAATGTGTGCACTCAACTTCCAGAGTTAAACCCGTGTGTGGATTCAGCAGTCTGCAAACACTTTCTCTGCAGAGTCCCAAAACAGGCGTTTTCAGCCCATTACCGGCATATGGAAGAAACAGCAGTAAGCACAGGGAAATATCTGCTTCTAAATCCAAAACGCAGCTATCTAACAGAACGGTTGTGAATGTGTGCACTCAACATCCAGAGTTAAACCCGTGTGTGGATTCAGCAGTCTGCAAACAGTTTCTCTGCAGAGTCCCAAAACAGGCGTTTTCAGCCCATTACCGGCATATTGAAGAAACAGCCGTAAGCACAGGGAAATATCTGCTACTAAATCCAGAACGCAGCTATCTAACAGAACGGTTGTCAATGTGTGCACTCAACTTCCAGAGTTAAACCTGTGTGTGGATTCAGCAGTCTGCAAACACTTTCTCTGCAGGGTCCCAAAACAGGCGTTTTCAGCCCATTACCGGCATATGGAAGAAACAGAAGTAAGCACAGGGAAATATCTGCTTCTAAATTCAAAACGCAGCTATCTAACAGAACGGTTGTCAATGTGTGCACTCAACTTCCAGAGTTAAACCCGTGTGTGGATTCAGCAGTCTGCAAACACTTTCTCTGCAGAGTCCCAAAACAGGCGTTTTCAGCCCATTACCGGCATATGGAAGAAACAGCAGTAAGCACAGGGAAATATCTGCTTCTAAATCCAAAACGCAGCTATCTAACAGAACGGTTGTCAATGTGTGCACTCAACTTCCAGAGTTAAACCCGTGTGTGGATTCAGCAGTCTGCAAACACTTTCTCTGCAGAGTCCCAAAACAGGCGTTTTCAGCCCATTACCGACATATGGAAGAAACAGCAGTAAGCACAGGGAAATATCTGCTTCTAAATCCAAAACGCAGCTATCTAACAGAACGGTTGTCAATGTGTGCACTCAACTTCCAGAGTTAAACCCGTGTGTGGATTCAGCAGTCTGCAAACACTTTCTCTGCAGAGTCCCAAAACAGGCGTTTTCAGCCCATTACCGGCATATGGAAGAAACAGCAGTAAGCACAGGGAAATATCTGCTTCTAAATCCAAAACGCAGCTATCTAACAGAACGGTTGTCAATGTGTGCACTCAACTTCCAGCGTTAAACCCGTGTGTGGATTCAGCAGTCTGCAAAAAATTTCTCTGCAGAGTCCCAAAACAGGCGTTTTCAGCCTATTCCCGGCATATGGAAGAAACAGCAGTAAGCCCAGGGAAATATCTGCTTCTAAATCCAAAACGCAGCCATCTAACAGAACGGTTGTCAATGTGTGCACTCAACTTCCAGAGTTAAACCCGTGTGTGGATTCAGGAGTCTGCAAACACTTTCTCTGCAGAGTCCCAAAACAGGCGTTTTCAGCCCATTACCGGCATATGGAAGAAACAGCAGTAAGCACAGGGAAATACCTGCTTCTAAATCCAAAACACAGCTATCTAACAGAACGGTTGTCAATGTGTGCACTCAACTTCCTGAGTTAAACCCGTGTGTGGATTCAGCAGTCTGCAAACACTTTCTCTGCAGAGTCCCAAAACAGGCGTTTTCAGCCCATTACCGGCATATGGAAGAAACAGCAGTAAGCACAGGGAAATATCTGCTTCTAAATCCAAAACGCAGCTATCTAACAGAACGGTTGTCAATGTGTGCACTCAACTTCCAGAGTTAAACCCGTGTGTGGATTCAGCAGTCTGCAAACACTTTCTCTGCAGAGTCCCAAAACAGGCGTTTTCAGCCCATTACCGGCATATGGAAGAAACAGCAGTAAGCCCAGGGAAATATCTGCTTCTAAATCCAAAACGCAGCTATCTAACAGAACGGTTGTCAATGTGTGCACTCAACTTCCAGAGTTAAACCCGTGTGTGGATTCAGCAGTCTGCAAACACTTTCTCTGCAGAGTCCCAAAACAGGCGTTTTCAGACCATTACCGGCATATGGAAGAAACAGCAGTAAGCACAGGGAAATATCTGCTTCTAAATCCAAAACGCAGCTATCTAACAGAACGGTTGTGAATGTGTGCACTCAACTTCCAGAGTTAAACCCGTGTGAGGATTCAGCAGTCTGCAAACACTTTCTCTGCAGAGTCCCAAAACAGGCGTTTTCAGCCCATTACCGGCATATGGAAGAAACAGCAGTAAGCACAGGGAAATATCTGCTTCTAAATCCAAAACGCAGCTATCTAACAGAACGGTTGTCAATGTGTGCACTCAACTTCCCAAGTTAAACCCGTGTGTGGATTCAGCAGTCTGCAAACCCTTTCTCTGCAGAGTCCCAAAACAGGCGTTTTCAGCCCATTACCGGCATATGGAAGAAACAGCAGTAAGCACAGGGAAATATCTGCTTCTAAATCCAGAACGCAGCTATCTAACAGAACGGTTGTCAATGTGTGCACTCAACTTCCAGAGTTAAACCCGTGTGTGGATTCAGCAGTCTGCAAACACTTTCTCTGCAGAGTCCCAAAACAGGCGTTTTCAGCCCATTACCGGCATATGGAAGAAACAGAAGTAAGCACAGGGAAATATCTGCTTCTAAATTCAAAACGCAGCTATCTAACAGAACGGTTGTCAATGTGTGCACTCAACTTCCAGAGTTAAACCCGTGTGTGGATTCAGCAGTCTGCAAACACTTTCTCTGCAGAGTCCCAAAACAGGCGTTTTCAGCCCATTACCGGCATATGGAAGAAACAGCAGTAAGCACAGGGAAATATCTGCTTCTAAATCCAAAACGCAGCTATCTAACAGAACGGTTGTCAATGTGTGCACTCAACTTCCAGAGTTAAACCCGTGTGTGGATTCAGCAGTCTGCAAACACTTTCTCTGCAGAGTCCCAAAACAGGCGTTTTCAGCCCATTACCGGCATATGGAAGAAACAGCAGTAAGCACAGGGAAATATCTGCTTCTAAATCCAAAACGCAGCTATCTAACAGAACGGTTGTCAATGTGTGCACTCAACTTCCAGAGTTAAACCCGTGTGTGGATTCAGCAGTCTGCAAACAGTTTCTCTGCAGAGTCCCAAAACAGGCGTTTTCAGCCCATTACCGGCATTTTGAAGAAACAGCCGTAAGCACAGGGAAATATCTGCTACTAATTCCAGAAAGCAGCTATCTAACAGAACGGTTGTCAATGTGTGCACTCAACTTCCAGAGTTAAACCCGTGTGTGGATTCAGCAGTCTGCAAACACTTTCTCTGCAGAGTCCCAAAACAGGCGTTTTCAGCCCATTACCGGCATATGGAAGAAACAGCAGTAAGCACAGGGAAATATCTGCTTCTAAATCCAAAACGCAGCTATCTAACAGAACGGTTGTCAATGTGTGCACTCAACTTCCAGAGTTAAACCCGTGTGTGGATTCAGCAGTCTGCAAACACTTTCTCTGCAGAGTCCCAAAACAGGCGTTTTCAGCCCATTACCGGCATATGGAAGAAACAGCAGTAAGCACAGGGAAATATCTGCTTCTAAATCCAAAACGCAGCTATCTAACAGAACGGTTGTGAATGTGTGCACTCAACATCCAGAGTTAAACCCGTGTGTGGATTCAGCAGTCTGCAAACAGTTTCTCTGCAGAGTCCCAAAACAGGCGTTTTCAGCCCATTACCGGCATATTGAAGAAACAGCCGTAAGCACAGGGAAATATCTGCTACTAAATCCAGAACGCAGCTATCTAACAGAACGGTTGTCAATGTGTGCACTCAACTTCCAGAGTTAAACCCGTGTGTGGATTCAGCAGTCTGCAAACACTTTCTCTGCAGAGTCCCAAAACAGGCGTTTTCAGCCCATTACCGGCATATGGAAGAAACAGAAGTAAGCACAGGGAAATATCTGCTTCTAAATTCAAAACGCAGCTATCTAACAGAACGGTTGTCAATGTGTGCACTCAACTTCCAGAGTTAAACCCGTGTGTGGATTCAGCAGTCTGCAAACACTTTCTCTGCAGAGTCCCAAAACAGGCGTTTTCAGCCCATTACCGGCATATGGAAGAAACAGCAGTAAGCACAGGGAAATATCTGCTTCTAAATCCAAAACGCAGCTATCTAACAGAACGGTTGTCAATGTGTGCACTCAACTTCCAGAGTTAAACCCGTGTGTGGATTCAGCAGTCTGCAAACACTTTCTCTGCAGAGTCCCAAAACAGGCGTTTTCAGCCCATTACCGGCATATGGAAGAAACAGCAGTAAGCACAGGGAAATATCTGCTTCTAAATCCAAAACGCAGCTATCTAACAGAACGGTTGTCAATGTGTGCACTCAACTTCCAGAGTTAAACCCGTGTGTGGATTCAGCAGTCTGCAAACACTTTCTCTGCAGAGTCCCAAAACAGGCGTTTTCAGCCCATTACCGACATATGGAAGAAACAGCAGTAAGCACAGGGAAATATCTGCTTCTAAATCCAAAACGCAGCTATCTAACAGAACGGTTGTCAATGTGTGCACTCAACTTCCAGAGTTAAACCCGTGTGTGGATTCAGCAGTCTGCAAACACTTTCTCTGCAGAGTCCCAAAACAGGCGTTTTCAGCCCATTACCGGCATATGGAAGAAACAGCAGTAAGCACAGGGAAATATCTGCTTCTAAATCCAAAACGCAGCTATCTAACAGAACGGTTGTCAATGTGTGCACTCAACTTCCAGCGTTAAACCCGTGTGTGGATTCAGCAGTCTGCAAAAAATTTCTCTGCAGAGTCCCAAAACAGGCGTTTTCAGCCTATTCCCGGCATATGGAAGAAACAGCAGTAAGCCCAGGGAAATATCTGCTTCTAAATCCAAAACGCAGCCATCTAACAGAACGGTTGTCAATGTGTGCACTCAACTTCCAGAGTTAAACCCGTGTGTGGATTCAGGAGTCTGCAAACACTTTCTCTGCAGAGTCCCAAAACAGGCGTTTTCAGCCCATTACCGGCATATGGAAGAAACAGCAGTAAGCCCAGGGAAATATCTGCTTCTAAATCCAAAACGCAGCTATCTAACAGAACGGTTGTCAATGTGTGCACTCAACTTCCAGAGTTAAACCCGTGTGTGGATTCAGCAGTCTGCAAACACTTTCTCTGCAGAGTCCCAAAACAGGCGTTTTCAGACCATTACCGGCATATGGAAGAAACAGCAGTAAGCACAGGGAAATATCTGCTTCTAAATCCAAAACGCAGCTATCTAACAGAACGGTTGTGAATGTGTGCACTCAACTTCCAGAGTTAAACCCGTGTGTGGATTCAGCAGTCTGCAAACACTTTCTCTGCAGAGTCCCAAAAGAGGCGTTTTCAGCCCATTACCGGCATATGGAAGAAACAGCAGTAAGCCCAGGGAAATATCTGCTTCTAAATCCAAAACGCAGCTATCTAACAGAACGGTTGTCAATGTGTGCACTCAACTTCCAGAGTTAAACCCGTGTGTGGATTCAGCAGTCTGCAAACACTTTCTCTGCAGAGTCCCAAAACAGGCGTTTTCAGCCCATTACTGGCATATGGAAGAAACAGCAGTAAGCACAGGGAAATATCTGCTTCTAAATCCAGAACGCAGCTATCTAACAGAACGGTTGTCAATGTGTGCACTCAACTTCCAGAGTTAAACCCGTGTGTGGATTCAGCAGTCTGCAAACACTTTCTCTGCAGAGTCCCAAAACAGGCGTTTTCAGCCCATTACCGGCATATGGAAGAAACAGAAGTAAGCACAGGGATATATCTGCTTCTAAATTCAAAACGCAGCTATCTAACAGAACGGTTGTCAATGTGTGCACTCAACTTCCAGAGTTAAACCCGTGTGTGGATTCAGCAGTCTGCAAACACTTTCTCTGCAGAGTCCCAAAACAGGCGTTTTCAGCCCATTACCGGCATATGGAAGAAACAGCAGTAAGCACAGGGAAATATCTGCTTCTAAATCCAAAACGCAGCTATCTAACAGAACGGTTGTCAATGTGTGCACTCAACTTCCAGAGTTAAACCCGTGTGTGGATTCAGCAGTCTGCAAACACTTTCTCTGCAGAGTCCCAAAACAGGCGTTTTCAGCCCATTACCGGCATATGGAAGAAACAGCAGTAAGCACAGGGAAATATCTGCTTCTAAATCCAAAACGCAGCTATCTAACAGAACGGTTGTCAATGTGTGCACTCAACTTCCAGAGTTAAACCCGTGTGTGGATTCAGCAGTCTGCAAACAGTTTCTCTGCAGAGTCCCAAAACAGGCGTTTTCAGCCCATTACCGGCATTTTGAAGAAACAGCCGTAAGCACAGGGAAATATCTGCTACTAATTCCAGAAAGCAGCTATCTAACAGAACGGTTGTCAATGTGTGCACTCAACTTCCAGAGTTAAACCCGTGTGTGGATTCAGCAGTCTGCAAACACTTTCTCTGCAGAGTCCCAAAACAGGCGTTTTCAGCCCATTACCGGCATATGGAAGAAACAGCAGTAAGCACAGGGAAATATCTGCTTCTAAATCCAAAACGCAGCTATCTAACAGAACGGCTGTCAATGTGTGCACACAACTTCCAGAGTTAAACCCGTGTGTGGATTCAGCAGTCTGCAAACACTTTCTCTGCAGAGTCCCAAAACTGGCGTTTTCAGCCCATTACCGGCATATGGAAGAAACAGCAGTAAGCCCAGGGAAATATCTGCTTCTAAATCCAAAACGCAGCTATCTAACAGAACGGTTGTCAATGTGTGCACTCAACTTCCAGAGTTAAACCCGTGTGTGGATTCAGCAGTCTGCAAACACTTTCTCTGCAGAGTCCCATAACAGGCGTTTTGAGCCCATTACCAGCATATGGAAGAAACAGCCGTAAGCACAGTGAAATATCTGCTTCTAAATCCAGAACGCAGCTATCTAACAGAACGGTTGTCAATGTGTGCACTCAACTTCCAGAGTTAAACCCGTGTGTGGATTCGGCAGTCTGCAAACACTTTCTCTGCAGAGTCCCAAAACAGGCGTTTTCAGCCCATTACCGGCATATGGAAGAAACAGCAGTTAGCACAGGGAAATATCTGCTTCTAAATCCAAAACGCAGCTATCTAACAGAACGGTTGTCATTGTGTGCACTCAACTTCCAGAGTTAAACCCGTGTGTGGATTCAGCAGTCTGCAAACGCTTTCTCTGCAGAGTCCCAAAACAGGCGTTTTCAGCCCATTACCGGCATATGGAAGAAACAGCAGTAAGCACAGGGAAATATCTGCTTCTAAATTCAAAACGCAGCTATCTAACAGAACGGTTGTCAATGTGTGCACTCAACTTCCAGAGTTAAACCCGTGTGTGGATTCAGCAGTCTGCAAACACTTTCTCTGCAGAGTCCCAAAACAGGCGTTTTCAGCCCATTACCGGCATATGGAAGAAACAGCAGTAAGCACAGGGAAATATCTGCTTCTAAATCCAAAACGCAGCTATCTAACAGAACGGTTGTCAATGTGTGCACTCAACTTCCAGAGTTAAACCCGTGTGTGGATTCAGCAGTCTGCAAACACTTTCTCTGCAGAGTCCCAAAACAGGCGTTTTCAGCCCATTACCGACATATGGAAGAAACAGCAGTAAGCACAGGGAAATATCTGCTTCTAAATCCAAAACGCAGCTATCTAACAGAACGGTTGTCAATGTGTGCACTCAACTTCCAGAGTTAAACCCGTGTGTGGATTCAGCAGTCTGCAAACAGTTTCTCTGCAGAGTCCCAAAACAGGCGTTTTCAGCCCATTACCGGCATTTTGAAGAAACAGCCGTAAGCACAGGGAAATATCTGCTACTAATTCCAGAACGCAGCTATCTAACAGAACGGTTGTCAATGTGTGCACTCAACTTCCAGAGTTAAACCCGTGTGTGGATTCAGCAGTCTGCAAACACTTTCTCTGCAGAGTCCCAAAACAGGCGTTTTCAGCCCATTACCGGCATATGGAAGAAACAGCAGTAAGCACAGGGAAATATCTGCTTCTAAATCCAAAACGCAGCTATCTAACAGAACGGTTGTCAATGTGTGCACACAACTTCCAGAGTTAAACCCGTGTGTGGATTCAGCAGTCTGCAAACACTTTCTCTGCAGAGTCCCAAAACTGGCGTTTTCAGCCCATTACCGGCATATGGAAGAAACAGCAGTAAGCCCAGGGAAATATCTGCTTCTAAATCCAAAACGCAGCTATCTAACAGAACGGTTGTCAATGTGTGCACTCAACTTCCAGAGTTAAACCCGTGTGTGGATTCAGCAGTCTGCAAACACTTTCTCTGCAGAGTCCCATAACAGGCGTTTTGAGCCCATTACCAGCATATGGAAGAAACAGCCGTAAGCACAGTGAAATATCTACTTCTAAATCCAGAACGCAGCTATCTAACAGAACGGTTGTCAATGTGTGCACTCAACTTCCAGAGTTAAACCCGTGTGTGGATTCGGCAGTCTGCAAACACTTTCTCTGCAGAGTCCCAAAACAGGCGTTTTCAGCCCATTACCGGCATATGGAAGAAACAGCAGTTAGCACAGGGAAATATCTGCTTCTAAATCCAAAACGCAGCTATCTAACAGAACGGTTGTCAATGTGTGCACTCAACTTCCAGAGTTAAACCCGTGTGTGGATTCAGCAGTCTGCAAACGCTTTCTCTGCAGAGTCCCAAAACAGGCGTTTTCAGCCCATTACCGGCATATGGAAGAAACAGCAGTAAGCACAGGGAAATATCTGCTTCTAAATTCAAAACGCAGCTATCTAACAGAACGGTTGTCAATGTGTGCACTCAACTTCCAGAGTTAAACCCGTGTGTGGATTCAGCAGTCTGCAAACACTTTCTCTGCAGAGTCCCAAAACAGGCGTTTTCAGCCCATTACCGGCATATGGAAGAAACAGCAGTAAGCACAGGGAAATATCTGCTTCTAAATCCAAAACGCAGCTATCTAACAGAACGGTTGTCAATGTGTGCACTCAACTTCCAGAGTTAAACCCGTGTGTGGATTCAGCAGTCTGCAAACACTTTCTCTGCAGAGTCCCAAAACAGGCGTTTTCAGACCATTACCGGCATATGGAAGAAACAGCAGTAAGCACAGGGAAATATCTGCTTCTAAATCCAAAACGCAGCTATCTAACAGAAGGGTTGTCAATGTGTGCACTCAACTTCCAGAGTTAAACCCGTGTGTTGATTCAGCAGTCTGCAAACGCTTTCTCTGCAGAGTCCCAAAACAGGCGTTTTCAGCCCATTACCGGCATATGGAAGAAACAGCAGTAAGCACAGGGAAATATCTGCTTCTAAATTCAAAACGCAGCTATCTAACAGAACGGTTGTCAATGTGTGCACTCAACTTCCAGAGTTAAACCCGTGTGTGGATTCAGCAGTCTGCAAACACTTTCTCTGCAGAGTCCCAAAACAGGCGTTTTCAGCCCATTACCGGCATATGGAAGAAACAGCAGTAAGCACAGGGAAATATCTGCTTCTAAATCCAAAACGCAGCTATCTAACAGAACGGTTGTCAACGTGTGCACTCAACTTCCAGAGTTAAACCTGTGTGTGGATTCAGCAGTCTGCAAACACTTTCTCTGCAGAGTCCCAAAACAGGCGTTTTCAGCCCATTACCGGCATATGGAAAAAACAGCAGTAAGCACAGGGAAATATCTGCTTCTAAATCCAAAACGCAGCTATCTAACAGAACGGTTCACATTGTGTGCACTCAGCTTCCAGAGTTAAACCCGTGTGTGGATTCAGCAGTCTGCAAACACTTTCTCTGCAGAGTCCCAAAACAGGCGTTTTCAGCCCATTACCGGCATATGGAAGAAACAGCAGTAAGCCCAGGGAAATATCTGCTTCTAAATCCAAAACGCAGCTATCTAACAGAACGGTTGTCAATGTGTGCACTCAACTTCCAGAGTTAAACCCGTATGTGGATTCAGCAGTCTGCAAACACTTTCTCTGCAGAGTCCCAAAACAGGCGTTTTCAGCCCATTACCGGCATATGGAAGAAACAGCAGTAAGCACAGGGAAATATCTGCTTCTAAATCCAAAACGCAGCTATCTAACAGAACGGTTGTCAATGTGTGCACTCAACTTCCAGAGTTAAACCCGTGTGTGGATTCAGCAGTCTGCAAACACTTTCTCTGCAGAGTCCCAAAACAGGCGTTTTCAGCCCATTACCAGCATATGGAAGAAACAGCCGTAAGCACAGTGAAATATCTGCTTCTAAATCCAGAACGCAGCTATCTAACAGAACGGTTGTCAATGTGTGCACTCAACTTCCAGAGTTAAACCCGTGTGTGGATTCGGCAGTCTGCAAACACTTTCGGTGCAGAGTCTCAAAACAGGCGTTTTCAGCCCAATACCGGCATATGGAAGAAACAGCAGTAAGCACAGGGAAATAACTGCTTCTAAATCCAAAACGCAGCTATCTAACAGAACGGTTGTCAATGTGTGCACTCAACTTCCCGAGTTAAACCCGTGTGTGGATTCAGCAGTCTGCAAACACTTTCTCTGCAGAGTCCCAAAACAGGCGTTTTCAGCCCATTACCGGCATATGGAAGAAACAGCCGCAAGCACAGGGAAATATCTGCTTCTAAATCCAGAACGCAGCTATTTAACAGAACGGTTGTCAATGTGTGCACTCAACTTCCCGAGTTAAACCCGTGTGTGGATTCAGCAGTCTGCAAACACTTTCTCTGCAGAGTCCCAAAACAGGCGTTTTCAGCCCATTACCGGCATATGGAAGAAACAGCAGTAAGTACAGGGAAATATCTGCTTCTAAATCCAGAACGCAGCTATCTAACAGAACGGTTGTCAATGTGTGCATTCAACTTCCAGAGTTAAACCCGTGTGTGGATTCAGCAGTCTGCAAACACTTTCTCTGCAGAGTCCCAAAACAGGCGATTTCAGTCCATTACCGGCATATGGAAGAAACAGAAGTAAGCACAGGGAAATATCTGCTTCTAAATTCAAAACGCAGCTATCTAACAGAACGGGTGTCAATGTGTGCACTCAACTTCCCGAGTTAAACCCGTGTGTGGATTCAGCAGTCTGCAAACACTTTCTCTGCAGAGTCCCAAAACAGGCGTTTTCAGCCCATTACCGGCATATGGAAGAAACAGCAGTAAGCACAGTGAAATATCTGCTTCTAAATCCAAAACGCAGCTATCTAACAGAACGGTTGTCAATGTGTGCACTCAACTTCCAGAGTTAAACCCGTGTGTGGATTCAGCAGTCTGCAAACACTTTCTCTGCAGAGTCCCAAAACAGGCGTTTTCAGCCCATTACCGGCATATGGAAGAAACAGCAGTAAGCACAGGGAAATATCTGCTTCTAAATCCAAAACGCAGCTATCTAACAGAACGGTTGTCAATGTGTGCACTCAACTTCCAGAGTTAAACCCGTGTGTGGATTCAGCAGTCTGCAAACACTTTCTCTGCAGAGTCCCAAAACAGGCGTTTTCAGCCCATTACCGGCATATGGAAGAAACAGCAGTAAGCCCAGGGAAATATCTGCTTCTAAATCCAAAACGCAGCTATCTAACAGAACGGTTGTCAATGTGTGCACTCAACTTCCAGCGTTAAACCCGTGTGTGGATTCAGCAGTCTGCAAAAAATTTCTCTGCAGAGTCCCAAAACAGGCGTTTTCAGCCTATTCCCGGCATATGGAAGAAACAGCAGTAAGCCCAGGGAAATATCTGCTTCTAAATCCAAAACGCAGCCATCTAACAGAACGGTTGTCAATGTGTGCACTCAACTTCCAGAGTTAAACCCGTGTGTGGATTCAGGAGTCTGCAAACACTTTCTCTGCAGAGTCCCAAAACAGGCGTTTTCAGCCCATTACCGGCATATGGAAGAAATAGCAGTAAGCACAGGGAAATACCTGCTTCTAAATCCAAAACACAGCTATCTAACAGAACGGTTGTCAATGTGTGCACTCAACTTCCTGAGTTAAACCCGTGTGTGGATTCAGCAGTCTGCAAACACTTTCTCTGCAGAGTCCCAAAACAGGCGTTTTCAGCCCATTACCGGCATATGGAAGAAACAGCAGTAAGCACAGGGAAATATCTGCTTCTAAATCCAAAACGCAGCTATCTAACAGAACGGTTGTCAATGTGTGCACTCAACTTCCAGAGTTAAACCCGTGTGTGGATTCAGCAGTCTGCAAACACTTTCTCTGCAGAGTCCCAAAACAGGCGTTTTCAGCCCATTACCGGCATATGGAAGAAAGAGCAGTAAGCCCAGGGAAATATCTGCTTCTAAATCCAAAACGCAGCTATCTAACAGAACGGTTGTCAATGTGTGCACTCAACTTCCAGAGTTAAACCCGTGTGTGGATTCAGCAGTCTGCAAACACTTTCTCTGCAGAGTCCCAAAACAGGCGTTTTCAGACCATTACCGGCATATGGAAGAAACAGCAGTAAGCACAGGGAAATATCTGCTTCTAAATCCAAAACGCAGCTATCTAACAGAACGGTTGTCAATGTGTGCACTCAACTTCCAGAGTTAAACCCGTGTGTGGATTCAGCAGTCTGCAAACACTTTCTCTGCAGAGTCCCAAAACAGGCGTTTTCAGCCCATTACCGGCATATGGAAGAAACAGCAGTAAGCCCAGGGAAATATCTGCTTCTAAATCCAAAACGCAGCTATCTAACAGAACGGTTGTCAATGTGTGCACTCAACTTCCCGAGTTAAACCCGTGTGTGGATTCAGCAGTCTGCAAACACTTTCTCTGCAGAGTCCCAAAACAGGCGTTTTCAGCCCATTACCGGCATATGGAAGAAACAGCAGTAAGCACAGGGAAATATCTGCTTCTAAATCCAGAACGCAGCTATCTAACAGAACGGTTGTCAATGTGTGCACTCAACTTCCAGAGTTAAACCCGTGTGTGGATTCAGCAGTCTGCAAACACTTTCTCTGCAGAGTCCCAAAACAGGCGTTTTCAACCCATTACCGGCATATGGAAGAAACAGAAGTAAGCACAGGGAAATATCTGCTTCTAAATTCAAAACGCAGCTATCTAACAGAACGGTTGTCAATGTGTGCACTCAACTTCCAGAGTTAAACCCGTGTGTGGATTCAGCAGTCTGCAAACACTTTCTCTGCAGAGTCCCACAACAGGCGTTTTCAGCCCATTACCGGCATATGGAAGAAACAGCAGTAAGCACAGGGAAATATCTGCTTCTAAAACCAAAACGCAGCTATCTAACAGAACGGTTGTCAATGTGTGCACTCAACTTCCAGAGTTAAACCCGTGTGTGGATTCAGCAGTCTGCAAACAGTTTCTCTGCAGAGTCCCAAAACAGGCGTTTTCAGCCCATTACCGGCATTTTGAAGAAACAGCCGTAAGCACAGGGAAATATCTGCTACTAATTCCAGAACGCAGCTATCTAACAGAACGGTTGTCAATGTGTGCACTCAACTTCCAGAGTTAAACCCGTGTGTGGATTCAGCAGTCTGCAAACGCTTTCTCTGCAGAGTCCCAAAACAGGCGTTTTCAGCCCATTACCGGCATATGGAAGAAACAGCAGTAAGCACAGGGAAATATCTGCTTCTAAATTCAAAACGCAGCTATCTAACAGAACGGTTGTCAATGTGTGCACTCAACTTCCAGAGTTAAACCCGTGTGTGGATTCAGCAGTCTGCAAACACTTTCTCTGCAGAGTCCCAAAACAGGCGTTTTCAGCCCATTACCGGCATATGGAAGAAACAGCAGTAAGCACAGGGAAATATCTGCTTCTAAATCCAAAACGCAGCTATCTAACAGAACGGTTGTCAATGTGTGCACTCAACTTCCAGAGTTAAACCCGTGAGTGGATTCAGCAGTCTGCAAACACTTTCTCTGCAGAGTCCCAAAACAGGCGTTTTCAGCCCATTACCGGCATATGGAAAAAACAGCAGTAAGCACAGGGAAATATCTGCTTCTAAATCCAAAACGCAGCTATCTAACAGAACAGTTGTGAATGTGTGCACTCAACATCCAGAGTTAAACCCGTGTGTGGATTCAGCAGTCTGCAAACAGTTTCTCTGCAGAGTCCCAAAACAGGCGTTTTCAGCCCATTACCGGCATATTGAAGAAACAGCCGTAAGCACAGGGAAATATCTGCTACTAAATCCAGAACGCAGCTATCTAACAGAACGGTTGTCAATGTGTGCACTCAACTTCCAGAGTTAAACCCGTGTGTGGATTCAGCAGTCTGCAAACACTTTCTCTGCAGAGTCCCAAAACAGGCGTTTTCAGCCCATTACCGGCATATGGAAGAAACAGAAGTAAGCACAGGGAAATATCTGCTTCTAAATTCAAAACGCAGCTATCTAACAGAACGGTTGTCAACGTGTGCACTCAACTTCCAGAGTTAAACCCGTGTGTGGATTCAGCAGTCTGCAAACACTTTCTCTGCAGAGTCCCAAAACAGGCGTTTTCAGCCCATTACCGACATATGGAAGAAACAGCAGTAAGCACAGGGAAATATCTGCTTCTAAATCCAAAACGCAGCTATCTAACAGAACGGTTGTCAATGTGTGCACTCAACTTCCAGAGTTAAACCCGTGTGTGGATTCAGCAGTCTGCAAACACTTTCTCTGCAGAGTCCCAAAACAGGCGTTTTCAGCCCATTACCGGCATATGGAAGAAACAGCAGTAAGCACAGGGAAATATCTGCTTCTAAATCCAAAACGCAGCTATCTAACAGAATGGTTGTCAATGTGTGCACTCAACTTCCAGCGTTAAACCCGTGTGTGGATTCAGCAGTCTGCAAAAAATTTCTCTGCAGAGTCCCAAAACAGGCGTTTTCAGCCTATTCCCGGCATATGGAAGAAACAGCAGTAAGCCCAGTGAAATATCTGCTTCTAAATCCAAAACGCAGCCATCTAACAGAACGGTTGTCAATGTGTGCACTCAACTTCCAGAGTTAAACCCGTGTGTGGATTCAGGAGTCTGCAAACACTTTCTCTGCAGAGTCCCAAAACAGGCGTTTTCAGCCCATTACCGGCATATGGAAGAAATAGCAGTAAGCACAGGGAAATACCTGCTTCTAAATCCAAAACACAGCTATCTAACAGAACGGTTGTCAATGTGTGCACTCAACTTCCTGAGTTAAACCCGTGTGTGGATTCAGCAGTCTGCAAACACTTTCTCTGCAGAGTCCCAAAACAGGCGTTTTCAGCCCATTACCGGCATATGGAAGAAACAGCAGTAAGCACAGGGAAATATCTGCTTCTAAATCCAAAACGCAGCTATCTAACAGAACGGTTGTCAATGTGTGCACTCAACTTCCAGAGTTAAACCCGTGTGTGGATTCAGCAGTCTGCAAACACTTTCTCTGCAGAGTCCCAAAACAGGCGTTTTCAGCCCATTACCGGCATATGGAAGAAAGAGCAGTAAGCCCAGGGAAATATCTGCTTCTAAATCCAAAACGCAGCTATCTAACAGAACGGTTGTCAATGTGTGCACTCAACTTCCAGAGTTAAACCCGTGTGTGGATTCAGCAGTCTGCAAACACTTTCTCTGCAGAGTCCCAAAACAGGCGTTTTCAGACCATTACCGGCATATGGAAGAAACAGCAGTAAGCACAGGGAAATATCTGCTTCTAAATCCAAAACGCAGCTATCTAACAGAACGGTTGTCAATGTGTGCACTCAACTTCCAGAGTTAAACCCGTGTGTGGATTCAGCAGTCTGCAAACACTTTCTCTGCAGAGTCCCAAAACAGGCGTTTTCAGCCCATTACCGGCATATGGAAGAAACAGCAGTAAGCCCAGGGAAATATCTGCTTCTAAATCCAAAACGCAGCTATCTAACAGAACGGTTGTCAATGTGTGCACTCAACTTCCAGAGTTAAACCCGTGTGTGGATTCGGCAGTCTGCAAACACTTTCTCTGCAGAGTCCCAAAACAGGCGTTTTCAGCCCATTACCGGCATATGGAAGAAACAGCAGTAAGCACAGGGAAATATCTGCTTCTAAATCCAGAACGCAGCTATCTAACAGAACGGTTGTCAATGTGTGCACTCAACTTCCAGAGTTAAACCCGTGTGTGGATTCAGCAGTCTGCAAACACTTTCTCTGCAGAGTCCCAAAACAGGCGTTTTCAACCCATTACCGGCATATGGAAGAAACAGAAGTAAGCACAGGGAAATATCTGCTTCTAAATTCAAAACGCAGCTATCTAACAGAACGGTTGTCAATGTGTGCACTCAACTTCCAGAGTTAAACCCGTGTGTGGATTCAGCAGTCTGCAAACACTTTCTCTGCAGAGTCCCAAAACAGGCGTTTTCAGCCCATTACCGGCATATGGATGAAACAGCAGTAAGCACAGGGAAATATCTGCTTCTAAAACCAAAACGCAGCTATCTAACAGAACGGTTGTCAATGTGTGCACTCAACTTCCAGAGTTAAACCCGTGTGTGGATTCAGCAGTCTGCAAACAGTTTCTCTGCAGAGTCCCAAAACAGGCGTTTTCAGCCCATTACCGGCATTTTGAAGAAACAGCCGTAAGCACAGGGAAATATCTGCTACTAATTCCAGAACGCAGCTATCTAACAGAACGGTTGTCAATGTGTGCACTCAACTTCCAGAGTTAAACCCGTGTGTGGATTCAGCAGTCTGCAAACGCTTTCTCTGCAGAGTCCCAAAACAGGCGTTTTCAGCCCATTACCGGCATATGGAAGAAACAGCAGTAAGCACAGGGAAATATCTGCTTCTAAATTCAAAACGCAGCTATCTAACAGAACGGTTGTCAATGTGTGCACTCAACTTCCAGAGTTAAACCCGTGTGTGGATTCAGCAGTCTGCAAACACTTTCTCTGCAGAGTCCCAAAACAGGCGTTTTCAGCCCATTACCGGCATATGGAAGAAACAGCAGTAAGCACAGGGAAATATCTGCTTCTAAATCCAAAACGCAGCTATCTAACAGAACGGTTGTCAATGTGTGCACTCAACTTCCAGAGTTAAACCCGTGTGTGGATTCAGCAGTCTGCAAACAGTTTCTCTGCAGAGTCCCAAAACAGGCGTTTTCAGCCCATTACCGGCATATGGAAAAAACAGCAGTAAGCACAGGGAAATATCTGCTTCTAAATCCAAAACGCAGCTATCTAACAGAACAGTTGTGAATGTGTGCACTCAACATCCAGAGTTAAACCCGTGTGTGGATTCAGCAGTCTGCAAACAGTTTCTCTGCAGAGTCCCAAAACAGGCGTTTTCAGCCCATTACCGGCATATTGAAGAAACAGCCGTAAGCACAGGGAAATATCTGCTACTAAATCCAGAACGCAGCTATCTAACAGAACGGTTGTCAATGTGTGCACTCAACTTCCAGAGTTAAACCCGTGTGTGGATTCAGCAGTCTGCAAACACTTTCTCTGCAGAGTCCCAAAACAGGCGTTTTCAGCCCATTACCGGCATATGGAAGAAACAGAAGTAAGCACAGGGAAATATCTGCTTCTAAATTCAAAACGCAGCTATCTAACAGAACGGTTGTCAACGTGTGCACTCAACTTCCAGAGTTAAACCCGTGTGTGGATTCAGCAGTCTGCAAACACTTTCTCTGCAGAGTCCCAAAACAGGCGTTTTCAGCCCATTACCGACATATGGAAGAAACAGCAGTAAGCACAGGGAAATATCTGCTTCTAAATCCAAAACGCAGCTATCTAACAGAACGGTTGTCAATGTGTGCACTCAACTTCCAGAGTTAAACCCGTGTGTGGATTCAGCAGTCTGCAAACACTTTCTCTGCAGAGTCCCAAAACAGGCGTTTTCAGCCCATTACCGGCATATGGAAGAAACAGCAGTAAGCACAGGGAAATATCTGCTTCTAAATCCAAAACGCAGCTATCTAACAGAATGGTTGTCAATGTGTGCACTCAACTTCCAGCGTTAAACCCGTGTGTGGATTCAGCAGTCTGCAAAAAATTTCTCTGCAGAGTCCCAAAACAGGCGTTTTCAGCCTATTCCCGGCATATGGAAGAAACAGCAGTAAGCCCAGTGAAATATCTGCTTCTAAATCCAAAACGCAGCCATCTAACAGAACGGTTGTCAATGTGTGCACTCAACTTCCAGAGTTAAACCCGTGTGTGGATTCAGGAGTCTGCAAACACTTTCTCTGCAGAGTCCCAAAACAGGCGTTTTCAGCCCATTACCGGCATATGGAAGAAATAGCAGTAAGCACAGGGAAATACCTGCTTCTAAATCCAAAACACAGCTATCTAACAGAACGGTTGTCAATGTGTGCACTCAACTTCCTGAGTTAAACCCGTGTGTGGATTCAGCAGTCTGCAAACACTTTCTCTGCAGAGTCCCAAAACAGGCGTTTTCAGCCCATTACCGGCATATGGAAGAAACAGCAGTAAGCACAGGGAAATATCTGCTTCTAAATCCAGAACGCAGCTATCTAACAGAACGGTTGTCAATGTGTGCACTCAACTTCCAGAGTTAAACCCGTGTGTGGATTCAGCAGTCTGCAAACACTTTCTCTGCAGAGTCCCAAAACAGGCGTTTTCAACCCATTACCGGCATATGGAAGAAACAGAAGTAAGCACAGGGAAATATCTGCTTCTAAATTCAAAACGCAGCTATCTAACAGAACGGTTGTCAATGTGTGCACTCAACTTCCAGAGTTAAACCCGTGTGTGGATTCAGCAGTCTGCAAACACTTTCTCTGCAGAGTCCCAAAACAGGCGTTTTCAGCCCATTACCGGCATATGGAAGAAACAGCAGTAAGCACAGGGAAATATCTGCTTCTAAAACCAAAACGCAGCTATCTAACAGAACGGTTGTCAATGTGTGCACTCAACTTCCAGAGTTAAACCCGTGTGTGGATTCAGCAGTCTGCAAACAGTTTCTCTGCAGAGTCCCAAAACAGGCGTTTTCAGCCCATTACCGGCATTTTGAAGAAACAGCCGTAAGCACAGGGAAATATCTGCTACTAATTCCAGAACGCAGCTATCTAACAGAACGGTTGTCAATGTGTGCACTCAACTTCCAGAGTTAAACCCGTGTGTGGATTCAGCAGTCTGCAAACGCTTTCTCTGCAGAGTCCCAAAACAGGCGTTTTCAGCCCATTACCGGCATATGGAAGAAACAGCAGTAAGCACAGGGAAATATCTGCTTCTAAATTCAAAACGCAGCTATCTAACAGAACGGTTGTCAATGTGTGCACTCAACTTCCAGAGTTAAACCCGTGTGTGGATTCAGCAGTCTGCAAACACTTTCTCTGCAGAGTCCCAAAACAGGCGTTTTCAGCCCATTACCGGCATATGGAAGAAACAGCAGTAAGCACAGGGAAATATCTGCTTCTAAATCCAAAACGCAGCTATCTAACAGAACGGTTGTCAATGTGTGCACTCAACTTCCAGAGTTAAACCCGTGTGTGGATTCAGCAGTCTGCAAACACTTTCTCTGCAGAGTCCCAAAACAGGCGTTTTCAGCCCATTACCGGCATATGGAAAAAACAGCAGTAAGCACAGGGAAATATCTGCTTCTAAATCCAAAACGCAGCTATCTAACAGAACAGTTGTGAATGTGTGCACTCAACATCCAGAGTTAAACCCGTGTGTGGATTCAGCAGTCTGCAAACAGTTTCTCTGCAGAGTCCCAAAACAGGCGTTTTCAGCCCATTACCGGCATATTGAAGAAACAGCCGTAAGCACAGGGAAATATCTGCTACTAAATCCAGAACGCAGCTATCTAACAGAACGGTTGTCAATGTGTGCACTCAACTTCCAGAGTTAAACCCGTGTGTGGATTCAGCAGTCTGCAAACACTTTCTCTGCAGAGTCCCAAAACAGGCGTTTTCAGCCCATTACCGGCATATGGAAGAAACAGAAGTAAGCACAGGGAAATATCTGCTTCTAAATTCAAAACGCAGCTATCTAACAGAACGGTTGTCAACGTGTGCACTCAACTTCCAGAGTTAAACCCGTGTGTGGATTCAGCAGTCTGCAAACACTTTCTCTGCAGAGTCCCAAAACAGGCGTTTTCAGCCCATTACCGACATATGGAAGAAACAGCAGTAAGCACAGGGAAATATCTGCTTCTAAATCCAAAACGCAGCTATCTAACAGAACGGTTGTCAATGTGTGCACTCAACTTCCAGAGTTAAACCCGTGTGTGGATTCAGCAGTCTGCAAACACTTTCTCTGCAGAGTCCCAAAACAGGCGTTTTCAGCCCATTACCGGCATATGGAAGAAACAGCAGTAAGCACAGGGAAATATCTGCTTCTAAATCCAAAACGCAGCTATCTAACAGAATGGTTGTCAATGTGTGCACTCAACTTCCAGCGTTAAACCCGTGTGTGGATTCAGCAGTCTGCAAAAAATTTCTCTGCAGAGTCCCAAAACAGGCGTTTTCAGCCTATTCCCGGCATATGGAAGAAACAGCAGTAAGCCCAGTGAAATATCTGCTTCTAAATCCAAAACGCAGCCATCTAACAGAACGGTTGTCAATGTGTGCACTCAACTTCCAGAGTTAAACCCGTGTGTGGATTCAGGAGTCTGCAAACACTTTCTCTGCAGAGTCCCAAAACAGGCGTTTTCAGCCCATTACCGGCATATGGAAGAAATAGCAGTAAGCACAGGGAAATACCTGCTTCTAAATCCAAAACACAGCTATCTAACAGAACGGTTGTCAATGTGTGCACTCAACTTCCTGAGTTAAACCCGTGTGTGGATTCAGCAGTCTGCAAACACTTTCTCTGCAGAGTCCCAAAACAGGCGTTTTCAGCCCATTACCGGCATATGGAAGAAACAGCAGTAAGCACAGGGAAATATCTGCTTCTAAATCCAAAACGCAGCTATCTAACAGAACGGTTGTCAATGTGTGCACTCAACTTCCAGAGTTAAACCCGTGTGTGGATTCAGCAGTCTGCAAACACTTTCTCTGCAGAGTCCCAAAACAGGCGTTTTCAGCCCATTACCGGCATATGGAAGAAAGAGCAGTAAGCCCAGGGAAATATCTGCTTCTAAATCCAAAACGCAGCTATCTAACAGAACGGTTGTCAATGTGTGCACTCAACTTCCAGAGTTAAACCCGTGTGTGGATTCAGCAGTCTGCAAACACTTTCTCTGCAGAGTCCCAAAACAGGCGTTTTCAGACCATTACCGGCATATGGAAGAAACAGCAGTAAGCACAGGGAAATATCTGCTTCTAAATCCAAAACGCAGCTATCTAACAGAACGGTTGTCAATGTGTGCACTCAACTTCCAGAGTTAAACCCGTGTGTGGATTCAGCAGTCTGCAAACACTTTCTCTGCAGAGTCCCAAAACAGGCGTTTTCAGCCCATTACCGGCATATGGAAGAAACAGCAGTAAGCCCAGGGAAATATCTGCTTCTAAATCCAAAACGCAGCTATCTAACAGAACGGTTGTCAATGTGTGCACTCAACTTCCCGAGTTAAACCCGTGTGTGGATTCAGCAGTCTGCAAACACTTTCTCTGCAGAGTCCCAAAACAGGCGTTTTCAGCCCATTACCGGCATATGGAAGAAACAGCAGTAAGCACAGGGAAATATCTGCTTCTAAATCCAGAACGCAGCTATCTAACAGAACGGTTGTCAATGTGTGCACTCAACTTCCAGAGTTAAACCCGTGTGTGGATTCAGCAGTCTGCAAACACTTTCTCTGCAGAGTCCCAAAACAGGCGTTTTCAGCCCATTACCGGCATATGGAAGAAACAGAAGTAAGCACAGGGAAATATCTGCTTCTAAACTCAAAACGCAGCTATCTAACAGAACGGTTGTCAATGTGTGCACTCAACTTCCAGAGTTAAACCCGTGTGTGGATTCAGCAGTCTGCAAACACTTTCTCTGCAGAGTCCCAAAACAGGCGTTTTCAGCCCATTACCGGCATATGGAAGAAACAGCAGTAAGCACAGGGAAATATCTGCTTCTAAATCCAAAACGCAGCTATCTAACAGAACGGTTGTCAATGTGTGCACTCAACTTCCAGAGTTAAACCCGTGTGTGGATTCAGCAGTCTGCAAACAGTTTCTCTGCAGAGTCCCAAAACAGGCGTTTTCAGCCCATTACCGGCATTTTGAAGAAACAGCCGTAAGCACAGGGAAATATCTGCTACTAATTCCAGAACGCAGCTATCTAACAGAACGGTTGTCAATGTGTGCACTCAACTTCCAGAGTTAAACCCGTGTGTGGATTCAGCAGTCTGCAAACACTTTCTCTGCAGAGTCCCAAAACAGGCGTTTTCAGCCCATTACCGGCATATGGAAGAAACAGCAGTAAGCACAGGGAAATATCTGCTTCTAAATCCAAAACGCAGCTATCTAACAGAACGGCTGTCAATGTGTGCACACAACTTCCAGAGTTAAACCCGTGTGTGAATTCAGCAGTCTGCAAACACTTTCTCTGCAGAGTCCCAAAACTGGCGTTTTCAGCCCATTACCGGCATATGGAAGAAACAGCAGTAAGCCCAGGGAAATATCTGCTTCTAAATCCAAAACGCAGCTATCTAACAGAACGGTTGTCAATGTGTGCACTCAACTTCCAGAGTTAAACCCGTGTGTGGATTCAGCAGTCTGCAAACACTTTCTCTGCAGAGTCCCATAACAGGCGTTTTCAGCCCATTACCAGCATATGGAAGAAACAGCCGTAAGCACAGTGAAATATCTGCTTCTAAATCCAGAACGCAGCTATCTAACAGAACGGTTGTCAATGTGTGCACTCAACTTCCAGAGTTAAACCCGTGTGTGGATTCGGCAGTCTGCAAACACTTTCTCTGCAGAGTCCCAAAACAGGCGTTTTCAGCCCATTACCGGCATATGGAAGAAACAGCAGTAAGCACAGGGAAATATCTGCTTCTAAATTCAAAACGCAGCTATCTAACAGAACGGTTGTCAATGTGTGCACTCAACTTCCAGAGTTAAACCCGTGTGTGGATTCAGCAGTCTGCAAACACTTTCTCTGCAGAGTCCCAACACAGGCGTTTTCAGCCCATTACCGGCATATGGAAGAAACAGCAGTAAGCACAGGGAAATATCTGCTTCTAAATCCAGAACGCAGCTATCTAACAGAACGGTTGTCAATGTGTGCACTCAACTTCCAGAGTTAAACCCGTGTGTGGATTCAGCAGTCTGCAAGCACTTTCTCTGCAGAGTCCCAAAACAGGCGTTTTCAGCCCATTACCGGCATATGGAAGAAACAGAAGTAAGCACAGGGAAATATCTGCTTCTAAATTCAAAACGCAGCTATCTAACAGAACGGTTGTCAATGTGTGCACTCAACTTCCAGAGTTAAACCCGTGTGTGGATTCAGCAGTCTGCAAACACTTTCTCTGCAGAGTCCCAAAACAGGCGTTTTCAGCCCATTACCGGCATATGGAAGAAACAGCAGTAAGCACAGGGAAATATCTGCTTCTAAATCCAAAACGCAGCTATCTAACAGAACGGTTGTCAATGTGTGCACTCAACTTCCAGAGTTAAACCCGTGTGTGGATTCAGCAGTCTGCAAACACTTTCTCTGCAGAGTCCCAAAACAGGCGTTTTCAGCCCATTACCGGCATATGGAAGAAACAGCAGTAAGCACAGGGAAATATCTGCTTCTAAATCCAAAACGCAGCTATCTAACAGAACGGTTGTCAATGTGTGCACTCAACTTCCAGAGTTAAACCCGTGTGTGGATTCAGCAGTCTGCAAACAGTTTCTCTGCAGAGTCCCAAAACAGGCGTTTTCAGCCCATTACCGGCATTTTGAAGAAACAGCCGTAAGCACAGGGAAATATCTGCTACTAATTCCAGAAAGCAGCTATCTAACAGAACGGTTGTCAATGTGTGCACTCAACTTCCAGAGTTAAACCCGTGTGTGGATTCAGCAGTCTGCAAACACTTTCTCTGCAGAGTCCCAAAACAGGCGTTTTCAGCCCATTACCGGCATATGGAAGAAACAGCAGTAAGCACAGGGAAATATCTGCTTCTAAATCCAAAACGCAGCTATCTAACAGAACGGTTGTCAATGTGTGCACTCAACTTCCAGAGTTAAACCCGTGTGTGGATTCAGCAGTCTGCAAACACTTTCTCTGCAGAGTCCCAAAACAGGCGTTTTCAGCCCATTACCGGCATATGGAAGAAACAGCAGTAAGCACAGGGAAATATCTGCTTCTAAATCCAAAACGCAGCTATCTAACAGAACGGTTGTGAATGTGTGCACTCAACATCCAGAGTTAAACCCGTGTGTGGATTCAGCAGTCTGCAAACAGTTTCTCTGCAGAGTCCCAAAACAGGCGTTTTCAGCCCATTACCGGCATATTGAAGAAACAGCCGTAAGCACAGGGAAATATCTGCTACTAAATCCAGAACGCAGCTATCTAACAGAACGGTTGTCAATGTGTGCACTCAACTTCCAGAGTTAAACCCGTGTGTGGATTCAGCAGTCTGCAAACACTTTCTCTGCAGAGTCCCAAAACAGGCGTTTTCAGCCCATTACCGGCATATGGAAGAAACAGAAGTAAGCACAGGGAAATATCTGCTTCTAAATTCAAAACGCAGCTATCTAACAGAACGGTTGTCAATGTGTGCACTCAACTTCCAGAGTTAAACCCGTGTGTGGATTCAGCAGTCTGCAAACACTTTCTCTGCAGAGTCCCAAAACAGGCGTTTTCAGCCCATTACCGGCATATGGAAGAAACAGCAGTAAGCACAGGGAAATATCTGCTTCTAAATCCAAAACGCAGCTATCTAACAGAACGGTTGTCAATGTGTGCACTCAACTTCCAGAGTTAAACCCGTGTGTGGATTCAGCAGTCTGCAAACACTTTCTCTGCAGAGTCCCAAAACAGGCGTTTTCAGCCCATTACCGGCATATGGAAGAAACAGCAGTAAGCACAGGGAAATATCTGCTTCTAAATCCAAAACGCAGCTATCTAACAGAACGGTTGTCAATGTGTGCACTCAACTTCCAGAGTTAAACCCGTGTGTGGATTCAGCAGTCTGCAAACACTTTCTCTGCAGAGTCCCAAAACAGGCGTTTTCAGCCCATTACCGACATATGGAAGAAACAGCAGTAAGCACAGGGAAATATCTGCTTCTAAATCCAAAACGCAGCTATCTAACAGAACGGTTGTCAATGTGTGCACTCAACTTCCAGAGTTAAACCCGTGTGTGGATTCAGCAGTCTGCAAACACTTTCTCTGCAGAGTCCCAAAACAGGCGTTTTCAGCCCATTACCGGCATATGGAAGAAACAGCAGTAAGCACAGGGAAATATCTGCTTCTAAATCCAAAACGCAGCTATCTAACAGAACGGTTGTCAATGTGTGCACTCAACTTCCAGCGTTAAACCCGTGTGTGGATTCAGCAGTCTGCAAAAAATTTCTCTGCAGAGTCCCAAAACAGGCGTTTTCAGCCTATTCCCGGCATATGGAAGAAACAGCAGTAAGCCCAGGGAAATATCTGCTTCTAAATCCAAAACGCAGCCATCTAACAGAACGGTTGTCAATGTGTGCACTCAACTTCCAGAGTTAAACCCGTGTGTGGATTCAGGAGTCTGCAAACACTTTCTCTGCAGAGTCCCAAAACAGGCGTTTTCAGCCCATTACCGGCATATGGAAGAAACAGCAGTAAGCCCAGGGAAATATCTGCTTCTAAATCCAAAACGCAGCTATCTAACAGAACGGTTGTCAATGTGTGCACTCAACTTCCAGAGTTAAACCCGTGTGTGGATTCAGCAGTCTGCAAACACTTTCTCTGCAGAGTCCCAAAACAGGCGTTTTCAGACCATTACCGGCATATGGAAGAAACAGCAGTAAGCACAGGGAAATATCTGCTTCTAAATCCAAAACGCAGCTATCTAACAGAACGGTTGTGAATGTGTGCACTCAACTTCCAGAGTTAAACCCGTGTGTGGATTCAGCAGTCTGCAAACACTTTCTCTGCAGAGTCCCAAAACAGGCGTTTTCAGCCCATTACCGGCATATGGAAGAAACAGCAGTAAGCACAGGGAAATATCTGCTTCTAAATCCAGAACGCAGCTATCTAACAGAACGGTTGTCAATGTGTGCACTCAACTTCCAGAGTTAAACCCGTGTGTGGATTCAGCAGTCTGCAAACACTTTCTCTGCAGAGTCCCAAAACAGGCGTTTTCAGCCCATTACCGGCATATGGAAGAAACAGAAGTAAGCACAGGGATATATCTGCTTCTAAATTCAAAACGCAGCTATCTAACAGAACGGTTGTCAATGTGTGCACTCAACTTCCAGAGTTAAACCCGTGTGTGGATTCAGCAGTCTGCAAACACTTTCTCTGCAGAGTCCCAAAACAGGCGTTTTCAGCCCATTACCGGATAATGGAAGAAACAGCAGTAAGCACAGGGAAATATCTGCTTCTAAATCCAAAACGCAGCTATCTAACAGAACGGTTGTCAATGTGTGCACTCAACTTCCAGAGTTAAACCCGTGTGTGGATTCAGCAGTCTGCAAACACTTTCTCTGCAGAGTCCCAAAACAGGCGTTTTCAGCCCATTACCGGCATATGGAAGAAACAGCAGTAAGCACAGGGAAATATCTGCTTCTAAATCCAGAACGCAGCTATCTAACAGAACGGTTGTCAATGTGTGCACTCAACTTCCAGAGTTAAACCCGTGTGTGGATTCAGCAGTCTGCAAACACTTTCTCTGCAGAGTCCCAAAACAGGCGTTTTCAGCCCATTACCGGCATATGGAAGAAACAGAAGTAAGCACAGGGATATATCTGCTTCTAAATTCAAAACGCAGCTATCTAACAGAACGGTTGTCAATGTGTGCACTCAACTTCCAGAGTTAAACCCGTGTGTGGATTCAGCAGTCTGCAAACACTTTCTCTGCAGAGTCCCAAAACAGGCGTTTTCAGCCCATTACCGGATAATGGAAGAAACAGCAGTAAGCACAGGGAAATATCTGCTTCTAAATCCAAAACGCAGCTATCTAACAGAACGGTTGTCAATGTGTGCACTCAACTTCCAGAGTTAAACCCGTGTGTGGATTCAGCAGTCTGCAAACACTTTCTCTGCAGAGTCCCAAAACAGGCGTTTTCAGCCCATTACCGGATAATGGAAGAAACAGCAGTAAGCACAGGGAAATATCTGCTTCTAAATCCAAAACGCAGCTATCTAACAGAACGGTTGTCAATGTGTGCACTCAACTTCCAGAGTTAAACCCGTGTGTGGATTCAGCAGTCTGCAAACACTTTCTCTGCAGAGTCCCAAAACAGGCGTTTTCAGCCCATTACCGGCATATGGAAGAAACAGCAGTAAGCACAGGGAAATATCTGCTTCTAAATCCAAAACGCAGCTATCTAACAGAACGGTTGTCAATGTGTGCACTCAACTTCCAGAGTTAAACCCGTGTGTGGATTCAGCAGTCTGCAAACAGTTTCTCTGCAGAGTCCCAAAACAGGCGTTTTCAGCCCATTACCGGCATTTTGAAGAAACAGCCGTAAGCACAGGGAAATATCTGCTACTAATTCCAGAAAGCAGCTATCTAACAGAACGGTTGTCAATGTGTGCACTCAACTTCCAGAGTTAAACCCGTGTGTGGATTCAGCAGTCTGCAAACACTTTCTCTGCAGAGTCCCAAAACAGGCGTTTTCAGCCCATTACCGGCATATGGAAGAAACAGCAGTAAGCACAGGGAAATATCTGCTTCTAAATCCAAAACGCAGCTATCTAACAGAACGGCTGTCAATGTGTGCACACAACTTCCAGAGTTAAACCCGTGTGTGGATTCAGCAGTCTGCAAACACTTTCTCTGCAGAGTCCCAAAACTGGCGTTTTCAGCCCATTACCGGCATATGGAAGAAACAGCAGTAAGCCCAGGGAAATATCTGCTTCTAAATCCAAAACGCAGCTATCTAACAGAACGGTTGTCAATGTGTGCACTCAACTTCCAGAGTTAAACCCGTGTGTGGATTCAGCAGTCTGCAAACACTTTCTCTGCAGAGTCCCATAACAGGCGTTTTGAGCCCATTACCAGCATATGGAAGAAACAGCCGTAAGCACAGTGAAATATCTGCTTCTAAATCCAGAACGCAGCTATCTAACAGAACGGTTGTCAATGTGTGCACTCAACTTCCAGAGTTAAACCCGTGTGTGGATTCGGCAGTCTGCAAACACTTTCTCTGCAGAGTCCCAAAACAGGCGTTTTCAGCCCATTACCGGCATATGGAAGAAACAGCAGTTAGCACAGGGAAATATCTGCTTCTAAATCCAAAACGCAGCTATCTAACAGAACGGTTGTCATTGTGTGCACTCAACTTCCAGAGTTAAACCCGTGTGTGGATTCAGCAGTCTGCAAACGCTTTCTCTGCAGAGTCCCAAAACAGGCGTTTTCAGCCCATTACCGGCATATGGAAGAAACAGCAGTAAGCACAGGGAAATATCTGCTTCTAAATTCAAAACGCAGCTATCTAACAGAACGGTTGTCAATGTGTGCACTCAACTTCCAGAGTTAAACCCGTGTGTGGATTCAGCAGTCTGCAAACACTTTCTCTGCAGAGTCCCAAAACAGGCGTTTTCAGCCCATTACCGGCATATGGAAGAAACAGCAGTAAGCACAGGGAAATATCTGCTTCTAAATCCAAAACGCAGCTATCTAACAGAACGGTTGTCAATGTGTGCACTCAACTTCCAGAGTTAAACCCGTGTGTGGATTCAGCAGTCTGCAAACACTTTCTCTGCAGAGTCCCAAAACAGGCGTTTTCAGCCCATTACCGGCATATGGAAGAAACAGCAGTAAGCACAGGGAAATATCTGCTTCTAAATCCAAAACGCAGCTATCTAACAGAACGGTTGTGAATGTGTGCACTCAACATCCAGAGTTAAACCCGTGTGTGGATTCAGCAGTCTGCAAACAGTTTCTCTGCAGAGTCCCAAAACAGGCGTTTTCAGCCCATTACCGGCATATTGAAGAAACAGCCGTAAGCACAGGGAAATATCTGCTACTAAATCCAGAACGCAGCTATCTAACAGAACGGTTGTCAATGTGTGCACTCAACTTCCAGAGTTAAACCCGTGTGTGGATTCAGCAGTCTGCAAACACTTTCTCTGCAGAGTCCCAAAACAGGCGTTTTCAGCCCATTACCGGCATATGGAAGAAACAGAAGTAAGCACAGGGAAATATCTGCTTCTAAATTCAAAACGCAGCTATCTAACAGAACGGTTGTCAATGTGTGCACTCAACTTCCAGAGTTAAACCCGTGTGTGGATTCAGCAGTCTGCAAACACTTTCTCTGCAGAGTCCCAAAACAGGCGTTTTCAGCCCATTACCGGCATATGGAAGAAACAGCAGTAAGCACAGGGAAATATCTGCTTCTAAATCCAAAACGCAGCTATCTAACAGAACGGTTGTCAATGTGTGCACTCAACTTCCAGAGTTAAACCCGTGTGTGGATTCAGCAGTCTGCAAACACTTTCTCTGCAGAGTCCCAAAACAGGCGTTTTCAGCCCATTACCGACATATGGAAGAAACAGCAGTAAGCACAGGGAAATATCTGCTTCTAAATCCAAAACGCAGCTATCTAACAGAACGGTTGTCAATGTGTGCACTCAACTTCCAGAGTTAAACCCGTGTGTGGATTCAGCAGTCTGCAAACAGTTTCTCTGCAGAGTCCCAAAACAGGCGTTTTCAGCCCATTACCGGCATTTTGAAGAAACAGCCGTAAGCACAGGGAAATATCTGCTACTAATTCCAGAACGCAGCTATCTAACAGAACGGTTGTCAATGTGTGCACTCAACTTCCAGAGTTAAACCCGTGTGTGGATTCAGCAGTCTGCAAACACTTTCTCTGCAGAGTCCCAAAACAGGCGTTTTCAGCCCATTACCGGCATATGGAAGAAACAGCAGTAAGCACAGGGAAATATCTGCTTCTAAATCCAAAACGCAGCTATCTAACAGAACGGTTGTCAATGTGTGCACACAACTTCCAGAGTTAAACCCGTGTGTGGATTCAGCAGTCTGCAAACACTTTCTCTGCAGAGTCCCAAAACTGGCGTTTTCAGCCCATTACCGGCATATGGAAGAAACAGCAGTAAGCCCAGGGAAATATCTGCTTCTAAATCCAAAACGCAGCTATCTAACAGAACGGTTGTCAATGTGTGCACTCAACTTCCAGAGTTAAACCCGTGTGTGGATTCAGCAGTCTGCAAACACTTTCTCTGCAGAGTCCCATAACAGGCGTTTTGAGCCCATTACCAGCATATGGAAGAAACAGCCGTAAGCACAGTGAAATATCTACTTCTAAATCCAGAACGCAGCTATCTAACAGAACGGTTGTCAATGTGTGCACTCAACTTCCAGAGTTAAACCCGTGTGTGGATTCGGCAGTCTGCAAACACTTTCTCTGCAGAGTCCCAAAACAGGCGTTTTCAGCCCATTACCGGCATATGGAAGAAACAGCAGTTAGCACAGGGAAATATCTGCTTCTAAATCCAAAACGCAGCTATCTAACAGAACGGTTGTCAATGTGTGCACTCAACTTCCAGAGTTAAACCCGTGTGTGGATTCAGCAGTCTGCAAACGCTTTCTCTGCAGAGTCCCAAAACAGGCGTTTTCAGCCCATTACCGGCATATGGAAGAAACAGCAGTAAGCACAGGGAAATATCTGCTTCTAAATTCAAAACGCAGCTATCTAACAGAACGGTTGTCAATGTGTGCACTCAACTTCCAGAGTTAAACCCGTGTGTGGATTCAGCAGTCTGCAAACACTTTCTCTGCAGAGTCCCAAAACAGGCGTTTTCAGCCCATTACCGGCATATGGAAGAAACAGCAGTAAGCACAGGGAAATATCTGCTTCTAAATCCAAAACGCAGCTATCTAACAGAACGGTTGTCAATGTGTGCACTCAACTTCCAGAGTTAAACCCGTGTGTGGATTCAGCAGTCTGCAAACACTTTCTCTGCAGAGTCCCAAAACAGGCGTTTTCAGACCATTACCGGCATATGGAAGAAACAGCAGTAAGCACAGGGAAATATCTGCTTCTAAATCCAAAACGCAGCTATCTAACAGAAGGGTTGTCAATGTGTGCACTCAACTTCCAGAGTTAAACCCGTGTGTGGATTCAGCAGTCTGCAAACGCTTTCTCTGCAGAGTCCCAAAACAGGCGTTTTCAGCCCATTACCGGCATATGGAAGAAACAGCAGTAAGCACAGGGAAATATCTGCTTCTAAATTCAAAACGCAGCTATCTAACAGAACGGTTGTCAATGTGTGCACTCAACTTCCAGAGTTAAACCCGTGTGTGGATTCAGCAGTCTGCAAACACTTTCTCTGCAGAGTCCCAAAACAGGCGTTTTCAGCCCATTACCGGCATATGGAAGAAACAGCAGTAAGCACAGGGAAATATCTGCTTCTAAATCCAAAACGCAGCTATCTAACAGAACGGTTGTCAACGTGTGCACTCAACTTCCAGAGTTAAACCTGTGTGTGGATTCAGCAGTCTGCAAACACTTTCTCTGCAGAGTCCCAAAACAGGCGTTTTCAGCCCATTACCGGCATATGGAAAAAACAGCAGTAAGCACAGGGAAATATCTGCTTCTAAATCCAAAACGCAGCTATCTAACAGAACGGTTCACATTGTGTGCACTCAGCTTCCAGAGTTAAACCCGTGTGTGGATTCAGCAGTCTGCAAACACTTTCTCTGCAGAGTCCCAAAACAGGCGTTTTCAGCCCATTACCGGCATAAGGAAGAAACAGCAGTAAGCCCAGGGAAATATCTGCTTCTAAATCCAAAACGCAGCTATCTAACAGAACGGTTGTCAATGTGTGCACTCAACTTCCAGAGTTAAACCCGTATGTGGATTCAGCAGTCTGCAAACACTTTCTCTGCAGAGTCCCAAAACAGGCGTTTTCAGCCCATTACCGGCATATGGAAGAAACAGCAGTAAGCACAGGGAAATATCTGCTTCTAAATCCAAAACGCAGCTATCTAACAGAACGGTTGTCAATGTGTGCACTCAACTTCCAGAGTTAAACCCGTGTGTGGATTCAGCAGTCTGCAAACACTTTCTCTGCAGAGTCCCAAAACAGGCGTTTTCAGCCCATTACCAGCATATGGAAGAAACAGCCGTAAGCACAGTGAAATATCTGCTTCTAAATCCAGAACGCAGCTATCTAACAGAACGGTTGTCAATGTGTGCACTCAACTTCCAGAGTTAAACCCGTGTGTGGATTCGGCAGTCTGCAAACACTTTCGGTGCAGAGTCTCAAAACAGGCGTTTTCAGCCCAATACCGGCATATGGAAGAAACAGCAGTAAGCACAGGGAAATATCTGCTTCTAAATCCAAAACGCAGCTATCTAACAGAACGGTTGTCAATGTGTGCACTCAACTTCCCGAGTTAAACCCGTGTGTGGATTCAGCAGTCTGCAAACACTTTCTCTGCAGAGTCCCAAAACAGGCGTTTTCAGCCCATTACCGGCATATGGAAGAAACAGCCGCAAGCACAGGGAAATATCTGCTTCTAAATCCAGAACGCAGCTATTTAACAGAACGGTTGTCAATGTGTGCACTCAACTTCCCGAGTTAAACCCGTGTGTGGATTCAGCAGTCTGCAAACACTTTCTCTGCAGAGTCCCAAAACAGGCGTTTTCAGCCCATTACCGGCATATGGAAGAAACAGCAGTAAGTACAGGGAAATATCTGCTTCTAAATCCAGAACGCAGCTATCTAACAGAACGGTTGTCAATGTGTGCATTCAACTTCCAGAGTTAAACCCGTGTGTGGATTCAGCAGTCTGCAAACACTTTCTCTGCAGAGTCCCAAAACAGGCGATTTCAGCCCATTACCGGCATATGGAAGAAACAGAAGTAAGCACAGGGAAATATCTGCTTCTAAATTCAAAACGCAGCTATCTAACAGAACGGGTGTCAATGTGTGCACTCAACTTCCCGAGTTAAACCCGTGTGTGGATTCAGCAGTCTGCAAACACTTTCTCTGCAGAGTCCCAAAACAGGCGTTTTCAGCCCATTACCGGCATATGGAAGAAACAGCAGTAAGCACAGTGAAATATCTGCTTCTAAATCCAAAACGCAGCTATCTAACAGAACGGTTGTCAATGTGTGCACTCAACTTCCAGAGTTAAACCCGTGTGTGGATTCAGCAGTCTGCAAACACTTTCTCTGCAGAGTCCCAAAACAGGCGTTTTCAGCCCATTACCGGCATATGGAAGAAACAGCAGTAAGCACAGGGAAATATCTGCTTCTAAATCCAAAACGCAGCTATCTAACAGAACGGTTGTCAATGTGTGCACTCAACTTCCAGAGTTAAACCCGTGTGTGGATTCAGCAGTCTGCAAACACTTTCTCTGCAGAGTCCCAAAACAGGCGTTTTCAGCCCATTACCGGCATATGGAAGAAACAGCAGTAAGCACAGGGAAATATCTGCTTCTAAATCCAAAACGCAGCTATCTAACAGAACGGTTGTCAATGTGTGCACTCAACTTCCAGCGTTAAACCCGTGTGTGGATTCAGCAGTCTGCAAAAAAATTTCTCTGCAGAGTCCCAAAACAGGCGTTTTCAGCCTATTCCCGGCATATGGAAGAAACAGCAGTAAGCCCAGGGAAATATCTGCTTCTAAATCCAAAACGCAGCCATCTAACAGAACGGTTGTCAATGTGTGCACTCAACTTCCAGAGTTAAACCCGTGTGTGGATTCAGGAGTCTGCAAACACTTTCTCTGCAGAGTCCCAAAACAGGCGTTTTCAGCCCATTACCGGCATATGGAAGAAATAGCAGTAAGCACAGGGAAATACCTGCTTCTAAATCCAAAACACAGCTATCTAACAGAACGGTTGTCAATGTGTGCACTCAACTTCCTGAGTTAAACCCGTGTGTGGATTCAGCAGTCTGCAAACACTTTCTCTGCAGAGTCCCAAAACAGGCGTTTTCAGCCCATTACCGGCATATGGAAGAAACAGCAGTAAGCACAGGGAAATATCTGCTTCTAAATCCAAAACGCAGCTATCTAACAGAACGGTTGTCAATGTGTGCACTCAACTTCCAGAGTTAAACCCGTGTGTGGATTCAGCAGTCTGCAAACACTTTCTCTGCAGAGTCCCAAAACAGGCGTTTTCAGCCCATTACCGGCATATGGAAGAAAGAGCAGTAAGCCCAGGGAAATATCTGCTTCTAAATCCAAAACGCAGCTATCTAACAGAACGGTTGTCAATGTGTGCACTCAACTTCCAGAGTTAAACCCGTGTGTGGATTCAGCAGTCTGCAAACACTTTCTCTGCAGAGTCCCAAAACAGGCGTTTTCAGACCATTACCGGCATATGGAAGAAACAGCAGTAAGCACAGGGAAATATCTGCTTCTAAATCCAAAACGCAGCTATCTAACAGAACGGTTGTCAATGTGTGCACTCAACTTCCAGAGTTAAACCCGTGTGTGGATTCAGCAGTCTGCAAACACTTTCTCTGCAGAGTCCCAAAACAGGCGTTTTCAGCCCATTACCGGCATATGGAAGAAACAGCAGTAAGCCCAGGGAAATATCTGCTTCTAAATCCAAAACGCAGCTATCTAACAGAACGGTTGTCAATGTGTGCACTCAACTTCCCGAGTTAAACCCGTGTGTGGATTCAGCAGTCTGCAAACACTTTCTCTGCAGAGTCCCAAAACAGGCGTTTTCAGCCCATTACCGGCATATGGAAGAAACAGCAGTAAGCACAGGGAAATATCTGCTTCTAAATCCAGAACGCAGCTATCTAACAGAACGGTTGTCAATGTGTGCACTCAACTTCCAGAGTTAAACCCGTGTGTGGATTCAGCAGTCTGCAAACACTTTCTCTGCAGAGTCCCAAAACAGGCGTTTTCAACCCATTACCGGCATATGGAAGAAACAGAAGTAAGCACAGGGAAATATCTGCTTCTAAATTCAAAACGCAGCTATCTAACAGAACGGTTGTCAATGTGTGCACTCAACTTCCAGAGTTAAACCCGTGTGTGGATTCAGCAGTCTGCAAACACTTTCTCTGCAGAGTCCCAAAACAGGCGTTTTCAGCCCATTACCGGCATATGGAAGAAACAGCAGTAAGCACAGGGAAATATCTGCTTCTAAATCCAAAACGCAGCTATCTAACAGAACGGTTGTCAATGTGTGCACTCAACTTCCAGAGTTAAACCCGTGTGTGGATTCAGCAGTCTGCAAACAGTTTCTCTGCAGAGTCCCAAAACAGGCGTTTTCAGCCCATTACCGGCATTTTGAAGAAACAGCCGTAAGCACAGGGAAATATCTGCTACTAATTCCAGAACGCAGCTATCTAACAGAACGGTTGTCAATGTGTGCACTCAACTTCCAGAGTTAAACCCGTGTGTGGATTCAGCAGTCTGCAAACGCTTTCTCTGCAGAGTCCCAAAACAGGCGTTTTCAGCCCATTACCGGCATATGGAAGAAACAGCAGTAAGCACAGGGAAATATCTGCTTCTAAATTCAAAACGCAGCTATCTAACAGAACGGTTGTCAATGTGTGCACTCAACTTCCAGAGTTAAACCCGTGTGTGGATTCAGCAGTCTGCAAACACTTTCTCTGCAGAGTCCCAAAACAGGCGTTTTCAGCCCATTACCGGCATATGGAAGAAACAGCAGTAAGCACAGGGAAATATCTGCTTCTAAATCCAAAACGCAGCTATCTAACAGAACGGTTGTCAATGTGTGCACTCAACTTCCAGAGTTAAACCCGTGTGTGGATTCAGCAGTCTGCAAACACTTTCTCTGCAGAGTCCCAAAACAGGCGTTTTCAGCCCATTACCGGCATATGGAAAAAACAGCAGTAAGCACAGGGAAATATCTGCTTCTAAATCCAAAACGCAGCTATCTAACAGAACAGTTGTGAATGTGTGCACTCAACATCCAGAGTTAAACCCGTGTGTGGATTCAGCAGTCTGCAAACAGTTTCTCTGCAGAGTCCCAAAACAGGCGTTTTCAGCCCATTACCGGCATATTGAAGAAACCGCCGTAAGCACAGGGAAATATCTGCTACTAAATCCAGAACGCAGCTATCTAACAGAACGGTTGTCAATGTGTGCACTCAACTTCCAGAGTTAAACCCGTGTGTGGATTCAGCAGTCTGCAAACACTTTCTCTGCAGAGTCCCAAAACAGGCGTTTTCAGCCCATTACCGGCATATGGAAGAAACAGAAGTAAGCACAGGGAAATATCTGCTTCTAAATTCAAAACGCAGCTATCTAACAGAACGGTTGTCAACGTGTGCACTCAACTTCCAGAGTTAAACCCGTGTGTGGATTCAGCAGTCTGCAAACACTTTCTCTGCAGAGTCCCAAAACAGGCGTTTTCAGCCCATTACCGACATATGGAAGAAACAGCAGTAAGCACAGGGAAATATCTGCTTCTAAATCCAAAACGCAGCTATCTAACAGAACGGTTGTCAATGTGTGCACTCAACTTCCAGAGTTAAACCCGTGTGTGGATTCAGCAGTCTGCAAACACTTTCTCTGCAGAGTCCCAAAACAGGCGTTTTCAGCCCATTACCGGCATATGGAAGAAACAGCAGTAAGCACAGGGAAATATCTGCTTCTAAATCCAAAACGCAGCTATCTAACAGAATGGTTGTCAATGTGTGCACTCAACTTCCAGCGTTAAACCCGTGTGTGGATTCAGCAGTCTGCAAAAAATTTCTCTGCAGAGTCCCAAAACAGGCGTTTTCAGCCTATTCCCGGCATATGGAAGAAACAGCAGTAAGCCCAGTGAAATATCTGCTTCTAAATCCAAAACGCAGCCATCTAACAGAACGGTTGTCAATGTGTGCACTCAACTTCCAGAGTTAAACCCGTGTGTGGATTCAGGAGTCTGCAAACACTTTCTCTGCAGAGTCCCAAAACAGGCGTTTTCAGCCCATTACCGGCATATGGAAGAAATAGCAGTAAGCACAGGGAAATACCTGCTTCTAAATCCAAAACACAGCTATCTAACAGAACGGTTGTCAATGTGTGCACTCAACTTCCTGAGTTAAACCCGTGTGTGGATTCAGCAGTCTGCAAACACTTTCTCTGCAGAGTCCCAAAACAGGCGTTTTCAGCCCATTACCGGCATATGGAAGAAACAGCAGTAAGCACAGGGAAATATCTGCTTCTAAATCCAAAACGCAGCTATCTAACAGAACGGTTGTCAATGTGTGCACTCAACTTCCAGAGTTAAACCCGTGTGTGGATTCAGCAGTCTGCAAACACTTTCTCTGCAGAGTCCCAAAACAGGCGTTTTCAGCCCATTACCGGCATATGGAAGAAAGAGCAGTAAGCCCAGGGAAATATCTGCTTCTAAATCCAAAACGCAGCTATCTAACAGAACGGTTGTCAATGTGTGCACTCAACTTCCAGAGTTAAACCCGTGTGTGGATTCAGCAGTCTGCAAACACTTTCTCTGCAGAGTCCCAAAACAGGCGTTTTCAGACCATTACCGGCATATGGAAGAAACAGCAGTAAGCACAGGGAAATATCTGCTTCTAAATCCAAAACGCAGCTATCTAACAGAACGGTTGTCAATGTGTGCACTCAACTTCCAGAGTTAAACCCGTGTGTGGATTCAGCAGTCTGCAAACACTTTCTCTGCAGAGTCCCAAAACAGGCGTTTTCAGCCCATTACCGGCATATGGAAGAAACAGCAGTAAGCCCAGGGAAATATCTGCTTCTAAATCCAAAACGCAGCTATCTAACAGAACGGTTGTCAATGTGTGCACTCAACTTCCCGAGTTAAACCCGTGTGTGGATTCAGCAGTCTGCAAACACTTTCTCTGCAGAGTCCCAAAACAGGCGTTTTCAGCCCATTACCGGCATATGGAAGAAACAGCAGTAAGCACAGGGAAATATCTGCTTCTAAATCCAGAACGCAGCTATCTAACAGAACGGTTGTCAATGTGTGCACTCAACTTCCAGAGTTAAACCCGTGTGTGGATTCAGCAGTCTGCAAACACTTTCTCTGCAGAGTCCCAAAACAGGCGTTTTCAGCCCATTACCGGCATATGGAAGAAACAGAAGTAAGCACAGGGAAATATCTGCTTCTAAACTCAAAACGCAGCTATCTAACAGAACGGTTGTCAATGTGTGCACTCAACTTCCAGAGTTAAACCCGTGTGTGGATTCAGCAGTCTGCAAACACTTTCTCTGCAGAGTCCCAAAACAGGCGTTTTCAGCCCATTACCGGCATATGGAAGAAACAGCAGTAAGCACAGGGAAATATCTGCTTCTAAATCCAAAACGCAGCTATCTAACAGAACGGTTGTCAATGTGTGCACTCAACTTCCAGAGTTAAACCCGTGTGTGGATTCAGCAGTCTGCAAACAGTTTCTCTGCAGAGTCCCAAAACAGGCGTTTTCAGCCCATTACCGGCATTTTGAAGAAACAGCCGTAAGCACAGGGAAATATCTGCTACTAATTCCAGAACGCAGCTATCTAACAGAACGGTTGTCAATGTGTGCACTCAACTTCCAGAGTTAAACCCGTGTGTGGATTCAGCAGTCTGCAAACACTTTCTCTGCAGAGTCCCAAAACAGGCGTTTTCAGCCCATTACCGGCATATGGAAGAAACAGCAGTAAGCACAGGGAAATATCTGCTTCTAAATCCAAAACGCAGCTATCTAACAGAACGGCTGTCAATGTGTGCACACAACTTCCAGAGTTAAACCCGTGTGTGAATTCAGCAGTCTGCAAACACTTTCTCTGCAGAGTCCCAAAACTGGCGTTTTCAGCCCATTACCGGCATATGGAAGAAACAGCAGTAAGCCCAGGGAAATATCTGCTTCTAAATCCAAAACGCAGCTATCTAACAGAACGGTTGTCAATGTGTGCACTCAACTTCCAGAGTTAAACCCGTGTGTGGATTCAGCAGTCTGCAAACACTTTCTCTGCAGAGTCCCATAACAGGCGTTTTCAGCCCATTACCAGCATATGGAAGAAACAGCCGTAAGCACAGGGAAATATCTGCTTCTAAATCCAAAACGCAGCTATCTAACAGAACGGTTGTGAATGTGTGCACTCAACATCCAGAGTTAAACCCGTGTGTGGATTCAGCAGTCTGCAAACAGTTTCTCTGCAGAGTCCCAAAACAGGCGTTTTCAGCCCATTACCGGCATATGGAAGAAACAGCCGTAAGCACAGGGAAATATCTGCTACTAAATCCAGAACGCAGCTATCTAACAGAACGGTTGTCAATGTGTGCACTCAACTTCCAGAGTTAAACCCGTGTGTGGATTCAGCAGTCTGCAAACACTTTCTCTGCAGAGTCCCAAAACAGGCGTTTTCAGCCCATTACTGGCATATGGAAGAAACAGAAGTAAGCACAGGGAAATATCTGCTTCTAAATTCAAAACGCAGCTATCTAACAGAACGGTTGTCAATGTGTGCACTCAACTTCCAGAGTTAAACCCGTGTGTGGATTCAGCAGTCTGCAAACACTTTCTCTGCAGAGTCCCAAAACAGGCGTTTTCAGCCCATTACCGGCATATGGAAGAAACAGCAGTAAGCACAGGGAAATATCTGCTTCTAAATCCAAAACGCAGCTATCTAACAGAACGGTTGTCAATGTGTGCACTCAACTTCCAGAGTTAAACCCATGTGTGGATTCAGCAGTCTGCAAACACTTTCTCTGCAGAGTCCCAAAACAGGCGTTTTCAGCCCATTACCGGCATATGGAAGAAACAGCAGTAAGCACAGGGAAATATCTGCTTCTAAATCCAAAACGCAGCTATCTAACAGAACGGTTGTCAATGTGTGCACTCAACTTCCAGAGTTAAACCCGTGTGTGGATTCAGCAGTCTGCAAACAGTTTCTCTGCAGAGTCCCAAAACAGGCGTTTTCAGCCCATTACCGGCATTTTGAAGAAACAGCCGTAAGCACAGGGAAATATCTGCTACTAATTCCAGAACGCAGCTATCTAACAGAACGGTTGTCAATGTGTGCACTCAACTTCCAGAGTTAAACCCGTGTGTGGATTCAGCAGTCTGCAAACACTTTCTCTGCAGAGTCCCAAAACAGGCGTTTTCAGCCCATTACCGGCATATGGAAGAAACAGCAGTAAGCACAGGGAAATATCTGCTTCTAAATCCAAAACGCAGCTATCTAACAGAACGGCTGTCAATGTGTGCACACAACTTCCAGAGTTAAACCCGTGTGTGGATTCAGCAGTCTGCAAACACTTTCTCTGCAGAGTCCCAAAACTGGCGTTTTCAGCCCATTACCGGCATATGGAAGAAACAGCAGTAAGCCCAGGGAAATATCTGCTTCTAAATCCAAAACGCAGCTATCTAACAGAACGGTTGTCAATGTGTGCACTCAACTTCCAGAGTTAAACCCGTGTGTGGATTCAGCAGTCTGCAAACACTTTCTCTGCAGAGTCCCATAACAGGCGTTTTGAGCCCATTACCAGCATATGGAAGAAACAGCCGTAAGCACAGTGAAATATCTACTTCTAAATCCAGAACGCAGCTATCTAACAGAACGGTTGTCAATGTGTGCACTCAACTTCCAGAGTTAAACCCGTGTGTGGATTCGGCAGTCTGCAAACACTTTCTCTGCAGAGTCCCAAAACAGGCGTTTTCAGCCCATTACCGGCATATGGAAGAAACAGCAGTTAGCACAGGGAAATATCTGCTTCTAAATCCAAAACGAGGCTATCTAACAGAACGGTTGTCAATGTGTGCACTCAACTTCCAGAGTTAAACCCGTGTGTGGATTCAGCAGTCTGCAAACACTTTCTCTGCAGAGTCCCAAAACAGGCGTTTTCAGCCCATTAGCGGCATATGGAAGAAACAGCAGTAAGCCCAGGGAAATATCTGCTTCTAAATCCAAAACGCAGCTATCTAACAGAACGGTTGTCAATGTGTGCACTCAACTTCCAGAGTTAAACCCGTGTGTGGATTCAGCAGTCTGCAAACGCTTTCTCTGCAGAGTCCCAAAACAGGCGTTTTCAGCCCATTACCGGCATATGGAAGAAACAGCAGTAAGCCCAGGGAAATATCTGCTTCTAAATCCAAAACGCAGCTATCTAACAGAACGGTTGTCAATGTGTGCACTCAACTTCCAGAGTTAAACCCGTGTGTGGATTCAGCAGTCTGCAAACACTTTCTCTGCAGAGTCCCAAAACAGGCGTTTTCAGCCCATTACCGGCATATGGAAGAAACAGCAGTAAGCACAGGGAAATATCTGCTTCTAAATCCAAAACGCAGCTATCTAACAGAACGGTTGTGAATGTGTGCACTCAACATCCAGAGTTAAACCCGTGTGTGGATTCAGCAGTCTGCAAACACTTTCTCTGCAGAGTCCCAAAACAGGCGTTTTCAGCCCATTACCGGCATATTGAAGAAACAGCCGTAAGCACAGGGAAATATCTGCTACTAAATCCAGAACGCAGCTATCTAACAGAACGGTTGTCAATGTGTGCACTCAACTTCCAGAGTTAAACCCGTGTGTGGATTCAGCAGTCTGCAAACACTTTCTCTGCAGAGTCCCAAAACAGGCGTTTTCAGCCCATTACCGGCATATGGAAGAAACAGCAGTAAGCACAGGGAAATATCTGCTTCTAAATCCAAAACGCAGCTATCTAACAGAACGGTTGTCAATGTGTGCACTCAACTTCCAGAGTTAAACCTGTGTGTGGATTCAGCAGTCTGCAAACACTTTCTCTGCAGTGTCCCAAAACAGGCGTTTTCAGCCCATTACCGGCATATGGAAAAAACAGCAGTAAGCCCAGGGAAATATCTGCTTCTAAATCCAAAACGCAGCTATCTAACAGAACGGTTGTCAATGTGTGCACTCAACTTCCAGAGTTAAACCCGTGTGTGGATTCAGCAGTCTGCAAACACTTTCTCTGCAGAGTCCCAAAACAGGCGTTTTCAGCCCATTACCAGCATATGGAAGAAACAGCCTTAAGCACAGTGAAATATCTGCTTCTAAATCCAGAACGCAGCTATCTAACAGAACGGTTGTCAATGTGTGCACTCAACTTCCAGAGTTAAACCCGTGTGTGGATTCGGCAGTCTGCAAACACTTTCTCTGCAGAGTCCCAAAACAGGCGTTTTCAGCCCATTACCGGCATATGGAAGAAACAGCAGTTAGCACAGGGAAATATCTGCTTCTAAATCCAAAACGCAGCTATCTAACAGAACGGTTGTCAATGTGTGCACTCAACCTCCAGAGTTAAACCTGTGTGTGGATTCAGCAGTCTGCAAACACTTTCTCTGCAGAGTCCCAAAACAGGCGTTTTCAGCCCGTTACCGGCATATGGAAAAAACAGCAGTAAGCACAGGGAAATATCTGCTTCTAAATCCAAAACGCAACTATCTAACAGAACGGCTGTCAATGTGTGCACACAACTTCCAGAGTTAAACCCGTGTGTGGATTCAGCAGTCTGCAAACACTTTCTCTGCAGAGTCCCAAAACAGGCGTTTTCAGCCCATTACCGGCATATGGAAGAAACAGCAGTAAGCACAGGGAAATATCTGCTTCTAAATCCAAAACGCAACTATCTAACAGAACGGCTGTCAATGTGTGCACACAACTTCCAGAGTTAAACCCGTGTGTGGATTCAGCAGTCTGCAAACACTTTCTCTCCAGAGTCCCAAAACAGGCGTTTTCAGCCCATTACCGGCATATGGAAGAAACAGCAGTAAGCCCAGGGAAATATCTGCTTCTAAATCCAAAACGCAACTATCTAACAGAACGGCTGTCAATGTGTGCACACAACTTCCAGAGTTAAACCCGTGTGTGGATTCAGCAGTCTGCAAACACTTTCTCTGCAGAGTCCCAAAACAGGCGTTTTCAGCCCATTACCGGCATATGGAAGAAACAGCAGTAAGCCCAGGGAAATATCTGCTTCTAAATCCAAAACGCAGCTATCTAACAGAACGGTTGTCAATGTGTGCACTCAACTTCCAGAGTTAAACCCGTGTGTGGATTCAGCAGTCTGCAAACACTTTCTCTGCAGAGTCCCAAAACAGGCGTTTTCAGCCCATTACCAGCATATGGAAGAAACAGCCGTAAGCACAGTAAAATATCTGCTTCTAAATCGAGAACGCAGCTATCTAACAGAACGGTTGTCAATGTGTGCACTCAACTTCCAGAGTTAAACCCGTGTGTGGATTCGGCAGTCTGCAAACACTTTCTCTGCAGAGTCCCAAAACAGGCGTTTTCAGCCCATTACCGGCATATGGAAGAAACAGCAGTTAGCACAGGGAAATATCTGCTTCTAAATCCAAAACGCAGCTATCTAACAGAACGGTTGTCAATGTGTGCACTCAACTTCCAGAGTTAAACCCGTGTGTAGATTCAGCAGTCTGCAAACGCTTTCTCTGCAGAGTCCCAAAACAGGCGTTTTCAGCCCATTACCGGCATATGGAAGAAACAGCAGTAAGCACAGGGAAATATCTGCTTCTAAATCCAAAACGCAGCTATCTAACAGAACGGTTGTCAATGTGTGCACTCAACTTCCCGAGTTAAACCCGTGTGTGGATTCAGCAGTCTGCAAACACTTTCTCTGCAGAGTCCCAAAACAGGCGTTTTCAGCCCATTACCGGCATATGGAAGAAACAGCAGTAAGCACAGGGAAATATCTGCTTCTAAATCCAGAACGCAGCTATCTAACAGAACGGTTGTCAATGTGTGCACTCAACTTCCAGAGTTAAACCCGTGTGTGGATTCAGCAGTCTGCAAACACTTTCTCTGCAGAGTCCCAAAACAGGCGTTTTCAGCCCATTACCGGCATATGAAAGAAACAGCAGTAAGCACAGGGAAATATCTGCTTCTAAATTCAAAACGCAGCTATCTAACAGAACGGTTGTCAATGTGTGCACTCAACTTCCAGAGTTAAACCCGTGTGTGGATTCAGCAGTCTGCAAACACTTTCTCTGCAGAGTCCCAAAACAGGCGTTTTCAGCCCATTACCGGCATATGGAAGAAACAGCAGTAAGCACAGGGAAATATCTGCTTCTAAATCCAAAACGCAGCTATCTAACAGAACGGTTGTCAATGTGTGCACTCAACTTCCAGAGTTAAACCCGTGTGTGGATTCAGCAGTCTGCAAACACTTTCTCTGCAGAGTCCCAAAACAGTCGTTTTCAGCCCATTACCGGCATATGGAAGAAACAGCAGTAAGCACAGGGAAATATCTGCTTCTAAATCCAAAACGCAGCTATCTAACAGAACGGTTGTCAATGTGTGCACTCAACTTCCAGAGTTAAACCCGTGTGTGGATTCAGCAGTCTGCAAACACTTTCTCTGCAGAGTCCCAAAACAGGCGTTTTCAGCCCATTACCGGCATATGGAAGAAACAGCAGTAAGCACAGGGAAATATCTGCTTCTAAATCCAAAACGCAGCTATCTAACAGAACGGTTGTCAATGTGTGCACTCAACTTCCAGCGTTAAACCCGTGTGTGGATTCAGCAGTCTGCAAAAAATTTCTCTGCAGGGTCCCAAAACAGGCGTTTTCAGCCTATTCACGGCATATGGAAGAAACAGCAGTAAGCCCAGGGAAATATCTGCTTCTAAATCCAAAACGCAGCCATCTAACAGAACGGTTGACAATGTGTGCACTCAACTTCCAGAGTTAAACCCGTGTGTGGATTCAGGAGTCTGCAAACACTTTCTCTGCAGAGTCCCAAAACAGGCGTTATCAGCCCATTACCGGCATATGGAAGAAATAGCAGTAAGCACAGGTAAATACCTGCTTCTAAATCCAAAACACAGCTATCTAACAGAACGGTTGTCAATGTGTGCACTCAACTTCCTGAGTTAAACCCGTGTGTGGATTCAGCAGTCTGCAAACACTTTCTCTGCAGAGTCCCAAAACAGGCGTTTTCAGCCCATTACCGGCATATGGAAGAAACAGCAGTAAGCACAGGGAAATATCTGCTTCTAAATCCAAAACGCAGCTATCTAACAGAACGGTTGTCAATGTGTGCACTCAACTTCCAGAGTTAAACCCGTGTGGGGATTCAGCAGTCTGCAAACACTTTCTCTGCAGAGTCCCAAAACAGGCGTTTTCAGCCCATTACCGGCATATGGAAGAAAGAGCAGTAAGCCCAGGGAAATATCTGCTTCTAAATCCAAAACGCAGCTATCTAACAGAACGGTTGTCAATGTGTGCACTCAACTTCCAGAGTTAAACCCGTGTGTGGATTCAGCAGTCTGCAAACACTTTCTCTGCAGAGTCCCAAAACAGGCGTTTTCAGCCCATTACCGGCATATGGAAAAAACAGCAGTAAGCACAGGGAAATATCTGCTTCTAAATCCAAAACGCAGCTATCTAACAGATCGGTTCACATTGTGTGCACTCAGCTTCCAGAGTTAAACCCGTGTGTGGATTCAGCAGTCTGCAAACACTTTCTCTGCAGAGTCCCAAAACAGGCGTTTTCAGCCCATTACCGGCATATGGAAGAAACAGCAGTAAGCACAGGGAAATATCTGCTTCTAAATCCAAAACGCAGCTATCTAACAGAACGGTTGTCAATGTGTGCACTCAACTTCCAGAGTTAAACCCGTGTGTGGATTCAGCAGTCTGCAAACACTTTCTCTGCAGAGTCCCAAAACAGGCGTTTTCAGACCATTACCGGCATATGGAAGAAACAGCAGTAAGCACAGGGAAATATCTGCTTCTAAATCCAAAACGCAGCTATCTAACAGAACGGTTGTCAATGTGTGCACTCAACTTCCAGAGTTAAACCCGTGTGTGGATTCAGCAGTCTGCAAACACTTTCTCTGCAGAGTCCCAAAACAGGCGTTTTCAGCCCATTACCGGCATATGGAAGAAACAGCAGTAAGCCCAGGGAAATAACTGCTTCTAAATCCAAAACGCAGCTATCTAACAGAACGGTTATCAATGTGTGCACTCAACTTCCAGAGTTAAACCCGTGTGTGGATTCAGCAGTCTGCAAACACTTTCTCTGCAGAATCCCAAAACAGGCGTTTTCAGCCCATTACCGGCATATGGAAGAAACAGCAGTAAGCACAGGGAAATATCTGCTTCTAAATCCAAAACGAAGCTATCTAACAGAACGGTTGTCAATGTGTGCACTCAACTTCCAGAGTTAAACCCGTGTGTGGATTCAGCAGTCTGCAAACACTTTCTCTGCAGAGTCCCAAAACAGGCGTTTTCAGCCCATTACCGGCATAAGGAAGAAACAGCAGTAAGCACAGGAAATATCTGCTTCTAAATCCAGAACGCAGCTATCTAACAGAACGGTTGTCAATGTGTGCACTCAACTTCCAGAGTTAAACCCGTGTGTGGATTCGGCAGTCTGCAAACACTTTCTCTGCAGAGTCCCAAAACAGGCGTTTTCAGCCCATTACCGGCTTATGGAAGAAACAGCAGTTAGCACAGGGAAATATCTGCTTCTAAATCCAAAACGCAGCTATCTAACAGAACGGCTGTCAATGTGTGCACTCAACTTCCAGAGTTAAACCCGTGTGTGGATTCAGCAGTCTGCAAACGCTTTCTCTGCAGAGTCCCAAAACAGGCGTTTTCAGCCCATTACCGGCATATGGAAGAAACAGCAGTAAGCACAGGGAAATATCTGCTTCTAAATCCAAAACGCAGCTATCTAACAGAACGGTTGACATTGTGTGCACTCAACTTCCCGAGTTAAACCCGTGTGTGGATTCAGCAGTTTGCAAACACTTTCTCTGCGGAGTCCCAAAACAGGCGTTTTCAGCCCATTACCGGCATATGGAAGAAACAGCAGTAAGCACAGGGAAATATCTGCTTCTAAATCCAGAATGCAGCTATCTAACAGAACGGTTGTCAATGTGTGCACTCAACTTCCAGAGTTAAACCCGTGTGTGGATTCAGCAGTCTGCAAACACTTTCTCTGCAGAGTCCCAAAACAGGCGTTTTCAGCCCATTACCGGCATATGGAAGAAACAGCAGTAAGCACAGGGAAATATCTGCTTCTAAATCCAAAACGCAGCTATCTAACAGAACGGTTGTCAATGTGTGCACTCAACTTCCCGAGTTAAACCCGTGTGTGGATTCAGCAGTCTGCAAACACTTTCTCTGCAGAGTCCCAAAACAGGCGTTTTCAGCCCGTTACCGGCATATGGAAGAAACAGCCGCAAGCACAGGGAAATATCTGCTTCTAAATCCAGAACGCAGCTATCTAACAGAACGGTTGTTAATGTGTGCACTCAACTTCCCGAGTTAAACCCGTGTGTGGATTCAGCAGTCTGCAAACACTTTCTCTGCAGAGTCCCAAAACAGGCGTTTTCAGCCCATTACCGGCATATGGAAGAAACAGCAGTAAGCACAGGGAAATATCTGCTTCTAAATCCAGAACGCAGCTATCTAACAGAACGGTTGTCAATGTGTGCACTCAACTTCCAGAGTTAAACCCGTGTGTGGATTCAGCAGTCTGCAATCACTTTCTCTGCAGAGTCCCAAAACAGGCGTTTTCAGCCCATTACCGGCATATGGAAGAAACAGAAGTAAGCACAGGGAAATATCTGCTTCTAAATTCAAAACGCAGCTATCTAACAGAACGGTTGTCAATGTGTGCACTCAACTTCCAGAGTTAAACCCGTGTGTGGATTCAGCAGTCTGCAAACACTTTCTCTGCAGAGTCCCAAAACAGGCGTTTTCAGCCCATTACCGGCATATGGAAGAAACAGCAGTAAGCACAGGGAAATATCTGCTTCTAAATCCAAAACGCAGCTATCTAACAGAACGGTTGTCAATGTGTGCACTCAACTTCCAGAGTTAAACCCGTGTGTGGATTCAGCAGTCTGCAAACAGTTTCTCTGCAGAGTCCCAAAACAGGCGTTTTCAGCCCATTACCGGCATATTGAAGAAACAGCCGTAAGCACAGGGAAATATCTGCTACTAATTCCAGAACGCAGCTATCTAACAGAACGGTTGTCAATGTGTGCACTCAACTTCCAGAGTTAAACCCGTGTGTGGATTCAGCAGTCTGCAAACACTTTCTCTGCAGAGTCCCAAAACAGGCGTTTTCAGCCCATTACCGGCATATGGAAGAAACAGCAGTAAGCCCAGGGAAATATCTGCTTCTAAATCCAAAACGCAGCTATCTAACAGAACGGTTGTCAATGTGTGCACTCAACTTCCAGAGTTAAACCCGTGTGTGGATTCAGCAGTCTGCAAACACTTTCTCTGCAGAGTCCCATAACAGGCGTTTTCAGCCCATTACCAGCATATGGAAGAAACAGCCGTAAGCACAGTGAAATATCTGCTTCTAAATCCAGAACGCAGCTATCTAACAGAACGGTTGTCAATGTGTGCACTCAACTTCCAGAGTTAAACCCGTGTGTGGATTCGGCAGTCTGCAAACACTTTCTCTGCAGAGTCCCAAAACAGGCGTTTTCAGCCCATTACCGGCATATGGAAGAAACAGCAGTTAGCACAGGGAAATATCTGCTTCTAAATCCAAAACGCAGCTATCTAACAGAACGGTTGTCAATGTGTGCACTCAACTTCCAGAGTTAAACCCGTGTGTGGATTCAGCAGTCTGCAAACGCTTTCTCTGCAGAGTCCCAAAACAGGCGTTTTCAGCCCATTACCGGCATATGGAAGAAACAGCAGTAAGCACAGGGAAATATCTGCTTCTAAATTCAAAACGCAGCTATCTAACAGAACGGTTGTCAATGTGTGCACTCAACTTCCAGAGTTAAACCCGTGTGTGGATTCAGCAGTCTGCAAACACTTTCTCTGCAGAGTCCCAAAACAGGCGTTTTCAGCCCATTACCGGCATATGGAAGAAACAGCAGTAAGCACAGGGAAATATCTGCTTCTAAATCCAAAACGCAGCTATCTAACAGAACGGTTGTCAATGTGTGCACTCAACTTCCAGAGTTAAACCCGTGTGTGGATTCAGCAGTCTGAAACACTTTCTCTGCAGAGTCCCAAAACAGGCGTTTTCAGCCCATTACCGGCATATGGAAGAAACAGCAGTAAGCACAGGGAAATATCTGCTTCTAAATCCAAAACGCAGCTATCTAACAGAACGGTTGTCAATGTGTGCACTCAACTTCCAGAGTTAAACCCGTGTGTGGATTCAGCAGTCTGCAAACAGTTTCTCTGCAGAGTCCCAAAACAGGCGTTTTCAGCCCATTACCGGCATATTGAAGAAACAGTCGTAAGCACAGGGAAATATCTGCTACTAAATCCAGAACGCAGCTATCTAACAGAACGGTTGTCAAAGTGTGCACTCAACTTCCAGAGTTAAACCCGTGTGTGGATTCAGCAGTCTGCAAACACTTTCTCTGCAGAGTCCCAAAACAGGCGTTTTCAGCCCATTACCGGCATATGGAAGAAACAGCAGTAAGCACAGGGAAATATCTGCTTCTAAATCCAAAACGCAGCTATCTAACAGAACGGTTGTCAATGTGTGCACTCAACTTCCAGAGTTAAACCTGTGTGTGGATTCAGCAGTCTGCAAACACTTTCTCTGCAGAGTCCCAAAACAGGCGTTTTCAGCCCATTACCGGCATATGGAAAAAACAGCAGTAAGCACAGGGAAATATCTGCTTCTAAATCCAAAACGCAGCTATCTAACAGAACGGTTCACATTGTGTGCACTCAGCTTCCAGAGTTAAACCCGTGTGTGGATTCAGCAGTCTGCAAACACTTTCTCTGCAGAGTCCCAAAACAGGCGTTTTCAGCCCATTACCGGCATATGGAAGAAACAGCAGTAAGCCCAGGGAAATATCTGCTTCTAAATCCAAAACGCAGCTATCTAACAGAACGGTTTTCAATGTGTGCACTCAACTTCCAGAGTTAAACCCGTATGTGGATTCAGCAGTCTGCAAACACTTTCTCTGCAGAGTCCCAAAACAGGCGTTTTCAGCCCATTACCGGCATATGGAAGAAACAGCAGTAATCCCAGGGAACTATCTGCTTCTAAATCCAAAACGCAGCTATCTAACAGAACGGTTGTCAATGTGTGCACTCAACTTCCAGAGTTAAACCCGTGTGTGGATTCAGCAGTCTGCAAACACTTTCTCTGCAGAGTCCCAAAACAGGCGTTTTCAGCCCATTACCAGCATATGGAAGAAACAGCCTTAAGCACAGTGAAATTTCTGCTTCTAAATCCAGAACGCAGCTATCTAACAGAACGGTTGTCAATGTGTGCACTCAACTTCCAGAGTTAAACCCGTGTGTGGATTCGGCAGTCTGCAAACACTTTCTCTGCAGAGTCCCAAAACAGGCGTTTTCAGCCCATTACCGGCATATGGAAGAAACAGCAGTTAGCACAGGGAAATATCTGCTTCTAAATCCAAAACGCAGCTATCTAACAGAACGGTTGTCAATGTGTGCACTCAACTTCCAGAGTTAAACCTGTGTGTGGATTCAGCAGTCTGCAAACACTTTCTCTGCAGAGTCCCAAAACAGGCGTTTTCAGCCCATTACCGGCATATGGAAAAAACAGCAGTAAGCATAGGGAAATATCTGCTTCTAAATCCAAAACGCAGCTATCTAACAGAACGGTTCACATTGTGTGCACTCAGCTTCCAGAGTTAAACCTGTGTGTGGATTCAGCAGTCTGCAAACACTTTCTCTGCAGAGTCCCAAAACAGGCGTTTTCAGCCCATTACCGGCATATGGAAGAAACAGCAGTAAGCACAGGGAAATATCTGCTTCTAAATCCAAAACGCAGCTATCTAACAGAACGGTTGTCAATGTGTGCACTCAACTTCCAGAGTTAAACCCGTATGTGGATTCAGCAGTCTGCAAACGCTTTCTCTGCAGAGTCCCAAAACAGGCGTTTTCAGCCCATTACCGGCATATGGAAGAAACAGCAGTAAGCACAGGGAAATATCTGCTTCTAAATCCAAAACGCAGCTATCTAACAGAACGGCTGTCAATGTGTGCACACAACTTCCAGAGTTAAACCCGTGTGTGGATTCAGCAGTCTGCAAACACTTTCTCTGCAGAGTCCCAAAACAGGCGTTTTCAGCCCTTTACCGGCATATGGAAGAAACAGCAGTAAGCCCAGGGAAATATCTGCTTCTAAATCCAAAACGCAGCTATCTAACAGAACGGTTGTCAATGTGTGCACTCAAATTCCAGAGTTAAACCCGTGTGTGGATTCGGCAGTCTGCAAACACTTTCTCTGCAGAGTCCCAAAACAGGCGTTTTCAGCCCATTACCGGCATATGGAAGAAACAGCAGTTAGCACAGGGAAATATCTGCTTCTAAATCCAAAACGCAGCTATCTAACAGAACGGTTGTCAATGTGTGCACTCAACTTCCAGAGTTAAACCCGTGTGTAGATTCAGCAGTCTGCAAACGCTTTCTCTGCAGAGTCCCAAAACAGGCGTTTTCAGCCCATTACCGGCATATGGAAGAAACAGCAGTAAGCACAGGGAAATATCTGCTTCTAAATCCAAAACGCAGCTATCTAACAGAACGGTTGTCAATGTGTGCACTCAACTTCCCGAGTTAAACCCGTGTGTGGATTCAGCAGTCTGCAAACACTTTCTCTGCAGAGTCCCAAAACAGGCGTTTTCAGCCCATTACCGGCATATGGAAGAAACAGCAGTAAGCACAGGGAAATATCTGCTTCTAAATCCAGAACGCAGCTATCTAACAGAACGGTTGTCAATGTGTGCACTCAACTTCCAGAGTTAAACCCGTGTGTGGATTCAGCAGTCTGCAAACACTTTCTCTGCAGAGTCCCAAAACAGGCGTTTTCAGCCCATTACCGGCATATGAAAGAAACAGCAGTAAGCACAGGGAAATATCTGCTTCTAAATTCAAAACGCAGCTATCTAACAGAACGGTTGTCAATGTGTGCACTCAACTTCCAGAGTTAAACCCGTGTGTGGATTCAGCAGTCTGCAAACACTTTCTCTGCAGAGTCCCAAAACAGGCGTTTTCAGCCCATTACCGGCATATGGAAGAAACAGCAGTAAGCACAGGGAAATATCTGCTTCTAAATCCAAAACGCAGCTATCTAACAGAACGGTTGTCAATGTGTGCACTCAACTTCCAGAGTTAAACCCGTGTGTGGATTCAGCAGTCTGCAAACACTTTCTCTGCAGAGTCCCAAAACAGTCGTTTTCAGCCCATTACCGGCATATGGAAGAAACAGCAGTAAGCACAGGGAAATATCTGCTTCTAAATCAAAAACGCAGCTATCTAACAGAACGGTTGTCAATGTGTGCACTCAACTTCCAGAGTTAAACCCGTGTGTGGATTCAGCAGTCTGCAAACACTTTCTCTGCAGAGTCCCAAAACAGGCGTTTTCAGCCCATTACCGGCATATGGAAGAAACAGCAGTAAGCACAGGGAAATATCTGCTTCTAAATCCAAAACGCAGCTATCTAACAGAACGGTTGTCAATGTGTGCACTCAACTTCCAGCGTTAAACCCGTGTGTGGATTCAGCAGTCTGCAAAAAATTTCTCTGCAGGGTCCCAAAACAGGCGTTTTCAGCCTATTCCCGGCATATGGAAGAAACAGCAGTAAGCCCAGGGAAATATCTGCTTCTAAATCCAAAACGCAGCCATCTAACAGAACGGTTGTCAATGTGTGCACTCAACTTCCAGAGTTAAACCCGTGTGTGGATTCAGGAGTCTGCAAACACTTTCTCTGCAGAGTCCCAAAACAGGCGTTTTCAGCCCATTACCGGCATATGGAAGAAATAGCAGTAAGCACAGAGAAATACCTGCTTCTAAATCCAAAACACAGCTATCTAACAGAACGGTTGTCAATGTGTGCACTCAACTTCCTGAGTTAAACCCGTGTGTGGATTCAGCAGTCTGCAAACACTTTCTCTGCAGAGTCCCAAAACAGGCGTTTTCAGCCCATTACCGGCATATGGAAGAAACAGCAGTAAGCACAGGGAAATATCTGCTTCTAAATCCAAAACGCAGCTATCTAACAGAACGGTTGTCAATGTGTGCACTCAACTTCCAGAGTTAAACCCGTGTGTGGATTCAGCAGTCTGCAAACACTTTCTCTGCAGAGTCCCAAAACAGGCGTTTTCAGCCCATTACCGGCATATGGAAGAAAGAGCAGTAAGCCCAGGGAAATATCTGCTTCTAAATCCAGAACGCAGCTATCTAACAGAACGGTTGTCAATGTGTGCACTCAACTTCCAGAGTTAAACCCGTGTGTGGATTCAGCAGTCTGCAAACACTTTCTCTGCAGAGTCCCAAAACAGGCGTTTTCAGCCCATTACCGGCATATGGAAAAAACAGCAGTAAGCACAGGGAAATATCTGCTTCTAAATCCAAAACGCAGCTATCTAACAGAACGGTTCACATTGTGTGCACTCAGCTTCCAGAGTTAAACCCGTGTGTGGATTCAGCAGTCTGCAAACACTTTCTCTGCAGAGTCCCAAAACAGGCGTTTTCAGCCCTTTACCGTCATATGGAAGAAACAGCAGTAAGCACAGGGAAATATCTGCTTCTAAATCCAAAACGCAGCTATCTAACAGAACGGTTGTCAATGTGTGCACTCAACTTCCAGAGTTAAACCCGTATGTGGATTCAGCAGTCTGCAAACACTTTCTCTGCAGAGTCCCAAAACAGGCGTTTTCAGCCCATTACCGGCATATGGAAGAAACAGCAGTAAGCACAGGGAAATATCTGCTTCTAAATCCAAAACGCAGCTATCTAACAGAACGGCTGTCAATGTGTGCACACAACTTCCAGAGTTAAACCCGTGTGTGGATTCAGCAGTCTGCAAACACTTTCTCTGCAGAGTCCCAAAACAGGCGTTTTCAGCCCATTACCGGCATATGGAAGAAACAGCAGTAAGCACAGGGAAATATCTGCTTCTAAATCCAAAACGCAGCTATCTAACAGAACGGTTGTCAATGTGTGCACTCAACTTCCAGAGTTAAACCCGTGTGTGGATTCAGCAGTCTGCAAACACTTTCTCTGCAGAGTCCCAAAACAGGCGTTTTCAGCCCATTACCAGCATATGGAAGAAACAGCCGTAAGCACAGTGAAATATCTGCTTCTAAATCCAGAACGCAGCTATCTAACAGAACGGTTGTCAATGTGTGCACTCAACTTCCAGAGTTAAACCCGTGTGTGGATTCGGCAGTCTGCAAACACTTTCTCTGCAGAGTCCCAAAACAGGCGTTTTCAGCCCATTACCGGCATATGGAAGAAACAGCATTTAGCACAGGGAAATATCTGCTTCTAAATCCAAAACGCAGCTATCTAACAGAACGGTTGTCAATGTGTGCACTCAACTTCCAGAGTTAAACCCGTGTGTGGATTCAGCAGTCTGCAAACGCTTTCTCTCCAGAGTCCCAAAACAGGCGTTTTCAGCCCATTACCGGCATATGGAAGAAACAGCAGTAAGCACAGGGAAATATCTGCTTCTAAATCCAAAACGCAGCTATCTAACAGAACGGTTGTCAATGTGTGCACTCAACTTCCCGAGTTAAACCCGTGTGTGGATTCAGCAGTCTGCAAACACTTTCTCTGCAGAGTCCCAAAACAGGCGTTTTCAGCCCATTACCGGCATATGGAAGAAACAGCAGTAAGCACAGGGAAATATCTGCTTCTAAATCCAGAACGCAGCTATCTAACAGAACGGTTGTCAATGTGTGCACTCAACTTCCAGAGTTAAACCCGTGTGTGGATTCAGCAGTCTGCAAACACTTTCTCTGCAGAGTCCCAAAACAGGCGTTTTCAGCCCATTACCGGCTTATGAAAGAAACAGCAGTAAGCACAGGGAAATATCTGCTTCTAAATTCAAAACGCAGCTATCTAACAGAACGGTTGTCAATGTGTGCACTCAACTTCCAGAGTTAAACCCGTGTGTGGATTCAGCAGTCTGCAAACACTTTCTCTGCAGAGTCCCAAAACAGGCGTTTTCAGCCCATTACCGGCATATGGAAGAAACAGCAGTAAGCACAGGGAAATATCTGCTTCTAAATCCAAAACGCAGCTATCTAACAGAACGGTTGTCAATGTGTGCACTCAACTTCCAGCGTTAAACCCGTGTGTGGATTCAGCAGTCTGCAAAAAATTTCTCTGCAGAGTCCCAGAACAGGCGTTTTCAGCCTATTCCCGGCATATGGAAGAAACAGCAGTAAGCCCAGGGAAATATCTGCTTCTAAATCCAAAACGCAGCTATCTAACAGAACGGTTGTCAATGTGTGCACTCAACTTCCAGAGTTAAACCCGTGTGTGGATTCAGCAGTCTGCAAACACTTTCTCTGCAGAGTCCCAAAACAGGCGTTTTCAGCCCATTACCAGCATATGGAAGAAACAGCCGTAAGCACAGTGAAATATCTGCTTCTAAATCCAGAACGCAGCTATCTAACAGAACGGTTGTCAATGTGTGCACTCAACTTCCAGAGTTAAACCCGTGTGTGGATTCGGCAGTCTGCAAACACTTTCTCTGCAGAGTCCCAAAACAGGCGTTTTCAGCCCATTACCGGCATATGGAAGAAACAGCATTTAGCACAGGGAAATATCTGCTTCTAAATCCAAAACGCAGCTATCTAACAGAACGGTTGTCAATGTGTGCACTCAACTTCCAGAGTTAAACCCGTGTGTGGATTCAGCAGTCTGCAAACGCTTTCTCTGCAGAGTCCCAAAACAGGCGTTTTCAGCCCATTACCGGCATATGGAAGAAACAGCAGTAAGCACAGGGAAATATCTGCTTCTAAATCCAAAACGCAGCTATCTAACAGAACGGTTGTCAATGTGTGCACTCAACTTCCCGAGTTAAACCCGTGTGTGGATTCAGCAGTCTGCAAACACTTTCTCTGCAGAGTCCCAAAACAGGCGTTTTCAGCCCATTACCGGCATATGGAAGAAACAGCAGTAAGCACAGGGAAATATCTGCTTCTAAATCCAGAACGCAGCTATCTAACAGAACGGTTGTCAATGTGTGCACTCAACTTCCAGAGTTAAACCCGTGTGTGGATTCAGCAGTCTGCAAACACTTTCTCTGCAGAGTCCCAAAACAGGCGTTTTCAGCCCATTACCGGCATATGAAAGAAACAGCAGTAAGCACAGGGAAATATCTGCTTCTAAATTCAAAACGCAGCTATCTAACAGAACGGTTGTCAATGTGTGCACTCAACTTCCAGAGTTAAACCCGTGTGTGGATTCAGCAGTCTGCAAACACTTTCTCTGCAGAGTCCCAAAACAGGCGTTTTCAGCCCATTACCGGCATATGGAAGAAACAGCAGTAAGCACAGGGAAATATCTGCTTCTAAATCCAAAACGCAGCTATCTAACAGAACGGTTGTCAATGTGTGCACTCAACTTCCAGCGTTAAACCCGTGTGTGGATTCAGCAGTCTGCAAAAAATTTCTCTGCAGAGTCCCAGAACAGGCGTTTTCAGCCTATTCCCGGCATATGGAAGAAACAGCAGTAAGCCCAGGGAAATATCTGCTTCTAAATCCAAAACGCAGCTATCTAACAGAACGGTTGTCAATGTGTGCACTCAACTTCCAGAGTTAAACCCGTGTGTGGATTCAGCAGTCTGCAAACACTTTCTCTGCAGAGTCCCAAAACAGGCGTTTTCAGCCCATTACCAGCATATGGAAGAAACAGCCGTAAGCACAGTGAAATATCTGCTTCTAAATCCAGAACGCAGCTATCTAACAGAACGGTTGTCAATGTGTGCACTCAACTTCCAGAGTTAAACCCGTGTGTGGATTCGGCAGTCTGCAAACACTTTCTCTGCAGAGTCCCAAAACAGGCGTTTTCAGCCCATTACCGGCATATGGAAGAAACAGCAGTTAGCACAGGGAAATATCTGCTTCTAAATCCAAAACGCAGCTATCTAACAGAACGGTTGTCAATGTGTGCACTCAACTTCCAGAGTTAAACCCGTGTGTAGATTCAGCAGTCTGCAAACGCTTTCTCTGCAGAGTCCCAAAACAGGCGTTTTCAGCCCATTACCGGCATATGGAAGAAACAGCAGTAAGCACAGGGAAATATCTGCTTCTAAATCCAGAACGCAGCTATCTAACAGAACGGTTGTCAATGTGTGCACTCAACTTCCAGAGTTAAACCCGTGTGTGGATTCAGCAGTCTGCAAACACTTTCTCTGCAGAGTCCCAAAACAGGCGTTTTCAGCCCATTACCGGCATATGAAAGAAACAGCAGTAAGCACAGGGAAATATCTGCTTCTAAATCCAAAACGCAGCTATCTAACAGAACGGTTGTCAATGTGTGCACTCAACTTCCAGAGTTAAACCCGTGTGTGGATTCAGCAGTCTGCAAACACTTTCTCTGCAGAGTCCCAAAACAGGCGTTTTCAGCCCATTACCGGCATATGGAAGAAACAGCAGTAAGCACAGGGAAATATCTGCTTCTAAATCCAAAACGCAGCTATCTAACAGAACGGTTGTCAATGTGTGCACTCAACTTCCAGAGTTAAACCCGTGTGTGGATTCAGCAGTCTGCAAACACTTTCTCTGCAGAGTCCCAAAACAGTCGTTTTCAGCCCATTACCGGCATATGAAAGAAACAGCAGTAAGCACAGGGAAATATCTGCTTCTAAATCCAAAACGCAGCTATCTAACAGAACGGTTGTCAATGTGTGCACTCAACTTCCAGAGTTAAACCCGTGTGTGGATTCAGCAGTCTGCAAAAAATTTCTCTGCAGGGTCCCAAAACAGGCGTTTTCAGCCTATTCCCGGCATATGGAAGAAACAGCAGTAAGCCCAGGGAAATATCTGCTTCTAAATCCAAAACGCAGCCATCTAACAGAACGGTTGTCAATGTGTGCACTCAACTTCCAGAGTTAAACCCGTGTGTGGATTCAGGAGTCTGCAAACACTTTCTCTGCAGAGTCCCAAAACAGGCGTTTTCAGCCCATTACCGGCATATGGAAGAAATAGCAGTAAGCACAGGGAAATACCTGCTTCTAAATCCAAAACACAGCTATCTAACAGAACGGTTGTCAATGTGTGCACTCAACTTCCTGAGTTAAACCCGTGTGTGGATTCAGCAGTCTGCAAACACTTTCTCTGCAGAGTCCCAAAACAGGCGTTTTCAGCCCATTACCGGCATATGGAAGAAACAGCAGTAAGCACAGGGAAATATCTGCTTCTAAATCCAAAACGCAGCTATCTAACAGAACGGTTGTCAATGTGTGCACTCAACTTCCAGAGTTAAACCCGTGTGTGGATTCAGCAGTCTGCAAACACTTTCTCTGCAGAGTCCCAAAACAGGCGTTTTCAGCCCATTACCGGCATATGGAAGAAAGAGCAGTAAGCCCAGGGAAATTTCTGCTTCTAAATCCAAAACGCAGCTATCTAACAGAACGGTTGTCAATGTGTGCACTCAACTTCCAGAGTTAAACCCGTGTGTGGATTCAGCAGTCTGCAAACACTTTCTCTGCAGAGTCCCAAAACAGGCGTTTTCAGCCCATTACCGGCATATGGAAAAAACAGCAGTAAGCACAGGGAAATATCTGCTTCTAAATCCAAAACGCAGCTATCTAACAGAACGGTTCACATTGTGTGCACTCAGCTTCCAGAGTTAAACCCGTGTGTGGATTCAGCAGTCTGCAAACACTTTCTCTGCAGAGTCCCAAAACAGGCGTTTTCAGCCCATTACCGGCATATGGAAGAAACAGCAGTAAGCACAGGGAAATATCTGCTTCTAAATCCAAAACGCAGCTATCTAACAGAACGGTTGTCAATGTGTGCACTCAACTTCCAGAGTTAAACCCGTATGTGGATTCAGCAGTCTGCAAACACTTTCTCTGCAGAGTCCCAAAACAGGCGTTTTCAGCCCATTACCGGCATATGGAAGAAACAGCAGTAAGCACAGGGAAATATCTGCTTCTAAATCCAAAACGCAGCTATCTAACAGAACGGCTGTCAATGTGTGCACACAACTTCCAGAGTTAAACCCGTGTGTGGATTCAGCAGTCTGCAAACACTTTCTCTGCAGAGTCCCAAAACAGGCGTTTTCAGCCCATTACCGGCATATGGAAGAAACAGCAGTAAGCACAGGGAAATATCTGCTTCTAAATCCAAAACGCAGCTATCTAACAGAACGGTTGTCAATGTGTGCACTCAACTTCCAGAGTTAAACCCGTGTGTGGATTCAGCAGTCTGCAAACACTTTCTCTGCAGAGTCCCAAAACAGGCGTTTTCAGCCCATTACCAGCATATGGAAGAAACAGCAGTAAGCACAGTGAAATATCTGCTTCTAAATCCAGAACGCAGCTATCTAACAGAACGGTTGTCAATGTGTGCACTCAACTTCCAGAGTTAAACCCGTGAGTGGATTCGGCAGTCTGCAAACACTTTCTCTGCAGAGTCCCAAAACAGGCGTTTTCAGCCCATTACCGGCATATGGAAGAAACAGCATTTAGCACAGGGAAATATCTGCTTCTAAATCCAAAACGCAGCTATCTAACAGAACGGTTGTCAATGTGTGCACTCAACTTCCAGAGTTAAACCCGTGTGTAGATTCAGCAGTCTGCAAACGCTTTCTCTGCAGAGTCCCAAAACAGGCGTTTTCAGCCCATTACCGGCATATGGAAGAAACAGCAGTAAGCACAGGGAAATATCTGCTTCTAAATCCAAAACGCAGCTATCTAACAGAACGGTTGTCAATGTGTGCACTCAACTTCCCGAGTTAAACCCGTGTGTGGATTCAGCAGTCTGCAAACACTGTCTCTGCAGAGTCCCAAAACAGGCGTTTTCAGCCCATTACCGGCATATGGAAGAAACAGCAGTAAGCACAGGGAAATATCTGCTTCTAAATCCAAAACGCAGCTATCTAACAGAACGGTTGTCAATGTTTGCACTCAACTTCCAGAGTAAAACCCGTATGTGGATTCAGCAGTCTGCAAACACTTTCTCTGCAGAGTCCCAAAACAGGCGTTTTCAGCCCATTACCGGCATATGGAAGAAACAGCAGTAAGCACAGGGAAATATCTGCTTCTAAATCCAAAACGCAGCTATCTAACAGAACGGCTGTCAATGTGTGCACACAACTTCCAGAGTTAAACCCGTGTGTGGATTCAGCAGTCTGCAAACACTTTCTCTGCAGAGTCCCAAAACAGGCGTTTTCAGCCCATTACCGGCATATGGAAGAAACAGCATTTAGCACAGGGAAATATCTGCTTCTAAATCCAAAACGCAGCTATCTAACAGAACGGTTGTCAATGTGTGCACTCAACTTCCAGAGTTAAACCCGTGTGTGGATTCAGCAGTCTGCAAACGCTTTCTCTGCAGAGTCCCAAAACAGGCGTTTTCAGCCCATTACCGGCATATGGAAGAAACAGCAGTAAGCACAGGGAAATATCTGCTTCTAAATCCAAAACGCAGCTATCTAACAGAACGGTTGTCAATGTGTGCACTCAACTTCCCGAGTTAAACCCGTGTGTGGATTCAGCAGTCTGCAAACACTTTCTCTGCAGAGTCCCAAAACAGGCGTTTTCAGCCCATTACCGGCATATGGAAGAAACAGCAGTAAGCACAGGGAAATATCTGCTTCTAAATCCAGAACGCAGCTGTCTAACAGAACGGTTGTCAATGTGTGCACTCAACTTCCAGAGTTAAACCCGTGTGTGGATTCAGCAGTCTGCAAACACTTTCTCTGCAGAGTCCCAAAACAGGCGTTTTCAGCCCATTACCGGCATATGAAAGAAACAGCAGTAAGCACAGGGAAATATCTGCTTCTAAATTCAAAACGCAGCTATCTAACAGAACGGTTGTCAATGTGTGCACTCAACTTCCAGAGTTAAACCCGTGTGTGGATTCAGAAGTCTGCAAACACTTTCTCTGCAGAGTCCCAAAACAGGCGTTTTCAGCCCATTACCGGCATATGGAAGAACCAGCAGTAAGCACAGGGAAATATCTGCTTCTAAATCCAAAACGCAGCTATCTAACAGAACGGTTGTCAATGTGTGCACTCAACTTCCAGAGTTAAACCCGTGTGTGGATTCAGCAGTCTGCAAACACTTTCTCTGCAGAGTCCCAAAACAGGCGTTTTCAGCCCATTACCGGCATATGGAAGAAACAGCAGTAAGCACAGGGAAATATCTGCTTCTAAATCCAAAACGCAGCTATCTAACAGAACGGTTGTCAATGTGTGCACTCAACTTCCAGAGTTAAACCCGTGTGTGGATTCAGCAGTCTGCAAACACTTTCTCTGCAGAGTCCCAAAACAGGCGTTTTCAGCCCATTACCGGCATATGGAAGAAACAGCAGTAAGCACAGGGAAATATCTGCTTCTAAATCCAAAACGCAGCTATCTAACAGAACGGTTGTCAATGTGTGCACTCAACTTCCAGCGTTAAACCCGTGTGTGGATTCAGCAGTCTGCAAAAAATTTCTCTGCAGAGTCCCAGAACAGGCGTTTTCAGCCTATTCCCGGCATATGGAAGAAACAGCAGTAAGCCCAGGGAAATATCTGCTTCTAAATCCAAAACGCAGCTATCTAACAGAACGGTTGTCAATGTGTGCACTCAACTTCCAGAGTTAAACCCGTGTGTGGATTCAGCAGTCTGCAAACACTTTCTCTGCAGAGTCCCAAAACAGGCGTTTTCAGCCCATTACCAGCATATGGAAGAAACAGCCGTAAGCACAGTGAAATATCTGCTTCTAAATCCAGAACGCAGCTATCTAACAGAACGGTTGTCAATGTGTGCACTCAACTTCCAGAGTTAAACCCGTATGTGGATTCGGCAGTCTGCAAACACTTTCTCTGCAGAGTCCCAAAACAGGCGTTTTCAGCCCATTACCGGCATATGGAAGAAACAGCAGTTAGCACAGGGAAATATCTGCTTCTAAATCCAAAACGCAGCTATCTAACAGAACGGTTGTCAATGTGTGCACTCAACTTCCAGAGTTAAACCCGTGTGTAGATTCAGCAGTCTGCAAACGCTTTCTCTGCAGAGTCCCAAAACAGGCGTTTTCAGCCCATTACCGGCATATGGAAGAAACAGCAGTAAGCACAGGGAAATATCTGCTTCTAAATCCAGAACGCAGCTATCTAACAGAACGGTTGTCAATGTGTGCACTCAACTTCCAGAGTTAAACCCGTGTGTGGATTCAGCAGTCTGCAAACACTTTCTCTGCAGAGTCCCAAAACAGGCGTTTTCAGCCCATTACCGGCATATGGAAGAAAGAGCAGTAAGCCCAGGGAAATATCTGCTTCTAAATCCAAAACGCAGCTATCTAACAGAACGGTTGTCAATGTGTGCACTCAACTTCCAGAGTTAAACCCGTGTGTGGATTCAGCAGTCTGCAAACACTTTCTCTGCAGAGTCCCAAAACAGGCGTTTTCAGCCCATTACCGGCATATGGAAAAAACAGCAGTAAGCACAGGGAAATATCTGCTTCTAAATCCAAAACGCAGCTATCTAACAGAACGGTTCACATTGTGTGCACTCAGCTTCCAGAGTTAAACCCGTGTGTGGATTCAGCAGTCTGCAAACACTTTCTCTGCAGAGTCCCAAAACAGGCGTTTTCAGCCCATTACCGGCATATGGAAGAAACAGCAGTAAGCACAGGGAAATATCTGCTTCTAAATCCAAAACGCAGCTATCTAACAGAACGGTTGTCAATGTGTGCACTCAACTTCCAGAGTTAAACCCGTATGTGGATTCAGCAGTCTGCAAACACTTTCTCTGCAGAGTCCCAAAACAGGCGTTTTCAGCCCATTACCGGCATATGGAAGAAACAGCAGTAAGCACAGGGAAATATCTGCTTCTAAATCCAAAACGCAGCTATCTAACAGAACGGCTGTCAATGTGTGCACACAACTTCCAGAGTTAAACCCGTGTGTGGATTCAGCAGTCTGCAAACACTTTCTCTGCAGAGTCCCAAAACAGGCGTTTTCAGCCCATTACCGGCATATGGAAGAAACAGCAGTAAGCACAGGGAAATATCTGCTTCTAAATCCAAAACGCAGCTATCTAACAGAACGGTTGTCAATGTGTGCACTCAACTTCCAGAGTTAAACCCGTGTGTGGATTCAGCAGTCTGCAAACACTTTCTCTGCAGAGTCCCAAAACAGGCGTTTTCAGCCCATTACCAGCATATGGAAGAAACAGCAGTAAGCACAGTGAAATATCTGCTTCTAAATCCAGAACGCAGCTATCTAACAGAACGGTTGTCAATGTGTGCACTCAACTTCCAGAGTTAAACCCGTGTGTGGATTCGGCAGTCTGCAAACACTTTCTCTGCAGAGTCCCAAAACAGGCGTTTTCAGCCCATTACCGGCATATGGAAGAAACAGCATTTAGCACAGGGAAATATCTGCTTCTAAATCCAAAACGCAGCTATCTAACAGAACGGTTGTCAATGTGTGCACTCAACTTCCAGAGTTAAACCCGTGTGTAGATTCAGCAGTCTGCAAACGCTTTCTCTGCAGAGTCCCAAAACAGGCGTTTTCAGCCCATTACCGGCATATGGAAGAAACAGCAGTAAGCACAGGGAAATATCTGCTTCTAAATCCAAAAAGCAGCTATCTAACAGAACGGTTGTCAATGTGTGCACTCAACTTCCCGAGTTAAACCCGTGTGTGGATTCAGCAGTCTGCAAACACTGTCTCTGCAGAGTCCCAAAACAGGCGTTTTCAGCCCATTACCGGCATATGGAAGAAACAGCAGTAAGCACAGGGAAATATCTGCTTCTAAATCCAAAACGCAGCTATCTAACAGAACGGTTGTCAATGTGTGCACTCAACTTCCAGAGTTAAACCCGTATGTGGATTCAGCAGTCTGCAAACACTTTCTCTGCAGAGTCCCAAAACAGGCGTTTTCAGCCCATTACCGGCATATGGAAGAAACAGCAGTAAGCACAGGGAAATATCTGCTTCTAAATCCAAAACCCAGCTATCTAACAGAACGGCTGTCAATGTGTGCACACAACTTCCAGAGTTAAACCCGTGTGTGGATTCAGCAGTCTGCAAACACTTTCTCTGCAGAGTCCCAAAACAGGCGTTTTCAGCCCATTACCGGCATATGGAAGAAACAGCAGTAAGCCCAGGGAAATATCTGCTTCTAAATCCAAAACGCAGCTATCTAACAGAACGGTTGTCAATGTGTGCACTCAACTTCCAGAGTTAAACCCGTGTGTGGATTCAGCAGTCTGCAAACACTTTCTCTGCAGAGTCCCAAAACAGGCGTTTTCAGCCCATTACCAGCATATGGAAGAAACAGCCGTAAGCACAGTGAAATATCTGCTTCTAAATCCAGAACGCAGCTATCTAACAGAACGGTTGTCAATGTGTGCACTCAACTTCCAGAGTTAAACCCGTGTGTGGATTCAGCAGTCTGCAAACACTTTCTCTGCAGAGTCCCAAAACAGGCGTTTTCAGCCCATTACCGGCATATGGAAGAAACAGCATTTAGCACAGGGAAATATCTGCTTCTAAATCCAAAACGCAGCTATCTAACAGAACGGTTGTCAATGTGTGCACTCAACTTCCAGAGTTAAACCCGTGTGTAGATTCAGCAGTCTGCAAACGTTTTCTCTGCAGAGTCCCAAAACAGGCGTTTTCAGCCCATTACCGGCATATGGAAGAAACAGCAGTAAGCACAGGGAAATATCTGCTTCTAAATCCAGAACGCAGCTATCTAACAGAACGGTTGTCAATGTGTGCACTCAACTTCCCGAGTTAAACCCGTGTGTGGATTCAGCAGTCTGCAAACACTTTCTCTGCAGAGTCCCAAAACAGGCGTTTTCAGCCCATTACCGGCATATGGAAGAAACAGCAGTAAGCACAGGGAAATATCTGCTTCTAAATCCAGAACGCAGCTATCTAACAGAACGGTTGTCAATGTGTGCACTCAACTTCCAGAGTTAAACCCGTGTGTGGATTCAGCAGTCTGCAAACACTTTCTCTGCAGAGTCCCAAAACAGGCGTTTTCAGCCCATTACCGGCATATGAAAGAAACAGCAGTAAGCACAGGGAAATATCTGCTTCTAAATTCAAAACGCAGCTATCTAACAGAACGGTTGTCAATGTGTGCACTCATCTTCCAGAGTTAAACCCGTGTGTGGATTCAGCAGTCTGCAAACACTTTCTCTGCAGAGTCCCAAAACAGGCGTTTTCAGCCCATTACCGGCATATGGAAGAAACAGCAGTAAGCACAGGGAAATATCTGCTTCTAAATCCAAAACGCAGCTATCTAACAGAACGGTTGTCAATGTGTGCACTCAACTTCCAGAGTTAAACCCGTGTGTGGATTCAGCAGTCTGCAAACACTTTCTCTGCAGAGTCCCAAAACAGGCGTTTTCAGCCCATTACCGTCATATTGAAGAAACAGCAGTAAGCACAGGGAAATATCTGCTTCTAAATCCAAAACGCAGCTATCTAACAGAACGGTTGTCAATGTGTGCACTCAACTTCCAGAGTTAAACCCGTGTGTGGATTCAGCAGTCTGCAAACACTTTCTCTGCAGAGTCCCAAAACAGGCGTTTTCAGCCCATTACCGGCATATGGAAGAAACAGCAGTAAGCACAGGGAAATATCTGCTTCTAAATCCAAAACGCAGCTATCTAACAGAACGGTTGTCAATGTGTGCACTCAACTTCCAGCGTTAAACCCGTGTGTGGATTCAGCAGTCTGCAAAAAATTTCTCTGCAGAGTCCCAAAACAGGCGTTTTCAGCCTATTCCCGGCTTATGGAAGAAACAGCAGTAAGCCCAGGGAAATATCTGCTTCTAAATCCAAAACGCAGCCATCTAACAGAACGGTTGTCAATGTGTGCACTCAACTTCCAGAGTTAAACCCGTGTGTGGATTCAGGAGTCTGCAAACACTTTCTCTGCAGAGTCCCAAAACAGGCGTTTTCAGCCCATTACCGGCATATGGAAGAAATAGCAGTAAGCACAGGGAAATACCTGCTTCTAAATCCAAAACACAGCTATCTAACAGAACGGTTGTCAATGTGTGCACTCAACTTCCTGAGTTAAACCCGTGTGTGGATTCAGCAGTCTGCAAACACTTTCTCTGCAGAGTCCCAAAACAGGCGTTTTCAGCCCATTACCGGCATATGGAAGAAACAGCAGTAAGCACAGGGAAATATCTGCTTCTAAATCCAAAACGCAGCTATCTAACAGAACGGTTGTCAATGTGTGCACTCAACTTCCAGAGTTAAACCCGTGTGTGGATTCAGCAGTCTGCAAACACTTTCTCTGCAGAGTCCCAAAACAGGCGTTTTCAGCCCATTACCGGCATATGGAAGAAAGAGCAGTAAGCCCAGGGAAATATCTGCTTCTAAATCCAAAACGCAGCTATCTAACAGAACGGTTGTCAATGTGTGCACTCAACTTCCAGAGTTAAACCCGTGTGTGGATTCAGCAGTCTGCAAACACTTTCTCTGCAGAGTCCCAAAACAGGCGTTTTCAGACCATTACCGGCATATGGAAGAAACAGCAGTAAGCACAGGGAAATATCTGCTTCTAAATCCAAAACACAGCTATCTAACAGAACGGTTGTCAATGTGTGCACTCAACTTCCAGAGTTAAACCCGTGTGTGGATTCAGCAGTCTGCAAACACTTTCTCTGCAGAGTCCCAAAACAGGCGTTTTCAGCCCATTACCGGCATATGGAAGAAACAGCAGTAAGCCCAGGGAAATATCTGCTTCTAAATCCAAAACGCAGCCATCTAACAGAACGGTTGTCAATGTGTGCACTCAACTTCCAGAGTTAAACCCGTGTGTGGATTCAGCAGTCTGCAAACACTTTCTCTGCAGAGTCCCAAAACAGGCGTTTTCAGCCCATTACCGGCATATGGAAGAAACAGCCGTAAGCACAGTGAAATATCTGCTTCTAAATCCAGAACGCAGCTATCTAAGAGAACGGTTTTCAATGTGTGGACTCAACTTCCAGAGTTAAACCCGTGTGTGGATTCAGCAGTCTGCAAACACTTTCTCTGCAGAGTCCCAAAACAGGCGTTTTCAGCCCATTACCGGCATATGGAAGAAACAGCAGTTAGCACAGGGAAATATCTGCTTCTAAATCCAAAACGCAGCTATCTAACAGAACGGTTGTCAATGTGTGCACTCAACTTCCAGAGTTAAACCCGTGTGTAGATTCAGCAGTCTGCAAACGCTTTCTCTGCAGAGTCCCAAAACAGGCGTTTTCAGCCCATTACCGGCATATGGAAGAAACAGCAGTAAGCACAGGGAAATATCTGCTTCTAAATCCAAAACGCAGCCATCTAACAGAACGGTTGTCAATGTGTGCACTCAACTTCCAGAGTTAAACCCGTGTGTGGATTCAGGAGTCTGCAAACACTTTCTCGGCAGAGTCCCAAAACAGGCGTTTTCAGCCCATTACCGGCATATGGAAGAAATAGCAGTAAGCACAGGGAAATACCTGCTTCTAAATCCAAAACACAGCTATCTAACAGAACGGTTGTCAATGTGTGCACTCAACTTCCTGAGTTAAACCCGTGTGTGGATTCAGCAGTCTGCAAACACTTTCTCTGCAGAGTCCCAAAACAGGCGTTTTCAGCCCATTACCGGCATATGGAAGAAACAGCAGTAAGCACAGGGAAATATCTGCTTCTAAATCCAAAACGCAGCTATCTAACAGAACGGTTGTCAATGTGTGCACTCAACTTCCAGAGTTAAACCCGTGTGTGGATTCAGCAGTCTGCAAACACTTTCTCTGCAGAGTCCCAAAACAGGCGTTTTCAGCCCATTACCGGCATATGGAAGAAACAGCAGTAAGCACAGGAAATATCTGCTTCTAAATCCAGAACGCAGCTATCTAACAGAACGGTTGTCAATGTGTGCACTCAACTTCCAGAGTTAAACCCGTGTGTGGATTCAGCAGTCTGCAAACACTTTCTCTGCAGAGTCCCAAAACAGGCGTTTTCAGCCCATTACCGGCAAATGGAAGAAACAGCAGTAAGCCCAGGGAAATATCTGCTTCTAAATCCAAAACGCAGCTATCTAACAGAACGGTTGTCAATGTGTGCACTCAACTTCCAGAGTTAAACTCGTGTGTGGATTCAGCAGTCTGCAAACACTTTCTCTGCAGAGTCCCAAAACAGGCGTTTTCAGCCCATTACCGGCATATGGAAGAAACAGCAGTAAGCACAGGGAAATATCTGCTTCTAAATCCAAAACGCAGCTATCTAACAGAACGGTTGTCAATGTGTGCACTCAACTTCCAGAGTTAAACCCGTGTGTGGATTCAGCAGTCTGCAAACACTTTCTCTGCAGAGTCCAAAAACAGGCGTTTTCAGCCCATTACCGGCATATGGAAGAAACAGCCGTAAGCAGAGGGAAATATCTGCTTCTAAATCCAGAACGCAGCTATCTAACAGAACGGTTGTCAATGTGTACACTCAACTTCCAGAGTTAAACCCGTGTGTGGATTCAGCAGTCTGCAAACACTTTCTCTGCAGAGTCCCAAAACAGGCGTTTTCAGCCCATTACCAGCAAATGGAAGAAACAGCAGTAAGCACAGGGAAATATCTGCTTCTAAATCCAAAACGCAGCTATCTAACAGAACGGTTGTCAATGTGTGCACTCAACTTCCAGAGTTAAACCCGTGTGTGGATTCAGCAGTCTGCAAACACTTTCTCTGCAGAGTCCCAAAACAGGCGTTTTCAGCCCATTAAAGGCATATGGAAGAAACAGCAGTAAGCACAGGGAAATATCTGCTTCTAAATCCAAAACGCAGCTATCTACCAGAACGGTTGTCAATGTGTGCACTCAACTTCCAGAGTTAAACCCGTGTGTGGATTCAGCAGTCTGCAAACACTTTCTCTGCAGAGTCCCAAAACAGGCGTTTTCAGCCCATTACCGGCATATGGAAGAAACAGCAGTAAGCACAGGGAAATATCTCCTTCTAAATCCAAAACGCAGCTATCTAACAGAACCGTTGTCAATGTGTGCACTAAACTTCCAGAGTTAAACCCGTGTGTGGATTCAGCAGTCTGCAAACACTTTCTCTGCAGAGTCCCAAAACAGGCGTTTTCAGCCCATTACAGGCATATGGAAGAAACAGCAGTAAGCCCGGGGAAATATCTGCTTCTAAATCCAAAACGCAGCTATCTAACAGAACGGTTGTCAATGTGTGCACTCAACTTCCAGAGTTAAACCCGTGTGTGGATTCAGCAGTCTGCAAACACTTTCTCTGCAGAGTCCCAAAACAGGCGTTTTCAGCCCATTACCGGCATATGGAAGAAACAGCAGTAAGCACAGGGAAATATCTGCTTCTAAATCCAAAACGCAGCTATCTAACAGAACGGTTGTCAATGTGTGCACTCAACTTCCAGAGTTAAACCTGTGTGTGGATTCAGCAGTCTGCAAACACTTTCTCTGCAGAGTCCCAAAACAGGCGTTTTCAGCCCATTACCGGCATATGGAAGAAACAGCAGTAAGCACAGGGAAATATCTGCTTCTAAATCCAAAACGCAGCTATCTAACAGAACGGTTGTCAATGTGTGCACTCAAATTCCAGAGTTAAACCCGTGTGTGGATTCAGCAGTCTGCAAACACTTTCTCTGCAGAGTCCAAAAACAGGCGTTTTCAGCCCATTACCGGCATATGGAAGAAACAGCCGTAAGCACAGGGAAATATCTGTTTCTAAATCCAGAACGCAGCTATCTAACAGAACGGTTGTCAATGTGCACACTCAACTTCCAGAGTTAAACCCGTGTGTGGATTCAGCAGTCTGCAAACACTTTCTCTGCAGAGTCCCAAAACAGGCGTTTTCAGCCCATTACCGGCAAATGGAAGAAACAGCAGTAAGCACAGGGAAATATCTGCTTCTAAATCCAAAACGCAGCTATCTAACAGAACGGTTGTCAATGTGTGCACTCAACTTCCAGAGTTAAACCCGTGTGTGGATTCAGCAGTCTGCAAACACTTTCTCTGCAGAGTCCCAAAACAGGCGTTTTCAGCCCATTAAAGGCATATGGAAGAAACAGCAGTAAGCACAGGGAAATATCTGCTTCTAAATCCAGAACGCAGCTATCTAACAGAACGGTTGTCAATGTGTGCACTCAACTTCCAGAGTTAAACCCGTGTGTGGATTCAGCAGTCTGCAAACACTTTCTCTGCAGAGTCCCAAAACAGGCGTTTTCAGCCCATTACCGGCATATGGAAGAAACAGCAGTAAGCCCAGGGAAATATCTGCTTCTAAATCCAAAACGCAGCTATCTAACAGAACGGTTGTCAATGTGTGCACTCAACTTCCAGAGTTAAACCCGTGTGTGGATTCAGCAGTCTGCAAACACTTTCTCTGCAGAATCCCAAAACAGGCGTTTTCAGCCCATTACCGGCATATGGAAGAAACAGCAGTAAGCACAGGGAAATATCTGCTTCTAAATCCAAAACGAAGCTATCTAACAGAACGGTTGTCAATGTGTGCACTCAACTTCCAGAGCTAAACCCGTGTGTGGATTCAGCAGTCTGCAAACACTTTCTCTGCAGAGTCCCAAAACAGGCGTTTTCAGCCCATTACCGGCATATGGAAGAAACAGCAGTAAGCACAGGAAATATCTGCTTCTAAATCCAGAACGCAGCTATCTAACAGAACGGTTGTCAATGTGTGCACTCAACTTCCAGAGTTAAACCCGTGTGTGGATTCAGCAGTCTGCAAACACTTTCTCTGCAGAGTCCCAAAACAGGCGTTTTCAGCCCTTTACCGGCAAATGGAAGAAACAGCAGTAAGCCCAGGGAAATATCTGCTTCTAAATCCAAAACGCAGCTATCTAACAGAACGGTTGTCAATGTGTGCACTCAACTTCCAGAGTTAAACTCGTGTGTGGATTCAGCAGTCTGCAAACACTTTCTCTGCAGAGTCCCAAAACAGGCGTTTTCAGCCCATTACCGGCATATGGAAGAAACAGCAGTAAGCACAGGGAAATATCTGCTTCTAAATCCAAAACGCAGCTATCTAACAGAACGGTTGTCAATGTGTGCACTCAACTTCCAGAGTTAAACCCGTGTGTGGTTTCAGCAGTCTGCAAACACTTTCTCTGCAGAGTCCAAAAACAGGCGTTTTCAGCCCATTACCGGCATATGGAAGAAACAGCCGTAAGCAGAGGGAAATATCTGCTTCTAAATCCAGAACGCAGCTATCTAACAGAACGGTTGTCAATGTGTACACTCAACTTCCAGAGTTAAACCCGTGTGTGGATTCAGCAGTCTGCAAACACTTTCTCTGCAGAGTCCCAAAACAGGCGTTTTCAGCCCATTACCAGCAAATGGAAGAAACAGCAGTAAGCACAGGGAAATATCTGCTTCTAAATCCAAAACGCAGCTATCTAACAGAACGGTTGTCAATGTGTGCACTCAACTTCCAGAGTTAAACCCGTGTGTGGATTCAGCAGTCTGCAAACACTTTCTCTGCAGAGTCCCAAAACAGGCGTTTTCAGCCCATTAAAGGCATATGGAAGAAACAGCAGTAAGCACAGGGAAATATCTGCTTCTAAATCCAAAACGCAGCTATCTACCAGAACGGTTGTCAATGTGTGCACTCAACTTCCAGAGTTAAACCCGTGTGTGGATTCAGCAGTCTGCAAACACTTTCTCTGCAGAGTCCTAAAACAGGCGTTTTCAGCCCATTACCGGCATATGGAAGAAACAGCAGTAAGCACAGGGAAATATCTCCTTCTAAATCCAAAACGCAGCTATCTAACAGAACGGTTGTCAATGTGTGCACTAAACTTCCAGAGTTAAACCCGTGTGTGGATTCAGCAGTCTGCAAACACTTTCTCTGCAGAGTCCCAAAACAGGCGTTTTCAGCCCATTACAGGCATATGGAAGAAACAGCAGTAAGCCCGGGGAAATATCTGCTTCTAAATCCAAAACGCAGCTATCTAACAGAACGGTTGTCAATGTGTGCACTCAACTTCCAGAGTTAAACCCGTGTGTGGATTCAGCAGTCTGCAAACACTTTCTCTGCAGAGTCCCAAAACAGGCGTTTTCAGCCCATTACCGGCATATGGAAGAAACAGCAGTAAGCACAGGGAAATATCTGCTTCTAAATCCAAAACGCAGCTATCTAACAGAACGGTTGTCAATGTGTGCACTCAACTTCCAGAGTTAAACCCGTGTGTGGATTCAGCAGTCTGCAAACACTTTCTCTGCAGAATCCCAAAACAGGCGTTTTCAGCCCATTACCGGCATATGGAAGAAACAGCAGTAAGCACAGGGAAATATCTGCTTCTAAATCCAAAACGCAGCTATCTAACAGAACGGTTGTCAATGTGTGCACTCAACTTCCAGAGTTAAACCCGTGTGTGGATTCAGCAGTCTGCAAACACTTTCTCTGCAGAGTCCCAAAACAGGCGTTTTCAGCCCTTTACCGGCATATGGAAGAAACAGCCGTAAGCACAGGGAAATATCTGCTTCTAAATCCAGAACGCAGCTATCTAACAGAAAGGTTGTCAATGTGTGCACTCAACTTCCAGAGTTAAACCCGTGTGTGGATTCAGCAGTCTGCAAACGCTTTCTCTGCAGAGTCCCAAAACAGGCGTTTTCAGCCCATTACCGGCAAATGGAAGAAACAGCAGTAAGCACAGGGAAATATCTGCTTCTAAATCCAAAACGCAGCTATCTAACAGAACGGCTGTCAATGTGTGCACACAACTTCCAGAGTTAAACCCGTGTGTGGATTCAGCAGTCTGCAAACACTTTCTCTGCAGAGTCCCAAAACAGGCGTTTTCAGCCCATTACCGGCATATGGAAGAAACAGCAGTAAGCACAGGGAAATATCTGCTTCTAAATTCAAAACGCAGATATCTAACAGAACGGTTGTCAATGTGTGCACTCAACTTCCAGAGTTAAACCCGTGTGTGGATTCAGCAGTCTGCAAACAGTTTCTCTGCAGAGTCCCAAAACAGGCGTTTTCAGCCCATTACCGGCATATGGAAGAAACAGCCGTAAGCGCAGGGAAATATCTGCTTCTAAATACAAAACGCAGCTATCTAACAGAACGGTTGTCAATGTGTGCACTCAACTTCCAGAGTTAAACCCGTGTGTGGATTCAGCAGTCTGAAAACACTTTCTCTGCAGAGTCCCAAAACAGGCGTTTTCAGCCCATTACCGGCATATGGAAGAAACAGCAGTAAGCACAGGGAAATATCTGCTTCTAAATCCAAAACGCAGCTATCTAACAGAACGGTTGTCAATGTGTGCACTCAACTTCCAGCGTTAAACCCGTGTGTGGATTCAGCAGTCTGCAAAAAATTTCTCTGCAGAGTCCCAAAACAAGCGTTTTCAGCCTATTCCCGGCATATGGAAGAAACAGCAGTAAGCCCAGGGAAATATCTGCTTCTAAATCCAAAACGCAGCTATCTAACAGAACGGTTGTCAATGTGTGCACTCAACTTCCAGAGTTAAACCCATGTGTGGATTCAGGAGTCTGCAAACACTTTCTCTGCAGAGTCCCAAAACAGGCGTTTTCAGCCCATTACCGGCATATGGAAGAAACAGCAGTAAGCACAGGGAAATATCTGCTTCTAAATCCAAAACGCAGCTATCTAAGAGAACGGTTGTCAATGTGTGCACTCAACTTCCAGAGTTAAACCCGTGTGTGGATTCAGCAGTCTGCAAACACTTTCTCTGCAGAGTCCCAAAACAGGCGTTTTCAGCCCATTACCGGCATATGGAAGAAACAGCAGTAAGCACAGGGAAATATCTGCTTCTAAATCCAAAACGCAGCTATCTAACAGAACGGTTGACATTGTGTGCACTCAGCTTCCAGAGTTAAACCCGTGTGTGGATTCAGCAGTCTGCAAACACTTTCTCTGCAGAGTCCCAAAACAGGCGTTTTCAGCCCATTACCGGCATATGGAAGAAACAGCAGTTAGCACAGGGAAATATCTGCTTCTAAATCCAAAACGCAGCTATCTAACAGAACGGTTGTCAATGTGTGCACTCAACTTCCAGCGTTAAACACGTGTGTGGATTCAGCAGTCTGCAAAAAATTTCTCTGCAGAGTCCCAAAACAGGCGTTTTCAGCCTATTCCCGGCATATGGAAGAAACAGCAGTAAGCCCAGGGAAATATCTGCTTCTAAATCCAAAACGCAGCTATCTAACAGAACGGTTGTCAATGTGTGCACTCAACTTCCAGAGTTAAACCCGTGTGTGGATTCAGCAGTCTGCAAACACTTTCTCTGCAGAGTCCCAAAACAGGCGTTTTCAGCCCATTACAGGCATATGGAAGAAACAGCAGTAAGCCCAGGGAAATATCTGCTTCTAAATCCAAAACGCAGCTATCTAACAGAACGGTTGTCAATGTGTGCACTCAACTTCCAGAGTTAAACCCGTGTGTGGATTCAGCAGTCTGCAAACACTTTCTCTGCAGAATCCCAAAACAGGCGTTTTCAGCCCATTACCGGCATATGGAAGAAACAGCAGTAAGCACAGGGAAATATCTGCTTCTAAATCCAAAACGCAGCTATCTAACAGAACGGTTGTCAATGTGTGCACTCAACTTCCAGAGTTAAACCCGTGTGTGGATTCAGCAGTCTGCAAACACTTTCTCTGCAGAGTCCCAAAACAGGCGTTTTCAGCCCTTTACCGGCATATGGAAGAAACAGCCGTAAGCACAGGGAAATATCTGCTTCTAAATCCAGAACGCAGCTATCTAACAGAACGGTTGTCAATGTGTGCACTCAACTTCCAGAGTTAAACCCGTGTGTGGATTCAGCAGTCTGCAAACGCTTTCTCTGCAGAGTCCCAAAACAGGCGTTTTCAGCCCATTACCGGCAAATGGAAGAAACAGCAGTAAGCACAGGGAAATATCTGCTTCTAAATCCAAAACGCAGCTATCTAACAGAACGGCTGTCAATGTGTGCACACAACTTCCAGAGTTAAACCCGTGTGTGGATTCAGCAGTCTGCAAACACTTTCTCTGCAGAGTTCCAAAACAGGCGTTTTCAGCCCATTACCGGCATATGGAAGAAACAGCAGTAAGCACAGGGAAATATCTGCTTCTAAATTCAAAACGCAGCTATCTAACAGAACGGTTGTCAATGTGTGCACTCAACTTCCAGAGTTAAACCCGTGTGTGGATTCAGCAGTCTGCAAACAGTTTCTCTGCAGAGTCCCAAAACAGGCGTTTTCAGCCCATTACCGGCATATGGAAGAAACAGCCGTAAGCGCAGGGAAATATCTGCTTCTAAATACAAAACGCAGCTATCTAACAGAACGGTTGTCAATGTGTGCACTCAACTTCCAGAGTTAAACCCGTGTGTGGATTCAGCAGTCTGAAAACACTTTCTCTGCAGAGTCCCAAAACAGGCGTTTTCAGCCCATTACCGTCATATGGAAGAAACAGCAGTAAGCACAGGGAAATATCTGCTTCTAAATCCAAAACGCAGCTATCTAACAGAACGGTTGTCAATGTGTGCACTCAACTTCCAGCGTTAAACCCGTGTGTGGATTCAGCAGTCTGCAAAAAATTTCTCTGCAGAGTCCCAAAACAAGCGTTTTCAGCCTATTCCCGGCATATGGAAGAAACAGCAGTAAGCCCAGGGAAATTTCTGCTTCTAAATCCAAAACGCAGCTATCTAACAGAACGGTTGTCAATGTGTGCACTCAACTTCCAGAGTTAAACCCGTGTGTGGATTCAGGAGTCTGCAAACACTTTCTCTGCAGAGTCCCAAAACAGGCGTTTTCAGCCCATTACAGGCATATGGAAGAAATAGCAGTAAGCACAGGGAAATATCTGCTTCTAAATCCAAAACGAAGCTATCTAACAGAACGGTTGTCAATGTGTGCACTCAACTTCCAGAGTTAAACCCGTGTGTGGATTCAGCAGTCTGCAAACACTTTCTCTGCAGAGTCCCAAAACAGGCGTTTTCAGCCCATTACCGGCATATGGAAGAAACAGCAGTAAGCACAGGGAAATGTCTGCTTCTAAATCCAAAACGCAGCTATCTAACAGAACGGTTGTCAATGTGTGCACTCAACTTCCAGAGTTAAACCCGTGTGTGGATTCAGCAGTCTGCAAACACTTTCTCTGCAGAGTCCCAAAACAGGCGTTTTCAGCCCATTACCGGCATATGGAAGAAACAGCAGTAAGCACAGGGAAATATCTGCTTCTAAATCCAAAACGCAGCTATCTAACAGAACGGTTGTCAATGTGTGCACTCAACTTCCAAAGTTAAACCCGTGTGTGGATTCAGCAGTCTGCAAACACTTTCTCTGCAGAGTCCCAAAACAGGCGTTTTCAGCCCATTACCGGCATATGGAAGAAATAGCAGTAAGCACAGGGAAATATCTGCTTCTAAATCCAAAACGCAGCTATCTAACAGAACGGTTGTCAATGTGTGCACTCAACTTCCAGAGTTAAACCCGTGTGTGGATTCAGCAGTCTGCAAACGCTTTCTCTGCAGAGTCCCAAAACAGGCGTTTTCAGCCCATTACCGGCATATGGAAGAAACAGCAGTAAGCACAGGGAAATATCTGCTTCTAAATCCAAAACGCAGCTATCTAACAGAACGGTTGTCAATGTGTGCACTCAACTTCCAGAGTTAAACCCGTGTGTGGATTCAGCAGTCTGCAAAGAGTTTCTCTGCAGAGTCCCAAAACAGGCGTTTTCAGCCCATTACCGGCATATGGAAGAAACAGCCGTAAGCACTGGGAAATATCTGCTACTAAATCCAGAACGCAGCTATCTAACAGAACGGTTGTCAATGTGTGCACTCAACTTCCAGAGTTAAACCCGTGTGTGGATTCAGCAGTCTGCAAACACTTTCTCTGCAGAGTCCCAAAACAGGCGTTTTCAGCCCATTACCGGCATATGGAAGAAACAGCAGTAAGCACAGGGAAATATCTGCTTCTAAATCCAAAACGCAGCTATCTAAGAGAACGGTTGTCAATGTGTGCACTCAACTTCCAGAGTTAAACCCGTGTGTGGATTCAGCAGTCTGCAAACACTTTCTCTGCAGAGTCCCAAAACAGGCGTTTTCAGCCCATTACCGGCATATGGAAGAAACAGCCGTAAGCACAGGGAAATATCTGCTTCTAAATCCAGAACGCAGCTATCTAACAGAAAGGTTGTCAATGTGTGCACTCAACTTCCAGAGTTAAACCCGTGTGTGGATTCAGCAGTCTGCAAACGCTTTCTCTGCAGAGTCCCAAAACAGGCGTTTTCAGCCCATTACCGGCAAATGGAAGAAACAGCAGTAAGCACAGGGAAATATCTGCTTCTAAATCCAAAACGCAGCTATCTAACAGAACGGCTGTCAATGTGTGCACACAACTTCCAGAGTTAAACCCGTGTGTGGATTCAGCAGTCTGCAAACACTTTCTCTGCAGAGTCCCAAAACAGGCGTTTTCAGCCCATTACCGGCATATGGAAGAAACAGCAGTAAGCACAGGGAAATATCTGCTTCTAAATTCAAAACGCAGATATCTAACAGAACGGTTGTCAATGTGTGCACTCAACTTCCAGAGTTAAACCCGTGTGTGGATTCAGCAGTCTGCAAACAGTTTCTCTGCAGAGTCCCAAAACAGGCGTTTTCAGCCCATTACCGGCATATGGAAGAAACAGCCGTAAGCGCAGGGAAATATCTGCTTCTAAATACAAAACGCAGCTATCTAACAGAACGGTTGTCAATGTGTGCACTCAACTTCCAGAGTTAAACCCGTGTGTGGATTCAGCAGTCTGAAAACACTTTCTCTGCAGAGTCCCAAAACAGGCGTTTTCAGCCCATTACCGGCATATGGAAGAAACAGCAGTAAGCACAGGGAAATATCTGCTTCTAAATCCAAAACGCAGCTATCTAACAGAACGGTTGTCAATGTGTGCACTCAACTTCCAGCGTTAAACCCGTGTGTGGATTCAGCAGTCTGCAAAAAATTTCTCTGCAGAGTCCCAAAACAAGCGTTTTCAGCCTATTCCCGGCATATGGAAGAAACAGCAGTAAGCCCAGGGAAATATCTGCTTCTAAATCCAAAACGCAGCTATCTAACAGAACGGTTGTCAATGTGTGCACTCAACTTCCAGAGTTAAACCCGTGTGTGGATTCAGGAGTCTGCAAACACTTTCTCTGCAGAGTCCCAAAACAGGCGTTTTCAGCCCATTACAGGCATATGGAAGAAACAGCAGTAAGCACAGGGAAATGTCTGCTTCTAAATCCAAAACGCAGCTATCTAACAGAACGGTTGTCAATGTGTGCACTCAACTTCCAGAGTTAAACCCGTGTGTGGATTCAGCAGTCTGCAAACACTTTCTCTGCAGAGTCCCAAAACAGGCGTTTTCAGCCCATTACCGGCATATGGAAGAAACAGCAGTAAGCACAGGGAAATATCTGCTTCTAAATCCAAAACGCAGCTATCTAACAGAACGGTTGTCAATGTGTGCACTGAACTTCCAAAGTTAAACCCGTGTGTGGATTCAGCAGTCTGCAAACACTTTCTCTGCAGAGTCCCAAAACAGGCGTTTTCAGCCCATTACCGGCATATGGAAGAAATAGCAGTAAGCACAGGGAAATATCTGCTTCTAAATCCAAAACGCAGCTATCTAACAGAACGGTTGTCAATGTGTGCACTCAACTTCCAGAGTTAAACCCGTGTGTGGATTCAGCAGTCTGCAAACGCTTTCTCTGCAGAGTCCCAAAACAGGCGTTTTCAGCCCATTACCGGCATATGGAAGAAACAGCAGTAAGCACAGGGAAATATCTGCTTCTAAATCCAAAACGCAGCTATCTAACAGAACGGTTGTCAATGTGTGCACTCAACTTCCAGAGTTAAACCCGTGTGTGGATTCAGCAGTCTGCAAAGAGTTTCTCTGCAGAGTCCCAAAACAGGCGTTTTCAGCCCATTACCGGCATATGGAAGAAACAGCCGTAAGCACTGGGAAATATCTGCTACTAAATCCAGAACGCAGCTATCTAACAGAACGGTTGTCAATGTGTGCACTCAACTTCCAGAGTTAAACCCGTGTGTGGATTCAGCAGTCTGCAAACACTTTCTCTGCAGAGTCCCAAAACAGGCGTTTTCAGCCCATTACCGGCATATGGAAGAAACAGCAGTAAGCACAGGGAAATATCTGCTTCTAAATCCAAAACGCAGCTATCTAAGAGAACGGTTGTCAATGTGTGCACTCAACTTCCAGAGTTAAACCCGTGTGTGGATTCAGCAGTCTGCAAACACTTTATCTGCAGAGTCCCAAAACAGGCGTTTTCAGCCCATTACCGGCATATGGAAGAAACAGCAGTAAGCACAGGGAAATATCTGCTTCTAAATCCAAAACGCAGCTATCTAACAGAACGGTTGACATTGTGTGCACTCAGCTTCCAGAGTTAAACCCGTGTGTGGATTCAGCAGTCTGCAAACACTTTCTCTGCAGAGTCCCAAAACAGGCGTTTTCAGCCCATTACCGGCATATGGAAGAAACAGCAGTTAGCACAGGGAAATATCTGCTTCTAAATCCAAAACGCAGCTATCTAACAGAACGGTTGTCAATGTGTGCACTCAACTTCCAGCGTTAAACACGTGTGTGGATTCAGCAGTCTGCAAAAAATTTCTCTGCAGAGTCCCAAAACAGGCGTTTTCAGCCTATTCCCGGCATATGGAAGAAACAGCAGTAAGCCCAGGGAAATATCTGCTTCTAAATCCAAAACGCAGCTATCTAACAGAACGGTTGTCAATGTGTGCACTCAACTTCCAGAGTTAAACCCGTGTGTGGATTCAGCAGTCTGCAAACACTTTCTCTGCAGAGTCCCAAAACAGGCGTTTTCAGCCCATTACAGGCATATGGAAGAAACAGCAGTAAGCCCAGGGAAATATCTGCTTCTAAATCCAAAACGCAGCTATCTAACAGAACGGTTGTCAATGTGTGCACTCAACTTCCAGAGTTAAACCCGTGTGTGGATTCAGCAGTCTGCAAACACTTTCTCTGCAGAATCCCAAAACAGGCGTTTTCAGCCCATTACCGGCATATGGAAGAAACAGCAGTAAGCACAGGGAAATATCTGCTTCTAAATCCAAAACGCAGCTATCTAACAGAACGGTTGTCAATGTGTGCACTCAACTTCCAGAGTTAAACCCGTGTGTGGATTCAGCAGTCTGCAAACACTTTCTCTGCAGAGTCCCAAAACAGGCGTTTTCAGCCCTTTACCGGCATATGGAAGAAACAGCCGTAAGCACAGGGAAATATCTGCTTCTAAATCCAGAACGCAGCTATCTAACAGAACGGTTGTCAATGTGTGCACTCAACTTCCAGAGTTAAACCCGTGTGTGGATTCAGCAGTCTGCAAACGCTTTCTCTGCAGAGTCCCAAAACAGGCGTTTTCAGCCCATTACCGGCAAATGGAAGAAACAGCAGTAAGCACAGGGAAATATCTGCTTCTAAATCCAAAACGCAGCTATCTAACAGAACGGTTGTCAATGTGTGCACTCAACTTCCAGAGTTAAACCCGTGTGTGGATTCAGCAGTCTGCAAAGAGTTTCTCTGCAGAGTCCCAAAACAGGCGTTTTCAGCCCATTACCGGCATATGGAAGAAACAGCCGTAAGCACTGGGAAATATCTGCTACTAAATCCAGAACGCAGCTATCTAACAGAACGGTTGTCAATGTGTGCACTCAACTTCCAGAGTTAAACCCGTGTGTGGATTCAGCAGTCTGCAAACACTTTCTCTGCAGAGTCCCAAAACAGGCGTTTTCAGCCCATTACCGGCATATGGAAGAAACAGCAGTAAGCACAGGGAAATATCTGCTTCTAAATCCAAAACGCAGCTATCTAAGAGAACGGTTGTCAATGTGTGCACTCAACTTCCAGAGTTAAACCCGTGTGTGGATTCAGCAGTCTGCAAACACTTTATCTGCAGAGTCCCAAAACAGGCGTTTTCAGCCCATTACCGGCATATGGAAGAAACAGCAGTAAGCACAGGGAAATATCTGCTTCTAAATCCAAAACGCAGCTATCTAACAGAACGGTTGACATTGTGTGCACTCAGCTTCCAGAGTTAAACCCGTGTGTGGATTCAGCAGTCTGCAAACACTTTCTCTGCAGAGTCCCAAAACAGGCGTTTTCAGCCCATTACCGGCATATGGAAGAAACAGCAGTTAGCACAGGGAAATATCTGCTTCTAAATCCAAAACGCAGCTATCTAACAGAACGGTTGTCAATGTGTGCACTCAACTTCCAGCGTTAAACACGTGTGTGGATTCAGCAGTCTGCAAAAAATTTCTCTGCAGAGTCCCAAAACAGGCGTTTTCAGCCTATTCCCGGCATATGGAAGAAACAGCAGTAAGCCCAGGGAAATATCTGCTTCTAAATCCAAAACGCAGCTATCTAACAGAACGGTTGTCAATGTGTGCACTCAACTTCCAGAGTTAAACCCGTGTGTGGATTCAGCAGTCTGCAAACACTTTCTCTGCAGAGTCCCAAAACAGGCGTTTTCAGCCCATTACAGGCATATGGAAGAAACAGCAGTAAGCCCAGGGAAATATCTGCTTCTAAATCCAAAACGCAGCTATCTAACAGAACGGTTGTCAATGTGTGCACTCAACTTCCAGAGTTAAACCCGTGTGTGGATTCAGCAGTCTGCAAACACTTTCTCTGCAGAATCCCAAAACAGGCGTTTTCAGCCCATTACCGGCATATGGAAGAAACAGCAGTAAGCACAGGGAAATATCTGCTTCTAAATCCAAAACGCAGCTATCTAACAGAACGGTTGTCAATGTGTGCACTCAACTTCCAGAGTTAAACCCGTGTGTGGATTCAGCAGTCTGCAAACACTTTCTCTGCAGAGTCCCAAAACAGGCGTTTTCAGCCCTTTACCGGCATATGGAAGAAACAGCCGTAAGCACAGGGAAATATCTGCTTCTAAATCCAGAACGCAGCTATCTAACAGAACGGTTGTCAATGTGTGCACTCAACTTCAAGAGTTAAACCCGTGTGTGGATTCAGCAGTCTGCAAACGCTTTCTCTGCAGAGTCCCAAAACAGGCGTTTTCAGCCCATTACCGGCAAATGGAAGAAACAGCAGTAAGCACAGGGAAATATCTGCTTCTAAATCCAAAACGCAGCTATCTAACAGAACGGCTGTCAATGTGTGCACACAACTTCCAGAGTTAAACCCGTGTGTGGATTCAGCAGTCTGCAAACACTTTCTCTGCAGAGTTCCAAAACAGGCGTTTTCAGCCCATTACCGGCATATGGAAGAAACAGCAGTAAGCACAGGGAAATATCTGCTTCTAAATTCAAAACGCAGATATCTAACAGAACGGTTGTCAATGTGTGCACTCAACTTCCAGAGTTAAACCCGTGTGTGGATTCAGCAGTCTGCAAACAGTTTCTCTGCAGAGTCCCAAAACAGGCGTTTTCAGCCCATTACCGGCATATGGAAGAAACAGCCGTAAGCGCAGGGAAATATCTGCTTCTAAATACAAAACGCAGCTATCTAACAGAACGGTTGTCAATGTGTGCACTCAACTTCCAGAGTTAAACCCGTGTGTGGATTCAGCAGTCTGAAAACACTTTCTCTGCAGAGTCCCAAAACAGGCGTTTTCAGCCCATTACCGGCATATGGAAGAAACAGCAGTAAGCACAGGGAAATATCTGCTTCTAAATCCAAAACGCAGCTATCTAACAGAACGGTTGTCAATGTGTGCACTCAACTTCCAGCGTTAAACCCGTGTGTGGATTCAGCAGTCTGCAAAAAATTTCTCTGCAGAGTCCCAAAACAAGCGTTTTCAGCCTATTCCCGGCATATGGAAGAAACAGCAGTAAGCCCAGGGAAATTTCTGCTTCTAAATCCAAAACGCAGCTATCTAACAGAACGGTTGTCAATGTGTGCACTCAACTTCCAGAGTTAAACCCGTGTGTGGATTCAGGAGTCTGCAAACACTTTCTCTGCAGAGTCCCAAAACAGGCGTTTTCAGCCCATTACAGGCATATGGAAGAAATAGCAGTAAGCACAGGGAAATATCTGCTTCTAAATCCAAAACGCAGCTATCTAACAGAACGGTTGTCAATGTGTGCACTCAACTTCCAGAGTTAAACCCGTGTGTGGATTCAGCAGTCTGCAAACACTTTCTCTGCAGAGTCCCAAAACAGGCGTTTTCAGCCCATTACCGGCATATGGAAGAAACAGCAGTAAGCACAGGGAAATGTCTGCTTCTAAATCCAAAACGCAGCTATCTAACAGAACGGTTGTCAATGTGTGCACTCAACTTCCAGAGTTAAACCCGTGTGTGGATTCAGCAGTCTGCAAACACTTTCTCTGCAGAGTCCCAAAACAGGCGTTTTCAGCCCATTACCGGCATATGGAAGAAACAGCAGTAAGCACAGGGAAATATCTGCTTCTAAATCCAAAACGCAGCTATCTAACAGAACGGTTGTCAATGTGTGCACTCAACTTCCAAAGTTAAACCCGTGTGTGGATTCAGCAGTCTGCAAACACTTTCTCTGCAGAGTCCCAAAACAGGCGTTTTCAGCCCATTACCGGCATATGGAAGAAATAGCAGTAAGCACAGGGAAATATCTGCTTCTAAATCCAAAACGCAGCTATCTAACAGAACGGTTGTCAATGTGTGCACTCAACTTCCAGAGTTAAACCCGTGTGTGGATTCAGCAGTCTGCAAAGGCTTTCTCTGCAGAGTCCCAAAACAGGCGTTTTCAGCCCATTACCGGCATATGGAAGAAACAGCAGTAAGCACAGGGAAATATCTGCTTCTAAATCCAAAACGCAGCTATCTAACAGAACGGTTGTCAATGTGTGCACTCAACTTCCAGAGTTAAACCCGTGTGTGGATTCAGCAGTCTGCAAAGAGTTTCTCTGCAGAGTCCCAAAACAGGCGTTTTCAGCCCATTACCGGCATATGGAAGAAACAGCCGTAAGCACTGGGAAATATCTGCTACTAAATCCAGAACGCAGCTATCTAACAGAACGGTTGTCAATGTGTGCACTCAACTTCCAGAGTTAAACCCGTGTGTGGATTCAGCAGTCTGCAAACACTTTCTCTGCAGAGTCCCAAAACAGGCGTTTTCAGCCCATTACCGGCATATGGAAGAAACAGCAGTAAGCACAGGGAAATATCTGCTTCTAAATCCAAAACGCAGCTATCTAAGAGAACGGTTGTCAATGTGTGCACTCAACTTCCAGAGTTAAACCCGTGTGTGGATTCAGCAGTCTGCAAACACTTTCTCTGCAGAGTCCCAAAACAGGCGTTTTCAGCCCATTACCGGCATATGGAAGAAACAGCAGTAAGCACAGGGAAATATCTGCTTCTAAATCCAAAACGCAGCTATCTAACAGAACGGTTGACATTGTGTGCACTCAGCTTCCAGAGTTAAACCCGTGTGTGGATTCAGCAGTCTGCAAACACTTTCTCTGCAGAGTCCCAAAACAGGCGTTTTCAGCCCATTACCGGCATATGGAAGAAACAGCAGTTAGCACAGGGAAATATCTGCTTCTAAATCCAAAACGCAGCTATCTAACAGAACGGTTGTCAATGTGTGCACTCAACTTCCAGAGTTAAACCCGTGTGTGGATTCAGCAGTCTGCAAACGCTTTCTCTGCAGAGTCCCAAAACAGGCGTTTTCAGCCCATTACCGGCATAGGGAAGAAACAGCAGTAAGCACAGGGAAATATCTGCTTCTAAATCCAAAACGCAGCTATCTAACAGAACGGTTGTCAATGTGTGCACACAACTTCCAGAGTTAAACCCGAGTGTGGATTCAGCAGTCTGCAAACACTTTGTCTGCAGAGTCCCAAAACAGGCGTTTTCAGCCCATTACCGGCATATGGAAGAAACAGCAGTAAGCACAGGGAAATATCTGCTTCTAAATCCAAAACGCAACTATCTAACAGAACGGTTGTCAATGTGTGCACTCAACTTCCAGAGTTAAACCCGTGTGTGGATTCAGCAGTCTGCAAACACTTTCTCTGCAGAGTCCCAAAACAGGCGTTTTCAGCCCATTACCGGCATATGGAAGAAACAGCCGTAAGCACAGGGAAATATCTGCTTCTAAATCCAGAACGCAGCTATCTAACAGAACGGTTGTCAATGTGTGCACTCAACTTCCAGAGTTAAACCCGTGTGTGGATTCAGCAGTCTGCAAACACTTTCTCTGCAGAGTCCCAAAACAGGCGTTTTCAGCCCATTACCGGCATATGGAAGAAACAGCAGTAAGCACAGGGAAATATTTGCTTCTAAATCCAAAACGCAGCTATCTAACAGAAGGGTTGTCAATGTGTGCACTCAACTTCCAGAGTTAAACCCGTGTGTGGATTCAGCAGTCTGCAAACACTTTCTCTGCAGAGTCCCAAAACAGGCGTTTTCAGCCCATTACCGGCATATGGAAGAAACAGCAGTAAGCACAGGGAAATATCTGCTTCTAAATCCAAAACGCAGCTATCTAAAAGAACGGTTGTCAATGTGTGCACTCAACTTCCAGAGTTAAACCCGTGTGTGGATTCAGCAGTCTGCAAACACTTTCTCTGCAGAGTCCCAAAACAGGCGTTTTCAGCCCATTACCGGCATATGGAAGAAACGGCAGTAAGCCCAGGGAAATATCTGCTTCTAAATCCAAAACGCAGCTATCTAACAGAACGGTTGTCAATGTGTGCACTCAACTTCCAGAGTTAAACCCGTGTGTGGATTCAGCAGTCTGCAAACAGTTTCTCTGCAGAGTCCCAAAACAGGTGTTTTCAGCCCATTACCGGCATATTGAAGAAACAGCCGTAAGCACAGGGAAATATCTGCTACTAAATCCAGAACGCAGCTGTCTAACAGAACGGTTGTCAATGTGTGCACTCAACTTCCAGAGTTAAACCCGTGTGTGGATTCAGCAGTCTGCAAACACTTTCTCTGCAGAGTCCCAAAACAGGCGTTTTCAGCCCATTACCGGCATATGGAAGAAACAGCAGTAAGCACAGGGAAATATCTGCTTCTAAATCCAAAACGCAGCTATCTAACAGAACGGTTGTCAATGTGTGCACTCAACTTCCAGAGTTAAACCTGTGTGTGGATTCAGCAGTCTGCAAACCCTTTCTCTGCAGAGTCCCAAAACAGGCGTTTTCAGCCCATTACCGGCATATGGAAGAAACAGCAGTAAGCACAGGGAAATATCTGCTTCTAAATCCAAAACGCAGCTATCTAACAGAACGGTTGTCAATGTGTGCACTCAACTTCCAGAGTTAAACCCGTGTGTGGATTCAGCAGTCTGCAAACACTTTCTCTGCAGAGTCCCAAAACAGGCGTTTTCAGCCCTTTACCGGCATATGGAAGAAACAGCCGTAAGCACAGGGAAATATCTGCTTCTAAATCCAGAACGCAGCTATCTAACAGAACGGTTGTCAATGTGTGCACTCAACTTCCAGAGTTAAACCCGTGTGTGGATTCAGCAGTCTGCAAACACTTTCTCTGCAGAGTCCCAAAACAGGCGTTTTCAGCCCATTACAGGCATATGGAAGAAACAGCCGTAAGCCCAGGGAAATATCTGCTTCTAAATCCAAAACGCAGCTATCTAACAGAACGGTTGTCAATGTGTGCACTCAACTTCCAGAGTTAAACCCGTGTGTGGATTCAGCAGTCTGCAAACACTTTCTCTGCAGAGTCCCAAAACAGGCGTTTTCAGCCCTTTACCGGCATCTGGAAGAAACAGCAGTAAGCACAGGGAAATATCTGCTTCTAAATCCAAAACGCAGCTATCTAACAGAACGGTTGTCAATGTGTGCACTCAACTTCCAGAGTTAAACCCGTGTGTGGATTCAGCAGTCTGCAAACACTTTCTCTGCAGAGTCCCAAAACAGGCGTTTTCAGCCCTTTACCGGCATATGGAAGAAACAGCCGTAAGCACAGGGAAATATCTGCTTCTAAATCCAGAACGCCGCTATCTAACAGAACGGTTGTCAATGTGTGCACTCAACTTCCAGAGTTAAACCCGTGTGTGGATTCAGCAGTCTGCAAACGCTTTCTCTGCAGAGTCCCAAAACAGGCGTTTTCAGCCTATTCCCGGCATATGGAAGAAACAGCAGTAAGCCCAGGGAAATATCTGCTTCTAAATCCAAAACGCAGCTATCTAACAGAACGGTTGTCAATGTGTGCACTCAACTTCCAGAGTTAAACCCGTGTGTGGATTCAGCAGTCTGCAAACACTTTCTCTGCAGAGTCCCAAAACAGGCGTTTTCAGCCCATTACAGGCATATGGAAGAAACAGCAGTAAGCCCAGGGAAATATCTGCTTCTAAATCCAAAACGCAGCTATCTAACAGAACGGTTGTCAATGTGTGCACTCAACTTCCAGAGTTAAACCCGTGTGTGGATTCAGCAGTCTGCAAACACTTTCTCTGCAGAATCCCAAAACAGGCGTTTTCAGCCCATTACCGGCATATGGAAGAAACAGCAGTAAGCACAGGGAAATATCTGCTTCTAAATCCAAAACGCAGCTATCTAACAGAACGGTTGTCAATGTGTGCACTCAACTTCCAGAGTTAAACCCGTGTGTGGATTCAGCAGTCTGCAAACACTTTCTCTGCAGAGTCCCAAAACAGGCGTTTTCAGCCCTTTACCGGCATATGGAAGAAACAGCCGTAAGCACAGGGAAATATCTGCTTCTAAATCCAGAACGCAGCTATCTAACAGAACGGTTGTCAATGTGTGCACTCAACTTCCAGAGTTAAACCCGTGTGTGGATTCAGCAGTCTGCAAACGCTTTCTCTGCAGAGTCCCAAAACAGGCGTTTTCAGCCCATTACCGGCAAATGGAAGAAACAGCAGTAAGCACAGGGAAATATCTGCTTCTAAATCCAAAACGCAGCTATCTAACAGAACGGCTGTCAATGTGTGCACACAACTTCCAGAGTTAAACCCGTGTGTGGATTCAGCAGTCTGCAAACACTTTCTCTGCAGAGTCCCAAAACAGGCGTTTTCAGCCCATTACCGGCATATGGAAGAAACAGCAGTAAGCACAGGGAAATATCTGCTTCTAAATTCAAAACGCAGATATCTAACAGAACGGTTGTCAATGTGTGCACTCAACTTCCAGAGTTAAACCCGTGTGTGGATTCAGCAGTCTGCAAACAGTTTCTCTGCAGAGTCCCAAAACAGGCGTTTTCAGCCCATTACCGGCATATGGAAGAAACAGCCGTAAGCGCAGGGAAATATCTGCTTCTAAATACAAAACGCAGCTATCTAACAGAACGGTTGTCAATGTGTGCACTCAACTTCCAGAGTTAAACCCGTGTGTGGATTCAGCAGTCTGAAAACACTTTCTCTGCAGAGTCCCAAAACAGGCGTTTTCAGCCCATTACCGGCATATGGAAGAAACAGCAGTAAGCACAGGGAAATATCTGCTTCTAAATCCAAAACGCAGCTATCTAACAGAACGGTTGTCAATGTGTGCACTCAACTTCCAGCGTTAAACCCGTGTGTGGATTCAGCAGTCTGCAAAAAATTTCTCTGCAGAGTCCCAAAACAAGCGTTTTCAGCCTATTCCCGGCATATGGAAGAAACAGCAGTAAGCCCAGGGAAATATCTGCTTCTAAATCCAAAACGCAGCTATCTAACAGAACGGTTGTCAATGTGTGCACTCAACTTCCAGAGTTAAACCCGTGTGTGGATTCAGGAGTCTGCAAACACTTTCTCTGCAGAGTCCCAAAACAGGCGTTTTCAGCCCATTACAGGCATATGGAAGAAATAGCAGTAAGCACAGGGAAATATCTGCTTCTAAATCCAAAACGCAGCTATCTAACAGAACGGTTGTCAATGTGTGCACTCAACTTCCAGAGTTAAACCCGTGTGTGGATTCAGCAGTCTGCAAACACTTTCTCTGCAGAGTCCCAAAACAGGCGTTTTCAGCCCATTACCGGCATATGGAAGAAACAGCAGTAAGCACAGGGAAATGTCTGCTTCTAAATCCAAAACGCAGCTATCTAACAGAACGGTTGTCAATGTGTGCACTCAACTTCCAGAGTTAAACCCGTGTGTGGATTCAGCAGTCTGCAAACACTTTCTCTGCAGAGTCCCAAAACAGGCGTTTTCAGCCCATTACCGGCATATGGAAGAAACAGCAGTAAGCACAGGGAAATATCTGCTTCTAAATCCAAAACGCAGCTATCTAACAGAACGGTTGTCAATGTGTGCACTCAACTTCCAAAGTTAAACCCGTGTGTGGATTCAGCAGTCTGCAAACACTTTCTCTGCAGAGTCCCAAAACAGGCGTTTTCAGCCCATTACCGGCATATGGAAGAAATAGCAGTAAGCACAGGGAAATATCTGCTTCTAAATCCAAAACGCAGCTATCTAACAGAACGGTTGTCAATGTGTGCACTCAACTTCCAGAGTTAAACCCGTGTGTGGATTCAGCAGTCTGCAAACGCTTTCTCTGCAGAGTCCCAAAACAGGCGTTTTCAGCCCATTACCGGCATATGGAAGAAACAGCAGTAAGCACAGGGAAATATCTGCTTCTAAATCCAAAACGCAGCTATCTAACAGAACGGTTGTCAATGTGTGCACTCAACTTCCAGAGTTAAACCCGTGTGTGGATTCAGCAGTCTGCAAAGAGTTTCTCTGCAGAGTCCCAAAATAGGCGTTTTCAGCCCATTACCGGCATATGGAAGAAACAGCCGTAAGCACTGGGAAATATCTGCTACTAAATCCAGAACGCATCTATCTAACAGAACGGTTGTCAATGTGTGCACTCAACTTCCAGAGTTAAACCCGTGTGCGGATTCAGCAGTCTGCAAACACTTTCTCTGCAGAGTCCCAAAACAGGCGTTTTCAGCCCATTACCGGCATATGGAAGAAACAGCAGTAAGCACAGGGAATATCTGCTTCTAAATCCAAAACGCAGCTATCTAAGAGAACGGTTGTCAATGTGTGCACTCAACTTCCAGAGTTAAACCTGTGTGTGGATTCAGCAGTCTGCAAACACTTTCTCTGCAGAGTCCCAAAACAGGCGTTTTCAGCCCATTACCGGCATATGGAAGAAACAGCAGTAAGCACAGGGAAATATCTGCTTCTAAATCCAAAACACAGCTATCTAACAGAACGGTTGACATTGTGTGCACTCAGCTTCCAGAGTTAAACCCGTGTGTGGATTCAGCAGTCTGCAAACACTTTCTCTGCAGAGTCCCAAAACAGGCGTTTTCAGCCCATTACCGGCATATGGAAGAAACAGCAGTTAGCACAGGGAAATATCTGCTTCTAAATCCAAAACGCAGCTATCTAACAGAACGGTTGTCAATGTGTGCACTCAACTTCCAGAGTTAAACCCGTGTGTGGATTCAGCAGTCTGCAAACGCTTTCTCTGCAGAGTCCCAAAACAGGCGTTTTCAGCCCATTACCGGCATAGGGAAGAAACAGCAGTAAGCACAGGGAAATATCTGCTTCTAAATCCAAAACGCAGCTATCTAACAGAACGGTTGTCAATGTGTGCACACAACTTCCAGAGTTAAACCCGTGTGTGGATTCAGCAGTCTGCAAACACTTTGTCTGCAGAGTCCCAAAACAGGCGTTTTCAGCCCATTACCGGCATATGGAAGAAACAGCAGTAAGCACAGGGAAATATCTGCTTCTAAATCCAAAACGCAACTATCTAACAGAACGGTTGTCAATGTGTGCACTCACCTTCCAGAGTTAAACCCGTGTGTGGATTCAGCAGTCTGCAAACACTTTCTCTGCAGAGTCCCAAAACAGGCGTTTTCAGCCCATTACCGGCATATGGAAGAAACAGCCGTAAGCACAGGGAAATATCTGCTTCTAAATCCAGAACGCAGCTATCTAACAGAACGGTTGTCAATGTGTGCACTCAGCTTCCAGAGTTAAACCCGTGTGTGGATTCAGCAGTCTGCAAACACTTTCTCTGCAGAGTCCCAAAACAGGCGTTTTCAGCCCATTACCGGCATATGGAAGAAACAGCAGTAAGCACAGGGAAATATCTGCTTCTAAATCCAAAACGCAGCTATCTAACAGAACGGTTGTCAATGTGTGCACTCAACTTCCAGAGTTAAACCCGTGTGTGGATTCAGCAGTCTGCAAAGAGTTTCTCTGCAGAGTCCCAAAACAGGCGTTTTCAGCCCATTACCGGCATATGGAAGAAACAGCCGTAAGCACTGGGAAATATCTGCTACTAAATCCAGAACGCAGCTATCTAACAGAACGGTTGTCAATGTGTGCACTCAACTTCCAGAGTTAAACCCGTGTGTGGATTCAGCAGTCTGCAAACACTTTCTCTGCAGAGTCCCAAAACAGGCGTTTTCAGCCCATTACCGGCATATGGAAGAAACAGCAGTAAGCACAGGGAAATATCTGCTTCTAAATCCAAAACGCAGCTATCTAAGAGAACGGTTGTCAATGTGTGCACTCAACTTCCAGAGTTAAACCCGTGTGTGGATTCAGCAGTCTGCAAACACTTTCTCTGCAGAGTCCCAAAACAGGCGTTTTCAGCCCATTACCGGCATATGGAAGAAACAGCAGTAAGCACAGGGAAATATCTGCTTCTAAATCCAAAACGCAGCTATCTAACAGAACGGTTGACATTGTGTGCACTCAGCTTCCAGAGTTAAACCCGTGTGTGGATTCAGCAGTCTGCAAACACTTTCTCTGCAGAGTCCCAAAACAGGCGTTTTCAGCCCATTACCGGCATATGGAAGAAACAGCAGTTAGCACAGGGAAATATCTGCTTCTAAATCCAAAACGCAGCTATCTAACAGAACGGTTGTCAATGTGTGCACTCAACTTCCAGAGTTAAACCCGTGTGTGGATTCAGCAGTCTGCAAACGCTTTCTCTGCAGAGTCCCAAAACAGGCGTTTTCAGCCCATTACCGGCATATGGAAGAAACAGCAGTAAGCACAGGGAAATATCTGCTTCTAAATCCAAAACGCAGCTATCTAACAGAACGGTTGTCAATGTGTGCACACAACTTCCAGAGTTAAACCCGAGTGTGGATTCAGCAGTCTGCAAACACTTTGTCTGCAGAGTCCCAAAACAGGCGTTTTCAGCCCATTACCGGCATATGGAAGAAACAGCAGTAAGCACAGGGAAATATCTGCTTCTAAATCCAAAACGCAACTATCTAACAGAACGGTTGTCAATGTGTGCACTCAACTTCCAGAGTTAAACCCGTGTGTGGATTCAGCAGTCTGCAAACACTTTCTCTGCAGAGTCCCAAAACAGGCGTTTTCAGCCCATTACCGGCATATGGAAGAAACAGCCGTAAGCACAGGGAAATATCTGCTTCTAAATCCAGAACGCAGCTATCTAACAGAACGGTTGTCAATGTGTGCACTCAACTTCCAGAGTTAAACCCGTGTGTGGATTCAGCAGTCTGCAAACACTTTCTCTGCAGAGTCCCAAAACAGGCGTTTTCAGCCCATTACCGGCATATGGAAGAAACAGCAGTAAGCACAGGGAAATATTTGCTTCTAAATCCAAAACGCAGCTATCTAACAGAAGGGTTGTCAATGTGTGCACTCAACTTCCAGAGTTAAACCCGTGTGTGGATTCAGCAGTCTGCAAACACTTTCTCTGCAGAGTCCCAAAACAGGCGTTTTCAGCCCATTACCGGCATATGGAAGAAACAGCAGTAAGCACAGGGAAATATCTGCTTCTAAATCCAAAACGCAGCTATCTAAAAGAACGGTTGTCAATGTGTGCACTCAACTTCCAGAGTTAAACCAGTGTGTGGATTCAGCAGTCTGCAAACACTTTCTCTGCAGAGTCCCAAAACAGGCGTTTTCAGCCCATTACCGGCATATGGAAGAAACGGCAGTAAGCCCAGGGAAATATCTGCTTCTAAATCCAAAACGCAGCTATCTAACAAAACGGTTGTCAATGTGTGCACTCAACTTCCAGAGTTAAACCCGTGTGTGGATTCAGCAGTCTGCAAACAGTTTCTCTGCAGAGTCCCAAAACAGGTGTTTTCAGCCCATTACCGGCATATTGAAGAAACAGCCGTAAGCACAGGGAAATATCTGCTACTAAATCCAGAACGCAGCTGTCTAACAGAACGGTTGTCAATGTGTGCACTCAACTTCCAGAGTTAAACCCGTGTGTGGATTCAGCAGTCTGCAAACACTTTCTCTGCAGAGTCCCAAAACAGGCGTTTTCAGCCCATTACCGGCATATGGAAGAAACAGCAGTAAGCACAGGGAAATATCTGCTTCTAAATCCAAAACGCAGCTATCTAACAGAACGGTTGTCAATGTGTGCACTCAACTTCCAGAGTTAAACCTGTGTGTGGATTCAGCAGTCTGCAAACCCTTTCTCTGCAGAGTCCCAAAACAGGCGTTTTCAGCCCATTACCGGCATATGGAAGAAACAGCAGTAAGCACAGGGAAATATCTGCTTCTAAATCCAAAACGCAGCTATCTAACAGAACGGTTGTCAATGTGTGCACTCAACTTCCAGAGTTAAACCCGTGTGTGGATTCAGCAGTCTGCAAACACTTTCTCTGCAGAGTCCCAAAACAGGCGTTTTCAGCCCTTTACCGGCATATGGAAGAAACAGCCGTAAGCACAGGGAAATATCTGCTTCTAAATCCAGAACGCAGCTATCTAACAGAACGGTTGTCAATGTGTGCACTCAACTTCCAGAGTTAAACCCGTGTGTGGATTCAGCAGTCTGCAAACACTTTCTCTGCAGAGTCCCAAAACAGGCGTTTTCAGCCCATTACAGGCATATGGAAGAAACAGCCGTAAGCCCAGGGAAATATCTGCTTCTAAATCCAAAACGCAGCTATCTAACAGAACGGTTGTCAATGTGTGCACTCAACTTCCAGAGTTAAACCCGTGTGTGGATTCAGCAGTCTGCAAACACTTTCTCTGCAGAGTCCCAAAACAGGCGTTTTCAGCCCTTTACCGGCATCTGGAAGAAACAGCAGTAAGCACAGGGAAATATCTGCTTCTAAATCCAAAACGCAGCTATCTAACAGAACGGTTGTCAATGTGTGCACTCAACTTCCAGAGTTAAACCCGTGTGTGGATTCAGCAGTCTGCAAACACTTTCTCTGCAGAGTCCCAAAACAGGCGTTTTCAGCCCTTTACCGGCATATGGAAGAAACAGCCGTAAGCACAGGGAAATATCTGCTTCTAAATCCAGAACGCCGCTATCTAACAGAACGGTTGTCAATGTGTGCACTCAACTTCCAGAGTTAAACCCGTGTGTGGATTCAGCAGTCTGCAAACGCTTTCTCTGCAGAGTCCCAAAACAGGCGTTTTCAGCCTATTCCCGGCATATGGAAGAAACAGCAGTAAGCCCAGGGAAATATCTGCTTCTAAATCCAAAACGCAGCTATCTAACAGAACGGTTGTCAATGTGTGCACTCAACTTCCAGAGTTAAACCCGTGTGTGGATTCAGCAGTCTGCAAACACTTTCTCTGCAGAGTCCCAAAACAGGCGTTTTCAGCCCATTACAGGCATATGGAAGAAACAGCAGTAAGCCCAGGGAAATATCTGCTTCTAAATCCAAAACGCAGCTATCTAACAGAACGGTTGTCAATGTGTGCACTCAACTTCCAGAGTTAAACCCGTGTGTGGATTCAGCAGTCTGCAAACACTTTCTCTGCAGAATCCCAAAACAGGCGTTTTCAGCCCATTACCGGCATATGGAAGAAACAGCAGTAAGCACAGGGAAATATCTGCTTCTAAATCCAAAACGCAGCTATCTAACAGAACGGTTGTCAATGTGTGCACTCAACTTCCAGAGTTAAACCCGTGTGTGGATTCAGCAGTCTGCAAACACTTTCTCTGCAGAGTCCCAAAACAGGCGTTTTCAGCCCTTTACCGGCATATGGAAGAAACAGCCGTAAGCACAGGGAAATATCTGCTTCTAAATCCAGAACGCAGCTATCTAACAGAACGGTTGTCAATGTGTGCACTCAACTTCCAGAGTTAAACCCGTGTGTGGATTCAGCAGTCTGCAAACGCTTTCTCTGCAGAGTCCCAAAACAGGCGTTTTCAGCCCATTACCGGCAAATGGAAGAAACAGCAGTAAGCACAGGGAAATATCTGCTTCTAAATCCAAAACGCAGCTATCTAACAGAACGGCTGTCAATGTGTGCACACAACTTCCAGAGTTAAACCCGTGTGTGGATTCAGCAGTCTGCAAACACTTTCTCTGCAGAGTCCCAAAACAGGCGTTTTCAGCCCATTACCGGCATATGGAAGAAACAGCAGTAAGCACAGGGAAATATCTGCTTCTAAATTCAAAACGCAGATATCTAACAGAACGGTTGTCAATGTGTGCACTCAACTTCCAGAGTTAAACCCGTGTGTGGATTCAGCAGTCTGCAAACAGTTTCTCTGCAGAGTCCCAAAACAGGCGTTTTCAGCCCATTACCGGCATATGGAAGAAAGAGCCGTAAGCGCAGGGAAATATCTGCTTCTAAATACAAAACGCAGCTATCTAACAGAACGGTTGTCAATGTGTGCACTCAACTTCCAGAGTTAAACCCGTGTGTGGATTCAGCAGTCTGAAAACACTTTCTCTGCAGAGTCCCAAAACAGGCGTTTTCAGCCCATTACCGGCATATGGAAGAAACAGCAGTAAGCACAGGGAAATATCTGCTTCTAAATCCAAAACGCAGCTATCTAACAGAACGGTTGTCAATGTGTGCACTCAACTTCCAGCGTTAAACCCGTGTGTGGATTCAGCAGTCTGCAAAAAATTTCTCTGCAGAGTCCCAAAACAAGCGTTTTCAGCCTATTCCCGGCATATGGAAGAAACAGCAGTAAGCCCAGGGAAATATCTGCTTCTAAATCCAAAACGCAGCTATCTAACAGAACGGTTGTCAATGTGTGCACTCAACTTCCAGAGTTAAACCCGTGTGTGGATTCAGGAGTCTGCAAACACTTTCTCTGCAGAGTCCCAAAACAGGCGTTTTCAGCCCATTACAGGCATATGGAAGAAATAGCAGTAAGCACAGGGAAATATCTGCTTCTAAATCCAAAACGCAGCTATCTAACAGAACGGTTGTCAATGTGTGCACTCAACTTCCAGAGTTAAACCCGTGTGTGGATTCAGCAGTCTGCAAACACTTTCTCTGCAGAGTCCCAAAACAGGCGTTTTCAGCCCATTACCGGCATATGGAAGAAACAGCAGTAAGCACAGGGAAATGTCTGCTTCTAAATCCAAAACGCAGCTATCTAACAGAACGGTTGTCAATGTGTGCACTCAACTTCCAGAGTTAAACCCGTGTGTGGATTCAGCAGTCTGCAAACACTTTCTCTGCAGAGTCCCAAAACAGGCGTTTTCAGCCCATTACCGGCATATGGAAGAAACAGCAGTAAGCACAGGGAAATATCTGCTTCTAAATCCAAAACGCAGCTATCTAACAGAACGGTTGTCAATGTGTGCACTCAACTTCCAAAGTTAAACCCGTGTGTGGATTCAGCAGTCTGCAAACACTTTCTCTGCAGAGTCCCAAAACAGGCGTTTTCAGCCCATTACCGGCATATGGAAGAAATAGCAGTAAGCACAGGGAAATATCTGCTTCTAAATCCAAAACGCAGCTATCTAACAGAACGGTTGTCAATGTGTGCACTCAACTTCCAGAGTTAAACCCGTGTGTGGATTCAGCAGTCTGCAAACGCTTTCTCTGCAGAGTCCCAAAACAGGCGTTTTCAGCCCATTACCGGCATATGGAAGAAACAGCAGTAAGCACAGGGAAATATCTGCTTCTAAATCCAAAACGCAGCTATCTAACAGAACGGTTGTCAATGTGTGCACTCAACTTCCAGAGTTAAACCCGTGTGTGGATTCAGCAGTCTGCAAAGAGTTTCTCTGCAGAGTCCCAAAATAGGCGTTTTCAGCCCATTACCGGCATATGGAAGAAACAGCCGTAAGCACTGGGAAATATCTGCTACTAAATCCAGAACGCATCTATCTAACAGAACGGTTGTCAATGTGTGCACTCAACTTCCAGAGTTAAACCCGTGTGCGGATTCAGCAGTCTGCAAACACTTTCTCTGCAGAGTCCCAAAACAGGCGTTTTCAGCCCATTACCGGCATATGGAAGAAACAGCAGTAAGCACAGGGAAATATCTGCTTCTAAATCCAAAACGCAGCTATCTAAGAGAACGGTTGTCAATGTGTGCACTCAACTTCCAGAGTTAAACCTGTGTGTGGATTCAGCAGTCTGCAAACACTTTCTCTGCAGAGTCCCAAAACAGGCGTTTTCAGCCCATTACCGGCATATGGAAGAAACAGCAGTAAGACCAGGGAAATATCTGCTTCTAAATCCAAAACGCAGCTATCTAACAGAACGGTTGACATTGTGTGCACTCAGCTTCCAGAGTTAAACCCGTGTGTGGATTCAGCAGTCTGCAAACACTTTCTCTGCAGAGTCCCAAAACAGGCGTTTTCAGCCCATTACCGGCATATGGAAGAAACAGCAGTTAGCACAGGGAAATATCTGCTTCTAAATCCAAAACGCAGCTATCTAACAGAACGGTTGTCAATGTGTGCACTCAACTTCCAGAGTTAAACCCGTGTGTGGATTCAGCAGTCTGCAAACGCTTTCTCTGCAGAGTCCCAAAACAGGCGTTTTCAGCCCATTACCGGCATAGGGAAGAAACAGCAGTAAGCACAGGGAAATATCTGCTTCTAAATCCAAAACGCAGCTATCTAACAGAACGGTTGTCAATGTGTGCACACAACTTCCAGAGTTAAACCCGTGTGTGGATTCAGCAGTCTGCAAACACTTTGTCTGCAGAGTCCCAAAACAGGCGTTTTCAGCCCATTACCGGCATATGGAAGAAACAGCAGTAAGCACAGGGAAATATCTGCTTCTAAATCCAAAACGCAGCTATCTAACAGAACGGTTGTCAATGTGTGCACTCAACTTCCAGAGTTAAACCCGTGTGTGGATTCAGCAGTCTGCAAAGAGTTTCTCTGCAGAGTCCCAAAATAGGCGTTTTCAGCCCATTACCGGCATATGGAAGAAACAGCCGTAAGCACTGGGAAATATCTGCTACTAAATCCAGAACGCATCTATCTAACAGAACGGTTGTCAATGTGTGCACTCAACTTCCAGAGTTAAACCCGTGTGCGGATTCAGCAGTCTGCAAACACTTTCTCTGCAGAGTCCCAAAACAGGCGTTTTCAGCCCATTACCGGCATATGGAAGAAACGGCAGTAAGCCCAGGGAAATATCTGCTTCTAAATCCAAAACGCAGCTATCTAACAGAACGGTTGTCAATGTGTGCACTCAACTTCCAGAGTTAAACCCGTGTGTGGATTCAGCAGTCTGCAAACAGTTTCTCTGCAGAGTCCCAAAACAGGTGTTTTCAGCCCATTACCGGCATATTGAAGAAACAGCCGTAAGCACAGGGAAATATCTGCTACTAAATCCAGAACGCAGCTGTCTAACAGAACGGTTGTCAATGTGTGCACTCAACTTCCAGAGTTAAACCCGTGTGTGGATTCAGCAGTCTGCAAACACTTTCTCTGCAGAGTCCCAAAACAGGCGTTTTCAGCCCATTACCTGCATATGGAAGAAACAGCAGTAAGCACAGGGAAATATCTGCTTCTAAATCCAAAACGCAGCTATCTAACAGAACGGTTGTCAATGTGTGCACTCAACTTCCAGAGTTAAACCTGTGTGTGGATTCAGCAGTCTGCAAACACTTTCTCTGCAGAGTCCCAAAACAGGCGTTTTCAGCCCATTACCGGCATATGGAAGAAATAGCAGTAAGCACAGGGAAATATCTGCTTCTAAATCCAAAACGCAGCTATCTAACAGAACGGTTGTCAATGTGTGCACTCAACTTCCAGAGTTAAACCCGTGTGTGGATTCAGCAGTCTGCAAACACTTTCTCTGCAGAGTCCCAAAACAGGCGTTTTCAGCCCTTTACCAGCATATGGAAGAAACAGCCGTAAGCACAGGGAAATATCTGCTTCTAAATCCAGAACGCAGCTATCTAACAGAACGGTTGTCAATGTGTGCACTCAACTTCCAGAGTTAAACCCGTGTGTGGATTCAGCAGTCTGCAAACACTTTCTCTGCAGAGTCCCAAAACAGGCGTTTTCAGCCCATTACAGGCATATGGAAGAAACAGCAGTAAGCCCAGGGAAATATCTGCTTCTAAATCCAAAACGCAGCTATCTAACAGAACGGTTGTCAATGTGTGCACTCAACTTCCAGAGTTAAACCCGTGTGTGGATTCAGCAGTCTGCAAACACTTTCTCTGCAGAGTCCCAAAACAGGCGTTTTCAGCCCTTTACCGGCATCTGGAAGAAACAGCAGTAAGCACAGGGAAATATCTGCTTCTAAATCCAAAACGCAGCTATCTAACAGAACGGTTGTCAATGTGTGCACTCAACTTCCAGAGTTAAACCCGTGTGTGGATTCAGCAGTCTGCAAACACTTTCTCTGCAGAGTCCCAAAACAGGCGTTTTCAGCCCTTTACCGGCATATGGAAGAAACAGCCGTAAGCACAGGGAAATATCTGCTTCTAAATCCAAAACGCAGCTATCTAACAGAACGGTTGTCAATGTGTGCACTCAACTTCCAGAGTTAAACCCGTGTGTGGATTCAGCAGTCTGCAAACGCTTTCTCTGCAGAGTCCCAAAACAGGCGTTTTCAGCCCATTACCGGCAAATGGAAGAAACAGCAGTAAGCACAGGGAAATATCTGCTTCTAAATCCAAAACGCAGCTATCTAACAGAACGGCTGTCAATGTGTGCACACAACTTCCAGAGGTAAACCCGTGTGTGGATTCAGCAGTCTGCAAACACTTTCTCTGCAGAGTCCCAAAACAGGCGTTTTCAGCCCATTACCGGCATATGGAAGAAACAGCAGTAAGCACAGGGAAATATCTGCTTCTAAATTCAAAACGCAGATATCTAACAGAACGGTTGTCAATGTGTGCACTCAACTTCCAGAGTTAAACCCGTGTGTGGATTCAGCAGTCTGCAAACACTTTCTCTGCAGAGTCCCAAAACAGGCGTTTTCAGCCCATTACCGGCATATGGAAGAAACAGCAGTAAGCACAGGGAAATATCTGCTTCTAAATACAAAACGCAGCTATCTAACAGAACGGTTGTCAATGTGTGCACTCAACTTCCAGAGTTAAACCCGTGTGTGGAATCAGCAGTCTGCAAACACTTTCTCTGCAGAGTCCCAAAACAGGCGTTTTCAGCCCATTACCGGCATATGGAAGAAACAGCAGTAAGCACAGGGAAATATCTGCTTCTAAATCCAAAACGCAGCTATCTAACAGAACGGTTGTCAATGTGTGCACTCAACTTCCAGCGTTAAACCCGTGTGTGGATTCAGCAGTCTGCAAAAAATTTCTCTGCAGAGTCCCAAAACAAGCGTTTTCAGCCCATTCCCGGCATATGGAAGAAACAGCAGTAAGCCCAGGGAAATATCTGCTTCTAAATCCAAAACGCAGCTATCTAACAGAACGGTTGTCAATGTGTGCACTCAACTTTCAGAGTTAAACCCGTGTGTGGATTCAGGAGTCTGCAAACACTTTCTCTGCAGAGTCCCAAAACAGGCGTTTTCAGCCCATTACAGGCATATGGAAGAAATAGCAGTAAGCACAGGGAAATATCTGCTTCTAAATCCAAAACACAGCTATCTAACAGAACGGTTGTCAATGTGTGCACTCAACTTCCAGAGTTAAACCCGTGTGTGGATTCAGCAGTCTGCAAACACTTTCTCTGCAGAGTCCCAAAACAGGCGTTTTCAGCCCATTACCGGCATAGGGAAGAAACAGCAGTAAGCACAGGGAAATGTCTGCTTCTAAATCCAAAACGCAGCTATCTAACAGAACGGTTGTCAATGTGTGCACTCAACTTCCAGAGTTAAACCCGTGTGTGGATTCAGCAGTCTGCAAACACTTTCTCTGCAGAGTCCCAAAACAGGCGTTTTCAGCCCATTACCGGCATATGGAAGAAACAGCAGTAAGCACAGGGAAATATCTGCTTCTAAATCCAAAACGCAGCTATCTAACAGAACGGTTGTCAATGTGTGCACTCAACTTCCAAAGTTAAACCCGTGTGTGGATTCAGCAGTCTGCAAACACTTTCTCTGCAGAGTCCCAAAACAGGCGTTTTCAGACCATTACCGGCATATGGAAGAAACAGCAGTAAGCACAGGGAAATATCTGCTTCTAAATCCAAAACGCAGCTATCTAACAGAACGGTTGTCAATGTGTGCACTCAACTTCCAGAGTTAAACCCGTGTGTGGATTCAGCAGTCTGCAAACACTTTCTCTGCAGAGTCCCAAAACAGGCGTTTTCAGCCCATTACCGGCATATGGAAGAAACAGCAGTAAGCCCAGGGAAATATCTGCTTCTAAATCCAAAACGCAGCTATCTAACAGAACGGTTGTCAATGTGTGCACTCAACTTCCAGAGTTAAACCCGTGTGTGGATTCAGCAGTCTGCAAACACTTTCTCTGCAGAATCCCAAAACAGGCGTTTTCAGCCCATTACCGGCATATGGAAGAAACAGCAGTAAGCACAGGGAAATATCTGCTTCTAAATCCAAAACGCAGCTATGTAACAGAACGGTTGTCAATGTGTGCACTCAACTTCCAGAGTTAAACCCGTGTGTGGATTCAGCAGTCTGCAAACACTTTCTCTGCAGAGTCCCAAAACAGGCGTTTTCAGCCCATTACCGGCATATGGAAGAAACAGCCGTAAGCACAGGGAAATATCTGCTTCCAAATCCAGAACGCAGCTATCTAACAGAACGGTTGTCAATGTGTGCACTCAACGTCCAGAGTTAAACCCATGTGTGGATTCAGCAGTCTGCAAACGCTTTCTCTGCAGAGTCCCAAAACAGGCGTTTTCAGCCCATTACCGGCATATGGAAGAAACAGCAGTAAGCACAGGGAAATACCTGCTTCTAAATCCAAAACGCAGCTATCTAACAGAACGGTTGTCAATGTGTGCACTCAACTTCCAGAGTTAAACCCGTGTGTGGATTCAGCAGTCTGCAAACACTTTCTCTGCAGAGTCCCAAAACAGGCGTTTTCAGCCCATTACCGGCATATGGAAGAAACAGCAGTAAGCACAGGGAAATATCTGCTTCTAAATCGAAAACGCAGCTATCTAACAGAACGGTTGTCAATGTGTGCACTCAGCTTCCAGAGTTAAACCCGTGTGTGGATTCAGCAGTCTGCAAACACTTTCTCTGCAGAGTCCCAAAACAGGCGTTTTCAGCCCATTACCGGCATATGGAAGAAACAGCAGTAAGCCCAGGCAAATATCTGTTTCTAAATCCAAAACGCAGCTATCCAACAGAACGGTTGTCAATGTGTGCACTCAACTTCCAGAGTTAAACCCGTGTGTGGATTCAGCAGTCTGCAAACACTTTCTCTGCAGAGTCCCAATACAGGCGTTTTCAGCCCATTACCGGCATAAGTAAGAAACAGCAGTAAGCCCAGGGAAATATCTGCTTCTAAATCCAAAACATAGCTATCTAACAGAACGGTTGTCAATGTGTGCACTCAACTTCCAGAGTTAAACCCGTGTGTGGATTCAGCAGTCTGCAAACACTTTCTCTGCAGAGTCCCAAAACAGGCGTTTTCAGGCCATTACCGGCATGTGGAAGGAACAGCAGTAAGCACAGGGAAATATCTGCTTCTAAATCCAAAACGCAGCTATCTAACAGAACGGTTGTCAATGTGTGCACTCAACTTCCAGAGTTAAACCAGTGTGTGGATTCAGCAGTCTGCAAACACTTTCTCTGCAGAGTCCAAAAACAGTCGTTTTCAGCCCATTACCGGAATATGTAAGAAACAGCCGTAAGCACAGGGAAATATCTGCTTCTAAATCCAGAACGCAGCTATCTAACAGAACGGTTGTCAATGTGTGCACTCAACTTCCAGAGTTAAACCCGTGTGTGGATTCAGCAGTCTGCAAACACTTTCTCTGCAGAGTCCCAAAACAGGCGTTTTCAGCCCATTACCGGCAAATGGAAGAAACAGCAGTAAGCACAGGGAAATATCTGCTTCTAAATCCAAAACGCAGCTATCTAACAGAACGGTTGTCAATGTGTGCTCTCAACTTCCAGAGTTAAACCCGTGTGTGGATTCAGCAGTCTGCAAACACTTTCTCTGCAGAGTCCCAAAACAGGCGTTTTCAGCCCATTAAAGGCATATGGAAGAAACAGCAGTAAGCACAGGGAAATATCTGCTTCTAAATCCAAAACGCAGCTATCTAACAGAACGGTTGTCAATGTGTGCACTCAACTTCCAGAGTTAAACCCGTGTGTGGATTCAGCAGTCTGCAAACACTTTCTCTGCAGAGTCCCAAAACAGGCGTTTTCAGCCCATTACCGGCATATGGAAGAAACAGCAGTAAGCACAGGGAAATATCTGCTTCTAAATCCAAAACGCAGCTATCTAACAGAACGGTTGTCAATGTGTGCACTCAACTTCCAGCGTTAAACCCGTGTGTGGATTCAGCAGTCTGCAAACACTTTCTCTGCAGAGTCCCAAAACAGGCGTTTTCAGCCCATTACCGGCATATGGAAGAAACAGCAGTAAGCACAGGGAAATATCTGCTTCTAAATCCAAAACGCAGCTATCTAACAGAACGGTTGACATTGTGTGCACTCAGCTTCCAGAGTTAAACCCGTGTGTGGATTCAGCAGTCTGCAAACACTTTCTCTGCAGAGTCCCAAAACAGGCGTTTTCAGCCCATTACCGGCATATGGAAGAAACAGCAGTTAGCACAGGGAAATATCTGCTTCTAAATCCAAAACGCAGCTATCTAACAGAACGGTTGTCAATGTGTGCACTCAACTTCCAGAGTTAAACCCGTGTGTGGATTCAGCAGTCTGCAAACGCTTTCTCTGCAGAGTCCCAAAACAGGCGTTTTCAGCCCATTACCGGCATAGGGAAGAAACAGCAGTAAGCACAGGGAAATATCTGCTTCTAAATCCAAAACGCAGCTATCTAACAGAACGGTTGTCAATGTGTGCACACAACTTCCAGAGTTAAACCCGTGTGTGGATTCAGCAGTCTGCAAACACTTTGTCTGCAGAGTCCCAAAACAGGCGTTTTCAGCCCATTACCGGCATATGGAAGAAACAGCAGTAAGCACAGGGAAATATCTGCTTCTAAATCCAAAACGCAACTATCTAACAGAACGGTTGTCAATGTGTGCACTCAACTTCCAGAGTTAAACCCGTGTGTGGATTCAGCAGTCTGCAAACACTTTCCCTGCAGAGTCCCAAAACAGGCGTTTTCAGCCCATTACCGGCATATGGAAGAAACAGCCGTAAGCACAGGGAAATATCTGCTTCTAAATCCAGAACGCAGCTATCTAACAGAACGGTTGTCAATGTGTGCACTCAACTTCCAGAGTTAAACCCGTGTGTGGATTCAGCAGTCTGCAAACACTTTCTCTGCAGAGTCCCAAAACAGGCGTTTTCAGCCCATTACCGGCATATGGAAGAAACAGCAGTAAGCACAGGGAAATATTTGCTTCTAAATCCAAAACGCAGCTATCTAACAGAAGGGTTGTCAATGTGTGCACTCAACTTCCAGAGTTAAACCCGTGTGTGGATTCAGCAGTCTGCAAACACTTTCTCTGCAGAGTCCCAAAACAGGCGTTTTCAGCCCATTACCGGCATATGGAAGAAACAGCAGTAAGCACAGGGAAATATCTGCTTCTAAATCCAAAACGCAGCTATCTAACAGAACGGTTGTCAATGTGTGCACTCAACTTCCAGAGTTAAACCCGTGTGTGGATTCAGCAGTCTGCAAACACTTTCTCTGCAGAGTCCCAAAACAGGCGTTTTCAGCCCATTACCGGCATATGGAAGAAACGGCAGTAAGCCCAGGGAAATATCTGCTTCTAAATCCAAAACGCAGCTATCTAACAGAACGGTTGTCAATGTGTGCACTCAACTTCCAGAGTTAAACCCGTGTGTGGATTCAGCAGTCTGCAAACAGTTTCTCTGCAGAGTCCCAAAACAGGTGTTTTCAGCCCATTACCGGCATATTGAAGAAACAGCCGTAAGCACAGGGAAATATCTGCTACTAAATCCAGAACGCAGCTGTCTAACAGAACGGTTGTCAATGTGTGCACTCAACTTCCAGAGTTAAACCCGTGTGTGGATTCAGCAGTCTGCAAACACTTTCTCTGCAGAGTCCCAAAACAGGCGTTTTCAGCCCATTACCGGCATATGGAAGAAACAGCAGTAAGCACAGGGAAATATCTGCTTCTAAATCCAAAACGCAGCTATCTAACAGAACGGTTGTCAATGTGTGCACTCAACTTCCAGAGTTAAACCCGTGTGTGGATTCAGCAGTCTGCAAACACTTTCTCTGCAGAGTCCCAAAACAGGCGTTTTCAGCCCTTTACCGGCATATGGAAGAAACAGCCGTAAGCACAGGGAAATATCTGCTTCTAAATCCAGAACGCAGCTATCTAACAGAACGGTTGTCAATGTGTGCACTCAACTTCCAGAGTTAAACCCGTGTGTGGATTCAGCAGTCTGCAAACACTTTCTCTGCAGAGTCCCAAAACAGGCGTTTTCAGCCCATTACAGGCATATGGAAGAAACAGCAGTAAGCCCAGGGAAATATCTGCTTCTAAATCCAAAACGCAGCTATCTAACAGAACGGTTGTCAATGTGTGCACTCAACTTCCAGAGTTAAACCCGTGTGTGGATTCAGCAGTCTGCAAACACTTTCTCTGCAGAGTCCCAAAACAGGCGTTTCAGCCCTTTACCGGCATCTGGAAGAAACAGCAGTAAGCACAGGGAAATATCTGCTTCTAAATCCAAAACGCAGCTATCTAACAGAACGGTTGTCAATGTGTGCACTCAACTTCCAGAGTTAAACCCGTGTGTGGATTCAGCAGTCTGCAAACACTTTCTCTGCAGAGTCCCAAAACAGGCGTTTTCAGCCCTTTACCGGCATATGGAAGAAACAGCCGTAAGCACAGGGAAATATCTGCTTCTAAATCCAGAACGCAGCTATCTAACAGAACGGTTGTCAATGTGTGCACTCAACTTCCAGAGTTAAACCCGTGTGTGGATTCAGCAGTCTGCAAACGCTTTCTCTGCAGAGTCCCAAAACAGGCGTTTTCAGCCCATTACCGGCAAATGGAAGAAACAGCAGTAAGCACAGGGAAATATCTGCTTCTAAATCCAAAACGCAGCTATCTAACAGAACGGCTGTCAATGTGTGCACACAACTTCCAGAGTTAAACCCGTGTGTGGATTCAGCAGTCTGCAACCACTTTCTCTGCAGAGTCCCAAAACAGGCGTTTTCAGCCCATTACCGGCATAAGGAAGAAACAGCAGTAAGCACAGGGAAATATCTGCTTCTAAATTCAAAACGCAGATATCTAACAGAACGGTTGTCAATGTGTGCACTCAACTTCCAGAGTTAAACCCGTGTGTGGATTCAGCAGTCTGCAAACACTTTTCTCTGCAGAGTCCCAAAACAGGCGTTTTCAGCCCATTACCGGCATATGGAAGAAACAGCAGTAAGCACAGGGAAATATCTGCTTCTAAATCCAAAACGCAGCTATCTAACAGAACGGTTGTCAATGTGTGCACTCAACTTCCAGAGTTAAACCCGGTGTGTGGATTCAGCAGTCTGCAAACACTTCTCTGCAGAGTCCCAAAACAGGCGTTTTCAGCCCATTACCGGCATATGGAAGAAACAGCAGTAAGCACAGGGAAATATCTGCTTCTAAATCCAAAACGCAGCTATCTAACAGAACGGTTGTCAATGTGTGCACTCAACTTCCAGCGTTAAACCCGTGTGTGGATTCAGCAGTCTGCAAAAAATTTCTCTGCAGAGTCCCAAAACAAGCGTTTTCAGCCTATTCCCGGCATATGGAAGAAACAGCAGTAAGCCCAGGGAAATATCTGCTTCTAAATCCAAAACGCAGCTATCTAACAGAACGGTTGTCAATGTGTGCACTCAACTTTCAGAGTTAAACCCGTGTGTGGATTCAGGAGTCTGCAAACACTTTCTCTGCAGAGTCCCAAAACAGGCGTTTTCAGCCCATTACAGGCATATGGAAGAAATAGCAGTAAGCACAGGGAAATATCTGCTTCTAAATCCAAAACACAGCTATCTAACAGAACGGTTGTCAATGTGTGCACTCAACTTCCAGAGTTAAACCCGTGTGTGGATTCAGCAGTCTGCAAACACTTTCTCTGCAGAGTCCCAAAACAGGCGTTTTTCAGCCCATTACCGGCTTATGGAAGAAACAGCAGTAAGCACAGGGAAATGTCTGCTTCTAAATCCAAAACGCAGCTATCTAACAGAACGGTTGTCAATGTGTGCACTCAACTTCCAGAGTTAAACCCGTGTGTGGATTCAGCAGTCTGCAAACACTTTCTCTGCAGAGTCCCAAAACAGGCGTTTTCAGCCCTATTACCGGCATATGGAAGAAACAGCAGTAAGCACAGGGAAATATCTGCTTCTAAATCCAAAACGCAGCTATCTAACAGAACGGTTGTCAATGTGTGCACTCAACTTCCAGAGTTAAACCCGTGTGTGGATTCAGCAGTCTGCAAACACTTCTTTGCAGAGTCCCCAAACAGGCGTTTTCAGCCCATTACCGGCATATGGAAGCAACAGCAGTAAGCCCAGGGAAATACCTGCTTCTAAATCCAAACGCAGCTATCTAACAGAACGGTTGTCAATGTGTGCACTCAACTTCCAGAGTTAAACCCGTGTGTGGATTCAGCAGTCTGCAAACACTTTCTCTGCAGAGTCCCAAAACAGGCGTTTTCAGCCCATTACCGGCATATGGAAGAAACAGCAGTAAGCCCAGGGAAATATCTGCTTCTAAATCCAAAACGCAGCTATCTAACAGAACGGTTGTCAATGTGTGCACTCAACTTCCAGAGTTAAACCCGTGTGTGGATTCAGCAGTCTGCAAACACTTTCTCTGCAGAATCCCAAAACAGGCGTTTTCAGCCCATTACCGGCATATGGAAGAAACAGCAGTAAGCACAGGGAAATATCTGCTTCTAAATCCAAAACGCAGCTATGTAACAGAACGGTTGTCAATGTGTGCACTCAACTTCCAGAGTTAAACCCGTGTGTGGATTCAGCAGTCTGCAAACACTTTCTCTGCAGAGTCCCAAAACAGGCGTTTTCAGCCCATTACCGGCATATGGAAGAAACAGCCGTAAGCACAGGGAAATATCTGCTTCTAAATCCAGAACGCAGCTATCTAACAGAACGGTTGTCAATGTGTGCACTCAACTTCCAGAGTTAAACCCATGTGTGGATTCAGCAGTCTGCAAACGCTTTCTCTGCAGAGTCCCAAAACAGGCGTTTTCAGCCCATTACCGGCATATGGAAGAAACAGCAGTAAGCACAGGGAAATACCTGCTTCTAAATCCAAAACGCAGCTATCTAACAGAACGGTTGTCAATGTGTGCACTCAACTTCCAGAGTTAAACCCGTGTGTGGATTCAGCAGTCTGCAAACACTTTCTCTGCAGAGTCCCAAAACAGGCGTTTTCAGCCCATTACCGGCATATGGAAGAAACAGCAGTAAGCACAGGGAAATATCTGCTTCTAAATCGAAAACGCAGCTATCTAACAGAACGGTTGTCAATGTGTGCACTCAGCTTCCAGAGTTAAACCCGTGTGTGGATTCAGCAGTCTGCAAACACTTTCTCTGCAGAGTCCCAAAACAGGCGTTTTCAGCCCATTACCGGCATATGGAAGAAACAGCAGTAAGCCCAGGCAAATATCTGTTTCTAAATCCAAAACGCAGCTATCTAACAGAACGGTTGTCAATGTGTGCACTCAACTTCCAGAGTTAAACCCGTGTGTGGATTCAGCAGTCTGCAAACACTTTCTCTGCAGAGTCCCAATACAGGCGTTTTCAGCCCATTACCGGCATAAGTAAGAAACAGCAGTAAGCCCAGGGAAATATCTGCTTCTAAATCCAAAACATAGCTATCTAACAGAACGGTTGTCAATGTGTGCACTCAACTTCCAGAGTTAATCCCGTGTGTGGATTCAGCAGTCTGCAAACACTTTCTCTGCAGAGTCCCAAAACAGGCGTTTTCAGCCCATTACCGGCAAATGGAAGAAACAGCAGTAAGCACAGGGAAATATCTGCTTCTAAATCCAAAACGCAGCTATCTAACAGAACGGTTGTCAATGTGTGCTCTCAACTTCCAGAGTTAAACCCGTGTGTGGATTCAGCAGTCTGCAAACACTTTCTCTGCAGAGTCCCAAAACAGGCGTTTTCAGCCCATTAAAGGCATATGGAAGAAACAGCAGTAAGCACAGGGAAATATCTGCTTCTAAATCCAAAACGCAGCTATCTAACAGAACGGTTGTCAATGTGTGCACTCAACTTCCAGAGTTAAACCCGTGTGTGGATTCAGCAGTCTGCAAACACTTTCTCTGCAGAGAACCAAAACAGGCGTTTTCAGCCCATTACCGGCATATTGAAGAAACAGCCGTAAGCACAGGGAAATATCTGCTACTAAATCCAGAACGCAGCTGTCTAACAGAACGGTTGTCAATGTGTGCACTCAACTTCCAGAGTTAAACCCGTGTGTGGATTCAGCAGTCTGCAAACACTTTCTCTGCAGAGTCCCAAAACAGGCGTTTTCAGCCCATTACCGGCATATGGAAGAAACAGCAGTAAGCACAGGGAAATATCTGCTTCTAAATCCAAAACGCAGCTATCTAACAGAACGGTTGTCAATGTGTGCACTCAACTTCCAGAGTTAAACCCGTGTGTGGATTCAGCAGTCTGCAAACACTTTCTCTGCAGAGTCCCAAAACAGGCGTTTTCAGCCCATTACCGGCATATGGAAGAAACGGCAGTAAGCCCAGGGAAATATCTGCTTCTAAATCCAAAACGCAGCTATCTAACAGAACGGTTGTCAATGTGTGCACTCAACTTCCAGAGTTAAACCCGTGTGTGGATTCAGCAGTCTGCAAACAGTTTCTCTGCAGAGTCCCAAAACAGGTGTTTTCAGCCCATTACCGGCATATTGAAGAAACAGCCGTAAGCACAGGGAAATATCTGCTACTAAATCCAGAACGCAGCTGTCTAACAGAACGGTTGTCAATGTGTGCACTCAACTTCCAGAGTTAAACCCGTGTGTGGATTCAGCAGTCTGCAAACACTTTCTCTGCAGAGTCCCAAAACAGGCGTTTTCAGCCCATTACCGGCATATGGAAGAAACAGCAGTAAGCACAGGGAAATATCTGCTTCTAAATCCAAAACGCAGCTATCTAACAGAACGGTTGTCAATGTGTGCACTCAACTTCCAGAGTTAAACCCGTGTGTGGATTCAGCAGTCTGCAAACACTTTCTCTGCAGAGTCCCAAAACAGGCGTTTTCAGCCCTTTACCGGCATATGGAAGAAACAGCCGTAAGCACAGGGAAATATCTGCTTCTAAATCCAGAACGCAGCTATCTAACAGAACGGTTGTCAATGTGTGCACTCAACTTCCAGAGTTAAACCCGTGTGTGGATTCAGCAGTCTGCAAACACTTTCTCTGCAGAGTCCCAAAACAGGCGTTTTCAGCCCATTACAGGCATATGGAAGAAACAGCAGTAAGCCCAGGGAAATATCTGCTTCTAAATCCAAAACGCAGCTATCTAACAGAACGGTTGTCAATGTGTGCACTCAACTTCCAGAGTTAAACCCGTGTGTGGATTCAGCAGTCTGCAAACACTTTCTCTGCAGAGTCCCAAAACAGGCGTTTTCAGCCCTTTACCGGCATCTGGAAGAAACAGCAGTAAGCACAGGGAAATATCTGCTTCTAAATCCAAAACGCAGCTATCTAACAGAACGGTTGTCAATGTGTGCACTCAACTTCCAGAGTTAAACCCGTGTGTGGATTCAGCAGTCTGCAAACACTTTCTCTGCAGAGTCCCAAAACAGGCGTTTTCAGCCCTTTACCGGCATATGGAAGAAACAGCCGTAAGCACAGGGAAATATCTGCTTCTAAATCCAGAACGCAGCTATCTAACAGAACGGTTGTCAATGTGTGCACTCAACTTCCAGAGTTAAACCCGTGTGTGGATTCAGCAGTCTGCAAACGCTTTCTCTGCAGAGTCCCAAAACAGGCGTTTTCAGCCCATTACCGGCAAATGGAAGAAACAGCAGTAAGCACAGGGAAATATCTGCTTCTAAATCCAAAACGCAGCTATCTAACAGAACGGCTGTCAATGTGTGCACACAACTTCCAGAGTTAAACCCGTGTGTGGATTCAGCAGTCTGCAAACACTTTCTCTGCAGAGTCCCAAAACAGGCGTTTTCAGCCCATTTACCGGCATAAGGAAGAAACAGCAGTAAGCACAGGGAAATATCTGCTTCTAAATTCAAAACGCAGATATCTAACAGAACGGTTGTCAATGTGTGCACTCAACTTCCAGAGTTAAAACCCGTGTGTGGATTCAGCAGTCTGCAAACACTTTCTCTGCAGAGTCCCAAAACAGGCGTTTTTCAGCCCATTACCGGCATATGGAAGAAACAGCAGTAAGCACAGGGAAATATCTGCTTCTAAATACAAAACGCAGCTATCTAACAGAACGGTTGTCAATGTGTGCACTCAACTTCCAGAGTTAAACCCGTGTGTGGATTCAGCAGTCTGCAAACACTTTCTCTGCAGAGTCCCAAAACAGGCGTTTTCAGCCCATTACCGGCATATTGAAGAAACAGCAGTAAGCACAGGGAAATATCTGCTTCTAAATCCAAAACGCAGCTATCTAACAGAACGGTTGTCAATGTGTGCACTCAACTTCCAGCGTTAAACCCGTGTGTGGATTCAGCAGTCTGCAAAAAATTTCTCTGCAGAGTCCCAAAACAAGCGTTTTCAGCCTATTCCCGGCATATGGAAGAAACAGCAGTAAGCCCAGGGAAATATCTGCTTCTAAATCCAAAACGCAGCTATCTAACAGAACGGTTGTCAATGTGTGCACTCAACTTTCAGAGTTAAACCCGTGTGTGGATTCAGGAGTCTGCAAACACTTTCTCTGCAGAGTCCCAAAACAGGCGTTTTCAGCCCATTACAGGCATATGGAAGAAATAGCAGTAAGCACAGGGAAATATCTGCTTCTAAATCCAAAACACAGCTATCTAACAGAACGGTTGTCAATGTGTGCACTCAACTTCCAGAGTTAAACCCGTGTGTGGATTCAGCAGTCTGCAAACACTTTCTCTGCAGAGTCCCCAAAACAGGCGTTTTCAGCCCATTACCGGCTTATGGAAGAAACAGCAGTAAGCACAGGGAAATGTCTGCTTCTAAATCCAAAACGCAGCTATCTAACAGAACGGTTGTCAATGTGTGCACTCAACTTCCAGAGTTAAACCCGTGTGTGGATTCAGCAGTCTGCAAACACTTTCTCTGCAGAGTCCCAAAACAGGCGTTTTCAGCCCATTACCGGCATATGGAAGAAACAGCAGTAAGCACAGGGAAATATCTGCTTCTAAATCCAAAACGCAGCTATCTAACAGAACGGTTGTCAATGTGTGCACTCAACTTCCAGAGTTAAACCCGTGTGTGGATTCAGCAGTCTGCAAACACTTTCTTTGCAGAGTCCCCAAACAGGCGTTTTCAGCCCATTACCGGCATATGGAAGCAACAGCAGTAAGCCCAGGGAAATACCTGCTTCTAAATCCAAAACGCAGCTATCTAACAGAACGGTTGTCAATGTGTGCACTCAACTTCCAGAGTTAAACCCGTGTGTGGATTCAGCAGTCTGCAAACACTTTCTCTGCAGAGTCCCAAAACAGGCGTTTTCAGCCCATTACCGGCATATGGAAGAAACAGCAGTAAGCCCAGGGAAATATCTGCTTCTAAATCCAAAACGCAGCTATCTAACAGAACGGTTGTCAATGTGTGCACTCAACTTCCAGAGTTAAACCCGTGTGTGGATTCAGCAGTCTGCAAACACTTTCTCTGCAGAATCCCAAAACAGGCGTTTTCAGCCCATTACCGGCATATGGAAGAAACAGCAGTAAGCACAGGGAAATATCTGCTTCTAAATCCAAAACGCAGCTATGTAACAGAACGGTTGTCAATGTGTGCACTCAACTTCCAGAGTTAAACCCGTGTGTGGATTCAGCAGTCTGCAAACACTTTCTCTGCAGAGTCCCAAAACAGGCGTTTTCAGCCCATTACCGGCATATGGAAGAAACAGCCGTAAGCACAGGGAAATATCTGCTTCTAAATCCAGAACGCAGCTATCTAACAGAACGGTTGTCAATGTGTGCACTCAACTTCCAGAGTTAAACCCATGTGTGGATTCAGCAGTCTGCAAACGCTTTCTCTGCAGAGTCCCAAAACAGGCGTTTTCAGCCCATTACCGGCATATGGAAGAAACAGCAGTAAGCACAGGGAAATACCTGCTTCTAAATCCAAAACGCAGCTATCTAACAGAACGGTTGTCAATGTGTGCACTCAACTTCCAGAGTTAAACCCGTGTGTGGATTCAGCAGTCTGCAAACACTTTCTCTGCAGAGTCCCAAAACAGGCGTTTTCAGCCCATTACCGGCATATGGAAGAAACAGCAGTAAGCACAGGGAAATATCTGCTTCTAAATCGAAAACGCAGCTATCTAACAGAACGGTTGTCAATGTGTGCACTCAGCTTCCAGAGTTAAACCCGTGTGTGGATTCAGCAGTCTGCAAACACTTTCTCTGCAGAGTCCCAAAACAGGCGTTTTCAGCCCATTACCGGCATATGGAAGAAACAGCAGTAAGCCCAGGCAAATATCTGTTTCTAAATCCAAAACGCAGCTATCTAACAGAACGGTTGTCAATGTGTGCACTCAACTTCCAGAGTTAAACCCGTGTGTGGATTCAGCAGTCTGCAAACACTTTCTCTGCAGAGTCCCAATACAGGCGTTTTCAGCCCATTACCGGCATAAGTAAGAAACAGCAGTAAGCCCAGGGAAATATCTGCTTCTAAATCCAAAACATAGCTATCTAACAGAACGGTTGTCAATGTGTGCACTCAACTTCCAGAGTTAAACCCGTGTGTGGATTCAGCAGTCTGCAAACACTTTCTCTGCAGAGTCCCAAAACAGGCGTTTTCAGGCCATTACCGGCATGTGGAAGGAACAGCAGTAAGCACAGGGAAATATCTGCTTCTAAATCCAAAACGCAGCTATCTAACAGAACGGTTGTCAATGTGTGCACTCAACTTCCAGAGTTAAACCAGTGTGTGGATTCAGCAGTCTGCAAACACTTTCTCTGCAGAGTCCAAAAACAGTCGTTTTCAGCCCATTACCGGCATATGTAAGAAACAGCCGTAAGCACAGGGAAATATCTGCTTCTAAATCCAGAACGCAGCTATCTAACAGAACGGTTGTCAATGTGTGCACTCAACTTCCAGAGTTAATCCCGTGTGTGGATTCAGCAGTCTGCAAACACTTTCTCTGCAGAGTCCCAAAACAGGCGTTTTCAGCCCATTACCGGCAAATGGAAGAAACAGCAGTAAGCACAGGGAAATATCTGCTTCTAAATCCAAAACGCAGCTATCTAACAGAACGGTTGTCAATGTGTGCTCTCAACTTCCAGAGTTAAACCCGTGTGTGGATTCAGCAGTCTGCAAACACTTTCTCTGCAGAGTCCCAAAACAGGCGTTTTCAGCCCATTAAAGGCATATGGAAGAAACAGCAGTAAGCACAGGGAAATATCTGCTTCTAAATCCAAAACGCAGCTATCTAACAGAACGGTTGTCAATGTGTGCACTCAACTTCCAGAGTTAAACCCGTGTGTGGATTCAGCAGTCTGCAAACACTTTCTCTGCAGAGAACCAAAACAGGCGTTTTCAGCCCATTACCGGCATATGGAAGAAACAGCAGTAAGCACAGGGAAATATCTGCTTCTAAATCCAAAACGCAGCTATCTAACAGAACGGTTGTCAATGTGTGCACTCAACTTCCAGCGTTAAACCTGTGTGTGGATTCAGCAGTCTGCAAACACTTTCTCTGCAGAGTCCCAAAACAGGCGTTTTCAGCCCATTACCGGCATATGGAAGAAACAGCAGTAAGCACAGGGAAATATGTGCTTCTAAATCCAAAACGGAGCTATCTAACAGAAGGGTTGTCAATGTGTGCACTCAACTTCCAGAGTTAAACCCGTGTGTGGATTCAGCAGTCTGCAAACACTTTCTCTGCAGAGTCCCAAAACAGGCGTTTTCAGCCCATTACCGGCATATGGAAGAAACAGCAGTAAGCACAGGGAAATATCTGCTTCTAAATCCAAAACGCAGCTATCTAACAGAACGGTTGTCAATGTGTGCACTCAACTTCCAGAGTTAAACCCGTGTGTGGATTCAGCAGTCTGCAAACACTTTCTCTGCAGAGTCCCAAAACAGGCGTTTTCAGTCCATTACCGGCATATGGAAGAAACGGCAGTAAGCAAAGGGAAATATCTGCTTCTAAATCCAAAACGTAGCTATCTAACAGAACGGTTGTCAATGTGTGCACTCAACTTCCAGAGTTAAACCCGTGTGTGGATTCAGCAGTCTGCAAACAGTTTCTCTGCAGAGTCCCAAAACAGGCGTTTTCAGCCCATTACCGGCATATTGAAGAAACAGCCGTAAGCACAGGGAAATATCTGCTACTAAATCCAGAACGCAGCTATCTAACAGAACGGTTGTCAATGTGTGCACTCAACTTCCAGAGTTAAACCCGTGTGTATTCAGCAGTCTGCAAACACTTTCTCTGCAGAGTCCCAAAACAGGCGTTTTCAGCCCATTACCGGCATATGGAAGAAACAGCAGTAAGCACAGGGAAATATCTGCTTCTAAATCCAAAACGCAGCTATCTAAGAGAACGGTTGTCAATGTGTGCACTCAACTTCCAGAGTTAAACCTGTGTGTGGATTCAGCAGTCTGCAAACACTTTCTCTGCAGAGTCCCAAAACAGGCGTTTTCAGCCCATTACCGGCATATGGAAGAAACAGCAGTAAGCACAGGGAAATATCTGCTTCTAAATCCAAAACGCAGCTATCTAACAGAACGGTTGACATTGTGTGCACTCAGCTTCCAGAGTTAAACCCGTGTGTGGATTCAGCAGTCTGCAAACACTTTCTCTGCAGAGTCCCAAAACAGGCGTTTTCAGCCCATTACAGGCATATGGAAGAAACAGCAGTTAGCACAGGGAAATATCTGCTTCTAAATCCAAAACGCAGCTATCTAACAGAACGGTTGTCAATGTGTGCACTCAACTTCCAGAGTTAAACCCGTGTGTGGATTCAGCAGTCTGCAAACGCTTTCTCTGCAGAGTCCCAAAACAGGCGTTTTCAGCCCATTACCGGCATAGGGAAGAAACAGCAGTAAGCACAGGGAAATATCTGCTTCTAAATCCAAAACGCAGCTATCTAACAGAACGGTTGTCAATGTGTGCACACAACTTCCAGAGTTAAACCCGAGTGTGGATTCAGCAGTCTGCAAACACTTTGTCTGCAGAGTCCCAAAACAGGCGTTTTCAGCCCATTACCGGCATATGGAAGAAACAGCAGTAAGCACAGGGAAATATCTGCTTCTAAATCCAAAACGCAACTATCTAACAGAACGGTTGTCAATGTGTGCACTCAACTACCAGAGTTAAACCCGTGTGTGGATTCAGCAGTCTGCAAACACTTTCTCTGCAGAGTCCCAAAACAGGCGTTTTCAGCCCATTACCGGCATATGGAAGAAACAGCCGTAAGCACAGGGAAATATCTGCTTCTAAATCCAGAACGCAGCTATCTAACAGAACGGTTGTCAATGTGTGCACTCAACTTCCAGAGTTAAACCCGTGTGTGGATTCAGCAGTCTGCAAACACTTTCTCCGCAGAGTCCCAAAACAGGCGTTTTCAGCCCATTACCGGCATATGGAAGAAACAGCAGTAAGCACAGGGAAATATTTGCTTCTAAATCCAAAACGCAGCTATCTAACAGAAGGGTTGTCAATGTGTGCACTCAACTTCCAGAGTTAAACCCGTGTGTGGATTCAGCAGTCTGCAAACACTTTCTCTGCAGAGTCCCAAAACAGGCGTTTTCAGCCCATTACCGGCATATGGAAGAAACAGCAGTAAGCACAGGGAAATATCTGCTTCTAAATCCAAAACGCAGCTATCTAACAGAACGGTTGTCAATGTGTGCACTCAACTTCCAGAGTTAAACCCGTGTGTGGATTCAGCAGTCTGCAAACACTTTCTCTGCAGAGTCCCAAAACAGGCGTTTTCAGCCCATTACCGGCATATGGAAGAAACGGCAGTAAGCCCAGGGAAATATCTGCTTCTAAATCCAAAACGCAGCTATCTAACAGAACGGTTGTCAATGTGTGCACTCAACTTCCAGAGTTAAACCCGTGTGTGGATTCAGCAGTCTGCAAACAGTTTCTCTGCAGAGTCCCAAAACAGGTGTTTTCAGCCCATTACCGGCATATTGAAGAAACAGCCGTAAGCACAGGGAAATATCTGCTACTAAATCCAGAACGCAGCTATCTAACAGAACGGTTGTCAATGTGTGCACTCAACTTCCAGAGTTAAACCCGTGTGTGGATTCAGCAGTCTGCAAACACTTTTCTCTGCAGAGTCCCAAAACAGGCGTTTTCAGCCCATTACCGGCATATGGAAGAAACAGCAGTAAGCACAGGGAAATATCTGCTTCTAAATCCAAAACGCAGCTATCTAACAGAACGGTTGTCAATGTGTGCACTCAACTTCCAGAGTTAAACCTGTGTGTGGATTCAGCAGTCTGCAAACACTTTCTCTGCAGAGTCCCAAAACAGGCGTTTTCAGCCCATTACCGGCATATGGAAGAAACAGCAGTAAGCACAGGGAAATATCTGCTTCTAAATCCAAAACGCAGCTATCTAACAGAACGGTTGTCAATGTGTGCACTCAACTTCCAGAGTTAAACCCGTGTGTGGATTCAGCAGTCTGCAAACACTTTCTCTGCAGAGTCCCAAAACAGGCGTTTTCAGCCCTTTACCGGCATATGGAAGAAACAGCAGTAAGCACAGGGAAATATCTGCTTCTAAATCCAGAACGCAGCTATCTAACAGAACGGTTGTCAATGTGTGCACTCAACTTCCAGAGTTAAACCCGTGTGTGGATTCAGCAGTCTGCAAACACTTTCTCTGCAGAGTCCCAAAACAGGCGTTTTCAGCCCATTACAGGCATATGGAAGAAACAGCAGTAAGCCCAGGGAAATATCTGCTTCTAAATTCAAAACGCAGATATCTAACAGAACGGTTGTCAATGTGTGCACTCAACTTCCAGAGTTAAACCCGTGTGTGGATTCAGCAGTCTGCAAACACTTTCTCTGCAGAGTCCCAGAACAGGCGTTTTCAGCCCATTACCGGCATATGGAAGAAACAGCAGTAAGCACAGGGAAATATCTGCTTCTAAATCCAAAACGCAGCTATCTAACAGCACGGTTTGTCAATGTGTGCTCTCAACTTGCAGAGTTAAACCCGTGTGGTGGATTCAGCAGTCTGCAAACGCTTTCTCTGCAGAGTCCCAAAACAGGCGTTTTCAGCCCATTACCGGCATATGGAAGAAACAGCAGTAAGCACAGGGAAATACCTGCTTCTAAATCCAAAACGCAGCTATCTAACAGAACGGTTGTCAATGTGTGCACTCAACTTCCAGAGTTAAACCCGTGTGTGGATTCAGCAGTCTGCAAACGCTTTCTCTGCAGAGTCCCAAAACAGGCGTTTTCAGCCCATTACCGGCATATGGAAGAAACAGCAGTAAGCACAGGGAAATATCTGCTTCTAAATCCAAAACGCAGCTATCTAATAGAACGGTTGTCAATGTGTGCACTCAACTTCCAGAGTTAAACCCGTGTGTGGATTCAGCAGTCTGCAAACACTTTCTCTGCAGAGTCCCAAAACAGGCGTTTTCAGCCCATTAGCGGCATATGGAAGAAACAGCAGTAAGCACAGGGAAATATCTGCTTCTAAATCCAAAACGCAGCTATCTAACAGAACGGTTGTCAATGTGAGCACTCAACTTCCAGAGTTAAACCCGTGTGTGGATTCAGCAGTCTGCAAACACTTTCTCTGCAGAGTCCCAAAACAGGCGTTTTCAGCCCATTACCGGCATATGGAAGAAACAGCAGTAAGCACAGGGAAATATCTGCTTCTAAATCCAAAACGCAGCTATCTAACAGAACGGTTGTCAATGTGTGCACTCAACTTCCAGAGTTGAACCCGTGTGTGGATTCAGCAGTCTGCAAACGCTTTCTCTGCAGAGTCCCAAAACAGGCGTTTTCAGCCCATTACCAGCATATGGAAGAAACAGCAGTAAGCCCAGGGAAATATCTGCTTCTAAATCCAAAACGCAGCTATCTAACAGAACGGTTGTCAATCTGTGCACTCAACTTCCAGAGTTAAACCCGTGTGTGGATTCAGCAGTCTGCAAACACTTTCTCTGCAGTGTCCCAAAACAGGCGTTTTCAGCCCATTAGCGGCATATGGAAGAAACAGCAGTAAGCACAGGGAAATATCTGCTTCTAAATCCAAAACGCAGCTATCTAACAGAACGGTTGTCAATGTGAGCACTCAACTTCCAGAGTTAAACCCGTGTGTGGATTCAGCAGTCTGCAAACACTTTCTCTGCAGAGTCCCAAAACAGGCGTTTTCAGCCCATTACCGGCATATGGAAGAAACAGCAGTAAGCACAGGGAAATATCTGCTTCTAAATCCAAAATGCAGCTATCTAACAGAACGGTTGTCAATGTGTGCACTCAACTTCCAGAGTTAAACCCGTGTGTGGATTCAGCAGTCTGCAAACGCTTTCTCTGCAGAGTCCCAAAACAGGCGTTTTCAGCCCATTACCGGCATATGGAAGAAACAGCAGTAAGCCCAGGGAAATATCTGCTTCTAAATCCAAAACGCAGCTATCTAACAGAACGGTTGTCAATGTGTGCACTCAACTTCCAGAGTTAAACCCGTGTGTGGATTCAGCAGTCTGCAAACACTTTCTCTGCAGAGTCCCAAAACAGGCGTTTTCAGCCCATTACCGGCATAGGGAAGAAACAGCAGTAAGCACAGGGAAATATCTGCTTCTAAATCCAAAACGCAGCTATCTAACAGAACGGTTGTCAATGTGTCCACTCAACTTCCAGAGTTAAACCCGTGTGTGGATTCAGCAGTCTGCAAACGCTTTCTCTGCAGAGTCCCAAAACAGGCGTTTTCAGCGCATTACCGGCATATGGAAGAAACAGCAGTAAGCCCAGGAAATATCTGCTTCTAAATCCAAAACGCAGCTATCTAACAGAACGGTTGTCAATGTGTGCACTCAACTTCCAGAGTTAAACCCGTGTGTGGATTCAGCAGTCTGCAAACACTTTCTCTGCAGAGTCCCAAAACAGGCGTTTTTCAGCCCATTACCGGCATATGGAAGAAACAGCAGTAAGCACAGGGAAATATCTGCTTCTAAATCCAAAACGCAGCTATCTAACAGCACGGTTGTCAATGTGTGCTCTCAACTTGCAGAGTTAAACCCGAGTGTGGATTCAGCAGTCTGCAAACGCTTTCTCTGCAGAGTCCCAAAACAGGCGTTTTCAGCCCATTACCGGCATATGGAAGAAACAGCAGTAAGCACAGGGAAATACCTGCTTCTAAATCCAAAACGCAGCTATCTAACAGAACGGTTGTCAATGTGTGCACTCAACTTCCAGAGTTAAACCCGTGTGTGGATTCAGCAGTCTGCAAACGCTTTCTCTGCAGAGTCCCAAAACAGGCGTTTTCAGCCCATTACCGGCATATGGAAGAAACAGCAGTAAGCCCAGGGAAATATCTGCTTCTAAATCCAAAACGCAGCTATCTAACAGAACGGTTGTCAATGTGTGCACTCAACTTCCAGAGTTAAACCCGTGTGTGGATTCAGCAGTCTGCAAACACTTTCTCTGCAGAGTCCCAAAACAGGCGTTTTCCGCCCATTACCGGCATATGGAAGAAACAGCAGTAAGCACAGGGAAATATCTGCTTCTAAATCGAAAAAGGCAGCTATCTAACAGAACGGTTGTCAATGTGAGCACTCAACTTCCAGAGTTAAACCCGTGTGTGGATTCAGCAGTCTGCAAACACTTTCTCTGCAGAGTCCCAAAACAGGCGTTTTCAGCCCATTACCGGCATATGGAAGAAACAGCAGTAAGCACAGGGAAATATCTGCTTCTAAATCCAAAACGCAGCTATCTAACAGAACGGTTGTCAATGTGTGCACTCAACTTCCAGAGTTAAACCCGTGTGTGGATTCAGCAGTCTGCAAACGCTTTCTCTGCAGAGTCCCAAAACAGGCGTTTTCAGCCCATTACCGGCATATGGAAGAAACAGCAGTAAGCCCAGGGAAATATCTGCTTCTAAATCCAAAACGCAGCTATCTAACAGAACGATTGTCAATCTGTGCACTCAACTTCCAGAGTTAAACCCGTGTGTGGATTCAGCAGTCTGCAAACACTTTCTCTGCAGAGTCCCAAAACAGGCGTTTTCAGCCCATTAGCGGCATAGGGAAGAAACAGCAGTAAGCACAGGGAAATATCTGCTTCTAAATCCAAAACGCAGCTATCTAACAGAACGGTTGTCAATGTGAGCACTCAACTTCCAGAGTTAAACCCGTGTGTGGATTCAGCAGTCTGCAAACACTTTCTCTGCAGAGTCACAAAACAGGGGCGTTTTCAGCCCATTACCGGCATATGGAAGAAACAGCAGTAAGCATAGGGAAATATCTGCTTCTAAATCCAAAACGCAGCTATCTAACAGAACGGTTGTCAATGTGTCCACTCAACTTCCAGAGTTAAACCCGTGTGTGGATTCAGCAGTCTGCAAACGCTTTCTCTGCAGAGTCCCAAAACAGGCGTTTTCAGCGCATTACCGGCATATGGAAGAAACAGCAGTATGCCCAGGAAATATCTGCTTCTAAATCCAAAACGCAGCTATCTAACAGAACGGTTGTCAATGTGTGCACTCAACTTCCAGAGTTAAACCCGTGTGTGGATTCAGCAGTCTGCAAACACTTTCTCTGCAGAGTCCCAAAACAGGCATTTTCAGCCCATTACCGGCATATGGAAGAAACAGCAGTAAGCCCAGGGAATAATCTGCTTCTAAATCCAAAACGCACCTATCTAACAGCACGGTTGTCAATGTGTGCTCTCAACTTGCAGAGTAAACCCGTGTGTGGATTCAGCAGTCTGCAAACGCTTTCTCTGCAGAGTCCCAAAACAGGCGTTTTCAGCCCATTACCGGCATATGGAAGAAACAGCAGTAAGCACAGGGAAATACCTGCTTCTAAATCCAAAACGCAGCTATCTAACAGAACGGTTGTCAATGTGTGCACTCAACTTCCCGAGTTAAAACCCGTGTGTGGATTCAGCAGTCTGCAAACGCTTTCTCTACAGAGTCCCAAAACAGGCGTTTTCAGCCCATTACCGGCATATGGAAGAAACAGCAGTAAGCACAGGGAAATATCTGCTTCTAAATCCAAAACGCAGCTATCTAACAGAACGGTTGTCAATGTGTGCACTCAACTTCCAGAGTTAAACCCGTGTGTGGATTCAGCAGTCTGCAAACACTTTCTCTGCAGAGTCCCCAAAACAGGCGTTTTCAGCCCATTACCGGCATATGGAAGAAACAGCAGTAAGCCCAGGGAAATATCTGCTTCTAAATCCAAAACGCAGCTATCTAACAGAACGGTTGCCAATATGTGCACTCAACTTCCAGAGTTAAACCCGTGTGTGGATTCAGCAGTCTGCAAACGCTTTCTCTGCAGAGTCCCAAAACAGGCGTTTTCAGCCCATTACTGGCATATGGAAGAAACAGCAGTAAGCACAGGGAAATATCTGCTTCTAAATCCAAAACGCAGCTATCTAACAGAACGGTTGTCAATGTGTGCACTCAACTTCCAGAGTTAAACCCGTGTGTGGATTCAGCAGTCTGCAAACACTTTCTCTGCAGAGTCCCAAAACAGGCGTTTTCCGCCCATTACCGGCATATGGAAGAAACAGCAGTAAGCACAGGGAAATATCTGCTTCTAAATCGAAAAAGGCAGCTATCTAACAGAACGGTTGTCAATGTGTGCACTCAACTTCCAGAGTTAAACCCGTGTGTGGATTCAGCAGTCTGCAAACACTTTCTCTGCAGAGTCCCAAAACAGGCGTTTTCAGCCCATTACCGGCATATGGAAGAAACAGCAGTAAGCACAGGGAAATATCTGCTTCTAAATCCAAAACGCAGCTATCTAAGAGAACGGTTGTCAATGTGTGCACTCAACTTCCAGAGTTAAACCCGTGTGTGGATTCAGCAGTCTGCAAACACTTTCTCTGCAGAGTCCCAAAACAGGCGTTTTCAGCCCATTACCGGCATACGGAAGAAACAGCAGTAAGCACAGGGAAATATCTGCTTCTAAATCCAAAACGCAGCTATCTAACAGAACGGTTGTCAATGTGTGCACTCAACTTCAGAGTTAAACCCGTGTGTGGATTCAGCAGTCTGCAAACACTTTCTCTGCAGAGTCCCAAAACAGGCGTTTTCAGCCCATTACCGGCATATGGAAGAAACAGCAGTAAGCACAAGGAAATATCTTCTTCTAAATCCAAAACGCAGCTATCTAACAGAACGGTTGTCAATGTGTGCACTCAACTTCCAGAGTTAAACCCGTGTGTGGATTCAGCAGTCTGCAAACGCTTTCTCTGCAGAGTCCCAAAACAGGCGTTTTCCGCCCATTACCGGCATATGGAAGAAACAGCTGTAAGCACAGGGAAATATCTGCTTCTAAATCCAAAACGCAGCTATCTAACAGAACGGTTGTCAATGTGTGCACTCAACTTCCAGAGTTAAACCCATGTGTGGGTTCATCAGTCTGCAAACGCTTTCTCTGCAGAGTCCCAAAACAGGCGTTTCAGCCCATTACCGGCATATGGAAGAAACAGCAGTAAGCACAGGGAAATAACTACTTCTAAATCCAAAACGCAGCTATCTAACAGAACGGTTGTCAATGTGTGCACTCAACTTCCAGAGTTAAACCCGTGTGTGGATTCAGCAGTCTGCAAACACTTTCTCTTCAGAGTCCCAAAACAGGCGTTTTCCGCCCATTACCGGCTATGGAAGAAACAGCAGTAAGCACAGGGAAATATCTGCTTCTAAATCCAAAACGCAGCTATCTAACACAACGTTTGTCAATGTGTGCACTCAACTTCCAGAGTTAAACCCGTGTGTGGATTCAGCAGTCTGCAAACACTTTCTCTGCAGAGTCCCAAAACAGGCGTTTTCAGCCCATTACCGGCATATGGAAGAAACAGCAGTAAGCCCAGGGAAATATCTGCTTCTAAATCCAAAACGCAGCTATCTAACAGAACGGTTGTCAATGTGTGCACTCAACTTCCAGAGTTAAACCCGTGTGTGGATTCAGCAGTCTGCAAACACTTTCTCTGCAGAGTCCCAAAACAGGCGTTTTCAGCCCATTACCGGCATATGGAAGAAACAGCAGTAAGCACAGGGAAATATCTGCTTCTAAATCCAAAACACAGCTATCTAAAAGAACGGTTGTCAATGTGTGCACTCAACTTCCAGAGTTAAACCCGTGTGTGGATTCAGCAGTCTGCAAACACTTTCTCTGCAGAGTCCCAAAACAGGCGTTTTCAGCCCATTACCGGCATATGGAAGAAACAGCAGTAAGCCCAGGGAAATATCTGCTTCTAAATCCAAAACGCAGCTATCTAACAGAACGGTTGTCAATGTGTGCACTCAACTTCCAGAGTTAAACCCGTGTGTGGATTCAGCAGTCTGCAAACACTTTCTCTGCAGAGTCCCAAAACAGGCGTTTTCAGCCTATTACCGGCATATGGAAGAAACAGCAGTAAGCCCAGGGAAATATCTGCTTCTAAATCCAAAACGCAGCTATCTAACAGAACGGTTGTCAATGTGTGCACTCAACTTCCAGAGTTAAACCCGTGTGTGGATTCAGCAGTCTGCAAACACTTTCTCTGCAGAGTCCCAAAACAGGCGTTTTCAGCCCATTAGCGGCATATGGAAGAAACAGCAGTAAGCCCAGGGAAATATCTGCTTCTAAATCCAAAACGCAGCTATCTAACAGAACGGTTGTCAATGTGTGCACTCAACTTCCAGAGTTAAACCCGTGTGTGGATTCAGCAGTCTGCAAACGCTTTCTCTGCATAGTCCCAAAACAGGCGTTTTCAGCCCATTACCGGCATATGGAAGAAACAGCAGTAAGCACAGGGAAATATCTGCTTCTAAATCCAAAACGCAGCTATCTAACAGAACGGTTGTCAATGTGTGCACTCAACTTCCAGAGTTAAACCCTTGTGTGGATTCAGCAGTCTGCAAACGCTTTCTCTGCAGAGTCCCAAAACAGGCGTTTTCAGCCCATTACCGGCATATGGAAGAAACAGCAGTAAGCACAGGGAAATATCTGCTTCTAAATCCAAAACGCAGCTATCTAACACAACGGTTGTCAACGTGTGCACTCAACTTCCAGAGTTAAACCCGTGTTTGGATTCAGCAGTCTGCAAACACTTTCTCTGCAGAGTCCCAAAAACAGGCGTTTTCAGCCCATTACCGGCATATGGAAGAAACAGCTGTAAGCCCAGGGAAATATCTGCTTCTAAATCCAAAACGCAGCTATCTAACAGAACGGTTGTCAATGTGTGCACTCAACTTCCAGAGTTAAACCTGTGTGTGGATTCAGCAGTCTGCAAACACTTTCTCTGCAGAGTCCCAAAACAGGCGTTTTCAGCCTATTACCGGCATATGGAAGAAACAGCAGTAAGCCCAGGGAAATATCTGCTTCTAAATCCAAAACGCAGCTATCTAACAGAACGGTTGTCAATGTGTGCACTCAACTTCCAGAGTTAAACCCGTGTGTGGATTCAGCAGTCTGCAAACACTTTCTCTGCAGAGTCCCAAAACAGGCGTTTTCAGCCCATTAGCGGCATATGGAAGAAACAGCAGTAAGCCCAGGGAAATATCTGCTTCTAAATCCAAAACGCAGCTATCTAACAGAACGGTTGTCAATGTGTGCACTCAACTTCCAGAGTTAAACCCGTGTGTGGATTCAGCAGTCTGCAAACGCTTTCTCTGCAGAGTCCCCAAAACAGGCGTTTTCAGCCCATTACCGGCCTATGGAAGAAACAGCAGTAAGCACAGGGAAATATCTGCTTCTAAATCCAAAACGCAGCTATCTAACAGAACGGTTGTCAATGTGTGCACTCAACTTCCAGAGTTAAACCCTTGTGTGGATTCAGCAGTCTGCAAACGCTTTCTCTGCAGAGTCCCAAAACAGGCGTTTTCAGCCCATTACCGGCATATGGAAGAAACAGCAGTAAGCACAGGGAAATATCTGCTTCTAAATCCAAAACGCAGCTATCTAACAGAACGGTTGTCAATGTGTGCACTCAACTTCCAGAGTTAAACCCTTGTGTGGATTCAGCAGTCTGCAAACACTTTCTCTGCAGAGTCCCAAAACAGGCGTTTTCAGCCCATTACCGGCATATGGAAGAAACAGCAGTAAGCCCAGGGAAATATGTGCTTCTAAATCCAAAACGCAGCTATCTAACAGAACGGTTGCCAAAATGTGCACTCAACTTCCAGAGTTAAACCCGAGTGTGGATTCAGCAGTCTGCAAACGCTTTCTCTGCAGAGTCCCAAAACAGGCGTTTTCAGCCCATTACTGGCATATGGAAGAAACAGCAGTAAGCACAGGGAAATATCTGCTTCTAAATCCAAAACGCAGCTATCTAACAGAACGGTTGTCAATGTGTGCACTCAACTTCCAGAGTTAAACCCGTGTGTGGATTCAGCAGTCTGCAAACACTTTCTCTGCAGAGTCCCAAAACAGGCGTTTCTCCGCCCATTACCGGCATATGGAAGAAACAGCAGTAAGCACAGGGAAATATCTGCTTCTAAATCGAAAAAGGCAGCTATCTAACAGAACGGTTGTCAATGTGTGCACTCAACTTCCGGAGTTAAACCCGTGTGTGGATTCAGCAGTCTGCAAACACTTTCTCTGCAGAGTCCCAAAACAGGCGTTTTCAGCCCATTACCGGCATATGGAAGAAACAGCAGTAAGCACAGGGAAATAATCTGCTTCTAAATCCAAAACGCAGCTATCTAAGAGAACGGTTGTCAATGTGTGCACTCAACTTCCAGAGTTAAACCCGTGTGTGGATTCAGCAGTGCAAACACTTTCTCTGCAGAGTCCCAAAAACAGGCGTTTTCAGCCCATTACCGGCATACGGAAGAAACAGCAGTAAGCACAGGGAAATATCTGCTTCTAAATCCAAAACGCAGCTATCTAACAGAACGGTTGTCAATGTGTGCACTCAACTTCCAGAGTTACACCCGTGTGTGGATTCAGCAGTCTGCAAACACTTTCTCTGCCAGAGTCCCAAAACAGGCGTTTTTCAGTCCATTACCGGCATATGGAAGAAACAGCAGTAAGCACAAGGAAATATCTTCTTCTAAATCCAAAACGCAGCTATCTAACAGAACGGTTGTCAATGTGTGCACTCAACTTCCAGAGTTAAAACCCGTGTGTGGATTCAGCAGTCTGCAAACGCTTTCTCTGCAGAGTCCCAAAACAGGCGTTTTCCGCCCATTACCGGCATATGGAAGAAACAGCAGTAAGCACAGGGAAATATCTGCTTCTAAATCCAAAACGCAGCTATCTAACAGAACGGTTGTCAATGTGTGCACTCAGCTTCCAGAGTTAAAAACCCATGTGTGGGGTTCATCAGTCCTGCAAACGCTTTCTCTGCAGAGTCCCCAAAAACAGGCGTTTTCAGCCCATTACCGGCATATGGAAGAAACAGCAGTAAGCACAGGGAAATAACTACTTCTAAATCCAAAACGCAGCTATCTAACAGAACGGTTGTCAATGTGTGCACTCAACTTCCAGAGTTAAACCCGTGTGTGGATTCAGCAGTCTGCAAACACTTTCTCTGCAGAGTCCCAAAAACAGGCGTTTTCCGCCCATTACCGGCCTATGGAAGAAACAGCAGTAAGCACAGGGAAATATCTGCTTCTAAATCGAAAAAGGCAGCTATCTAACAGAACGGTTTGTCAATGTGTGCACTCAACTTCCAGAGTTAAACCCGTGTGTGGATTCAGCAGGTCTGCAAACACTTTCTCTGCAGAGTCCCCAAAACAGGCGTTTTCCAGCCCATTACCGGCATAGGGAAGAAACAGCAGTAAGCACAGGGAAATATCTGCTTCTAAATCCAAAACGCAGCTATCTAAGAGAACGGTTGTCAATGTGTGCACTCAACTTCCAGAGTTAAAACCCGTGTGTGGATTCAGCAGTCTGCAAACACTTTCTCTGCAGAGTCCCAAAACAGGCGTTTTCAGCCCATTACCGGCATACGGAAGAAAACAGCAGTAAGCACAGGGAAATATCTGCTTCTAAATCCAAAACGCAGCTATCTAACAGAACGGTTGTCAATGTGTGCACTCAACTTCCAGAGTTAAACCCGTGTGTGGATTCAGCAGTCTGCAAACACTTTCTCTGCAGAGTCCCAAAACAGGCGTTTTTCAGCCCATTACCCGGCATATGGAAGAAACAGCAGTAAGCACAGGGGAAATATCTGCTTCTAAATCCAAAACGCAGCTATCTAACAGAACGGTTGTCAATGTGTGCACTCAACTTCCAGAGTTTACACCCGTGTGTGGATTCCAGCAGTCTGCAAACGCTTTCCTCTGCAAAGTCCCAAAACAGGCGTTTTCAGCCCATTACCGGCATATGGAAGAAACAGCAGTAAGCACAGGGAAAATATCTGCTTCTAAATCCAAAACGCAGCTATCTAACAGAACGGTTGTCAATGTGTGCACTCAACTTCCAGAGTTAAACCCGTGTGTGGATTCAGCAGTCTGCAAACACTTTCTCTGCAGAGTCCCAAGACAGGCGTTTTCAGCCTATTACCGGCATATGGAAGAAAGAGCAGTAAGCACAGGGAAATATCTGCTTCTAAATCCAAAATGCAGCTATCTAGCAGAACGGTTGTCAATGTGTGCACTCAACTTCCAGAGTTAAACCCGAGTGTGGATTCAGCAGTCCTGCAAACATTTTCTCTGCAGAGTCCCAAAACAGGCGTTTTCAGCCCATTATCGGCATATGGAAGAAACAGCAGTAAGCCCCAGGGGAAATATCTGCTTCTAAATCCAAAACGCAGCTATCTAACAGAAACGGTTGTCAATGTGTGCACTCAACTTCCAGAGTTAAACCCGTGTGTGGATTCAGCAGTCTGCAAACACTTCCTCTGCAAAGTCCCCAAAACAGGCGTTTTCAGCCCATTACCGGCATATGGAAGAAACCAGCAGTAAAGCCCAGGGAAATATCTGCTTCTAAATCCAAAACGCAGCTATCTAACAGAACGGTTGTCAATGTGTGCACTCAACTTCCAGAATTAAACCCGTGTGTGGATTCAGCAGTCCTGCAAACACTTTCTCTGCAGAGTCCCCAAAACAGGCGTTTTCAGCCCATTACCGGGCATATGGAAGAAACAGCAGTAAGCACAGGGGAAATATCTGCTTCTAAATCCAAAACGCAGCTATCTAACAGAAACGGTTGTCAATGTGTGCACTCAACTTCCAGAGTTAAACCCGTGTGTGGATTCAGCAGTCTGCAAACACTTTCTCTGCAGAGTCCCAAAAACAGGCGTTTTTCAGCCTATTACGGCATATGGAAGAAACAGCAGTAAGCCCAGGGAAAATAACTGCTTCTAAATCCAAAACGCAGCTATCTAACCAGAAACGGTTGTCAATGTGTGCACTCAACTTCCAGAGTTAAACCCGTGTGTGGATTCAGCAGTCTGCAAACACTTTCTCTGCAGAGTCCCCAAAACAGGCGTTTTTCAGCCCATTAGCGGCAATATGGAAGAAAACAGCAGTAAGCCCAGGGAAATATCTGCTTCTAAATCCAAAAACGCAGCTATCTAACAGAACGGTTGTCAATGTGTGCACTCAACTTCCAGAGTTAAACCCGTGTGTGGATTCAGCAGTCTGCAAACGCTTTCTCTGCAGAGTCCCCCAAAACAGGCGTTTTCAGCCCATTACCGGCATATGGAAGAAACAGCAGTAAGCACAGGGAAATATCTGCTTCTAAATCCAAAACGCAGCTATCTAACAGAACGGTTGTCAATGTGTGCACTCAACTTCCAGAGTTAAACCCCTTGTGTGGATTCAGCAGTCTGCAAACGCTTTCTCTGCAGAGTCCCCAAAACAGGCGTTTTCAGCCCATTACCGGCATATGGAAGAAACAGCAGTAAGCACAGGGAAATATCTGCTTCTAAATCCAAAACGCAGCTATCTAACAGAACGGTTTGTCAATGTGTGCACTCAACTTCCAGAGTTAAACCCTTGTGTGGATTCAGCAGTCTGCAAACACTTTCTCTGCAGAGTCCCCAAAACAGGCGTTTTTCAGCCCATTATCGGCCTATGAAGAAACAGCAGTAAGCCCAGGGAAATATCTGCTTCTAAATCCAAAACGCAGCTATCTAACAGAAACGGTTGCCAATATGTGCACTCAACTTCCAGAGTTAAACCCGTGTGTGGATTCAGCAGTCTGCAAACGCTTTCTCTGCAGAGTCCCAAAACAGGCGTTTTCAGCCCATTACTGGCATATGGAAGAAACAGCAGTAAGCACAGGGAAATATCTGCTTCTAAATCCAAAACGCAGCTATCTAACAGAACGGTTGACAATGTGTGCACTCAACTTCCAGAGTTAAACCCGTGTGTGGATTCAGCAGTCCTGCAAACACTTTCTCTGCAGAGTCCCAAAACAGGCGTTTTCCGCCCATTACCGGCATATGGAAGAAACAGCAGTAAGCACAGGGAAATATCTGCTTCTAAATCGAAAAAGGCAGCTATCTAACAGAACGGTTGTCAATGTGTGCACTCAACTTCCAGAGTTAAACCCGTGTGTGGATTCAGCAGTCTGCAAACACTTTCTCTGCAGAGTCCCAAAACAGGCGTTTTCAGCCCATTACCGGCATATGGAAGAAACAGCAGTAAGCACAGGGAAATATCTGCTTCTAAATCCAAAACGCAGCTATCTAAGAGAACGGTTGTCAATGTGTGCACTCAACTTCCAGAGTTAAACCCGTGTGTGGATTCAGCAGTCTGCAAACACTTTCTCTGCAGAGTCCCAAAACAGGCGTTTTCAGCCCATTACCGGCATACGGAAGAAACAGCAGTAAGCACAGGGAAATATCTGCTTCTAAATCCAAAACGCAGCTATCTAACAGAACGGTTGTCAATGTGTGCACTCAACTTCCAGAGTTAAAACCCGTGTGTGGATTCAGCAGTCTGCAAACACTTTCTCTGCAGAGTCCCAAAACAGGCGTTTTCAGCCCATTACCGGCATATGGAAGAAACAGCAGTAAGCACAAGGAAATATCTTCTTCTAAATCCAAAACGCAGCTATCTAACAGAACGGTTGTCAATGTGTGCACTCAACTTCCAGAGTTAAACCCGTGTGTGGATTCAGCAGTCTGCAAACGCTTTCTCTGCAGAGTCCCAAAACAGGCGTTTTCCGCCCATTACCGGCATATGGAAGAAACAGCAGTAAGCACAGGGAAATATCTGCTTCTAAATCCAAAACGCAGCTATCTAACAGAACGGTTGTCAATGTGTGCACTCAACTTCCAGAGTTAAACCCATGTGTGGGTTCATCAGTCTGCAAACGCTTTCTCTGCAGAGTCCCAAAACAGGCGTTTTCAGCCCATTACCGGCATATGGAAGAAACAGCAGTAAGCACAGGGAAATAACTACTTCTAAATCCAAAACGCAGCTATCTAACAGAACGGTTGTCAATGTGTGCACTCAACTTCCAGAGTTAAAACCCGTGTGTGGATTCAGCAGTCTGCAAACACTTTCTCTGCAGAGTCCCAAAACAGGCGTTTTCCGCCCATTACCGGCCTATGGAAGAAACAGCAGTAAGCACAGGGAAATATCTGCTTCTAAATCCAAAACGCAGCTATCTAAAACAACGGTTGTCAATGTGTGCACTCAACTTCCAGAGTTAAACCCGTGTGTGGATTCAGCAGTCTGCAAACACTTTCTCTGCAGAGTCCCAAAACAGGCGTTTTCAGCCCATTACCGGCATATGGAAGAAACAGCAGTAAGCCCAGGGAAATATCTGCTTCTAAATCCAAAACGCAGCTATCTAACAGAACGGTTGTCAATGTGTGCACTCAACTTCCAGAGTTAAACCCGTGTGTGGATTCAGCAGTCTGCAAACACTTTCTCTGCAGAGTCCCAAAACAGGCGTTTTCAGCCCATTACCGGCATATGGAAGAAACAGCAGTAAGCCCAGGGAAATATCTGCTTCTAAATCCAAAACGCAGCTATCTAACAGAACGGTTGCCAATATGTGCACTCAACTTCCAGAGTTAAACCCGTGTGTGGATTCAGCAGTCTGCAAACGCTTTCTCTGCAGAGTCCCAAAACAGGCGTTTTCAGCCCATTACTGGCATATGGAAGAAACAGCAGTAAGCACAGGGAAATATCTGCTTCTAAATCCAAAACGCAGCTATCTAACAGAACGGTTGTCAATGTGTGCACTCAACTTCCAGAGTTAAACCCGTGTGTGGATTCAGCAGTCTGCAAACACTTTCTCTGCAGAGTCCCAAAACAGGCGTTTTCCGCCCATTACCGGCATATGGAAGAAACAGCAGTAAGCACAGGGAAATATCTGCTTCTAAATCGAAAAAGGCAGCTATCTAACAGAACGGTTGTCAATGTGTGCACTCAACTTCCAGAGTTAAACCCGTGTGTGGATTCAGCAGTCTGCAAACACTTTCTCTGCAGAGTCCCAAAACAGGCGTTTTCAGCCCATTACCGGCATATGGAAGAAACAGCAGTAAGCACAGGGAAATATCTGCTTCTAAATCCAAAACGCAGCTATCTAAGAGAACGGTTGTCAGTGTGTGCACTCAACTTCCAGAGTTAAACCCGTGTGTGGATTCAGCAGTCTGCAAACACTTTCTCTGCAGAGTCCCAAAACAGGCGTTTTCAGCCCATTACCGGCATACGGAAGAAACAGCAGTAAGCACAGGGAAATATCTGCTTCTAAATCCAAAACGCAGCTATCTAACAGAACGGTTGTCAATGTGTGCACTCAACTTCCAGAGTTAAACCCGTGTGTGGATTCAGCAGTCTGCAAACACTTTCTCTGCAGAGTCCCAAAACAGGCGTTTTCAGCCCATTACCGGCATATGGAAGAAACAGCAGTAAGCACAAGGAAATATCTTCTTCTAAATCCAAAACGCAGCTATCTAACAGAACGGTTGTCAATGTGTGCACTCAACTTCCAGAGTTAAACCCGTGTGTGGATTCAGCAGTCTGCAAACGCTTTCTCTGCAGAGTCCCAAAACAGGCGTTTTTCCGCCCATTACCGGCATATGGAAGAAACAGCAGTAAGCACAGGGAAATATCTGCTTCTAAATCCAAAACGCAGCTATCTAACAGAACGGTTGTCAATGTGTGCACTCAACTTCCAGAGTTAAACCCATGTGTGGGTTCATCAGTCTGCAAACGCTTTCTCTGCAGAGTCCCAAAACAGGCGTTTTCAGCCCATTACCGGCATATGGAAGAAACAGCAGTAAGCACAGGGAAATAACTACTTCTAAATCCAAAACGCAGCTATCTAACAGAACGGTTGTCAATGTGTGCACTCAACTTCCAGAGTTAAACCCGTGTGTGGATTCAGCAGTCTGCAAACACTTTCTCTGCAGAGTCCCAAAACAGGCGTTTTCCGCCCATTACCGGCCTATGGAAGAAACAGCAGTAAGCACAGGGAAATATCTGCTTCTAAATCCAAAACGCAGCTATCTAACACAACGGTTGTCAATGTGTGCACTCAACTTCCAGAGTTAAACCCGTGTGTGGATTCAGCAGTCTGCAAACACTTTCTCTGCAGAGTCCCAAAACAGGCGTTTTCAGCCCATTACCGGCATATGGAAGAAACAGCAGTAAGCCCAGGGAAATATCTGCTTCTAAATCCAAAACGCAGCTATCTAACAGAACGGTTGTCAATGTGTGCACTCAACTTCCAGAGTTAAACCCGTGTGTGGATTCAGCAGTCTGCAAACACTTTCTCTGCAGAGTCCCAAAACAGGCGTTTTCAGCCCATTACCGGCATATGGAAGAAACAGCAGTAAGCCCAGGGAAATATCTGCTTCTAAATCCAAAACGCAGCTATCTAACAGAACGGTTGTCAATGTGTGCACTCAACTTCCAGAGTTAAACCCGTGTGTGGATTCAGCAGTCTGCAAACACTTTCTCTGCAGAGTCCCAAAACAGGCGTTTTCAGCCCATTACCGGCATATGGAAGAAACAGCAGTAAGCACAGGGAAATATCTGCTTCTAAATCCAAAACACAGCTATCTAAAAGAACGGTTGTCAATGTGTGCACTCAACTTCCGGAGTTAAACCCGTGTGTGGATTCAGCAGTCTGCAAACACTTTCTCTGCAGAGTCCCAAAACAGGCGTTTTCAGCCCATTACCGGCATATGGAAGAAACAGCAGTAAGCACAGGGAAATATCTGCTTCTACATCCAAAACGCAGCTATCTAACAGAACGGTTGTCAATGTGTGCCCTCAACTTCCGGAGTTAAACCCGTGTGTGGATTCAGCAGTCTGCAAACGCTTTCTCTGCAGAGTCCCAAAACAGGGGTTTTCAGCCCATTACCGGCATATGGAAGAAACAGCAGTCAGCACAGGGAAATATCTGCTTCTAAATCCAAAACGCAGCTATCTAACAGAACGGTTGTCAGTGTGTGCACTCAACTTCCAGAGTTAAACCCGTGTGTGGATTCAGCAGTCTGCAAACACTTTCTCTGCCGAGTCCCAAAACAGGCGTTTTTCCGCCCATTACGGGCATATGGAAGAAACAGCAGTAAGCACAGGGAAATATCTGCTTCTAAATCCAAAACGCAGCTATCTAACACAACGGTTGTCAATGTGTGCACTCAACTTCCAGAGTTAAACCCGTGTGTGGATTCAGCAGTCTGCAAACACTTTCTCTGAAGAGTCCCAAAACAGGCGTTTTCAGCCCATTACCGGCATATGGAAGAAACAGCAGTAAGCCCAGGGAAATATCTGCTTCTAAATCCAAAACGCAGCTATCTAACAGAACGGTTGTCAATGTGTGCACTCAACTTCCAGAGTTAAACCCGTGTGTGGATTCAGCAGTCTGCAAACACTTTCTCTGCAGAGTCTCAAAACAGGCGTTTTCAGCCTATTACCGGCATATGGAAGAAACAGCAGTAAGCCCAGGGAAATATCTGCTTCTAAATCCAAAACGCAGCTATCTAACAGAACGGTTGTCAATGTGTGCACTCAACTTCCAGAGTTAAACCCGTGTGTGGATTCAGCAGTCTGCAAACACTTTCTCTGCAGAGTCCCAAAACAGGCGTTTTCAGCCCATTAGCGGCATATGGAAGAAACAGCAGTAAGCCCAGGGAAATATCTGCTTCTAAATCCAAAACGCAGCTATCTAACAGAACGGTTGTCAATGTGTGCACTCAACTTCCAGAGTTAAACCCGTGTGTGGATTCAGCAGTCTGCAAACGCTTTCTCTGCAGAGTCCCAAAACAGGCGTTTTCAGCCCATTACCGGCATATGGAAGAAACAGCAGTAAGCCCAGGGAAATATCTGCTTCTAAATCCAAAACGCAGCTATCTAACAGAACGGTTGTCAATGTGTGCACTCAACTTCCAGAGTTAAACCCGTGTGTGGATTCAGCAGTCTGCAAACACTTTCTCTGCAGAGTCCCAAAACAGGCGTTTTCAGCCCATTACCGGCATATGGAAGAAACAGCAGTAAGCACAGGGAAATATCTGCTTCTAAATCCAAAACACAGCTATCTAAAAGAACGGTTGTCAATGTGTGCACTCAACTTCCGGAGTTAAACCCGTGTGTGGATTCAGCAGTCTGCAAACACTTTCTCTGCAGAGTCCCAAAACAGGCGTTTTCAGCCCATTACCGGCATATGGAAGAAACAGCAGTAAGCACAGGGAAATATCTGCTTCTAAATCCAAAACGCAGCTATCTAACAGAACGGTTGTCAATGTGTGCCCTCAACTTCCGGAGTTAAACCCGTGTGTGGATTCAGCAGTCTGCAAACGCTTTCTCTGCAGAGTCCCAAAACAGGGGTTTTCAGCCCATTACCGGCATATGGAAGAAACAGCAGTCAGCACAGGGAAATATCTGCTTCTAAATCCAAAACGCAGCTATCTAACAGAACGGTTGTCAGTGTGTGCACTCAACTTCCAGAGTTAAACCCGTGTGTGGATTCAGCAGTCTGCAAACACTTTCTCTGCCGAGTCCCAAAACAGGCGTTTTCCGCCCATTACGGGCATATGGAAGAAACAGCAGTAAGCACAGGGAAATATCTGCTTCTAAATCGAAAAAGGCAGCTATCTAACAGAACGGTTGTCAATGTGTGCACTCAACTTCCGGAGTTAAACCCGTGTGTGGATTCAGCAGTCTGCAAACACTTTCTCTGCAGAGTCCCAAAACAGGCGTTTTCAGCCCATTACCGGCATATGGAAGAAACAGCAGTAAGCACAGGGAAATATCTGCTTCTAAATCCAAAACGCAGCTATCTAAGAGAACGGTTGTCAATGTGTGCACTCAACTTCCAGAGTTAAACCCGTGTGTGGATTCAGCAGTCTGCAAACACTTTCTCTGCAGAGTCCCAAAACAGGCGTTTTCAGCCCATTACCGGCATACGGAAGAAACAGCAGTAAGCACAGGGAAATATCTGCTTCTAAATCCAAAACGCAGCTATCTAACAGAACGGTTGTCAATGTGTGCACTCAACTTCCAGAGTTAAACCCGTGTGTGGATTCAGCAGTCTGCAAACACTTTCTCTGCAGAGTCCCAAAACAGGCGTTTTCAGCCCATTACCGGCATACGGAAGAAACAGCAGTAAGCACAGGGAAATATCTGCTTCTAAATCCAAAACGCAGCTATCTAACAGAACGGTTGTCAATGTGTGCACTCAACTTCCAGAGTTAAACCCGTGTGTGGATTCAGCAGTCTGCAAACACTTTCTCTGCAGAGTCCCAAAACAGGCGTTTTCAGCCCATTACCGGCATATGGAAGAAACAGCAGTAAGCACAGGGAAATATCTGCTTCTAAATCCAAAACGCAGCTATCTAACAGAACGGTTGTCAATGTGTGCACTCAACTTCCAGAGTTACACCCGTGTGTGGATTCAGCAGTCTGCAAACGCTTTCTCTGCAGAGTCCCAAAACAGGCGTTTTCAGCCCATTACCGGCATATGGAAGAAACAGCAGTAAGCACAGGGAAATATCTGCTTCTAAATCCAAAACGCAGCTATCTAACAGAACGGTTGTCAATGTGTGCACTCAACTTCCAGAGTTAAACCCGTGTGTGGATTCAGCAGTCTGCAAACACTTTCTCTGCAGAGTCCCAAAACAGGCGTTTTCAGCCCATTACCGGCATATGGAAGAAACAGCAGTAAGCACAGGGAAATATCTGCTTCTAAATCCAAAATGCAGCTATCTAGCAGAACGGTTGTCAATGTGTGCACTCAACTTCCAGAGTTAAACCCGAGTGTGGATTCAGCAGTCTGCAAACATTTTCTCTGCAGAGTCCCAAAACAGGCGTTTTCAGCCCATTATCGGCATATGGAAGAAAACAGCAGTAAGCCCAGGGAAATATCTGCTTCTAAATCCAAAACGCAGCTATCTAACAGAACGGTTGTCAATGTGTGCACTCAACTTCCAGAGGTAAACCCGTGTGTGGTATCAGCAGTCTGCAAACACTTTCTCTGCAAAGTCCCAAAACAGGCGTTTTCAGCCCATTACCGGCATATGGAAGAAACAGCAGTAAGCCCAGGGAAATATCTGCTTCTAAATCCAAAACGCAGCTATCTAACAGAACGGTTGTCAATGTGTGCACTCAACTTCCAGAATTAAACCCGTGTGTGTATTCAGCAGTCTGCAAACACTTTCTCTGCAGAGTCCCAAAACAGGCGTTTTCAGCCCATTACCGGCATATGGAAGAAACAGCAGGAAGCACAGGGAAATATCTGCTTCTAAATCCAAAACGCAACTATCTAACAGAACGGTTGTCAATATGTGCACTCAACTTCCAGAGTTAAACCCGTGTGTGGATTCAGCAGTCTGCAAACACTTTCTCTGCAGAGTCCCAAAACAGGCGTTTTCAGCCCATTACCGGCATATGGAAGAAACAGCAGTCAGCACAGGGAAATATCTGCTTCTAAATCCAAAACGCAGCTATCTAACAGAACGGTTGTCAATGTGTGCACTCAACTTCCAGAGTTAAACCCGTGTGTGGATTCAGCAGTCTGCAAACACTTTCTCTGCAGAGTCCCAAAACAGGCGTTTTCAGCCCATTACCGGCTTATGGAAGAAACAGCAGTAAGCACAGGGAAATATCTGCTTCTAAATCCAAAACGCAGCTATCTAAGAGAACGGTTGTCAATGTGTGCACTCAACTTCCAGAGTTAAACCCGTGTGTGGATTCAGCAGTCTGCAAACACTTTCTCTGCAGAGTCCCAAAACAGGCGTTTTCAGCCCATTACCGGCATACGGAAGAAACAGCAGTAAGCACAGGGAAATATCTGCTTCTAAATCCAAAACACAGCTATCTAACAGAACGGTTGTCAATGTGTGCACTCAACTTCCAGAGTTAAACCCGTGTGTGGATTCAGCAGTCTGCAAACACTTTCTCTGCAGAGTCCCAAAACAGGCGTTTTCAGCCCATTACCGGCATATGGAAGAAACAGCAGTAAGCACAGGGAAATATCTTCTTCTAAATCCAAAACGCAGCTATCTAACAGAACGGTTGTCAATGTGTGCACTCAACTTCCAGAGTTAAACCCGTGTGTGGATTCGGCAGTCTGCAAACGCTTTCTCTGCAGAGTCCCAAAACAGGCGTTTTCCGCCCATTACGGGCATATGGAAGAAACAGCAGTAAGCACAGGGAAATATCTGCTTCTAAATCCAAAACGCAGCTATCTAACAGAACGGTTGTCAATGTGTGCACTCAACTTCCAGAGTTAAACCCGTGTGTGGATTCAGCAGTCTGCAAACACTTTCTCTGCAGAGTCCCAAAACAGGCGTTTTCCGCCCATTACCGGCATATGGAAGAAACAGCAGTAAGCACAGGGAAATATCTGCTTCTAAATCGAAAAAGGCAGCTATCTAACAGAACGGTTGTCAATGTGTGCACTCAACTTCCAGAGTTAAACCCGTGTGTGGATTCAGCAGTCTGCAAACACTTTCTCTGCAGAGTCCCAAAACAGGCGTTTTCAGCCCATTACCGGCATATGGAAGAAACAGCAGTAAGCACAGGGAAATATCTGCTTCTAAATCCAAAACGCAGCTATCTAAGAGAACGGTTGTCAATGTGTGCACTCAACTTCCAGAGTTAAACCCGTGTGTGGATTCAGCAGTCTGCAAACACTTTCTCTGCAGAGTCCCAAAACAGGCGTTTTCAGCCCATTACCGGCATACGGAAGAAACAGCAGTAAGCACAGGGAAATATCTGCTTCTAAATCCAAAACGCAGCTATCTAACAGAACGGTTGTCAATGTGTGCACTCAACTTCCAGAGTTAAACCCGTGTGTGTATTCAGCAGTCTGCAAACACTTTCTCTGCAGAGTCCCAAAACAGGCGTTTTCAGCCCATTACCGGCATATGGAAGAAACAGCAGTAAGCACAAGGAAATATCTTCTTCTAAATCCAAAACGCAGCTATCTAACAGAACGGTTGTCAATGTGTGCACTCAACTTCCAGAGTTAAACCCGTGTGTGGATTCAGCAGTCTGCAAACGCTTTCTCTGCAGAGTCCCAAAACAGGCATTTTCCGCCCATTACCGGCATATGGAAGAAACAGCAGTACGCACAGGGAAATATCTGCTTCTAAATCCAAAACGCAGCTATCTAACAGAACGGTTGTCAATGTGTGCACTCAACTTCCAGAGTTAAACCCGTGTGTGGATTCAGCAGTCTGCAAACACTTTCTCTGCAGAGTCCCAAAACAGGCGTTTTCAGCCCATTACCGGCATATGGAAGAAACAGCAGTAAGCACAGGGAAATATCTGCTTCTAAATCCAAAACGCAGCTATCTAACAGAACGGTTGTCAATGTGTGCACTCAACTTCCAGAGTTAAACCCGTGTGTGGATTCAGCAGTCTGCAAACACTTTCTCTGCAGAGTCCCAAAACAGGCGTTTTCAGCCCATTACCGGCATACGGAAGAAACAGCAGTAAGCACAGGGAAATATCTGCTTCTAAATCCAAAACGCAGCTATCTAACAGAACGGTTGTCAATGTGTGCACTCAACTTCCAGAGTTAAACCCGTGTGTGTATTCAGCAGTCTGCAAACACTTTCTCTGCAGAGTCCCAAAACAGGCGTTTTCAGCCCATTACCGGCATATGGAAGAAACAGCAGTAAGCACAGCGAAATATCTGCTTCTAAATCCAAAACGCAGCTATCTAACAGAACGGTTGTCAATGTGTGCACTCAACTTCCAGAGTTACACCCGTGTGTGGATTCAGCAGTCTGCAAACACTTTCTCTGCAGAGTCCCAAAACAGGCGTTTTCAGCCCATTACCGGCATATGGAAGAAACAGCAGTAAGCACAGGGAAATATCTGCTTCTAAATCCAAAACGCAGCTATCTAACAGAACGGTTGTCAATGTGTGCACTCAACTTCCAGAGGTAAACCCGTGTGTGGTATCAGCAGTCTGCAAACTCTTTCTCTGCAAAGTGCCAAAACAGGCGTTTTCAGCCCATTACCGGCATATGGAAGAAACAGCAGTAAGACCAGGGAAATATCTGCTTCTAAATCCAAAACGCAGCTATCTAACAGAACGGTTGTCAATGTGTGCACTCAACTTCCAGAATTAAACCCGTGTGTGGATTCAGCAGTCTGCAAACACTTTCTCTGCAGAGTCCCAAAACAGGCGTTTTCAGCCCATTACCGGCATATGGAAGAAACAGCAGTAAGCACAGGGAAATATCTGCTTCTAAATCCAAAACGCAGCTATCTAACAGAACGGTTGTCAATATGTGCACTCAACTTCCAGAGTTAAACCCGTGTGTGGATTCAGCAGTCTGCAAACACTTTCTCTGCAGAGTCCCAAAACAGGCGTTTTCAGCCCATTACCGGCATATGGAAGAAACAGCAGTAAGCACAGGGAAATATCTGCTTCTAAATCCAAAACGCAGCTATCTAAGAGAACGGTTGTCAATGTGTGCACTCAACTTCCAGAGTTAAACCCGTGTGTGGATTCAGCAGTCTGCAAACACTTTCTCTGCAGAGTCCCAAAACAGGCGTTTTCAGCCCATTACCGGCATATGGAAGAAACAGCAGTAAGCACAGGGAAATATCTGCTTCTAAATCCAAACGCAGCTATCTAACAGAACGGTTGTCAATGTGTGCACTCAACTTCCAGAGTTAAACCCGTGTGTGGATTCAGCAGTCTGCAAACACTTTCTCTGCAGAGTCCCAAAAACAGGCGTTTTCAGCCCATTACCGGCATACGGAAGAAACAGCAGTAAGCACAGGGAAATATCTGCTTCTAAATCCAAAACGCAGCTATCTAACAGAACGGTTGTCAATGTGTGCACTCAACTTCCAGAGTTAAACCCGTGTGTGGATTCAGCAGTCTGCAAACACTTTCTCTGCAGAGTCCCAAAACAGGCGTTTTCAGCCCATTACCGGCATATGGAAGAAACAGCAGTAAGCACAGGGAAATATCTTCTTCTAAATCCAAAACGCAGCTATCTAACAGAACGGTTGTCAATGTGTGCACTCAACTTCCAGAGGTAAACCCGTGTGTGGATTCGGCAGTCTGCAAAACGCTTTCTCTGCAGAGTCCCAAAACAGGCGTTTTCAGCCCATTACCTGCATATGGAAGAAACAGCAGTAAGCACAGGGAAATATCTGCTTCTAAATCCAAAACGCAGCTATCTAACAGAACGGTTGTCAATGTGTGCACTCAACATCCAGAGTTAAACCCGTGTGTGGATTCAGCAGTCTGCAAACACTTTCTCTGCAGAGTCCCAAAACAGGCGTTTTCAGCCCATTACCGGCATAGGGAAGAAACAGCAGTAAGCACAGGGAAATATCTGCTTCTAAATCCAAAACGCAGCTATCTAAGAGAACGGTTGTCAATGTGTGCACTCAACTTCCAGAGTTACACCCGTGTGTGGATTCAGCAGTCTGCAAACACTTTCTCTGCAGAGTCCCAAAAACAGGCGTTTTCAGCCCATTACCGGCATACGGAAGAAACAGCAGTAAGCACAGGGAAATATCTGCTTCTAAATCCAAAACGCAGCTATCTAACAGAACGGTTGTCAATGTGTGCACTCAACTTCCAGAGTTAAACCCGTGTGTGGATTCAGCAGTCTGCAAACACTTTCTCTGCAGAGTCCCAAAACAGGCGTTTTCAGCCCATTACGGGCATATGGAAGAAACAGCAGTAAGCACAGGGAAATATCTGCTTCTAAATCCAAAACGCAGCTATCTAACAGAACGGTTGTCAATGTGTGCACTCAACTTCCAGAGTTACACCCGTGTGTGGATTCAGCAGTCTGCAACGCTTTCTCTGCAGAGTCCCAAAACAGGCGTTTTCAGCCCATTACCGGCATATGGAAGAAACAGCAGTAAGCACAGGGAAATATCTGCTTCTAAATCCAGAACGCAGCTATCTAACAGAACGGTTGTCAATGTGTGCACTCAACTTCCAGAGTTAAACCCGTGTGTGGATTCAGCAGTCTGCAAACACTTTCTCTGCAGAGTCCCAAAACAGGCGTTTTCAGCCCATTACCGGCATATGGAAGAAAGAGCAGTAAGCACAGGGAAATATCTGCTTCTAAATCCAAAATGCAGCTATCTAACAGAACGGTTGTCAATGTGTGCACTCAACTTCCAGAGTTAAACCCGAGTGTGGATTCAGCAGTCTGCAAACACTTTCTCTGCAGAGTCCCAAAACAGGCGTTTTCAGCCCATTATCGGCATATGGAAGAAACAGCAGTAAGCCCAGGGAAATATCTGCTTCTAAATCCAAAACGCAGCTTTCTAACAGAACGGTTGTCAATGTGTGCACTCAACTTCCAGAGGTAAACCCGTGTGTGGTATCAGCAGTCTGCAAACACTTTCTCTGCAAAGTCCCAAAACAGGCGTTTTCAGTCCATTACCGGCATATGGAAGAAACAGCAGTAAGCCCAGGGAAATATCTGCTTCTAAATCCAAAACGCAGCTATCTAACAGAACGGTTGTCAATGTGTGCACTCAACTTCCAGAATTAAACCCGTGTGTGGATTCAGCAGTCTGCAAACACTTTCTCTGCAGAGTCCCAAAACAGGCGTTTTCAGCCCATTACCGGCATATGGAAGAAACAGCAGGAAGCACAGGGAAATATCTGCTTCTAAATCCAAAACGCAGCTATCTAACAGAACGGTTGTCAATATGTGCACTCAACTTCCAGAGTTAAACCCGTGTGTGGATTCAGCAGTCTGCAAACACTTTCTCTGCAGAGTCCCAAAACAGGCGTTTTCAGCCCATTACCGGCATATGGAAGAAACAGCAGTCAGCACAGGGAAATATCTGCTTCTAAATCCAAAACGCAGCTATCTAAGAGAACGGTTGTCAATGTGTGCACTCAACTTCCAGAGTTAAACCCGTGTGTGGATTCAGCAGTCTGCAAACACTTTCTCTGCAGAGTCCCAAAACAGGCGTTTTCAGCCCATTACCGGCTTATGGAAGAAACAGCAGTAAGCACAGGGAAATATCTGCTTCTAAATCCAAAACGCAGCTATCTAAGAGAACGGTTGTCAATGTGTGCACTCAACTTCCAGAGTTAAACCCGTGTGTGGATTCAGCAGTCTGCAAACACTTTCTCTGCAGAGTCCCAAAACAGGCGTTTTCAGCCCATTACCGGCATAGGGAAGAAACAGCAGTAAGCACAGGGAAATATCTGCTTCTAAATCCAAAACGCAGCTATCTAACAGAACGGTTGTCAATGTGTGCACTCAACTTCCAGAGTTAAACCCGTGTGTGGATTCAGCAGTCTGCAAACGCTTTCTCTGCAGAGTCCCAAAACAGGCGTTTTCAGCCCATTACCGGCATATGGAAGAAACAGCAGTAAGCACAGGGAAATAACTACTTCTAAATCCAAAACGCAGCTATCTAACAGAACGGTTGTCAATGTGTGCACTCACTTCCAGAGTTAAAACCCGTGTGTGGATTCAGCAGTCTGCAAACACTTTCTCTGCAGAGTCCCAAAACAGGCGTTTTCCGCCCATTACCGGCCTATGGAAGAAACAGCAGTAAGCACAGGGAAATATCTGCTTCTAAATCCAAAACGCAGCTATCTAACACAACGGTTGTCAATGTGTGCACTCAACTTCCAGAGTTAAACCCGTGTGTGGATTCAGCAGTCTGCAAACACTTTCTCTGCAGAGTCCCAAAACAGGCGTTTTCAGCCCATTACCGGCATATGGAAGAAACAGCAGTAAGCCCAGGGAAATATCTGCTTCTAAATCCAAAACGCAGCTATCTAACAGAAACGGTTGTCAATGTGTGCACTCAACTTCCAGAGTTAAACCCGTGTGTGGATTCAGCAGTCTGCAAACACTTTCTCTGCAGAGTCCCAAAACAGGCGTTTTCAGCCCATTACCGGCATATGGAAGAAACAGCAGTAAGCCCAGGGAAATATCTGCTTCTAAATCCAAAACGCAGCTATCTAACAGAACGGTTGCCAATATGTGCACTCAACTTCCAGAGTTAAACCCGTGTGTGGATTCAGCAGTCTGCAAACGCTTTCTCTGCAGAGTCCCAAAACAGGCGTTTTCAGCCCATTACTGGCATATGGAAGAAACAGCAGTAAGCACAGGGAAATATCTGCTTCTAAATCCAAAACGCAGCTATCTACAGAACGGTTGTCAATGTGTGCACTCAACTTCCAGAGTTAAACCCGTGTGTGGATTCAGCAGTCTGCAAACACTTTCTCTGCAGAGTCCCAAAACAGGCGTTTTCCGCCCATTACCGGCATATGGAAGAAACAGCAGTAAGCACAGGGAAATATCTGCTTCTAAATCGAAAAAGGCAGCTATCTAACAGAACGGTTGTCAATGTGTGCACTCAACTTCCAGAGTTAAACCCGTGTGTGGATTCAGCAGTCTGCAAACACTTTCTCTGCAGAGTCCCAAAACAGGCGTTTTCAGCCCATTACCGGCATATGGAAGAAACAGCAGTAAGCACAGGGAAATATCTGCTTCTAAATCCAAAACGCAGCTATCTAAGAGAACGGTTGTCAGTGTGTGCACTCAACTTCCAGAGTTAAACCCGTGTGTGGATTCAGCAGTCTGCAAACACTTTCTCTGCAGAGTCCCAAAACAGGCGTTTTCAGCCCATTACCGGCATACGGAAGAAACAGCAGTAAGCACAGGGAAATATCTGCTTCTAAATCCAAAACGCAGCTATCTAACAGAACGGTTGTCAATGTGTGCACTCAACTTCCAGAGTTAAACCCGTGTGTGGATTCAGCAGTCTGCAAACACTTTCTCTGCAGAGTCCCAAAACAGGCGTTTTCAGCCCATTACCGGCATATGGAAGAAACAGCAGTAAGCACAAGGAAATATCTTCTTCTAAATCCAAAACGCAGCTATCTAACAGAACGGTTGTCAATGTGTGCACTCAACTTCCAGAGTTAAACCCGTGTGTGGATTCAGCAGTCTGCAAACGCTTTCTCTGCAGATTCCCAAAACAGGCGTTTTCCGCCCATTACCGGCATATGGAAGAAACAGCAGTAAGCACAGGGAAATATCTGCTTCTAAATCCAAAACGCAGCTATCTAACAGAACGGTTGTCAATGTGTGCACTCAACTTCCAGAGTTAAACCCATGTGTGGGTTCATCAGTCTGCAAACGCTTTCTCTGCAGAGTCCCAAAACAGGCGTTTTCAGCCCATTACCGGCATATGGAAGAAACAGCAGTAAGCACAGGGAAATAACTACTTCTAAATCCAAAACGCAGCTATCTAACAGAACGGTTGTCAATGTGTGCACTCAACTTCCAGAGTTAAACCCGTGTGTGGATTCAGCAGTCTGCAAACACTTTCTCTGCAGAGTCCCAAAACAGGCGTTTTCCGCCCATTACCGGCCTATGGAAGAAACAGCAGTAAGCACAGGGAAATATCTGCTTCTAAATCCAAAACGCAGCTATCTAACACAACGGTTGTCAATGTGTGCACTCAACTTCCAGAGTTAAACCCGTGTGTGGATTCAGCAGTCTGCAAACACTTTCTCTGCAGAGTCCCAAAACAGGCGTTTTCAGCCCATTACCGGCATATGGAAGAAACAGCAGTAAGCCCAGGGAAATATCTGCTTCTAAATCCAAAACGCAGCTATCTAACAGAACGGTTGTCAATGTGTGCACTCAACTTCCAGAGTTAAACCCGTGTGTGGATTCAGCAGTCTGCAAACACTTTCTCTGCAGAGTCCCAAAACAGGCGTTTCAGCCCATTACCGGCATATGGAAGAAACAGCAGTAAGCCCAGGGAAATATCTGCTTCTAAATCCAAAACGCAGCTATCTAACAGAACGGTTGTCAATGTGTGCACTCAACTTCCAGAGTTAAACCGTGTGTGGATTCAGCAGTCTGCAAACACTTTCTCTGCAGAGTCCCAAAACAGGCGTTTTCAGCCCATTACCGGCATATGGAAGAAACAGCAGTAAGCACAGGGAAATATCTGCTTCTAAATCCAAAACACAGCTATCTAAAAGAACGGTTGTCAATGTGTGCACTCAACTTCCGGAGTTAAACCCGTGTGTGGATTCAGCAGTCTGCAAACACTT